>NW_026606165.1:20000-1220000 GCF_029834395.1 Sorex fumeus
GTACCTTACCGTGCCTTACCGTACCGGTCTGTCCCCGCCCCTCCCCCTCCTGGAATACTGCCCGCAGGCGGCCTCCCTGCCGCCCCCTCCCCCGCCGATGGGGGTGGGGAAGAAATAGAAAAGCGGCCACGAGGGGGCAGAAAGGTGCAGGAAGGGGAGGGGGGAAGGGAAAAAAAAGAGCTGCAGGAAGAACTAGAAAAAAAAAACAAACCAAAAAACAAAAGGCGCAGGAAGGACAGGGGGGAGGGGAGCCGCCAGTCGTCAGCCGCCGCTCCAAAGACAGGGGCGCCGGCCGGCCGGCCTGGAGATCCGAGTGCCAGAGGGACGGACGGACGGACGGACCCGACCCGAAGCGAGGCGAGGCGAGGCGAGGCGAAGCGAAGCGAAGAAGTCTGCGCAGGGATGGATCTCCAGCGGGAGGAGAGGACGTGCGAAAGTGATGCAGAGAACCTCAGGAGCGAGCAGAGCGCGGAGCGCAGAGCCTGGAGCCCCGGAGGTTGAGTAGCCGGAACAGCCAAGAGGAGGCTCGTTGAAATATAAAATGTACCAGGGAGGAAGAGGGAGAGGGAGACGGAGAGGGAGAGGGAGAGAGAGAGACAGAGAGAGAGAGAGAGAGAGAGAGAGAGAGAGAGAGAGAGAGAGAGAGGAGAGAGACGGGATTTCGGTGCTCGGTGGTGGTGGTGGTGGAGGAGGAAAATGGGCACTGGTGAAGGGACGGGACGGGGGCAGAGGGAGAGAGAGGGGGAGAGAGAGGGAGAGAGAGAGAGAGAGAGAGAGAGAGACGGGATTTCGGTGCTCGGTGGTGGTGGTGGTGGTGGTGGTGGTGGTGGTGGTGGTGGTGGTGGAGGAGGAGGAAAATGGGCACTGGTGAAGGGACGGGACGGGAGCGGAGGGAGAGAGAGAGAGAGAGAGAGAGAGAGACAGACAGAGAGAGAGAGACGGGATTTCGGTGCTCGGTGGTGGTGGTGGTGGTGGTGGAGGAAAATGGGCACTGGTGAAGGGACGGGACGGGGGCGGAGGGGGGGAGGGAGAGAGAGAGAGAGAGAGACAGACAGACAGACAGACGGGATTTCGGTGCTCGGTGGTGGTGGTGGTGGTGGTGGTGGTGGTGGTGGTGGTGGTGGAGGTGGAAAATGGGCACTGGTGAAGGGACGAGTGTTTCATCATTGCATGACTGAGATTTCAACCCGAAAGCTTTGTAACTGTTTCTCACGGTGATTCAATAAATAAAATTATAAAAGATGAAAAAAATAGAACCACTGGGTGAGGTTTAAAGGCAAAAAATCCAAAACAAATAAAACCTCTATTGCATTATTGCAAAGCTTCATAACCAATGTAGCCTAAAATGAATACCTTCAGTGATTCTCCATAGATATTTGACAAGACAAAAATAAAGGGACACCATGCAGTACAGACACCATCAATCCATAAAATCTGGGAAAGAAACTGGAAGTTGCTATATTTTTAACCCAAAATGAACAGAACCAACGATGTTTATAAGCACCAACTCCTGTACGTTTGAAGCACACGTGTCCTCAGGTTGATTTTTCTGGAAAAACAACTTGAGCAAGAACGTTACTTTTAGCCTACATAAGCCCCAATAGCAGTCCTTGACTTTAGAATCTATGGTAGGGAATTCAAACGGTCTATACAGGAATCATGGTTGCTTTGCAGGATATCCAAATAATACATCGTACTGTGAATATTCTGTAATACGAGGTTGTAAGTCAGTAAACTGTAGATTGGAGAGAGAGCCCTGGGGCAAGGCTGATGCCTAGCAAGCAGCAAACCCAGAGTCTTTTCCCTGGCACTTCATATGGTCCCCAGCATCCCCTCCAGGAGTGATGCCTGCGCAGTTAGGAGGAGCCTCAGCACTGCTGGATGTGGTTCCCAACTCCCTTGACAAATACAAGCACCCATTTCGTGGAATATAATATGAATGGTCACGGTCCTCCCGTTGTTCATTGATTTGCTCGAGCGGGCCCAGTAACGTCTCCATCGTGAGACTTCTTGTTACTGCGTTGGGCATATTGAATACGTCACGGGTACCTTGCCAGGCTTTACGTGCGAGCGAGATACTCTCCGTAGCTTGCCAGGCTCTCCGAGAGGGGCAGAGGAATCGAACTTGGGTTGGCCATGTTGGCTGCGTGCAAGGCAAACGCCCTACCCGCTGTGCTATTGCTCCATCCCATATATATATATATATTTATATATATATGTATACACACACACACACACACACACATATATATATACAGGAGATTGATATCCAAGACTAGGAAAATGGAGGCCAGGAGGACTGGTCAATGGTAGGAAGCTCCCACAAGCATCGGGGACAGAGTGTAGTTAGGATAGAGTAGGGACCAGTCTGGCAATAATGCTTGGAAATGGTTGGAAATCACTTTGGACGGGAACTGGGTGTTGAAAGTAGGTAAAGAGATACACATAATAACCTTTCAGAATCTGTATTGTAAACCAAAAGGCGTGTGTGTGAGAGAGATGGGGAGACAGAAAACAGGGAGAGAGGGAGGAGAGAGACAGAGCACTGCAGAAAGGAGGAGGGAGAGAAAGGTGCCTTGCCTGCCTGGGGGAGTAGGGAGACTGGGAACATTCGTGGTGAGCGATGTACACTGGTGAAGGGACAGGTGTTGGAACATGATGAGACAAAAGTATATGGAAGCTGGCAGTTTTCAAAGGAACTTTCTAAGTTCTATTCAAGGAAAATACAAAGAACCAGTAAAAATAAAAATTCACTTTCCAGAAAATGTTTCTAGTCATTGTAAATAATAGTAAATCCACAATTTTTTGAGAGACTCTTTTCTTAAAGAATGCCCGAACTGCAATACATACAACATTCAAAGTTATACAGATATTCAGATCGCCATTTTCCTTACAATTGTTAAAAAAAAAACAAGGAAAATTTAAGCCTCCAATTTTAATAGATTATATTATGACCTATATAACAGCCTAACCTGTTGGAAAAAACTTTTATATCCAACAAACAAACGTAGACTATGACTCAAAATAAAATCACAACATAGAGCAAGAACTTTACTTTGCATTTGTTAGTATAATAGGGTACAAATTCACATGCTTGCAAAAGTGGAGATGAAACAACAATCAGCAAACTTGTAGGTCACCAGGAAGCTGAAGGTTTGGGAAAAAAGAAGCCATTTCCACTTTAATCTTGTCCCTTGAGTAGTGGCATGGGAGAAGACTCAAGAACAAAAAATGAGAGCAACCAAGGATAATTTACTAAAATTCACCTGCAATAGCACAGTGGTAGGGCGTTTGCCTTGTATGCAGCCAACATGGCCGATCCGAGTTCGATTCCTCCGCCCCTCTCGGAGAGCCTGGCAAGCTCCCCTTGACGTATTCGATATGCCAAACACAGTAACAACAAAGTCTCCAATGGAGACGTTACTGGGCCCGCTCGAGCAAATCGATGAACAATGGGAGGACAGTGATGACAGTGACACCTTAAAAAAAAGATTGAATCTGGGGCTGGTGCAGTAGCACAGCGGGTAGAGCATTTGCCTTGCACGCGGCTGACCCAGGTTCGAGTCCCAGCATCCCAGATGGTCCCCTGAGTACCGCCATGGGTAATTCCTGAGTGCAGAGCCAGGAGTAAACCCTGTGCATTGCTGGGTGTGATCCAAAAAACCAAATCCCCACCCCCCCCAAAAAAAAAGATTGAATCTGCCATCTTGGATCTCTGCACCTGGTGTAACTCCCATATACAGTCTTTGGCCTAAGTTAAATAACATATTCCCCATTCAGATACCACGTAATTTTGAATTGATAGGCCATACAAATACAAACTGCCTGTGGCTAGTCAGTGACTTGTAGCTAAATATCAGATAAGAATTAACATAGAACTCTGAAAGGGAAGGGGGAAAATACGATAAAAAAGAACGGAATTTTAAACTATCACACAGTATTTAATCACCTTTATGGGGAAAAAGTGATTAGGGAAAAAAAGTGGGACAATAGAAAAGACAGGGGTATTTTGAAATGTTTACTAATTACCGTAAATATATTTGTAATTGAGGTAACTGCTATAACTTCAAGCCCCATTCGTATCCTTTTTTGTTTTTCACAGTAAGCGTTCCAGGTATCTTCGTTAAACCCATAATTAAAATAACCAGAAAGGTCAGCGCCTAAAAAGAAGACACAACTTTTGTATGCAACTATTTCAATCCTATTTTTATGCAGCAAATAAAATATAAAAATGTAAATGATAAGTTCTATCAGTTTAAACACCTCTTCAAATTTTACTAGTTCTTCCGATTATTACTCTAGCACCACAAAACTATGTTTTTAATGAAATTCCTTTATAAATGGCATTCTAATAAAATAGTATGCTATGCAAGACTAATATAATGCTAAGCTACTGTTACAATTTAGCAACACGGGTTATTACTGCTAATTATGCTTAGGACATTTATAATGACATTTCCAAAACTCCTATGAATACTATTGATACTGAAAGTTAGATATTTTTCTAATGACTTTAATACGAAACGTCTTTTAAAAATCTACAATCCAGAGAGATAAGTCAAAGAGCTAGAATGAATGCTTTGAATATAGGTGCCCAGGTTTGATGGCAAGCACGCAAGGTAACCAGTCATTGCCAGCAGACCTCAAGCACCATCAGGTGTTCCCAAGAAAAATCCAGTCCTCTTCTGCTGGGGAAACAGCTCGAGTATTAGAGCACATGCTCAGTGGCCTTGAGCACACTCCCGGGTACCACACCGTTCATCCCAGAAGACCGAGCATCACACACACTGAGTGCCCCAGGACCTTGAGGGTCACTGAGGCTGGTCCCAGGGAGGGGTATGGAGTCATTTATCATCTTACCAGGTTTACACCATGGTTTATCTTCAAAAGAATCCAAATCTACCTCCAAGAGTGGAACTCCATTAATACTTCTAGGTGCATCAAGCTCTACCCCTTTGACTTCTGTTCCTTTTTTAACAAATACAAAATAGAGAAAGAATGGCACGAGCAAGATACTGAGAGCAAAAAAGAAAACACCATTTTACTAGGGCTAGAGTGATAGCACAGCGGTAGGGCGTTTGCCTTGCACGCAGCCAACATGGCCGACCCGAGTTCGATTCCTCCGCCCCTCTCGGAGAGCCCGGCAAGCTACTGAGAGTATCTCGCCTGCACAGCAGAGCCTGGCAAGCTCTGCGTGACGTATTTGATTTGCCAAACACAGTACAACAAAGTCTCCAATGGAGACGTTACTGGGCCCGCTCGAGCAAATCGACGAATAACGGGAGGGTCTTTAGCTTTTACCTTTTATTTTACTAGTGATAGCTCTAATATAACAAAGGTTTCAATGAGAACATTAAAGTCAGGCATACTATAAGAATAAGCATGTTATCAATAACAGTAAGTTTAAACTTTAGGGAAGAAACTCCAAGATAAAGTGTACGGATTAGGAACTTGTTAACTCATTCAAATAAATTCCTGTACCAATATGTACCAATAACTTCCAGGTATTAAATCCTTTTTTATATGCTCTGAACTATAACAGGTCTTACAGGGTTGTACAAACAAGTTAAAATCAAAAGAGGAAAAGAAACCTCGTGACCCACAAACTCTACAAACACCTATTCTCTTACAAAGCCTTTCACAGAGAAAAGTTTCCCCATCCTTGAGACACAAGTTTAAAAGACTCTCTTGAATTGAACTGAAGCACTTTTCAGATCACCTGTGACAGCTACTATAGTCTGTATGTTATTCAGGTATAGTCATTACTTTCCTACTGATGCACTGGCAAATACAAATTTTACCTGTAGTTCCATAGACTCTTCCTCCTGTCTTGATATTAAGATTCACTGGTGCTGGTCCGTAACTCCTAAGAACAACAAAAATTATCCTGATAATCTTGAACTAAACAAAAATAGCAATATATTCCATGTATACAAGTTATACATATATAGACTGACACTGACTAACATGTTTTTAAAAAGTGGGCATGGGGGAGGGTTCCGAAGTGCTGATTAGGGGACCTAAGGGCCCCTTCCTGCCATTCCTGTGGTCAGCAGTTCAATGCCTGGGTCTGAGAATGCAATGTTCTTCAAGCACTGCAGTACCAAGGATTATCTAGAGTACCCCAGCTGTGCTCAGAGACCTTCAGAGCCAATTCAGCAAGGCTCGGGGGGACCAGGTGGTGTTGGGGATCAAACTAAACTGGTTACAGGCAAATCGAGTGACTTAACTCGCTGTACTATTTCTCTGACCCCTAGGGGGAAAAAGTCTTAATTTTTTGTCACTTATTAAACAAAAGATTTAAAAAAACAGATATTCTGGGATCAAGAAAGATAGTGCAGAAGGCCTTCAAAAGTACTGCCAGATGTGGCCTTGGAAGCACCTGAGCACCACTGGATCAATCAGACCGCATACATTTGCCCTCACATTAAACCACCTACCATTGGGCTGAGAAACACTCGCAGTGAGGCCTGGCCACCTGAACAAAGGGAGGACTCTTCCACAAAAGAAACAGTTATATCTTATATGTTTGGGTTAGGGCACATACATAATATGAGCATGACCTGGGCATCATCCCCAACACAATCTAACCCCTCGGACACTGCCAGATTATTATCCAGGGGTCCCTTTTGATCCCCTCTCTGGCCTCTACAGTGAATCATTTTTAGAAGCCAAAAGAGATACGCATCTAAGTGCCTTTTTTCTCCCATTGTCCAGGTCTCAATATCACAGTAGTTTTCAACTTTCAATAACCTGCGTGCTAATAATAAATTCAGATTTAAGACATAGAAAAGACCAAATTTGCAGGCCAGAAAGATAGTCTAGGCATTAAAGAGTGAGCCTTGCATGTGGTGAAATCCGGTTCACCCCCTGGCACCATCTGGTTCCCTAAGCACTGAATGTGGGTGCCTACAGGCCCCAAAGCCTTGGTGCTCCTGGGCCAGCACCCCCACATTCTCGGGCTTCTTAGTAAACCACCAGCTCCCTTCGTTTAAAATCACTGGGAGGGGCCTCCAGATTCCTGAGCACTGATTCACAGCTTCTCCCTGCACCTCCTCTTCCCCCCACACCAAAAGAATTAAAAGGCAGGTGTAGTGGAGAGTACAGAGGTTAAGGTGCATGACTGGGAAGGGGTTGATGCTTATTTCACCCCTGGCCGCACACGATCGTCATGGAGTGTAGTCCTGGGAGCCTCAGGCACCACTGGCGGAGCAGGGAAAATCATTAGCCCCCGAAAGACCTGAGCAGTGCCTCTTCCTTTGGCCCTTGCACTTAACATACTTTATAAATATAAAGGTGTTGTCGATCTCCAGTCATTTCTGTGTGCAAATTTACGCGTCCAAAAATCCAACTTAGAAATGAAGTTTTTGTTTTGTTTGGGGCACACCCAGAGCTCAGAGTTTACTCTTGACTCTGTCCTCAGAAATCACTACTGGCAGGGCTCAGAGGACCCTCTGGGGTGCCAGAGATCAGACATGGGTCAGTGATGTGCAAGACAAGTACCTTCCTTCTGTGTCATCAGGTCTGCCCCAGAAAATGATTTTTCAGTAAAATATAAATGAGTTCTAAGGCCACTAGTATGGCCACCGCAGCTATCTGGAGGGAACTGTTTGCTTCAGGATTGTTTTCCATCCTTTAACTTTGGGTCTGTGTTCGCTCTGAACGTTCAGATGAGTTTCTTTTAGGCAGCAGAATGTTGGGTTCAGTTTCCGAATCCATTTTGCCTCTGTGTCTCTTGATTGGTGCGCTTAGACCATTGATGTTGAGAGAGGTTATTGGTAGAGGGTTTTGTGCCATCTTTCTGTAGGGGCTTGTTGTGCTTGTAGGGGGTTTTCTTCTCTTAAAGAAGCCCCCTTAGTCCTTCTTTTAAGTTGGTTTTGAGTCTATGTATTCCTGAGCTGTCATTTATCCATGAAATAGTGTGTTTCCTTCCGAATTTGAATGAGAGTTGAGCTGGATAGAGGATTCTTGATGAGGCGTTCATTTCATTGGTTTTTTTCACGATATACCCCCCATTGTCTTTGGACTTGGAGGGTTTCCTCTGATAGGTCTGCTATAAACCTAAGGGGTGCTCCTTTGTATGTGATTTCCTTCTTCAACCTTGTTTCTGGCAGTGTCGTATCTCTATCCATATTATCCATCATTCTGACTATGATGTGTCTTGGAGTCTTTTAATTAGGGTCTCTTTTAGCTGGCACCCTTCGGGCTCCTTGGATCTGGATGCCAGCATTCTCCAGCTCTGGGACCTTTTCGGTAATGATATGTTTAACTGTGGGAGGGGGAAAGCACCCAGGGGCCAGGCATCTGCTAGCCCCTTCCCCACCTTCACCCGAGAGCCTGCCCTTCCCCCTCCCCCCCACTACCACTTGGCGCATCTCTGCCCCTAGCGGGCTCAGCTCCGTGTCCTCCCGGTCTTCCTTGGGCGTCCTCCTTGGGCACCCATCTCCGCTTCCTTATTCATCCCAAGACAAACCCAGCAAGGTCCTCGCACCTCAGCTCAGCCCGCATCTCCCCTTGTGGTCCGAGAAGGTTCAGAGTCCTCTGCCAATCCCCGTCACTGCTCCCAGCAGCCAAATGTAGACGAGTGCGTGTAGCCCGGCAGTTTGGGCGCTCGGTAGTCAGTAGCTTGGGGGACACGGAACTTAAGGGGGATATCTGGACTGCTCCCCCACCCCTAGGGGCTTCAGTGGTGAGCTAGCATGAGGGGCCGCCCCTGCTGCGTGGCCAGGGTTTTTCCTCACCTTCTCTTCCCCTGGGCGGTCCTGGGGTTTGTGTGTCCGGCACTGGCACTGGATTTCCTGGGCTGACCACCCGCCTGGTAGGCATCAGCCAAGTCCCTGAAGGTGAGTGCTGGTGCCTCTGTCACTCCCTCCACTGCAGGGGTGGGAACCAGCCCATCCTTCTCGGTGCTGGCCCGGGAAAGTGCAGAGTGCCACCGTGTGGTCGCAGAACGCTGTGTGAGTTGTCCTGGCACATGTTAAGGCCTGTCACCCTGAGCTAGGACTGTTTGCTGGTCAGCCCCAACAACCACCCACTCGGGAGCACTTGGCGATGTAATTAGTCTTGTAATTAGGGAAGTGGGGAAGTGGGTCCTGGGGAGGCTACTGCCAGCGTGGGCACAGGAGCCATCGAATTTGTGCAGGTGCCAGATCACTGAATTTTGACCATTTGGGACACTCCTGGACCCAAGGAACCGTGACCTCAGAGCAGCACACGCTCTTGTCCCATGCTTGGTAGGTGCACATTCCCTCCACATTCTCTTGATCGGAGAGCAGAGAGTTGGTTATTTCACAGCTGTGGATATGGACCCCAAGGAGAACCCATCATCTCTGCGCCGCTTCTTCGAGTCTCATTCCTTTGAGCCTCCTTAAGTTGCCTCCAGGATCCCCCTCCTTGAGACTGGACTCCTCTGAGATGCCAGGAAGGCCTGAGGTGCCAGGACTGGTTTTCACCTTCTGCAGCTGTGCGTAATTGGAGGAGCTCTCTGGAGGCTCCTCTGATTCTGTGTGTCTTCACTTCTCTTTCTCGCCGACTGAGACACCTGCCCCATGCCTCTATCGATTTGTTTGGTGCTGGGGATCAAACCCAGCCAGTGAGTGAGTCACTGGCGACAGGAGAGACAGTCATGGCAGGGAAGGATCCGTGTCTAGCCATGCGCAGCTCACATTGTAAATATAGGGCCCAAATGCTCAGGATCTCTTGAACAAACAATGCTGGGCTCACCAGAGGCCCCCACGCCAAAGATCAGAGGTGGACCCCTTCCTCAAGACACATGCACAAGTGAGCTCAGAGTGTGAAGTGGTATGAAAAAACTGAGGTGACAGGACTGCAGCAATAGTATAATGAGTAGTAACTCCGTTTGCACTTGCCTTGTGTCCTACTGACCCGGCTTCAATCCCCAACACAACATATGATGCCCTGCGTCCTGCCAAGAGTGATCCCTGAGCTCAGAGCCAGGAGTAAGCCCTGAACTCCACTGACTGTGGCCCAGATCCACGATAAATTCAGCTTTGAAAGTTCGTAAAGAACAGAGTCAGCTTCGCACTTGCTGAGGACAGTAGCATAGAGACCAAAAACAGGCTAGTTCAGGTGGTCATCCTCAAAAGGAAAACGTTGTCAGTTCCTAAGGTGCCATCAGGAAAGTAAAAACACGGACCAAGGCATACAAAGTTTGGCCAGAGCTGTAGCATGTCGGGTCGGTGTTGCCTTGCAGCACCCTACCAGGTTTGATCCTCAGCACCCCACATCTTTGAGTAACTTCTGAGCATATCCAGATGTCGCAGGGGAAGAAAAGAAAGTTTCTGTACAAGCTCAGTACAGACGCACCCATCATCATCACGGTGGCCTAGTGGTGTAGTGTTTCCCACTGGTCGGTGGTGGGCCTGGGGGCAGAGGGTCAGCTGGAGCCACAGGAGTCCAAGCAGGTCTGGAGACACGGCCCCTGTGCACAGCTGCCGGGGATGGGAAAGGGTGCAGAGTTCCTCAAAAAGATACAGAAGGCCGGGAGGAGGAGGAGCCACAGTGGGTCAGGAGCTTGCTTGGCATGCAGCTGACTCGGTTTTGATCTGCCTCCGCCCTTCCCCCTTCCTGGCATCCTTTATGTTCCCCTGAGCCCAGCAGGAGTAATTCCTGAGTGCAGAGGCAGCCAGATGGAACCCAGAAACCCCAGAGTCAGCTGGCCACTGCTTTGCAGGGAACCTTGCTCCACAGCACCCCCTGCATGCCAGCTTTTTCCACTCCTGATGGGCCCCTCAGGTTCCCCCACTAAAGTCCTAGCAAAGAAGAGGATGGCTTCAGTCCAGACCAAGTACCTGGGATGCAACGTCTGCTGAATCAGCTCTTGGTTCCATAATTGTAGCCATGGGAGCATTTGTATGAAACAGTCGTGTCTGTTCTCAGCTAGCAGCAACATTTTCAGTGGAAAAAGAGAATTGCATGGGAACGAGGAGGCACCCCTTGGAAACCCTTTAGTCTTGAGACTCTGGTTCCATTTGGTTTCTGAAGGGCAAGGGAAGAAAGTGACACAGAATGAAAGCAAAGGACAGAAGACGTGGAGAATCCCCAAGGGAGGAGAGAGACGAGAAAAGAAAAGAAAATTTCTGTACAAGCTCAGTACAGACGCACCCATCACCATCACGGTGGCCTATTCCCAGAGAGGTAGACACCCTCAAACAGTCAGCTCAGCCATGCCAGGTGTTCCAATGGCTACTGAGCTTCTCTGCACTTCTCGGTGAACAGATACATGAACTATCTAAGCACCTGCCCTCTCCAGGTGACTGTGTGGCGCTGGGCAAACTCTCAGGGACCTCAGGGGTACCTTAAGACTGACTCTTTCCAGAGAGAGAGTTCTGGAGAAGAGGGGGGAGCAATATTTTTCTTGAGTAACTCTTGGCCCAAGCAAACAGGGCCCATTCCTGTCATCGGAGAAAACTCTTTGCAAATGTGGAAGCAGCCGAATGGGGCAAGAGCAAAGGCCACAGATGAGGGCAATTGAAAGGGAGCATCGGAAGGGCCACAGGAGGCCAGAGCAGAGAGCCACAAAGGAGACCCAGGGAGTGGCCCCGGGGGCTCACAGAGCACTGGGTCAGGGTGGATGAAGCCAGAACCAGTGTCTTGTCTCCTCAGGGTGAGGTGGAAGCTGCACTGTGAGGGCCAACCACTCTTTCCCTGCTTCACAGGCTGTCACCTGGAATGAGACGAGGGCGGGGCAGGGCGGGGGAAGCCGACCTACTGTGGAGTTTTCCAGAACTTGTCTCTCTCCTCACTTGGGGATTCTCCACGTCTTCTGTCCTTTGCTTTCATCCTGTGTCACTTTCTTCCCTTGCCCTTCAGAAACCAAATGAACCAGAGCCTCGGGACTAAAGGGTTTCCAAGGGCTGCCTCCTCGTTCCCATGCAATTCCAGGCCCCTAGTTCCTGACTGTCGTTCGTAAAAGCAAGGGGACCCCGATGACGTTTCTGTATTTGGGGGCTTATTAAAGTGCTCCTTGTACGAAGAAAGTGATCATATTTTCTGATCGAATTTCAGTGCCTACTCTAATCGGACCACTCAGGGTACTAGAAGGAAGATAAAACCTGTTGTCCACAACATGTTCATCGTGAAGTGGAGTCCGTGTGAACAGTTTCACAGGGCAATGGGAGAGGCAACGGACGCTGTAATTACTGGCCTGAAACAATATCAGGCTCCAGTAACTTATCTAAAGCCAGTTGTGTTTTGTGGAGTGAGAAAGCTCGGGTGCAGCTTAATGATCTAGTATGGAGGCATAGAAAATAGTGGTGGGTGGAGGAAGCGTATCAGAATGCCAGTGATTTCAGGCTGCTTGAAAGAATGGACTAGAATTCAGATCATTTTTCAAAAGTCCTGGATAGAATCTATGTCTTTCTTTTGTTTCGGGGAGAGGTATCTGGGATGCCGATATGGAATAAAACCTGTTTAAGGACAATCCAGGGCAATTTTCAGAAAAGGGACAGATGGAGGCATGTCCTGCACATAACACCCATCAGTCCTGATAAAACTGGGGTGCGCCTTGAATCCCTCATGTTCCTACTTCGAGTTTTAACTACAGCAGCCATAAAATGAGAAACGATGATGTGGTAGTTTCTAGACTTGTAGATTTCCAGAACAGAAAAAAACAATACAATTAAGACCATGATCAAAGATTTTCCACTTTTAAAACAACTTTAAGACTGAAGGGGATAAAGGTAAAGGTAAAGGTAAAGGCCCTCCTGTTGATCGTCGATTTGCTCGAGCGGGCCCAGTAACGTCTCCATTGGAGACTTTGTTGTTACTGTGTCTGGCATATCGAATACTCTCGGTAGCTTGCCGGGCTCTCCGAGAGGGGCGGAGGAATCGAACTCCGGTCGGCCATGTTGGCCGCTTGTAAGGCGAACGCCCTACCCGCTGTGCTATCGCTCCAGCCCTAAACTAAGGCCCTCCCGTTGATCGTCGATTTGCTCGAGCAGGCCCAGTAACGTCTCCATTGGAGACTTTGTTGTTACTGTGTCTGGCATATCGAATACTCTCGGTAGCTTGCCGGGCTCTCCGAGAGGGGCGGAGGAATCGAACTCGGGTCAGCCACGTTGGCCGCTTGTAAGGCGAACGCCCTACCCGCTGACTGAAGGGGATATATAAAAATATCTTCCTTTTCATAAAACAATTGTTGGCATTGTAGAAAGGTCACATTTGATTCAATAGAACCAATTTTTTTTCTTAGAAAAGGAGAACATTGGTTATATTATCCTTTATGTTTTTTCGGGGGGGGGGGTAAACCTGGCAATGGGCAGGGGTTTCTCCTAGCTCTGCACTCAGGAATTACTCCTGGTGGTCCTCAGTGAACCATATGAGATGCTAGGGATTGAACCTGGTCAGCTTTATGCAAGGCAAATACTCTACCTGTTGTCCTATGGCTCTGACCCCTGAATATATTATTCTTTTTTCAAGGACCAGGCAAAATGTCACAGATGGGATTTGGTGCTGTCCTGACTCTGCTGACCTGGGTTCAATTCCCAGCTCCATAAATGGTCCATCACCCCCCGCCAGGAGTTCAGTGATGCCTGAGCATAAAGTCAGGAGTCAGCCTTGAGCATCACCAGGTGTGGCCCCAAAAGAAATGAACACAGTTCCATCTGACACTAGCATTTTTTTTCGTTTTGAGTCATAGGGGTTACTCCTGGCTCTGCACTCAGGAATTACCCCTGGTGGTGCTCGGGGGACCCTATGGGGTGCTGGGAATGTAATGCGGGTCGGCCACGTGCAAGGCAAACGCCCTGTCCACTGTACTATTGCTCTAGCCCCTGACACTAACACTTTAGAATTACAGATGGGTAGGACCTGCTTGCCTCCCAGGCCGTTGCCCCACCAAATAGCTACAGAGAAGCTAAGAATAGTCTCTCGGGCACCACGAGCTCCCATGTGGTAGCCACTACTTGAATCAACTCGGTTCCCCAGTTTCTGTCCTGATCTCAGCTCCAACCCACAAACTCATCATCCCGGACCCACAAACTCACCTTCACAGTAGTCCAGTATCCGGTGAGTTCGGGATTGAGGTGGGAGGAAGGAAATTGTTTTTTAAGGATTCACGCGAGATTGCAATGACAAACATTTTTATGACCTGCCTCTTCCAAGTAGTTTGCCCCCACACAGTCAGCGCTCCTCATTTTCCAGTTTCACTAGGTGGTGCTCTCTGTCTGCTACCCAAAGGTCCCTGATGAACAAGAACCCGCTGCTTTCTTGAGGTCCTTGCCCAGTGTCCTTAAATTAGCTCTCTGGTCTCTAATCCCGGCGACCAATGGGTCCAAGATGAGATACAGCAATTTTCATACACTTTCCTCTACGGAAATCTTTTTGGATCATTTTTAGTCAATTATTTATAGCAAGCAATACAAAATAAATGTTTAAAAATTTTTATTAGTGAAACACCATGAGGTATAGTTGTAGACTTAGAAATTTCTGTGCTGGAGTTTCAGTTATACAGTGATCGAGTATCCATCCCTCCACCCGTGCCCATTTTCCACCACTACTGATGCCACTATACCTCCCACCCCCATCTCCTCGCATCCCACCCTGCCTCTGTGGCAGGGCATTCCCTTTTGTTCTCTCTCTCCTTTTGGGTGTTGTGGTTTACAAAAGAGGCATTGAGTGGCAAACATGTTCAGTCTATAGTCTACTTTCAGCCTGCATCTCCCATCCTGGGAGGATCCTCTCAACACCCTTTCTTTGGTGCTCCCTTCTCTATCTGTGCTGCCATTTCCCCTAGCATGTGCAGCTGGCCTCCAGGCCATGGAGTAAACCTCCTGGTACTTATCTCGGCTCTTCTTGGGTGTTAGTCTCCTACTTTGTTACTTTATGTTCCCCAGATGAATGCATACTTTGGGAAAATCTCGGGTAGTGGTGGGAAAACTCAAAATAAAGGCAGTGGAAAGGGGTCATGGTGGTGGAATTGGTTTTGAAATACTGAGTGTAATTAAATACTGTGGAAAAACTCTTTGCGAAAAAGAAAGAAACAAAACTAGCACTCTGGACTCTTCAAGAGAGACTTTTGCTGCTGGGACCCAGCGGGGGTCGAAGGTGGGGACTTATTGCCAAGTCCGGAGCACTATGGGCTGGGTGGGCCACAGTAGCCCCGCCCCCAGCAGTCCCATCCCTCGGGCGAGACCCCTTTGAAAAAGCGGGGGCGCGTTCTGCTCAAGCACAGTGACATGGGGCAAATTTAAGTTTTCCGGGGAAATCATAAAGCTTAGTAGTTTTGAACCTGGACGTGAAGGACATATTTCAGATGTCTGATTTTCAGGTTGGCCTAGACCTATAGGTGGAATTATACTTCTCTTTCTAGGATGCAAAGCCAGAGGCGGACTCTCATCGAGGGCAGGAACCAAAGTCCTATAAAACTTACCAGGCTTCAAAAATAACTGGGCTGCAATGGATGTAAAGAGTTTAAAGAGCCCAACGTGGCTGGGGGCTGAAGGGTAGGGGGTGATTCAGTGGCAGGATCAGGGGAAGGTGAAAGCCAGGGCTCAAGGGGCTCTGGGGGGCCCTGGGGGACCGGGGGTCAGGTGGACTGGGGCTAGGACTCTCCCCCGGAGTGGAGCACCCTGCACCAGCAGCCAAATGGTTGCCAAGTGAGAAGACAAAGAATAGGGAGTATTTTCCAGTACATGTTTTCGTCAAGCCTAGATCCAGGCAAGAAGGGCACTAGAGTCCTCTTCCAGAGCCTAAGCATTAAGGCAGCTGGGAGCTGCCCTTATCAACCACGCCCTTGGCAACCACAGGCCCTTGGTAATAGCATGCCCTACCAGACCTGACTCTAAAGGCTGAGCTTCCACCTCCTGAGGCACTGAAGATCCTCTCTCCTCAGCAGCCAGTGTAGGCTGAACTAGGGTTTCTGGCAGGACTGAAGCAGTATCACCCTTTTCAGGGGTGCTTGACAGCAAATCTGAGTCTGGAACTAAAACAGGTTTTGATTCCTCGGGAGATCCGAGAAGTGCAGCTGGGCTCTGTTGTGTGCTTGCTGAAAGTTTAGCTTCCAGGGCCTTAAAGGGAAGCTGTTCTAGCTCTTCAAAGGTTTCTGGATGCTGAGGCTGGGGTGAAAAGGATCCAGTCTTGGGACGGATCTGTGGATGTTTCTCTGAATCTCCCACCAAAAGTTGACTCCCCTCAGGATAAAAGATATCCATACTGGAATCAAAGTAATCCTCCTGCATCGGTTGTGGTAGACTTGGAGGTCTCGTAGATTTCCTGCGAGTTGCAACAATTTCAGCAGCATGGTGACCACCAACTGGATCCTTCCTCCAGTTTTCAGGGGAAATAATGAAGGCGAGGAGTTTTGAAATCCGGGGCTGAAGGGTAGGGGGTGATTCAGCGGCAGGATCAGGGGAAGGTGAAAGCCAAGGATTGGGGGGCCCTGGGGGGCTGGAGGTCAGGGGGTCTAGGGGTAGGACTCTCCCCCAGAGAGGAGCGCCCTGCACCAGCAGCCAAATTGGTTGGTAGGTAAGGAGGCAAAGGAATGAAAATATTTGGCATAACATATCCATGGCAAGAAGAGGAGAGTGTCCTCTTCCTGAGCCTGAGGATTAAGGCAGCTGGGCGCTGCGCATGCATGCCCTTATCAACCACGCCCTTGACAACCACAGGCCCTTGACAACTGTGGGCCCCACCCCCTCAGCACCTTTATGAGCCTTTAAGCGGCCTTTATTGGATCTGGGCAAAGCAGGCTCCTCAAAACCAGCAGGACCCAGGCTTTCCTTCTTCCCCCAAGGACAAAACACATCCAATCAGGTCCTCTACCCCACCCCCCTTGCCTCCCCTCCCACTCTTGCCACCCAACAGGACTGGGACTGCCCACTCGTTTGGGCGGAGCACCAAGGGTGGGGGAGGAACAGCTTGTCCCCAGACAGGGAACACTGGACTATGTGCTGGGCGGGCCACAATAGCCCCGCCCCCAGCAGCCCAACCCCTCGGGCGAGTCCCCTTTGAAAAAGCGCGGGCGCGGGTGCGTTCTGCCCAGGCGCACTGATATGGGCAAATTTAAGTTTTCAGGGGAAATAATAAAGGTTAGTAGTTTTGAAAAGGCCTGCCGGTGAGGTATTTATCTAGTACCGCTAGGGGTAGGGTGGGTCTTCTCTGCGCAATCCAATCCCTGGGTCTCTGGTGGTTGGTGGAAGCAGACAGGGCAGGGTAGGGTGCGGCTCCTGATTTCAATCCCTTCCTCACCTGTGGTCAGAGGGAGCAAGCAGAGAATCTCTGTCCCTGGGTCCGTTCAGCCTGGAGTCCAAGGTCTCAGAGTTCCACTTATCTTGTTCTGTGGGGCTTCCGTTGTGCGTGAGTCTCGGCTGGAGCAGCCGCGTGGGTCCTGAAATCGTCCTGGAGTGTGGCGGCGGCTGGGTAGTGGAGGGAGTGGAGGTAACCTCAGGCAACAGCAAGCGAACATCAGAGCTCGCAAAGCAGTGCAGAGATGCGACCAAGGAAGTTCTCAAAGAGAGAAGAGCAGAAGTGCTGGTAGATGCGGCAGAAGCCAGGAAAAGTATTCGTAATGCCCGCCTGTCCTTCGCCAACTACAAGACCAAGATGACTGCCCTCCGACGTCCTGATGGATCTATCACATCTAACACATCTTCCAGAAGGGCAATGGAGAAGTTTATCCATGACTTCTGCTCAAATCTCTTCGATAGACATGTCCACCTGCCGACATACCAAATTCCACAGGATGGATATGTCATTCCCAATGTTCTCCCTTCCGAAATCCGACACGCCATTTTGGCGGTAAAAGAAACGAACAGCACCCGGCCCAGAAAAGGTCAGACCTGAACACCTGAAGAACCTGCCGTCAGTACTCATCAATACACTGGCTCGGCTCTTCACACGCTACCTGTCTGAATGCAAGGTTCCATCTCAATGGAAAACCAGCAGGACTGTACTACTGTACAAGAAGGGAGACATCCATGACATTGGCAACTATCGCCCGATCTGCCTATTGTCTGTCATCTACAAGTTGTTCACTTGAGTCATCCTGAATAGGATTGGCAGAACACTAGATGAAGGACAACCATGTGAGCAAGCCAGGTTCCGCAAAGGATTCAGCACCATCGACCATATCCACATGATAACCAAGCTCACTGAGGTTTCTCGGGAGTTCAAGATGCCGCTCTGTCTAACGTTCATTGATTTAAAGGCCTTTGATTCTGTTGAGACAGAAGCAGTCATTGAAGCCCTAGCCAATCAGGGCATTCAAGCCCAATACATCAGGATCCTCCGTGAGCTGTATTGCGGATTCACTACCAGGATCTCACCATTCTACAAAGAAGTGATCGTTGATGTCAAGAGAGGGGTGCGGCAGGGTGATACCATTTCACCGAAACTCTTTAGTGCCACCCTCGAGAACATCATGCAACGACTGGAATGGGAAGGAATGGGAGTGAAGATAGATGTTCGGCAACTATACCACCTCTGCTTTGCTGATGACATTGTTTTAATAACACCAAACATTAGCCAAGCGGCACAAATGCTGGCCGACTTTAACAGTGAGTGTGGAAAGGTCGGACTACAGCTGAATCTTACAAACACAATGTTTATGAGAAACAGCCTCGTTCCTGACACCCCATTAGCTCTCAACAGAACGATCATCTCCGAATGCAACAGCTATGTGTACCTAGGTCGAGAAGTCAACATGACAAATGACCTGGCACCCGAGCTGAGCAGGAGGAAGAGAGCGAGCGGCTTGAATGACTTCAAGAGTGTCAAATAGCTAAGAGGACAAAGAACCTCCACCTCCGGGCATATCTCTTTGATTCCACTGTTCTTCCTGCATTAACATACGCCTCAGAGACACGGGCCCTACGCAAACAGGATGAGAATGCTATTCAGGTCTCCCAAAGAGGAATTGAAAGAGCTATGCTTGGAATATCACGTTTCACTCAAATGAGAGAAAGAATCCGGAGGTCCAACCTCCATCGACGATCAAGAATCAGGGATGCTGTCTCGTTTGCCAACGTGTCAAAAATCAGATGGGCTGGTCACGTAATGAGATTTAAAGACGACCACTGGACTAGAGCTATTTCCGACTGGATTCCACGGGATGTCAAAAGACCACGTGGCCGCCCACCTACCAGATGGTCAGATTTCTTCATCAAGATCATGAACGATGGTTTGAGGCTCTTCATGTTCCTAGAGCGAACAGACGCCACTGGGCTACACTAGCACGCGACAGGCACAAGTGAAGACATTACTGGCGCCCGCTCGAGCAAAATGACAATTAACGGGAATTCAAGTGATCAAGTGAATCCAGCTGTGGCAGTCTTGGTGTTTCCTCCTCACTACTGAAATCCGAGAGACATTCTTCCTCCCCTTGGCCATCCTGCTTCCAAGAAAGGTAGCTGACCTGCAAAAGGAGCATTACTTAGGGTGGATGGGGTTCACAAATGTTGTCATTTCCTTTAAGCTCTTAGTCTCTCTGATTATTTATCACTCTCCTAGACAGGGGATAGCACGGAATCAGGGACCCAAAGTTTTCTGAAGCAGGGCTCTGGGGCCAGAAACAGTTGATCCTGGGAGACCGTTCTTAAACTGAATGAACAGCCATATGCACTCCTTTACACCGGCCTGGGGAAATCCCCCTTTCTTGAATGGAACTCAACATAAATTCTTGGAGAAAAAGGAGCAAGCTCCTTTCTAGAGGGCTGCCCTTCTAGCACTCAGAGGGAACACTTAAGATGTTCATGTCAAAAAGTGACAAGGCTCTCTTGCAATCCTGTAACTAGCACCCATTTTACTTTCTTCACAGTCCTTCTTCTCATCCATATCAGTTCTTATTATCTCACACTTCCAGAATATAAATTCCATGAGAAGGGGCTTCTTCCCGCTCTCTAGTTGAGTAGAGAGCCCCGAATGGAGTTGGTTCCAAGAGTAGCCTCATTTAGGGATAGTTTTCTGAATTCTTTGGCATTAGTACGAAATGTCTTCTCACCTTTCTTAGTAAGGTGGACGTTGTTGTCTCTTTGGGGGCCACACCTGGAGGTGTTTGACGCTGTAGCTGACAGTGCTCAGGAGGCCATGCAGTGGCAGGTATCAAACCCAGGTCTCCCATATCACAGTCCATGCTCCAGCCTGATGAACTATTATGTCTCAGGCTCCTAAGCTGGTCTTTTAAGACCCAATTGTAGGTGTTTGAAGTTTTCTTGGTGGGTCTGATTTAAACTATTAAAAAAATTTCTTTGCAGGACTAGATCAATAGTTCAAAAGATTGAGCACATGCTTTGCACAAGAAAGGTTTGAATTTGATCCCTAACATCACCTGGTCCCTCGAGCACTTCAACAAGTGATTATAACAAAGAGCCAGGCTGGGTAATTCCTGAGCACTACCAAGTGTGAATCCCGCTACCTTACCCACAAATAAAATTTATTTTACAAAGGAAAAAACAGGATTTTCAACAAGAGAAACAGAACCACCGTCTCTCTCACTTTCTTCCCCTAACTCCGTAACTTTGGAAACAAATTTTCTGACTTTGGGCCAAGTTAATTACATATAATCAATAGAAAACAAGTTGTCTACGGTTGCCTTTTTGGCATATATGAGTGTTGGAGTAAAATCCCAAATAATAATGGTAGGTCTGGTGTCAAAATATTGAATGTAATCAAAGTAGAGAGAGAGTAATGTGGAAATCATCTGCCCCACAGGCAGGGGGAGGGTGCGGGATGGGGTATACTGGGGATTTTGGTGGTGGAGAATGGGCACTGATGAAGGTACGGTGTTTCATTGTATGACCGAGACTTAAACCCGAAAGCTTTGTAACTGCTCTCATGGTGATTCAATAAATAAAATTATAAAAAATTTAAAAAAAGTAAGGTGGAGTTCATGCCCAATTCAACCAGTGTAATCAGTGGCTGCTATTTATATAGCAGTACTCCTACATTTAAAAAAAAAAAAGGAATTTCTCTGACAGAACGCAGAGGGCACTTAGAACTCTCCATATTTCAAATAAGGGCCAGGACTTCAGGAAAACTTCAGAAATTCTCTGAACTAAAGTTTTAGAGTTTCACATTTTTCTGGGAATGCTAGAATCGCCTACACATGCTAAACACTTCTAAAATCTGCTCATTATTTTGAATTGCTGCCATCCTGTATATGTCATCCTTGAGTTTTTCTCTTCACGTACTTGAATTAAATCATGTAGTTCTTCGGTTCTGGCATCAGTGAGCTCCTCAAAAGGCCGATATTCCACAGCTACTTTACCACTTTCTGAAATAGAGTTAACAAGGATCAATTCAAACTTATTGGCTAAAATGTTCTTTCTATGAAGGTAGTACACAGTGATAGTGGCTGTGTACTTCCTTTATACATCCAATAATTTTATTTCTAAAGCATAAAATAAGAGCATTTTCCTTGTCAATGCAGACATTAAGTTTGGTTCCTTTTGCTTCTCTGTTTTGAGGCCATTCTCAAAGGTGCTCAGGGATTATACCCTCTTAGTACTTGGAGTCATTCCTGGCAATGCAGTGCTGAGCTGGAACTGAAACCTGCTTCCTGCATGCCAAGAATGGGCTCAGCCTGTTGAGCTATCTCTCCAACCCACTGTTTCTTTCATTTCTTTTTATTTGGAGTTTGCAGATCCTGTCCTCTGGTACTCAGGGACTGTTCCTGGCTCTGTGCTCCCTGATGGTGCTAGAGGGGACCATATGCCATGCCAGGGATATGCAAGGCTCTGGTACCATCTTCTTAACCCCCCATTGGTTCTTAAAAGTTATTAAATTAATAGAAATTTTACCAGATGACCACAGAAGTCACTTTTGCTAGAAGAATTGCCCAGACTGCAAGGCTGAAGTCAACCCAGGAGCTACTCGTGTAATAAATAAGGTCTCTGACAACTGAAAACTCCTGTCTCTAAGACTGCAGGGCTATAAAGCAAGGAAAGCAATTCTGTTTGTGGATTCTCTACGGATTATTCCGTTTCCTTTGGGCACAGCCGGAAATGTCCATAGCACTAGAAAATTCCATAAGAGGAGAACATTTAAAAATCTTAAATAGTATGACCACTATTTGTTTTTGTTGGGGGCCACACCCAGCAGTGTTAAGTCTTCTCCTGAGCGAAGAACTTGGGGGTTGCTCCTGGACGCTCATGTTGTGCCAGGAATCCAACCCTGGTCTTCCACATGCATAGCATGTATACTAGGCCTCTCAGCTTTCTTCCTGGCCCCCGCAGAATCATTGTGAAGGTTCACAACAAATAGTTGGTTGTTACATCGAATCACAAACTCTCAATATGTCAGTGCTGAAAACCAACCACGAACTGATTCCAGTTAAGTTTCCTCTTCAGTAGGAAAACAGTAGCAATAATTAGAATATTTCGTCCTTTACTAAATTCTAGGTAAGTCTTTTTAAACATTTATTTATTTTACTTTTATTATGTAATATTTCTTTTTCTTATTTTTTTGTTTTTGTGGGTCACACTCAACAATGCTCAGGGTTTCCTCCTGGCTCTGCGCTCAGGAACCACTCCTGGTGGTGCTAGGGGACCATATGGGATGCTGGGAATCGAACTCAGGTCAGCTGCATGCAAGGCAAACACCCCACCCACTGTGCTATCGCTCTAGCCCCTTCCTTCCTTCCTTCCTTCCTTCCTTCCTTCCTTCCTTCCTTCCTTCCTTCCTTCCTTCCTCTTTTTAATGAATCACTGTGAGATAGAGTTACAGACTTACAAACGTTCGTGCTTATGTTTCAGTCATACAATGATTGAGTACCCATCCCTCCACCAGTGCCCATTCTCCACCACCATTGTTCCCAGTATCCCTCCCACGACTCCCTCATTCCAGCCCCCCTCCCCCCACGGGCAGGTCTATTCCCTTTCAATCTCTCTCTTCCTTTGGTTGTTGTGGTTTGCAATATAGGCATTAAGTGGCCATCATGTTCGATCTGTAGTCTACCTGCAGCACACATCTCTTATTCCGAATGGGCCCTCCAAGCATCCTTTACTTGGTGGTCCCTTCTCTATCTGAGCTGCCTTTTCCCCCAGTATGTGAGGCCGGCTGCCAAGCCGTGGAGCAATCCTCCTGGTCCCTATCTCTACTATCCTTGGGTGTTAATCCCCCATTCTGTTACTTTATATTCCGCAAATGAGTGCAATTGTAGGTAAGTGTTAAGTATTTACTTTTACAATATAAGGTAAGCTAAATTAAAAGTATATTTTTTCAGAAAATTGCAGCTTAGAGGGGCTGGAGCAATAGCACAGCAGGGAGGGCGTTTGCCTTGCACACAGTTGACCTGGGTTCGATTCCCAGCATCCCATGTGGTCCCCCGAGCTCCGACAAGGATAATTCCTGAGTGCAGAGGCAGGTGTAACCCCTCAGCATCCCTGGGTGTGACCCAAAATGCAAATGAAAAAAAAAAGAAAATTGCGGCTTAGAAATACCTTCACATATCTGTCTAGAGACCTACAGTTGCATTTTCTAAATGAGACAGAGGGCCAGAGTACTATTACAATGGGTCGAACATTTGCTCTGCATGCAGACAACACAGGTTCAGTCCCTGGCACCCCATGTGGTTCCCCAAGTCCTACTAGAAGTGGTTCCTGAGCACATAGCCAGGAGGAAGCCCTAAGCATAAGCAGGTGTGGACCAAAAACCAAGAAAAGAATAAAGAAAAAAATGGAGGACAGAGCTAGTACTTAAACAGAGGAGTCTGAAGTTTACAGCCACTATACTCTTCTGCTTTACTGACGAACAATTGAGAAAGAGGAATTGGATCAAATACTCTCTCTACAGTCTAAACTATTCTACGCTTATACATTGGGGGTAATATTTGCTGTAATTATTTTTCACAGATTCCACAAAGGACAAATTTGAGACTACTCTGTAAAGCATCTAGTAAACAAAAGAATAGGAAGTACTTATATTTCCATTATTTTCAATATAATTGACTTCTCAAAATCAATTTATTTGCTCTTCAAGTAAGAAAGCTGCAGTACTTCAAAGATAACCAACGAAGTCTTACCTAAACCACAATGAGCAGTTTCTGAAATGCATCCGACACGGTCTTTTGAATTGCAAACTTCTGAGTCGTCTTCCTTTTCATAAGGAAAGATAATGGTCCTATATCCAACCAAAACAAATAGATTTACTACGCCAATCTTTCTAATTGATTTTTATGAAGTCTAAAAAGAGAACTGGGCCTGGAGCTCTAGTACTGAGGCTAGGGCGTTTGCCTTATATGTGGCCGACCCGGGTTCGAGCCCCCGCATTTCATATGGTCCTCCCAGCACTGCCAGAAGTAATTTCTGAATGCAGAACCAGGAATAACCCCTGAGCATCGCTAGGTGTAACCCAAAAAATAAAAAAGCTAAAAATAATAAAAACAAAAATAAAAAAACAAAAAGAGCACTACATCACGATCTTAATGAGTAAGGGAAGACACCACACAAGGCTATGTCTTGAAGGCTCTGTGCTAAGTATATTCTGTCAGGGCTATTACCATACATTTTTGCTGTCTGATCAATTCTGGCCATTCGTAAACAGGTAAACATGTAAACTAGAAGGGAGAAATTAGTCAAGATCATTGCATAAATCTCATACTGATTATGTATTTCAAATGGGCAAACCTACAGACTACTCTAGGAACGTGACATACCTCACACCACTAATATTCCAAGAGTAGCAAACCACATTTGATGGGGTTTAAAGTAGAAAGCTACCAATCAAAGAGGGAAATATATTTTTACAGGAGTGTGTATTATACACACCCAAAACACACACACACACACACACACACACACACACACACAGCTCAACCATTAACAACATGTCAATAATCTCTTATTTAAGGGCTTAATGGTTCCTAGGGGAAACAGAACAATCAATGGTCCCTGGAGAAAATAGAACAATCTTCACATACTTTCCTCTAAGGGAACTTTTGTGGAGCATTTTCAGCAGTTGATTCAGAACATACAATACAAAATAAATTGCTTCGGTTCTGCTTGGGGCAGGGGTTCGGGTTCGAGATGGAAACAAAATATGGTGGTATCAAGGTGTAATGGTCGTGGGATTGGCGTTTGAATATTGAATGTAATAAAATATTTTTTATAAAAATAAAAAATACTTTATAATAATCACTGTATCATTGTCATCCTGTTGTTTGTCGATTTCCTCGAGTGGGTGCCAGTAACGTCTCTATTCCTCCCAGTCCTGAGATTTTAGCAGCTTCTTCCAATGATTGGAGCTCTTTTAGGATCAGTGAAATGAGACTTGTTGTCATTACTGTTTTGGGCAGATCGAACACGCCACAGGGAGTTTCCCAGGCTCTGCCCGTGTGGGCGGGATACTCTCAGCAGCTTGCTGGGCTCTCCAAGATGCAAATATTTATATATTTCTCTCTATGATTTGTTGCCTACTGTCTGAACTCCATCAAATATGGTGTGGCAATTATGGAAAATGGGTAGGAAGTGTCTTATAATGTGAAAGTGGCCTGGCCTGAAGAGTGGTGGCAGTTGGGTAGTGGAGATCGGCTGCCGGGCAGGGTCCCTTGGGATGGGAAGGACCCTCACCCGCACCTCTCTGGGGTGCCCCGAGTGAAAACAGTCTGGCATGAAGTCCTTTACTTTGCAAAAATTATACTGTTCAAAGCAGGCCCGAGCCATCTGGATACCGCAGCTTGGAGTAACCGAATTGGATAACTGTGGTAATTCTAGAGGTAATACATGCAGATGGGCGCTGACCCCCTTCCCAGGGGATGCGCACATCTCTCAGATCAGAGCCAATCCGGTCAGCCTCCCCTTGGTTCCAGCTGGCTGCGAGGCAGGTGCAAGGGGCTTTGGTGATGGTGACTAGATAACCTCGGGCAGATGGCACGCCCCCCACCTCCCACAGGGAGTGATAAACCGTTCGAATGTCTGCCCTATCACCTATCAAATTCAGGAGCTTGAGAAAGGTGCAGTAGTGGCAAGGATGAGCTGGTCTCATTAAGATTCACCTACCAGAGTCTGTTCCAGTTCTTTCGCTAACAGCTCTCCCTTTGATTTAATACCCTAAGCCTAAGTACCATAGATTCTGGGGGGGGGGGGAACATTTTTATTAGTGTATTTAATTATCAAAATGAAGATTTTGGTGAGATAATGGACAATTACACAGGATCTATACTTGAAAAATTACTTTGGAACAAAGAAGACTGTTACCCCCAAATAGGAGAAACAGTATTCCCATCTCTATATCTCTAAGGTTCTTGGTAGGAAGACAGCTCTAAAATTGTGAAGTGTCCCCGGGTCCTTCGTCCCCACCAAAAAAAATGATTCTATTAGTACCTAAGATTTTAAGAAGTATTATTAAAAACATCTGCCCAAGGCTTTAGCAGCTTAGCTAGGAGAGGGATTTTTCTGATGTATCTGAAAATATGATGAGAGATAGATAGATAGATAGATAGAGAGGATGAATTCTTACCCACACCCCCATTCCAGTCCCCACAGAGACCTTCCAGTTTATCCAAAGTCTCCTCGGATCTGCCAACTCCAGGGCTCTTGTCAAAGGACGACAATACCACCTCTAAAGCACAGAAGATCTTCACGCTTTGCATCTGAAGTGGTGCCACAATATCTTCATTTTCCCTTTCTTCAAGTTCAGAAAGATCCTGAAGGTGTTAAGATTTTAGATTGAAGATCCTTCTGAACATCTCAATGTAGATTTTAAAATGTTTAATTAGATGCCACTCAATGCCTCTTTCGCAAATGACAGCACCCAAAAGGAGAGAGTGAACAAAGGGAAATGCCCTGCAACAGAGGCAGGGTGGGATGGGGAGGGTGGCAGGGTGGGAGGAATAGGTATTCGATCATTGTATAACTGAAACCCAAGCACAAAAATTTGTAAATCTACAACTGTACCTCATGGTGTTTCACTAAAAAAATCTAAAAAACAAAAACATATTTCTGGAAAAAAAGCTTAATTAGAAATAAAAACGAAACTCCAGCAATCCTTGCCAACCGTTGAAGTAACCTGTGACTTCAACATTAAACAAAACTTCCCATGAACTACACCAGCCATGAACATACAGAGCACACAAGCGTTGTAGAATATGGACACCACCGTCAACTGACTGAGACCTTATTGATTCTGGGGTGTGACCAGTGATCCAACACTTTCACTTAGACGACTCTCATCTATCAGGTCTGTAGGTTCTCTGAGCCGGCTGGGGTAACACCCCACAGAGCTGGGAGTCGTGCAATACTCAGGACAAAACCTAGGGCCTTGAACACGGTGGGCACAAGCTCCGCACTTGAACTCTCTCTCTCTGCTTCCTACCTTGACAATCCTTTTAGACCATCCATTGAAACCAAAATATTAGTTTGCCAGTTCCTGGCATTGGGAGCTGTTTAGGGCAAGTGTACAATGTCGAACTGCTTTATGTCTGCTGAGACGAACCTAAAGACATGAGAGACACTCGAGACTAGGAACAACTTCCCACAGAGATCTAATTCAGCAGACCCAAGGACCCAAGACTTCTCAGTACAAGTTTCATAAAGTGGCTGTGAAGAGCAAATCGAACAAACTTTGCTGGTTGCTGTAGTTTCAGAGCCATGCTCCGCAGTAATCAGTTCCTCCTAGCTCTGTGCTCCGAGATCACTCCAGGTGGTGGTTGGGGGAATCATATGTGCGGCTGGGGATAGAACCAGGTTGGCAGCAAGCAAGGTCAGCCCATTAACTCCTGGCCTGTTTCTTTGGTCCTTAAACACTTTAGGCATTAAGTTCATAGGAAGCACTAAAACTTATGATTCTCAAGCCATGGTACTTTTCTGCATTATTTCCAAAACCTCTGATTAATCTGAGCGTGTCCCTGACTTCTGGTGGTAAGTGAAACTATAAGCCATAAGATCTGCAAGACTGGAGATAAGCAAAAGAAGTAAATTGCTTCAGTGATTCTATCTAGAAGCTCTTGCCTGTAACTATAACCTGAAAGATAGGTAAGATAGACCTGCCACCAAAGCAAGACCTCATCTACAGCACTCCTCTCTCCAAATTATTAGCCTTGCTAGAAGAGACTATAGTTTTGTTTTTTGTTATACCATTTTATGAGTAACGATCACCTGCATTTCACGAGAAGTGGTCTCGTTCCTGACGTTCCATTCACTCTCAATGGGATAAACATCTCCGAATGCAACAGTTATGTGTACCTAGGTCGAGAAGTCAACATGACGAATGACCTGGCACCTGAGTTGCGCAGGAGAAAGAGAGCGGCTTGGAACGCCTTCAAGAACGTTGAAAAAATAGCTAAGAGGACAAAGAACCTCCGGCTCCGGGCACATCTCTTCGATTCCACTGTTCTTCCTGCATTAACATATGCCTCAGAGACCTGGGCCCTACACAAACATGATGAGAATGCTAGTCGAGTCTCCCAGAGAGGAATCGAAAGAGCTATGCTTGAGTATCATGCTTCACAACTGAGAGAAAAGAATCTGAAGTTCCAAACTTCTTCGACGGTCAAGAATCAGGGACACTCTCTCATTTGCCAAGGCATCAAAAATCAGATGTGCTGGACACGTAATGAGATTTGGAGATGACTGCTGGACTAGAGCCATTACCGACTGGATTCCACGGAACATCAAAAGATCACGTGGCCGTCCACTTATGAGATGATCAGACTTCTTTGTCAAGACCCTGAACGATTGATTTGAGGCTCTTCGTGTTCCTAGAATGAGCAGATGCCATTGGGCTACATTAGCACGCGATAGGGATGAATGGAGATGTTACTGGCGCCCACTCAAGCGAATCAATGAATATCGGGATGTCAAGTGACCAAGTGATCAAGATCATCTGCATAAGAGCTTCTTTATAAAATACAAAATACCTGTATTCCTAGTTCACTAAATACATTATTGTGGACTTCTTATATCATTAGTTCTTAAATGACAATTTTAACTTTCAGTCAATATGTACTATATGAACTTATTAATAAAAATTCAAATGCAAGGGTGGAGAGTTAGTCCAATGGGCAAGGCATTTTTGCACTGCATGTGGCCAATCTGGGTATGACCCCCAGTACCCCAAGTGGTGCCACCAAGCCTACCAGGAATGATCCCTGAGTGCAGAGTCAGAAGAAAGCCTTGAGCAATGCAAAACATAAAAGAAAAAGTATTCAAACACAAATAAAAGCAGAGAAATACTGATTATTGATTTGTTTCATGTGCCTATCACTATAACCAGTTTATAAGCACCTTGAGTGCTCAAAGAATCCATATTGTATCCTTTCCTCATTCTCTGAAGCAAGAAAAGTTTGTTACTCACAAAGGCTTGATAGTTTGTTGGTTGAGAGAATAAATCAAGGAATGAGAAAAAAGAGAACAAAATTAGTTTCCCCAACCTAAACTGCCTGAGGAGAGGGAGCAATGAAGACTGATCTTTGAATGCTTACACCACAGACTGGCCTGTACCTGTAGTGACTGCAGCTTTTGTCAACTTAAGAAGCTTCAGAAGGGTTCTGAGACCCTGGAGAGGAGTTACCTTAATTTTGTAACGGTTTTTTTTTTTTTGCTGGTAACAATGAATAAATTCTCTGATGACATGGGTCTTTCCTTCATTTTACATTAAGATCCCCTTTACTGTTCTGTACTTATAGGAGGCCAAAAATAGACAAGAACTATGGGTGTTCTCCAAGGTATAAAAGAACCTCTCATGGAAATGGATAACTTTCAGAGAGAAGGTAGTAATCCCAGCCTGTGCATGAGAAGATCTAACTAGAGTACCACCTTCACAACTACATACTGATTTATAGAATGTTCCCTTTATCACTATACTGGTAATGAATCTCATGCTATAAAAATCTCAACACCATATTTATGAAACTCGCCTTCCTTCCTCCTGGGGTGCCCTCACTCATGCAAGGTCTAGGCTCTGCCACTGAGTCACATCCCTGTTCCTACGAAATGGTCTTAATAGCCAATGAGAGAAAGGGGTGGGGGGAGTACCACTCATTAATTACAATGGATATAGCACTGTAGCACTGTCCTCCTTTGTCCATAGTTTTGCTTGAGTGGGCACCAGTAACGTTTCACAACAAATTGTGAGACTTGTTACTGTTTTTGGCATATCGAATATGTCACGGGTAGTTTGCCAGGCTTTGCAGTGGGGGCGAGATACTTTCGGTAGCTTTCGGTAGCTTGTAAGGCAAATGCTCTACCCGCTGTGCTATTGCTCCAGCCCAAAATGAATATAAGTGTATTTATTTTGGGGTTGGGGCCACACCTGGCAATGCCCAGGCTTCATCCTGGCTCTGCACTCAAGAACCACTCCTGGTGGGTCTTAGGAGACCCTACGGGATGCCAGGGATCCAACCAGTGTTAGCAAGTGCAAGCCAAGAGCCTTCCCCTTCTTTACTATCACTCTGGCCAAAAGCGTTTTCAATTCCAGCTGTAATATGACTGTGAGAGGGCCAGAGTCTAGCTGCAGCTTACTGTCTGCAAAGCAAATAAGGTCCAAGAGACCTTGATCTCACTCCTAGGGGCTGGAGTAGGGGCTGAAGCAGGTGTTGGGTCTCCAGAGGAGCAGAAGAGTCTGTGGTCACACGGAGGGGTGTTCTCATGTCTGATGAAGGCGCAGGCAAGGACAAAAGGACAGGGAGTGAGAATGACCAGCAAGAGAAGCCAGTTCAGGGAGCCAATCAGAGGAGGCTTAGAATTATCAAGTGAAAGGCTTGGAAACAATAATTCTCATTTATATATCCAGAGGTATGGCAGGGGATGGGGGCCTGCACGGGAAAACAGTGGAGCGGGGTCCCCTAGGTTCTACCCCCATCCCCTCCACACCCAACCCTGCTCCACCAAAACTGAACCGAACCACAGAAGAATGGAAATGGGCCAGACAAAAAAATGGGACTAAACTGAGGCCTAAGTGAAATGGAATTCAGGAGCTGGAGACCGTGGAGTCCTGGGAGCACCCAAAGGGAAGAAAGTTTTCAGTGGGAACTGGGAACTCAGGGTGGGCATAGGGAACAGTGGGCGGAAGACAGAGCGATGATGCTGGCCGCGAGTCCCTCCAGGCAGCAGAACTGTCAAGCGCACATTGGACCCCCTCAAAGCCCAGTGGAGGCTGGGAACTGGGCTCTGACCCTTCCAGCTAGTCTCTTACAGCAACCAGCCTCGAAGTTTCTGCAGAAAACAGCCTGTGGGGACGGGCCGTGTGCTGCCTGGATACTCTAGACACTGCAAGGCAGCGGGAAGCTGGTGGCTGGGGGGTGGGTATCTGGCAGTGTAAGGTGCCCAGCCCAGCACTGCTTCCCACGGCCCCGATCCCAGCCAAGCGCCAACCCACCTTCAGCGGAGAGGACTGGAAGAGCGGCTGCAGGTCGCAGGCCCATTGGGCTGAGTGGGCGGCGTGCGAATACAACGTGTCCACGGGCTAGAACCGCGGATGGGGCGGCAGCAGCGTTGGGGAAGACACGCACGGCATTCAGAAGGCGAAGAAGGGAAGGCCGAGGACAGAAAATGTTGCAGGGACGCCGAGGTCACCCACGGCACAGACCTAGAATTTTCTCCATCTAGAATATTTCTCTATACCCTCAAACCCAATACAGTATTGCACACTTCTCTAATATTGCATACTGTTTTTCTTTTATAGTCTAAAAGAAAAGTTTTTATCTATAGAACTGAGGTTGCATGAAGGTTGGTGTGGGGAGGGTGGACAATTGGGAAAGGTCCTTGACATCAGTCAAGGGAATTAGTCTCTGGTGTTACATGTGGTACTGCAAAGATGTATGCACAAAATCAATGATTTAAGATACTGTAAATCCTGGTATCACAATAAAATTGACATAGTTAAAGATTTTTAATAAGAAAGCACTGAAAAAAGCTATATTTAGCATGACAATAATTTTACATACCAAAGTAATATCTGATTTCATATTAATTCTTGCAATTCTCTAGAAATGATAATATTTTTATCTAAAATATGCCTTTTCACACTTAGGACGTCACACATTTACCTCTTCGTATTTGCATTACTGATAAGAACTTTGTAACATTTTACTAATCACCATTTACATGATACATGGTAAGAGACAAGTAATCATTTTTTAAAAATATTCCACAAAACACTGAAAATCTTAACTTTAACATGGCACTTTCAGAAATTTAAACTGCAGCTTAAAAATATCAACTGCTCTCAAACACATTTTCACATTTTCAGCATTTTAAAAGATCCTATAGACAACAGTAAGCAAAATGAAAAAAAAAAACGTGAGCTGCGCACAGTAATGAAGTTGAATGGCTGGAGAGATTGCTCAATGGGCTGACCACATGCTTTGCATGCAGGAGGCCCATGTTTAATGCCCATCACCACCAAGTTCCTATCATCAAAAGAAGTCACCCCGAGCATCAAGACGGGAGTATTCCCCAAGCACCAACAGATGTGGTCCCGAAACAAACAAACAAAAAATACATACCCTATTCCCAAATCAGTATTTCTACAAGACAAGCAATATTTAAGCACATTATCAAGGTAAAAAAAGCCAACAGACTATACTTATCCAACTCATAGCCTTATTCATTCAGAATCACAAATTAAAATGGAAAAATGACCTCTACTCCAAACCAGAAAAAAACTCTTCAAAACAACTTTGCAGTAAAGCAGTATACGTATCAGCAAGGTATTCATGAAGGCTACTTTCAATGGAAACCATCGTTTCCTTTATATTCTTTACTTTTCGAAGTTTACTGCAAAGAGACAAAAGTATATGGAAGCTGGCAGTTTTCAAAGGAACTTTCTTAGTTCTATTCAAGGAAAATATAAAGAACCAGTAAAAATAAAAATTCACTTTCCAGAAAATGTTTCTAGTCATTGTAAATAATAGTAAATCCACAATTTTTTAAGAGACTCTTTTCTTAAAGAATGCCCAAACTGCAATACACACAACATTCAAAGTTATACGGATATTCAGATCGCCATTTTCCTTACAATTGTTAAAAAAAACAAGGAAAAGTTAAGCCTCCAATTTTGATAGATTATATTATGGCCTATATAACAGCATAACCTGTTGGAAAAAACTTTGATATCCAACAAACAAACATAGACAATGACTCAAAATAAAATCACAACATAGAGCAAGAACTTTACTTTGCATTTGTTAGTATAATAGGGTACAAATTAACATGTTTGCAAAACTAGAGATGAAACAACAATCAGCAAACTTGTAGGTCACCAGGAAGCTGAAGGTTTGGGGAAAAAGAAGCTATTTCCACTTTAATCTTGTTCCTTGAGTAGTGGCATGGGAGGAAACTCAGGAACAAAATATGAGAGCAACCTAGGATAATTTACTAAAATTCACCTGCGATAGCACAGCTGCAGGGCGTTTGCCTTGCATGCAGCCAACATGGCCGACCCGAGTTCGATTCCTCCGCCCCTCTCCGAGAGCCCGACAAGCTACTGAGAGTATCTCACCCGCACGGCAGAGCCTGGCAAGCTCCCCGTGACGTATTCGAGATGCCAGACACAGTAACAACAAAGTCTCCAATGGAGACGCTACTGGGCCCGCTCGAGCAAATCGGTGAACAACGGGAGGACAGTGATGACAGTGACACCTTAAAAAAAGATTGAATCTGGGGCTGGTACAGTAGCACAGCGGGTAGAGCATTTGCCTTGCACGCAGCTGACCCAGGTTCGAGTCCCAGCATCCCAGATGGTCCCCTGAGTACCGCCATGGGTAATTCCTGAGTGCAGAGCCAGGAGTAAACCCTGTGCATTGCTGGGTGTGATCCAAAAAACCAAATCCCCACCCCCCCAAAAAAAAAGATTGAATCTGCCATCTTGGATCTCTGCACCTGGTGTAACTCCCATATACAGTCTTTGGCCTAAGTTAAATAACATATTCCCCATTCAGATACCAAATAACATATTCCCCATTCAGTAATTTTGAATTGATAGGCCATACAAATACAAACTAGCTGTGGCTAGTCAGTGACTTGTAGCTAAATATCAGATAAGAATTAACATAGAACTCTGAAAGGGGAGGGGAAAAATACGATAAGAAGAACGGAATTTTAAACTATCACACAGTATTTAATCACCTTTATGGGGAAAAAGTGATTAGGGAAAAAAAGTGGGACAATAGAAAAGACAGGGGTATTTTGAAATGTTTACTAATTACCGTAAATATATTTGTAATTGAGGTAACTGCTATAACTTCAAGCCCCATTCGTATCCTTTTTTGTTTTTCACAGTAAGCGTTCCAGGTATCTTCGTTAAACCCATAATTAAAATAACCAGAAAGGTCAGCGCCTAAAAAGAAGACACAACTTTTGTATGCAACTATTTCAATCCTATTTTTATGCAGCAAATAAAATATAAAAATGTAAATGATAAGTTCTATCAGTTTAAACACCTCTTCAAATTTTACTAGTTCTTCCGATTATTACTCTAGCACCACAAAACTATGTTTTTAATGAAATTTCCTTTATAAATGGCATTCTAATAAAATAGTATGCTATGCAAGACTAATATAATGCTAAGCTACAGTTACAATTTAGCAACACGAGTTATTACTGCTAATTATGCTTAGGACATTTATAATGACATTTCCAAAAATCCTATGAATACTATTGATACTGAAAGTTAGATATTTTTCTAATGATTTTAATACAAAACATCTTTTAAAAATCTACAATCCAGAGAGATAAGTCAAAGAGCTAGAATGAATGCTTTGAATATAGGTGCCCAGGTTTGATGGCAAGCACGCAAGGTAACCAGCCATTGCCAGCAGACCTCAAGCACCATCAGGTGTTCCCAAGAAAAATCCAGTCCTCTTCTGCTGGGGAAACAGCTCGAGTATTAGAGCACATGCTCAGTGGCCTTGAGCACACTCCCGGGTACCACACCGTTCATCCCAGAAGACCGAGCATCACACACACTGAGTGCCCCAGGACCTTGAGGGTCACTGAGGCTGGTCCCAGGGAGGGGTATGGAGTCATTTATCATCTTACCAGGTTTACACCATGGTTTATCTTCAAAAGAATCCAAATCTACCTCCAAGAGTGGAACTCCATTAATACTTCTAGGTGCATCAAGCTCTACCCCTTTGACTTCTGTTCCTTTTTTAACAAATACAAAATAGAGAAAGAATGGCATGAGCAAGATACTGAGAGAAAAACAGAAAAAAAAACATTTTACTAGTGATAGCTCTCAATATAACAAAGGCTTCAATGAGAACATTAAAGTCAGGCATACTATAAGAATAAGCATGTTATCAATAACAGTAAGTTTAAACTTTAGGGAAGAAACTCTAAGATAAAGTGTACAGATTAGGAACTTGTTAACTCATTCAAATAAATTCCTGTACCAATATGTACCAATAACTTCCAGGTATTAAATCCCTTTTTATATGCTCTGAACTATAACAGGTCTTACAGGGTTGTACAAACAAGTTAAAATCAAAAGAGGGAAAAAAAACCTTGTGACCCACAAACTCTACAAACACCTATTCTCTTACAAAGCCTTTCACAGAGAAAAGTTTCCCCATCCTTGAGACACAAGTTTAAAAGACTCTCTTGAATTGAACTGAAGCACTTTTCAGATCACCTGTGACAGCTACTATAGTCTGTATGTTATTCAGGTATAGTCATTACTTCCTACTGATGCACTGGCAAGTACAAATTTTACCTGTAGTTCCATAGACTCTTCCTCCTGTCTTGATATTAAGATTCACTGGTGCTGTTCCGTAACTCCTAAGAACAACAAAAATTATCCTGATAATCTTGAACTAAACAAAAATAGCAATATATTCCATGTATACAAGTTATACATATATAGACTGACACTGACTAACATGTTTTAAAAAAGTGGCTGTGGGGGAGGGTTCCAAAGTGCTGATTAGGGGACCTAAGGGCCCCTTCCTGCCATTCCTGTGGTCAGCAGTTCAATGCCTGGGTCTGAGAATGCAATGTTCTTCAAGCACTGCAGTACCAAGGATCATCTAGAGTACCCCAGCTGTGCTCAGAGACCTTCAGAGCCAATTCAGCAAGGCTCGGGGGACCAGGTGGTGTTGGGGATCAAACTAGACTGGTTACAGGCAAATCGAGTGACTTAACTCGCTGTACTATTTCTCTAACCCCTAGGGGGAAAAAGTCTTAATTTTTTGTCACTTATTAAACAAAAGATTTAAAAAAAACAGATAGTCTGGGATCAAGAAAGATAGTGCAGAAGGCCTTCAAAAGTACTGCCAGATGTGGCCTTGGAAGCACCTGAGCACCACTGGATCAATCAGACCGCATACATTGGCCCTCACATTAAACCACCTACCATTGGGCTGAGAATCACTCGCAGTGAGGCCTGGCCACCTGAACAAAGGGAGGACTCTTCCACAAAAGAAACAGTTATATCTTATATGTTTGGGTTAGGGCACATACATAATATGAGCATGACCTGGGCATCATCCCCAACACAATCTAACCCCTCGGACACTGCCAGATTATTATCCAGGGGTCCCAAGCACTGTCACGACCATCCTGGTGGCACCTTACAGCACAGATCTGCTGCTCAAACATCCAAGAATCAACAGGAGGGAATCCCCAAGGGCAAGGGGGCCTCGGAGCTGCACCTGGCAGGCCTATTCCTAAAAAAATTCATTCCAGGCAATTAGCACTGAACACCACTTAGGAAGATACCCCACTCCCCAATTCCCCCATGCCCCCCCCAAAAGGGGGTCTTAAAAGTTTAATTGTTTTTTTCTTCAAAAATCTGCCTGCCAGTACATGTCCCACTGTTACACACCTCCGAAGAAACTAAGCTGGTCAAGGGAAAGTCGCACTGTAGCACCGTCCTCCCGTTGTTCATCGATTTGCTCGAGTGGGCACCAGTAACATCTCACAACAAATTGTGAGACTTGTTGTTACTTTTTTGGGCATATTAAATACGTCACGGGTAGCTTGCCAGGTTTTGCCCTGGGGGCGAGATACTCTCGGGCGGAGGAATCGAACCCAGGTCGCCATGTTGGCCACATGCAAGGCAAACGCCTCACCCACTGTGCTGTCACTCCAGCCCTAAAGGGTAAGTAATACATTTATATAATACACCTTGTCCTCATTTCCTTGCCTCCTACTTAATTCAGTAGTCAGAAATTCTGTACGAAATAAGTAATAAGAAATAATCCTTGTTTTATAATCCAATGATCTCCTTTAGGCTCTCACTGCATCCAATATTGTTGGTAGATCGTCTTTCAAATACATGGACTACTTTTGTCCACAAAATAAATTCACAAAATGAAATCAATCTAAACCAAAAACAGAATGTGGTTGTTGGTGTAAGTGGTTAATGACCAAAAGAAAACAATAGGGAACAGGTTTCTAGAATGCGAGTACCATTCCATATCCTGATCTGGGTGGAAGTCACATGAAAACGTAACTCTTGTAAAAATGAACTCAGTGTCATTTAAAGTAGTAAAATATACCTGAAAACAGAGGGAAAAGCTAAAATTTGGAACCAGAACCTCATTCACATTCAAGGTTTATCCGATATTACTTATGTAATTTTGACCTAAGACCTGTATACATTTTCCTTAACAGTAATTTAGATAGCCACTAAGTGCTAGATCCCACATACCTGGGAGTCCAAAGGAATTTCAAGTAAGTATGTGAAAGTACTTCATTTTAACATACTTCTCCCACATTAAGGTAAAGGTAAAGGTAAAGGCCCTCCCGTTGATCGTCGATTTGCTCGAGCGGGCCCAGTAACGTCTCCATTGGAGATTTGTTGTTACTGTGTCTGGCATATCGAATACTCTCGGTAGCTTGCCGGGCTCTCCGAGAGGTAACCAGATCAGTTATATTTTCAATTAACTTCTCTACAAGCCATGAAGCCATTGAGTTCTCTAAGCTACCCATAATTCTGTGTAGTACTCAAATGAATCTTCTTTATCCACCCATTTTAACTTAGATCAAAGAATATAACATGGATTCATAGTCAGCCTTCTAGAGAGGTCTGTACTAATGGACCCCTCCCTCACTTTCCACTTACCTCTCCACCCTCTACAGCCCAACTTTGCAACTTTCATCCACAAAAACTGTCTCTCCACAGCTCTTTTTCATGGTTATTTTCACTCATCCCCTCCTGATAATTCTTTATAAAAGTTTTTGGATGTTTCACAGTCATCAGTTTGCTCCTGGCTGGACTCCACTATCCGGACAAGTCTCATCCAGAAATTAATTTTGAAAAACTCCAGCATGCAGGTTTTGTGACTGAAATCTCCAGCTTTCATGAGGTCAGGGAGGGTTCCCTCCCTCCATGTATCCCTGTTCTTCTGGAAGCCTGGCAGGAACACGTCCAGCGCCATGTGAGCTCTCTCACAGGCCATGATCCAGAATAAATTAGAATAACAAACTTAGAAATAAATCTTGAAAGAGATCAAGAATTTCTCCCGGATCCTGCACAAGGCTGAGTCATCCAGGGGCAACCCAGAGAGGGACGGGTGAACCCCCACGTCCACCCAAACAGAGTGCCAGCAGCCAAAAACCTCCACATTCCACAATCAGCTTTCAGAGATCGGGCACAGACTACCCTCTGTGCTTCTGGAAGCCCAGCAGTCAGGCCTATGCCCCAAAGCCACCAGTTAAGAATTTAACTCCATCTGTTACTCCGTCAAAACTTTTGGACACCCTGGAGTGTGTGGATGCAATTCTGGCTACGCAACATCTCTAACTCTGTAACACTGTTAAGCCAGAAGTAGCACACCAGACTGGATGGTATGTAATATGAAAGGCAACCAATTTCAATGGACAAAATCTATATACAGAAGGCTTTACCTGTAATGTCTTAGTAATCTCCTATACAAGGGTTTAAGGGCTCCATGGTGAGAGAGAAGAATCTTCACTACCGGGGCTGGAGCGATAGCACAGAGGGTAGGGTGTTTGCCTTGCATATGTACGACCCGGGTTTGATTCCCAGCATCCCATATGGTCCCCTGAGCACAGCCAGGAGTAATTCCTGAGTGGAAATCCAGGAGTAATCCCTGTGCATCACCGGATGTGACCCAAAAAGCAAAAAAAAAAAAATTTCACAATCTTTCTTCTAAGGAAACATTTTTTGATCATCCTTTTAGCAAATTATTTATAACAAGCAATGTAAGATAAATGATTGTGGGTCTGCTATGGGGGCATGTTCAAGTGGTAGTTGGGAAAATTGGAAATAATGGTGGTGAGAAGGTGCAACGGTGGTGGAATTGGTGTTGGAATATTGGGAATATTGAATGTCTGTAACTAATGACTAAAAATCTTTTTTTTTTTTTTTGCTTTTTGGGTCACACCCGGCGATGCACAGGGGTTACTCCTGGTTCTGCACTCAGGAGTTACTCCTGGCGGTGCTCAGCGGACCATATGGGATGCTGGGAATCGAACCTGGGTCGGCCACATGCAAGGCAAACGCCCTACCCGCTGTGCTATTTCTCCAGCCCCTAAAAATCAATTTTAATAATTTTTTTAAAAAATATACTATCAAGTTACACTGTATGCAGAGATCCAACATAGGAGATTTAGTCTTTTTTTAAGTGAATTTTCATAAATTATCTTCTTTAGCAGGGAAGCTGCGGGCTTACTCTGGATTCAGCATCTCACGCAGACAGCCATTCAAAGCTACAGAAAAATCTGGAACGAACTCTGAAATATAGTTTTAAAATACATTTTAAAATATTTTAAAACTTCGGGGCCAGATAGATAGCACAGCAGGTTAGGCACTTGCCTTGCACAAAGTTGATTAGGGTTGGATCCCTGACACCCCATATGGTCCCTAAAACTCAACAGGGGTGATCCTTGAGCACAGAGATAGGAGCAAGCCCTGAGCACAGCTGGGTGTGGCTCCAACCCTCACCCCTGTTAAATATGTATTTTTTAAAGGATCGATTCCAGAGTAACACCTGAATATCTCTGGGTGTGCTTCCACTCCCCAAAACTAAAGAAACAAGCCATACAGAGTTAAAAAAAACTTCTGATTTTTTAAAAATCAATTAAAAAACTGAATTAAAAATATTAAAATCCTAGAGCTAAGAAAATAGCTCAAATAAAAGCACATGCCTAACATGTCAGATCCTGTACCATGAATACCACTGAAAGTATCCCCAACACCACCAGTTTTTGGCCTTATTTTAAAATATATACATATATAACATATATAAAAAACCAAAGCTCAAGATTGGAAGAATACAAGCTGCAATTTAATAGTTTCTAAATCTAAATATTTGTAGCACTCATTTTACAAAAACACTTTCAGTTCTAGAATTACAAATTACTGATTCCATGCAACTTTTATAATTAAATTCACCATTAGGAAGGAAATGTTTTCCATGGCTAAGTATTTTTTGAGATATAAATAACAAAGTATTTGTTTTAGGTGTTCAACACGACCTGATATATATATATATATATATATATATATATATATACTGCAAAATGCTGATTACAGCAAGTTAACATTCATCATCACAGTTTTCATTTTTTTCTTATAAGAATGTTGAAGATGTACTGTCTTAGCAACTCAAAGTAAAACTTAAATAAGAATGCTTTCATATCATGATATGATAAAAAGTGTAAAACCAATAGAATCTATCACTAAAGTCTTAATAATGGCACCCAGTTTTTGATGCAGAACTGTTAGTTAAAGGAGTAAAGGATGTATTTCAGTGGGAGAGTACATGCTTCACATGTACGTGGTCCTGGGATCAATTCCCTGCATTCCCTGCACCATAAGACTTGAAATTGAAAATTTAAAAACTTACCCATATTGTGGTGCTCCCGTTTTAATGTCTCTGAAAGTGACATGAACATCATCCTCATCATCATCACTGTCACTGTCACTATCATATTCAGTTTCAGTCACTTTCTATACCAACATAAACAGTGATAAAATACATTCAATAATCCACCTTCAACATCTAGTAACTGAAAAAGTAACCAATTTGTTTCATCTATGAGATTAGAGTTATGAAACCAATGTTTCCATTTCTTCTTTGTAACTTTAATGTTTTAAAACCTAAAAAAAGTGATAGAAATGTGAAAAAAAGATGCTTTCAAGAAGTTTTTGTAAGACTACCTAATGTATCTTTATATGTAAAGCTTTCTCTCTTGCAAAAAGGATCTAAGGGGATGTGCTAAGATATCCAGCAGATAGAACCATAAAAAGTAGGTATTTGAAGAACTTTTGGTAAAAGGAATGTGAAGATAAGAGTGAAAAATTAATTATGGAGCTGGAGCAATAGCATCGCAGGTAGGGCATTTGCCTTGCGCATGGCTGACCCTGGATTCGATTACCAGCATCCCATATGGTCCCCTGAGCACTGCCAGGAACAATTCCTGAGTGCAGAGCCACTGCATCACCAGGTGTGACCCGAAAAGCAAAAAAAAATTAATCATACTAGGCACAGTGTTACGTTGAAAAGCAACAAAATGTTACCAAAGAGCTCACCAGTCATGGTATTCATTTATATCTAGAAGAGGTCTTGCCACAAAATGACCGGGAATATATTTTATCTGAAAAACTAAAAAACATCAGCATACTTAGGAAAGTGTTATTCTGGCTCTAAACAGCTATTTTGTCCATACTATCCTATTAGTTAACTTAAAAAAAAAAGCATGATTTAAACCCGTATTTATCAATAAGAGACAGTATGAGACCAGGATGTTCCAAGGGGCAACCAGCCGAATGCCCATGGGTGGGAGAAAGTAGGAGACTAGAGGACCATTAGCAGGAGAGGGCAGGCCACCAGGCCACACGTGGAAAAAAAGGCTGGAAGGGGCCAGAGTCTGAAAAAGACGGAAAAACATTTTTACCAGGACAAGTTTAATCCTGCAGAGTACCAATCTCTTTGTTTCATAGAAATAATTGAATATATTAAAATCTTCAAAAGACCATGGTAAATTAATCTTGCAAAACATCACTTTGAAGGTGAATGAGGTCAGAGACCAACATACAAAATAACATCAAATCAAAAAAACCAATTATTTTTTAAAAGAACTGTGATAATCTAACAGGTTCAGAACTCAAATGAAAGCAATAAACCTCTGCACACACTCTATTTCATCTGAATACCTTCCCACTATTTCTTTTCACTGTGCATCAAATAAAAATACCTGACAACCAGATTGTGCAGGATATTCAAAAGTCTAGCTAAATGTAGACTTTCTTCTTAACTAGAAATCTACAGATTTTAAATACGGAAGCAACTGAATTCCAAAGCCTTATGTTACCGGTTGAGGTACACCATTTTCAGCAGCCTCCTCTTCAATTCCAGATGGAGGATTGGCACTACAAATAAAAACAAGTACACATGCCTGTGGTTACTTTTCAGAAGAGACAGAGTATACTACCTCGTTCTGATAGTTTCCGAAAATTGTCCACACTGAGAGGGGAAAAACAAGTAAGAGCTGCCTATTTATTCTTCTATTCCTATGCCTTGCTTTAAATAAACATTAAACACTGAAGGTGACATAAAACTGCCTCCAAAATTTGTTAAGTACAGCAAATTTAAAACTCGGCAGAGGTATAATTAAAGGTTTTTAACACTTTTAAAATATGCATCATAATCAATTTTGCTTATTCTAAACCATTTGAATACTACCTAAGGGCTATATTAGATAGCTTTTCTTAGCTAAATCTTTCACTATTCAGTGAACATACCGGCATCTATTTTTTGTTGCATCAATCTTATCAGAGGTGTTCTCAGTTGTAAAGGAAGAAAAATTTAAATTAAAAAAATCATTTTTGTTTAGGACTTCCAATTTTATATTAACAAGAAGTATCAAGGCAAAACTCTAATCTAAAAAATTAACTGGAGTGGGACCGGTAGTACAGCGGATAGGGCGTGTGCCTTGCACACGGCGATCCTCAGCATCCCATAGAGTCCCCTGAGCACCAGGAGTAATTCATTAATGCAGAATCAGGAGTAGCCACTGAGCATCGCGGGGTGTGACCCAAGAAAAAGCAAAATATATATAACTAAAAGCCAATGAATACCGCAGTCTGTCCGGTTACAACAAAATATAGAACAATAAAGTTCTCGTTTCCAATTAAGGCAAGTACATAGCCAATGGACCACCCGATAAAACCGATATGACTATAGAGCCTAGCTTCTTAAAACAGATCATCGTCCCATATGGTCATGACACACTGTGGGGTTGCATAACCAAATGTAAATGTAGCAAAACAAGTTTCACAATAAATTTGTAATTATTACTAAATGTTTACTGTTACTGTGTTTGGCATATTGAAGACATCACGGGTAGCTTGCCAGTCTCTGCAGTGCTGGCGAGATACTCTCACTAGCTTGCCGGGCTCTCCAAGAGGGGCGGAGGAATCGAACTCGGGTCGGCCATGTTGGCCGCTTGTAAGGCAAATGCCCTACCTGCACTACTGCTCCAGCCCACGATGTTACTATGGAGATGGAGACGTTACTGGGCCCGCTGGAAAAAACTGATGAACAACGGGAGGACCGTGACCATCACCGTGATACTAAATGTTTGATATGCCTGGATTGTGCATAAATGTCTTGGGTGAAATGATGTCACATGTAGAAAAAAGTGTAAGAAATCCTGCTACAATATGATTTTGTTTTAAATTATAATTCTGGGACAAAAAAAAAACAATAGTACTATGGGTAGGGCACTTGCTGTGCACATGGTGAACCCAGGTTGGAGCCCCATCACCCCATATTGTCCCCAAAGCCTGACAAGAGTGATTCCAAGCATGGCAGTGTGTGGCCCCAAAACTAAAATTCATAAAGCAATTCTGGGGGCTGGAGTGATAGCACAGTAGGTAGGCTGTTTGCCTTGCACACGGCTGATCCGAGTTCAATCCCAGCATCCCATATGGTCCCCCAAGCACCGCGGGAGGTATTTCCTGAGCGCAGAGCCAGGAGGAACCCCTGAGCATCGCCAGGTGTGACCCCTCAAAAAAGCAAAAAATAAAATAAAATAAAATAAAGTAATTCTGATAGTGGGGATTAACCAGTTTCTATTTTATAGATAAGGAAATTAAAAGCACAAAGCAATTAATTCACAATTAGTAAGAGCTCAGGAAGGCAGAGCCCTAGTCCAGTGGGGACTCTGTTTGCCTTGCACAGCTGACCAAGGTATGATCCCTGGCACTCCAAATGGTACCATGCATGGTACCACCAGGCGTAATTCATGAGTGCAGAGCCAGGAGTAATCCCTGAGCATTGCTGGCTGTGACCCCCAAAAGCCAAAATAAAAGAAGAGTTCTAAAAATTCTCAAAACTCTTCTTTAGATCACTGTTAATTTCTCTGAAACTTGCCATGCAGTTTCTCTAGAAGTCCATTACTCTCTAGTGGTATTTTGCAACACAATCCTCAATTGAAGCAACATGAAAGGTTGAAGACTGGAAACCTTGCTGAACTCTCATTGCTCAATTGCTTGATCTAAGGAAACAAAATGCAAATATCATTCCTCAGTACATTTAGCTACCTACTTCTTCAACAAGCTTCAGCAAGGCCAGCTTGCTTTTCCCATCACCGAGCAGTACGTTCGGCCAAAATTTAGAAAGGCAGAAACTCACGCAAGTAAGTAGAAAGCAATGCCAGCGGCTTAGCAGACTGAACAATGAGCCAGTCACAAGGACGGAGTGTGCTCAAGGAGAGGGCACTCCCTTCAGAGGGGCCCAAGAAGTGACCGGCCAAACTGCATCAGCACGGGAGGTCAGACAGAGCCGCCTGCCCAACAGACTTCCAGAAGGAACACCTTGCAGTTACCAGGAACGCAGGAACACGAGGACACTGCACTCCACTGTGCACGTGCTTCACGACTGTCACCTAAAAGTGGGTCTGTTGTGTGGCTATGCCAGTTGGGGGGGTGAAAAGAGCACCTGGCGGGACCCAGGAGACATTCGGCCTTTCTGCCCGGCCGTCAGGCGCCCGGTCTCCCCTCAAACGACTCCGAAAAGCCCGACTTTCGGGCAGGAGGCGCCGGTTTCCGCAGGTGCCTCCACGCGCACTGGCCGGCGGGAAACGAGCCGTTGGGGGGCTGGGGCGGCGCCGTTCCCGGGCCGCTCGGCGAAGCGCTGAGGACAGGAGGGCGGTGTGGGCAGCTCGGAGGGCCGCGGAGGGCGCCCCGCAGCCCGGGGACGAGAAGACAGAGCGAGGCGCCCAGGGACAAGCGCCCGGGAGCAACCAGCGGCAGGTACAGGCGACGGCGGGGGCGGCAGGGACAAGGTTCGGCGCGCGAGCGGCGCGGCTTCTGCGCACGCGCAGCAACGACCCAGCAGCGCGGCGGCGGCGACCTGAGCGTGACTGCGCCTGCGCGGCTGAGGCCCCGCCCCCAAGAAATCCCGCTCCGCCTCCCAGCGAGGCTCTCTCGCCCGCGTCCGCGTCAGCTGCGCCTCCCCTCCCCCACCCTCCCTCTGGGAACCCTTATTGCTTTGCCCGGGGTGCTTCGTTTTCACCTTTCCTTTCTTTTCTTTTGTTTTCCTTTCTTCTCTTCTTTTTTCCTTTCCTTTTCCTTTCTTTTCTTTCCTTTCCCTTTCTTTTCTTTCCTTTCCTTTTCCTTTCTTTTCTTTCCTTTCCTTTTCCTTTCTTTTCTTTCCTTTTCCTTTCTTTTCTTTTCTTTCCTTTTGTTTTCCTTTTTTCTTTTTTTCCTTTCCTTTTCCTTTCTTTTTTACTTTCGTTTCTCTTCTTTCTTTCCTTTTCCTTTCTTTTCTTTTTCTTTTTCCTTTTATTTTTTCCTTTTCCTTTCTTTTCCTTTCCTTTCTTTTCCTTCCCATTTCCTGTCTTTTCTTTTCTTTTCCTCTTTTTGTTTTCATCCTCCCGAAAGATTTGGCTTTGTTCTTCACTTGGAATCCGCGTGGCTTGACACAGAGCTCTCAGGAAAGTCTCGTGTCTCGTGACTGAAATCATCACTCCAGGCTACTTGAGAGATTCAAAATCCAACTAAGACAAGAAACAGATATGATGGATGCGTTCTCCCTGTTAGACCATTACAGACACAGTCAAACACCTCCACTTTTCCAGGGGCAGCCCTTGTTTTCTGTGAGGTGTGCGGGTCCCGCCGTTTTCTGGGTATTTGCTTCAGGTGTGTATTGCTAGGCACGAAAACCAAGTTGCTAGCAGGTTTCAAGATACAGTCGTCCTATGTGTGTCATTCTGCTAACCGCGTTGCACCCTCCGCCCCCTTTTTTTAACAGTGTGGTAAAGGTTCTATGTTAGTACATATCAAATTGTGTTCATTTTTAAGTGCTTCATACTATTCTATGATATGGCGATCACAAAATGAATGTGGTTATATTCCTATTTATACGTACGTAGACTGCTTTCACATTTCACTTAAAATTATTTTCTAATTTAAACTTCTTACTGTAAGGATTTCTTGTACAAGATTTGGATCAGGGTTTCTCGAAGATACATCAAAATGCATGAGTGGTTATCATTTCAATAGATGAGTTTTGAGAACTCTTCTTTCAAGAAAATGGCACAAAATGAGTCAAAGTAGTTGTTCTAGTTCTTAACTGCAAACCATCTGGTTCCATTCTCAGGTAATCAACCTCACTATAGTTCAGTTTTCACATTTAAGTTGTAGAAAAGCTGAATTTGATGATCTCTTGGTCCCTTTGGATCTAAAATTTTTTTTTTAAAAAGTGTACTAACTTTTCAATGAAAAAAATATTCACCTTAGGTTTTAAAAACCAATGGGATTACTTGCTGGCTAATAATATGCATTTACTAATTGCCGAGTATCTGCAATTATTTTATGTATAATAACTGCTGATTATTTAGAACTAAGCAAAGAAAGAGTAAAACATGATCGCTGCCCTTAAAGAACTCTCCGTTTTTTAAAGTGTGTTAATTAAATCTTTACTATGAAAGATTTATGCCATAATTGAGACTCACAGTTTCCCTACCCTCTAATACACAGATTGTGTTAAGTAAATTATGTGGTTTTAGTTTGCATTGCCTTTGAACACCCCTTTTACGGCTATTCTGTCCACCCTGTTTAATACCTTTCATCTGTCTTAAGTCCGCTAATGTGTTATCTATTTTGTGAACCTTATAAAATTTCACCTCCTCCCTTTTCTTTATTCAAAAAAACTAATTTTGCCGAGTCTAGCAAGAGTAAGGAAGTTTCTGGGCTAGGTAGATTTAGCACTGAGGGAAAAAAATCCTCCTGTCAGTGTGCAGTACATTACATATGGATAAGAATTTCAAAGAGTGAGGCTGGAGTGATAGCACAGCAGGTAGGGTGTTTTCCTTGCATATGGTTGACTCCGGTTTGATTCCCAGCATCCCATATGGTTCCCTGAGCACTGTCAGGAGTAGTTCCTGAGTGCACGAGCCAGGAGCAACCCCTGTGCAACACCGGGTGTGACCCAAAAAAGCAAAAAACAAAGAAAAAGAATTTCAAAGAGTAAATAGAAAAAGGACTCCAAGGGAGGAGTGTTGAAGAGGAGGAACGGGTGCTCTTTTATCAAACGGTCCAAGAAAACTTACTGATGAAGAAGTTGAGTAGAAATCTGAATGGAAAGCTGTACGCCCCTTGACTTTCTGGGTGAAGTCCTATCAGATCACTGAGAATAGAAAATGCAGGGCTGGGTCTGAAGAGAGAGTACATCGGGTAAGGAACTTGCCTTGCACATGACCAGCCCAGGTTCTATCATCAGCATCCTATATGGTCCCCTGAGCACTGCGAGGGGTGGTTCCTGAGTGCAGAGGCAGGCATTCCCCCAGAGCATCACAAGATGTGGCCCCAAAACAAACAACAAAAGCAGGACTCTACGACAGAGCATATTTGGCATCCGTGAGGAATCTAAAACATAAATAGAGTGGAATGAACGGGGGGAAAGGATAAAGATAAAGTCGGAATTTCTGGCGAGATGGTGGAGGTAGTACAGTACAAATCATTTCCTCCTAGTTTCTGGCTGCTAATCTGGCATGAATTTTTCACATCACATAGTCTTCGGGTGACCTATCTGCATACTTACCTGAAAAACTGTTTATGAGACCCAGGCTTCCCTTAAACAAGAGGTGCTTGTTTTCATGAGTTGATGAACGTTGGTGGTTTCATGAGAGAACCAACTGCCATTGGCTGAGGATTGTCTTTCTCTTTCCAGTGCCTAAAACGAGCTTGCTTCCAAGGCATTACTTAAATGAAATGAAGAACTGAAGAATAATAATTGATGCAGGACTGGAGCAATAGTACAGCGGGTAGGGCCTTTGCCTTGCATGTAGCCAAGCTGGGTTCAATCTCTGGCATCCCATATGGTCCCCTGAGCACTGCCAGGACTAATTCCTGAGTGCAGAGCCAGGAATAACCCCTGAGCACTGCCAGGTGTGACACCCCCCAAAATAATAATTGGTGCAACAAAATTGCCCCCACCATGGAGGTAACATTTGAACTCAGCTTTTGAAATGAAGACATCCATGAGAAGAGAAGCCCATAAATAACTAATAACCACTCTTAAAAGGCCTCGTCTCCAAACTGAGCTGTGACTGGATAGGAAAGGTATGACTAGATAGTGAAGCTGATAACTAGATAGTAAAGATATCTTTATTTCCTAATTCACATAGGGATAGGTCAAAGATATAAATGGAAGATATTATATAAAAGTATAACCTCAAAGCTGGTGATGTGGCTTAATGGTAAACTATAATATACCTTGCATGCAAAAGATCTGGGTTCAGTTCCTTGCACCAAAATTCATATACCCACATAGACGTGTGTGTGTAGAGTATTGAATGTATTACTGTATTTTTCCCTTATTATAGGTTAAGTTTCAGTTGGTTCTTCACAAAGCAAATGACAAATCATCAGTTGAAATTAACTCTATAAAATACTAAAAGGGAGTGCTTATTAGATGATACATAGAAAATAATTTCCTAGACTTATTTTAATGGTAAAAATTAAATGAAATAGCCATTCTTTGCCTTTAGTAGATAGCAAGTATCCATAAATGTGATAGATACAAGTAAATGTGGTTTGAATGAATAGGGAGTAGTTAAAATCACATTTTTATCAGGTAAATCTATTCACCTTATGTGTATAATCTTAGCAGGAGTTCACCTGACTCTGCCATAATAACAACTGAGAGCTTGAAATAACTGTTCTCTAGATTCTCTACTCTTTGCTGTCCATCCTGTGAGATCTTTCAAAAAGTTTCCACTCAGCTATTTTTGAAAGTCTCAGAACTTTATTGTTTTTCTGGTTCATTACCGCAAGTTTTCAAAGGGTAATCATGGTTCAGTGGTCAGCAGTCAGTGATCATTCCTCTCAGTGCTCAGGGGACCATGCTATATTGGGATGTAACCCAGGCCTCCTGCTTTCAAACCATGTGCTCATATTTAGAGCTGTGTCTCTGCCCTCAACGTTTTAAGTCATTTTTGTGGGGCTGGAGTGGTAGTACACCGGGTAGGGCATTGGCACGCAGCTGACCTGAATTGGATCTCCAACATCCTATATGGTCTCCCGAGAACCACCAAGAGTACCCCTCAGCATTTCCAGATGTGACCCCAAATGTCAAATAAATAAATAAATAATTTATATTATAAATAAACAACAAAGGATCCAGTGGCTTTCAATTTCTTTATCAGACTATTCTTTGAACTCAGAACAAGCCACTCATTGGATGCTTTCGCTGATAGCTCTCTTGAAAATAGGTCAAATTTATGCTCAAGCCAAAATGTGTGCATTCCTTCCAAAACCTGCCCTTTCCTACTCCCATCCAACCATTTGTTCTAGTGAAAATGTATGCACCCCGAAACCTATCTTTTTGAGTGGGTCGAGTAAAAGGACCTTTTAGCAACAGGCCTACAGATAGGAAGATACTGTACCTGTGGCCTAAAAGCAACAACCTTGTCTGCATGTGCACAAGAAGGAGTTTATAGGAAAAGAACAAGGATCAGCCTTGTTCAAGGTGAATGGCTTAACCTCTGCACTATTTCTCTGGCTATTTTAGATTCTCTTGAAGGTAAGGCTGTGGCTTATTTTTCTTTGTACCTTTATTTTTCTTTGTACTTTTGTCCAATATGGAACCTGAAATGTTTTATATATTGATTAAATTTTGGTTGAATATATAAGTTATTATATATTGGATTGAATGATATGGATTGAATATTTATTTAACACAGTTACTGAGCACCTGTCACATCTTAGTGTTGGGGATCCCAGCTCTCTGGCACACTAGAACAAATATATTATTTTATTATTTTTGGTTTGGGGTCATACTTGGCAGTGCTCAGGGGTTACTCGTAGCTCTGTGCTCAGGAAGTACTCCTGGTGTGCTCAGGAGTCTGTACGGGCTGCCAGAGATAGAACCTGGGTCGGTTGCATGAAAGCCAAATGCTCTCCCCACTGTACTATCACTCCAAACCCTTAGAACAAATATGTTAAAGAAAACAACGTATGTTCAAATTTAGTCAAAGATATTCCAATTATTAGCAGATGTACCAACTGATGTTTGTCTGTTAAGGAGATCAGCGGGACGATAGAGTAATGGAATGATGGTGCTGAGTTAGAAAATTCTCACATGGAAGATGTCATTGAAATCAATAATGTTTGAATGGTTAGGAAGATGACAAAAGTGAAAAAACTGTAAACTCGACCTGTTGGTTTGTTATGTAGGTATGCAACCAAGTTAACAGTGCTCTCTATGACAATAAGCTACACATTAGAAGACATGACATGGTGGTTATTTTTATGTTCTGTAGTGGCTCTGAGTTCAGATGAATAAAGTGATTACTTTTATTATTTTTTTAATTTATTTTGTGATTGAACATAATGTTAGACATGGGTTTCCTATAGGTGATGAACCTGAGGTCTGTTCCTTTATGACTGGCTTGTTGAGAGTTTTAGGTTTTTAATTTATTTATTAAATTGCCACGAGATAGTGACAGCTTTAATGTTAGAGCTTCAGTCACACAATGATCGAAAACCAATTCCTACACCAGTGTAGCTTTTCCACCACCAGTGTTGCCAATATGTCTCCCGCCACCCCCACTCCACCACACCCCTGCCTCTATGGCAGGTAGTTTCCTTCTTACTTTCTCTCTCTACTTTGGGATATGATGGTTTACAATACAATTCCTGAGAGGCCATTATGTTTGGTCCTTGGTCAGCTTTTGGCTCACATCGCCTATCCCAAGCGATCCTCCAACCATCACTGACTTGGTGGTCCCTTCTCTATTCCAGCTGCCTTCTCCCAGAGCACTTGAGGCAGGCTTCCAACGACGGACCAATCCTCCTGGCCCTTGTGTGTACTCTCAGTAGCTTGCCAGGCTCTCCGAGAGGGGCAGAGGAATCGAACTCGGGTCGGCCATGTCGGCCATGTGCAAGGCAAATGCCCTACCCGCTGTGCTATTGAGCAAGGCAATAGTGATATTTGTTAATCCTATTTGCAGTGCTGCTTTGTGAATAAAAATCATTTCACCTTATAGATGCCAACATATTAGTTGAGTATTTATCATTGGAGGGAAATAGATTTGCAGGTTCAGAAGTTGTTCTTTACTTACTGAAAGGGGGAAAGCATAAGCATTGAGGAGAAGACCAGCTGGGCCTGAATTATAGCAATATTTCTATCAACGTCTAAGTCCACCATCTTTTTTGTCTGTTTTTTGTTTGGGGCCATAACTGGCTATGCACTCAGGATTCACTGCTGACAGGCTGAGGTGTCCATCAAGGGTGCCAGGGATCAAACCTGGGTGAGCCACATGCAAGCATTTGCCCTACTTGATGTACTATCGCTCCAGCCCCTAAGTCTCCCAGGTTTTGTTTTCTGAATTGTACAAGGGAAAGTTGTGTTGTGGGTAGTTCTGTTCACTGTTGGAATGATAATCTTCCAAACAATGATCAAGTTAGGGCTAGAGCAATAGTATAGCAGGCAGGGAGTTTGCCTCGCACATGGCCAACCCAAGTTCGATCCGCAGCATCTCCTATGGTCCCCTGAGAACCACCAGGAATAATTTCGAGTGCAGAGCCAGGAATAGCTCCTGAGCAGCACCAGGTGTGACCCCAAAAGTAAAAATAATAATAATAACTGAAAAATAATTGTAAAAAACCCCAATGATGAATTTGGGAGTGAGAACTTAGGTTCATTCTTTAAAAAGCACTGAACATTGCTATTTGTCTTGAATTTTGGGTTGAGTTCATTTAATGAACTTGTTTATTATTTTTTAATATGTTTTTTTGGGCAGTCTCCGAAACTCAGGACCTACTCCCAGCCCATTACTTTAGGTTTCAATCCTGGTGATAATCTGAGGGTTGCAGTACTGGGGATTGAATCCAGAGTTACCTCATGCTTGAGCAGAGGAAACCTATACTATGTCTCTCTGACCCTCATTTGTTGTAAAAGTGTTAATACATACATGTAAAATATCTAAATAGTCACCGTACATAGAACACATTCTTTAAATTCTTCTGTTATTGGAAACTGTTACCATTTCTCAATTTATTTTTTCTTTCATCTGGGAAGAACTTCGGGGAGTCTGTAACTGTAAGTTCAGTGTTCTAGACCTCTTGGGTACAGGGTGAACCCAATAATAGTTACCACGTGAAGAGAAATAGCTGTGAAGAGCTGTATTCCTGAGTCCAAGCACAGCCCCATACTACACACTTGATTGATATTATCAGGAGTGTCCCCTGAGCATTGCTTGGGAGGCTTCTCCACCCCCAACCTCTCAATATGTAAAATAACATTCTTACCTTCAAGGAATGATTTTATCATTGGGGTAGTGATGTTTTACACACTTTTCACAATCATGGGTCTGCGCCAGATTATAATTTCTGCAAGTCAAGTGTTAGTTGAATGTGCACTTGGCAGACCTGTGTGAACCTTATGGAAATGGTGGTGCTTGAACTCTTTCCAGGGATTTAGATAAGGAGAGAAAAGATCCTTGAGAGCAATCATGGCCTCCTAAGCCAGGCAACTTCGCTTCACTACCACTGCCATCATCTCCATAAGCACTTCTCAGGACTGAACTGTGTGCCAAGAGCCCTGGCAGTTTACCTTTGGAAATTCATATACGTTTTATAATGACTTAAAAATGTAGGTATTGTTCTTCTCCATCTTGCAGGGGAGGAAACTGAGGTTGGGGTGCATCATCTTACTCACATAGTTAAGAGGAGAAGGAGCTAGAAATGGAGCCCAAAATCTTGACTACAGAGCCATCTCTCTCAAATTCTGGAGTAGCTCTATAGGAGTCAGAGAAGAGCAAGGCTCACGAGTAGCTATAAAGAGATAATGAGATGGGATGGGGTGAGGCTGCCTCTTCCCTCCCACAGCCCAAAGAGACCCCAGTTACCGCCCACAAATGGACCCTGTGGCTACTCAACAAACTGCTTTGGCCATGATACCAGAGACTCAGAAACAAATCTTGGAACCCAGCGGCTTTTGGCAGAAATCCCTCCAGATCTAATTGTTAAGATTTCAGAAATCCAAAATCGTTATTCATGATCAGCAATAGAAAACAAATTGCCTAATGTTGCCTTTTCCGCAGATGTAAGTACAATCCCAAATAATAATGGTGGGTCTGGTGTAGAAATATTGAATGTAATCAAAATAGAGAGAGAGAGAGTAATGAAGAAACCATCTGCCACACAGATAGGGGGAGGATGTGGGCTGGGGGGTATAGTGGGTGGGGGTTATGGTGGTGGTAAATTTGCACTGGTGAAGGGACGGGTGTTTCATCATTGTATGACCGAGACTTAAACCCAAGAGCTTTGTAACTGCTCTCATGATGAGTCAATAAATAACTTTAAAGAGAGAGAGAAATAATGAGATATTAAACAAATATAAAGTTACTGCGTGATTTGATTTTAGGAGTTCTGTCCATTCAGCATAATTGTAACATAAACAACAGAAATTATTCATCTTGGCCAATTGCAGCAGAAATGAATATTGCAAATGGAATGGAAACAAAGGAAGATTTTTTTTCCAAAGGAAGGCTTTTAATCAGATTTTGGAAAAGACAACACAGACCCAAGGATTGAGGAACTAAGAACTCAACAAAGTTTTCTCCAAGGCCTGAATATTAGAGAGGCTGCATTTTAGCTGCTCTCTGTGCGGAGTCCTCCATCATCCTTTGAAGATTCAGATTTCAATCAATCAGCTAAGATTGGCCTCTCTTGGGTCTTATGCCCACTCTTTGCCCAGCAGGCTTTGGAATGGTTAAACAAAGATTTTCATACTAACAAGGTTTCTATACTAATTTAACAAAGGGTCCTATATTAATAAAGGTATATTATAACAAGGGTTTCTATACTAATTTGACCTGTCGTCCCCTTTCAGAAAAAAGAAAAAAATTAATCCATTGCACCCCTGGGAGTACTTGGTAGAGCACGCAGGATCAGGGCCAGTCCAGAATGGCCAGCCAAGCTTCATAGTTTTTCAATTATTTTATTTTATTTTATTAAATCGCCATGAGATAGAGTTACAAGCTTTCATGTTTGCGTTACAATCATACAATGATCAAACACCCAACCCTCCACCAGTGCACATTCCCCACCACCAATCGCCCCAGTACATCCCCCCTTTCCCACCCTCCCCCTGCCTCCATGGCAGACCGTTTCCCCATACTCTCTCTCTACTTTGGGGCATTATGGTTTGCAATACAAATTCTGACAGGTTAGCATGTTTGGTCTTTTATCTACTTTCAGCACACATCTCACATCCCGACCAATCCCTCTAACCATCATTTTCTTAGTGATTCCTTCTCTATTCCAGCTGCCTTCCCCCTCCGTCTCCCCCCACCATGAGGCAGGCTTCCAACTGTGGAGCAATCTTCCTGGCCCTTGTGTCTACTGTCCTTGGGTGTCAGTCTCATGTTATCTTGTTTTATACTCCATAAATGAGTGCAGTCCTTCTATGTCGATACCATTCTTTCTGACTCATTTCACTTAGCATGATACTCTCCATGTCTATCCACTTGTAAGCAAATTTCATGACTTCAACTTCTCCTAACAGCTGCATAGTATTCCATTGTGTAGATGTACCAAAGTTTCTTTAACCAGTTGTCTGTTCTCGGGCATTCAGGTTGTTTCCAGATTTTGGCTATTGTGAACAGTGCTACAATGAACGTATAGGTGCGGATGTCATTACTACTGTGCTTTTTTGCACTCTCGGGATATATTCCCAGAAGTGGTATTGTGGAGTCATACGGAAGCTCAATTTCTAGTTTTTGAAAGAATGTTTGTACTGTTTTCCAGAAAGGCTGGAGCAGTCGGCATTCCCACCAACAGTGAAAGAGCGTCCCTTTTTCCCTACATCCATGCCAGCACTGGTTGCTTTTGCTGTTTAGAATCAAACCTCATCTTATTGCCCACTGTAATTTTCACCAAGTCCAGGAACTTGTTGTATTCTTCTGCCAGTTCATTGGCTTTAGTTACTTCTATTCTACCTATTTGTGAAACTATTCCTTAATTGTCTTTGACCTTCTTATGTATTTAGTTTACATAATCACCTCAAGTTCCATCTGCTTTGTCCCAAATGGCACAAATTCATTAGTTTGCCTTTGAGTATATCTAGCCCAGCTTCTTTATCCAACCACAGTCATTGGGAATTTAGGTGGAAAATGGGAGTGCTGTATGCTGTTCGACTATGAGGGGGTGCTTATAAAGGTCGCACTTTAGTGAATAGTGAGACTGAAAATCCTGGCTGTAAAATATGAAGAGAAAATGATAAGGAATAAGTCTGAGGCAGCAATTTGGAGAAAAATGGTAGTTTCTTTGCAGTTGCTTGCAAGGCTGAGGATTATACTTTTTTTGAAAGAGAAATTGAAATAAATTACAGCTTTCTAAGTATTTCCATCAAAATAGCAATTACTTCTATTGTCTCCAACATCATTTCCAGAAGCTTCACAACGAAATGAGTTAGCACGAAAAGTTAGTACAGAAGTGCAAAAACAGACAGGCTCTCTAGCATTAAATATTTTTCCTGCAATGGGATGATCTTTTTAAATAAGTCTAGGGCCAGGACAATAGCCCAAAGGTCTGGAGCACATATTTTGCATGTGGGAGACCGGGTACGATTCCCAGCACCCCATGTTCCCCTCAAGAACTCCTGGGACTGACTCCCAGAGCATCAAGCTGGTGGTAGCCCCTGAACATCAGGTATAATCCACAAACCAATCCACACAAGAAATAAAAGTACCAGTCCAAAATTGTGGAGTAATAAGGAGGAGGAAGCCTGGTGCATCACCTGGAGTGGCCCTCAAGAAAAGGAACAAACTAACCCTCAGATTCACGCCTCTTTAAAGTGCCCCTCCCCCTCCCCAGGACCCTGAGCTGCAGAAACAACCTTCACCCCTTCACCCCATTGGCTTTGCCGTGGGGCCCCAGGGCATGTGTTTGACACAAATGGGCTTTATTTATTGGAAAAGAGCCTCTGTTTGCAGCAATGGGGGAAGTGCGAGACATTCCTGAGTTTGTTCCCGGCACCTTGGGGTCAGGGAACATGGACCGTGGGGGTGTGAGTACCGATAACCCCGCCCACCGCCCCACGTGGTTTGATGTCTGGCATTGCAATCTACAAATTCATCTGCTCTTGAAACAGCCCCTGCGCTAAAACACTGCCAAGCAAAGCCTTTGGGCAATTGTACTGGAAGAGCAGAGGAGAAGAGAGTCAGCACAAAGGATGCCTAAAATGGGAATAAAAGTCTAATCCTGGGGCAGAACCCATGGCACTGCGGGGAGGGCCCAGCCTTGCCTGAGGCTGACCTGGGCTCAATCCCCGGCGTCCCATGTGGTTCCTAAGCTCTGGCAGGAGTAAGCGCTGAGCACAACTAGGTAGGACCCATAAACAGAAGCAAAAAAAAAATTATAAATCAAACATTATTTAGCAATACAGACTTTTGAACCCAGTGGCAGCAGTAGAATCTGCAGTCATATTACTTCAGTAAGAAGACCGTACGACCAACCAAAAAAGCGACGACCAAAAATTCTGCAGTGACCGGATCTGGAAGGGGAAGAAAATAACCACTTTTCTGTACTCAAATTTTTCTTTCTTTTTTTTTAATGACATGCTAGGGGCTGGAATGATAGCACAACGTACAACGGCTAGGGCGTTTGCACATTCAATCCCCAGCATCCCATATGGTCCCCCATGCACCAGCAGGAGTAATTCCTAAGTGCAGAGCCAGGCGTAACCCCTGAGCTTCGCCGGGTGTGAGCCAAAAAGCCAAAAATAAAATAAAATTAAAAAATGAGTAACGTGCTAGTGTTATTTTAATTAAAAACTACATATTCCCTTGCATGTAAAAACATTGTTGTTGTTGTTTTTCACTTTCATCACTCTATGGGGCTGGAGTGATATCACAGCGGGAAGGCTCTTGCCTTGCTTTTTGTCTGACTCAGGTGTGATTCCCGCACTCCGTATGGTCCCCCGAGCACCGCCAGGAGTGCTCTCTGAGCACAGAGCCAGGAGTAAGCCCCGAACACCGCCAAATTGCCACCAAATAAAAAGAACTATCTTGTTACAGATTCGTTTTCTGCATTTACTGTTACGACTCAGGAGAACAAAAACTTCAACCAGAGTACCAGGAGAAAAAGACATAGTTCCACAGGATGGAAAACATCTTGAACTGAGGTGGAGCAGAGAAGCCCAGAATTTGAACTTGCTGCAGAAATGCAAACGAAAGTCAGAATGAAAAGGACAAATAGGGGAGCTGCAGGATAGCACAGCGGGCAGGGAACTTGCCTTGTTTGAGGCCAACCCAGGGTCCATCTCCGGCATCCCAGGTGGATCCTCCCCCAGCCAGGAGTGATCCTTGAGCACAATGCCAGGAGTAAGCCCCTCACATCACCAGGTGTGGCCCCAAAACAAAAGAAAAGAAAGAGGCAGATGGGCCTAAGCATATCTGAGCTTTGCTCTGAAGTCTGGGGCCGCAGGGAGCACAGGCTTTGCAGGAGGCAGAGTTCCCTCCCTCCACCCAGGCCCCAGCAAGGAGCCAGGAGTATCCCCAAGGCCAGCCCACTGCCAGGCTGCTGAAGATGGAGGACACAAGGAAGGGAAATGCGTTTCCCATGAATTCTACTGTGCTGTAATTCCCTGTGACACAGCGCACCCGCCACCCCACCCCACTGTGAGTTCTGGTTGCGGGGAGACCCCCTCCTCTGTACTGTTGAGTGGCGATTGTCGGGGTCTGTTGCATGTCCATGGTTGCCGCCCATCTCAGCTCCTTCCATCTGCTCATCCTCCCAGCCCCCCAGTGCTGGTCCCAATTGGTCGGTTCATCCCTGGTGCTATTTGCAGGAGACAGCTCCCAAGTTGGGGGCACACAGACACCAGAGTCCCATCCTCCCCTGTGCTCCCCACAGCGCACATCCCCCCAGAATCATGACTGGTGCCCTGGCTTGAGGAGGCAACCATCCATCAGAAGGCGAAGCAGTTTTTTGTTTCATTTTGGTTTTGTTTTTTAAGACACTCGTCTTGGCATGCAACTTAGTGCTGGAGCGGTAGCACAGCGGGGTAGGGCGTTTGCCTTGCACGCGGCCGACCCGGGTTCGATTCCCTGCATCCCATATGGTCTCCTGAGCAGCACCAGGAGTAATTCCTTAGAGCAGAGCCAGGAGTAACCCCTGTGCGTCGCTGGGCGTGACCCCCGGCAAAAAAAAATACATACATTTTAAAAAATAAATGACCGATTTAACCACTTGTCCATTTCCCTCTGCTGTCTCATTGCCTCTGCTCCCTGCCCCCCACCCACACCCCGATGTCCCAGGAATGTTTATGCAGCCATCCATGGAAAGTCACTCTTTCAGGGGCCGGGGAAGTCCTAGAACTGGTATGATCTTGTCTTGTACAAAGCTGAGCTGGGTTCAATCCCTGGCACCCCATGTGGTACCGTGAGCCCAGAGCCAGGGTAAATCCTGAGCATGGCCAGGTGTGCACCCTTCCACCCCGAAGAAAAAAAACTTCCAGTGAATCTAAGGAACAAATGATGACTTTATTTTCTTTGTGCGTGGGAGTAAAAAAATTAAAACGTGGTCTCAAATATTGAACTGTTTCTTCTCCTTATTCATGGCAAGTTGTGTCTGATTTAGAAATCTGAAGACGACTCTATTGTAGCTAATCCCAGGATCTTAATCGCCAGGTAGAGATTGTAAAGGACTCAGATGTAGGTCTGAGTGTGATGGTAGATAAAGAGCTAAAAGGAATTTGCTCTGCTCTCAGGTTGAAAGCCCAGGAAGGGTCTAGGTCCAGTTTCTCTGGGTTCATGCAGAAACTGCTGCCTGCCCCCAAGGGCCTTGGTGGCGTCCAGTCCTGATGGCGGAGGCTCTCTCCATCCTGGGCTCCCACACGGAGGCGCAGAACTGCTGCCTCTGAGCGAGGAAGTTGGTTACACTCTCCCAGCCCCTGGGTTTGCTGCGGGTTTTCCCCAGACTGTTGTTATCTCCAGCTTAGCTGCACGTGATGTGTGCCAAAGGTGTGTCTCTGCACTTTGTGAAAGTCAGCGTTTCTCTTGGGAGCTTGTCTCCAAGTTAGGTTTTCAGACAGGTTCAAAACAGGTCCAGCTGCGGAAGACAGGGCCAGTCCTCCCCTGCTCAGACCACTGCTAAAGCCAGAGCGGACGGGGTGGGGGGGTGGTCCTGTTCTGCATCCCCCACTTCCCTGAAGGCCAAGGACAGATACCAGAACCAGAATGTCAGGCGCGGCCTTTGGTCAGGAGCTCTGCAGGCCGGGAGGCAGTCTCCGCGGTCCTGAGCTCACTGTGGGTGCTGATGTCTGGCTGTCTCCGTGCTCGCTCGCTGCCGTGCTCACCTCACCCTCTCCTTTCCCTCCCACTCCTGCTTCCTTTGCTCTTTGTATGTCTTTGATGGTAAGACTAAAGAAAGTCTATCCACGTTATAATAAATAAATTTCATATATATTTTTTAGTAAACCAAGTCGTTGTATATATATTTTTTGGCTGCCTTCGTCCCTCTGTGTCTTGCATTTGTTTCGCAAAATACTCTCGACAACACACACAACACACATTCACACACACACAAGCACGCACCCTTTAAGATCAAGCCACAGCAAAGAACTTCAGTGCCAATTTAGTTCTCCTGGCTGTATTTGCATTTCTCTTCCTGTTTCTAATATTTGGTTCTTGTTATTTGCATTTTGAAAGGTTGCCCAGTAACACTTTAAGGTGTTTGCATCATGACTGATTTATTTCTTATGTAAGTCGTAAGGGAAGAATCTGGATAGTGTGATCCCTGGGGAAAGTTTTCTGGCCCCGGAGACTCCCTTCCGGCTCTCCTCCCTCTGCTGTTGCTCAGGACACCAACTCTAAAGTGTGTGGCTTTAAAGGGGCCCATGCATTTGTGACCCGGGCATCGGTAAAGAGGCCCGATGTCCTCTAGCCACTTGTGGCTTGCACGGTAGAAGTCAGAGCTGAGAGGAGACCAAGGGAATTAGCCGTGAGGACTGGTCAGCAGGAGCAGCTGCCGGGGTCTGTTTGGCCGTGTCCATGTAGGGGTCGCCACACATGCCCTGTCATGGACAGCCGGCCGGGGGATTGTGCAATGTTCCAGGCTTGTGTCAGGAACACGCCAAGGAAGCTGCCCTCTCCTCCTGCCTCAGAGCTCATGGCTCAGGCAAGTTGGATAGTCCTGACCAAAGAATGGGGATCTGGGACTGGAGCGACATTCCAGTGTGGAGAGCAGTTGCCTTGCACACGGCCAACTGGGTTCGATCCTCGGCATCACATATGGTCCCCCTGAGCACTTCCAGGAGTAATTCCTGAGTGCAGAACCAGGAGGAACCCCTGAGATCTCCCGGTATAACCCCCCTTCCCCCCAAAAAATCAGAATCTGCTCATCTTCCTTAAACCCCCTCACTTTGAATAAACATTCAAAATCAGATTTTCTAAGTGTGTGTTAGATTTAGAGCAAGGAACTCTTAAAATAATCTTATGGTGGCATCAGTTACCAAATAAGTTTGTTTTGCTTTGCGTTGGGGACGCAGTGCTCTGCAGTCATTCCCGCCTCCAGAGACCATGCAGTGCTGGGGACCAACCCAGCTCTCCTGTCTGTGAAGTGTAGACCCCAGCCCAGCCCCCAAACACATGCCGTAGGAAAGTCAAGATTCCTGACCCACGGGGTTGCATCAGAGATTTCCTTTCCTCTAAAACCCTCTTTTTTCCACCTAAACAAGATCCTATTTCCTAGCGAGGTGTTACTCATGTAATAGCTTAACTGCACCACCCTTTCTGGTGTACGTCCAGCCCTTGGGGTTGAATTCAAGAGATCTCTGTTAGTCTCAGATTCTTTTCTTACTACTTAATGATCTGGAGTGTAAGTGTGAGCCACACACTGAGATAAATACACAGTTCTCTTTTCATCTCTGTGAGAATTTCAGTTTGCCGTAAACCCATGAGAATTCTGTAATGTGTGTGCGGATATCTTGGGTCTCACTAACCAGACATACATTCTGCCATTTCTAACGTGGGCCTCAGTCTCCGATTCCTCCTGTCAGTTTTTGGAGGGATCCGACCCTCGGAACATGCTCCTCGTTCACCCACTCACCCGGGGACCAGGGAGACTCAGCTTGTTGCTGTAAGTTATGCCTCCTTCACTGTGTCACCTGCCCGCATCACTGGTGCTATGGCCCAGTGCATGTGATGTAAACATGCATGACCCAGTGCCGCAAGGTGAATGGAGGGAGTGACCATTGGCCCTCCCGACTTCTCCTAGGGCTGCACATTCCCTCCGTCCCCAAGGCACACAGATTTGAACCAGTGAGTAAGACACGAACATCCACAGCTGTCCTGGACCCCAGACTTTAATGAGATTCCCCACTTCACACGCACCTCTGTCTCTCTCCAAATATGCATCCCAGGAGCCACACTTCTGTCCCCTCTCATGTCCTTTCCAGGCTGTGGCATTGCCCAGTCTTGACTGGCCGTCCGTCCCCGCCCTGTGCTCCCCCACACACGTCCTTTTGTGGTGTAAATGCTCTCTCTCTCTCTTTCTCACACATACACACACAGCCACACACACACCCGTTTGGTTGTATCTATTGTGTCTTTGTTCCTTCTCTGTTTTGCCGCCCTCTCTCCCCAGGCCAGGTCCTCCATCTCCTCCTCTGCAAGCCAGCCTTGAGGCGAGGCTGGCCGAGGGTGTGAGGCCACCCACCCTGTATGTCCCGAGCTCTCATCCTCTACCGGAAACCATGTTCATCTTTCTGTTCTGGCCTTTTGCGAATTGCCTTTTTGTTTAAGAGCAACTCACTTTGGTCCTCTCCAGAGTCTGGATGAAAATCATTCTCTGTTGGATTAGTCGGAACAATCTTTGCCCCTGTTCTGGCTCAGAAAGGTTTCAAAAACACATTCTCCGAACTTGCTGAAAGTTACTGAACTGAGTGATACCCAATGGATACTCCCAGCATAAAGCCGCTCTGCAAGACATTCGTATAATTGCTTTGCATGTGTGTGTTTTCATTGTTGTCATTGCTTGGTAATAATTTATTCCAGAAATAGCACTTCAACCTGGGATTAGGTGTTTAAAAGAATTCTTTTTTTTGGGGGGGGGTGGTGCAACAAGTCCTTTTTTTCTTTTTTCTTTCTGTTCTCCATCTCCCAAAGTTATTAACTTGTTTCTTTAAATTCACATGGACACAATGATACGCAGGTTCTGGCATGTATACATAGGCAACCTTTTTCTCCCTCACAGTCAGTAAAATTTCACTAAACTTCTGCAAGCATCAAAGCCTCGGCCCCTCCCCCTGCAACAGTCCTGGGAGCCGTTGAGCCTCGGTTCTAGGGCAGTTGTGCACTGGCCTCTCTCTGGGTTGATTTCTGGCATTTTGAACTCTTTGGTCTTTTAGAGAATCCGAGTTCATAAGAGACCCCGATGAAAAGAAAGCTTCCCTGCAGAAATCCATCAGTACTAGGAGTGCTTTGCTCACGGAGAGCAGAGCTGGAGAAGCTGAGAAATGAGGTCGATCCCCGGCCCCGCCCACTTGGACCCGAGCCACGCCCATCTCTGCCCGGGCCACGCCTCCCTGGGCCGAGCCACGCCCATCTCTCTGAACCACGCCCACATTGGCCTGAGCCACACCCACCCCTAGGGCCGGGGGTGGGATAGTCGGGGCTGGGCGGAACCAAGAGGCGGAACCCCAGACCCGGAAGAGGCACGGGGTCCCCGGCCGCTTCCGGCTTCCGGCGGAGGCGTGACGTCACGACGTTCACGTGACCCGAGCGTCACGTGGCGGCTGGGCTGGGCGGCGCCGAGGCCACACCTGTCCTTCCTGCGGGAAAACCTGGACTCCCTGCGCGATTCCCGGGCGAGTGCGCGGGCAGCGAGGCGAGGGCCGGGGCGGGCGGCGGCGGCTGGAGCCGGGGGCGCCCCCAGTGCAGCCCGAGCGAGGGGGCGTTGCGCTCCCGCCCTGTGGCCGGGCCCGGGGAGGGAAAACGGGGCGACTCGAGTCCGTCTGGCAGGCCGAGCGCAGCCCCGCGTCCAGGCCCTCCCCGCTGTCCCGCGTGCGGGTGTCGCCACCTGCGACCCTGGAGCCACTTTCCCAGCTGCCTGCTCCTCCAGGGTCTCCTTGGCAGTTCACCCGCAGGGTTCATGACCCCAGTCTGACCCCAGGACCCTGCAGACACACTCTTTGTGGAGGACAGTGACTGTGCGTCCGTGGCCAGTCGCGCCCCTTGCCCTGATGCTGTTTTTCTTCAGGCCACGGAATATGAGTGTGTCAGCTGTTGCTCACTGCAAGCTTTGTTTGTCCGGAGTTTGCAAATGACTGTTGTTTGCTGCTGGCCGTTATTGAAATTCCTTTCACTCAAATAACGGGATGCTTCTCCCTCCCGCAGGCAGTAGTTTGGGATTAGTATCTCACAGGACCGTTTGACTTGCTTGCACAGTACTCACTTCTAAAGGTAAAAGGGTTTTGGTTATTATTATTTTTTTTGACACTGTCATTCTGGACTCTAGCAAGAGTAATGTGATGTTCCACTTCTGGAGTAACTGGTGTGCAGAGCTGTCTGGCTTTTAGAATCACTGACGCTGTTATGAGTGGTAAATGTTTTATCTTCTGTGGACCTTTTGTTTATTTATTTGAAGGAAAAAACCTTTTATTTGGTGACTTTTAGGAAGGGGACGAGCAGAGAGAGAGTAACATTTCAAGAGAGACCGTGGGCTTCTCCAAAGGCAGAGAGAGCCCCTACACACATCCCAAGATTAGACAGGAAAGCACAAAAGTCCCCATCTCAAGGAGAGCTGCGGGCACCGCATTGGCTCGGCTACATGGACACACGCAGCTCAGGGGCTCGGGCAGCATAGGAGCCTTCAGTGGACCTTTCAAGGGTGGGTGTACTCCCCCTCTTCTCCTCGATGGAGCGGCATGTCTTCTGATTGTTACGTAATGTGGCTCAAAGTTTTTCAGACACAGGATTGGTTGCTTCAGCCTGAATTTATACACCTGGCTTTGGGGAATCTAAATTTTTATACTAAAGTGGTTTTTTTATTTTACTGGGGGGCTCGTGCCAGGCAGTGCTCAGGCTTTGCACTCAGGATCACTCCTGGCAGTGCTCAGTGGACAGTATGGGGTGCTGGGGATAGAACCCAGGGTCAGCTGAGTGCAAAGCAAGCACCTTACACACTCTACTTTCTCCCTGGCCCCGGGTCTCCTGAGCACTGCCCCAGGGCACCTCCTGGTGGTGATTCTTAGCAGTTCGATGATGCTTGGTGCTGTGGTGGCAGGGATATCCCAGGCCACTCCAGTGGCCTCTCCAGGGATGCACATGGCAATGCTTGAGACCCTTGTGGTGCCAGGGGGCGAAGCTGGCAGTCATGTGTCAGGCATGTACCTTAACCCCTGCACTCTCCGACTCAACACTAAAGTATACTGTGCTTTGGAGTGGGAGTGTTACAACACCTGAGTTTTTGTTGTTGGTCTGTTTTGTTTGGGCCTCCCCTGGCAGTGCCCAGTCTTACCCCTGGCTCTGCACTCACGATTGACTCCTGGTGGTGTTTGGGGACGGTGTGGGAGACCAGCAGTCCAACCCAGGTTGGCTGCCTGCAGTGATGCCCAAGTTTGGGTCGGCTGGTAAGTTTTAGGGGTTCTGTTCACCATTTGTATGTGTGCTTTCCTAGGAACATGAGGTGGAGAAAATGTTCACACTCAAAGGAAACCTCTTGCCAGCAGCCGATGTCAAGAATATCAATTTTTTCGTCAGACCCCGGCTAGAACTGATGGATATAATGGCTGAAAATGTGCTTAGGTATCTCAGAGCTGATGCTGGGTCCATACGGAATCATTCCTCTAGTGGTTTGAGTGCTCATCAGGACACCTTTGCTTGCCAGCGCTTTGGGAAGTGGATCTTTGGACAGATGTGAGAGTGTGTCGGAGGAGAATGGGGGGTCAGGAGCAGGAAACTCTGCAGTCAGCCAAGGATAGATCCTCGGAACCCAGTGCGGTCCCCAAGTCTCCCGGGAGTGACTTCTGAGTGCATAGCCAGGAGTTATCCCTGAGCACCTGCCGGGGTGGCCCAAAAACTATAAATAGAGAATGGGAAACTTTGTGTATTGGGGCTTGGGGAGGCAGGGCAAACCACATAAACCCCCTGTCTCAGGACAGAAGAAAGCTCCGGCCTGTCTCAGTAGAAGGACCCACATTTCTTTATAAAAAGAAAAACAGCTAATGGTTCTTTTTCAAGTACTGAATACCATATGCTCAAACTTCATAAGCAAAGTCAGGAGAAGCTGATTAAAATTTAATGCTGCAGCATCTATGGAGGAAGTGCACCAGCCCAGTCTGCATTACATTTGATCGACGTGGCCCCTAAGGACTTAAAAGCATACGGGGTATTTGAGCAAAATCGGGCACGGTGTGGAGCAACCTTTTATTTTCCTAGAGACATCGCTTGATTAAATAGAAACATTTTTTTTCTGCAAGAAACAGATGTCTGTTGCTATAACCCTGAGAGGTTTTTTTTTTCCTCGTTTTGGGTGACACGTGGAAATGCACAGGGGTTACTCCTGGGTCTGTACTCAGGAATTACCTCCGGTGGTGCTCAAGGGACCATATGGGATGCTGGGACCTAGGAATCCAACCCGGGTCGGCCGAGTGCAAGGCAAACGCCCTACCTGCTGTGCTGTTGCTCCAGCCCCAACCCTGAGAGTTTTCATGTCCCATCAATGGCCCAAGAGAAAGTAACACTGCCCCTTGGCAGAGCACAGGTCAGCGGTTTCCAGAAAAAGCATCAAAATCAAGAGAGCAAGAAAACTAGACTCTTGGGCCGAGTCAGTGGTGGGGGGTAGCTCATAAGCGTCTCTTTAGGGCCCACTGTGTGTCAGGCACAGGTGGGGCCCTGGGGAGCAGTCCTCGCATCGGGGCCTCGGGCTAACACACGGTCCTTCTCTTGCAGTGAAGACAGACGTGGCCCCACAAGAGATTTTCACATCTTGTTTGTGCCTCGGCGTCGCCTGCTGTGTGAGCAGCGGCTGAAGGACCGGGGCGTCCTGGGCTCCTTCATCCACAGGGAGGAGTACAGCCTGGACCTCATTCCCTTCGACGGGGACCTTCTCTCCATGGAGTCGGAGGGAGCCTTCCGAGTAAGTTCAGTGTTTGCCCTTTGAACTTGACGCTCGTTTCTGCCTCGTTTGTGATGGTGACACTGACACTGGCATTTCAGTGATTCCTGGAAGCCTCCAGTTTCTTCCTTTTGGGGAGAGACGGGAGTTGGGCCACACCCAGCAGTGCTCAAGGTTTACTCCTGGTTCTGTGCTCAAGGATCACTCCTGCCCATGCTCGGGGAACATATGCGGTGCCAGGGACAGAACCCAGGTTGGCTGCGTGCAAGACCAGCGCCTTCCCCTGTGCTGTCTCTCGGGCCGCTGCTCCTCTTGCGTATGGAGACCCTCCTGTTTCAACGAATTCGCTTAAAATTGTTAATGCCCTTACTGAATTCTCAAAAATCAATTGTCCTTAAATGTGTTTATTTCTGGTGTTTCTCTGCTGCTGGTCGATGTTTGCCCTTGTGCCTGTCCCACCCTGACTTGACTGCCTGTGGAGGAAGCTTCGAGAGTGGAAGGCAGGGCCGCTCCAGCCAGAAATAGTCAAGTCTGTCACTGCGTTTTTCCAGTTAGCCATTTGTGAGGGATTTTGTTTTCGTGACCGCCTTTCCCCTTGATTGAGTCTTGGCAAGACCTGAAGACTCTAATCTTACATTCTCATTTTCTAGAAATACAATTGCCTACATTTTTCATTCAAACTCTTGAGGTTCTGCAGTGTGACCTCAGGGCTGGGTGCAGGGTGTGCGGGAAATTCTGTTTCTCCCACACGCCCGTCCCAGCCTGTTTCCTACTGGTTATTTTCAGCACATATTTATTTGTTTGCTTTGCTTTGGTTTTTGCTTGGGGCCTCACCTGGTGATGCTCAGGGATTACTCTTGGGGGTCCTCAGGGGTCCATATTTGACTCTTTGATGCCAGGGAAGCACCTTTGCACTGAACTACCTATCTGGCCCCCCGGAGTTTTTCTTTTTTAAATGTTGCCTTTTTCTGAAAAGTGGATTTTTGTTTGCAAATATGATTTTATATGTTTTGTGTAGTATCTTTATGACAGGGAGCACTTCTGAAAAAATTCTCTTTAAAAGTGTCAGCTTGGCTCTTAGGTGCGCCTGGGCCAGAACTCTGGCTCTTTCTTCTGTGGGGTGAGATTTCTCCATGTTTAGTCCCTTAAGAGAATCTGTAGACCCAAAAGCATTGATTTATGTGAGTTTTCAACTGTTGGAGTACACGGAGCTTAGGTTTATCAGGTTGCACCCATCACAGTGCTCCCGAGTCTCTCCCATTACTTTGTCCGTAACCACTTCTATGCTCTCTTCCCCAACCAATTTGTAAGGTCTCATCCTTCTTAGACACTGAAGCTGTACTGTAAGTTAATATTGCCTTTCTCCTCTCCTTATGTCTTTTGAGCAGTTTACTTTAATGCAGTATCCTTTTGTATAGATACAGGAAGACAATTAATTCATATTATGCTTTATAACTTAGAATTTAATTGGCTTTGGATATTATTTGCTCCCGGGCATCTGCTTTCTCAACTTAAGCCTCAGTTGCCCTCACTTCCTATTACCCCAAGGGCAGGGTCCCGAGGAGGGACTGGATGGAACCAGGGCAAGCCGGCAAGTTATGTGCTACCCTGGCATCGCGATGGGCCAGGCCAAGGTGCCACGGTTCTTAACTATAAGTTAAGAGTTTGATCATAGGCAAATGCTGTCATGATCCAAAAGTAACGACGAGACTAGGACCCTGCTGCTAGGAATAGGAAAGATATCTGGCCTGAGCACTGCAGTCTGAGATCGAGATGGCCCTAGGAGAGCAATTCTATAAGCTCACAGTATTTCTTACTGTGTCCATTCAAAATGATTAATATTATGTATGCTTATATGTTGGTTGGACAAGGAGAGGAGAAACAGGTCCTAGAAGCAGTTTTCCTGTGTGTCCTGACTAGCTTGGATGAGACTGAACTTTCTCCCCTTCAGACTGCCTTCAGTAAATGATTTCAGTATATTGAGGCAGTTTCCCTTATCTCACAGGAACCTAGCTGGCCTTAGGTATGCAGATCCCAGGTGCTAAGCCAGGCCTGATCTTTGGGATGTAGATGCCTGGCTCCAGGCAGGCTGATGTAGATTCCAAGCTCTAGGGCCTGGTCTTTGTTGTGCTAATCCAAGTGCTTGTAGCTTGTAAAAGGTGAGGCCAGGATTCCTGAAACAATGTGGATGTAAAGAAACAATGTATGGTTTGCTGCCTCAATGTTCTTTCTGTAACTCCTTTTGATGACATCACTATATTGCGCCCTTTAGAGGTACTGTGATCTATATAAGGGAGATTTAAGGGCTCTCTGGGGGGACATGTGCATCAGAGAACCTGGGAAGATGGGGCTGAGGACAGAAGCTGAGAGAACAAAGGAGCACATGCTTGAGAGATCCTGGGGCCTCCATGACATACATCTCTTCCCTGTAATAAACTGCTGCTAAGACCAACCAGCCTGGTCCCCGTTTCCTTCCTTCACCTGACCAATGCCATCCACCTCCCCGTAGTGGGGAAACAGCCTGAGACCACCGAACATGGGCTGTGGGAGAGATAGACCGCCGGCCCTTTGATTTTTTGTGTGTTTACACATTCAACCAGATGTTTTTCCTATGACATATTATTCACTGTAAATAGGGAAAATTGGGCATGGCTGGAGTTCTGGCAGGCCGAGTGAGACCCCCCCCCAAGTGGGTAACCAGCACCTAGAGTGTGCGACCCTCAGCCTCAGCGAGAAAGGGAGGGAAAGGGAAAAAAAGTACCGGAATGAAGGGGAAGATGCAAGGGGGAAACACATCAGCTTGATAATGTCCTCTAAAAACGGCGTACCAGGGCCAGAGAGATAGTAAGGTGGGTAGGGCACTTGCCTTGCCCCGGCCGACCCGGGTTCATTCCCGGGACCCCATATGGTCCTCCAAGCCTCGTCTGGTGTGACCCCCAGTACTAAGCCAGGGAGTCAGCCTGAAAACGTGCCCAGCCCCAATGCTCCCGGCGCCGCTCATAGAGGCGGGACTGAGTAAAAATGTGTGTATGTAGTATCAGTGGGTGTTAGGGCGCGGATCGTGATCTCCCTTTAACGACAAAGAAACTCCAGAGACTGCAAACAGCAAGCAAGGTTTATTGTAAGACTGGCTAGCCAGGGTCAAGCCGCCTACACAGACACGCAGGTCAGTTAGGTGAGGCAAGACCCCGAACTTCTTCAAAGGGGATCTTATATAGGCCTTCACTGGCCGTTACAGCAAAGCCCGCGCATTTCATAGCCAATAGATTTGTAACGACATATGCTTTCTTAACCAATCCATGTAGAAGTACATCACTCCTTAGCCTATAGATTCAAAGACCAGCATTTACGTACATAGGCATTGTGACTAGTGGGCATCAGGTAACTTGGACATTTGGTTATCACCTTGCTTCCTCTGATTCTCAGCCCTGCATTCCGGAGGTGGATAAGGGAAGAGTTCTTAAGGGAGGTAACGATAAGGAGGGCAGGAAAGGGAGAGTTAAAATTTATAGAGTTTTAACTCTGGAATCTCCCTCAGGGTCCCTAGGGACCTAACATTCCTCCCTTTCTCTACTTCATATTGAGGAATCTTCCTCAGTGGGCTCTTCATACAGAGGAGTAATTTCCTCAGTGGGCAGGGTCCAGTATTGTTACCCAGAATTAGGAGGATTTTCAAGACTCAAACCAATTCTCCCAGGCCTCCCTTTCTCTCCGACGTTGTTCAAGGCCCTCCCCGAGCTTGGCCGTGAAGTCTCAGACCATCCCTGTGTGATCAGTATAGAGTAGCAGCATTTTTCTCCCAACACCACACATAAATCCCCATTCTTCATTGCCTTGGGAGGGGGCCTTCCCTATCTACCTGCCTATATCCTATTGCCCCCCCTGCCCCAGAGATTCCACCACCTTGAATCTTTAAGGGAGAATGGCAGAAGGTCCATCTTCTGGAGCTGCTTCATGCTGACAATGGGGCGCTGGCCCTGCCTACACAAGGGGTGAAATCTCATGCTACCTCAGCTTTTTAGTGGCCCTTAGCAATGAATTGGTTGGGTTCCTGAAGTTATCTGAAAGAAAAGATCAGTTCGATTAGACTGAGGGATATCACTTTGAAATGGTTAGACCCTGGAGGAGTAGAAGTTCCTTTCTGACCCAGTAAGGACAGAGTTCTCTACCCACAGGTTTGGCTGATAGAAAAATGACTTCCTGTGTCCAGATTTTTCTACTGGACACAGAAACACCAAGCCATTCTCTGGCTTTCTCAGTGCAGATTGGAAAAGCTTCTGCCCATACACTGAAGCTATCAATAAGAACCAACAGATATTTATACCTTGAACATATGAGCATTTGATCATTTGCATAAAGCCAAGCTGCGATCCTCCTCTAAGTTCCTTGATGCTGAACAGGTGTTAGGAGAGAAGGATCAAGATTTCCACTAGGTTCATTAATGGCACAGAAAGCACAGTTCTGAGTTACTTCTACCTTACTTGCTATTGAGTCCCTTTAATAATATTCCACTGCATTGGTCCAGGAGTTAGCAACTTTCCTTGTTGGTAAATCATCCATCATCTTCCTTTTGGAAACCTCCAATGTCCGTCGTTCCTCTTCTGCAGAGCATTCTTGCTTAGAGGAAACATTCTCTGGTGTTAATCCCATGATGCAACAAAAATTAAGAGCTGTTAACATCCTTGTTCTCTCAAATGACTGTTCACAGAAAATGAGATGCAATACAGAAAGTATAGAAAGAAAATTCACAGTATTTTAGAACGAGCTATTAATCCATTCTAACTTAACCAGTTTATATGCCCTTTCTTGACACTTTGGCCAATTCACAGACTGGGGGAAATCAATTCTGCACTTTGGGATGAGCTTCACCCTAGTAAAGCTCTGATCGAACTAGTGACAGCATTCATTTCTCTCCACCTTCATTTTAAAACTTTGCAAGATAGCTTAACAAATCTAGCTTGTTCTTTTGCATAAACACAGTAAGATTAGAGAACTCTCCATTTGGGATACCCCATTATTTACTGAGAAGTCCTGGGGATCGGCTAAAGACAGGAGACACACCAATAGTGGCATTAATCTGATTTGGCACGTCAGAGCTACCCAGGCCTGGCCAGAAGATGTCCCACGACGAACTGGATGGCCTCGAGCCTTCGGGCCTCATTTTCCACAGAGATGTCCTGGCAGAAAGGAGTCCATCCCATCCCTTCTTCAGGGCTGGGAGAAATCCTGATTTCCAGGTTTTTCCTTGACGCTGAGAGTAGGCCCAGACTGAGATAGTCATTGCAGAGTCCTGGATTCCTCATTCTCCATAGCAGTGATGATTTCCGGTCTTTCCTTGAGCTGGCCTGCCTGTAGGGTCGCCCTGAGGTTTGTAGGGTACTTGAAACAGTACCCGTTAAATCCCTGCTCCTGTCATTTAGACAGATCCCCTGACTGTTCCCTGAAAGAGGGCTTTGGGGTCCCATAGTTGGTTTTTCCTGTCTGCATGAGGGGTAGACCCTATTACAGAGAGGAAAGACTTATCTGGATTTATGCAAACCAACATAGTGCCATGAAACATCAAAAAACATACTGAAGGTACAAAAGAAGAGAAAAGCAAGCATTTCACTTTACTCACAGAGATGTAATACACCCATTTGCTGTGGGTCCTAGTCAGAGAAGCTAAAATCTGTAGACATAAAGCATACCGTTTAACATGTTTTTCAATCCCACATGGAAAAACTTTAACTTCCCATTAATAAGAGCACTGTACCAGGAGTCCAGTGTACAGTTTAACATGTCTAATTCATTTAACCCCATGTCAAAAACCCTTGATGTCCTGCAACTTTTGAAAAATTCAATTATCTTAAGAGCACTATAACAGGAGTCCAGATAATCCGTCCAGTGTCTTTCCCGTAGATCTTACAAAAAGGTACTAGAACAATTCTGCATGTGATTTAAAGAGTTTCTTACAACAAAACAATTTGATCAGTTCCTTTTCTTTAAAACAACCTCAAACCTTCTACACATTCCTTTACATACATTCTGTAACTTTCATTCATTTAAAATCAACTTCACTTTAACAGAATTCCTTTCCTTTTTTCTCCACTGATGATATCTCCATCCATTATCTTTCTGATTTATGACATACATCTATAGTAGTACAATGTACAATGTGATCTCCCAAATTTAGACACAAGTTACCAACCATCTCACTTAACATGACAAAGTTGTACTCTGCATTGCTATTTCAGAAGCATTAGATCAGTTCTATAGATATTCAAAAAGCCTTTAAAATGCTCACAATTAAAGCTCTTACAAGGTATATTCACTGGGCAAAAGATCACTTTACATTAGAAATTAACCAGGAGACATCTTAAAATTCTGATTTACAGGAAAACACAAATACAAAAAGATTAAAACACTCATAGATTATCATGAAACAGAAAGCATTTCAAATTTAGGTACAAAGTTCTCAGGTCAGGACTAGGTTGATATCTGGAGACAAAGCTTGGCATGAAATAAAATTATCAAAATAATAGCATGCACTTTTAAGCAATAGACAGGCTGATAGTTAGTAAAATTTCCCACATTTTCCATGCAATTCTCCATTCTCAGAAACTATTACAGAAGGCTGACATCTGAGGTGAACCCATTTTATAACTCTTAGTAGTTCTAGAAATTTTAGTTAACCAAGAGTCTCAGAGATCATATAGAGCACTGGTAGGACAAACTTTGCAACCAATTTTATAACTCTAGAAACTCATGTTTAAACTAAACCATTACTTTTTGAACCTGTTTTCATGTGTCATTTTAACTCCTTCTATGTCAAATATTCTAATCCAATCCAGATACAAATATGTGCATTAACATAACAGCAAAAGACCTATAAACAATCAATTTTTATAGAACATGATAAAACTTTCTTTGGCTTAATTTCAATAGTTCTTGTACCTTAATTATTTAAAATCATGAGCTCTCTATACCAGACACTTTTAACAATTCCACAAAAATACAAACATGCTTTCAGACACAGAAAAAGCCCTTTGGATTTTTTTTTTTTTTTTTACCAAACTTTGATATCAGCATAAGAAAATATTTGAATTGCTGTGTGAGCACAAAAAGGATGGCAACAATCTATCTTTCCCACCGCCCGCGTTCGGTAGTTTCCCCCACTCCAGGGAGGTAGATGGAGATGGGCAAGAAAAGGAAGGAAATCTTATGGCCAGGCTGCTTGATCTTAGTTGCAGTTTATTCCAATCCTCTCTCCATTCACTCTCGTACATCTGCAGGCCAGTAATTTTGGCCTCCGAAAAGAAGATATAAAACCAAACTGAAACCTTTCCCAAAGACAAGTATCTGAGCTTTGCATCCCAAAGACTAGCCTGGCTAGAGCTGGGAATCTATGTCCTAAAGATCAGGCCTGGCTAGCACCTGAGATCTGCTCTGTGAGATAAGGGAAGCTGCCTCTTGCAGTATACTGAAATTATTTACTGAAGGCAGTTTGAAAGGGAAAAATGTTTAACCTCATCCAAACTAGTCAGGACATTCTTCTAGGACAGATTCTTAGCAGATCGACTCACAATTTACAATACAAGTTCAGTGTCCTGGAAGGATCTGGTCTTACAAAATAACAGATTCTGACTAGGGTGAAAGCTGATTAACTGGTTGGGGAGGAGAGCATAGAGAAGTGGTTACAGAAAAACAAAGGAATGGAAGTGACTCAGGAGCACTGTGATGGGTGTAACATGATAATCCTTAGCTCCTTGTGTCAAGGGAGAATGGACAGATCCAATTGTTATCCTATAAATTGCCACTGTTTAGGAAAATAAGGAAACTTCATTTTAATGGCTTCTGTACCTCTGTAGTTTGTAAAAGCGGCCTAATTTTTCATTAAAGTTAGCTGAGGCTGATAAGATAAGGTCTTGCTTTCTCTGAACTCTTATTTCACTTAAGTTTCAGGCTCTAGTTCCATAGCTCTTCTAGATAGTACAAGATTCTTAAGTTCAAATGGATTTCAACTGTTAATCACATAATCATTAACGTTCTTCTAATAAGAAATCAAGATTGAGAATTCTGCTTTCTCTGTAGGCTCAAACTTCTGATAAGAAATCTTCGTTTAAACCTTGTCTAGCAAGTTCCAAAAACAACTGCATTCCTTAAATCACTGAGTTGCATATCACTGACTTCTCTAGAATTTCTACTTCTGATTTCAGCCTGGTCCCAACACTCTAGCGTTTCACATAGAGAGACAGATAGACAGACACAGACAGACAGACAGACAAACAAGACAATGAACTGACTAAAACACCACACATACATGTGCACATATCTGTAGTTGATCGATCAATCTGACCCTTCAAAAAAATGGCAGGGAGAAACTGATGGACTGAGAAAGGAAGGGACTGTCCCCAGGGCGAAGAAACCTTATCGCTGATTGGGAACTCTGCTCCCCATTTCCCAGTCTCCCGCTTGTTAAAAATGGGTCAAGAAAGCGCTTTTGTTGATATAAGCCGGCAAAATAAACTATGACAAAGATGTTACCATATTTTGGCCAAGGCTAAATCTGAGGCAGGGAGCTAGTATCATGATCTTGCATTTTCCTGCCTCCTCTGCTTTGATAATCCTATTTCTTTTGTTACCTACGAAGATCTGACTGCAGAATGATCTGGTAATGCAAACTGCCATTCACTGTATATCCTTCCCAATATTCTAACATACTCAGGCCACGTGGTGTTACAGAGGTCAACAAGATATTCCTTATCTAAACTACCTACTTGGAAGCTCTTCTGGTGTTTTAACGAGCAACCCAAAGGAGAATATTTAGGTACTGATGTAGAATTTCCCATATCTCCTAAGTGTCAGCAATAACCTATGAAAGGGAGGGAAAAGAAAAATCTAGGGTAGGATAATTCCTTAGCAAGCTCTCCTCCTAATAGTTTCTAGTGTTGTGGTTCTAGAGAGAGCACGGACACGACCACAACTGCATGCCAGCCCATCAGAAAAATCTCTCTTTAAAGGATGTCTCCTTTAGAGATTTCTGAGTCACCCTAGGAATCCCTGGGTCCTGCCTCCCGAGCGTCCACACAACCATGGCTTGCACATGTGGAGCCATACCTAGAGTGCCATGGGTTTCCAAGAAGCCTATTAAGGGGAGAAGAGAAAAGTTCTGCCTTTCTTAGCTTGCCACATATTCCAATGTTCCCTGCTGACACTTTCTTCCACAAACTTCTTGTCTGTCTTTTTACCTTTTTTTTTTTCTCTGCTTCACTTTGCCTAGGGCTAAACCTGCTGACTGCCTCCATTAGCATTTGAATTGACCTCTAGCTGATTCTGCTGGTTAGAATGCTTAAGAAAGGGATTTCTAACTAGAAATTGATCTGCCTTAGTTTACCAGGATCTTCTCACTAGTGGGCTCTCCTCCCATTCCTCCCATAGTGGACGGTGATGTGAGACAGACAAAGGAGGGGTGCCTCTTTGCAGAGACCATTCAGATGCTTGCCTGGCCGGAGGAGAACTTAGCCTTAGTGGTTCAGCATTGTGACTTGCGACTGGCAACTATGCCAGTGCCACCATTGACCGTATGTTCTCCATGGAATCTCAGGCAGCCCACTCGAGCTCCGTGACTTTAGAGGGACTTTAAGAGTGCCAGGTCGTGGAGCTACAAAATCACGCCCGATAGGAGGACCTATCAGGGTGCTCAGACACACACACATTCACACAGAGGTTATCACATTCCTCCCCCAGTCCCCCTAGAGATTTCCAAGGGAGCATACCTTCACAGCAGATCTTCCACAGATTGCCTCCTTTATCCGAGCCACAAGGTTTGGAGAGAAGGAACCTCCTGGGGGCCAATCCACACCAAAGGAAGGCCATTCTGATGAACAGTAATTGTCAGACTTACCTTTCTTGATCATCAAGCCCAGATTCTGAGCTTTCCTGTGGATCTCAGAGAAGTGATCAAGAATTAAAGCTTTGGGGGTCGATTGATTCTGACCCATATTAAACAATCTCAATAAACAGAACTAAGAGAAGGATAATAAGACAAATACACACACTAAGGACACACGCACAGATCACACTCCTGCACTCGCTCGGACCGGTCCACTCTCTCACACGGGTGCGCACCACACTCACCAGTCACCCTGGGACTCCCGAATATGCCCAAAGGGCGTGCACGTGATTTTCACCTCCGGAGGGTTTAGTTCTTCCAGGTCTTCTCCCGGCGCCGGATTTTCCAGAACAGATGAGGCCTCCAGAACAGACAGACGAGGACCCGAGGAAACCCTATGTCCCCCCAAGTCCTCCCAGTCAGGGTTGGCCACTTCCCTGCCGCGGTCCAGAACAGACGAGGCCTCCAGAACAGACAGACGAGGACCTGAGGAAACCCTATGTCCCCCCAAGTCCTCACAGGGTTAGCTACTTCCCTGCCGCGGTCCAGAAGGGGACACCGTCCCCCCACAGAACAGACGGAATATTCCCCAGAAAATTTTTTTTTTTTTAAGGCCTTTTCAAAACCCGCTCTCTGGGCCCGTTTGCCGTCGGGAGATCTCACTGGGGCCTCCAAATGTTAGGGCGCGGATCGTGATCTCCCTTTAACGACAAAGAAACTCCAGAGACTGCAAACAGCAAGCAAGGTTTATTGTAAGACTGGCTAGCCAGGGTCAAGCCGCCTACACAGACACGCAGGTCAGTTAGGTGAGGCAAGACCCCGAACTTCTTCAAAGGGGATCTTATATAGGCCTTCACTGGCCGTTACAGCAAAGCCCGCGCATTTCATAGCCAATAGATTTGTAACAACATATGCTTTCTTAACCAATCCATGTAGAAGTACATCACTCCTTAGCCTATAGATTCAAAGACCAGCATTTACGTACATAGGCATTGTGACTAGTGGGCATCAGGTAACTTGGACATTTGGTTATCACCTTGCTTCCTCTGATTCTCAGCCCTGCATTCCGGAGGTGGATAAGGGAAGAGTTCTTAAGGGAGGTAACGATAAGGAGGGCAGGAAAGGGAGAGTTAAAATTTATAGAGTTTTAACTCTGGAATCTCCCTCAGGGTCCCTAGGGACCTAACAGTTATCACCTTGCTTCCTCTGATTCTCAGCCCTGCATTCCGGAGGTGGATAAGGGAAGAGTTCTTAAGGGAGGTAACGATAAGGAGGGCAGGAAAGGGAGAGTTAAAATTTATAGAGTTTTAACTCTGGAATCTCCCTCAGGGTCCCTAGGGACCTAACAGTGGGTTTAGCGCTGGGCCCTCGCAAATGGCCCTGGGGGCTGAACGGCCCTGTGAAATCCACTGAGAAGACTAGAACTCGGCTGATAATGCAAAGGTTCACCCCACTCCCAGTTACAGCAGAGCAGAGCATGCAGGGTAGACATGTATTGTTAACGTGTGTGTGTGTGTGTGTGTGTGTGTGTGTGTGAGTGACACATCTGGCGATGCTCAGAGGGTACTCCTGGCACTCTAGTAGCCTGGCATTGGTCACTATCGCTCTGGCCTCTGTTGTTAGCACTGTAGCACTGTCCTCCCATTGTTCATCGATTTGCTGGAACGGGCACCAGTAACGTCTCTATTCTGAGACTTGTTGTTACTGTTTTTGGCACATCGAATATGCCACAGGGAGCTTACCAGGCTCTGCCATGCGGGCAGGATACTCTCGGTAGCTTGCCGGGCTTTCCGAGAAGGACGGAGGAATCTAACCCGGGTAGGCCATGTGCAAGGCAAACGCCCTACCCGCTGTGCCATCAGCCCCTGTGGTTAACTTCAAAAAAAATTTTTTTAATACGGAATTATGGGTGGTGGGGATATAGCTTAGAGGGCTAGAGCCCCAGCATCACCTGGGGAGCCCCGGGTTCAGGACAGGAGGGACCCACACACCACCAGATATGGCCCTCGGGGCTTTTAAAGAGGAATTACAAGGGCTGGAGCAATATACATTGGGAGGGCATTTGCCTTGAACGCAGCTGACCCAGGTTCAATCCCCGGCATCCCATATGGCCCCCAAAGCACCACCAGAATAATTCCTGAGTGCAGAGCCAGGGGTATCCCCTGAGCCTCGCCGGGTGGGAGTTGTTTGAGGTGTCTCTGTAGTAATAAACCATTTTTTAAAATGAATGTTTTGTTTTTGTGCTCGGGGCTGGGCAGGGCCGGGCAGGAGCCGGCTTAGCTGTCTGCAGGCAGACACAGTTCCCACTCTGAACAGTCTCCTGGGCCCCTGAGCAGTTCGAAAGAGGCCCCCTAATGCTTCCCTTCCACTGAATCTTCCTCTCTGCTCTGCTCCAATGCGGAGTTTCTGGTCCTTTTCTGAGGACTCTTTGGACATCCCAACCAGGGTGTTCTGGACTGAAGTGTGAGGCTGCACCCCAGACTTGGCAGAGACATCCTATGGGACCTTTGGGGATACTGTTCTCACTCTGGGCCAGGCTCTCTGGGAGGTCTCCCTCTGCACCCCGCCCCCAGTCTGCACCCCTCGTCCTCACGCCTTTGGGGTGCACTCCCGCAGGCCGCTGCCTTAGACAGGGTCAAAGATTCCACGATGAGGGGCTGGAGCAAGAGCACAGCGGGTAGGGCGTTTGCCTTGCATGCGGCCGACCCGGGTTCGATTTCCAGCATCCCATATGGTCCCCCGAGCACCACTAGGAGTAGTCCCTGAGTGCATGAGCCAGGAGTAACCCCTGTGCATTGCCAGGTGTGACCCAAAAAGAAAAAAATAAAGAGAGTCCCGCGATGGGCACCAGCAGTGCCGCCCCATCAGGTGGAGTGCAGGTGAAGCGCGTTGCGTGGTTTCCCTCCTCTGCTCTCTGCACTTGCTGGATGAAGGGATTGAGGAGCAGGAGTGATCTTGAGGCCCCGCTGAGGACCGTGTGTGCTCTGTCAGCCCTGCTGAACCGCCCGGCTGGGGGCGCGTGCGTGCTCTTCCCTCTTTCTGGGCCAAAGATGTTTCTTTTTGTCTCTGTGTTAAATGGACCTTGTGGCCCTTCTCCGAGACCATGGCTGCCCTGCTCCTGTCCCCTGTGACACTCGCTGCTGTATGTGGGAGAGGCTGCCTGCCCTTCTGCAAGCCCAGCGTGTTGTGCTGTGTGGTCACGCGGGCATGCAGAGGCCAGCCTTGCCTCGCCCGCCCAGCGATGCTCGCCCCCAGTAGAGGCGCTGCCTTGGGGCCTCGGTGCTGACTCGCAGAGCCTGTGCCCACGCGCCCGGCCCTCTCCCACAGGAGTGCTACCTGGACAGCGACCAGACGAGACTGTACCACGCAGCCAAGGGCCTGATGACGCTGCAGGCCCTGTACGGGACCATCCCCCAGATCTTCGGCAAGGGCGAGTGTGCCAGGGTGAGCCAGGGCGGGGAGGGGGCCTCTCTCCTGCGGGTGGGGATTGGGGCTCCACCTCGCAGTGCTCTTGGCTCTGTGCTCGGGCCACCAAACGGAGGCTGTCTGCGTGCAAGGCGTGACCCCTGGCCCCTCTGCTGTCTCCCAGCCCTCTTTCCTTTTCTCTTTTCTGTTCTTTATCTTTTTTTTCCATCCCTACTCTCCCTCCCTCTCTCGCACTCTCCCTCCTCCCACCCTCTCCATACCCAGCAGTGCTCGGGGCTCACTCCTGGCAGGGTTTGAGGGATCGTATGTGGTGCCAGGAATTGAACCTCGGTCAGCCACCTGCAAGGCAAGCATCCTACCCACCATACTGTCTCAGGCCTGTCTTGTTTTATTTTATTGTTCGATTTTTTTCCGTCTTATTTTTAAATTTTGGATTGCCGGGCTCTTTTTAGCTTCATTTTAAAATCCGCCCATTGCTAAAAAGGCTCTGCCTGGTTCTGTACTTTGTTTCCAGCAAGTGGCCAATATGATGATCAGGATGAAGAGAGAGTTTACAGGAAGCCAGAATTCCATATTTCCTGTTTTTGATAACCTCTTGTTGCTTGATCGAAATGTGGATTTATTAACGCCCCTTGCGACTCAGCTGACATACGAGGGACTCATCGATGAAATTTATGGCATCCAGAACAGTAAGTGAAGTGACATCAGTTACTAATAGGTTAGCTGAGTAAAATCAATCTCAAAAGTGTCTGTTTTCGAAGGTGCGGCCTTCGTGTGTAAGTCAGAATACTTGAAAATGTCAGGCACTGACTTTCAGCCCAAGGTTAAAGTGAGCTCGAGCCAGGACACCATCGGGGAAACCGAGGCAGGCCTTGTGAAGAGGTCCATGCGGTGTGCAGCCCCGCTGCTCAGGCCGTCCAGGGAGGCGTGAGGAATAGAGCGTTTCTGAGGGGTGCCTGGGTCCGAGGTCAGGGGGGTTTGGCCCCGGATGTTAGATTCTGTAGCACTTCAGATCTGAGTGGGGGCCAGGAAAGCTCACGGGGCTAGTGCCAGGCGCACAGCCAGCGCTCGGTTCCATCTGCGCTCCTGCCTTGTCCGGTGAGCACTGAGCCAGGAGTAGCTCCTGCTGGGATACAGTCCGAGAAGTTTCCCACAGTCTGATTCGTGTCTTTTCTTCAGAACAGGGAGCCCCAGGCCGCAAGAGGGGTAACTCCGGCGCCTTCAGGAGTGGCCCTGGCCGGGAACAGCCCTGGGGATGGAGCCCCGGTCTGAAAGGACGGGGATGCAGCTAACTGCATGGGGTCTCTCTGGGGACACAGAGCCCTGCAGCTGCTGAGTGCTGGCCGAGTCCGGACAGTGCTGTCTGTCCAGTGTGCCAAGCTGGTTATCGCAGAGTGAATTGCGATGGCGTGTGTGTGTGTGTGTGTTCATGTGTGTTAGTGTGTATGTCACTGCAGTGGTGAATGCATGGCTCAGTGACAGCGGCCACGGAAGCAGAACAGGACCACACGTGGAGGCATTTCCACATAACAAAGTGTTTCCCTGCTCTTTAATAATTATGGAGGTGTTTCCGTTTTGTTTTTTACCAGTTGTTCCGAAGGATAACTTCTTAAGTTGTTTCCTTCTGTGGGGACACTCGTAAGCAGTGCCCAAGGGACTGTGGGGCTGATCTCGGTGATTTTCTGCTCTGTGGGGCCAGTCCGTGGCCCTGGGGCCACCGGGGCTGTGCCTGGCAGCGGCTGGGGGGTGATGCCACACACACAGCCCCTCCCCAGATTCCTGCTCCGAGCTGTCACTGGCACAGGAGCACCCCGGCGAGGGGTCCCCACCTCCTGGTGCTTCTGCAAGTCTCTTGGGGGATCTGGCAGAGGTGCTGGGGTTGGGGGTGCGGAGGTGTGAGAGATGGGGCTCGAGGGGTGCCTCCGGGAGGAAGGAGTTTCGGAAACTCACAGTCTCTTCACATCACACACTTCCTGCTGATCAAACATTTAATTAAGGGAGAGGGCTGGAGTGATAGCACAGCGGGTAGGGCGTTTGCCTTGCACGCGGCTCAGCCCGGGTTCTATTCCCAGTATCCCATATGGTCCCCTGAGCACCGCCAGGAGTAATTCCTGAGTGCAGAGCCAGGAGTAATTCCTGTGCATCGCTGGGTGTAACCCCCCCCCCCCACCAAAAGAAACCGTTAAGAGAAATCTGAAAAACAAGGGGAAATTGGGCTTCCCCATAACCCCCCAGCTCTGTGCCCGTGGCTGGACCGAGGGCGATGGCAGGCCCGTGCAGGAGCTGCGTGCCGGCTGCCTGGGCCAGCGGCTGCCCCTCAGCTTTGAGCTGGAATGCGAGGTCTTGCCGACCTCGTGTATCTCAGCATGTGCTCAGGCCCCGGGTCCCACGGCCACCGTGGCGTGCTGTCTCCAGACGCTGGCGCCCGGGCTGTTCGGAGCGGCTTAGGATTTGGAAAGCATCCGAGAAGTGTTTTTCTTCCGTCGGTCCCGTTCTCTCCCCACATTTTCCAGTGCAGGAGTTCTTGTTGTTGCTTTATGATTCTCAGCACCCACCCCACAGTGCTCAGGGCCCACACGGGGCAGTGCTCAGAGGAAGACAGCTGGACTTGAGCGTGAGCTGCCCCCGATGACCCGTCTCTCTGGACCCACAGCAGGGGAGCTGATGGTGTGTAGACACGTCGGGATTTGTGTTGAAACTGGAGGAGATGTTTTTTTAAAAGGAACCAACTTGGAGCTAGAGGCAGTGCAGCAATTAGGGTGAGTTTGGTCCCCAGGACTGCATGTGGTTCCCCCAGTCACTGCCAAGAATAAGCCCAGAGCACAGAGCCAGGAATAAGCCTTGAGCACTGACAGGTGTGGCCCAAATATCAGAGAAAGGAAAAAGAAAGGAAAGAAGCCTTCGGAGCTGTCTCCCGCCGTCATGCACACTTCCATGCTGAGGTGATTCCTGGGATCTTGTTTTTCTTTTTCTTTTTCGGAGAGTATCTTGCCCGCACGGCAAAGCCTGGCAAGCTACCCGTGACATGTTCGATATGCCAAACACAGTAACAAGTCTCAAAATGGAGACGTTACTGGGCCCGCTTGAGCAAAATCGATGAACAATGGGAGGACAGTGACAGGGGTCACACTCGGCAATGCACAGGGTTTACTCCTGGCGCTGCACTCAGGAGTTACTCCTGGCGGTGCTCAGGGGGCCATATGGGATGCTGGGACTCGAACCAGGGTCTGCCCAGTGCAAGGCAAACACCCTCCCTGCTGTGCTATCACTCCAGCCCCATCCTGGGCTCCTCTTGGCTTGTTGAGATGTCGGTGTAGACTGCATGCACTTGCACACGCCAGCAGGACAGGCATTGGGCCGCCCTGGGGCATGTTTCCTCGGGTGGCCCCATCCTGAGTTCGGTTCGGGCTGGCAGTGGCAGAAGGCGGCCCACGGGCCAGGCCAGGGAAGCCGTGCGTGAAAAGCGTGAGCGTCCTGCACTTGTGCGCAGCTAGTGACTCAAAGCCCAGTGCTCTCCCCTGAAAGGAAGTCTCTGGAGTCTCACTTGGGGTGTCCCCTCCCGTGCAGGTCATGTAAAGCTGCCGCCCGAGAAATTCGCCCCGAAGAGGCAGGGTGACGGGCAGGACCTGCCCACAGAGGCCAAGAAGCTGCCGCTGAACTCAGCCGAGGAGCTCTACGCCAAAATCCGAGACCGCAACTTCAACTCCGTGGGCGCCGTGCTCAGCAAGAAGGCCAAGGTCATCTCGGCCACCTTTGAGGTGACTGGGGCCTGGGGCCAGGTGGCAGGCGGGCTGCGGGCGCCTGGGGAAAGGTGGTGCCAGGCCCTTTCCTGGTATCAGGTCCTTTGCCAGTCACCGTCCGCACTCCCTGTCCCTCCCTCCTTCCTCCCAGCCGCTGGCGGTGGCGGCATCTCCACTAGCTCCTGCATCTAGGGAATCCGGGATCAGCCCGAACAGGCTGGGACGGCGGGTGATACTGAGAGCACAGTCCCCGGCCCCCAGCTTCCTTAGCACCTCGCGCCCTCCTGCTGCTCTTTATTCCGGGTTCAGCTCACTTTTGAAACCTGAATCAGTAAAATGATAGAAGCTGAATTTTTTAACTCTGGGGAAGTTTTTAAAAATCACTTTTTCCCTTGAAGGACGGATTTCCTGATTTCATCTTTTTTAGGAGTTATCTCCACTATGTCAGTATTTGTATTTCTTTGGGGTTTTTTGTTGTTGTTGTTGTTGTTTTTTAGGGGAGGCACACCCAGAGGTGCTCAGGGTAACTCCTGGCTCTGCGCTCAGGGATCACTTCTGGTGGGCTGAGGCAACCCCATGGGATGCTGGGGATCGAAACCAGTCTGGCCGCATACAAGGCAAGCACCTCGCCACTATTCTGTCACTCTGACCCCATGGTTGTTGTATTTCTGAAGTTGCTTTTGTCTCACTTGGGTTTTGTTCCTCAATTTTTTTATTTCCTCACCGTGACTTATAAAGCTATGGATAAGAAGTGTCGGGCATTCACTGTGCCAGCTCCGAGCTCGCCGTGGTGTCCAGTTCCCTCCTTTCCCGCTGCCAGTGCTCAGGGCTGGCTCCTGGCAGGCCTCGGGGTTCTGTGGGGAGGCCGGGGACTGAGCAAGCGCCTCCCCCACTGTATAGCTTGGACCCAGGAAACGTTTTACACTTGATTTGCTGTTGTTGAGGTCTCAGGCTATACGAGCGTTAGCTTTTGTGGCTTCAAGGCAGTTTGCTGAGCTCCACATCCCTGGCAGGGACCATGCATTGTCAGGTGTGGCCTGCGTGGGCCCTGGGCTCCCTCCCTGTCCACATGGTCTCCCAGTGCTGCAGGAAGTGGCTGTTGGAGTCCCTGGACCCACCAACCTGCCTTTTCTATTTTCGTGTGGCTGTGGGATCTGGTTATAGCCTAATTCGTTTTGTGTCCGTTTCTCACACTAAAAATTAATTTGGGGGAGCCGGAGGGATAGCACAACGGGCCAGGCGCTTACCTTGCATGCAGCTGACCTGGGTTCACTCCCCAGCATTCCATGTGGTCCCGGTGCAGGCCAGGAGTGATCCTTGAGCTCCAGGCCAGGAGGAAGCCCGGGGCACTGCCTTGCACGTGATTCAAACGTGCCCTGGGCAACCCAAAGACCTAAACTCTTAGAAATGCACTCTTGGCAGCCAGGGCTGGGGCTGAGGCACAGTGTGTGTGTGTGTGTGTGTGTGTGTGTGTGTGTGTGTGGCCTTGGGTACCTTCCCAGCACTGCTGTGGCTGTGACTGGGGCACGCCGTGTGTGTGTGTGTGTGTGTGTGTGTGTGTGTGTGTGTGTGTGTGTGCGGTACCTTCCCAGCACTGCTGTGGCTGTGACTGGGGCACGCCCTGTGTGTGTGTGTGTGTGTGTGTGTGTGTGTGTGTGTGCGCGAGGCCCTGAGTGCTGTCCCCAGTTCTGTCGTGACCTTCTCCCCTCCCTCAGGAAATGCACAACGCCAAGACGGCGGGCGAGATCAAGCAGTTCGTCTCCCAGCTACCCCACATGCAGGCGGCCCGGGGCTCCCTGGCCAACCACACCTCCATCGCCGAGCTCATCCAGGACATGACGAGTGAGTGCCCTGTCCCGGGCTCAGGCTCAGGGTGTGTCACTGGCTCCCTGCTACTTCTGGGGGCCCCGGCTACTGTTTCACTTGTGCATTGTTCCCTGTGCTAGCCGCTGGGTCCTCGCAGAGATGTTCCGAGTGTGACTGTTGGGTTCTGCGGGGTCAGGTGGTGCAGCAGGGCTCTCCCAGGCTCCGGGTGGCGCCAGCACTGCTTCGCCAGACCTGGCACTACTTGCTGAGGTTGGTTTCAGTCGGATGTTGCAAGGAGCTGGAGTTGGAGCGGTACTGCAGTGCCTGGCACACAGCCGGCCCGGGTTGGATCCCGGAGTCCCATATGGTCTCCGAAGCCTGCCAGGAGTGATCCCTGAGCACCACCGGGGGTGGCCCCCAAACGAACCAAAGTAAAATGCCCTTGGGAAATTGCTTTAATTAGTGTGAAGGGGGAGCTGCTAGGGCCCAGGCCCCGGGGCTCTGTGTCTAGGCGCACCTCGGGGCACAGGCTGTCAGCCTCACTGTTCTGGAAGGTGCCTTCCCGGTGATGACTTAAACTTGGTGCTTGCTTGCTACTTTGCATGCCTCTGGGAGAAATGAGCATTTCTCCCACTTCTGAAATGCTCGTGCGTTAATTATGTTTCAGCGTCTGAAGATTTCTTTGATCAGTTAACCGTGGAGCAGGAGTTTATGTCCGGAATAGACACTGATAAGGTACGTGAACAATAAAACCGTTTTAGCCGATAGTTAACCAGATTGGCAAACAGAACTCGAGGTAGGAAAGGAATCGCTTTGATTTCCGTGTCTGGCCTAAATACCTGCCAGGGCAGAGCAAAATGTGCGGAAAGAGATTCTGCCAAGGGATAGGTTTCTGTTGACCGGGGGTGGTGTGTGTGTGTGTGTGTGTGTGTGTGTGTGTGTGTGTGTGTGTTCCATTGCGTGTGTGTGTGCATGTGTTCCATTGCTGTTCGCTGTCCTCAGAGAAACAAGACCCAGCCCTGAAGCCCAAGACTATTGAAGCCCATCACGGATAATATAAGAGCGTGGGTTATATGATCGCTTTTCCTGTCTGCCCGTCAATAAATCCCGCATTCTCACTTGCAGCAAGCAAGCGCCCAAATTCCCCACAGTCCCTGCTACTTTACTGATGCTGCTGAGGTGTCGCTGACAAGTGGGACAGTTGCACCCGCCCGCAGCCCCTGGAGCTTAGGTTGTCCAGGGAGTGTGGGCAGGAGCGTGAGCCAGTCTCCAGCCTCTCCTTGATTGGGCCTCTCAGGGGCCCGGGAACTCCCAGGCCTGCAGGCCCAGACCCGGCGCTCACGCACAAACCTGCCATGACTCTAGGTCAACAGTTATATCGAGGACTGCATCGCCCAGAAGCATCCGCTCATCAAGGTGCTCAGGCTCATTTGCCTGCAGTCGGTGTGCAACAGTGGGGTCAAGCAGAAGGTTCTGGATTATTACAAAAGAGAAATTCTCCAGGTCAGTGTTTCTAAGTGACTCATTTGCCAAGGGAGAAACTTTTTAAAAAGGCAGTTGGCCTTGCACGTGGCCCTCCTAGGCTTGATCCCCGGCACCCATGTGAGTCCCCTGGGCCCCACCAGCACTTATCCCTGAGCACAGGAAGTGGGGGGGCAAAAGCAAACAAAACAAAGGAGACATCTGGAAAATAGCACGGCAGGAGGTGTGGTTGGCCTCCTTTTCTTACTCAGTTATTTGAGTACACTGTCATCTATCTTCCTTACCTTGGGCCCATGCATTCTGGCTTTAAAGTGAAAATGTGGGGTCCAAAGAGCTCGAAAGGGGCTGCAGCAATAGCACAGTGGGTAGGGCGTTTGCCTTGCACGCAGCCGACCCTGGTTCGATTCCCAGCATCCCATATGGTTTCCCGAGCACCTCCAGGAGTGATTCCTGAGTGCAAAGCCAGGAGTAACCCCTGAGCATCGCCGGGTGTGACCCGAAAAGAAAAAAAAACAAAAACAAACCAAGAGCTAGAAAGGGGTAAGGCACTTGTCTTCCATGCTGCCAGGTATGACTCAAAAACTGTAGTATCAAAATGAGAGTGAAAATGTTCGCTCCCTCTTCGGAAGTGGGAGATCTAGCAGGCTCCCCAACTTCTCTTGCAGACATACGGCTACGAGCACATCCTGACGTTACAGAACCTGGAGAAGGCCGGGCTGCTGCGGCCCCAGCAGGGGGGCAGGAACAGCTACCCCACCATCCGGAAGACCCTGCGCCTCTGGATGGACGATGTGAATGAGCAGGTGAGCCGAATCTTCGAGCACACGCAGTCACATGCACGCCACCTAATAGGCGAGCCGAGCCTTCACGCACATGCACGTGCGCCAACATACACACAGACACGTACATAGACACACACACACATTTCCCCAGTGGTGTGGCATCCTGCTGGTGGGAAGGCGCTGCCCTTGCAGAAGCCAGGACTGAGTGGGGCTTGTTGGGGGACACTTTTTGAAGATGGGGGCTGGGGATGGGAAGCGGGGGCCCTTGTCCACTTAGGCCTCAGGGCGGGGGAGGCTGGTCTGGGCTCAAGGAAGCCTCTGGTCAGCGAAAAGGCCAGCCTCAAGTAAGAGGATTGGGGACCAACACAACTGACTCACCGTGGGCAGTTGGGGCTGCTGGACTCAGAGTCACTGTGAGAGAGGGGGGGTTTCAGACTGGGGGTCACTGTGATGCTAGGGGCTGTCACTCTCACCCTTGGGAGATTTGGGCGTGGCTGTGCCCTGGGGCCTCGGCCCCTGGAAGAATGCCTGAGAGTAGCTTGGCTGGGCTTAGAGCTCTCCACATTCCCTCCCCGCAGTGGGCCAAGTTTCCATAGGAGAAGTTTCTCACCAAATCGATGAACAGTTTTTCTTCTGTGGGGGTCGGATGCAATCTTTCCCGGGCAGATCGTTGAATGTTCAGACCCAGCGGTGCTGGGGTTTGGCCACGCCCCTGCCCTCTGCATGGGCTGCCGGGCACTGGTACCTTCCAGCACACAGGGGCACCAAGCAGCTTTCTGAGATTGGTTTGAGACAGAAGGACTCAGGGCCAGGAGAGGTGAGGGCAGAGCCATGCGTCAGCTCTGCACCACCAGGTCTGATGCATAAAGCTGTAGGGGTGGGGGTGGGGGGGGAGAGAGAGGAGAGAAGAGAGAGATTGGGAATTGGGTAGAGGGTGGAGATGGCAGGGCTCAGCGGGGTAGGCTGGAGCACACTGTGTTCCTCCCCAAAGTCAAATCCAGGACGGCAGCGTGGAGGACATTTGCCTTTAATGCGGTCAACCCAGGTTGTGATCCCTGAGTGCAGCACCAGGAGGGAGCCCTGAGCACCACAGGGTATGGCCTCCACCAAAAAAAAAGATCCCATGGCCCATTAGGCAGAGAGGAGTTGGTTGACTCCAGGTGTCCCTCTCGAATCCTCCACAGAACCCGACGGACATCTCGGCTATGCCCCCCTCAGCATGCGGCTGGCCCAGCTGCTCTCCCGGCCTGGTTGGCGCAGAATCGAGGAAGTTCTGCACGTTCTCCCGGGCCCCCACTTCGAGGAGCGCAGCCGCTGCCCACGGGCCTGCAGAAGAAACGTAGGTTTGTGAGTGATTTTGTTTTCGTGACCCGCCTTTCCCCTTGATTGAGTCTTGGCAAGACCTGAAGCCTCTAATCTTACATTCTCATTTTCTAGAAATACAATTGCCTACATTTTTCATTCAAACTCTTGAGATTCTGCAGTGTGACCTCAGGGCTGGGTGCAGGGTGTGCGGGAAATTCTGTTTCTCCCACACGCCCGTCCCAGCCTGTTTCCTACTGGTTATTTTCAGCACATGTTTATTTCTTTGCTTTGCTTTGGTTTTTGCTTGGGGCCTCACCTGGTGATGCTCAGGGATTACTCTTGGGGGTCCTCAGGGGTCCATATTTGACTCTTTGATATCAGGGAAGCACCTTCGCACTGAACTGTCTATCTGGCCCCCCGGAGTTTTTCTTTTTTAAATGTTGTATTCTTCTAAAAGGTGGTTTTTTGTTTGCAAATATGATTTTATATGTTTTCTTTACTATCTTTATGTCAGGGAGCACTTCTGAAATATTTCTCTTTCAAAGTGTCAGCTTGGCTCTTAGGGGTGCCCGGGCCAGAACTCTGGCTCTTTCTTCTGTGCGGTGAGGTTTCTCCATGCTTAGTCCCTTAAGACAATCTCTGGACCCAAAAGCATTGATTTATGTGAGTTTTCAACCAGATGCTTTTCCTATGACGTACTTTTCACTGGAAATAGGGAAAAGTGGGCATGGCTGGAGCTCTGGCAGGCCGAGTGGAAACCTCCCCCCCCCCAAAGTGGGTAACCACCACCTAGAGTGTGCGACCCTCAGCCTCAGCGAGAAAGGGAGGGAAAGGGAAAATAAATACCGGAATGAAGGGGAAGATGCAAGGGGGAAACACATCAGCTTGATAATGTCCTCTAAAAACGGCGTACCAGGGCCAGAGAGATAGTAAGGTGGGTAGGGCACTTGCCTTGCCCCTGGCAGACCCGGGTTCGTTCCCTGGCACCCCATATGGTCCTCCAAGCCCCACCTGGTGTGACCCCCAGTGCCAAGCCAGGGAGTCAGCTTGAACCCGTGCATGGCCCCAGCGCTCCTGGTGCCTGTCTGCGCCCTCTGCCATTGGAAGCTTGTGCAGGTGTGTTTGAGACGCGATCGCATTTCCCTGCGTTCTTGGGCGTGTGAGTTGATTTGTGGTACTGGTACTGCTGGTCTCAAGACTTGACCTTTCGAGAACGCAGGTGCATCACCAGATTTCCAGGCCCCCTTTCCCTCAGCATGTTGGTCTCAGCAGCACCTTAAGAGAAAGAACCTGGGGCTCGCTTGGTTTCTGGGCTGCTGTCACCCAGCTCCCCGTGGGTTTGCTCACGTCTCTGGGCTTCGGCCTGTGGAATCCAGAACTTTCCTGGGCTCCCCCGATGGTCTCTCCCCACCCGAGTCTTGGAGCAGGGAAGGGCTTGCATGCCCTTGTGTGGTGACAGGACAAGGGCCTGCCCGACCCTGTGTGGTGACAGGACTTGGGGTTCACCTTCCACGCGAGTCATTGCATGTCTGGGAGCGGCCTCTCTGCTCCTTCTGTTCCCAGTCAGCAGTGCGGAAGCTTTGAGGAAGCGGCTTGGTCACCCCAGCTGAGGGTAGGGGCTGTCTCGGTCACACCCAGGGTCGTTCCTGGCCCTGTGCGGGCGGGGTGGGGCCATCCCAACAGGCAGACCCAACACAGGTCGGAACCAAGGGCCCCACATCCCCCCGTGGATGCTGCATTCACGTCTTCTCCCCGCCCTGAGCCACGATGGCCCCCAAGTCAGCATCCCGGCGGGGGTAGCCACGGCTCTGCTCACCTGAGCTGCTCGCAGTGGCCCTCACTCCGGGTATTCTGCTCGAGGGACCCCAGAACTTGGGCACCCTGGCGTGTGCCATGTGAGCAGTTAGATTGGGCTCAAGGCGCTGGGGGGCTCCCAAAGCACCACCAGAATAATTCCTGAGTGCAGAGCCTATCCCTGGAGCCTCGCCGGGTGGGAGTTGTTAGAGGTGTCTCTGTAGTAATACGCCGTTTTTAAGCATGAATGTTTTGTTTGGGTGCTCAGGGCTGGGCAGGGCCGGGCAGGAGCCGGCTTAGCTGTCCGCAGGCAGACACAGTTCCCGCTCTGAACAGTCACCTGGGCCCCTGAGCAGTTCGAAAGAGGCCCCCTAATGCTTTCCTTCCCCTGCATCATCCTCTGTGGTCTGCTCCAATGCAGAGTTTCTGGTTCTTTTCTGAGGACTCTTTGGACATCCTGACCAGGGTGGCTTAGACTCAAGTGTGAGGCTGCACCCCAGACCTGGCGGAGCCATCCTCCGGGGTCTTTGGGGATGTTATGCTCACTCTGGGCCAGGCTCTCTGGGAGGTCTCCCTCTGCACCCCGCCCCCAGTCTGCACACCTCCACGGTGTTATCTTTTTATTGTTAATTTTTGCACCCGGAGAGGCACGGGGGTTACTCCTGGCTGTGCACTCAGGATTTACTCCTGGCGGTGCTCAGGGGACCATATGGGATGCCGGGATTTGAACCCAGGTTGGCTGCATGCAAGGCAAATGCCCTCCCCGCTGCACTATCGTTCCAGCCCCGACACTAGAAGCTTCGACCTGGGGATCCTTGTTCCTTCAGGTCTTTTGCATGGAAGGGCGGGTGTGAGTCAGTACTCAGCGGCTGTGAGCGTTGGGGGGATTCCATGTCATGTGGGGTGTCCGTGAGTTTTCCGAGGCATGTGGGGTATCCCCTGGCGGGTTCTGCAGGGCAGCTGGGGCTGGGACCCGGGTTAGGCCAGAGACGACCGGCCTCACCTCCGGTCACCTTCTCTCAGTCCTGTTTGCCGGCTTGCTCTTCTCTTCGAGCTCTTGCTAACTCTGATTTTTCCCCCTGACACATAAAAATTTCCTCTATCTGGATATTTTGAAGTTGAATGCCAGCGTGAGGCGGGTGACGGGGCTCACTGATGACAGTGAATAGATGCCGTTTGCATATGTCCTGTGCCTTCAGGCTGTATATAGTCTTGAACTGTGTCTGCAGCTCCTGAAATTTTGTTTGGAACGGAAGACTGATTTTTATGTAACTTACTGATAGAATGTCGTGCGGTGCTGCCCGAGGGGTAAGGGGTCCTCGGAGTCCTAAGGGGGGAAAATGACCCAAATTGAGGTGCTTCCTGTGTGCCAGTGTCCCATCACGCCACACCTCCCAGGGCTGGTGTTTCCCTGTCCAGAAGACGCTCGACAGACGTGAGCCAGAGCTCTAGCAGGGAGGAAGCATTTGTGCTGCGGGATGAAACAGAACTGCCTTCGGAACCCCCAGCTTTGAGTCCAGCTGACATTTTCAAGAAATACAAAACAGACTTTTTTTCCCCCATTTTTAGTACCAGAGCAGATAATCCCCTAAGGTTATTTGCTTCCCTGAGAGATACTTAGCTTACCCTTTCAAGGTTCATTTAGAGCAGATCTTGGCGGTAGATCAGAGTTGGGTGCTAACCGAGTTCAGAGTGTTTGCCTATTTGCGGCCTTCTTTGTCTCTTAAGAGGAGCCGTAGTTACAGGCCTCCAGAGAAAACAAAACACAAGCACCCGCTTCCTCCAGGCTTGGTTCCCCTGTTCTCAACCCCTGGCCACTTGTCTATGCATCATCCCCAGATCAGGCGGGGGACAGAGGCAGAGAGGTTCTGAGCAGCCTCTGCATGGTGCTCACCGAGCAGTGCTCCCCATCTTTGTGGCTTCTGTTGAGGTTCTGAAGTGAGTCATCAGGTTCTAGTGACAAATGTCTCATGTATGGCGTGACACAAAGATGGAGTTTGTGCCATCAGTCCCCGGGGTGGGAGGAGGGAGCGTCGGGTTTTGGGGGTCAGTGGCAGGAGGATGTGACCCATAGCATGTCGGCTTTATCTCGGGTGGGGGAAAATGGATCGTTCGGGGAGGAGTGTGCTTGGAGTACAGATTTGCCGTGTTTTTCTGGATTTCTCTCTCTCTTTTTTTTTATTTAGGAGTACTGCTATTTATCCAGCCGCAGATTAGCTGATTGAATTGTGCATGAACTCCACCTAACTTTTTTTTTCATTTTTTATGATTTTATTTATTGAATCACCATGAGAGCAGTTACAAAGCTTTCAGGTCTAAGTCTCGGTCATACAATGAAACACCCGTACCTTCACCAGTGCCCATTCTCCACCAACAACAACCCCAATATATCCCCATCCCACACCCTCCCCCTACGTGTGGGGCAGATGATTTCCAAATTATTCTCTCTCGACTTTGATCACATTCAATATTTTGACACCAGACCCACCATTATTGTTTGAGATTTTACCTCAACACTCCGATCTGCTGAAAAGGCAACAGTAGAGAGTTTGTTTTCTATTGCTGGTTATGAATAACCTATGATGTTGTGTGGCTGCAGTAGTGGCCGCGCGATTTTGAAATTCCAAATTTGAACACTTCAATCTGGAGGGATTTGTGCCCAAACCTGCTGGGTTCCGAGATTTGCTCCTGAGTCTCTGGCATCCTGGTCATTAAGCAGCTTGATCAGGAGTCAGAGAGGCCGTTCATGGACGATGACTTGGGGTCTCGTTGGGACGGGGAGGACAGGACTGGCTCCACCCCCATCCTGTGAGGCCCAACAAGTTTTGTCACTGAGGGCCCAAGCCTGACTGTCCAGTGACCTCTGGAGGATGGCGGCCACCTGGCCGCCAGGGGGAAGAGGCCAAGGCATGAACCCATGGGCCCAGCACTGCAGGGACCAGACGCCTTTCTGCCAAAAGCCACTGGGTTTCGAGATTTGTTTCTGAGTCTCTGCGATCATGGCCATTAAGCAGTTCAATCAGGAACCAGAGAGGCCATGCCTCCAAAGATACAGCTGAGCCGGAGGTGGCTTGTGGGTGTGTCTCCCACATACCTAACTTTTGGCCGTTTACATTCTTGGTAAACTTTGCCCAAGTTTTTGGGGTCTGGCCAAAGGCACAGCAGCAATTTTGGGGTATCTGGAGTCTGAAGGTGCCATCAGGCTGCTGATGCACTCGCCTCACAAGTAGTGTTTTTCGTTTGTTTGTTTGTTTGCTTTTAATGTAGGAGTACTGCTATTTATTCAGCCACCGATTAGCTGATTGAATTGGGCTTGAACTCCACCTTACTTTTTTTTGTTTTTCATAATTTTATTTATTTATTATTTTTCTTCTTATATTTATTTATTGAATCACTGTGGGAAAAGTTACAAAGCTTTCAGATTTAAGTCTCGGTCATGCAATGATCAAACTCCTTTCCCTTCACCCTTCACCAGTGCTCATTTTCACCACCAAGAATCCCAATATACCCCACCTCCCACCCACCCAATGCCTGTGAGGTAGATGATTTCTCCTTAACTCTCCTCTACATTGATTACATTCATTATTTCAACAAAAGATGCACCATGATTGTTTAGAATTTACCCCCCAACAATCAGAATGGCTGAAAAGGCATTGTGAAATACGTTGTTTTCTATATAAAGTTTGGAGTTCCGGGGCTGGAGAGATAGCACAGCGGGTAGGGCGTTGTGCCTTTCACGTGGCCAACCCGGGTTCGAGTCCCAGCATCCATATGGTCCCCTGAGCACCGCCAGGAGTAAGTCCTGAGTGCAGAGCCAGGAGTAACCCCTGTGAGTGCAGAGCCAGGAATAACCCTTGTGCATCGCCAGGTGTGACCTAAAAAGTCAAAAAAAAAAAAGTTTGGTGTTCCTCCCCTCCAAACACAGGTGTGAGGTGCTGCGTTTTGCTGAGCAAGCAGAAGGACAGCAGAGAGCTCGGGCCCAGTGGTTGATGCAGATTGCTGGGCCGGGCCGTCGAGCAAGGGAAATTTGGGGGTCTCTGGGACCCGTCCTCGGGCCCAGTGCTCTCCGGGGCCCCTAGCTTGGTCATGTCCTACGAGTTGGGGGCGAGCCTGGCCTTTGTGCTTGCGTTGCGTTTGGACGGACAGGTGGGGTGTTCAGGGCCCAGCTGCTGACACCTGATCCCGCCCTGGCCAGGTGGGAGGACGGAGATTGGCGGCTGGCCCCAGAGATGCCCAAGGTAACCAGTCAAGGAGATAACCAGAGTCAGTCCCAGTCGAGTTGGGTGATAGGCTGAGATAACGCACCGAGCCGCTGAGGCATCTCAGGCCGGCCTGGCCTGGCGGGGGGCGGGAGCGAGTGGGCGCCAACCTCGGCGTTTCTGTGGCTCGGAGCTTCCGGGCCCTTCCGCTTGCTCTGCTGTTTTGTTTTTGGGTCACACCTGGACATGCTCCGGGGTCACTCCTGGCTCTGCACTCAGGACTTACTCCTCGAGGTGCTCTGGGGTCCCTATGGGATGCCGGGATTGAACCCGGGTCAGTTGTGTGCAAGGCAAATGCCCTCCCCGCTGTACTAGAGTTCTGGCCCCATGGCCCAAAACTTAAAGAAAAATCCTTGCTGGGGTTGCCCTGTCCCTGGCGCCCTGTCAGCCTCGTGGGTCTGCACACGGCTTCTGCGACTACCTCGAGTGGCCAGTGACAAGGGGCGCCCGCCTGGCCTCCTGCTCCCCAGGGCTGCTCTCTACCCGGTGCTCCCGGCCCTGCAGCCCTCAACTCCTGCCCTGTGTTTCCTCCTCTTTTCTGTGGTGTCCACCTCCTCTCTCGGTGGCCCTCCCCCTGGGGTCACCCCCCTTCCTGCGTGGTGCTGGGACAGCAGAGCTGCCGGGTGTGTGCCGGCTTTGTGCCAGGTGCACGTGTGACCCCGGGGGCTTGGACTCAGGACCTCATGCTTGTGAGGCAGTGCTCAAAACCCCCTCTCGGACATTCCTCCCCTCCAAGCTGAAGGAATGGACTTGACCCACGTTCAGGCTCACACCTCTGCTTCCTGCCGAATCACTGCCGGCCTCTAGCAGGCCAGGACCCGTGTGCCACGCCTGTGTGAAGCAGGGACGTTCTGGGGCGTGAGCTTGCTAGCGTCTTTGTCATGGACAAACGTGGTCCCATCACAGGATTTAGGGTCACGGTCCAAACACAGGAGCATGGGGGTGAGGGGGTCGGGGCTTGTTCAAGCCGGAGACTCTACTGGGCTCACACACGGCACTGAGTGCTCAAGTCTCAGGGAGACAGTGAGGCTCAAACACATTTTCTTTTTTTTCTTTTTTTTTTATAGTTTATTTCTTTATTGAATCACTGTGGGAAAAGTTACAGAGCTTTCAGGTTTAGGTCTCAGTCGTGTGAATATCAAACACATTTCCCTTTACCAATACTTATTTTTAACCGCGAACCCCAATAGAACCCCACCTCCCACCCCTCCCAATTCCTGTGAGGCAGATGAGTTCTAGTTAACACTCTGTCTACTTTGACTCGATTCATTGTTTCGATAAAAGATGCACCATTATTATTTAGAGTTTACAACGCCCCCCCCAAATCAGACATGCTGAAAAAGCGTTGTGAAATGATTTGCTTTCTACAGCTGGGTTTGGATATCTGCTATTTTACTTATTAACCCTGGAAGTATTTCTATTAAAAGTTAGATAATTAAGAGATTGGTTTCTGTGCTCTGGAGTCGTGGCCGTGCCAGAGAGCCGCTCGTGGGGGGCAACTGGCGACCTCGGTAGGGCATGAAGGACGGGCCGGAACGCCCCCTTCCCGTGAGGTTTTTGCTGCTCCCGACCCCCGGCTCAAACCTGCTGTCCACCAGGCTCCCGTGCGGCCGCCACCTTTCTTTCCAGAGAGGAGAGGGCGAAGGGGGCAACACCCTTTCCCCTCCGGTCAGTTATGATGGCGCGGTTTAACACATAGTCCATTTGCTTTTCTGCTCCAAGCTGCTGGTTCTCTGTGTTAAGTCCTTGTGCTTCTGGGACCGTGGCCGTACCGGAGAGCCGCTCGGTAGGGTGTGAAGCTCAAACACATTTTCTTTAGCACTGTTTTTTTCTTTTTTTTTTACTTTTTGGGTCACACTCAGGGATGCTCAGGAATTACTCCTGGCAGTGCTCAGGACTGGTGATCGAATCTTGGTCATCCGAGAGCAAGGCAAACCCCTCCCCACTGTGCTCTCACTTCAGCCCCTCCTTTTGCATCTTTTTGTGTTTTTTCAGAATTGATTGACTTTCTCGTAGCGTTTGATGGCCCTGACGTTCTCTGTAGAGTCCGTTGTTGCACACTGTGTTTCGTGGGCACCTTGGCATCAAGACTTGGCGCTTGCCTGGTGCATGGCTCACCCCATAGGTCCCCTGAGCACCGGCAGGAGTGACTCCCGAGTGCAGACCCAGGAGTAACCCTGAGCACTGCCGGGTGTCCCAAAAAACAAAAGGAAAGAAAGAAAATAGGTATCCTTTCCCGGAAGGGTAGCCCAGGGCCAAGGAGCCTGCCTTGCCTGTGGCTGACCCCACCCCACCCTGTACGTCACCCCCCCCCAGGTCCTGCCAGGATGAACCCCCATGACTGGATCAGAGTCGGCCCTGAGCACCGCCAGGTGTCCCGTCCAGGTGTCCCGTCCTGAGCCCCCAGGTTAGGTCACTCCGACCTCCCCATCTCCCCACCACTCCCCCGGTCCTGCTCACTCATCCTCGAGGGGACCCGCACTCATTCAGCTTGTGCTCCCATCCGAGCAGGCCAGGCCATACTCCTCCACCCCCCACCCCTCCCCGTCCCTGTGAGGCAGATGAATTCTAGTTAACACTCTATCTGCTTTGACTCGATTCATTGTTTCAATAAAAGATTCACCACTATTATTTAGAGTTTACCCCCCCCCCCCCAAATCAGACATGCTGAAAAAGCATTGTGAAGTGATTTGCTTTCTACAGCTGGGTTCAAGAATTAAATGTTGGTTTTGGATTTCTGATATTTTACCTATTGACCCTGGAAGTATTTCTACTGAAAGCCAGATAGTTAAGAAATTGGTTTCTGTGTTCTGGAGTCGTGGCCGTGCTGGAGAGCCGCTCGCGGGGGGCAACCGGTGGCCTCGGTAGGGCGTGAAGGGCGGAGCGAAACGCCCCCTTTCCCATGAGGTTTTAGTCGCCCCCACACTCCCGGCTCATACCTGCTGTCCACAAGGCTCCCATGTGGCCGCCATCTTTCTTTCCAGAGAGGAGAGGGCGAATGGGGCAACACCCTTTCCCCTCCGGCAGACTTGATGGGCTGGATCAACGCATAGTCCGTTCACTTTTCTGCTCCAAGCTGCTGGGTTCTGCATTAAGTCCTTGTGCTTCTGGGGCCATGGCCGTGCTGGAGAGCCACTCGTGGGGGGCAACTGGTGACCTCGGTAGGGCGTGAAGGACGGACTGGAACGCCCCCCTTCCCATGAGGTTTTAGTCGCCCCCACACCCCCGGCTCATACCTGCTGTCCACAAGGCTCCCATATGGCCGCCATCTTTCTTTCCAGAGGGAGGAGGGCGGAAGGGAGCAACACCCTTTCCCCTCTGGGCAGAAATGATTGCCTGGATTAACGCATAGTCCTTTCACTTTTCTGCTCCAAGCTGCTGGGTTCTGCATTAAGCCCTTGTGCTTCTGGGGCTGTGGCCGTGCTGGAGAGCCGCTCGTGGTGGGCAACTGGTGACCTCGGTAGGGCGTGAAGGACGGACAGGAACGCCCCCCTTCCCATGAGGTTTTAGTCGCCCCCACACCCCCGGCTCATACCTGCTGTCCACAAGGCTCCCATTCGGCAGCCATCCTTCTTTCCAGAGAAGAGAGGGCGTATGGGGCAACACCCTTTCCCCTCCGGCAGACTTGATGGCCTGGATTAACACATAGTCCTTTCACTTTTCTGCTCTAAGCTGCTGGGTTCTGCATTAAGTCCTTGTGTTTCTGGGGCTGTGGCCGTGCTCCAAACTTAACTCTGACTTTCAGGGAGAAAGATTCGCGCTGTTTTTTTCTTTTTTTTTGGCTTTTTGGGTCGCACTCAGTGATGCTCAGGAATTACTCCTGGCAGTGCTCAGGACTGGTGATCGAATCTTGGTCAGCTGAGAGCAAGGCAAACCCCTCCCCACTGTGCTCTCACTTCAGCCCCTCCTTTTGCATCTTTTTGTGTTTTTTCAGAATTGATTGACTTCCTCGTAGCGTTTGCTGGCCCTGACGTTCTCTGTAGAGTCCCTTGTTGCACACTGTGTTTCGTGGGCACCTTGGCATCAAGACTTGGCGCTTGCCTGGTGCATGGCTCACCCCATAGGTCCCCTGAGCACCGGCAGGAGTGACTCCCGAGTGCAGACCCAGGAGTAACCCTGAGCACTGCCGGGTGTCCCAAAAGACAAAAGGAAAGAAAGAAAATAGGTATCCTTGCCCAGAAGGGTAGCCCAGGACCAAGGAGCCTGCCTTGCCTGTGGCTGACCCCACCCCACCCTGTACGTCCCCCCCATCCCCCCCCGCCAGGTCCTGCCAGGATGAGCCCCGATGACTGCATCAGAGTCGGCCCTCAGCCCCTAGGTTAGGTCACTCCGCCCTCCCCTCCTCCCCACCACTCCCCCGTTCCTGCTCACTCATCCTCGAGGGGACCCGCACTCATTCAGCTTGTGCTCCCAATCAGAGCAGGCCAGGCCATTCGCCTCTGTACAGCTCTCAGGCCTTAGTGGGCTGGGCCACTCCCTGGCCACACGGTGCGGCAGGTGTTGCTCACAGCACTGGGGTCACAGAGAGCAGGGCTGTCAGGGTCGGGCTCAGGGCCTCTGCCCTGTCGCTCTGCCCCTCGCCCCCCCCCCCGCCCACAGATGTTATGGCCCGGCTCCTGAGGAGGGCCCTGGGCACGGTCACTGGGTCCAGGTCCCACTCGGGGGACGCCGAATGACCTCAGTTGGAGATCTATAACTGCCAAACATTTGTCAAACGTTTTCTGAAACCACTTTCTCAGGGCCCAGGGGTCCAGAACTGGGCCCCGCAGGAACCAGAGGCACATTGGCCAGCTAGTGCTGGCGTCTGCAGGGCAGCCCTCCGGAGCCTCAGCCGGACCCTGGCGTCACGAAGGGTGGCGCCTGCCCCTTTAAGAAGGGCCCATGATGCCCTCCTCCTTGCTGAATTCTCATTCTACCTTGGAACGTTCTAGACTCCAAGTGCCATTTTCAGTCTCTGCAGGAGACTGGCACGAGCCTGTTTGTCAGAGCTCAGTTCTCTAAGCTGCGAGTGCAGTGTGACACAGGTGAATCTGAGTTTCTGGGTTTTTTGCCCGCGTGCGGGCGGCTTTTTTCTCTAACAGTTCTTTAGTGTATGATAGTTTTTAATCTGTAGTTCGTTTAAGTTTTTTTAGTAGTTATATATATATTTTGGGGGGGTGGGGTGGGGGTTGGGTGGGGTGGGGTGGGGTGGCCATACCTGGCTGTGCCCAGGGGTCACCCTGGCCGGCTAACGTCCCTGTGCTGACGGAGATCGAGCCCAGGACAACTGGATAGAAGGCAAGTGCCCTCCCCACTGTCCTGCCTCTCTGCCCCCTCCGGACTTTTCTATTAAATATAGAATGACTCTGAAGTTAGTGGGCCCTCATGGGGGCTGATGAGAAGCAGAGGAGAAGATGTCACTCCCCCGGGACTGGTTGGAGCGCTGGCACTGATGAGCGTGACGAGCCCTGCCAGCCCCACGACGCCCACTAGGCCTTCCCGGGGTCTCGGGCCGGAGTGAGGGGTTGCCCTTTTCAGGGAAAGGGAGTCGATCCTCGACCTCCTCAGGCCCCCGGGCCTTTGTCCTTCTCGCAGAAAAGCATTTCAGGAGATGAGCATGAAGCAGGAACATTTTATTTGGAGGCTTTTAGGAAGGGGAAATGAGGGAGGGAGTAACAGGCTCGAGAGTGCGGCTTCTCCAGAGGCGCAGAAAGCCACTGAACACGTTAGGTTGCCTGGTTGCGTTCGGTTCGAAAGTCCACACCTCAGGAGGGGAGAAGCCCGTGACATGACCGACCTCGTAGGCAAGAGCAGTCCCTGGGCTCGGGCACACATGAGCGCCCTCCCTTGGTTCAAGGGGGCTAATCTCGGGTTTTCCCCAGGCTGCCCCTGGTGGGAGTTTCTAGCTACCTAGAGTCCGTTGCTAGGGTGGTTGCCAAGGGGGTAGGGTTGAGTGGTCCAAGGTCCTCTTAGAAATTCCTTTCCTGGCCTTTGTTCCTATTCCCTCGGGTGGATCAAGCCTGCTCTGGGCCTCCTAATGTGGGTTAATTTTGACCAGACCTTGGGTCCCGTGCCCTCAGGTGGTCTTTTGGTGGCCATGAAGCTTTTGTTGACTTCCTCGGAGTTCCATTGCCATGGCGACGCTTCCCCCATCCACATGTCTGCCTCAGTTCTGTGGGTTAAGAAATGGAGTTAATACTGGCTTGTGGTTATCAAACTTGGGCAGCGTCACAGGGAACGAAGGAAACACCAAAACCTCCTTCGCTCCCCTTTGGCGCAATTCTTTTTTCTTTCTGGGTCACACCTGGTGATGCACAGGATTTACTACTGGGTCTGCACTCGGGAATCAGTCCTGGCAGTGCTCAGGGGACCATATGGGATGCTGGGAATCGAACCTGGGTCGGCCGCGTGCAAGGCAAACGCCCTACCACTGTGCTATCGCTCTCCAGCCCCCCTTTGGCGCAGTCTTGCTGGGCCCTTTTCCCTGGCAGTTCTCAGCCCATAGAAAAAAGTGTGTGTGTTGCTTGCCTTAGCTTCTGTGTATAACCACGTGCCTCTCTCACACACACATACGCACACACGCACACACAAGACCAGCGATCACTGCTGAGTCGCCTCCCGGCTAGTCATTGTCTGGACGGGAAGGTGGTCAGTGACACTCACAGTGCACAGGGACGATTTCTGGCTCCTGAATGTGTTTGGGGGTGGGTGTGATGCCAGGGAGGGCGTGAGGGTCAGCTGCCCGCAGGGCAAGTACCTGTCCCCTCTGCCCTCTGGCCCCGAATCTGCAATTGTTTGCTTGTCTGTTTGGGATTGCGTTTTTGTGCAGGAATGACACTTGGTGGGCTCAGGGGGCTGTGCGGGAGGCTGGGAGTCGCACTCGGGGTGGCGAGTGTCAGACTGGCAGCTCTCTGGGCTCCGGAAGCTGCTGTGGTCGCTCCCCTGAGACAGACTCTCTCCTCTGCTCTTCAGAGATTTATCCCTGAGAACGAGTGTGCCTCAGAAGGCCCCACAGTGGGCTCGACGGTCAGGGCCCGGTAGTGGCCGCGGCAGCGTCTGACCACCTGACCATGAGTCTGCTGAGGCCCAGCGGGCTAAAGGCCCCCACTAAGATCCTCAAGCATGGGAGCTGGGCCCTGAAGGCGCCCTCGGCCGGTAAGTGCGCTCAGCCCGGGCCAGGGGAGACTCATTCCCACCCGGGAACCCCCTCCCGAGTCCTCGCCCGGGAAGGGCTCCCTGAGCTGTAGGCACGTTCGCGGCTCTGGGGACAGCTCTCACACACGAGTGTCACATTCTGTGACTTTAGTGTCACGGCAACTGGTGTCAGCTGAGGCGACCAACACGCTCCCTCCTAACTGCTAGCCCCCTCGCCCGGGCTTGGGGACAGGCTGAGGGAGGTGGACTCACCTGGACTAAAGGGCCTCATTGCCGGCCGTAGCCACAGGACAGTGGGGAGGGCAACCGGGACCCCATGGGACTCTCCAGCCTCAACCTCACATGAGTGACCCTGAGCGCAGAGCCAGAAATAGGCCCTGCGGACTGGCTGGGGTGCTCCCCCCCTAAAAGAAAAAGAAGATGGGCCAGTGGACACAGCAGAAATAAGACACTGGGTTGGAGCTTTCGCCTGGCTTGGTCCCTAGCATCACGGGATGTGTCCAAAGATTTCCCCTCAGCTGCCCAAATATGACTGTGGCCTGGGAAGCTGCAGTAGGTAGGCACGTCCCCTTCACGGCGGGCCCGGCCAGGCTTCGCCAAAAGCAGCCCCCGGCATTGGCTGGGAGAAGCCCCAAGCACTGCTGGGTGTCCCTCCCCCCCACCACACTTTAACTGGACCTGGACAGGCCCTTCCTGACCCTTCTGACCCTTCTGACCCTTTCTGCTGTTCCAGCGGCTGCTCCCGTTGAGAAGTCCGTGCCTGGGGAGAAAACCCCCAGCGCCCCCTCCTCGGAGACGCAGGAGGAGTTTGTGGACGACTTCCAGGTCGGGGAACGAGTCTGGGTGAAGGGGAACACGCCTGGATTCATCCAGTTCCTCGGGGAGACCCAGTTTGCCCCTGGTCAGTGGGCCGGGATCGTCTTGGACGAGCCCATCGGCAAGAACGACGGCTCGGTGGCGGGTGTGCGCTACTTCCAGTGCGAGCCGCTGAAGGGCATCTTCACCCGGCCGTCCAAGCTGAGCAGGAGCTTGCAGGCCGACGATGAGACCAACGGCCTGCAGCCAGCGCCTGCTGCCCGGGTCACACCGCCCCTGTCGGCCTCCCCGGCCCCTGCCGCCGCCCCGAAGGCGCCCCAGCCCTCCACAAAGGAGGCACCGGCCACCCCTCACATCAGCAACCTGACCAGGACGGCCAGCGAGTCCATCTCCAACCTCTCGGAGGCTGGCTCCCTCAAGAACGGGGAGCAGGAGCTGAAGCTCGGGGACCGGGTGCTGGTGAGTGCCGAGGGCAGCGGTCGCGGGTGGGTGTCCATTCACCTGTCTGGTCCATCAGGTTTTGCAGACTCGCGGTTTGGGTGGAAGGACGAGCAGCCGGGACGCCTGGTCCTGCAGTTTCCAGCGTGATGGATGCATGCGGGGATGCTGCCAGTTTTACCAGTTTAGCCAAAACAGGATGGAGGGGTCATGCCTTGGGTAGGCCGCGTGCTTTGCATGCCTCTGACCCGGGGTTTACGTCTTGGTCCCATGTACAGTCTCCCAAGCACATCCCGGAGTGATCCCTGAGCACCAAGCCAGAAGTAAGCCCTGAGCACTCAGACTGTGACTCAGAAAACAAACCAACGAACAAATTTGGAAATCGGTTCCATTTCTCTGGTTTGTGATGTTTGTGTTTGGGGCGTCACAGGGCTCACCCCGAGCCGCTCGGGCCATTCCGTGCCCGGCTGTGCGCAAGCCCTGAGCCGTCTCTCCAAACGTGTGTGGTTTGGTGTTTGGGCCACACCTGGCCGTGCTCAGGGCTTCCTCCTGGTGGTGAACTCAGGGATCACTCCTGGTAGGGCTCAGTGGACCATCTGGGGTGTCGGGGATGGACCCTGAGTAGGCCACGGGTCGGGACCCGTCTCCCGAACATTCTCAAGAGTATGTTTTGCTGTCTTGGTTGCTCGATCTTCAGACTCAGCACCTGCTCTTGGGTTTCTCTGAGCAGCAACTGGAAGGTGGGGGCGAGGGGGCACCCCCATGAGATGAGTTTCTGGTGGGGGTCACCAGGTCCCTGCACGTGGCATCCTCAGTCCACCCCAAGCCCATTCCTCTGCGCAGGTCCCCAAAGCAGAGGCGCTTGGCTGTAGACAACTGTTCTCCCCCAGCAGAAGCACTCAGTAACGCTTTCAGAACCCGTGGGAAGCGGCCGGGAAAAGTCCCCTCGGGGACGTCTGAGGCGGGCGGCTCTGGACAGACTGGGGGCTGGCCCGGAGCCAGTGGCTTCCCGGGGACCACAGGGATGGCCACCGCCAGGCCAGTGTCCGAGCTGTGGAGGCCGGAGAGGAGAGCAGTGAGGTGACCCGCCTGCAGGCGCAGGGTGGCCCTCGGAGAGTCCTGGAGGGTCACGGTCGGGGTTCGGGGATGGCCAAAGAGTAACACGGGGAGGGAATTGGAGCTGGAGGAGACTCACGGTTTAAAGACTGGGGGGCTGGAGCAGGAGTACAGCAGAGAGGGCGTTTGCCTTGCACTCAGCAAACCTGGGTTCCCCGGTATCCCATAGGGTCCCCCAAGCATCGTAGGAATGATTCCTGAGTGCAGAGCCAGAAGTCACCTCTGAGCATCGCCAGGTGTGAGCCAAAGACCCAAAGAAGAAAAAAGACTTTTTTTTTAACTTGCTTTCACAACCGTCCACACCCGGACACAGGGACACCAGTGTCGTTGGAACAAGGGAGCGGGGACACTGCCACTGGCTCTGCGGTGAATAACTCTGATCAGTTATTCATTTATTGGTGGTGGTGCTCAGGACTGAGTCCTGGCCCTGTGCTCAGGGACCACATCCGGGCAGGTGTGTGCAAGGCCAACGCCCTGCCCGCTGTGCTGTTCCATCGCTCCATACCTCAGCTAGAGCACGCCTTTCAAAAAAAAGTTTTTGAGGGTTTTTTGGGGGACCACAACCAGCATAATGGCTGTTTTCTGAAAGAAGAAGGGGGAAAAAGAAAATCCAAACACTTTCTTTGGTCTTTTTCCTAATTCAAGGAAGGTTTGCTTGGCGCTCCACGGCCTAACGGAGCCGTGGTCAGGAGGCCGTGGCGAGTGGGGGCTGGCCTCGGGGCACTGAGGCGAAGCTCCCGTGCAGGGCTGGCGCCCTCCCGGCTCTCCAAAGGGCCTCCTGCCCTTTGCCCAATTCTTCCCTGCGCACAGGAAGTCCAGGTTCTGCGCCAGCTGGCCCCGATGTTTACGGGACTGACCTCCGAGGAGCCCTTCGAAGGCTCTGACATGGCTGTTCCAGGCTTAGGCCTGTGGAAGACGGTCCCCTGCCCCTGGCACTCCCTGTCACTGGCAGTGGACAGTGGACATGCTTGTGCTACTTTGGTTCTCTCTGGAGACTCAGGGACCCTCAGTGGGGTCACTGGAAATGCCCAGCTCTGACCTCAAGTCCCGTCTGTGCTCGCAAGTAGGCAGGGGTCGCAGAGCGGGACAGTCAGTTGCTCTGGTCAGTCTTATGGTGTCTCAGAGCGGGAGGTCACTCTGTCCGTCCTGTGGCGTCTCAGAGTCCAACCGTGAAGAGCTTCTCCGGGCTGATGTGCGGTGGTTCTCCTGACCTTGGGAGATCACTTCCCTTCTCTCCAGCTGAGCTCTGACAGAATGTTCTGGAGACAGGCTTGCAGCAGTTTTGGGCAGATGATATTTCCAGGATATGACGCCAGGGTCTTGAGAGAATTGACTGGCTTCCAGTTGTCCTGTTAGAGGAGGCTGTTTCCGGGTCGGGGACGGCATGTTTTGTGCCAAATTCTTCGCCGATGACCAGCTGTGAGACAGGAACTTTGCAGCCTCTTCTCAGCCCAGGGCCGCCACCCCAGCCACCTGTCTCTTGTTCTTTTATTCCTTGTCACACTCACAGTGCCCAGGGCCCACGCCTGGCCACGGAGGCTGTGCCAGGGCCTTTGCAGATGGCACTTCAGGACTCGCAGAGACAGTCCTGGGTGACGCTGCTACCCCTCGTGCTGCGAGTGACCCCTGAGCACGTGAACCCAGTCCTACCCCAGACCCGAAAAAAGAAAACTGCGCTCTCGGGCATTATTAGTTGAGGTCTCTCTCTCTCTCTCTCTCTCTCTCTCTCTCTCTCTCTCTCTCTCTCTCTCTCTCTCCTTTCTGTTTTGACTTTTTGGTTTTGGGGTCACTCAGGCTTTGCACTCAGGAATCAGTCTTGGCGGGCTAGGCGGACCATCTTGGGTGCTGAGGATTGAACCCAGGGTGGCCGCACACAAAGCAAGTGCCCTTCCCCCAGTGCTCCAGCTCTATTTGTCAGCATTCCCGTCAGTGTCCAACGCTGTGATTCTGCTTTGCTCTGCGTCCCAGGGGCCAAGCGTGAAGCCAAGGCATAGTGAAGGAGAACTGGAAAATGGAAGTCCGCTAAGATATGAGAACAGTCATTTTTCTTTAGCTGGTTTCTGGCTTAATTGTTCTCCAGCATTGGGGTTGCCACGGCTCCGCTCCCACACCTGCGGGGCAGCGACCCCCTCGCCACACCAGGTGGCTGGCCTGGGTCAGAGATTCCTGGGGGTATGGTCAGCCAGGCCACCGGTGTCAGCGAGTGGGTGTGAACGCCGCTGCCTTGCATGGACACTGAGCAGCAGCGTCTGCTCACGCTGTAGGGGTTGCGGGGGGAAGTGGCACCTTCACCTTTGAGGTTTCTTAAGGAAATCCCTACTCTGAAGCCAGAATGTTCCTTTGCGGGGGTGGGGGCACTGTGCACAGTCCAGGGTGCCTGACCCGCGTCCCTCCGGCAGGTGGGAGGCGTGGAGGCCGGTGTGGTGCGCTTCCTCGGGGAGATGGACTTCGCCAAGGGGGATTGGTGTGGCGTGGAGCTGGACAAGCCGCTGGGCAAGAACGATGGCGCCGTGGCCGGAACGAGGTGGGTCCTCCTGCCCCCCCACACACACAGCCTGGGGCAATGCACGGTGCCCGGGAGGCGCTGAGGGGACTGCAGGCCACTTCACTTGCTTCTTAGGCGGGGCCACTTCCGGTGTCACTGGGGACCCTGCAGGGATGTGGGGACAGCCTGGGGCTCCCACATGCAGCTGTGCTCGGCCCGCAGGAACCCCCCGGGCCTGCTGTCGCCCTTCAGATTCTGGGGAGGCTGCTTGGAATCGCCCTTGGTTTGCGCGGTGCGGGTGGGAGGCGTGCGAGGGAGTGTGCGTGTGAACGTATGAATATGTGTGTGCTTCGGAGTGTGGATATGTATGTATGAGGGTGTGTGTATGTGAGCGTGTGAGTGTGGGGCTGTGAGAGTGTTGGTGAGGGCATGAGCATGTGAGTGTTGGTGGGGGTGTGAGCATGTTTGTGAGGGAATGAGAGCATGTCATTGTTGGTTTGAGAGCGTGCAAGTGTTGGTTGGGGTGTGCGTGTGTGTGACTGTGGGGCTGTGGGAGTGTGGGAGTGTTGGTTGGGGTGTGAGTGTGAGTGTATTTTTGTTGGGGTGTGAGTGTGGGGCTGAGGAAATGTGGGAGTATTTGTTGGGGTGTGGATATATATGTATGAGGGGTGTGTATATGAGTGTGTGACTGTGGGAGTGTGAGTGTGAGTGTGTTTTTTAGGGGGTGTGTTTGTGAGTGTGGGACATTGGGAGTGTGGGAGTGTTGGTTGGGGTGTGAGTGTGTGTGAGTGTGGGACTGTGGAAATGTGGGAGTGTTTGTTGTGGTGTGTGTGTTTGTTGGGGTGGGAGTGTGAGAGTTTCGGAGTGTTGGTTGGGGTGTGAGTGTGAGTGTGTTTTTTAGGGGGTGTGTTTGTGAGTGTGGGACATTGGGAATGTGGGAGTGTTGGTTGGGGTGTGAGTGTGTGTGAGTGTGGGACTGTGGAAATGTGGGAGTGTTTGTTGTGGTGTGTAGTGTTTGTTGGGTGTGAGTGTGAGAGTGTGGGAATGTTGGTTGGGTTGTGAGTGTGTGTGCTTCTTGGGGTGAGTGTGGGAGTGTTTGTTGGGGAGTGAGTGTGAGTGACTGGGGCTGTGGACATGTGGGAGTGTTTTTTGGGGTGTGAGTGTGTGTTTGTTTGGTGTGGGAGTGTGAGAGTTTGGGAGTGTTGGTTGGGGGCTGAGTGTGTACTTGTTGGGGTGTGAGTGTGTGAGAGTGTTGGTTGGGGTGTAAGTGTGAGTGTGTGTTGGTTGGGGTGTGAGTGTTTGGGAGTTTTGGTTGGGGGTGTGAGTGTGTGTGTTTGTTGGGTGAGAGTGTGTGTGAGTGTGGGGCTGTGGGAGGGTATGATGTTTGTTGGGGAGTGAGTATGTGTGAGTGTGGGGCTGTAGAAATGTGGGAGTGTTTGTTGTGGTGTGTGTGTTTGTTGGAGTGGGAGTGTGAGAGTGTGGGAATGTTGGTTGGGTTGTGAGTGTGTGTGTTTCTTGGGGTGAGTGTGGGAGTGTTTGTTGGGATGTGAGTGTGTGTTTGTTGGGGTGTGAGTGTGTGTTTGTTGGGGTTTGAGTGTGTGGGAGTGTTGGTTGGAGTATGAGTGTGAGTTTGTGTTGGTTGGGGTGTGAGTGTGTGTTTGTTGGGTGAGAGTGTGGGGGGGGCTGTGTGAGGGTATGATGTTTGTTGGGGAGTGAGTGTGTGTGAGTGTGATGCTGTGGAAATGTGGGAGTGTTGGTTGGGGTGTGAGTGTGTTTGTTGGGGTGAGTGGGAGTGTGAGAGTGTGGGAGTGTTGGTTGGGGTGTGCGTGTGTGTGACTGTGGGGCTGTGGGAGTGTGGGAGTGTTGGTTGGGGTGTGAGTGTGAGTGTATTTTTGTTGGGGTGTGAGTGTGGGGCTGAGGGAATGTGGGAGTATTTGTTGGGGTGTGGATATGTATGTATGAGGGGTGTGTATATGAGTGTGTGACTGTGGGAGTGTGGGAGTGTTGGTTGGGGTGTGAGTGTGAGTGTGTGTTTTAGGGGGTGTGTTTGTGAGTGTGGGACATTGGGAATGTGGGAGTGTTGGTTGGGGTGTGAGTGTGTGTGAGTGTGGGACTGTGGAAATGTGGGAGTGTTTGTTGTGGTGTGTGTGTTTGTTGGGGTGGGAGAGTGAGAGTGTGGGAATGTTGGTTGGGTTGTGAGTGTGTGTGCTTCTTGGGGTGAGTGTGGGAGTGTTTGTTGGGGAGTGAGTGTGAGTGACTGGGGCTGTGGACATGTGGGAGTGTTTTTTGGGGTGTGAGTGTGTTTTTTGGGGTGGGAGTGTGAGAGTTTGGGAGTGTTGGTTGGGGGCTGAGTGTGTACTTGTTGGGGTGTGAGTGTGTGAGAGTGTTGGTTGGGGTGTAAGTGTGAGTGTGTGTTGGTTGGGGTGTGAGTGTTTGGGAGTTTTGGTTGGGGGTGTGAGTGTGTGTGTTTGTTGGGGAGTGAGTATGTGTGAGTGTGGGGCTGTAGAAATGTGGGAGTGTTTGTTGTGGTGTGTGTGTTTGTTGGGGTGGGAGTGTGAGAGTGTGGGAATGTTGGTTGGGTTGTGAGTGTGTGTGTTTCTTGGGGTGAGTGTGGGAGTGTTTGTTGGGATGTGAGTGTGTGTTTGTTGGGGTGTGAGTGTGTGTTTGTTGGGGTGTGAGTGTGTGGGAGTGTTGGTTGGAGTATGAGTGTGAGTTTGTGTTGGTTGGGGTGTGAGTGTGTGTTTGTTGGGTGAGAGTGTGGGGGGGGCTGTGTGAGGGTATGATGTTTGTTGGGGAGTGAGTGTGTGTGAGTGTGGTGCTGTGGAAATGTGGGAGTGTTGGTTGGGGTGTGAGTGTGTTTGTTGGGGTGAGTGGGAGTGTGAGAGTGTGGGACTGCTGGTTGGGGTGTGAGAGTGTGGGACTGTTGGTTGGGCTGTGAGAGTGTGGGAGTGTTTGTTGGGGTGTGAGTGTGTGGGAGTGTGAGGCTGTGGGACTCAGTGGACGCCTCGGTCGGCGCCTGTCTCTCTTGCCAAAGGGGTCTTTTGTCCCCCCCCTCCTCGTTGTCGCAGGTACTTCCAGTGTCAGCCCAAGTATGGCTTGTTTGTTCGCATTCACAAAGTCACCAAGATCGGCTTCCCCTCCACGACGCTGGCCAAGGCCAAGGCGGCCCCCGTGAGGCGTGTGATGGCCACCACCCCCGCCAGCCTGAAGCGCCGCCCGTCGGCCTCCTCGCTCAGCTCTGTGAGCTCCGTGGCCTCATCCGTGAGCAGCAGGCCCAGCCACACGGAACTAGTAAGCAGCCCCCCTCCCCCGCCCTGTGCGATGCTCAGGCCCCCATGGACTCCCAAGGCCCCAGGGACGAGAGGCGGAGCAGGACCGGGTGGGCTGAGCAGCTCCGGGGGGGCAGGCGAGTGGCTTCCCAGCCACCACCGGTGACAGGAGCAGGGATGGGCCTTTCCTCGGGTGCTCAGGGCTCAGGCCGCCTTAGGGATGAAGTGGGGGAGCTGAAGGGGGCGTCGGAGGGTCAGAGCGGGACCCAGAGACTCTGGGGAATGCTTGGCGCTTGGCGTTGCTTGTTTGCTCTCTCCGTCCCTCCCTGCTCCCTCCTGTCCCTCTGCACCCCTGTCGACATGCAGAGGGGCCTCGACTTCTGTCCATTGCGGGGCCGCAAGTCAAAGCTGGGGCCTCGTGGCTTCTCCCCTCACGTCTCTCTGAGTCCTAAACACTAAAGTGTGTCCGAATATGCAAGGGTGTCCTGAGATATTGTCCACAGGGAAACGGGCCCACGATGGAGATGTGTCCCGGGGGCCTGGCTTTGCTGGGGGCTGCACTTCCTGCCGCCCCCTCTGCTCCCTGCATTGACCCTCGATGCGGAAGAGGAGGGAGTGAGTGTGTGTGCAACGGAAGATACAAAACAGACGACACGGGAACGGGAGCCAGGAGGCCGCGCGCCGTGGGCACAGGCCTGGGGCCAGTCCTGTCTTGCTCGACCACCACCAGGTTTCCCTGCCCTGCCTCCATCCTCACGTCCGACTCCTCCTTCCCCTCGACTCGCCATTCAGGAGGGGAGCAGACTCAGAAGCCCCTCTCCTTCCCTCGCGAGCCAGCCCATTTGTGGAATTTGGTTTTGTTTTTCTGCTTGACTGTGGGCCACACCCTGCAGTGGTTCAAGGGGCCGTTTGCAGTGCTGGGGTTGAGCCGGGCCTCCCACCTCCGAGCAAGAGCCCCACGCCTGAGCCGTATCTCCAGCCTCCCCCCGCTGTCTTGTTTTGTTCTGTTCTGGGGTCACACCTGGCAGAGCCCAGGGCTTTCTCCCGCCTCTGTGCTCGGGATTATTCCTGGCGGCCTCCGGGATTGAGCCTGGGCAGCGCTGGGGCTTCGCTCTCCAGCCCTTTGGCCCCTGCCTTGCATATCTTTACGCAGGGCGGAGCTCACTCCTACACTGCACATCACCGTTAGCACATATGACAGGAATATAGAATCATTCTGTGTGACTTCATGGAAGTATACCTCGACAATGTAATTCCATACATGCACACACAACCGTTCACACACTCACAGCCACTCATACATGTACACGTAGTGCATACCGTATATACACAGGCTTATGGGTGTGTACACACAGGCACGTACCTGCATAGACACAATGCGCGTGTGCACACAGGTGTGTGTAGACATGCCCAGAGGAACGTACGTGCATGCATACATACATGCACACAGGTCCGGGCGTGCCCTGTGGGAGCCTCCCGGTTCGCTTGTTGGCTGAGTTGCTCTCTGAGGTACCAGGCTCCCACAGAGGGTCTGGCCTTGCTGGCATGGAGCCTGGGGCCTCACACACCACGCGCAGGGCAGAGGCTTTGGCATCAACATCCTGAGTTCAGCTTGTGGCCCCGACCTTGCCCAGCCCCTCAGCACCGCCTCCCCCCATACCAGGGGTGCTGCTTTCTCCCTGCTTCGGCGCCTGAACTCACAGTCTCGTTCGTCTCCACGGTTGGCTGAAAGAAGCCGTTCGCTCCCGGGCTGGTTTCCTCAGGGAGCTGTCTCGGGCCCAGGAAGCGCGTGCGTGCCCCACCACTCAGGCCAGGAGGCTCAGGGAACACCGCCGCCCGCCTTTCCTAGTTTTTATTTTTGCTCTTTGGTACTGAGGGGCTCACCTGGCAGTGCTCAGGGACTCCAGGCGTGGTGCTTGGGGGCTGCTCCTGGTGGAGGGGGTTTGAGCCCAGGTCTTGTTGGAGACCCCCAAGGCTGTCAAGCTCTTCCCAGCCACCCTTTGAAATCAGAGTTGAGTGCACTTCCCGGCAGCACTGCACATGGCTGGGCCCGAGAGTTCGTGTGCTCCTAGAAATTTTATTTATTTATTATTTGGTTTTGGGGCCACACTCAGGGGTGCTCAGGGCTTATTCCTGGCTCTCTGCAGGGGGGTGGTGTCACTCCTGACGTTGCTGGATCTTGAACCTCTGAAAGTACCTTCCCCCACCCCCCCTACCCCACAATAGACTCTTTGGCCCTGGGGAGAGCATTTAGTAAGTAAAGCAAGTAAAGGCCCTCCCGTTGATCGTCGATTTGCTCTAGTGGCCCCAGTAACGTCTCCATTGGAAACTTTATTGTTACTGTGTCTGGCATATCGAATACTCTCGGTAGCTTGCCGGGCTTTTAATCTGACCAATATACTTTAAGTGTATTGGGAAGTCACGGCCAGATCCTTACGCAGAGGCAAGGATGAGCCGCTCCCCGGACAGAACCAGGTAGCTCGAGAGCTCCCAGCAGGCAAAGCAGCAGTGGACAGCCTGGGCCCTGCTGGGCCCGTCAGTCAGCAGGCAATTGGCAGCAGCTCAGATGACGCAGGGAAGCGGCAAGAGCAGGGCGATGGGTCAGGCGTGGCCGGGCAGAAGGAGCGGACGTCCTCGGCCACCCCCGCCCCAGCCCCCGCCACCGTGTGCCTGAAGAATGAAGACCACGTCCCGCTGTGTCCCCGCCTGCAGGGGCCGTTGTGCCGCAAGGAAACTGGGTCTGCAGAGCGACCATGAGCGACCACGAGCCCAGGACAGAACGGACAGGACCCCCGGTCCCCGCGGCCCTCCAGCCCACTCCCCTCCCCTCCTCGCTGTCTTTGCCTCTTCTCTCCTTCCCTTTGTGCTTGGTCTTCCCCTGAGCTGCCCTTGCGGTCCTGCTCGCTGGGCGTGAGCCCTCACACATGCTCACCCACCACTTGTTCCTTTTTTTCCTGGATTTTGGGCCACACCCCAGCAATGCTCAGGACTTCCTCCGGGCTCTGCACTCAGGACTCACTCCTGGTGGGCTCGGGACCCTATGGGGTGGGTACCTGGGATCCAGCTGGGGCAGCGGCGTGCAAGGCCAGCGCCTTCCCCGCAACTTTACCATTCTAGCCTCTCATCCCCCACTTTCAAAGGCAGATGGCACAGGGGTCTTTTATGGGGTCACACCTAGTGACCCTCAGGGGCACGAGGCCATTCCCAGAGACAAGAGTCTCTGGTTAGTGCTATTCAGGCCTGGGGCGGGTGCTGGGGAGAGCGAGGTGAGCTGGAAGGAAGAGGAAGAGAGAAGGGCCAGGCTGCCCTGGGAGACCCAGACGGACCTGCAAGGCTGAAGATGCTGGAGCCGGCCTCAAGCTCAAGCCAAGGGCTCAGCCTTAAGGAAGCTCAAGCCAGAGTGGGCTGTGGAGGGGGCTGCCTCCGGCTCTCCAGAAGAGTCTCTGGATTCCCACGAAGCCCGTCAGTGGAGCTCAGGTCCTGTCCAAGGATCTTCGGGAAGGTTTCAAGACGCTTCTGCTAAGAGTCGCTGGCCCATATGCACGGATGCAGCGCTGCTCCATCTGCTTTGCTGAGGATAGCCGTGTGCATGCCCGCGTCCGCCACCCCCACCCCCTTCACGTCTCTTTTTCCTTTGCAGTTGCCAGAAACCTCCTCTCGCTATGCCTGCAAGATCTCCAGCACCACCGCCCTCCAAGAGGCACTGAAGGAGAAGCAGCAGCACATTCAGCAGCTGCTGGCCCAGCGGGACCTGGAGAGGGTGGAAGTGGCCAAGGCCCCGAGCCATGTGGGGGTGATAGAGCAGGAGCTGGCCCTGGCCGGGACGGGCACGACCAGGTGACGTCTGTGCAGACGACAGTGCCAGGGCCAAGAGACGCTTGCGGCAAATGCTGGGCGCGACCTTGGTGCAGGCAGTGCAGGGAGAGGCCGTGGGTCCCCGTCTGCCGTCGTTGCGGTGGCATCCGGCGCGTGGTTTGATCACATGCCCCTTATCCTCACCCCGTGGGGGTTCCGGGAGCGCCAAGTTGTCCCCGCTGGTGCTTTCGTGGTGTGGTTCCCTTCCGGCCTTCCAGAAACGCTGCAGCTTATGTGGGAGACGCGTTCAGTGTGCCGCGGTGGCAGGTGGCGGTGCCAGCCCACAGAGGGCTGTCGGGGGCGGGCGAGGACACTCACGCACAGTTGCCTCCACAGCACGTCCTGGAGCTAGGGGCCAAGATGGACAAGCAGCGGGCCATGCTGGAAGCGAGCGACCGGGAGAAGGTGGAGCTGCTGAACCAGCTGGAGGAGGAGAACAGGTGAGGCCGTGCCCCAAGCTGGGGAACTGCCTCGGGCGGGGCGCGCCGGCCTTCCGGGGCTGTGAGAACCAGAAACCACCGGGTGCCCAGTCCTGAGCGTGGCCTCATGGGGAGGAATGGGGGGAGCTCACTGGAGCCCAGGCACCCCCGGCCCTCACTGCTGTGTCCACGTGGCCTGGTGTTCCGGAGACATGTGCTGGGTGGCTGGGAACTGTCGTATCCCAGTGGGGCCCTGTGGGAGTCCCTAGGGTTAATCCTGGGCGGGAGGAAACCCGCAGCACCCATGGGGCACGGCAGCAGACAGGCAGGGCTCAGGCCAGGCTGCAGACAGACGGACACGGGGTGCCGGCCAAGACGGTCTTCTCAGATGGGCTCCCGGCAGTGTGGTGCCCAGGGGCACTGCCAGTACCCGGCTCAGCTCCTCAGCTGCACATGCCGAACACTCCAACGTCCCCTGGGAGCCCCTCCTGCCCCCCCAGCCCCGAGTCGTTTGCTGCTTCTCCCCCAGGGGCTCCGTTGTTGTCCCGATGTGGGGACAGGAGCTGGCTGACAGGAACTAGTATGCGCCCCGGGTCAGTCTTTAATGACCTCTGTTAGCTGCGAGGCAGAAAAGGCTGATATGACACTGCGCCTGGCGTTGGCTCGAAAGAGCTTCCTCCTGTAGCCTGCGGGTCCCACCCAGTGCTCGCAGCCGAGGGGACTCGCTGACTTTCTCTTTTTTCTTTTTGGGTCAACCCAGCGATGCTCTGGGGTTATTCCTGCCTCGGCAATCAGGAATTACTCCTGGCATTGCCCAAGGGACCATAATGGGATGCTGGGAATTGAACCCGGGTCGGCCACGTGCAAGACAAACGCCCTGCCCGCTGTACTCTCTCTCTCTGGCCCTCGCTGACTCTCTCAGCCCTCCTGTGTGTGGAGCCGGGGGCTGGGTCGGGCACGCATCTACAGGGTGGTGGCCCTCATGGGGGGCAGCAGTGACGCCCCTCACAACTCTCCCTCTCCCCCACAGGAAAGTGGAGGACCTCCAGTTCCGAGTCGAAGAGGAGTCCATCACCAAAGGCGACCTGGAGGTAAAGCCCGGGCAGGTCCCAGAGACTTGCAGGGTGCAGGCAAGGATGCGGGGTGGCCTGGCAGACCCCGCCAGGACCACTTCTGCTGGAGACTCCGAATCAGACAGGGATACCAGGGGTCATGCACCTGGCAGGGCCCGGCTGAGGCACCTCTGCTCCTTGGGGCTGGAGGCTGCTGTTGATGAGCGTTTTTCTCTCGTTCTGACAGTTGGGTCTACGCCTTTGCCTCAGCTTTGATTTTCAGTCGAGCAGCACAAATCAAATCCTTTAGAACCCCAGTTTTTTGAAGGTATTCCTTAAAACAAGAAGAAGCAAACAGTTTGCAAAAGAATAATTTCTGTTTCTGCTTCTTTTCCTTCCTGTTTTAAGCTCATGGAAATTTTGTTTTCCCACCAGAAGGAGGTGAAGGCCCTGCAGGCGGCCTCCGAGAAGCTCGCCAAGGAGAACGAGGGGCTGAGAACCAAGCTGGACCATGCCAACAAGGAGAACGCGGACGTGATCGCCCTGTGGAAGTCCAAGCTGGAGACGGCCATCGCCCCGCACCAACAGGCCATGGGCGAGCCGAAGGCGGCCGTGAGCCGGGGCGTGGGCGCCGAGGCGGCCGAGCTGGCCGAGCTCAAGATGCAGATGGAGAGGCTGCAGTTCGAGTACCAGCAGGAGGTGGAGAACCTGAAGGCCCAGCTGGCGGCTGAGCGTGTAGCCCACGCCTCTGAGCTGCAGACGCTCAGGTCGCGGCTGGTCAGGATGGCCCAGGAGCAGAAGAACAGCCTGGAGGCCGCGCGGGCCAAGCTCGACCAGAGCAAGGACCAGCACCTAGTGGAGATGGAGGACGCCCTGAACAAGCTGCAGGAGGCGGAGACGAAGGTAAAGCACCTGGACGGGTTGCGGGCCATGTGTAGTCAGCAAGCCCCAGGCGCTGGCCAACGCCACGGCACAGCTGGAGGCCACCCAGCAGAAGCTCTTGCAGTTCGATGGGCTCTGGAAGGCCAGTTCCGAAGGTAAATTGGGAATGGAGAAGCTCAGGCAGCAGCTCCAGGTGGCTGAGCGGCAGATTCAGGAGTTAGAGAATGCAAAGCAGGCCGAGAGTGGCAGGTTGGTACCCGGGCGCCCTCGCCCACTTCCACGCTCGGTCCCTGCATGCTGTGTCTCTGTGTACTTGCCGCCGTGTTCCGGCTTGGTGCTGACAGGTCTCCCGGTCACGTCCCGTGCGGTTCCCTCTGATGGGACTGAGAACGTGTCGGCATGATTCTGGGGCGGTCATTGGTCCCCAGCACCCGGATGCCATGCTAGCCTAGGCCCTGGCTAATCGGGCCCATCTGGGGTCTTTCTGAAACAGAGAACTCTTCACAAGGCCAGTGAGAAAACAAGATAGGAGCCCCCAAAGCAAACCTCGGCCCCCCCGCCTTGGGCCCCCTGCGTACTCGCCGAGTCCGCCCAGAAACTTGGGCTCGAGGCTGGCCGCAGGGGTTTTTCCCTGACCTTGCTGACCACCTGCTCGTGTGACTGCTTTGCTGTCCTCTCCCCGAGGTGCCTCAGTTTCCAGCTGGTGCTCAATGCCTCTGAACCTCTGAGCTCCCTCAGGGCTGGTGACGTGGCCCATCTTGGTATTTCTCATTGCCGACCCCTCCCTGCCTGCAGCACAAGCCCCAGCCCAGCCCTGCAGAGATTTCATCCCTTTCAGCCTCTAAGGGGTGCTTGGGCCAAGTCCGCCTTCCAGCATGGCCTCCTGCTGGCCACGGGCATGGACTCTCATGGTAGCCCTGACCCTGGGGAAGGACAAGACAGTGAGATCTGGACCAAGCCGAGGAAGCTGCAGTTCTCCCCAAGGGGCCCCGAGAAATGCCCTTTTCCTCCTATAGGATTGTGGTGGCAGAGACGCGCCCTCCCAGCCGCCCCCCTCCCACCCCCCTGGCGCTGTGCGCGTTGTTGGAGAAACTTCTCTGTTGGCCAAGTTGGAAGGGCTGTGGGATTTGTAGACAGGACTGACAGACATAACAGAAGGACCCAGAGACCCCCGGGAGTTCCTCTCAGGACTCAGGACTCCTTAGCTGGCATTCCAGAAACAAACGGAATCAATTCCTAGGACACAGCAGGGGATAGTTGACCCACTTGTTCGCATCAAGATGTAACAAACGTCAAGTTCTGGTGACTGCTGTCTAGTGGATTAGAGGTTCTTCAATTTAAATTTCATATTGAAACACCTCAGACTTTTAAAGTCACAGACAAGAAACTACAAGAAAGTAAATCTTGGGGGCCAGAGTGATAGTACAGTGGGAAGGGCATTTGCCTTGCACATGGCCTACGTGAGTTCGATCTCCAGGATCCCATAGGGTCACTGTCATTGTCACTGTCCTCCCGTTGTTCATCGATTAGCTCGAGCGGGCCAAAAAAAAAAAAAAAAGATAACCTGTTCTTCCCTCCTTCCCCTCCCTTTCCCTTTCTTCCCTGTTTCGTCCCTCCCTCCTTCGTATCCTTAGCCTCCCTCCTCCCTTGCTTACGTCCTTCTTCCTCGCCAAGCCATGCTCTCGGCTCTGGGGTCCTCCCGCCCAGCAGTAGTGGGTCTTTTCAGCTTGTGGACCGATCTCAGGCTCGCCCAGTGGTGCTGCAGTTCCAACTCGGGCCTGGTGTGTACTCCAGCCCTTTGTGCCGTCTCCCCGCCCCTGGAAAGTCAATCTTTCTCATAGGCTTTCTTATTTTCTGGTCGTTCCAAATTTAGGTCTAGAAAACGCCTCTGTTTGAGCCGTTTTCAGTAACCACTAGACAGTCATCACCAGAACTGATGGCGCCAAGGCCTTGGCTTTCAGAGCTTCAGGCAATCACGCTCACCTCACGCCTCTGTTCTTTGGGGTTGTGTTGGGTCATGGGCTTCTCATACGTGTTTTCTGTTTTGTTTTCCCCTTCCTGTTTCTGTTCGTCCCCTTGGTCCATTCACTCCATCCTTGTGACTCTGGTAGGCCGATAGCCTGGCCAAGGAGCTGCAGGGGAAGGAGCTAGCGCTTCGTAGTCTTCAGGAGAACTTGAACGAAGCCGGCCGAGTGAAGGAGGCTTTGGAGAAAGATCTTCGGAGTTTGGTGAGTACCAGGGGAGTCGGACGCTGATCTTCACCTTGCTGAGGGAAAAGCGAAGCCTCCTCAGGCGAGCTCGGCCCTATCGCCTCTGAGGCTCACGAGCGTGTCAGCTAGAAAGCCCCAGGGGCTGCGTGAGCCCCCATTGGGGCAGCAAAGGTAGGTGCGCTGCTCTGTCCCCTCTGTGCCCTCCGCCTCTGCCTGATCAGTGAGTGGCCAGCGATGCTCCCGGAGTGCTGGGCTCCTTCTTCCCCTCAGCAGCGCCTCAGGCACCTCTCCCGTGCCCCCTGCTCCCTCGGCTCTGTCTCCCCTGCCAGCCGGGAGCACTGGGGGCTCACAGCAAGGGGAGGGGGTGAGAGACATGTGCTGGTAAGGCCGGTTTTCTGGAACCTTCCAGACACCTTCCTGCACTGGATCAAAGTGTGTTTTCTGGTTTTCTTTTTAGGATGTGTGTGTGTGTGTGTGTGTGTGTGTGTGTGTGTGTGTGTGTGTGTGTGTTTGTGTCTTGGGCTTTTTAGTATTCAGCTGTGCTGAGACCTTCACCTGGTGGCCCTCAGGGGACCACGTGGAATGCTGGGTATTGAACCTGGGTTGGGCACATACAAAGCAAAACACCTAAAGTATCTGGTTGTTTTTGTTTTTGTTTTCTTTTTTGGCTTTTTGGGTCACACCTGGTGATGCTCAGAGGTTACTCCTAGCTCTGCACTCAGGAATTTCTCCTGGCGGAGCTTGGGGGACTACATGGGATTCCGGGGATTGAACCTGGGTCAGCCACGTGCAAGGTAAACGCCCTCCCCACTGTCCCATCACTCCGGCGCTGGACCTTGATGAACTGGGCCTTTCCATTGAGACAGTACTGACGGGGTCCCGTCAGGACCCGAAACTGAGCCCTGAAGGAGCCATTCAGAACCCTGCGGGAGGTTTCCAAGGGAATCGTCCTTGCCGGGGCAGCATGGGCCCAGCACACGCAGCATCACATTCTATCTGTGTGTGGTCGAGAACATGTGTACACACGTGTGTCCACAGCCATGCACACACCCCAGTATACACACATGGGCTTCTGTCATGTGCAGACTCATACGTGTCCATGGACATGCAAGCAAATACATACATACTTGCACAACTCACTCATGTTTGCCAGGCAGATACACACTGGGCATTGATAGCTGAGTTTGGGGTGGATTATTTTTGTTTTCTGGGTTTTTTTGTTCTTGTTGTAGTTCTTGTTGTTTTTTGTCTTTTTGGGTCACAGCTGGGGACATTCAGGGGTCACTCCTGGCTCTGCACTCAGGAATTGCTACTGATGGTGCATCCCCTATGGGATGCTGGGGATCAAAGGCGGGTCAGCCTTGTGCAAGACAAACACCCTCCCCGCTGGGCTATCGCTCTGGCCCTGGGATATATATATATATTTGGTGGGGGGGGACTAGTGGCATGCCTGTCAGTCCTTGGAGGCGACTCCTGGCTTTGTGCTCAGGATATTCCTGTTAGTGCCGGGATTCAGACCGGGGCCAAGTGGCGTTACTCAGTGCTTTCTCTCTCCCAGCCCCCAGATGATCACCATGTTTATTGGGGCTCCCCCCAAACTCGGTGGTACTCCTGGCTCAGGGTCTAACCGTCTGGCTGTTCTCGGGCACCTGGACCCTGTGCCAGCCCTTCAGCCCCAATATCTATGTTCTAAGTGCAAGTTCATTTTCATGAACATTGTGTGTGTGTGCTGTTGAGCAGAGCAGAGTCGCCATGTGTGTGCAGGTATGTTTGTTTGTGTGCGTTGTGTGTGTGTGTGTGCGCGCGCGCATGTGTGCGCGTGTGTGCTGGGGGCAGGCAGGGGGCCTGTGGCTGATGATGGCCCTCGGCTCCCGCAGGGGGAGAAGGTGGACGTGAGCCGCAGCCAGTCCCAGGCTCTGCAGGCCGAGCACGCCAAGTCCACCACGGAGAGCCAGGCGCAGCACGAGGAGGCGCTGCAGACCCTGCAGAAGCTGCTGCTGCAGGCGGAGAAGCTGCAGGCGGTGCAGGCGGAGAACAGGAGCCTGCTGCGGGAGGTGGCCGAGCTGAAGACGCAAGCCGACGAGGCCAAGGTGTGTGGGCGCAGGGCCGCCGTCTCGGGGTCGGGCTCTGTTGGGGGCCTCGGCCTGCAGCCTCAGACACTTCCTCCGCCAGTGGGCGCCTGTGAGAGCCGGAAGGGTGTTGCTCCCGGGGCGCCCGGCAGAGCACATAGAAGCCCAGGGACCCCAGCTTGGGTTGTCCGTTTTGTTTTTAGCTTGCTCAGTAAGTTCAGGCCTTCGTGTTTTCACTTGATTGCTCAAAGGCATTTTTTAGTGTATCAGAGAAATGTTAAGGTTCGAAGCTCAGTGGGGAGAAATAGAGCGGCTAGAACTAGTGCAGTGAGAGGGCACTTGCTGTGCACGTGACCCACCGGGGGATCCCCAGCATCCCCCAGGGTCCCCCAAGCACCCAGGAGGAAGCCGTGACCTCTGCCGGGTGTGAACCCCAAAACAAGAAGGAAAATAATGTATACACACATATATGTGTGTACATACATAACATGTACATATGTGTACATCTTTATATCCATATAATAAGTGTATTTTAATTCATATGTACATATTTTGATACATTTTTAGTTTTCCACGCTTGGTCCCATGTATAGTTTATACATATATGTGCTTGTATGTATATGTGTGTGTATACATATCTATAAGCCAGTGGATAGAAAACGGAACCGAGCTTACATCAGAGGAAACCAGGGCTGCTGAGTGGCGGCCATGGCCCGCGTGTGTGTTGGTGCCCGGCCTCTTTCCACCACGCACCAGAGCCAGGGCTACGTCTCCTCTCTGGACCACCTGCACGGCCCAGTTCTGTGGCCAGCAGCCTCGTGTGCATGCTCAGGTCAGCCACATTCCGGTAACCTGACCGTCAGCGGTCAGCTGCCCAGCGCACGCCAGTAGCCTGCTGCGGCTCATGGCTGCGGAGCTGGACAGAGAAGATAGCCCTTGCTGCAGAAAGTTCTGGAAAGTACATGGCGGTTAAACTATGGTGTGCATTGAGACTCAGAAACGAAGACGCACAACCCGTTGCTGACGGGCAGGGAGAGCAGGTGAGGGAGACCCTGGCCCGTGTGCGGCCACTCCTCCTGGAGCCCCTGGGCCCCTCCCAAATTACTGCAAACACTGCCTCCCATTGTTCATCGATTTGCTCGAGCGGGCCCACTAATGTCTCCATTTTGAGACTTGTTGTTACTGTGTTTGGCAAGCAAAACCTGTTGGCTTCAGTCTCCAAAGCTGGTGGATTAGTCTGGATTTTCTATAAAGTGTAAAACTTTTGGGACTAAGTCCATTTCCTGCCTCTGTTTGTCCCTGTGAAAATCGTTTGGCAAGTAGTGGTTGCTTTTCCCTTCCCCTCCTGCACAAAGTTCCAAAACAAAATACTTTTTGTAGTTCTTTGAATTGTACTGAAAACTAGTTTTTTAATGCATCCCTTCTATGACAGAGTGATGGATTTTATAATAGAAGAATTGAAGTGGGGGGAAAAAAATCTTATGCCCCAATGTCAAGATCCAACTGTCCAAACTTCCGGGGAGCTGTCAGGAATAATTTCAGATGGCATTTCAAAAATAAAATTGGCTGCTAGTAGAATGGGTAGGGTGCAGCCTTGTACTCGGCCAACCCAGGGTTGATCCCCAGCATCCCGTATGGTCCTCCGGCCCTGCCAGCAGTGATCCCTGAGCACAGAACACTGAGCGAGACCCGAACATCACCAGGTGTGGGGCCCCCATCCACAAAATAGGCAGGTAGTTATGTTGACCCTAAGAAGCTAACTGTGTTAGAGCCTCTCCATCCTGCATGTGTGTGTGCGTGTGTGTGTGAGTGCGTGCGGGCGCGTATACACGCGTGTGCAGGTAAGACTACTCTGCCATTTTCATTTCTGGTGTTTAGGCCACATTAAGTGCTTGGCTTGCTTGTGCCTGCTTGATCTCATTCTTGTTTCCATTCTTCCCCGCTTTTGTTTCTGTAGTCATTAACTTACCCAATAACATCAGAGGAAATTGAGCTGATGTCGAAGGATCGCAGGGCCCTGAGCTCAGAGAATCAATTGCTGGCGAAGGAGAAGCTCTCTCTGAAGTCAGGGAGAGGGTCGTTGCTACTGAAGCAAACAGAAGCCGAGGCCGAAAACTCTTCGCTGCGGGAAGAGCAGAGGAAGCTCTGGCTGTTGAGCCAAGCGATTCAATTAGAAAAAGAGAAGGTCATCGAGGCCAGGCGGGCCGCAGAGAAGCTCTGGCAGGAGGAGCGGCTCCGCCAAGAAGCCCTCGAGGCGGAGAAAGAGAAAGTGCTGGAATTGGGCAGGGCGGTGCAGGAGGAGCTCCAGAGGGTGCGCACAGAGAACGACGCACTACAGGTCGCCAAGGTGGGGCTGCAGGCCCTGGTGGAGGAGCTGCAGATGAGCAAGAGCGGCCTGGTGGCCGAGTGTAAGAAGGGCCTGGAGGAGAGGGGCCAGCTGGAGGAGCATGTCAAGACGCTGGTTCTGGAGAAATTCAACATTAATACTTTTGGATTTTCTTATCACAAAAAAATTAAATGAAGGACCTCAACCATCAGACGTTTATCATCCAGTTTGAATCTATTTTTGTTCACTTGAATGTCTTCTAGTTCTGTCAAAAGTGATAAATAATGTACCATCCAGGCTACATGTATAATAAGAACTTCTATAATTATATGTATGATTTTGATGTATTTTCCTCTGGAGATTCTCAACTGTCTGACAAGTGAAAGATCTGTATCAATTGAAATTTTTAGTAATAACCATTATTGAATTTGTTTCACAAACTATGTAAAGCAGTATTAAAACTTGAGCGAACAAGTGTCCTATATCTACTTTAATAAAATTATTTCTTTTTTTCCAGTGATAACTGATTATTTTTAGGTTTATTTAGAAAAGATTTTTGGCTAGCAATGAAGAACTATAGAGTCAAATGAGTCAAACAGTTTCTACAATGGAATTCTGATACACCAATTTCTTTTTGTTTCTTTATGTTTGTGCCACCCCTGGTGATGTCTTAGGGCTTATTTATGGCTCTGCACTCAGGAATCATTCCTGGCAGTGCTTGGGCAAACTATAGGGAATGTCAGGGATTGAAGCCAGATTGGCCACCTGCAAAGCAAATGCCCTACCAGCTGCACTATTGCTCTGGACCTGTAAACCATTTTCTTAAAAGTGTTTATCTTGGGCTAAAGAGATAGTGCAGTGAGTAGGGTACTTGCATGTGGCCGATCTGGGTTTAATCGCAGGAATCCCATCCAGTCATCTGTGCCCTGGCAGGAGCAATCTCTAAGTGCAGAGGCAGGAGTAAACCCTAAGAAGCACTGGGTTGGGAGTATGGTGCCGCCAGCAGGTCAGTCTGTACCTGTGAGTCGAGTGCATCAGCAGCCTGATGGCGCCTTCAGACGTCCAGGTACCCCCAAATTGCTGCCGTGCGATTGGCCAGACCCCAAAAGGTTGGGGCAGAGTTGACCAAGAAAGTAAACAGGAAAAAGTTAGGTATGTGGGAGATACACCCACACCACCTCCAGTTCAGCTATATAATTAGAGGCATGGCCTCTCTGGTCCCTGATCGAGCTGTTTAACGGCCATGATCTCAGAGACTCAGAAACAAATCTCGAAACTCAGCAACTTTTGGCAGAAATGCATCCAGCTCGCACAATAGGTTACTGTTGCCGGGCCACCCCAGGGGGGAAAGGGTGCTGTCACTCCGCCTGCTCCCCCTTGGGGGCTCAGTGGCCACCATCCGCCAGAGGTCATTGGACAGTCAGGTTTGGGCCCACAGTGATGAGACATGTGGGGCCTCATGGGATGGGGGTGGAGCCAGCCTTTGCCTCCCCGTCTCAATGTGACCCCAAGTCGCCGCCCATGAACGGCCTCTCTGGCTCCTGATTAAGGTGCTTAATGACTATGATCCCAGAGACTCAGACACAAATCTCGGAATCCAGTGGCTTTTGGCAGAAATGCATCTGAACCCTGCAGTAGGTTACTGTCGCTGGGCCATTCCAGGGAGGAAAGGGTGCTGTCCCTCCACCTGCTCCCCCTTGGTGGCTCGGTGGCCGCCATCCTCCAGAAGCCATTGGACAGCCATTGGCTGTGGGATTTGTAGACAGGACTGACAGACATAACAGAAGGACCCAGAGACCCCCGGGAGTTCCTCTCAGGACTCAGGACTCCTTAGCTGGCATTCCAGAAACAAACGGAATCAATTCCTAGGACACAGCAGGGGATAGTTGACCCACTTGTTCGCATCAAGATGTAACAAACGTCAAGTTCTGGTGACTGCTGTCTAGTGGATTAGAGGTTCTTCAATTTAAATTTCATATTGAAACCCCTCAAACTTTTAAAGTCACAGACAAGAAACTACAAGAAAGTAAATCTTGGGTGCCAGAGTGATAGTACAGTGGGAAGGGCATTTGCCTTGCACACGGCCTACGTGAGTTCGATCTCCAGGATCCCATAGGGTCACTGTCATTGTCACTGTCCTCCCGTTGTTCATCGATTAGCTCGAGCGGGCCAAAAAAAAAAAAAAGATAACCTTTTCTTCCCTCCCTCGCCTCCCTTTCCCTTTCTTCCCTGTTTCCACCCTCCCTCCTTCCTATCCTTAGCCTCCCTCCTCCCTTGCTTACGTCCTTCTTCCTCGCCAAGCCATGGTCTGGGCTCTGGGGTCCTCCCGCCCAGCAGTAGTGGGTCTTTTCAGCTTGTGAACCGATCTCAGGCTCACCCAGCAAGTCCCCACAGGGTGAGCGGCGCTCAGCGGGGCCCGGAACCACTGTGGCTGGTTTGTGTGGCGTTTCGCGCTGTGCTCTGCCACTGAGGCCAACCCCTCCCTGCCCTCCCCCCCCCCCCCTGCGTGACTCAACGAGGTTTCTCCCTCCAGGCTGTGCAGACAGCGGAAGATGCCAAGCAGTTCATGCAGCAAAGGACCCAAGAGAAGACAGAGACCCTGGCCTCCCTGCAGGACGCCAGGAACACCAATGTGAAGTTGCAGAGTGAAGTGGTTGATGGTGGTGACCAGGGCTGTGTAGGCCCGGCCTCAGCCTTGAGAGAAACCATATCCTGGGCCAGAGCGATAGCACAGCGGGGAGGGCGTTTGACTCACACACGGCAGACCCAGGTTCAATCCCCGGCATCCCATATGATCCCCTGAGCACCGCCAGGTGTAATTCCTTGAGTGCAGAGCTAGGAGGAATCCCTGTGCATTGCTGGGTGTGACCCAAAAAGAAAAGAAAGAAAAACCATATCCTTAGTCACTCAGCGAATACACTCAGGGCTTGGGAGGAGCATTCTTCATTCCGAGTCCTCTTTGTCTCTGTCAGGAGCCTCTAGTGTCCGTTCTTTTTCGGTCTTTTACGCCACCACCAACAGTGCTCAGGGTCTGCTTCCTACAGACGGGGCTTCCTGCACGGGTGCGCTGCAGGACGCCCCTGAGCCGCGTGTCTCCGGCCCTTTGCTATTCAAACTTGCGTCTTCACGTCTGATTTGTGTCCCCATCCATGCCACTGGAAAACAGAAGCATTTGACCAGGTTTCTTTTCTCTTGGTCTCGAAGTCGGATCCCTTAAAGAAAACAACTTGAAGAATGTGGAAGAGCTGAAGAAATCGAAAGAGCGTCTGACTGTAGAGAATCAAGAGATGGAAGAATTCAAGAAAGAAATGTAAGTTTATGTCCTATGAGAGAAATTGCTTAATTAAATCACTTCAGTTTGGACCGGAGCCATAGTCCAGCCGGTAGGGCGTTTGCCTTGCAAGTGGCTGACCCAGGTTCAATCCCTGGCATCCCATGTGGTCCCCCGAGCACCCCCAGGATGGATTCCTGATTGCAGAGCCAGGAGTAACCCCTGAGCATCGCTGGGTGTGACCCAAAAAAGAGAAAAAAACACTTTATTTTAGGCAGCAAAAGTGAAAGCAATTGCTGGGTTTTGTTTGTTTTTTTTTGGGGGGGACACACCCAGTAGTGCTCAGGGACCATTCCTGGCCGGCTCGGGAACCATAGGGGGTGCCAGGGATCCAACGCACGTTTGCAGCCTGCAAGGCAAGCACCCTGCCTGCCCTACTGCCACTCCAGCTCCAACGCTGGTTTTTAAAAATATATATGGGAGGTTCGTAAAGTGGAATGGACAGTTCCCATCCCCCCACACCTGTGGGGGCGCTGGCAGCCTTCCCCGTGGGCGTTCAGGAGCAGAGCTCCATGCGAAGTAGAGACACGAATGTGGCTGAGGGGATGACTGGTGGCCTTGGGGACCCAAAGATCCTTCTGGAACTGCAAGTGGATCGGGAGTCACTGTGTGGCTCCCACGGGAGACTGAGCAGTCTCCCCAAAGCAGGCACCGCCTGCAACCAGGTTTGCTGGTGACCATTTGCTAAGTGAAAGCTGCTCATTTGTCAGGAGATGGAGATAGGGAGAGAGAAAGGGAGGGAGGGAGATTTTTCATCCATAATTAAAATTAAATCTCCCAGCTCCTAAATGACTAATTAGCTCAGGCCTGAAATACCTCCCCCCCATCACTAAATAAATAGCTCTGAAACATGCCTCATTTAATCATTGAGAGCATTTTGATGTGGATTTGACCCCCTAAATCTTCATGGGGTCACCCTAGTGTGCAAAGTATGGGGGATGGGAATTAACAAATCAAGAGAACTGAAAGGGGCCGAACGAACGCCACCACCCATTAGACTCTGCAGGTTAAAAATAGTTGTGTTCAGGCATGACAGATGGATCCAGCCCTCGGTGACTGGATCGGCACACAGTCAGCGTGACAGCTCGCATGGGGTTCAGCCAACACAGTCTCACCGTCACCGCAACCTTTTATGGCATAAACCAGAAACGCAACCCTCATATGAAGTATTTGTAACATCCTTGTAAGAACAGTAGTTTGGGAGGAGTGGGGCCAAGACACACTACAGTGAGTAAGGCACTTGCCTTGCGTGCGGCCACCCTGGGTCTGACCCCTAGCACAGCTGTGTGTATGCCACGCCCACCCCTAATAGTTTGAGATGTGTATTTTGAAATAACCAATAATGGGAGGCTGTTTGAATTTATTTACACTGTTCACATTGGATCTGCGTGCATTGGCCTTGCAGGGTCTCTCTTTTAAATCATTGTTTTATTTTACTTTTTTTGGGGGGGGGGGGTGGCTACACTTGGCTGTGCTCAGGGCTTACTCCTGGCTCTGCGCTCAGGTTTCACTCCTGGTGGGGTTGCGGGGGGGGTCCTCTCTGGTGCCAGGGATGGAACCCAGGTCTGCTGTGTGCAAGGCCAACACCCTCCCCGCTGTGCTCTGGCCCAGGCTCCTGGAGGTACTTTTCCCGACTCCACCCTGGCACCCACCTGCTGGGGAGTGAGCTGACCGCCTTTCCTTCAGGCGTTTCACCTGAGTCAGGTGCAGTCTGGCCAGTTGGCAGACAGTGGCAAATAGGACAGTTTATTTTTGCCGAAGGAAAAAAAATTCTCCTGGGGTGCAGAATATCCCCATTTTCAGCATGGAGCGTTCCTGAGCTCCACAGACCCAGACAGGCCCAGCGCCAGCCCCCGCCACGGCCCCTCTCGAGCAGTAGGAATGCTCTCCAGGCGGGGTGCACGAGTGAAGGGTGTCACTCACTTAAAAAGGCGTCACGCTGTGGGCCGTGTGGGACGCAGCGGCCCAACCCCGCCTGCTGATATGATGGATGCTATCAGGCATGTGACCGCATCGGTTTCTGCTGGCCAGGCTGCCTATTTCCATGGTAACGCTGGCTGCGCTGTCCTTGCAGAGAAATCTACTCGGTTGCTTAAGGATGGTTTTAACCTAGGCCGCAAAGCTAGGAGGCCAGGGCTACCGTCTCCCTTCTTCTTTTTAAGTTAAGAAATACTCAAATTTGGGGCTGGAGCGATAGTACAGTACAGGGGAAAGTGTGTGCCATGCATGCGGCCAACCCGGGTTCCATACTTGCACCCCACATGGTCCCCCAAGCATCACGGCGAGTGACCCCTGAGTGCAGAGCCAGGAGGAGGAAGCCTGGTGCATCACCTGGAGTGGCCCTCAAGAAAAAGAACAAACTAACCCTCAGATTCACTCCTCTTTAAAGTGCCTCACCCCGTATCCAGGACCCTGAGCTGCAGAAACAACCTTCACCCCTTCACCCCATTGGCTTTGCCGTGGGGCCCCAGGACATTTGTTTGACACAAATGGGCTTTATTTATTGGAAAAGAGCCTCTGTTTGCAGCAATGGGGGAAGTGCGAGACATTCCTGAGTTAGTTCCCGGCACCTTGGGGTCAGGGAACATGGACCGTGGGGGTGTGAGTACCGATAACCCCGCCCACCGCCCCACGTGGTTTGATGTCTGGCATTGCAATCTACAAATTCATCTGCTCTTGAAACAGCCCCTGCGCTAAAACACTGCCAAGCAAAGCCTTTGGACAATTGTGCTGGAAGAGCAGAGGAGAGGAGAGTCAGCACAAAGGATGCCTAGGACGGGAATAAAAGTCTAAACGTGGGGCAGAACCCATGGCACTGCGGGGAGGGCCCAGCCTTGCCTGAGGCTGACCTGGGCTCAATCCCCGGCGTCCCATGTGGTCCCTAAGCACTGGCAGGAGTAAGCCCTGAGCACAACTAGGTAGGACCCATAAACAGAAGCAAAAAAATTTATAAGTCAAACATTATTTAGCAATACAGACTTTTGAACCCAGAGGCAGCAGTAGAATCTGCAGTCTTATTACTTCAGTAAGAAGACCGTACGACCAACCAAAAAAGCGACGACCAAAAATTCTGCAGTGACCAGATCTGGAAGGGGAAGAAAATAACCACTTTTCTGTCACAAATTTTTCTTTCTTTTTTTTTTAATGACATGCTAGGGGCTGGAATGATACTACAACGTACAACGGCTAGGGCGTTTGCATATTCAATCCCCAGCATCCCATATGGTCCCCCATGCACCAGCAGGAGTAATTCCTGAGTGCAGAGCCAGGCGTAACCCCTGAGCTTCGCCGGGTGTGACCCAAAAAGCCAAAATAAAATAAAATAAAAAAATGAGTAACGTGCTAGTGTTATTTTAATTAAAAACTACATATTCCCTTGCATGTAAAAACATTGTTGTTGCTGTTTTTCACTTTCATCACTCTATGGGGCTGGAGTGATATCACAGCGGGAAGGCTCTTGCCTTGCTTTTTGTCTGACTCGGGTGTGATTCCCGCACTCCGTATGGTCCCCCGAGCACCGCCAGGAGTGCTCTCTGAGCACAGAGCCAGGAGTAAGCCCCGAACACCGCCAAATGTGCCACCAAACAAAAAGAACTATCTTGTTACAGATTCGTTTTCTGCATTTACTGATATGACTCAGGAGAACAAAAACTTCAACCAGAGTACCAGGAGAAAAAGACATCGTTCCACAGGATGGAAAACATCTTGAACTGAGGTGGAGCAGAGAAGCCCAGAATTTGAACTTCTGCAGAAATGCAAACGAAAGTCAGAATGAAAAGGACAAATAGGGGAGCTGCAGGATAGCACAGCGGGCAGGGAACTTGCCTTGTTGGAGGCCAACCCAGGGTCCATCTCCGGCATCCCAGGTGGATCCTCCCCCAGCCAGGAGTGATCCTTGAGCACAATGCCAGGAGTAAGCCCCTCACATCACCAGGTGTGGCCCCAAAACAAAAGAAAAGAAAGAGGCAGATGGGCCTAAGCATATCTGAGCTTTGCTCTGAAGTCTGGGGCCGCAGGGAGCACAGGCTTTGCAGGAGGCAGAGTTCCCTCCCTCCACCCAGCCCCCAGCAAGGAGCCAGGAATATCCCCAAGGCCAGCCCACTGCCAGGCTGCTGAAGATGGAGGACACAAGGAAGGGAAATGCGTTTCCCATGAAATCTACTGTGCTGTAATTCCCTGTGACACAGCGCACCCGCCACCCCACCCCACTGTGAGTTCTGGTTGCAGGGAGACCCCCTCCTCTGTACTGTTGAGTGGCGATTGTCGGGGTTTGCTGCGCATCCATGGTTGCCGTCTGTCTCAGCTCCTTCCATCTGCTCATCCTCCCAGCCCCCCAGTGCTGGTCCCAAATGGTCGGTTCATCCCTGGTGCTATTTGCAGGAGACAGCTCCCAAGTTGGGGGCACACAGACACCAGAGTCCCATCCTCCCCTGCGCTCCCCACAGCGCACATCCCCCCAGAATCATGACTGGTGCCCTGGATTGAGGAGGCAACCGTCCGTCAGAAGGCGAAGCAGTTTTTTGTTTCATTTTGGTTTTGTTTTTTAAGACACTCGTCTTGACATGCAACTTAGTGCTGGAGCGGTAGCACAGCGGGGTAGGGCGTTTGCTTTGCACGCGGCCGACCCGGGTTCGATTCCCAACATCCCATATGGTCTCCTGAGCAACACCAGGAGTAATTCCTGAGTGCAGAGCCAGGAGTAACCCCTGTGCATCGCTGGGCGTGACCCCCGGTTAAAATAAATACATAAATAAATTTTAAAAAATAAATGGCCCAGTTAACCACTTGTCCATTTCCCTCTGCTGCCTCATCACCTCTGTTCCCCTTGCCCCCCTATGTCCCAGGAATGTTTATGCAGCCATCCATGGAAAGTCACTCCTTCAGGGGCCGCGGAAGTCGTAGAACTGGTACTATCTTGTCTTGTACACAGCTGAGCTGGGTTCAATCCCTGGCACCCCATGTGGTACCCTGAGCCCAGAGCCAGGGTAAACCCTGAACATGGCCAGGTGTACACACATCCATCCCAAAGAAAAAAAAGTTCAGTGAATCAAAGGAACAAATGATGACTTTATTTTTTTTTTGTGGGAGTAAAAAATTTTAAAACTATTAAAAAATTTTAAAACAAATATTGAACTGATTTGAACCAGCGAGTCTGACACTAACATCCACAGCTGTCCTGGACCCCAGACTTTAATGAGATCCCCCACTTCACACGCACCTCTGTCTCTCTCCAAATATGCGTCCCAGGAGCCACACTTCTGTCCCTTCTCATGTCCTTTCCAGACTGTGGCATTGCCCAGTCTTGACTGGCTGTCCGTCCCCGCCCTGTGCTCCCCCACACACGTCCTTTTGTGGTGTAAATGCTCACACACACACACATAGCCACACACGCACCCGTTGGGTTGTATCTGTTGTGTCTTCGCTCCTTCCCTGTCTTGCCGCCCTCTCTCCCCAGGCCAGGTCCTCCATCTCCTCTGCCAGCCAGCCCGGAGGAGAGTCTGGCCGAGGGTGTGAGGCCACATGCTCCGTGTGCCCCGAGCTCTCATCCTCTACCGGAAACCCTTGTTCACCTTTCTGTTCTGGCCTTTTGCGAATTGCCTTTTTGTTTAAGAGCAACTCACTTTGGTCCTCTCCAGAGTCAGGATGAAAATCATCCTCTGTTGGATTAGTCGTAACAATCTTTGCCCCGTTCTGGCTCAGAAAGGTTTCAAAAACACATTCTCCAAACTTGCTGAAAGTTGCTGAAATGAGTGAGAACCAATGGATACTCCCAGCATAAAGCCGCTCTGCATGACATTCATATAATTGCTTTGTATGTGTGTGTGTTTTAATTGTTGTCATAGCTTGGTAATAATTTATTCAAGATATCGCACTTCAACCTGGGATTAGCTGTTTAAAAGAATTCTTTTGGGGGGTTGGGGGTGCAACCAGTCCTTCTTTTCTTTTTTCTTTGTGTTCTCCATCTCCCAAAGTTATTAACTTGTTTCTTTAAATTCACATGGACACAGTGATATGCAGGTTCTGGCATGTACACATAGGCAAACTTTTTCTCCCTCACATTAAGTAAAATTTCACTAAAATTTTGCACACGTAAAAGCCTGGGCCCCTCCCCCCACAATAGTCCTAGGAGCCGTTGAGCGTCCATTCTAGGGCAGTTGTGCACTGGCCTCTCTCTGGGTTGATTTCTGGCATTTTGAACACTTTGGTCTTTTAGAGAATCCGAGTTCATAAGAGACTCCGATGAAGAGAAAGCTTCCCTGCAGAAATTCATCAGTATTATCCGTGCTTTGCTCAGGGAGAGGGACGCAGAGCTGGAGAAGCTGAGAAATGGGTGTCGAGTCCCGGCCCCGCCCACGTGGACCCGAGCCACGCCCATCTCCGCCCGGGCCACGCCTACATGGGGCCGAGCCACGCCCATCTCTCTGAACCACGCCCACATTGGCCTGAGCCATGCCCACTCCGGCTTGAGCCACTCCCATATCGGCCCAGGCCACACCCACATGGGGTCACAGCCTCGGCCACGTGGGCCTAAGCCACACCCCTGTGTTGCAGGTCTCCTTGCTCAGGGGAGAAAATGCCTCTGCCAAGTCCTTGCATTCAGTTGTTTAGTCCCTGGAATCTGACAAGGTGAAGCTGGAGCTCAAGGTCAAAATCTTGGAGCTTCAACTCAAAGAGAACAAAAGGCAGCTCCAGAGCTGGGCAGGTAAAATGCTACCGCTGAGGGGTGCCTGCTCTCCGCCCTCCCCCACACCTCCGGGGGCACCAGCCCCCTGCCCCGCTGCCCCTCCCCCAGCTGGCTGCACAGGAGGGTGAACTTGGGCACCTGCCTGGAGCATGGGCTCGCGGTAGCGTCCCTGGGTCCGCAACACTGGCGCCAAAATAAGAGCCCAAAACAAGGCGAAAAGGCACTTTGGGGATGGGGGTTAGTTTGGTTTGGGGGTCACACCTTGCGGTGCTCAGAATTTACTGCTGGCTCTGCTCAGGGATCACCCTGCTCAGGGGACATTCAGGGGACCAGAGATCTAACCCCCTACCTCCTGAACTGTTGCTGCCCCAAAAAGGCACATTTTCAAAGACCTACACTCACTCTTTTTGTTTTCAACTGAAAGGTAATTCTGATTCTCAAGCAGATGAGGACGAAAGGGCCCAGGAGAATCAGGTAATATTTCTTTGCTGTGTTGCTTCCATGTTATGTTTTATTTTGGTTGTTAGTTTGGGGACCACACCCCGTGGTGCTCAGGGCTTACCCCAGGCTCTACACTCCGGAATAACTCCTGGTAAGGCTTGGGGAACCATGTGGGGTGCCGGGGATCCAACCCAGGTCAGTGGGGTACAAAGCAAATACCTATACTATTTTTCTGGCCCTTGTTGGGTTTTGTTGTTGTTGTTTTTGTTGTTTCAAAGGGTTGTTCACATTATTTGATTCCATTCAATATTTCAACACCAATCCCACCACTATTACACCGTCTCACCACACTTATTTCAAATTTCCCCACCACCATTCAAGCCTGCCTGCCAGAGGCAGATGCTAGATCATTTATTTTCTATTGCCTATTATGAATATCATGAGAGGTCTTCTGGAATTCTAAAATTGTAAATGGTTAGGGTCCAGAGACATCTCTGTAGGGAGCTAATCTATTTTGAGGTTCCTTTGGGCGGCTCAGGATCAAGGCTGTTGATGGCCTGAGATGGTGCCTGGAGGCAGATCAGGGGCGTGACAGCCAGGACCCCAAGTGGGCAGTGAGAGGGTGGCCCTTGTGTTTTCATGACGCTTCACTTTTGACTAAGACATTCAGCATTTAAAACATGAGCCAGTCCAGGCCTCCTTGGGAACCAGCGCCCCGGGATGGGCCCGAAGAATAGCCCCACGGGGCTGCCGAGTTAAGGGCCGGGGCGCAGCCCCCTCCCCGCGCCTCGGGGCAGGGGGGGCGCGGGGGCTCCCGCTCCATCTGCTCATTCCCACGCGCCCTCCCGGGCCTGCGAGTGACCCCCGCGTGCCTGGGGCGAGCGGGCGTGGGCGGGCGAGCCCCCCAGCTTCAGCCCCGAGGAGGGGTGGGGGGTGGCCGGCGGCGCCCATGAGTCACGCCTCATGCCGAGGTGGAGGGTGTCCGGGGACTTCTCCGGGCCGGGCAGGGGCACAGGAGGGCCCCGGAGGCTGCTTGCCCCCGCCCCGACTTTTCCTGATTTCAGGACACTTGGCCCTCGCCCTCCAGCTCCCAGGTGGAGCTCCGAGTTCCAAACCTTGGCGCCCCGAGAGGGAGCCACCCCCCACTGCTCTGCAAGGGGAACTTTGACCCAGTGGCTGCCGGGGTGGGGAGTGGGGGCTTTGGACCCTCCTGGAGAAATTGCAGAAAGCCCAGATCCCCGCAACACCGCCCTCCCCACCCCTGCCACCCCCCTTCGCTCCCCACCCGCAGTCCCTGCTCCGAGAAGACCAGAAAGGATTTTTCTGGGTTCTTGTCGGGAAACCAGCGGTCCCTCTTGGTGCCCGCTCGCGGGGCCTCGCGGGGGCTCAGCGTGGCCCTTTGTGCAAGTGCAGGCGGGGCAGCGCGAGGACGCGCAGGGCTGACCTGTGCCGCGCGCGGGGACAGAGCTCAGCCCTGAGGGAGCCCGCGAGCTCGGCGGGCCACGTGCTGAGTGTCGCTAGCGCCGCCTGGTGCCCGGCCTGCTGCAACATTGTTTCCCTTTGGCCGGCTCGCTCCCCGTCCGCGTGCAGGCGCGCCTCCGTGCAGAGCCCTGCCCGGGTCGCCGAGGGCGCAGAGGGTGTGCCCCCCTCTCTCGGGCTCTTTCAGACTGTTTTCCTTTCTCCCGCAGTTTGGTGTTTTTTTGTTGTTTTGTTTTCTTGTTTTGTTTTTCTTCGGCTTTTGTCGCCTCTCCCCTTGCCCACCCCACTCTTCTCATCTCTCTCTCTTTGTATTGCTGACGGGGGCACACCTGGAGCGCAGGTACTGCTCCTGGCTCCGCTCACTACGGACCCCTGGCGGTGATGGGGGGAACTACTGCGGTGCCGGGGTGGAACCTGCCTCCCCCGCCCCATGCAAACCCCAGGGGGCCGACCCTCCCAGCCCTCACTTATTTCCTTGAAGTTCCTTTCATTGGATCACCATGAGATGCACCATTGCAAAGCTGTTCAAGATCCGGTTTCAGTCACGCCATGTTCCCGCCCCTATCCCTCCACCAGCGTATGTTTCCCACCGAGTTCCCTCCCGCCACCCCTCCACCCTGCCTTAGAGGCAGGCACCTTTCTTCTTTCTCTCTCCTTTGGGACGTGATGGTTTGCAATTCGGGCACAGAGAGGTCATCGTGTTCTGTTCCTTACGGGACTTTCAGCACTCAGATCTTACCCAGTGATCGTTTCTTCCTGTCACTGTCCTTATGATCCCTTCTCTCTCCCAACTGCCTTCTCCCCAGCGCTTGGGGCAGGCCTCCAACCACGGACCAACCAATAAATTGTTGTTTCTTATGGAGACATTGAGTCCTTGTAAGATGTTGTGATAGGTTCAGCCTCCTGTGTTTGTTTTGTTAACCGAGATTGGTTCCTTCTCCAATCTGGTGTGCTACTACTGGTTTATCAGTGTTTTAGAGTTTGAGATGTCAGAAAGTTAAGTCTTTTTGTCGGGAAGGTACTACTGGAGTTGATGTTTTGTCTGGGTGGCAGCTTTGGAGTGTGGATGTCCAAAAGCTGCTGGGGCTTCTGGAAGTACAAGGACATGGGGGAGGGGGGAGGTAGCCCATCCCAACTCTGAAAAAGCCTGGAGATTTCAGTCACGAATCCTGTATACCTGAGTTTGCATCCATTTAATTTCTCCACGGGGTCCATCCCGAGAAGATGGAGTCTTGCCCATGGGGGCCGTGGCAGCAATTTCGGACCGTGGGAGCGCGTGGCTGTGGGGGGCTGTTTGGGCAGGCACTGCTCAGCCCTCATTTCTTTTCTCTTAATGACCTACACGAGTATTTCTGAAGTTGTGGCTTTTATAGCGAACAAGCTTTGTCTCTGTTCAGGGTGAAGTATGAACTAATGCAGTCCCTCTGATATTTTATCCTGTTTTTCCATGTCCTCAGTTTAGGCTCTGATTTGGCAAAAATGCCATCACTCTTGGTAATAAGCCTCCTGTCTGTGTCCCCACCGCTGCTGCCGTGGCACCAGGAGAAAAATCAGCTGCCTGAGGCCCGGATTCCGTGGGCTTGTGTGTTTGCTGTGTCTGAGAACATCTTGTGCCTGGAACCGGAGTCGCGTCCCAGGCCAGCCGCGGTGCCCGTGGTGAGCTCTGCCAGAGGCCTCGTTTCAGCAGTGTGACACTTCTGGGTGTGAGCGAAGGCCCATGCCGGAGTCAGCGTGTGCTTTGCGGTTCTCTGTCTCCTGAGTGGTTTCGAGGGAAAAGGGACTTTTTCCAGTGTGTCCTATTACTGCTTTGTGATGGTATAACTCCTCCCCTCCCCGTTGCCTCCCACCGTGTCTCCGTGTGAGTCCAGCTGGCATCACCATCATCAGCCTCGAAGCCAGAACACGTAACTGCCTGATTGCGTGCTCCCAGGTGCAGCTTGGACTTGGAGGTCCAGAGGTTCATCCTGCCCGCGCGAAGCGTTTGTCTGTGGATGACAATGCAAACATGGGGGCCCGATAACTAGGAGAGCAGCTGGTAGGGCACTCGCCTTGCCTGAGGCTGATGGGGCTTTGATCCCTGGCCTGGCATAGGGTCCTGAGGGCCTCCAGGAGTGACCCCTGAGTGCAGTCAGGAACAAGTTTTGAGCACAGCCTGGTGAGGCCTAGAAAAAAAAAGAAGAAAGAAGGAAACTGTTCCACCGACATGGGGTTCAAGTTTACTCTTTGGGGTTCTGAGGCCACTGGAGCCGTTCCCCACATGAGTCTACCACTTGAGCCCATCTCTCGACTGCACTTTTGCTTTTCATAGTTAAAAGAGTTGAATTGTGAATCTACTTTGCCCTCACCACCCAAAGTAAGAATTTTGACCGGAAGAATGACTTTGTGCTCCTGAGTCTGTTTTATACTAAAGGGCTTGAGTTCTGTTTCTCGGCACGGTTATTGGTACGAACTTCACCATCTTTTGATGTCTCTGGGGTGTAGGGCCGGGATGGAACCCAGCGCCCCCCCCCAACACACATACAAAACACACGGAGGCACCTGATATGTTGGGCTCCATCGCCAACCCACACTTTGCCACTTCTGAACCCTCCTGAGGTGTGTGAAAGTCTCAGAACGGAGTGAAGACGAGGGTCAGAGCAAGTCAACGTCGGGCTGAAGGCGAAGGCAGTGTGTCCGAGTGTCTGAGGATCCAGTTTCGGGTCAGAGGTTGCTGATTTCAGGCCTGTCCTTTCTCACCGTTAGAGCGGGTGTAAAGGGGTGATGGAAGAGCCCGTTTGGCAGGTCGGCTGGGTGGCATCGAGACATCGGGCCTGGTCTTGACAGAGACTCTCCAGACTTGGTCCCCGGGCCTCTGAGCACGGCCACCCCCCAATCCCTCGCAAAATAAAACGCAAATCAGACAGATTGTTTTTTTATTTGAACATTAAATATTGACCAGTATCTCAGCATCTTCTTTTCCTCTTTAAAATGCATTTATGGGGGCTGGAGTGATAGCACAGCGGGTAGGGCTTTTGCCTTGCACACAGCCGACCCGAGTTCGATTCCCAACATCGCATATGGTTCCCTGAGCACCACCAGGAGTAATTCCTGAGTGCAGAGCCAGGAGTAATCCCTGTGCATCGCCAGGTCTGACCCAAAAAGCAATAAATAAATAAATAAATAAAATGCATTTATGTTTAAGTTTATGCATTTAGGAATAAAATGGGGGCTTTTTTTGTTTGTTTGCTCATAGGAGTTTTCGTTGCAATGAGTATTAAATAGATTCACCTCATTCTTTTTCTTTTTAAAGTTTTATTAGTGAAACACCATGAGGTACGATTGTGGACTTACAAGTTTTTGTGCTTGGATTTTAGTTATACAATGATCAAGTACCCATCCCTCCACCAGTGCCCATTCTCCGTCACTAATGATCCCAGTAACCCTCCCACCCCCCAACCCCCCTCACCTCATCCCCCCATCCCATCTCTGTGGTAGGACATTCCCCTTTGTTCTCTCTCTCCTTTTGGATGTTGTGGTTTGCAAAAGAGGAATTGAGTTCACCACCGTGTTCAGTCTATAGTCTACTTTCAGCATGCATCTCACAACCCAAGTGGATCCTCCAAACACCCAATTCACTTCATTCCTGAATCCTCGCCCTTTTGGTCTGGGATACTGGACTTAAGGATGAGGTGTGTCCTTCCAGCGTCTGCTTCTGAAACCTTGGGCATTTCGTGCACATTCCATGCATCTGTGTATTTCTGGAGGGAAGATTCTTGGTTTCACAGTTTCAGAAGAAAAGCTATTTGGACATTCCCAATAAAATTATTTCTGCTCAAAAAAAAAAAAACCATTAGCCAGTGTGTTAAGTCTATGTATATTATATAATCTCACTCTGAACTGTCCTTCTCCAGTACCCCCCAGACAAGTAAACAGTTATTTCATCATTTTTTTATTTTTCCATATAAGCAGATGTATAAGTTTATAAGCATATGTAAGCCAAGCCTAAATGTTTTCTTTTTGACTTAAATATTTTCATTTTACACGAAATGGTCTGAGCTTAGCTCTCTTAATAGCTGCTTACTATTCTATTCTATGGATTGCTGTAGTTTCATCAAATTTGAAATTAATCTAGGATAAACCCCTAGAAACAGAATTGCTCCACCTAAAACTTCCTTTATATTTGGCTACTTGACTTCATTTCTCCTGTGCTGAATGGAGGGTCCATCTCAGCTTCTGTCCCAGACACCCAGCGGCTCCTGGGACTTAGCTCTGCCCAGAGGGGGCGGCGAGCCCGGAGCTGCCCGGGGTGTCTCACTGTCCTCGGCATGAGGAGCCCAGCAAGCCTTGTTTTCTCTCTCCTTTAATCACCCGCTGGCCTTGTTTTCTCTCTCCTTTGCCACTGCTTCTGCTTTTGCTTCCTGCTGCGCCAACACTTTCCTCCTAATCAGCAAATGCTTTGTTGTCTTCCTCACTTGTGAGTGTGTGTGCATGTGTGAACATGTATGTGTGCTCACGCAAGCACTGGGGAGCATGTCTGTGTGTGTGTCCGGGTGTGTCCACGTGTAAGCGTGTCTGGCTTTCCCCTCTAGATTTGAATCCCTGCTCTGGCCTTTTCCTCTTCCTGAACGGTAGCTCCCAACAGGACCGTGTCTCGGAGGGAAGTGGGAATCGTTTCTTGGCTCCAGTGTGGGAGGGCCTGGGCCCTCTCAGAGACTCGTCGTCAGAACTTGTCCTGAGGGAGAAAAAGAATCAGTCTGTTTTTCTGGTTTTCTTTTTACTTTTTTGGGGGCCACACCTGGCGATACTCCGGGCTTCCTCCTGGCTCTGCACTCAGGAATCACTCCTGGCTGCTCTCCGCTGGCCCCTGTGGGATGCCAGGGATCAAACCTGGGTTGGCTGCGTGCGAGGCAAGCACCTTTCCCGCTGTGCTATCACTCAAACCCAAACCTGACATTTTTTAAATGAAACATGAATGTTTGTGCCATGTTTGCTTTTGTGTCATGCTTGCTTTTGTAAAGTGGGATTTTTCCCCCCCCGTGGATTTTAAAGAAGTGAGTCTGTCTTTGTAGGACAGGGAAGGTCCTCTTGACTCCCTGCTCTGAGAGGAACCGAGGGGGCCCAGCATGTCCTCCTGGGGTCTTCCCTGGGGTACCCGGGAGCTTGCGCTCAGGAAGGGAGAGGGGAGCTCTGGCTGCCTCAAACCCTGGGGCGGGGACTGGAAGCGGGGCCCAGCCTCCTCTGTGGCGGGCTCCGATGGCTCCCGCAGATGGCTCACCGTCTCACGCTCTCCTTTAACACAGATCGATTTCCTGAATTCCGTGATTGTGGACCTCCAAAGAAAGAATCGGGACCTCAAGATGAAAGTGGAGATGATATCCGAGGTGGCTCTCGACGGGAACTGGGACGACCTCAACAATTATGACAACAGTTTCGGCCCGGCCACACCATTCTCTGCACTGTGCAGAAATCTCCAGCTGTTGATGCATGAGATAACAAGCTACTTGTGAAACACCTAAAATAACCAATTTACTGTCTTTACAGTTTTCTTTTTTTCACCGTGCTTTTAGATGAATGTATGATGAGAAATTCAACATTAATACTTTTGGATTTTCTTATCACAAAAAAATTAAATGAAGGACCTCAACCATCAGAAGTTTATCATCCAGTTTGAATCTATTTATCTTCATTTGAATGTTTTCTAGTTCTGTAAAAAGTGATAAATAATGTACCATCCAGGCGACATGTATAATAAGAACTTCTATAATTGTATATATGCTTTTGATGTATTTTCCTCTGGAGATTATCAGGTGTCTCACCAGTCAAAGATCTGTAAACTATTGAAATTTTTAGTAGTAAACATGATTGAAATTGTTTCACAAACTATGTAAAGCAGTATTAAAATTTGAGCAGACAGGTGTTCTATATCTACATTAATAACATTATTTCCTTTTTGCCAGTGATAACTGATTATGCTCAGGTTCATTTATAAAAGATTTTTGGCTAGCAATCAAGAAATATGGAGTCAAATGAGTCAAATAGTTTCTACAATGGAATTCTGATACACCAATTTCTTTTTGTTTCTTTATGTTTGTGCCACACCTGGTGATGTCTTAGGGCTTATTCATGGCTCTGCACTCAGGAATCACTCCTGACAGTGCTCGGGCAGACTATATGGAATGTCAGGGATTGAAGCCAGATTGGCCAAAGCAAATGCCCTACCAGCTGCACTATTGCTCTGGACCTGTAAACCATTTTCTTAAAAGTGTTTATCTTGGGCTAAAGAGATAGTGCAGTGAGTAGGGATAGTGCAGTGAGTAGGGATAGTGCAGTAAGGATAGTGCAGTGAGTAGGAGCCAGGCCCCAAAAACTTGGGGCAGAGTTGACCAAGAAAGTAAACAGGCAAAAGTTAGGTATGTGGGAGATACACCCACGAACCACCTCCAGTTCAGCTATATAATTGGAGACATGGCCTCTCTGGTTCCTGATTGAACTCCTTAACGGCCATGATCCCAGAGAATCAGAAACAAATCTTGAAACCCAACGGCTTTTGGCAGAAATGTGTCCAGTCCCTGCAGTAAGTTAGAGGCGCTGGGCCACCCCAGGTGGGAATAGATTTTGTGCCTTGGCCTGTTCTCCCTGGAAGCCCGCTGGCCGCCATCCTCCAGAGGCCACTGGACAGTCAGGTTTGGGCCCACAGTTACGAGACACGTAAGGCCTCACGGGATGGGGGTGGAGCTGGCCCTTTCCTCCCCAACAAGACCCCAAGTCATCACCCACAAACGGCCTCTCTGGCTTCTGATCAAGCTCTTTAACGGCCATGATCCCAGAGACTCAGACACAAATCTCGGAATCCAGTGGCTTTTGGCAGAAATGCATCCAGACCCTGCAGTAGGTTACTGTCGCTGGGCCATTTCAGGGAGGAAAGGGTGCTGTCCCTCCACCTGCTCCCCCTTGGTGGCTCGGTGGCCACCATCCTCCAGAAGTCATTGGACAGTAAGGTTTGAGCCCTCAGTGATGAGACATGTGGGGCCTCACGGGATGGGGGTGGGACCAGCCCTTCCCTCCCCATCCCAGCAAGACCCCTAGTCACCGCCCACTAACGGCCCTCTGGCTCCCGATCAATCTGCTTACCGGCCATGATCCCACAGACTCAGGAACAAATCTTGGAACCCAGCAGGTTTTGGCAAGAAATCCCTCCAGATTTAATTGTTAAAATTTTGGAATTTCAAAATTGCGCAGCCACTACTACAACCACGCGGCATCATATGTTATTTACAACCAGGAATAGAAAACAAATTGTCTACTGTTGCCTTTTCAGGAGATCTGAGTTTTGGGGTAAAATCCCAAATAATAATAGTGGATCCAGTGTCAAAATATTGAATGTAATCAAAGTAGAGAGAGAGTAATGTGGAAATCATCTCCTCCACAGGTAAGTGGAGGGTGTGGGATGGGGGTATACTAGGGGTTTTGGTGGTGGAGAATGGTCACTGGTGAAGGTACGCATGTTTCATTGTATGACCAAGACTTAAACCCAAAAGCTTTGTAACTGCTATCATGGTGATTCAATAAATAAAATTATAAAAAATGAAAAAAATAAACCACTGGTGAGGTTTAAAGGTAAAAAAACCCTACACAGGGTGCTGGAGAGATAGCACAGCGGGTAGGACATTTGCCTTGCACGCAGCGGACCCGGGTTCAATTCCCAGCATCCCACATGGTCCCCTGAGCACCGCCAGGAATAACTCTCGAGTGCAGAGACAGGAGTAACCCCTGTGCATCGACAGGTGTGACCCAAAAAGCAAAAGAAAAACCCAAAACAAAATCTTTATTGTATTATTGCAAAGCTTCCTAACCAACGTAGCCTAAAATGAATACCTTCAGTGATTCTCCGTAGCTATTTCACAAGAAGAAATTAAAGGGACACCATGCAGTGCAAGCAGCATCAATCCATAAAATCTGGGAAAGAAACTGGAAGTTGCTATATTTTTAACCCAAAATGAACAGATCCAAAGATGTTGATAAGCACCAACTCCTGTACGTTTGACGCACGTGTCCTCAGGTTGATTTTTCTGGAGAAAGAGCTTGAACAAGACCGTCACCTTTAGCCTACATAATCCCAATAGCAGTCCTAGACTTTAGAATCTATGGTAGGGAATTCAAACGGTCTATACATGAATCGTGGTTACTTGGCAGGATATCCAAATATTACATCGTACTGTGTATATTCTGTAATACTACGTTGTAAGTCAGTAAACTGTAGATTGGAGAGAGAGCCCTGGGGCAAGGCTGATGCCTAGCAAGCAGCAAACCCAGATTCTTTTCCCTGGCACTTCCTATGGTCCCCAGCATCCCCTCCAGGAGTGATGCCTGAGCAGAGCTCGGAGGAGCCTCAGCACTGCTGGATATGGTTCCCGAGTCCCTTCACAAATATAAGTAAGCACCCATTTTGTGGAACATAGTATATATGGTCACGGTCCTCCCGCTGTTCATCGATTTGCTTGAGCGGGCCCAGTAACGCCTCCATCGTGAGACTTGTTACTGTGTTTGGCATATTGAATACGTCATGGGTAGCTTGCCAGGCTTTGCCATGCGGGCGAGATACCCTCAGCAGCTTGCCGGGCTCTCTGAGAGGGGCGGGGCGTGCAAAGCAAAACCCCTACCCGCTGTGCTATTGCTCCAGCCCATAATATACACCAGGATCAGGATCAGGATCATCCTGTTGTCCGTCGATTTCCTTGAGCAGGCACCAGTAACGTCTCCTTCTTCCTAGCCCTGAGATTTTAAAAGAGCCATTTCAATGCTCTTTTAGGATTAGGGAATGAGCCCCGTCATGGTTACTGGTAGTTGGCATATTGAGTACGACACGGGAAGTTTGCCAGACTCTGCCATGTGGGCAGGATACTTTTGGTTAGCCTGCCGGGTTCTCCAAAGTAAGAACGCGATAATAAGATGTCATTATTCCGGGAGCTGTGTTTTATAGTCTCTGGATTTTGGCCGTCGATGGGACCAACCTGGCGCTGGCGGCAGCTGGTGTGTGTGGCGTTTACCTACTGGAAGATGGGGAAGGGGTCTGGGTGGAGAAGGCCCAGTCCCGATCTGAGTAGGCTTGGAGACCTCAGCCCCGGGACCCGCATGCCTGGGTTCCTCTGCCAGTTCTTTCATGCATGAGGCCCGTCCGGACGTGTGGAGAGTGGGCCCAGCATGGCTGTGGCTGGCTCCAGAGGTCCTCAGCTGCTATGGCTCTGCTCGGGGCGGGGCGGGGGGGGGAGAGAAACTCAAGGGGCCCCGGTGAGGAGAGCCAGGCGCGGGGGCAGGAGACTCTGCTCAGACAAGAGCTGGATCATCAAGATCAGGCCAGGGCCACCCTGCCAGCGAGAAGCGCGCCCTCCCGTGGCAAATTTGGAGAACTGCAACTCAGACAGGAGCTGGATAATTAAAAGCAGGCCAGGGCCACCCCCCCCCCCCCCAGCAAGAAGGGCGCCCTCCCGTGGCAGTTCGGCAGAACTGCAGCTTAGACAAGAGCTGGATCAAATCAAGATCTGGCCAGATCACCCCCGCCGGCGAGAAGCGCGCCCTCCTGTGGCAGCTTGGGAGAACTGCAGCTTAGTCAAAGGCCGGGGAGTCAAGATCTGGCCAGCCACCCCTGCCTTTGCCCCCAGGTGACCCTTTCTGCCTTGTTTCATCCAGCCCCCCGTGATCTCTTTCTCACCCCCTCACATTTCTCTAACTTTCTTTCAATAAAAACATTTTACTGAAGAATTTTATTGAAAATCTTTTTTCGATAAAAAGACATCAGAATCCTTGCATTACATTGTCGACGTTGCCAGTATCATGGCCATGTTTACCATACAGCCACCAAATTTCACCAAATTTGCCACGTCACCAAGCCCACCAAATTCGTGCCACAGCAAACCAAAACGGAAACGCCCCCCCAAAAAAGCAGTGGCAAATGTTACCAAATTCACCATACCAACACCAGATTCACCATGTGTGTGCCACAGTGTACCAAATTCACCAGATCTGTGTCAAAGCCAACCAAAATCGGAAATATAAAACAGCAGTGCCAAACCTCACCAAATTTTACCACCGTGTGCCAAATTCACCAGATTTGTGCCACATTCAACCAAAACACAAAGAGCAAAATAGTGGTGCCAAACATCACCGAATTTTCCATAACATCACCAAACTTGCCAGATTTGTGCCACAGCCAATCAAAACAGAAATAGCAAAAAATAGCGATGCCAAACTTCACTGAATGTACCAGTTCACCAAATTAACCAGAATTGTGCCACAGCCAACCAAAACAAATACAAAAAACAGCAGAGACAAGCGTCACCAAATTTGCCATAGCATCACCAAAGTCACCGGATTTGTGCCACAGCCAACCAAAACCAAACTACCCCAAAAGCACTAGTGCCAAAGTCACCAAATTTGCCATAGCATTGCCAAATTCACCAAATTTGTGCTACAGTCAAACAAAACGGAAATACCCCCATAATAGCCACGCCAAAAGTCACTAAACTTGCCATATCATCACCAAATTCACCATATCGTCACCAAGAGTCATCGAACTTGTGCATGACTTCATTTTATGCCCGACATCATGATTACCACCACCACCAAAATGACCATGACCAGCCTCAGACCATGATCACCAGATCACCAGCATAATCTGATCGGCAGAGCGTCCCGCCAGTTCTGTCCGCATCACCATGTCACCGTCATCACCGCAACTGCATCCCCAACAATGCTGCCATTTTCACCACCAAAGCATCATCACCACAGCACCATGCGACAGCTATTCCTGCCACCATCACCACCTCCACAATCTTTGGCATTGCCATTGCTGCCTCAATAACCGTCACCATTGTCGTTCCACCAGCTCAGCCTATCCCAGTGCCCCCCATGAGTGTGACTGATGTGCTGGGGGGGTGCCTCCCTCCATGAGTTCCGCTGTGCCGAGATGGATGCCTGTGTGTCTGGGACGTCTCTGCCCCCTGCCAGGCATGGGCACTCTGAGCTGAGGGGTGCGGGCGAAGGTCCGTTTTCTTGCTCTCGGGGGCCTGTAAATGTGGCAGCTGCAGGGAGCCATTTTCTCTGATGATCACTGATGACAGTCCGGTGCTTGCTGGGCTCCAGAACTCTGGGAAGAGAGAGACACACACAGCGAGAGATCACTCACAGGCATTTTGCTGACAGCTGCGTCCCCTGAGCAAAAATGATAATAATATACATATATACATATATATGAGATTGATATCCAAGGCTAGGAAAATGGGGCCAAGAGGACTGGTCAATGGTTGGAAGCTCCCACAAGCATCGGGGACAGAGGGTAGTTAGGATAGAGTAGGGACCAGTCTGGCAATAATGCTTGGAAATGGTTGGAAATCACTTTGGACGGGAACTGGGTGTTGAAAGTAGGTAAAGAGATACACATAATAACCTTTCCATATCTGTATTGTAAACCGAAAGGCGTGTGTCAGAGAGAGGGGGAGAGAGAAAAGAGGGAGAGAGGGGTAGAGAGAGAGCACTGCAGAAAGGAGGAGGGAGAGAGAGGTGCCTTGCCTGTCTGGGGGAGTAGGGAGACCGGGAAGATTCGTGGTGAGCAATGTACACTGGTGAAGGGACAGGTGTTGGGACGTGATATGACTGAAATCCAATCATGATCAACTCTGTATTTCACTAGGATTGAAAAAATTCACAAAGAAAATAACATTTTAAAAAAGACAAAACAAATCTAAGTCAATCGTGAAATTTTGAGCGAGCAGCAGTGCAGTGGGCTGGTGAGCGGTGCTAGCAGAGCCTCACCTGGCAGCTGAGATGGAGTCAGCTCCCACGCTCCAGAAGCTTCCGAAGCTTGGCGCCCTCTCCCTGGCCCAAACTGAGCCTTACTCATCAGCGTTCCTTTGGGGGCTGCAGGGGCTGACGCATATGAAGCATATCCCTCCTGCAAGGCAAATGCCTTAATCCCTGTGCTATTGTAAGGCCAGAGATGGAAATGTAAGGGCCGCCCGGGCTAATAGTCATGAAAGAGTTAAGTGGTAGGAAAGAGTTCACCAGAGAACTGTAAAAGCTGTGAAACTAGAGCTGCAAAAGCTGGCTCAAAAGAGTCATAAGGTAGCTCCCACCTACACCCTGCTATGACCTTGTGGCTGGGCCGGATATGGGGACATGTGCTCAGATGTTCCGAAGAAGTTCATCTTGTCAAGTGTCGTGCTGTTCTTGGTAAAGCTGCAGATTGCTGTACTGTCAGATTCCTTTGTTTACTCTTGGTTATAAAATCCCACTGTACTTTGGCTCGGGGCTCTCTGCCTCTGTCCTGTTTTCGGGACATGTAGTGAGCCCCAGCATGCTTGGACAATAAACCCTGTGCGTGTTGCATGAGAAAGTCTCTTGGAGTCTCCTTCACGGGCGGCGAGCGTCTCGACCCTAACATTTGGAGGTCCCACCGAGATCTGCTCTGCTGCCCCGGCCGTCTCCAACGGGCTCTTCTCGGGGTAAGTAAGGCGCCCCGAAACTGGGAATCGCCATCACGTAAGGCCATCGCGTAAGGCCAGGTCCTGACTGGCATGGTGACTGTCGGTGCGAGGCGTGAGCCTTCTCGGACTGTGGCTGACAGTCGTGTCAGGGAGCCACAGGTCACGCCCCCAGGGGCGCCCTGGTGGTGTGATAAAGGAACTTGGGAATGCCTGGATGTCTCCTAGGAGGCGGGTGCTGCGACTTTGTTGCCAGCAAAGTCAGGGAGGCTGCTAATGGTTTAGTTTCAACATGAGTTTCTAGAGTTATAAAATGGGTTCATCTCAGATGTCAGCTTGCTGTAATAGTTTCTGAGAATGGAGAATTTCATGGGAAATTTCACTAACTATATTGTGAGTCAGCATGTCCAGTGCTTGAAAGTACATGCTACTATTTTGATAACTTTATTCCATGCAAAGCCTTGTCACCAGCCCGGATCTCCAGAGAGCTTTGTACACAAGTGTGAAATCCTTAATGTTGCATGATAATTTTAGGAGTGTTTTCATCTTTTTCCTGGAAATCAAATTTTTAAGACGTCTTCTGCTTAACTTCCAATGTCCAGTGATCTTTTGCCCAGTGAATACACCTTGTAAGAGCTTTAATTGTGAGCATTTTTAAGACTTTTTGAGTCGCTCAAGAACTGATCTAATGCTTTTGAAATAGCACTGCAGAGTACAGTTTTGTTATGTTAAGTGAGATTATTGGTAGCTGTGTCCAAACTTGGGAGATCGTGTTGAACTAAGATCAGTAAAATAAGAGTTCAAACTTGTGGGATGACAGGAATATAGATGTATGTCTTAAGTCAGAAAGATAAATGATGGAGATATTGTCAGCGGGAAAAAGGAAAGGGATCCTGTTAAAGTGAAGATGGTTTTTTACAGGACGGAATGAATGTTAAGGAATGTGCAGAAGGTTAGAGGTTGTCAAACTGTATTGTTATAAGAAAATTTGAATTACACCCGCGGAATTGTTCTAGTGAATTTTTGGTAAGCTCTATGGAAAAGATATTGGACAGATTGGCTAGACTCCTGGTACAGTGCTCTTAGAAAATGGAAGTCAAGGTTTAAACATGATGTCAAATTGTATCCTTTATCGCTACAGATTTGAGCTTCTTTTGACTAGGACCCACAGCAAATGGGTGGATTGCACCTCACCGTGAGTAAGGTGAAATGCTTGCTCTTCTCTTCTTTTATACCTTCAGTATGTTCTTTAATGCTCCATGGGACTATGTTGGTTTGTATGAATCTAGGTAAGTCTTTCCTCTCTGTAATAGGAGTGATCCTTGAGCGCACCGCCAGGAGTAAGCCCCTCACATCACCAGGTGTGGCCCGAAAAGAAAAGAAAGGAAAAGAAAAGAAAAGAAAAGAAAAGAAAAGAAAGAGGCAGATGGGCCTAAGCATATCTGAGCTTTGCTCTGAAGTCTGGGGCCGCAGGGAGCACAGGCTTTGCAGGAGGCAGAGTTCCCTCCCTCCACCCAGCCCCCAGCAAGGAGCCAGGAGTATCCCCAAGGCCAGCCCACTGCCAGGCTGCCGAAGATGGAGGACACAAGGAAGGGAAATGCGTTTCCCATGAAATGTACTGTGCTGTAATTCCCTGTGACACAGCGCACCCACCACCCCACCCCCACTGTCAGTTCTGGTTGTGGGGAGACCCCCCCTCTGTACTCTTGAGTGGCGATTGTCGGGGTCTGCTGCGCGTCCACGGTTGCTGCCCGTCTCAACTCCTTCAATCCGCTCATCCTCCCAGCCCCCCAGAGCTGGTCCCAAATGGTCCCAAATGGTCGGTTCATCCCTGGTGCTATTTGCAGGAGACAGCTCCCAAGTTGGGGGCACACAGACACCAGAGTCTTGTACACAGCCGAGCTGGGTTCAATCCCTGGCACCCCATGTGGTACCGTGAGCCCAGAGCCAGGGTAAATCCTGAGCATGGCCAGGTGTGCACACTTCCACCCTGAAGAAAAAAAACTTTCAGTGAATCTAAGGAATAAATGATGACTTTATTTTCTTTGTGTGTGCGAGTAAAAAAATTTGAAACGTGATCTCAAATATTAACTGTTTCTTCTCCTTATTCATGGCAAGTTGTGTCTGATTTAGAAATCTGAAGACGACTCTATTGTAGCTAATCCCAGGATCTTAATCGCCAGGTAGAGATTGTAAAGGATCCAGGTGTAGGTCTGAGTGTGATGGTAGATAAAGTGCTAAAAGGAATTTGCTCTGCTCTCAGGTTGAAAGCCTGGGAAGGGTCTAGGTCCAGATTCCCTGGGTTCATGCAGAAACCGCTGCCTGCCCCCAAGGGCCTTGGTGGCGTGCAGTGCTGATGGCGGAGGCTGTCTCCATCCTGGGCTCCCACACGGAGGCGCAGAACTGCTGCCTCTGAGCGAGGAAGTCGGCTACACTCACCCAGCCCCTGGGTTTGCTGCGGGTTTTCCCCAGACTGTTGTTATCTCCAGCTTAGCTGCACGCAATGTGTGCCAAAGGTGTGTCTCTGCACTTTGTGAAAGTCAGCGTTTCTCTCGGGAGCTTGTCTCCAAGTTAGGTTTTCAGACAGGCTCAAAACAGGTCCAGCTGCGGAAGGCAGGACCAGTCCTGCCCTGCTCAGACCACTGCTAAAGCCAGAGCGGACGCAGGGGGCGGGGGACTCCTGTTCTGCGTCCCCCACTTCCCTGACAGCCAAGGACAGATACCAGAACCAGAATGTCAGGAATGGCCTTTGGTCAGGAACTCTGCGGGGCCGGGAGGCAGTCTCCACGGTCCTGATCTCACTGTGGGTGCTGATGTCTGGCTGTCTCCGCGCTCACACGCTGCCGTGCTCACCTCACCCTCTCTTTTCCCTCCCACTCCTGCTTCCTTTGCTCTCTTTGTGTGTCTTTGATGGTAAGACTAAAGAAAGTCTATCCACGTTATAATAAATAAATTTCATATATATTTTTTAGTAAACCAAGTTGTTGTATATATATATTTTTTGGCTGCCTTCATCCGTCTGTGTCTTGCTTTTGTTTCGTAAAATACTCTCGACAACAAACACAACACTCACACACGCACACGCACGCACCCTTTTAGATCAAGCCACAGCAAAGAACTTCAGTGCCAATTTAGTTCTCCTGGATGTATTTGCATTTCTCTTCCTGTTTCTAATATTTGGTTCTTGTTATTTGCATTTTGAAAGGTTGCCCAGTAACACTTTAAGGTGTTTGCATCATGACTGATTTATTTCTTATGTAAGTCGTATGGAAAGAATCTAAATAGTGTGATCCCTTGGGAAAGGTTTCTGGCCCCGGAGACCTCCCTTCCGGCTCTCCTCCCTCTGCTGTTGCTCAGGACACCAACTCTAAAGCGTGTGGCTTTAAAGGGGCCCATGTATTTGTGACCCGGGCATCGGTAAAGAGGCCCGATGTCCTCTAGCCACTTGTGGCTGCACGGTAGAAGTCAGAGCTGAGAGGAGACCAAAGGAATTAGCCGTGAGGACTGGTCAGCAGGAGCAGCTGCCGGGGTGTGTTTGGCCGTGTCCATGTAGGGGTCGCCACACATGCCCTGTCATGGACAGCCGGCCGGGGGATTGTGCAATGTTCCAGGCTTGTGTCAGGAACACGCCAAGGAAGCTGCCCTCTCCTCCTGCCTCAGAGCTCATGGCTCAGGCAAGTTGGATTGTCCTGACCGAAGAATGGGGCTCTGGCACTGGAGCGACATTCCAGCGTGGAGAGCATTTGCCTTGCACACGGCCAACTGGGTTCGATCCTCGTCATCACATATGGTCCCCCTGAGCACTGCCAGGAGTAATTCCTGAGTGCAGAACCAGGAAGAACCCCTGAGATCTCCCGGTATAACCCCCCTTCCCCCAAAAAAATCAGAATCTGCTCATCTTCCTTAAACCCCTTCACTTTGAATAAACATTCAAAATCAGATTTTCTAAGTGTGTGTTAGATTTAGAGCAAGGAACTCTTAAAATAATCTTATGGTGGCATCAGTTACCAAATAAGTTTGTTTTGCTTTGCTTTGGGGACGCAGATGCTCTGCAGTCATTCCCGCCTCCAGAGACCATGCAGTGCTGGGGACCAACCCAGCTCTCCTGTCTGTGAAGTGTAGACCCCAGTCCAGCCCCCAAACACATGCCATAGGAAAGTCAAGATTCCTGACCCACGGGGTTGCATCAGAGATTTCCTTTCCTCTAAAACCCTCTTATTTCCTCCTAAACAAGATCCTATTTCCTAGCGAGGTGTTACTCATGTAATAGCTTAACTGCACTGAAGTCCACCCTTTCTGGTGTACGTCCAGCCCTTGGGGTTGAATTCAAGAGATCTCTGTTAGTCTCAGATTCTTTTCTTACTACTTAATGATCTGGAGTGTAAGTGTGAGCCACACACTGAGATAAATACACACTTTTCTTTTCATCTCTGTGAGAATTTCAGTTTGCCGTAAACCCATGAGAATTCTGTAATGTGTGTGCAGATATCTTGGATCTCACTAACCAGACGTACATTCTGCCATTTCTAACGTGGGCCTCAGTCTCCGATTCCTCCTGTCAGTTTTTGGAGGGATCCGACCCTCGGAACATGCTCCTCGTTCACCCACTCACCCGGGGACCAGGGAGACTCAGCTTGTTGCTGTAAGTTATGCCTCCTTCACTGTGTCACCTGCCTGCATCACTGGTGCTATGGCCCAGTGCATGTGATCTAAACATGCATGACCCAGTGCCGCAAGGTGGATGGAGGGAGTTCCCATTGGCCCTCCCGACTTCTCCCAGGGCTGCACATTCCTTCCGTCCCCAAGGCACACAGATTTGAACCAGTTAGTAGGACATGAACATCCACAGCTGTCCTGGACCCCAGACTTTAATGAGATCCCCCACTTCACACGCACCTCTGTCTCTCTCCAAATATGCATCCCAGGAGCCACACTTCTGTCCCCTCTCATGTCTTTTCCAGGCTGTGGCATTGCCCAGTCTTGACTGGCCATCCGTCCCCGCCCTGTGCTCCCCCACACACGTCCTTTTGTGGTGTAAATGCTCTCTCTCTCACACACACACTCACACACAGTCACACACACACCCGTTGGGTTGTATCTATTGTGTCTTTGCTCCTTCTCTGTCTTGCCACCCTCTCTCCCCAGGCCAGGTCCTCCATCTCCGCCTCTGCAAGCCAGCCTTGAGGCGAGTCTGGCCGAGGGTTTAAGAGCAACTCACTTTGGTCCTCTCCAGAGTCTGGATGAAAATCATTCTCTGTTGGATTAGTCTGAACAATCTTTGCCCCTGTTCTGGCTCAGAAAGGTTTCAAAAACACGTTCTCCGAACTTGCTGAAAGTTACTGAAATGAGTGAGAACCAATGGATACTCCCAACATAAAGCCGCTCTGCAAGACATTCGTATAATTGCTTTGCATGTGTGTGTGATTTAATTGTTGTCATAGCTTGGTAATAATTTATTCAAGAAATAGCACTTCAACCTGGGATTACCTGTTCAAAAGAATTCTTTTTGGGGGAGTGGGGTGTGGGTGCAACAAGTCCTTTTTTTTCTCTTTCTGTTCTCCATCTCCCAAAGTTATTAACTTGTTTCTTTAAATTCAAATGGAAAGAATGATACGCAGGTTCTGGCATGTACACATAGTCAAACTTTTTCTCCCTCATAGTCAGTAAAATTTCACTAAACTTCTGCAAGCATCAAAGCCTCGGCCCCTACCCCTGCAACAGTCCTGGGAGCCGTTGAGCTTACGTTCTAGGGCAGTTGTGCACTGGCCTCTCTCTGGCTTGATTTCTGGCATTTTGAACTCTTTGGTCTTTTAGAGAATCCGTGTTCATAAGAGACCCCGATAAAGAGAAAGCTTCCCTGCAGAAATCCATCAGTATTACCAGTGCCTTGCTCACGGAGAGGGACACAGAGCTGGAGAAGCTGAGAAATGAGGTGGAGCCCCGGCCCCGCCCACGTGGACCCGAGCCACGCCCATATCCGCCCAGGCCACGCCTACCTGGGGCCGAGCCACGCCCATCTCTCTGAACCACGCCCACATTGGCCTGAGCCACGCCCACCCCTAGGGCCTGGGGTGGGTTAGTCGGGGCTGGGCGGAACCAAGAGGCGGAACCCCGGACTGGAAAGAGGCAAGGGGTCCCAGGCCGCTTCCGGCTTCCGGCGGAGGCGTGACGTCACGATGTTCACGTGACCCACGCATCACGTGGCGGCGGGGCTGGGCGGCGCCGGGGCCACACCTGTCCTCCGCGCGGGAGACCCTGGACTCCCTGCGAGATTCCCGGGCGAGTGCGCGGGCAGCGAGGGGAGGGCCCCGGGGCGGGCGGCGGCCTCTGGAGCCGGGGGCGCCCCCAGTGCAGCCCGAGCGAGGGGGCGTTGCGCTCCCGCCCTGCGGCCCGGCCCTGGGAGGGAAACGGGGCGACTCGAGTCCTGGGAGGGAAAACGGGGCGACTCGAGTCCGTCTGGCAGGCCGAGCGCAGCCCCGCGTCCAGGCCCTCCCCGCTGTCCCGCGACAGGACAGGGGCCTGCCCGGCCCTGTGTGGTGACAGGACTCGGGGTTCACCTTCCATGCGAGTCATTGCATGTCTGGGAGAGGCCTCTCTGCTCCTTCTGTTCCCAGTCAGCAGTGCGGAAGCGTTGAGGAAGCGGCTTGGTCACCCCAGATGAGGGTAGGGGCTGTCTCGGTCACACCCAGGGTCGCTCCTGGCCCTGCGCAGGCGGGGTGGGGCCATCCCAACAGACAGACCCGAGACAGCTCGGAACCAAGGGCCCCACATCCCCCCGTGGATGCTGCATTCACATCTTCTCTCGCGCCCTGAGCCAGGACGGCCCCCGAGCCGGCATCCCGGCGGGGGTAGCCACGGCTCTGCTCACCTGAGCTGCTCGCAGTGGCCCTCACTCCGGGTATTCTGCTCGAGGGACCCCAGAACATGGGCACTCTGGCGTGTGTCATGTGAGCACTCAGATTGGGTTCGGCGCGCTGAGGGCGTCACCCAGCCCGATGGAGTTTGCCAAGGGCCCCGGAGCCCTCACCAAGCCTCTCTGAGGCTTCCTTGTGTGAATATGAGGGACCTTCCAGCCCTCACAGGACGGAGTCTGCTGCTCGGGTCCGACCCCCCCCACACACACACGGAGCCCCCCGCAGTCAGCTTCATGGAGTAGAGGATGCCAGGGGTCGGGATCTGTGTGCAGGGACGGGCTCGTCCGTCTGTCTGTTCACTGTCCCTCTACGAGACAGTCGGCAGCTGAGAGGAAATGCCTGGCGTGACCAGACCTGCGGGGGCTCCCTCAGGGGCTTTGCAGACTCCGGCCCTCAGCTTCCTGTGTTGACTCACGGTTCTGCTGAGCCATATGGTCCCCAAAGCACCACCAGAATAATTCCTGAGTGCAGAGCCGGGGTATCCCCTGAGCCTCGCCAGGTGGGAGTTGTTTGAGGTGTCTCTGTAGTAATAAACCATTTTTTAAAATGAATGTTTTGTTTGGGTGCTCAGGGCTGGGCAGGGCTGGGCAGGAACCGGCTTTGCTGTCCGCAGGCAGACACAGTTCCAGCTCTGAACAGTCTCCTGGGCCTCTGAGCAGTTTGAAAGATGCCCCCTAATGCTTTGCTTCCCCTGAATCTTCCTCTCTGCTCTGCTCCAATGAGGAATTTCTGGTCCTTTTCTGAGGACTCTTTGGACATCCCGACCAGGATGTTTTGGACTGAAGTGTCCCAGACTTGGAACCCCAGACTTGACAGAGACATCCTACAGGACCTTTGGCGATACTGTGCTCACTCTGGGCCAGGCTCTCTGGGAGGTCTCCCTCTGCACCCCGCCCCCAGTCTGCACCCCTCGTCCTCATGCCTTTGGGGTGCACGCCTGTTGGCCGCTTCCTTAGAAAGGGTCAAAGATTCCACGATGAGGGGCTGGAGCAATAGCACAGCGGGTGGGGCGTTTGCCTTGCATGTGGCCAACCCAGGTTCGATTCCCAGCATCCCATAGGGTCCCCTGAGCACCACTAGGAGTAGTCCCTGAGTGCATGAGCCAGGAGTAACCCCTGTGCATTGCCGGGTGTGACCCAAAAAGGAAAAAAATAAAGAGAGTCCCGCGATGGGCACCAGCAGTGCCGCCACATCAGGTGGAGTGCAGGTGAATCACGTTGCGTGGTTTCCCTCCTCTGCTCTCTGCACTTGCTGGATGAAAGGATTGAGGCACAGGAGTGATCTTGAGGCCCCGCTGGGGACCGTGTGTGCTCTGTCAGCCCTGCTGAACCGCCCGGCTGGGGGCGCGTGCGTGCTCTTCCCTCTTTCTGGGCCAAAGATGTTTCTTTTTGTCTGTGTGTTAAATGGACCTTGTGGCTCTTCTCCGAGACCGTGTCCTCCTGTCCCCTGTGACACTCGCTGCTGTATGTGGGAGAGGCTGCCTGCCCTTCTGCAAGCCCAGCGTGTTCTGCTGTGTGGTTACGTGGGCATGCAGAGGCCAGCCTTTCCTCGCCTGCCCAGCGATGCTCGCCCCCAGTACAGGCGCTGTCTTGGGGCCTCGGTGCTGACTCGCAGAGCCTGTGCCCACGCGCCCGGCCCTCTCCCACAGGAGTGCTACCTGGACAGCGACCAGACGAGCCTGTACCACGCGGCCAAGGACCTGATGACGCTTCAGGCCCTGTACGGGACCATCCCCCAGATCTTCGGGAAGGCCGAGTGCGCCAGGGTGTGCCGGGGCGGGGAGGGGGGCCTCTCTCCTGCGGGTGGAGATTGGGGCTCCACCTCGCAGTGCTCTTGGCTCTGTGCTAGGGCCAGCAAACTGAGGCTGTCTGCGTGCAAGGCGTGACCCCTGGTCCCTTTGCTGTCTCCCAGCCCTCTTTCCTTTTCTCTTTTCTGTTCTTTATCTTTTCTTTTCCATCCCTACTCTCCCTCCCTCTCTCGCACTCTCCCTCCTCCCACCCTCTCCATACCCAGCAGTGCTCGGGGCTCACTCCTGGCAGGGTTTGAGGGATCGTACGTGGTGCCAGGAATTGAACCTGGGTCAGCCACCTGCAAGGCAAGCATCCTACCCACCATACTGTCTCAGGCCCGTCTTGTTTTATTTTATTGTTCGATTTTTTCCGTCTTATTTTTAAATTTTGGATTGCCGGGCTCTTTTTAGCTTCATTTAAAAATCCGCCCATTGCTAAAAAGGCTCTGCCTGGTTCTGTACTTTGTTTCCAGCAAGTGGCCAATATGATGATCAGGATGAAGAGAGACTTTATAGGAAGCCAGAATTCAGTATTTCCTGTTTTTGATAACCTCTTGTTGCTTGATCGAAATGTGGATTTATTAACGCCCCTTGCGACTCAGCTGACATACGAGGGACTCATCGATGAAATTTATGGCATCCAGAACAGTAAGTGAAGTGACATCAGTTACTAATAGGTTAGCTGAGTAAAATCAATCTCAAAAGTGTCTGTTTTCGAAGGTGCGGCCTTTGTGTGTAAGTCAGAATATTTGAAAATGTCAGGCACTGACTTTCAGCCCAAGGTTAAAGCGAGCTCGAGCCAGGACACCATCGGGGAAACCGAGGCGAAGGCCTTGTGCAGAGGGCCATGCGGTGTGCAGCCCCGCTGCTTGGGGCCGCCCAGGGAGGCGTGAAGAATAGAGTGTTTCTGAGGGGTGCCTGGGTCCAAGGTCAGGGGGGTTTGGCCCCGGATGTTAGATTCTGTAGCATTTCAGATCTGAGAGGGGGCTAGGAAAGCTCACGGGGCTAGTGCCAGGCGCACAGCCAGCGCTCAGTTCCATCCACACTCCTGCCTCGTCCAGTGAGCACTGAGCCGGGAGTAGCTCCTGCTGGGATACAGTCTGAGAAGTTTCCCACAGTCTGATTTGTGTCTTTTCTTCAGAACAGGGAGCCCTAGGCCTCAAGAGGGGTAATTCCGGCGCCTTCAGGAGTGGCCCTGGTTGTGGGCTGGGGAAACAGCCCTGGGGATGGAGCCCCAGTCTGGAAGGACGGGGATGCAGCTAACTGCATGGGGTCTCTCTGGGGACACAGAGCCCTGCAGCCGCTGAGTGCTGGTCGAGTCCGGACAGTGCTGTCTGTCCAGTGTGCCAAGCTTGTTATTGCAGAGTGGATTGCGATGGCTTGTGTGTGTGTGTGTGTGTGTGTTTCTGCAGTGGTGAATGTGTGGCTCAGTGATGGCGGCCACGGAAGCAGAGCAGGACCACATGTGGAGGCATTTCCACACAACAACCCGTTTTCCTGCTCTTTAATGATTATGAAGGTGTTTCCGGTTTGTTTTTTACCAGTTGTTCCGAAGGATAACCTCTTAAGTTGTTTCCTTTTGTGGGGACAGTCGTAAGCAGTGCCCAAGGGGCCGTGGGGCTGATCTCGGTGATTTTCTGCTCTGTGGGGCCAGTCTGTGGCCCTGGAGCCACCAGGGCTGTGCCTGACAGCAGCTGGGGGTGATGCCACACACACAGCCCCTCCCCAGACTCCTGCTCCGAGCTGTCCTGGCACGGGAGCACCCTGTGTGAGGGGTCCCCACCTCCTGGTGCTTCTGCAAGTCTCGGGGGATCTGGCAGAGGTGCTGGGGTTGGGGGTGCGGAGGTGTGAGAGATGGGACTCGTGGGGTGCCTCCGGGAGGAAGGAGTTTCGGGAACTCACAGTCTCTTCACATCACACACTTCCTGCTGATCAAACATTTAATTAAGGGAGAGGGCTGGAGTGATAGCAGAGCGGGTAGGGCATTTGCCTTGCACGCGGCTCAGCCCGGGTTCGATTCCCAGCATCCCATATGGTCCCCTGAGCACCGCCAGGAGTAATTCCTGAGTGCAGAGCCAGGAGTAATTCCAATGCATCGCTGGGTGTAACCCCCCCAAAAGAAACCGTTAAGAGAAATCTGAAAAACAAGGGGAAATTGGGCTTCCCCATAACCCCCCAGCTCTGCGCCCGTGGCTGGACCGAGGGCGATGGCAGGCCCGTGCAGGAGCTGCGTGCAGGCTGCCTGGGCCAGCGGCTGCCCCTCAGCTTTGAGCTGGAATGCGAGGTCTTGCCGACCTCGTGTATCTCAGCATGTGCTCAGGCCCCGGGTCCCGCGGCCACCGTGGCGTGCTGTCTCCAGACGCTGGCGCCCGGGCTGTTCGGAGGGGCTTAGGATTTGGAAAGCACCGAGAAGTATTTTCCTTCCGTCGGTCTCTTTCTCTCCCCACATTCTCCGATGCAGGAGTTCTTGTTGCTTTATGATTCTCAGCTCCACCCCACAGTGCTCAGGGCCCACACGGGGCAGTGCTCAGAGGAACAGACAGCTGGACTTGAGCGTGTGCTGCCCCCGATGACCCGTCTCTCTGGACCCACAGCAGTGGAGCTGATTGTGTGTAGACACGTCGGGATTTGTGTTGAAACCGGAGATGTTTTTTTGAAAGGAACCAATTTGGAGCTAGAGGCAGAGCAGCAGTTAGGGTGAGTTTGGTCCCCAGGACCACATATGGTTCCCCCAGACACTGCCAAGAATAAGCCCAGAGCACAGAGCCAGGAATAAGCCTTGAGCACTGACAGGTGTGGCCCAAAAATCAGAGAAAGGAAAAAGAAAGGAAAGAAGCCGTCGGAGCTGTCTCCCGCCCTCATGCACACTTCCATGCTGAGGTGATTCCTGGGATCTTCTTTTTCTTTTTCTTTTTCTTTTTTGAAGAGTATCTTGCCCGCACGGCAAAGCCTGGCAAGCTACCCGTGACGTGTTCGATATGCCAAACACAGTAACAAGTCTCAAAATGGAGACGTTACTGGGCCTGCTTGAGCAAAATCTATGAACAATGGAAGGACAGTGACAGGGGTCACACTCGGCAATGCACAGGGGTTACTCCTGGTGCTGCTCTCAGGAGTTACTCCTGGCGGTGCTCAGGGGGCCATATGGGATGCTGGGAATCGAACCAGGGTCTGCCCGGTGCAAGGCAAACACCCTCCCTGCTGTGCTATCACTCCAGCCCCATCCTGGGCTCCTCTTGGCTTGTTGAGATGTCGGTGTAGACTGCATGCACATGCACGCGCCAGCAGGACAAACAGTGGGCCGCACTGGGGCATGTTTCCTCGGGTGGCCCCATCCTGAGTTCGGTTTGGGCTGGCAGTGGCAGGAGGCGGCCCACGGGCCAGGCCAGGGAAGCCGTGCGTGAAAAGTGTGAGCGTCCTCCGCTCGTGCACAGCTAGTGACTCAAAGCCCAGTGCTCTCCCCTGACAGGAAGTCTCTGGAGTCTCACTTGGGGTGTCCCCTCCCGTGCAGGTCATGTAAAGTTGCCGCCCGAGAAATTCGCCCCGAAGAGGCAGGGTGACGGGCAGGACCTGCCCACAGAGGCCAAGAAGCTGCCGCTGAACTCAGCCGAGGAGCTCCACGCCGAGATCCGAGACTGCAACTTCAACGCCGTGGGCGCCGTGCTCAGCAAGAAGGCCAAGGTCATCACGGCCGCCTTTGAGGTGACTGGGGCCTGGGGCCAGGCGGCAGGCGGGCTGCGGGCGCCTGGGGAAAGGTGGTGCCAGGCCCTCTCCTGGTGTCAGGTCCTTTGCCAGTCACCGTCCGCACTCCCTGTCCCTCCCTCCTTCCTCCCAGCCGCTGGCGGTGGTGGCATCTCCGCTAGCTCCTGCATCTAGGGAATCCGGGATCAGCCCGAGCAGGCTGGGAGGGTGGGTGATACTGAGAGCACAGTCCCCGGCCCCCAGCTTCCTTAGCACCTCGCGCCCTCCTGCTGCTCTTTATTCTGGGTTCAGGTCACTTTTGAAACCTGAATCAGTAAAATGATAGAAGCTGAATTTTTTAACTCTGGGGAAGTTTTTAAAAATCACTTTTTCCCTTGAAGGATGGATTTCCTGATTTCATCTTTTTTAGGAGTTATCTCTACTGTATCAGTATTTGTATTTCTTTGGGTTTTTTTTTTTTTTTGAGGGGAGGCACACCCAGAGGTGCACAGGGCTAAATCCTGGCTCTGCGCTCAGGGATCACTTCTGGTGGGCTGAGGCAACCCCATGGGATGCTGGGGATCGAACCCAGGCTGGCCGCATGCAAGGCAAGCACCTCGCCACTGTTCTGTCACTCTGACCCCATGGTTGTTGTATTTCTGAAGTTGCTTTTGTTCACTTGGGTTTTGTTCCTCAAATTTTTATTTCCTCACCGTGACTTATAAAGCTATGGATAAGAAGTGTCGGGCATTCACTGTGCCAGCTCCGAGCTCGCCGTGGTGTCCACTTCCCTCCCTTCCCGCTGCCAGTGCTCAGGGCTGGCTCCTGGCAGGCCTCGGGGTTCTGTGGGGAGGCCGGGCACTGAGCAAGCGCCTCCCCCACTGTATAGCTTGGACCCAGGAAACGTTTTACACTTAATTTGCTATTGTTGAGGTCTCAGGCTATACGAGCGTTAGCTTTTGTGGCTTCAAGGCAGTTTGCTGAGCTCCACATCCCTGGCAGGGACCATGCAGTGTCAGGTGTGGCCTGCGTGGGCCCTGGGCTCCCTCCCTGTCCACATGGTCTCCCAGTGCTGCAGGATGTGGCTGTCGCAGTCCCTGGACCCACCAATCTGCCTTTTCTATTTTCCTGTGGCTGTGGGATCTGGTTATAGCCTAATTCGTTTTGTGTCCGTTTCTCACACTAAAAATTAATTTGGGGGAGCCGGAGGGATAGCACAACGGGCCAGGCGCTTACCTTGCATGCAGCTGACCTGGGTTCACTCCCCAGCATTCCATGTGGTCCCGGTGCAGGCCAGGAGTGATCCTTGAGCTCCAGGCCAGGAGGAAGCCCGGGGCACTGCCTTGCACGTGATTCAAACATGCCCTGGGCAACCCAAAGACCCAAACTCTTAAAAATGCACTCTTGGCAGCCAGGGCTGGGGCTGAGGCACATTGTGTGTGTGTGTGTGTGTGTGTGTGTGCGTGTGTGTGTATGTATGCGAGGCCCTGAGTGCGCGAGGCCCTGAGTGCTGTCCCCAGTACTGTCGTGACCTTCTCCCCTCCCTCAGGAAAGGCACAACGCCAAGACGGTGGGCGAGATCAAGCAGTTCGTCTCCCAGCTACCCCACATGCAGGCGGCGTGGGGCTCCCTGGCCAACCACACCTCCATCGCCGAGCGCATCCAGGATGTGACGAGTGAGTGCCCTGTCCCGGGCTCAGGCTCAGGGTGTGTCACTGGCTCCCTGCTACTTCTGGGGGCCCCGGCTACTGTTTCACTTGTGCATTGTTCCCTGTGCCAGCCGCTGTGTCCTCGCAGAAATGTTCCGAGTGTGACTGTTGGGTTCTGCGGGGTCAGGTGGTGCAGCAGGGCTCTCCCAGGCTCTGGGTGGCGCCAGCACTGCTTCGCCAGACCTGGCACTACTTGCTGAGTTGGTTTCAGTCGGATGTTGCAAGGAGCTGGAGTAGGAGCGGTACTGCAGTGCCTGGCACACAGCCGGCCCGGGTTGGATCCCGGAGTCCCATATGGTGTCCGAAGCCTGCCAGGAGTGATCCCTGAGCACCACCGGGGGTGGCCCCCAAACGAACCAAAGTAAAATGCCCTTGGAAATTGCTTTAATTAGTGTGAAGGGGAGCTGCTAGGGCCCACGCCCCGGGGCTCTGTGTCTAGGCGCACCTCGGGGCACAGGCCGTCAGCCTCACTGTTTTGGAAGGTGCCTTTCCCGGTGATGACTTAAACTTGGTGCTTGCTTGCTACTTTGCATGCCTCCGGGAGAAATGAGCATTTATCCCACTTCTGAGATGCTCGTGTGTGAATTATGTTTCAGCGTCTGAAGACTTCTTTGATCAGTTAACCGTGGAGCAGGAGTTGATGTCTGGAATAGACACCGATAAGGTACGTGAACACTAAAACCGTTTTAGCCGATAGTTAACCGGATTGGCAAACAGAACTCGAGGTAGCAAAGGAATCGCTTTGATTCCCGTGTCTGGCCTAAATATCTGTCAGGGCAGTGCAAAATGTGCGGAAAGAGATTCTGCCAAGGGATAGGTTTCTGTTGACCGGGGGTGGTGTGTGTGTGTGTGTGTGTGTTCCATTGTGTGTGTGTTCGTGCATATGTGTGTGTGTTCCATTGTGTGTGTGTGTGCATGTGTTCCATTGCTGTTTGCTGTCCTCAGAGAAACAAGACCCAGCCCTGAAGCCCAAGACTATTGAAGCCCATCACAGATAATTTAAGAGCGTGGGTTGTATGATCCCTTTTTCTGTCTGCCTGTCAATAAATCCTGCATTGTCACTTGCAGCAAGCAAGCGCCCAAATTCCCCACAGTCCCTGCTACTTTACTGATGCGGCTCAGGTGTCGCTGACAAGTGGGACATTTGCACCCACCCGCAGCCCCTGGAGCTTAGGTTGTCCAGGGAGTGTAGGCAGGAGCGTGAGTCAATCTCCAGCCTCTCCTTGATCGGGCCTCTGAGGGGCCCAGGAACGCCCAGGCCTGCAGGCCCAGACCCGGCGCTCACGCACAAACCTGCCATGACTCTACGTCAACAGTTATATCGAGGACTGCATCTCCCAGAAGCATCCACTCATCAAGGTGCTCAGGCTCATTTGCCTGCAGTCGGTGTGCAACAGTGGGCTCAAGCAGAAGGTTCTGGATTATTACAAAAAAGAGAAATTCTCCAGGTCAGTGTTTCTAAGTGACTCATTTGCCAAGGGAGAAATTTTTTTAAAAGGCCCTTGGTCTTGCACGTGGCCCACCTAGGCTCGATCCCCGGCACCCATATGGGTCCCCTGAGCCCCACCAGCACTGATCCCTGAGCACAGGAAGTGCGGGGGCAAAAGCAAACAAAACAAAGGAGACATCTGGAAAATAGCACGTCAGGAGGTGTGTTTGGCCTCCTTTTCCTACTCAGTTATTTCAGTACACTGTCATCTATCTTCCTTACCTTGGGCCCATGCATTCTGGCTTTAAAGTGAAAATGTGGGGTCCAAAGAGCTCGAAAGGGGCTGCAGCAATAGCACAGCGGGTAGGGCGTTTGCCTTGCACGCAGCCGATCCTGGTTCGATTCCCAGCATCCCATATGGTTTCCCGAGCACCGCCAGGAGTGATTCCTGAGCGCAAAGCCAGGAGTAACCCCTGAGCTTCGCCGGGTGTGACCCGAAAAGAAAAAAAAACAAAAACCAAGAGCTAGAAAGGGGTAAGGCACTTGTCTTGCATGCTGCCGGGTATGACTCAAGAACAAAAGTATCAGAATGAGAGTGAAAATGTTCGCTCCCTCTTCGGAAGTGGGAGATCTAGCAGGCTCCCCAACTTCTCTTGCAGACATATGGCTACGAGCACATCCTGACGTTACAGAACCTGGAGAAGGCCGGGCTGCTGCGGCCCCAGCAGGGGGCAGGAACAGCTACCCCACCTTCCGGAAGACCCTGCGCCTCTGGATGGACGATGTGAATGAGCAGGTGAGCCAAGTCTTCGAGCACACGCAGTCACATGCACGCCATCTAATAGGCGAGCCGAGCCTTCACGCACATGCACGCGCGCCAACATACACACACAGACACGTACATAGACACACACACATTTCCCCAGTGGTGTGGCATTCTGCTGGTGGGAAGGCGCTGCCCTTGCAGAAGCCAGGACTGAGTGGGGCTTGTTGGGGGACACTTTTTGAAGATGGGGGCTGGGGGTGGGAAGAGGGGGCCCTTGTCCACTTAGGCTTCAGGGCGGGGGAGGCTGGTCAGGACTCAAGGAAGCCTCTGGTCAGCGAAAAGGCCAGCCTCAAGTAAGAGGATTGGGGACCAACACAACTGACTCACCGTGGGCAGTTGGGGCTGCTGGACTCAGAGTCACTGAGAGAGAGGGGGGTTTCAGACTGGGGGTCACTGTGATGCTGGGTGCTGTCACTCTCACCCTTGGGAGATTTGGGCGTGGCTGTGCCCTGGGGCCTCGCCCCCGGAAGAATGCCTGAGAGTAGCTTGGCTGGGCTTAGAGCTCTCCACATTCCGTCCCCCCAGTGGGCCAAGTTTCCATAGGAGAAGTTTCTCACCAAATCGATGAACAGTTTTTCTTCTGTGGGGGTCGGATGGAATCTTTCCCGGGCAGACAGTTCAATGTTCAGACCCAGAGGTGCTGGGGTTTGGCCACGCCCCTGCCCTCTGCACGGGCTGCCGGGCACTGGCACCTTCCAGCACACAGGGGCACCAAGCAGCTTTCTGAGATTGGTTTGAGACAGAAGGACTCAGGGCCAGGAGAGGTGAGGGCAGAGCCATGTGTCAGCTCTGCACCACCAGGTCTGATGCATAAAGCTGTAGGGGCGGGGGTGTGGGGGAGAGAGAAGGAGAGAATAGAGAGATTGGGAATTGGGTAGAGGGTGGAGATGGCAGGGCTCAGCGGGGTAGGCTGGAGCACACTGTGTTCCTCCCCAAAGTCAAATCCAGGACGGCAGCGTGGAGGACATTTGCCTTTAATGCGGCCAACCCAGGTTGTGATCCCTGAGTGCAGCACCAGGAGGGAGCCCTGAGCACCGCAGGGTATGGCCTCCGCCAGAGAAAAAAAAAAGATCCCATGGCCCATTAGGCAGAGAGGAGTTGGTTGACTCCAGGTGTCCCTCTCGAATCCTCCGCAGAACCCCACGGACATCTCGGCTATGCCCCCCTCAGCATGCGGCTGGCCCAGCTGCTCTCCCGGCCTGGTTGGCGCAGAATCGAGGAAGTTCTGCGCATTCTCCCGGGCCCCCACTTCGAGGAGCGCAGCCGCTGCCCACGGGCCTGCAGAAGAAACAGGTTTGTGAGGGATTTTGTTTTCGTGACCCGCCTTTCCCCTTGATTGAGTCTTGGCAAGACCTGAAGACTCTAATCTTACATTCTCATTTTCTAGAAATACAATTGCCTACATTTTTCATTCAAACTCTTGAGGTTCTGCAGTGTGACCTCAGGGCTGGGTGCAGGGTGTGCGGGAAATTCTGTTTCTCCCACACGCCCGTCCCAGCCTGTTTCCTACTGGTTATTTTCAGCACATATTTATTTGTTTGCTTTGCTTTGGTTTTTGCTTGGGGTCTCACCTGGTGATGCTCAGGAATTACTCTAGGGGGTTCTCAGGGGTCCATATTTGACTCTTTGATGCCAGGGAAGCACCTTTGCACTGAACTATATATCTGGCCCCCCGGAGTTTTTCTTTTTTAAATGTTGTCTTTTTCTGAAAGATGGATTTTTGTTTGCAAATATGATTTTATATGTTTTGTTTACTATCTTTATGACAGTGAGCACTTCTGAAATATTTCTCTTTCAAAGTGTCAGCTTGGCTCTTAGGGGCGCCCGGGCCAGAACTCTGGCTCTTTCTTCTGTGCGGTGAGGTTTCTCCATGCTTAGTCCCTTAAGACAATCTCTGGACCCAAAAGCATTGATTTATGTGAGATTTCAACCAGATGCTTTTCCTATGACGTGTTCTTAGCTGTAAATAGGGAAAATTGGGCATGGCTGGAGTTCTGGCAGGCCGAGTGAGAACACCCCCCCCCCGCCCCCAAGTGGGTAACCACCACCTAGAGTGTGCGACCCTCAGCCTCAGCGAGAAAGGGAGGGAAAGGGAAAATAAATACCGAAATGAAGGGGAAGATGCAAGGGGGAAACACATCAGCTTGATAATGTCCTCTAAAAACGGCATACCAGGGCCAGAGAGATAGTAAGGTGGGTAGGGCACTTGCCTTGCCCCTGGCAGACCCGGGTTCGTTCCCTGGCACTCCATATGGTCCTCCAAGCCCCGCCTGGTGTTACCCCCAGTGCCAAGCCAGGGAGTCAACTTGAACCCGTGCACGACCCCAGCGCCCCCGGTGCCTGCCTGCGCCCTCTGCACCCTCTGCCATTGGAAGCTTGTGCAGGTGTGTTTGAGACGCAATCTCATTTCCCTGCGTTCTTGGCCATGTGAGTTGATTTGTGGTACTGGTACTGCTGGTCTCAGGACTTGACCTTTTGAGAACGCAGGTGCATCACCAGATTTCCGGGCACCCTTTCCCCTCAGCATGTTGGTCTCAGCAGCACCTTAAGAGAAAGAACCTGGGGCTCGCTTGTGTTCTGGGATGCTGTCACCCAGCTACCCATGGGTTTGCTCACGTCCCTGGGCTTCGGCCTGTGGAATCCAGAACTTTCCTGGGATCCCCCGATGGTCTCTCCCCACCCCAGTCTTGGAGCAGGGAAGGGCTTGCATGCCCTTGTGTGGTGACAGGACAGGGGCCTGCCCGGCCCTTTGTGGTGACAGGACTCGGGGTTCACCTTCCATGCGAGTCATTGCATGTCTGGGAGAGGCTTCTCTGCTCCTTCTGTTCCCAGTCAGCAGTGCGGAAGCGTTGAGGAAGCGGCTTGGTCACCCCAGCTGAGGGTAGGGGCTGTCTCGGTCACACCCAGGGTCGCTCCTGGCCCTGTGCGGGCGGGGTGGGTCCATCCCAACAGACAGACCTGAGACAGGTCGGAACCAAGGGCCCCACATCCCCCCGTGGATGCTGCATTCACATCTTCTCTCCCGCCCTGAGCCACGATGGCCCCCGAGCCCGCATCCCGGTGGGGGAAGCCACGGCTCTGCTCACCTGAGCTGCTTGCAGTGGCCCTCACTCCAGGTATTCTGCTCAAGGGACCCCAGAACATGGGCACTCTGGCGTGTGTCATGTGAGCAGTCAGATTGGGCTCAAGGCGCTGGGGGGCTCGCCCCGCCTGGTGGAGTTTGCCAAGGGCCCAGGCGCCCTCACCAAGGTCCGTCTCTGAGGCTTCCTCGTGTTAATATGAGGGACCTTCCAGCCCTCACAGAACGGAGTCTGCTGTTCGTGTCCGATCCCCCGCCCACACACACACACACACACACACACACACACACACACACACGGAGCCCTAGGGGCTTATAAAGAGGAATTACAAGGGCTGGAGCAATATACATTGGGAGGGCATTTGCCTTGCACGAGGCTGACCCAGGTTCAATCCCCGGCATCCCATGTGGTCCCCAAAGCACCACCAGAATAATTCCTGAGTGCAGAGCCTATCCCTTGAGCCTCGCCGGGTGGGAGTTGTTAGAGGTGTCTCTGTAGTAATACGCCGTTTTTAAACATGAATGTTTTGTTTGGGTGCTCGGGGCTGGGCAGGGCCGGGCAGGAGCCGACTTAGCTGTCCGCAGGCAGACACAGTTTCCGCTCTGAACAGTCACCTGGGCCCCTGAGCAGTTCGAAAGAGGCCCCCTAATGCTTTCCTTCCCCTGCATCATCCTCTGTGGTCTGCTCCAATGCAGAGTTTCCGGTTCTTTTCTGAGGACTCTTTGGACATCCTGACCATGGTGGCTTAGACTCAAGTGTGAGGCTGCACCCCAGACCTGGCGGAGCCATCCTACGGGGTCTTTGGGGATGTTATGCTCACTCTGGGCCAGGCTCTCTGGGAGGTCTCCCTCTGCACCCCGCCCCCAGTCTGCACACCTCCACGGTGTTATCTTTTTATTGTTAATTTTTTCACCCGGAGAGGCACGGGGGTTATTCCTGGCTGTGCACTCAGGATTTACTCCTGCCGGTGCTCAGGGGACCATATGGGATGCCGGGATTTGAACCCAGGTTGGCTGCATGCAAGGCAAATGCCCTCCCCGCTGCACTATCGTTCCAGCCCCGACACTAGAAGCTTCGACCTGGGGATCCTTGTTCCTTCAGCTCTTTTGCATGGAAGGGCGGGTGTGAGTCAGACCTGAGCGGCTGTGAGCGTTGGGGGGATTCCATGGCATGTGGGGTGTCCGTGAGTTTTCCGAGGCATGTGGGGTGTCCCCTGGCAGGTTCTGCAGGGCAGCTGGGACTGGGACCCAGGTTAGGCCAGAGACCGGCCTCACCTCCAGTCACCTTCTCTCAGTCCTGTTTGCCGGCTTGCTCTTCTCTTCGAGCTCTTGCTAACTCTGATTTTTCCCCCTGACACATAAAAATTTCCTCTATCTGGATATTTTGAAGTTAAATGCCAGCGTGAGGCGGGTGACGGGGCTCGCTGATGACAGTGAATAGATGCCGTTTGCATATGTCCTGTGCCTTCAGGCTGTATATAGTCTTGAACTGTGTCTGCAGCTTGTGAAATTTTGTTTGGAACGGAAGACTGATTTTTATGTAACTTCCTGATAGAATGTCGTGCGGTGCTGCCCGAGGGGTAAGGGGTCCTCGGAGTCCTAAGGGGGGAAAATGACCCAAATTGAGGTGGTTCCTGTGTGCCAGTGTCCCATCACGCCACTCCTTCCCAGGGCTGGTGTTTCCCTGTCCAGAAGACGCTGGACATACGTGAGCCAGAGCTCTAGCACGGAGGAAGCATTTGTGCTGTGGGATGAAATAGAACTGCCTTCGGAACCCCCAGCTTTGAGTCAAGCTGACATTTTCAAGAAATACAAACTAGACTTTTTTTTCCCCATTTTTAATACCAGTGCGGGCCCAGTAATGTCTCCATTGGAGACTTTATTGTTACTGTGTCTGGCATATCGAATACGTCACGGGGAGCTTGCCAGGCTCTGCTGTGCCCTGAGAGATATTTAGCTTACCCTTTCAAGGTTCATTTAGAGAAGATCTTGGCGTTAAATCAGAGTTGGGTGCTAACCGAGTTCAGAGTGTTTGCTTATTTGCGGCCTTCTTTGTCTCTTAAGAGGAGCCGTAGTTAGAGGCCTCCAGAGAAAACAAAACACAAGCACCCGCTTCCTCCAGGCTTGGTTCCTCTGTTCTCAACCCCTGGCCACTTGTCTATGCATCGTCCCCAGAGCAGGCAGGGGACAGAGGCAGAGAGGGTCTGAGCAGCCCCTGCATGGTGCTCCCTGAGCAGTGCTCCCCATCTTTGTGGCTTCTGTTGAGGTTCTGAAGTGAGTCATCAGGTTCTAGTGACAAATGTCTCATGTACGGCGTGACACAAACATGGAGTTTGTGCCATCAGTCGCCGAGGTGGGAGGAGGGAGCGTCGGGTTTTGGGGGTCAGTGGCAGGAGGATGTGACCCATAGCGTGTCAGCTTTATATAGGGTGGGGGAAAATGGATCGTTTGGGGAGGAGTGTGCTTGGGGTACAGACTTGCCGCGTTTTTCTGGATTTCTCTCTCTCTCTTTTTTTATTTAGGAGTACTGCTATATATTCAGCCACTGATTAGCTGATTGAATTCTGCATGAACTCCACCTTACTTCTTTTTTCATTTTTTATGATTTTATTTATTGAATCGCCATGAGAGCAGTTACAAAGCTTTCAGGTCTAAGTCTTGGTCATACAATGAAACACCCGTACCTTCACCAGTGCCCATTCTCCACCAACAACAACCCCAGTATATCCCCATCCCACACCCTCCCCCTACGTGTGGGGCAGATGATTTCCAAATTATTTTCTCTCGACTTTGATCACATTCGATATTTTGACACCAGACCCACCTTTATTGTTTGATATTTTACCCCAACACTCAGATCTGCTGAAAAGGCAACAGTAGACAGTTTGTTTTCTATTGCTGGTTATGAATAACCTATGATGTTGTGTGGCTGCAGTAGTGGCCGCGCGACATTGAACTTCCAAATTTGAACACTTCAATGTGGAGGGATTTCTGCCCAAACCTGCTGGGTTCCGAGATTTGCTCCTGAGTCTCTGGCATCATGGTAATTAAGCAGCTTGATCAGGAGTCAGAGAGGCCGTTCATGGACGATGACTTGGGGTCTCGTTGGGACGGGGAGGACAGGACTGGCTCCACCCCCATCCTGTGAGGCCCAACAAGTTTTGTCACTGAGGGCCCAAGCCTGACTGTCCAGTGACCTCTGGAGGATGGCGGCCACCTGGCCGCCAGGGGGAACAGGCCAAGGCATGAAACCATGGGCCCAGCACTGCAGGGACCAGACGCCTTTCTGCGAAAAGCCCCTGGGTTTCGAGATTTGTTTCTGAGTCTGTGGGATCATGGCCATTGAGCAGTTCAATCAGGAACCAGAGAGGCCATCCTCCAAGGATACAGCTGAGCCGGAGGTGGCTTGTGGGTGTGTTTCCCACATACCTAACTTTTGGCTGTTTACTTCCTTGGTAAACTTTGCCCAAGTTTTTGGGGTCTGGCCAAAGGCACAGCAGCAATTTTGGGGTATCTGGAGTCTGAAGGTGCCATCAGGCTGCTGATGCACTCGCCTCACAAGTAGTGTTTTTCGTTTGTGTGTTTATTTGTTTTTAATGTAGGAGTAGTGCTCTTTATTCAGCCACTGATTAGCTGATTGAATTGGGCTTGAACTCCACCTTACTTTTTTTGGTTTTCATAATTTTATTTATTTTTTTTTCTTCTTCTATTTATTTATTGAATCACCGTGGGAAAAGTTACAAAGCTTTCAGATTTAAGTCTCGGTCATGCAATGATCAAACACCTTTCCCTTCACCCTTCACCAGTGCTCACATTTTTCACCACCAAGAACCCCACTATACCCCAGCTCCCACCCACCCAATGCCTGTGAGGCAGATGATTTCTACTTAACTCTTCTCTACTTTGATTACATTCATTGTTTCGACAAAAATGCACCTTGATTGTTTAGAATTTACCCCCCAACAATCAGAATGGCTGAAAAGGCATTGTGAAATACGTTGTTTTCTATATAAAGTTTGGAGTTCCGGGGCTGGAGAGATAGCACAGCGGGTAGGGCGTTTGCCTTTGACGTGACCAACTCGCTTCCAGTCCCAGCATCCATATGGTCCCCTGAGCAATGCAGGAGTAACTCCTGAGTGCAGAGCCAGGAGTAACTCCTGAGTGCAGAGCCAGGAATAACCCTTGTGCATCACCAGTTGTGACCCAAAAAGCCAAAAAAAAAAGTTTGGTGTTCCTCCCCTCCAAACACAGGTGTGAGGTGCTGCGTTTCGCTGAGCAAGCAGAAGGAAAGCAGAGAGCTCGGGCCCAGTGGTTGATGCAAATTGCTGGGCCAGGCCGTCGAGCAAGGGAAATTTGGGGATCTCTGGGACCCGTCCTCGGGCCCAGTGCTCTCTGGGGCCCCTAGCTTGGTCATGTCCTACGAGTTGGGGGCGAGCCTGGCCTTTGTGCTTGCATTGCATTTGGACAGGCAGGTGGGGTGTTCAGGGCCCAGCTGCTGACACCTGATCCAGCCCTGGCCAGGTGGGAGGACGGAGATTGGCAGCTAGCCCCGGATGCCCAAGGTAACCAGTCAAGGAGATAACTAGAGTCAATCCCAGTCGAGTTGGGTGATAGGCTGAGATAACGCACCGAGCCACTGAGGCAGATCCTGTCTGGAGACGCTCGGGCACCTTGATCCCAGGCCGGCCTGGCCTGGCGGGGGGCGGGGGAGAGTGGGCGCCAACCTCGGCGTTTCCGTGGCTCGGAGCTTCCGGGCCCTTCAGCTTGCTCTGCTGTTGTTTTGTTTTTGGGTCACACCTGGACATGTTCCGGGGTCACTCCTGGCTCTGCACTCAGGACTTACTCCTGGAGGTGCTGTGCGGTCCCTATGGGATGCCGGGATTGAACCCGGGTCAGTTGTGTGCAAGGCAAACGCCTTCCCTGCTGTACTAGAGTTCTGGCCCCATGGCCCAAAACTTAAAGAAAAATCCTTGCTGGGGTTGCCCTGTCCCTGGCACCCTGTCAGCCTCGTGGGTCTGCACACGGCTTGTGTGACTGCCTCGAGTGGCCAGTAACAAGGGGCGCCCGCCTGGCCTCCTGCTCCCCAGGGCTGCTCTCTGCCCAGTATTCCTGGCCCTGCAGCCTTCAACTCCTACCCTGTGTTCCCTCCTCCTTTCTGTGGTGTTCCCCTCCTCTCTCAGTGGCCCACCCCCTGGGGTCACCCCCCTTCCTGCGTGGTGCTGGGACAGCAGAGCTGCCGGGTTTGTGCCGGCTTTGTGCCAGGTGCACGTGTTACCACGGGGGCTTGGACTCAGGACCTCATGCTTGTGAGGCAGTGCTCAAAACCCCCTCTCGGACATCCCTCCCCTTCAAGCTGAAGGAACGGTCTTGACCCACGTTCAGGCTCACACCTCTGCTTCCTGCCGAATCACTGCCGGCCTCTAGCAGGCCAGGACCCGTGTGCCATGCCTGTGTGAAGCAGGGACGTTCTGGGGCGTGAGCCTGCTAGCGTCTTTGTCATGGACACACGTGATCCCATGACAGGATTTAGGGTCACGGTCGAAACACAGGAGCATGGGGGTGAGGGGGGTCAGGGCTTGTTCAGGCCGGAGACTCTACTGGGCTCACACATGGCACTGAGTGCTCAAGTCTCCGGGAGACAGTGAGGCTCAAACACATTTTCTTTTTTTTTTTAATATAATTTATTTATTTATTTACTGAATCACTGTGGGAAAAGTTACAGAGCTTTCAGGTTTAGGTCTCAGTCATGTAAATATCAAACACATTTCCCTTTACCAATACTTATTTTTAACCGCGAACCCCAATAGAACCCCACCTCCCACCCCTCCCAATTCCTGTGAGGCAGATGAGTTCTAGTTAACACTCTGTCTACTTTGACTAGATTCATTGTTTCAATAAAAGATGCACCATTATTGTTTAGAGTTTACGACCCCCCCCCCAAATCAGACATGCTCAAAAAGCATTGTGAAATGATTTGATTTTCTTTCTACAGCTGGGTTTGGATTTCTGCTCTTTTACTTATTAACCCTGGAAATATTTCTATTAAAAGTTAGATAATTAAGAGATTGGTTTCTGTGCTCTGGAGTCGTGGCCGTGCCAGAGAGCCGCTCGTGGGGGGCAACTGGCGACCTCGGTAGGGCATGAAGGACGGGCCGGAACGCCCCCTTCCCGTGAGGTTTTTGCTGCTCCCGACCCCCGGCTCAAACCTGCTGTCCACCAGGCTCCTGTGCGGCCGCCACCTTTCTTTCCAGAGAGGAGAGGGCGAAGGGGGCAACATCCTTTCCCCTCCGGGCAGGCATGATGGCGCGGTTTAACACATAGTCCATTCGCTTTTCTGCTCCAAGCGGCTGGTTCTCTGTGCTAAGTCCTTGTGCTTCTGGGGCCGTGGCCGTGCCGGAGAGCCGCTCGTGGGGGGCAACTGGCGACCTCGGTAAGGCGTGAAGCTCAAACACATTTTCTTTCACGCTGTTTTTTCTTTTTTTTTTTTGGCTTTTTGGGTCGCACTCAGTGATGCTCAGGAATTACTCCTGGCAGTGCTCAGGACTGGTGATCGAACCTTGGTCAGCCGTGAGCAAGGCAAACCCCTCCCCACTGTGCTCTCACTTCAGCCCCTCCTTTTGCATCTTTTTGTGTTTTTTCAGAATTGATTGACTTCCTCGTAGCCTTTGCTGTCCCTGACGTTCTCTGTAGAGTCCCTTGTTGCACACTGTGTTTCGTGGGCACCTTGGCATCAAGACTTGGCGCTTGCCTGGTGCATGGCTCACCCCATAGGTCCCCTGAGCACCGCCAGGAGTGATTCCCGAGTGCAGACCCAGGAGTAACCCTGAGCACTGCCGGGTGTCCCAAAAAACAAAAGGAAAGAAAGAAAATAGGTATCCTTGCCCGGAAGGGTAGCCCAGGGCCAAGGAGCCTGCCTTGCCTGCGGCTGACCCCACACCACCCTGTACGTAACCCCTCCTCCCCCACCCAGGTCCTGCGAGGATGAGCCCCGATGACTGAATCAGAGTCGGCCCTGAGCACCGCCAGGCGTCCTGTCCAGGTGTCCTGTCCTGAGCCCCCAGGTTAGGTCACTCCACCCTCCCCACCTCCCCACCACTCCCCCGTTCCTGCTCACTCATCCTCGAGGGGACCCGCACTCATTCAGCTTGTGCTCCCATCCGAGCAGGCCAGGCCATACTCCTCTGTACAGCTCTCAGGCCTTAGTGGGCTGGGCCACGCCCTGGCCACGGTGCAGCAGGTGTTGCTCACAGCACTGGGGTCACAGAGAGCAGGGCTGTCTGGGTTGGGCTCAGGGCCTCTGCCCTGTCGCTCTGCCCCTCCGCCCCCCCCACCCCGCCCACAGATTTTATGGCCCGGCTCCTGAGGAGGGCCCTGGGCACGGTCACTGGGTCCAGGTCCCACTCAGAGGACGCCGAATGACCTCAGTTGGAGATCTGTAACTGACAAACATTTGTCAAACGTTTTCTGAAACCACTTTCTCAGGGCCCAGGAGTCCAGAACTGGGCCCCACAGGGACCAGAGGCACATTGGCCAGCTAGTGCTGGCGTCTGCAGGGCAGCCCTCCGGAGCCTCAGCCGGACCCTGGCGTCATGAAGGGTGGCGTCTGCCCCTTTAAGAAGGGCCCATGATGCCCTCCTCCTTGCTGAATTCTTGTTCTACCTCGGAACATTCTAGACTCCAACTGCCATTTTCAGTCTCTGCAGGAGACTGGAACGAGCCTGTTTGGCAGAGCTCAGTTCTTTAAGCTGCGAGTGCAGTGTGACACAGGTGAATCTGAGTCTCTGGGCTTTTTTCCCGCGTGCAGGCGGCTTTTTTCTCTAACAGTTCTTTAGTGTATGATAGTTTTTAATCTGTAGTTCGTTTAAGTTTTTTTAGTAGTTATATATATATTTTGGGGGACTGGGTGGGGGTGGGGTGGGGTGGGGTGGCCATACCTGGCTGTGCCCAGGGGTCACCCTGGCCGGCTAACGTCCCTGTGCTGACGGAGATCGAGCCCAGGACAACTGGATAGAAGGGAAGTGCCCTCCCCACTGTCCTGCCTCTATGCCCCCTGCGGACTTTTCTATTCAATGTGGAATGACTCTGAAGTCAGTGGGCCCTCATGAGGGGCTGATGAGAAGCAGAGGAGAAGATGTCACTCCCCCGGGACTGGCTGGAGCGCTGGCACTGATGAGCGCGATGAGCCCTGCCAGCCCCACAATGCCCACTAGGCCTTCCCGGGGTCTCGGGCCGGAGTGAGGGGTTGCCCTTTTCAGGGAAAGGGAGTCAATCCTCAACCTCCTCAGGCCCCCGGGCCTTTGTCCTTCTTGCAGAAAAGCATTTCAGGAGATGAGCATGAAACAGAAACATTTTATTTGGAGGGTTTTAGGAAGGGGAAATGAGGGAGGGAGTAACACGCTCGAGAGAGAGTGCGGCTTCTCCAGAGGCGCAGAAAGCCACTGAACACGTTAGGTTGCCTGGTTGCATTCGGTCCGAAAGACCACACCTCAGAGGGGAGAAGCCTGTGACATGACCGACCTCGTAGGCAAGAGCAGTCCCTGGGCTCGGGCACACATGAGCGCCCTCCCTTGGTTCAAGGTGGCTAATCTCGGGTTTTCCCCAGGCTGCCCTGGTGGGAGTTTCTAGCTACCTAGAGTCCGTTGCTAGAGTGGTTGCCAAGGGGGTAGAGTTGAGTGGTCCAAGGTCCTCTTAGAAATTCCTTTCCTGGCCTTTGTTCCTATTCTCTCGTGGGGTCCAGCCTGCTCTGGGCCTCCTAATGTGGGTTAATTTTGACCAGACCTTGGGTCCCGTGCCCTCAGGTGGTCTTTTGGTGGCCATGAAGCTATTGTTGACTTCCTCGGAGTTCCATTGCCATGGCGACGCTTCCCCCATCCACATGTGTGCCTCAGTTCTGTGGGTGAAGAAATGGAGTTAATACTGGCTTGTGCTTATCAAACTTGGGCAGCATCACAAGGAACGAAGGAAACGCCAAAACCTCCTTCGCTCCCCTTTGGCACAATTCTTTTTTCCTTTTTGGGTCACACATGGTGATGCACAGGGTTTACTCCTGGGTCTGCACTCGGAAATCAGTCCTGGCAGTGCTCAGGGGACCATATGAGATGCTGGGAATCGAACCTGGGTCGGCCGCGTGCAAGGCAAACGCCCTACCACTGTGCTATCGCTCTCCAGCCCCCCTTTGGCGCAGTCTTGCTGGGCCCTTTTCCCTGGCAGTTCTCAGCCCATAGTAAAAAGTGTGCCTGTTGCTTGCCTTAGCTTCTGTGTGTAACCCCGGGCCTCTCACACACACACATATGCACACGCGCACACACAAGACCAGCGATCACTGCTGAGTCACCTCCCGGCTAGTCAGTGTCTGGACAGGGAGGTGGTCAGTGACATTCGCAGTGCTCAGGGACGATTTCTGGCTCCTGAATGTGTTTGGGGGTGGGTGTGATGCCAGGGAGGGCGTGAGGGTCAGCTGCCCGCAGGGCAAGTACCTGTCCCCTCTACACTCTGGCCCCGAATCTGCAGTTGTTTGTTTGTCTGTTTGGGATTGAGTTTTTGGCAGGAGTGACACTTGGTGGGCTCAGGGGGCTGTGCGGGAAGCTGGGAGTCGCACTCGGGGTGGCGAGTGTCAGACTGGCAGCTCTCTGGGCTCCGGAAGCTGCTGTGGTCGCTCCCCTGAGACAGACTCTCTCCTCTGCTCTTCAGAGATTTATCCCTGAGAACGAGTGTGCCTCAGAAGGCCCCACAGTGGGCTCGACGGTCAGGGCCCGGTAGTGGCCGCGGCAGCGTCTGACCACCTGACCATGAGTCTGCTGAGGCCCAGCGGGCTGAAGGCCCCCACCAAGATCCTCAAGCATGGGAGCTGGGCCCTGAAGGCGCCCTCGGCCAGTAAGTGCGCTCAGCCCGGGCCAGGGGAGACTCATTCCCACCCGGAAACCCCCTCCCGAATCCTCGCCCGGGAAGGGCTCCCTGAGCTGTAGGCACGTTCATGGCTCTGGGGACAGCTCTCACACACGAGTGTCACGTTCTGTGACTTTAGTGTCACGGCAACAGGTGTCAGCTGAGGTGACCAAAACGCTCCCTCCTAACTGCTAGCCCCCTCGCCGGGCTTGGGGACAGGCTGAGGGAGGTGGACTCACCTGGACTAAAGGGCCTCATTGCTGGCCGTAGCCACAGGACAGTGGGGAGGGCAACCGGCACCCCATGTGACTCTCCAGCCTCAAACTCACCATGAGTGACCCTGAGCGCAGAGCCAGAAATAGGCCCTGAGGACTGCCTGGGGTGCTCCCCCCCTGAAAGAAAAAGAAGATGGGCCAGTGGACACAGCAGAAATAAGACACTGGGTTGGAACTTTCGCCTGGCTTGCTCCGTAGCATCACGGGGTGTGTCCAAACATTTCCCCTCAGCTGCCCAGATTTGACTGCGGCCTGGGATGCTGCAGTAGGTAGGCACGTCCCCTTCACAGCGGGCCCAGCCAGGCTTCACCACAAGCAGCCCCGGCATTGACTGGGAGTAGCCCCAAGCACTGCTGGGTGTGGCCCCCCCCAACCACACTTTAACTGGACCTGGACAGACTCTTCCTGACCCTTCTGACCCTTCTGACCCTTTCTGCTGTTCCAGCGGCTGCTCCCATTGAGGAGTCCGTGCCGGGGGAGAAAACCCCCAGCGCCCCCTCCTCGGAGACGCAGGAGGAGTTTGTGGACGACTTCCAGGTGGGGGAACGAGTCTGGGTGAAGGGGAACAAGCCTGGATTCATCCAGTTACTCGGGGAGACCCAGTTTGCCCCTGGTCAGTGGGCCGGGATCGTCTTGGACGAGCCCATCGGCAAGAACGACGGCTCGGTGGCGGGTTTGCGCTACTTCCAGTGCGAGCCGCTGAAGGGCATCTTCATCCGGCCGTCCAAGCTGAGCAGGAGCTGGCAGGCTGACGATGAGACCAACGGCCTGCAGCCAGCGCCTGCTGCCCGGGCCACACTGCCCCTGTCGGCCTCCCCGGCCCCTGCCGCCACCCCGAAGGCACCCCAGCCCTCCGCGAAGGAGGCACCGGCCACCCTTCACATCAGCAACCTGACGAGGACAGCCAGCGAGTCCATCTCCAACCTCTCGGAGGCTGGCTCCCTCAAGAACGGGGAGCTGGAGCTGAAGCTCGGGGACCGGGTGCTGGTGAGTGCCGAGGGCAGCGGTCGCGGGTGGGTGTCCATTCGCCTGTCTGGTCCAGCAGCTTTTGCAGACTCGCGGTTTGGGTGGAAGCACGAGCAGCCGGGACGCCTGGTCCTGCAGTTTCCAGCGTGATGGATGCGTGCGGGGATGCTGCCAGTTTTACCAGTTTAGCCAAAACAGGGTGGAGGGGTCATGCCGTGGGGAGGCCGCATGCTTTGCACACCTCTGACCCGGGGTTTAAGTCTTGGTCCCATGTACAGTCTCCCAAGCACATCCCGGAGTGATCCCTGAGCACCAAGCCAGAAGTAAGCCCTGAGCACTCTGACTGTGACTCAAATAACAATCCAATGAACAAATTTGGAAATCGGTTCCATTCTCTGGTTTGTGATGTTTGTGTTTGGGGAATCACAGGGCTCACTCCGAACAGCTCCGGGCCATTCCATGCCTGGCTGTGCGCAAGCCCTGAGCCATCTCTTCAGACGTGTGTGGTTTGGTGTTTGGGCCACACCTGACCGTGCTCAGGGCTTCCTCCTGGTGCTGAACTCAGGGATCTGGTAGGGCTCAGGGGACCATCTGGGGTGTCGGGGATAGACCCTGGGTAGGCCACTGGTAGGGACCCGTCTCCGGAACATTCTCAAGATTATGTTTTGCTGTCTTGGTTGCTCGATCTTCAGACTCAGCACCTGCTCTTGTGTTTCTCTGAGCAGCTCCTGGAAGGCCTTCGGTGGGGGCGGGGGGTACCCCCGTGAGATGAGTTTCTGGTGGGGGTCACCAGGTCCCTGCACATGGCATCCTCAGTCCACCCCAAGCCCTTTTCCTCTGCACAGGTCCCCAAAGCAGAGGCGCTTGACTGTAGACAACTGTTCTCCCCCAGCAGAAGCACTCAATAATGCTTTCAGAACCCGTGGGAAGCGGCCGGGAAAAGTCCCCTTGGGGACGTCTGAGGTGGGCGGCTCTGACCAGACAGACTGGGGGCTGGCCCGGAGCCAGTGGCTTCCCGGGGACCACAGGGATGGCCATCGCCAGACCGGTGTCAGAGCTGTGGAGGCCGGAGAGGAGAGCTGTGAGGAGATCTGCCTGTAGGCGCAGGGTGGCCCTCGGAGGGTCCTGGAGGGTCACGGTCAGGGTTCAGGGATGGCCAAAGAGTAACACGGGGAGGGAATTGGAGCTGTAGGAGACACACGGTTTAAAGACTGTTTGGGGGGCTGGAGCAGTAGTACAGCGGAGAGGGCGTTTGCCTTGCACTCAGCAAACCTGGGTTCCCCGGTATCCCATAGGGTCCCCCAAGCATCGCAGGAATGATTCCTGAATGCAGAGCCAGGAGTCACCCCTGAGCATCGCCAGGTGTGACCCAAAGACCCAAAAAAGAAAAAAGACTTTTTTTTTAACTTGCATTCACAACCGTCCACACCCGGACACAGGGACACCAGTGTTGTTGGAACAAGGGAGCGGGGACACCGCCACTGGCTTTGCGGTGAATAATTCTGATCAGTTAATTATTTATTGGTGGTGGTGCTCAGGGCTGAGTCCTGGCCCTGTGCTCAGGGACCACATCTGGGCAGGTGTGTGCAAGGCCAACGCCCTGCCCTCTGTGCTGTTCCATCGCTCCATACCTCAGCTAGAGCACGCCTTTCAAAAAAAAGTTTTTGAGGGTTTTTTTGGGGGACCACAACCAGCATAAGAGCTGTTTTCTGAAAGAAGAAGGGGGAAAAAAGAAAACCCAAACACTTTATTTGGTCTTTTTCCTAATTCAAGGAAGGTTTGCTTGGCGCTCCACGGCCTAACGCAGCCGTGGTCAGGAGGCCGTGGCGAGTGGGGGCTGGCCTCTGGGCACTGAGGCAAAGCTCCCGTGCAGGGCTGGCGCCCTCCCGGCTCTCCAAAGGGCCTCCTGCCCTTTGCCCCATTCTTCCCTGCGCACAGGAAGTCCAGGTTCTGCGCCAGCTGGCCCCGATGTTTACGTGACTGACCTCGGAGGAGCCCTTCGAAGGCTCTGACGTGGCTGTTCCAGCCTCCAGGCCTGTGGAAGACGGTCCCCTGCCCCCGGCACTCCCTGTCACTGGCAGTGGACAGGTTGCCTCCATGCTTGTGCTACTTTGGTTCTCTCTGGAGGCTCAGGGACCCTCATTGGGGTCACTGGAAATGCCCAGCTCTGACTTCAAGTCCCGTCTGTGCTCGCAAGTAGGCAGGGGTCGCAGAGCGGGACAGTCAGTCGCTCTGGTCAGTCTTATGGTGTCTCAGAGCGGGAGGTCACTCTGTCCGTCCTGTGGCGTCTCAGAGTCCAACCGTGAAGAGTTTCTCCAGGCTGATGTGCGGTGGTTCTCCTGAACTTGAGAGATCACTTCCCTTCTCTCCAGCTGAGCTCTGACAGAATGTTCTGGAAACAGGCTTGCAGCAGTTTTCGGCAGATTTTTCCAGGATATAATGTGAGGGTCTTGAGAGACTTGACTGGCTTCCAGCTGTGCTGTTCCAGGAGGCTGTTTCCGGGTCAGGGATGGCATGTTCTGTGCCGATGACCAGCTGTGAGACAGGAACTTTGCAGCCTCTTCTCACCCCAGGGCCGCCACCCCAGCCACCTCTCTCTTGCTGTTTTATTCCTTGTCACACTCACAGTGCCCAGGGCCCACGTCTGGCATTGGGGGTTGTGCCAGGGTCTTTGCAGATGGCACTTCAGGACTCACAGAGACAGTCCTGGGTGACGCTGCTACCCCTCGTGCTGCGAGTGACCCCCGAGCACGTGAACCCAGTCCTACCCCAGACCCGAAAAAAGAAAACCACGCTCTCGGGCATTATTAGTTGAGGTTCCCCTCTTTCTCTCTCTCTCTCTCTCTCTCTCTCTCTCTCTCTCTCTCTCCCCTTTCTGTTTTGACTTTTTGGTTTTGGGGCCACTCCTGGCAGTTCTTATGGGTCACTCAGGTTTTGCACTGAGGAATCACTCTTGGCGGGCTAGGGGGACCATCTATTTTCTCTGTTTTGCTCTGCATCCCGGGGGCGAAGCATCAAGCCAAGGCATAGTTAAGGAGAATTGGAAAATCGAACTCCGCTAAGATATGAGAACAGTCATTTTCCTTTAGTTGGTTTCTGGCTTAATTGTTCTCCAGCGGTGGGGTTGCCAGGGCTCCGCTCCCACACCCGCGGGGCAGGGACCCCCTCGCCACACCAGGTGGCTGGCCTGGGTCAGACATTCCCAGGGGTGTGGTCAGCCAGGCCACCAGTGACAGTGAGTAGGTGTGAACCCCGCTGCCTTGCATGGACACTTAGCAGCAGCGTCTGCTCACGCTGTAGGGGTTGCGGGGGGAAGTGGCACCTTGACCTTTGGGGTTTCTTAAGGAAATCCCTACTGTGAAGCCAGAATGTTCCTTCTCAGGGGTGAGGGCACTGTGCGCAGTCCAGGGTGCCTGACCCGCGTCCCTCTGGCAGGTGGGAGGCGTGAAGGCCGGTGTGGTGCGCTTCCTCGGGGAGACAGACTTCGCTAAGGGGGATTGGTGTGGCGTGGAGCTGGACAAGCCACTGGGCAAGAACGATGGCGCCGTGGCCGGAACGAGGTGGGTCCTCCTGCCCCCCCCCCCCCCCCGCAGACAGCCTGGAGCAATGCACGGTGCCCGGGAGGCGCTGAGGCGACTGCAGGCCACTTCACTTGGTTCTTAGGCGGGGCCACTTCCGGTGGCACTCGGGGACCCTGCAGGGATGTGGGGACAGCCTGGGGCTCCCACATGCAGCTGTGCTGGCCCGCAGGAACCCCCCGGGCCTGCTGTCGCCCTTCAGATGCCGGGGAGGCTGCTTGGAATCGCCCTTGGTTTGCGCGGTGGGGGTGGGAGGCGTGCGAGGGAGTGTGTGTGTGAATGTATGAATGTGTGTGCTTCGGAGTTTGGGTATGTATGTATGAGGGTGTGTGTATGTGAGCGTGTGAGTGTGGGGCTGTGAATGTTGGTGAGGGCATGAGCATGTGAGTGTTGGTGGGGGTGTGAGCATGTTTGTGAGGGAATGAGAGCGTGTCATTGTTGGTTTGAAAGCGTGCAAGTGTTGGTTGGGTGTGCGTGTGTGTGACTGTGGGGCTGTGGGAGTGTGGGAGTGTTTGTTGGGGTTTGAGTGTAAGTGTGTTTTTGTTGGGGTGTGAGTGTGAGTGTGGGACGTTGGGAGTGTGGGAGTATTGGTTGGGGTGTGAGTGTGTGGGAGTGTGGGATTATCGGTTGGGGTGTGAGTGTGTGTGTTAGTTGGGGTGTGAGTGTGTGAGTGTGGGGATGTGGGAGTGTGGGAGTGTTGGTTGGGGTGTGAGTGTGTGGGAGTGTGGGAATATCGATTGGGGTGTGAGTGTGTGTGTTAGTTGGGGTGTGAGTGTGTGAGTGTGGGGCTGTGGGAGGGTATGAGTGCTTGTTGGGGAGTGAGTGTGTGTGAGTTTGGGGCTGTGGAAATGTGGGTGTGTTTGTTGTGCTCTGAGTGTGTGTATGTTGGGGTGGGAGTGTGAGAGTGTGGGAGTGTTGGTTGGGGTGTGAGTGTGTGTGTTTCTTGGGGTGAGTGTGGGAGTGTTTATTGGGTGAGAGTGTTTGGGAGTGTTGGTTGGGGTGTAAGTGTGTGTTAGTTGGGGTTTGAGTATGTGTGAGTGTGGGGCTGTGGGAGGGTATGAGTGTTTGTTGGGGAGTGAGTGTGTGTGAGTGTGGGGCTCTGGAAATGTGGGAGTGTTTGTTGGGGTGTGAGTGTGTGTATTTGTTGGGGTGGAAGTGTGAGAGTGTGGGAGTATTGGTTGCGATGTCAGTGTGTGTGTTTCTTGGGGTGAGTCTGGGAGTGTTTGTTGGGGTGTGAGTGTGTGTTGGTTGGGTTGTGAGTGTGTGGGAGTGTTGGTTGTGTGTGAATGGGTGTTTCTAGGGGAGTGAGTGTGTGCGAGTGTGGGGCTGTGAGCATGTGGGAGTGTTTGTTGGGGTGTGAGTGTGTGTGTGTGTTGGGGTTTGAGTTTGTGGGAGTGTGGGAGTGTTGGTTTGGGTGTGAATGTGAGTGTTTGTTTTGGTGGAAGTGTGAGAGTGTGGGAGTGTTGATTGCGATGTGAGTGTGTGTGTTTCTTCGGGTGAGTCTGGGAGTGTTTGTTGGGGAGTGAGTGTATGTGAGTGTGGGGCTGTGGAAGTGTGGGAGTGTTGGTTGGGGTGTGAGTGTTTGTTGGGGTGAGTGGGAGTGTGAGAGTGTGGGAGTGTTTGTTGGGGTGTGAGTGTGTGTGAGTGTGGGGCTGTGGAAATGTGGGAGTCTTGGTTGGGGTGTGAGTGTGAGTGTGTGTTGGTTGGCATGAGTGTGTGGGAGTGTTGGTTGGGGTGTGTGAGTGTGTGTGTTTGTTGGGGAGTGAGTGTGTGTGAGTGTGGGGCTGTGGAAATGTGGGAGTGTTGGTTGGGGTGTGAGTGTGTTTGTTGGGGTGAGTGGGAGTATGAGAGTGTGGGAGTGTTGGTTGGGGTGTGAGAGTGTGGGAGTGTTTGTTGGGGTGGGAGTGTGGGGCTGTGGAAGCGTGTTAGTCTGTGGGGGTGTGAGACTGTGGGACTCAGTGGACTCCGCGGTCGGCGCCTGTCTCTCTTGCCAAAGGTGTCTTTTGTCCCTCCCCTCCTCGTTGTCCGCAGGTACTTCCAGTGTCAGCCCAAGTGTGGCTTGTTTGTTCGCATTCACAAAGTCACCAAGATCGGCTTCCCCTCCACGACACCGGCCAAGGCCAAGGCGGCCCCCGTGAGGCGTGTGATGGCCACCACCCCCGCCAGCCTGAAGCGCCGCCCGTCGGCCTCCTCGCTCAGCTCCGTGAGCTCCGTGGCCACATCCATGAGCAGCAGGCCCAGCCACACGGGACTAGTAAGCAGCCCCCTCCCCGCCCTGTGCGATGCTCAGGCCCCCACAGACTCCCAGGCCCCAGGGGCGAGAGGCGGAACAGGACCGGGTGGGCTGAGCAGCTCCGGGGGGCAGACAAGTGACTTCCCAGCCACCACCGGTGACAGGAGCAGGGATGGGCCTTTCCTCAGGTGCTCAGGGCTCAGGCCGCCTTAGGGATGAAGTGGGGGAGCTGAAGGGGGCGTCGGAGGGTCAGAGCGGGAACCAGAGACTCTGGGGAACGCTTGGCGCTTGGCGTTGCCTGTTTGCTCTCTCCGTCCCTCCCTGCTCCCTCCTGTCCCTCTGCACCCCTGTCCACATGCAGAGGGGCCTGGACTTCTGTCCATTGCGGGGCTGCAAGTCAAAGCTGGGGCCTCGTGGCTTCTCCCCTCACGTCTCTCTGAGTCATAAACACTAAAGTGGGTCAGAATATGCAAGGGTGTCCTGAGATATTGTCCACAGGGAAACAGGCCCACGATGGAGACGTGTCCCGGGGGGCTGGCTTTGCTGGGGGCTGCGCTTCCTGCCGCCCCCTCTGCTCCGTGCATTGACCCTCGATGCGGAAGAGGAGGGAGTGAGTGTGTGTGCAACGGAAGATACAAAACAGATGACACGGGATCGGGAGCCAGGAGGCCGCGCGCCGTGGGCACAGGCCTGGGGCCAGTCCTGTCTTGCTTGACCACCACCAGGTTCCCCTGGCCTGCCTCCATCCTCACGTCTGACTCCTCCTTCCCCTCACCTCGCCATTTAGGAGGGGAGCAGACTCAGAAGCCCCTCTCCTTCCCTCGCAAGCCAGCCCGTTTGTGGAATTCGGTTTTCTTTTTCTGCTTGACTGTGGGCCACACCCTGCAGTGCTTCAAGGGGCCGTTTGCAGTGCTGGGGTTGAGCCGGGGCCTCCCACCACCAAGCAAGAGCCCCACACCTGAGCCGTATCTCCAGCCTCCCCCCGCTGTCTTGTTTTGTTCTGTTCTGGGGTCACACCTGGCAGAGCCCAGGGCTTTCTCCCGCCTCTGTGCTCGGGATTATTCCTGGCGGGCCTCCGGGATTGAGCCTGGGCAGCGCTGGGGCTTCGCTCTCCAGCCCTTTGGCCCCTGCCTTGCATATCTTTACTCAGGGTGGAGCTCACTACTAAACTGCACATCACCGTTAGCACATATGACAGGAATATAGAATGAGTCTGTGTGACTTCATGGAAGTATACCTCGACAACATAATTCCATACGTGCACACACAAGCGATCGCACACACACAGCCACTCATACATGTACACGTAGTGCATACCGTATATACACAGGCTGATGGGTATATACACACAGGCACATACATGCATAAACACAACACGCACATGTACACAGGTGTGTGTAGACATGCCCACAGCAACGTACGTGCACGCATACATACATGCACACAGGTCCGTGCTTGCCCTGTGGGAGCCTCCCGGTTCGTGTGTTGGCTGAGTTGCTCTTCTGAGGTACCAGGCTCCCACAGAGGGTCTGGCCTTGCTGGCATGGAGCCTGGGGCCTCACACACCACGCGCAGAGCAGAGGCTTTGGCATCAACATCCAGAGTTCAGTTCGTGGCCCCGACCTTGCCCAGCCCCTCAGCGCCTGCCTCCCCTCATGCCAGGGGTGCTGCTTTCTCCCTGCTCCGGCGCCTGAACCTCACAGTCTCGTTCATTCCCATGGTTGCCTGAAAGAAGCTGTTCGCTCCCATGCTGGTTTCCTCAGGGAGCTGTCTCGGGCCCAGGAAGCGTGTGGGTCCGGCCTGCCCCACCCGCTCAGGCCAGGAGGCTCAGGGAACACCGCCGCCCGCCTTTCCTAGTTTTTATTTTTGCTCTTTGGTTTTGGGGCCCACCTGGCAGTGCTCAGGGACTCCAGGCGTGGTGCTTGGGGGCTGCTCCCAGTGGAGGGGGTTTGAGCCCAGGTATTGGTGGAGACCCCCAAGGCTGTCAAGCTCTTCCCAACCACCACTTGAAATCAGAGTTGACTGCAGTTCCTGGCAGCACTGCACATGGCTGGGCCCGAGAGCTCGTGTGCTCCTAGAAATTTTATTTATTTATTATTTGGTTTTGGGGCCACACTCAGGGGTGCTCAGGGCTTATTCCTTGCTCTCTGCTCTTGGGGTCACTCCTGACGGTGCTGGATCTTGAACCTCTGCAAGCACCTTCCCCCTCCCCCCAAAAAAACCCAAACTCTTTGGCCCTGGGGAGAGCATTTAATCTGACCAATATACTTTAAGTGTATTGGGGAGTCACGGCCAGATCCTTACGCAGAGGCAAGGATGAGCCCACTCCCAGGACAGAACCAGGTAGCCCGAGTGCTCGCAGCAGGCAAAGCAGCAGTGGACAGCCTGGGCCCTGCTGGGCTCGTTGGTCAGGAGGCGTTTGGCAGCAGCTCAGATGATGCGGGGAAGCGGCAAGAGACCCTGCGCTGGACCACAGCAGGGCGATGGAACAGGGATGGCCGGGCAGAGGAGCGGACGTCCTCGGCCACCCCCGCCTCAGCCCCTGCCACCTTGTGCTCGAAGAATGAAGACCAGGTCCCACCTTGTCCCCTCCTGCAGGGGCCGTTGTACCGAGCGGGATCTGGGTCTGCAGAGCCACCATGAGCCCAGGACAGAATGGACAGGACCCCCGGTCCCCGCGGCCCTCCAGCCCACTCCCCTCCCCTCCTCACTGTCTTTGCCTCTTCTCTCCTTCCCTTCGTGCTTGGTCTTCCCCTGAGCTGCCCTTGCTGTCCTGCTCGCTGGGCGTGAGCCCTCACACATGCTCACCCACCACTGGTTCCTTTGTTTCCTGGATTTTGGGCCACACCCCAGCAATGCTCAGGACTTCCTCCGGGCTCTGCACTCAGGACTCACTCCTGGTGGGCTCGGGACCCTATGGGGTGGGTACCTGGGATCCAGCTGGGGCAGCGGCGTGCAAGGCCAGCGCCTTCCCCGCAACTTTACCATTCTAGCCTCTCATCCCCCACTTTCGAAGGCAGATGGCACAGGGGTCTTTTATGGGGTCACACCCAGTGACCCTCAGGGGCACGGGGCCATTCCCAGAGACAAGAGTCTCTGGTTACTGCTGTTCAGGCCTGGGGCGGGTGCTGGGGAGAGCGAGGTGAGCTGGAAGGAAGAGGAAGAGAGAAGGGCCAGGCTGCCCTGGGAGACCCAGACGGACGTGCAAGGCTGAAGATGCTGGAGGCGGCCTCAAGCTCAAGCCAAGGGCTCAGCCTTAAGGAAGCTCAGGCCAGAGCGGGCTGTGGAGGGGGCTGCCTCTGGCTCTGCAGAACAGTCTCTGGATTCCCACGAGGCCCGAGGTCAGTGGAGCCCAGGTCCCGTCCAAGGATCTTCGGGAAGGTTTCAAGATGCTTCTGCTGAGAGTCGCTGGCCCAAATGCAAGGATGCAGCGCTGCTCCATGTGCTTTGCCGAGGATCACCGCGTGCATGCCCGCGTCCACCGCCCCCACCCCCTTCACGTCTCTTTTTCCTTTGCAGTTGCCGGAAACTTCCTCTCGCTATGCCTGCAAGATCTCCAGCACAACCGCCCTCCAGGAGGCGCTGAAGGAGAAGCAGCAGCACATTGAGCAGCTGCTGGCCAAGCGAGACCTGGAGCGGGTGGAGGTGGCCAAGGCCACGAGACATGTGGGGGAGATAGAGCAGGAGCTGGCCCTGGCTGGGACGGGCACGACCAGGTGACGTCTGTGCAGACGGCAGTGCCGGGTCCGAGAGACGCCTGCGGCAGAGGCCGGGCACGAGCTTGGTGCAGGCGGTGCAGAGAGAGGCCGTGGGTCCCCGTCTGCCGTCGTTGCGGTGGCGTCCGCCAAGTGGTTTGATCGCATGCACCTTCTGCTCGCCCCGTGGGGGTTCAGGGAGCGCCGAGTTGTCCCCGCCGGTGCTTTCGTGCTGTGTTTCCCTTCCCGCCTTCCAGAAATGCTGCATCTTAGGTGGGAGACGCGTTCAGCATGCCGCGGTGGCAGGTGGCGGTGCCAGCCCACAGAGGGCTGTCGGGGGCGGGTGAGGACACTCACGCGCAGTTGCCTCCACAGCACGTCCTGGAGCTGGAGGCCAAGATGGACGAGCTGCGGGCCATGCTGGAAGCGAGCGACTGGGAGAAGGTGGAGCTGCTGAACCAGCTGGAGGAGGAGAAGAGGTGAGGCCGTGCCAGGAGCTGGGGGGGCTGCCTCGGGTGGGGTGCTCCTGGCCTTCCAGGGCTGTGAGAACCACAAACCAGCGGGTGCCCAGTCCTGAGAGTGGCCTCATGGGGGGGGGACGGGGGGTAGCTCACTGGAGCCCAGCCACCCCCGGCCCTCCCTGCTGTGTCCACGTGGCCTGGTGTTCAGGAGACCTGTGCTGGGTGGCCGGGAACTGTCGTATCCCAGTGGGGCCCTGTGGGAGTCCCTGGGGTTAAGTCCTGGGCGGGAGGAAACCTGCAGCACCCATGGGGCACGGCAGGAGACAGGCAGGGCTCAGGCCAGGCTGCAGACAGACGGACATGGGGTGCCGGCCAAGACCGTCTTCTCAGATGGGCTCCTGGCAGTGTGGTGCCCAGGGGCACTGCCAGTGCCCGGCTCAGCCCCTCAGCTCCACATGCTGAACTCACCACGTCCCCTGGGAGCCCCTCCTACCCCCCCGCCCTGGCCCCGAGTCATTTGCTGCTTCTCCCCCAGGGGCTCAGTTGTTGTCCCGATGCGGGGACAGGCGCTGGCTGGGAGGGACTGGCATGCGCACCTGGTCAGTCTCTAACCACCTCTGTTAGCTGCGAGGCAGAAAAGGCTGATATGGCACTGCGCCTGGCCTTGGCTCGACAGAGCTTCCTCCTGTAGCCTGCGGGTACCACCCAGTGCTCACAGCCGAGGGGACTCGCTGACTTTCCTTTTTTTCTTTTTGGGTCAACCCAGTGATGCTCAGGGGTTACTCCTGCCTCGGCACTCAGGAATTACTCCTGGCATTGCTCAGGTCCGAATTGAACCCGGGTCGGCCACGTGCAAGACAAATGCCCTGCCCGCTGTACTCTCGCTCTGGCCCTCGCTGACTCTCTCAGCCCTCCTGTGTGTGGAGGCGGGGGCTGGGTCAGGCGCGCATCTACAGGATGGTGGCCCTCATGGGGGGCAGCAGTGACGCCCCTCACAACTCTCCCTCTCCCCTACAGGAAAGTGGAAGACCTCCAGTTCCGAGTCGAAGAGGAGTCCATCACCAAAGGCGACCTGGAGGTAAAGCCCGGGCAGGTCAAGAGGCTTGCAGGGTGCAGGCAAGGATGCGGGGTGGCCTGGCCGACCCCGCCGGGACCACTTCTGCTGGAGACTCCAAATCAGACAGGGATACCTGGTGTCATGCACCTGGCAGGGCCCGGCGGAGGCACCTCTGCTCCTTGGGGCCGGAGGCTACTGTTGATGAGCGTTTTTCTCTCGTTCTGACAGTTGGGTCTACGCCTTTGCCTCAGCTTTGATTTTCAGTCGAGCAGCACAAATCAAATCCTTTAGAACCCCAGTTTTTTTAAGTAGGCGGGGGTCACACCCACCACTGGCCCCCTGGCGCCGTGTAATCCCATCAGCGGCCAAGACTCAGAGACTATAAAATCCAGATCCCGGAACCACGCGGCCGCGCGACATCTTATCAGAACTTTTGTTTTATGACACCTTGTTGTCTCATTCCTATTTTGGACAAACTTGCAGGCTATCGAATGTAGCCTGCCCACAGGGCAGAGTCTGGCAAACTCCCCGTGGCGTACCAAATATGCCAAATACCAGTAACAATGATGGGTCTCATTCTCCTAAATAGCCTTGAATATAATCTCACGGCTAGGATGAAAGAGACGTTACTGGGGCCTGCTCGAGGCAATCGACGAATAACAGGATGATGAAATGAAAAAAATGAAATTCCTTAAAACAAGAAAAAGCAAACAGTTTGCAAAAGAATAATTTCTATTTCTGCTTCTTTTCCTTCCTGTTTTAAGTTCATGGAAATTTTGTTTTCCCACCAGAAGGAGGTGAAGGCCCTGCAGGCGGCCTCCGAGAAGCTCGCCAAGAAGAACGAGGGGGGGAGGAACAAGCTGGACCACGCGAACGAGGAGAACACGGACGTGATCGCCCCGTGGAAGTCCAAGCTGGAGACGGCCATCGCCCAGCACCAACAGGCCATGGGCGAGCCGAAGGCGTTCGTGAGCCGGGGCGTGGGTGCCGAGGCGGCCGAGCTGGCCGAGCTCAAGATGCAGATGGAGAGGCTGCAGTTCCAGTCCCAGCAGGAGGTGGAGAACTTGAAGGCCCAGCAGGTGGCTGAGCGTGCAGCACACGCCTCTGAGCTGCAGACGCTCAGGTCGCGGCTGGTCAGGATGGCCCAGGAGCAGAAGAACAGCCTGGAGGCCGCGCGGGCCAAGCTCGACCAGACCGAGGACCAGCACCTGGTGGAGATGGAGGACACCCTGAACAAGCTGCAGGAGGCGAGACAAAGGTAAAGCACCTGGAGGGGTTGCGGGCCATGTGTAGTCAGCAAGCCCAGGCCTGGCCGACGCCACGGCGCAGCTGGAGGCCACCCAGGAGAAGCTCTTGCAGCTCGATGGGCTCCGGAAGGCCAGTTCCGAGGTCAATTGGGAATGGAGAAGATCAGGTAGCAGCTCCAGGTGGCTGAGCGGCAGATTCAGGACTTAGAGAATGCAAAGCGGGCCGAGAGTGGCAGGTTGGTACCCGGGCACCCTCGCCCACTTCGACACTCTCTCCCTGCATGCTGTGTGTCCGTCAGCTCACCGCCGTGTTCCGGCTTGGTGCTGACAGGTCTCCCAGTCACGTCCCGTGTGGTTCCCTCTGATGGGACTGAGAACGTGTCGGCACGATTCTGGGGCTGTCATTGGTCCCCAGCACCTGGATGCCGTGCTAGCCTTGGCCCCGGCTAATCGGGCCCATCTGGGGTCTTTCTGAAACTGAGAACTCTTCACAAGGCCAGTGAGAAAACAAGATAGGAGCCCCCAGAGCAAACCTCGGCCCCCCCGCCTTGGGCCCCCTGTGTACTCGCCACGTCCGCCCAGACCCTTGGGCTCGAGTCTGGCCGCAGGTGTCTTTCCCTGACCTTGCTGACCACTTGCTCCTGTGACTGGCTTTGCCATCCTGTCCCCGAGGCGCCTCAGTTTCCAGCTCGTGCTCAATGCCTCTGAACCTCTGAGCTCCCTCAGGGCTGGTGACGTGGCCCATCTTGGTATTTCTCATTGCAGGCCCCTCCCTGCCTGCAGCACAAGCCCCCACCCAGCCCTGCAGAGATTTCATCCCTTTCAGTCTCTAAGGGGTGCTTGGGCCAAGTCCGCCTTCCAACATGGCCTCCTGCTGACCACGGGCATGGACTCTCATGGTAGCCCTGACCCTGCGGAAGGACAAGACAGTGAGATCTGGGCCAAGCCGAGGAAGCTGCAGTTCTCACCAAGGAGCCCCGAGAAATGCCCTTTTCCTCCTATAGGATTGTGGTGGCAGAGACGTGCCCTCCCAGCCGCGCCCGTCCCCCCCCATTCTCCCCCCCTCCCGGCGCTGGGCGCTTTGTTGGAGAAACTTCTCTGTTGGCCAAGATGGAAGGGCTGTGGGATTTGTAGACAGGAGTGACATACATAACAGAAGGACCCAGAGACCCCCGGGAGTTCCTCTCAGGACTGAGGACTCCTTAGCTGGCATTCCAGAAACACCGGCTGAAACAAACGGAATCAATTCCTAGGACACAGCAGGGGATAGTTGAGCCACTTGTTTGCATCAAGATGTAACAAACGTCAAGTTCTGGTGACTGCTGCCTAGTGGATTAGAGGTTCTTCATTTTAAATTTCATATTGAAACCCCTCAAATTTTTAAAGTCACAGACAAGAAACTACAAGAAAGTAAATCTTGGGGGCCAGAGTGATAGTACAGTGGGAAGGGCATTTGCCTTGCACACGGCCTAAGTGAGTTCAATCTCCAGCATCCTATAGGGTCACTGTCATTGTCACTGACCTCCGGTTGTTCATCGATTAGTTCGAGCAGGCAAAAAAAAAAAAAAGATAAACCTTTTCTTCCCTCCCTCCCCTCCCTTTCTCTTTCTTCCCTGTTTCCTCCCTCCCTCCTTCCTATCCTTAGCCTCCCTCCTCCCTTGCTTACTTCCTTCTTCCTCGCCAAGCCATGCTCTCGGCTCTGGGGTCCTCCCACCCAGCAGTAGCTGGTCTTTTCAGCTTGTGGACCGATCTCAGGCTCGCCCAGTGGTGCTGCAGTTCAAATTCGGGCCTGGTCTGTACTCCAGCCCTTTGTGCCGTCTCCCCGCCCCTGGAAAGTCAGTCTTTCTCATAGGCTTTCTTATTTTCTGGTCACTCCAAATGTAGGTCTAGAAAACGCCTCTGTTTGAGCCGTTTTCAGTAACCACTAGACAGTCATCACCAGAACGGACGGCGCCAAGGCCTTGGCTTCGAGAGCTTCAGGCAATCATGCTCACCTCACGCCTCTGTTCTTCGGGGTTGTGTTGGGTCATGGGCTTCTCATACGTGCTTTCTGTTTTGTTTTCCCCTTCCTGTTCCCGTTCGTATTTTTGGTCCATTCACTCCATCCTTGTCACTCTGGTAGGCCCATAGCCTGGCCGAGGAGCTGCAGGGGAAGGAGCTAGCGCTCCGTAGTCTTCAGGAGAACTTGAACGAAGTCAGTCGAGTGAAGGAGGCTTTGGAGAAAGAGCTTTGGAGTTTGGTGAGTACCAGGGGAGTCAGACGCTGATCTTTCCCTTGCTGAGGGTAAAGCGAAGCCTCCTCAGGCGAGCTCGGCCCCTATCGCCTCTGAGGCTCATGAGTGTGTCAGCTCGAAAGCCCCAGGGACTGCGCGAGCCCCCATTGGGGCAGCAAAGGTAGGTGCGCTGCTCTGTCCGCGCTGTGCCCTCCGCCTCTGCCTGATCAGTGAGTGGCCAGCGATGCTCCCTGAGTGCCAGGCTCCTTCCTCCCCTCAGCAGCGCCTCAGGCTCCTCTCCCATGCCCCTGCCCCCTCGACTCGGTCTCCCCTGGCAGCCGGGAGCACTGGGGGCTCACATCAAGGGGAGGTGGTGAGAGACATGCACTGGGAAGGCTGCTTTTCTGGAACCTTCCAGACACCTTCCTGCACTGGATCAAAGTGTGTTTTCTGGTTTTCTTTTTAGGATTTGTGTGTGTGTGTGTGTGTGTGTGTGTTTGTTTTTTTGTGTGTGTGAGTTCGGGGTAGATTATTTTTGTTTTCTGGGGTTTTTTTGTTCCTGTTGTAGTTCTTGTTGTTTTTTGTCTTTTTTTGTCAAAGTTGGGGACGTTCAGGGGTCACTCCTGGCTCTGCACTCAGGAATTACTACTGACGGTGCATCCCCTATGGGATGCTGGGGATCAAAGGCGGGTCAGCCTTGTGCAAGACAAACACCCTCCCCACTGGGCGATCGCTCTGGCCCTGGGGTGTGTGTGTATATATATATATATATATATATATATATATATATATATATATATATTTTTTTTTTTTTTTTGGTGGTGGTGGTGGGGGACTAGTGCCATGCCTGTCAGTCCTTGGAGGCGACTCCTGGCTTTGTGCTCAGGATATTCCTGTTAGTGCCGGGATTCAGACCAGGGCCAAGTGGCCTTACTCAGTGCTCTCTCTCTCCCAGCCCCCAGATGATCACCATGTTTATTGGGGCTCCCCCCAAACTCGGTGGTACTCCTGGCTCAGGGTCTAACCGGCTGGCTGTTCTCGGGCGCCTGGACCCTGTGCCAGCCCTTTAGCCCCAATATCTATGTTCTAAGTGCAAGTTCATTTTCATGAACATTGTGTGTGTGTGTGCTGGTGAGCAGAGCAGAGTCGCCCGTGTGTGTGCGGGTATGTTTATGTGTTTGTGTGCGTTGTGTGTGTGTGTATGTGTGTGCGCGCGTGTGTGCTGGGGGCAGGCAGGGGGCCTGCGGCTGATGGTGGCCCCCGGCTCCCCGCAGGGGGAGAAGGTGGACGTGAGCCGCAGCCAGTCCCAGGCTCTGCAGGCCGAGCACGCCAAGTCCACCACGGAGAGCCAGGCGCAGCACGAGGAGGCGCTGCAGGCCCTGCAGAAGCTGCGGCTGCAGGCGGAGGAGAAGCTGCAGGCGGTGCAGGCGGAGAACGGGAGCCTGCTGCGGGAGGTGGCCGAGCTGAAGACGCAAGCCGACAAGGCCAAGGTGTGTGGGCGCAGGGCCGCCGTCTCGGGGTCGGGCTCTGTTGGGGGCCTCGGCCTGCAGCCTCAGACACTTCCTCCGCCCGTGGGCGCCTGTGAGAGACGGAAGGGGGTTGCTCCCGGGGCGCCCGGCAGAGCACATAGAAGCCCAGGGACCCCAGCTTGGGTTGTCCGTTTTGTCTTTAGCTTGCTCAGTAAGTTCAGGCCTTCGTGTTTTCACTTGATTGCTCAAAGGCATTTTTTAGTGTATCAGAGAAATGTTAAGGTTCGAAGCTCAGTGGGGAGAAATAGAGTGGCTGGAACTGGTGCAGTGAGAGGGCACTTGCTGTGCACGTGACCCACCGGCGGATCCCCAGCATCCCCCATGGTCCCCCAAGCACCCAGGAGGAAGCCGTGACCTCTGCCGGGTGTGAACCCCAAAACAAAAAGGAAAATAATGTACACACACATATATGTGTGTACATACATAACATGTACATATGTGTACATCTTTATATCCATATAATAAGTGTATTTTAATTCATATGTACATATTTTGATACATTTTTAGTTTTCCACGCTTGGTGCCATGTATAGTTTATACATATATGTGTATGCCTATACATATATGTGCTTGTATGTATATGTGTGTGTATACATATCTATAAGCCAATGGAAAGAAAACGGAAGCGAGCTTACATCAGAGGAAACCAGGGCTGCTGAGTGGCGGCCATGGCCCGCGTGTGTGTTGGTGCCCGGCCTCTTTCCACCACGCACCAGATCCAGGGCTACATCTCCTCTCTGGACCACCTGCACAGCCCAGTTCTGTGGCCAGCAGCCTCGTGTACATGCTCAGGTCAGCCCCATTCAGGTAACCTGACCGTCAGCAGTCAGCTGCCCAGTGCACACCAGTAGCCTGCTGCAGCTCATGGCTGCTGAGCTGGACAGAGAAGATAGCCCTTGCTGCAGAAAGTTCTGGAAAGTACATGGCGGTTAACTATGGTGTGCATTGAGACTCAGAAAAGAAAACGCACAACCCATTGCTGACGGGCAGGGAGAGCAGGTGAGGGAGACCCTGGCCCGTGTGCGGCCACTCCTCCTGGAGCCTCTGGGCCCCTCCCAAATTACTGCAAACACTGCCTCCCATTGTTCATCGATTTGCTCGAGCGGGCCCACTAATGTCTCCATTTTGAGACTTGTTGTTACTGTGTTTGGCAAGCAAAACCTGTTGGCTTCAGTCTCCAAAGCTTGGTGGATTAGTCTGGATTTTCTATAAAGTGTATAACTTTTGGGACTAAGTCCATTTCCTGCCTCTGTTTGTCCCTGTGAAAATCGTTTGACCAGCAGTGGTTGTTTTGCCTTCACCTTCTGCACAAAGTTCAAAAACAAAATACTTTTTGTAGTTCTTTGAATTGTACTGAAAACTAGTTTTTTAATTCATCCCTTATATGACAGTGATGGATTTTATAATAGAATAATTGAAGTGGGGGGAAAAATCTTATGCCCCAACGTCAAGATCCAACTGTACTTAAACCTTCCGGGGAGCTGTCAGGAATAATTTCAGACGGCATTTCAAAAATAAAATGGCTGATAGTAGAATGGGTAGTGCTGCCTTGTACTCGGCCAACCCGGGTTGATCCCCAGCATCCCGTATGGTCCTCCGGCCCTGCCAGCAGTAATCCCTGAGCACAGAACCCTGAGCGAGCCCGGAACACCTCCAGGTACGGGGCCCCCATCCACAAAAAAGGCAGGTAGATATGTTGACCCTGTGAAGCTAACTGTTTGAGCCTCTCCATCCTGCGTGTGTGTGTGCGTGTGTGTGTGTGAGTGTGTGAGTGTGTGCGCGCGCATATACACGCGTGTGCAGGTAAGACTACTCTGCCATTTTCATTTCTGGTATTTAGGCCACATTAAGTGCTTGGCTTGCTTGTGCCTGCTTGATCTCATTCTTGTTTCTATTCTTCCCCGCTTTTGTTTCTGTAGTCATTAACTTACCTAATAACATCAGAGGAAATTGAGCTGATGTCGGAGGATCGCAAGGCCCTGAGGTCAGAGAATCAGTTGCTGGCGAAGGAGAAGCTCTCTCTGAAGTCAGAGAGAGGGTCGTTGCTATTGAAGTTGAAGGAAGCGGAGGCCAAAAACTCTTCGCTGCGGGAAGAGCAGAGGAAGCTCTGGCTGTTGAACCAAGCGATTCTTTTCGATAAAGAGAAGGTCATCGAGGCCAGGCGGGCCGCAGAGAAGCTCTGGCAGGAGGAGCGGCTCGGCCAAGAAGCCCTCGAGGCGGAGAAAGAGAAAGTGCTGGAAGAGAGCAGGGCAGTGCAGGAGGAGCTCCAGAGGGTGCGCGCGGAGAACGACGCCCTGCAGGTCGCCAAGGTGGGGCTGCAGGCCCTGGTGGAGGAGCTGCAGATGAGCAAGAGCGGCCTGGTGGCCGAGTGTAAGAAGGGCCTGGAGGAGAGGGGCCAGCTGGAGGAGCATGCGAAGAAGCTGGTTCTGGAGAACCTATCCCTGGCCAAGGACAAGGACAACATCATCCAGAAGCTGCAGTGCTCCTACGAGGAGCTGGCTCGGGATCAAAAGTCGCTGGTGCAAGAGATCGAGGAACTCACGGCCGAGAAGAAGTTGGCCCTTGAGAAGCAGTCGGCCCTAGAGGCGGCGCTGCAGGAGGCCCGGGACGCGGCCCGCAGCCTGGAGAAGACACACGCCAGCGTGCTGCAGGCCAAGGAGGCGCTTGACGCCGAGCGGCAGGAGGAGTGCCGGCGGCTGGCGGAGGACGGGCTGGCGGCACAGCAGGCCCTGGTGCAGGAGCGGGAGGCCCGCGCCCAGGAGACCCAGGCGGCCGTCCACGAGGCCAGCCAGCTGCGAGGCCGCCTGGGGCTGCTGGAGCAGGAGGTGGAGGAGCTGCGGGCGCGTGCCCAGGGGCTGCAGGCCGAGCACCTGGACCTGCTGGAGGAGAAGGCGCGGTCAGACCAGAAGGTGGCCAAGATCCTGCGGGAGAAGGAGCAGCTGGCCGGCAGTCACTTCCTCCTCCAGAAGGAGGTCAGTCGGCTGGCCCAGACCAGCAGCCACGTCTCGGCCAACCTTCTGGAGGCCCAGAAGGAGAACCGCCTGCTGAGGAAGGACAAGATCAGGCTCGCCGTTAAAATCAGAGAGCTCGAGACGCTGCCGGCATTCATGGTAAAGTGGAGCAGGCCCGACCCCCGTTGGCCCCGGGCACCCCCTTGTAGCAGTTAAGAGGATTGCTCTTCGTCGGCACAAGGAGCGGTGGATCCCCACGGAACCCGTGTGTCACGGGCTGTTTGCTGCGGGCGCAGGGACAGCTCGTCACCACGTGCCTGCTGACCTCTAGGACAAGGCATAAGCTGTGAATAAAACCAAAAAGGACAGTATGTTCATTTCCGGGGGGAGTTCTCAAGGAAGATTGCACTGTGGCTCTTCAAGACGTAAGGGAAGGCATGAGAGAGGCACTAAGTTGTAAAGTAAAGCGGTGTCTTCCGGGGGGACTTTGAGCGGTTGCCCTGAGTCTGCTCACTTGGGACTCGGGGGTGCCCTGTGCCACCAGCAGTGTGCCCGGTGCAGGGCAGCCTGGACTCGAGGGTGCCTGGTGCCGGGCAGGTGTTCTCTCTTCCCAGCTCACTCAGGGTTTGCCTTTCTCCCACTCCCACACCGGTGCTCACGGCTCACATCTCCTCTCCTTCCCCCCCCCCCCAACACGCTTTCCAACCAGGCCTGCTTAGCTGTCCGCTCATGTCATTTTTATTCTGTGTGAGGAATGGAGGCTCTTCGGAGCACTAGGCTCTTTCAGGGCATCAGTCTTGCCGCTGAGCGGTTTAGACGTGAGTCCCCGCGGGGTGAGCGGCGCCCAGAGGGGGCCGGAACCACTGTGGCAGGTTTGTGTGGCGTTTTGCGCTGTGCTCTGCCACTGCGGCCAACCCCTCCCTGGCCCCCCGGCCTGGCTCAACGAGGTTTCTCTCTCCAGGCTGTGCAGACAGCGGAAGATGCCAGGCATTTTATGGAGCAACTGTCCCAAGAGAAGACAGAGACCCTGGCCTCCCTGGAGGACACCAGGAACACCAATGCAAACTTGCAGAATGAGGTGGGTGATGGTGGTGACCAGGGCGTGTAGGCCCGGCCTCAGCCTTGAGAGAAACCATATCCTGGGCCAGAGTGATAGCACAGCGGGGAGGGCATTTGACTTACACACGCCAGACCCAGGTTCAATCCCCGGCATCCCATATGGTCCCCTGAGCACCGCCAGGAGTAATTGGTCCCTGGTTCTCGCATGGGACAGGAGGGGAAGTGTACCCCTGCGTGACCCCTGTATGACCCCTGGGGAGGTGCTGCGCGGAGTGACCACACAGGATCCGGGGGACATGGGGCGGCCTGGCGAGATCAATGAACAGCTGACCACTCCCAGACTGCTCGGAGGAGCAGTGAGCCCGGCAGGGACTGGACGCCCCAGTTAGCTCGCCCAGAGCCTGGGCCGGGACAGGAAGAGAAGCCACATGTGTTGACATACACAGTGTCTCAAGGCTCTTTGATGACCGTGAGAAGGCCAGCCACTGCCCTCTGACCACACAGCCCCACTTTCCTGGGCTCGAGTAACTGCTGATGGCCTGGACTGCTCCTCCCTCGCCAGGAGTGATCCCTGAGAACAGAGCCAGGGCTTAGTCCCCACCCCACCAAACAAACCAAACTGACTACCCACAAAGGTTATAGATAAGCATGTATAAATACACAGACATGTACATATGTATATATGCGTGTATGCTTCAAAAGAGTCGGGGAATACCTACCATTAAGATATCCGTGAATGGGGCCGTAGCTATAGCACAGCAGGTAGGGTGTTTGCCTTGCACGTGGCCAACCCAGGTTCCATCCCTGGCATCCTATATGGTCCCCGAAGCACAGCCAGGAGAAATTCCGGAGTGCAGAGCCAGGAGTCACTCCTGAGCAACGCCCGGTTGTGACCCCAAAATCCCCCCTCCCAAATTAATTGATTAATTAAAATAACAGAAGCCAAAAAGAAGGAAGCTGAGGAAGAAGGGACTGTGCTCACCTGGCACCTGTGAGAACCAGGGCCCGGGCACCTGCTGCCAGAACCCCACCCCCACACACTCCCAGCACAAGAGGTGATGCTTACGGAGTGAAAGGCCCCATGGACAAGGACACATCCCTTCAGTCAAGGGGACACGTCCTTGCCAGAGCCGAGAAGCCAGACCCCTCCACTGCCCTTACTCCTGCTGCTCTCCCAGAACCTGGGCTTCGGGCTCCCATCAAATTGGCAAATCTTCACTTTGCCAGAGTCGAACACCACTTTGGAGGGCCTCCTTCCCATCAGGAAGGTCCGGTCGCAAACGGAAACGTCCAACAACATGTGGCTGTCCTGGCCACCTTGCGCATGCTCTGGGCGCAGAGCTGGGGGAGTCTGGTCCTCTGGGCTGCCTTCCTGCTTCTTGCTCCTGTCGAGGCAGACAGCTGGGTGGGGTCCTCTGGGGTGTGCACACTTGGCTGCAGACCCCAGTGCCCGCACCTACCATCAGCAGGCTCAGGTCTGGCCTGCGGCAGGAGTCAGCCTTGGGGCCTCCTTGATGGCTCTCCTTCCCCAAACCTCTTCCATCACACCCGGGCCTGCAGCGCTTTATAGTTTGAATCCTCTCTGAGGAAGGGGACCATCTGGGTCCCCGTGCCCTGTGGAGTTCCCGCACACCCTCACTTCTGCACTTTTGTACTTAACAGCCGGTAGCCCTGGACGGCACATGTGGGCTGAAGTGAACTTTACATGTGGGCTGTGGACGTGGACCCTGCATGGGCTTGTTGGGAACTGAACATTTCCATGTTTTTTTTTGTTTTTTTTTTCAGCTGGAGGAAGAGAGATCTGTGTTTCTTGGCCCAGTGTGGGGGGGCCTGGGCACTCTCAGAGACTCCTCATCAGAATTGGCCCTGAGGGAGAAAAAGAATCAGTCTGTTTTTCTGGTTTTCTTTCTTCTTTCTTTGGGGGCCACACCTGGCGATACTCCGGGCTTCCTCCTGGCTCTGCACTCAGGAATCACTCCTGGCTGCTCTCCGCTGGCCCCTGTGGGATGCCAGGGATCAAACCTGGGTTGGCTACGTGCGAGGCAAGCACCTTTCCCGCTGTGCTATCACTCAGACCCAAACCTGCCAGTTTTTAAATGAAACATGAATGTTTGTGCCTACAGTCATGCTTGCTTTTGTAAAGTGGGATTTTTCCCCCCGTGGATTTTAAAGAAGTGAGTCTGTCTTTGTAGGAGAGGGAAGGCCCTCTTGACTCCCTGCTCTGAGAGGAACCGAGGGGGCCCAGCATGTCCTCCTGGGGTCTTCCCTGGGGCACCCGGGAGCTTGCGCTCAGGAAGGGAAAGGGGATCTCTGGCTGCCTCAAACCCTGGGGCGGGGACTGGAAGCGGGGCCCAGCCTCCTCTGTGGCGGGCTCCGATGGCTCCCGCAGATGGCTCACCGTCTCACGCTCTCCTTTACCACAGATTGATTTCCTGAATTCCGTGATTGTGGACCTCCAAAGAAAGAATCGGGACCTCAACAATAAAGTGGAGATGATGTCCGAGGCCGCTCTCCAGGAAGGGGGACGACCTCAACAATTGAACAATTACGAAAACAACAGTTTCGGCCCAGCCACCCCGTTCTCTGCACTGTGCAGAAATCTCCAGCAGTTGATGGATGACATAACAGTCTACTTGTGAAACACCTAAAATGACCAATTTACTGTTTTTATAAGCTTTACTTTTTTTGACTGTGCGTTTAGATGATGTATGATGAGGAATTCAACATTAATTCTTTTGGATTTTCTTATCACAAAAAAATTAAATGAAGGACCTCAACCATCAAAAGTTTATCATCCAGTTTGAATCTATTTTTTTCACTTGAATGTTTTCTAGTTCTGTAAAAAGTGATAAATAATGTACCATCCAGGCTACATGTATAATAAGAACTTCTATCATTGTATATATGCTTTTGATGTCTTTTCCTCTGGAGATTATCAACTGTCTGACAAGTGAAAGATCTGTATCAATTGAAATTTTTAGTAATAACCATTATTGAAATTGTTTCACAAACTATGTAAAGCAGTATTAAAATTTGAGCAAACAAGTGTCCTATATCTACTTTAATAAAATTATTTCTTTTTGCCAGTGATAACTGATTATGCTCAGGTTCATTTATAAAAGATTTTTGGCTAACAATCAAGAATTATAGAGTCAAATAAGTCAAACAGTTTCTACCATGGAATTCTGATACACCAATTTCTTTTTGTTTCTTTATGTTTGTGCCACACCTGGTGATGTCTTAGGGCTTATTCATGGCTCTGCACTCAGGAATCACTCCTGACAGTGCTTGGGCAGACTATATGGAATGTCAGGGATTGAAGCCAGATTGGCCAAAGCAAATGCCCTACCAGCTGCACTATTGCTCTGGGCCTGTAAACCATTTTCTTAAAAGCGTTTATCTTGGGCTAAAGAGATAGTCCAGTGAGTAGGGTACTTACCTCGCATGTGGCTGATCTGGGTTCGATGGCAGGAATCCCATCCAGTCATCTGTGCCCTGGCAGGAGCAATCTCTAAGTGCAGAGGCAGGAGTAAACCCTAAGAAGCACTGGGTTGGGGGTATGGTGCCACCAGCAGGTCAGTCTGTACCTGTGAGGCGAGTGCATCAGCAGCCTGATGGCGCCTTCAGACTTCCAGGTACCCCCAAATTGCTGCCGTGCGTTTGGCCAGACCCCAAAAACTTGAGGCAGAGTTGACCAAGAAAGTAAACAGGTAAAAGATATGTGGGAGATACACCCACAAACCACCTCCAGTTCAGCTATATAATTGGAGGCATGGCCTCTCTGGTTCCTGATTGAACTGCTGAACAGCCATGATCCCAGAGACTCAGAAACAAATCTCGAAACCCAACGACTTTTGGCAGAAATGTGTCCAGTCCCTGCAGTAAGTTAGAGGCGCTGGGCCACCCCAGGTGGGAATAGATTTTGTGCCTTGGCCTGTTCCCCCTGGCAGCCCGCTGGCCGCCATCCTCCAGAGGCCACTGGACAGTCAGATTTAGGCCCACAGTGACGAGACACGTAGGGCCTCACGGGATGGGGGTGGAGCTAGCCCTTTCCTAAACAAAAAGATCCCAAGTGGTCTCCCACAAACGGCCTCTCTGGCTCCTGATTAAGGTGCTTAACGGCCATGATCCCAGAGACTCAGACACAAATCTCAGAATCCAGTGGCTTTTGGCAGAAATGCATCCAGACCCTGCAGTACATTACTGTCGCTCGGCCATTCCAGGGAAGAAAGGGTGCTATCCCCTTCACCTGCTCCCCCTTGGCGGCTCGGTGGCCGCCATCCTCCAGAGGCCATTGGACAGTCAGGTTTGGGCCCTCAGTGATGAGACACGTGGGGCCTCACGGGATGGGGGTGGGACCAGCCCTTTCTTCCCCTTCCCATCAAGACCCCTAGTCGCCGCCCACTAACGGCCTTTCTGGCTCCCGATCAATCTGCTTAATGGCCATGATCCCACAGACTCAGGAACAAATCCTGGAACCCAGCAGGTTTTGGGAAGAAATTCCTCCAGATTTAATTGTTAAAATTTTGGAATTTCAAAATCGCACAGCCACTACTACAACCACGTGACATCATATGTTATTCATAACCAGGAATAGAAAACAAATTGTCTACTGTTGCCCTTTCAGCAGCTCTGAGTGTTGGGGTAAAATCCCAAATAATAATGGTGGGTCCAGTGTCAAAATATTGAATGTAATCAAAGTAGAGAGAGCGCAATGTGAAAATCATCTCTCCACAGGTAGGGGGAGGGTGTGGGATGGGGGTATACTGGGGTTTTTGGTGGTGGAGAATGGCACTGGTGAAGGTACGGGTCTTTCATTTTATAACCAAGATTTAAACCCAAAAGCTTTGTAACTGCTCTCATAGTGATTCAATAAATAAAATTATAAAAAATGAAAAAAAAAGAACCACTGGGTGAGGTTTAAAGGCATAAAAACCCAAAACAAATAAAACCTCTATTGCATTATTGCAAAGCTTCATAACCAACGTAGCCTAAAATGAATACCTTCAGTGATTCTCCATAGCTATTTGACAAGACGAAAATAAAGGGACAACATGCAGTACAGACACCATCAATCCATAAAGTCTGGGAAAGAAACTGGAAGTTGCTATATTAACTCAAAATTAACAGAACCAAAGATGCTTATAAGCACCAACTCCTTTACGTTTGCAGCACATGTGTCCTCAGGTTGATTTTTCTGGAAAAAAAACTTGAGCAAGAACGTTACTTTTAGCCTACATAATTGAATACCTGAAAGATAGCTCCATGACAATTGGGCCCTAGAAAAGCAAGTCCCAGCCCATATCCTGCCCTGCAGCTGCGTCCTGTTGATAGCACCAAGGACACCCATCTTCTTCTTGTTGCCCCTGGAATTCACCAAATAAGGTCATGGGGCCAGAGAAGGCCTGATTGGCTGCCTGCGTGCAGCATCTAATGTGATCATTCGAAGGTATTGGGTGATTTGTGCGCTGGCTTTTCTGAGACGGCGGGAAGTTGCCCTATAAGAAGCTCCCTCTGAAGAGGCTCAGGGCTCTCAGCCACTGACGGTTTGCGGTCATGCTGTGAGCCCGAGCATGCTCGAATAAACCTCTTGCTTTTGCGTGGACTTGGTCTCTCAGAGTTTTCCTTGACAGGTGAGGCTTTCCTGAGCTCGGACCCTACCAAAGCAGTTTGCAAAAGAAAAATTTCTATGTCTGCTTCTTTTCCTTCCTGTTTTAAGTTCATGGAAATTTTGTTTTCCCACCAGAAGGAGTCGAAGGCCCTGCAGGTGGCCTCCGAGAAGCTCGCCAAGGAGAATGAGTGGCTGAGGACCAAGCTGGACCATGCCAACGAGGAGAACACGGACGTGATCGCCCTGTGGAAGTCCAAGCTGAAGACGGCCATCGCCCGCACCAACAGGCCACGGGCGAGCCGAAGGCGTCCGTGAGCCGGGGCGTGGGCACTGAGGCGGCCGAGCTGGCCGAGCTCAAGATGCAGACGGAGAGGCTGCAGTTCGAGTCCCAGCAGGAGGTATAGAGCCTGAAGGCCCAGCTGGTGGCTGAGCGTGAGGCACACGCCTCTGAGCTGCAGACGCTCAGGTCGCGGCTGGTCAGGACGGCCCAGGAGCAGAAGAACAGCCTGGAGGCCACACGGGCCAAGCTCGACCAGACCGAGGACCAGCACCTGGTGGAGATGGAGGACGCCCTGAACAAGCTGCAGGAGGCGGAGACGAAGGTAAAGCACCTGGAGGGGTTGCGGGCCATGTGTAGTCAGCAAGCCCAGGCCCTGGCCGACACGACGGCGCAGCTGGAGGCCACCCAGGAGAAGCTCTTGCAGCTCGATGGGCTCCGGAAGGCCAGTTCCGAGGTCAATTGGGAATGGAGAAGATCAGGCAGCAGCTCCAGGTGGCTGAGCGGCAGATTCAGGAGTTAGAGAATGCAGAGCGGGCCGAGAGCGGCAGGTTGGTACCCGGGCGCCCTCGCCCACTTCCACGCTCGCTCCCTGCATGCTGTGTGTCAGTGTGCTCGCCGCCGTGTTCCGGCTTGGTGCTGACAGGTCTCCCGGTCACGTCCCGTGCGGTTCCCTCTGATGGGACTGAGAACGTGTTGGCACGATTCTTGGGCTGTCATTGGTCCCCAGCACCCGGATGCCGTGCTAGCCTTGGCCCCGGCTAATCGGGCCCGTCTGGGGTCTTTCTGAAACAGAGAACTCTTCACAAGGCCAGTGAGAAAACAAGATAGGAGCCCCCAAAGCAAACCTCGACCCCCCCCCACCCCCTGCGTACTCGCCGAGTCCGCCCAGACCCTTGGGCTCGAGGCTGGCTGCGAGGGTCTTTCCCTGGCCTTGCTGACCACCTGATCGTGTGACTGGCTTTGCCGTCCTCTCCCCGAGGCGCCTCAGTTTCCAGCTCGTGCTCAATGCCTCTGAACCTCTGAGCTCCCTCAGGGCTGGTGACGTGGCCCATCTTGGTATTTCTCATTACCCACCCCTCCCTGCCTGCAGCACAAGCCCCCGCCCAGCCCTGCAGAGATTTCATCCCTTTCAGTCTCTAAGGGGTGCTTGGGCCAAGTCCGCCTTCCAGCATGGCCTCCTGCTAGCCACGGGCATGGACTCTCATGGTAGTGATGTCGGTGGGTCCCACGGGTGACTTATGTACAGCGGGGAGGGGAAAGACGGTCACTTTCTCCCCACCCGCCTCTGCCACCCGGGACCCAGGGTCACTGGGTACTTGTCTCGCCTCACAGAAAGGAATTTCAGGAGTAGACAAGCAGTGAAACAAATAGATTTTATTTGGAGGATTTTTGGAGAGGGAGAGAAAGGGATAAGCAGATAAGCGGGGGAAAGGAGAGTAAGAGAGAGAGTAACGCGTCCAGAGAGAACGCGGGCTTCTCCGAGGGTGGAGAGAGCCCCTCCACACATCCCAGCATTCGACACGAAAGCATGAAAGTACACATCTCAAGAGGGGAGATACGGGCGACACATGTGCTCAGCCACGTGGACGTAAGCACACATGGGCTCAGGCAGCATGTGCGCACCCTGCCTTTCTTCCAGGTGGCCTTTATAGGGTTTCTCCAGCCTGTCCCCACGTGAAGCTTGTTCCCGGGTAAAAGTCCGGTTGCTAAGGAGATTACCAGGGAGGTCCAAAAAGAGGAATTTCATGGGGAGGCCCATGTCCTGAGGGTCTGCGGATGGTCTTATCAGGCCTTTGCTTTCTGTGTCCACAAGGTGGGTCCTTCCTAGAATTCTTCTTCCATGAAACTGTGTTTCATTGCAAAGGGCCTTTCCCTATCTACTTTTCTACATCAGTAGCCCTGACCCTGGGGAAGGACAAGACAGTGAGTTCTGAGCCAAGCCAAGCGAGCTGCATTTCTCACCAAGGAGCCCTGAGAAATGCCCTTTTCCTCCTATAGGATTGTGGTGGCAGGGACGCGCCCTCCCCCTCCCCCGTGCGCCCCACCAGCGCTGGGCGCTTTGTTGGAGAAACTTCTCTGTTGGCCAAGATGGAAGGGATTTGGGATTTGTAGACAGGACTGACAGACATAACAGAAGGACCCAGAAACCCCCGGGAGTTCCTCTCAGGACTCAGGACTCCTTAGCTGGCATTCCAGAAACACCGGCTGAAACAAACGGAATCAATTCCTAGGACACAGCAGGGGATAGTTGACCCACTTTCGCATCAAGATGTAACAAACGTCAAGTTCTGGTGACTGCTGCCTAGTGGATTAGAGGTTCTTCAATTTAAATTTCATATTGAAACACCTCAGACTTTTAAAGTCACAGACAAGAAACTACAAGAAAGTAAATCTTGGGGGCCAGAGTGATAGTACAGTGGGAAGGGCATTTGCTTTGCACATAGCCTATGTGAGGTCGACCTCCAGCATCCCATAGGGTCACTATCATTGTCACTGTCCTCCCATTGTTCATCGATTAGCTCGAGCGGGCCAAAAAAAAAAAAGATAACCTTTTCTTCCCTCCCTCCCCTCCCTTTCCCTTTCTTCTCTGTTTCCTCCCTCCCTCCTTCCTATCCTTAGCCTCCCTCCTCCCTTGCTTACTTCCTTCTTCCTCACCAAGCCATGGTCTGGGCTCTGGGGTCCTCCCACCCAGCAGTACTGGGTCTTTTCAGTTTGTGGACTGATCTCAGTCTTGCCCAGTTGTGCTGCAGTTCTACCTCGGACCTGGTGTGTACTCCAGCCCTTTGTACCATCTCTCCGCCAGCCACATGAACAAGGCTTTGGAGAAAGAGCTTCGGAGTTTGGTGAGTACCAGGGGAGTCGGGCGCTGATCTTTACCTTGCTGAGGCTAAAGCGAAGCCTCCTCAGGCGAGCTTGGCCCTGTGGCGTCTGAGGCTCACGAGCGTGTCAGCTGGAAACCCCAGGGGCTGCGCAAGCCCCCGTTGGGGCAGCAAAGGTAGGTGGGCTGATCTGTCCCCGCTATGCCCTCCGCCTCTGCCTGATCAGTGACCGGCCAGCGATGCTCCCGGAGTGCCGGGCTCCTTGCTCCCCTCAGAAGCGCCTCCTGCCCCCTCAGCTCTGTCTCCCCTGCCAGCCGGGAGCACTGGGGGCTCACAGCAAGGGGAGGGAGGTGAGAGACATGCGCTGGGAAGGCCACTTTTCTGGAACCTTCCAGACACCTTCCTGGGGTGGATCAAAGTGTGTTTTCTTGTTTTCTTTTTAGGATGTTTTTTGTTTGTATTTGTTTTTTTGGTTTGTGTCTTGGGTTTTCTTGTATTCAGCTGTGCTGAGACTTTCTCCTGGCTCTGTACTCAGGGATCATTCCTGGTGGCCCTCAGGGGACCACGTGGAATGCTGGGGATTTAACCTGGGTTGAATACATACAAAGCAAAACACCTAAAGTATCTCGTTGTTTTTGTTTTCTTGGTATTTTTTTTTTTGGCTTTTTGGGTCACACCTGGTGATGCTCAGAGGTTACTCCCAGCTCTGCACACAGGAATTACTCCTGGTGGAGTTTCGGGGACCCAATGGGATCTAGGGATTTAACCTGGGTCAGCCACGTGCAAGGCAAATGCTCTTCCCGCTGTCCTGTCACTCTGTCTCTGGGCCTGGGTGAGCCGGGCCTTTCTGCTGAGACAGTGCTGACTGGATCCTGTCAGGACCCGGGACTGAGCACTTAGGAGCCTTTCAGAACCTGCAGGAGGATTCCAAGGGAAGCGTCCTTGCTGGGGCAGCATGGGCCAAGCACAAGCGGCATCACATTCTATCTGTGTGTGGTCGAGAACATGTGTACACACGTGTGTCCACAGCCATGCACACACCCCAGTATACACACATGGGCTTCTGTCATGTGCAGACTCGTACATGTCCTTGGACATGCAAGCAAGTACATACATACTTGCACAACTCACTCATGTTTGCCAGGCAGATACACACTGGGCATTGATAACTAAGTTTGGGGTGGATTATTTTTGTTTTCTGGGTTTTTTGTTCTTGTTGTAGTTCTTGTTTTTTGTCTTTTTGTGTCACAGTTGGGGATGTTCAGGGGTCACTCCTGGCTCTGCACTCAGGAATTACTACTGGCGGTGCATCCCCTATGGGATGCTGGGGATCAAAGGTGGGTCAGCCTTGTGCAAGACAAACACCCTCCCCGCTGGGCGATCGCTCTGGCCCTGGGATATACATATATATATATACATATATATGTATATATATGTATATATATGTATATATATTTTTTTTTTTGGTGGTGGTGGTGGGGGACTAGTGGCATGCCTGTCAGTCCTTGGAGGCGACTCCTGGCTTTGTGCTCAGGATATTCCTGTTAGTGCCGCGATTCAAGCAGGGCCAAGTGGCCTTACCCAGTGCTCTCTCCCAGCCCCCAAATGTTCACTGTGTTTATCGGGGCTCCCCCCTAACTTGGTGGTACTCCTGCTCAGGGTCTTACCGGCTGGCTGTACTCGGGCACCTGGACCCTGTGCCAGCCCTTCAGCCCCCAATATCTACTTTTGGAGTGCAAGTTCATTTTCATGAACAGCATCACAAAATGGAGTGTCTCCCATGTCGTTGATTGGAAGCTACTTTGCACCCTCCTGGTCTGAATATCTGATTCTGTTTCTCTAGAAAGAAAAGCAGAGGCTTCAGAAGAGTCAGCCTCTGTTCAGAAAAACAGGCAAGGTGGGTGCGGGCCATCGGGTGACTGTGCCGGGGCCGGGGCTCTGGGGTCCCACACTCAGGGCTCTGCCCGCTCATTTCCCGCAGCTGACTTCCTCCGGCTCTTTCCTCTTTGACTTAAAGTTCATTACCAGAGACCCGAGCAGGCCAGGCACTTGCCTTGCTCACTGCCAAGCTGGTATCCATCCCTGATACCAGCAGGCTGATCCCTGAGTGTAGAGCCAGGAGGTACCCTGGGCGTAGCATGTACGCGCACAAAGCCCCCCCCCCCCCCACACACACATCACACACATACACATTGTTTTTTTTAATTTATTTTTTTGTTAATAATGTAGGAGTACTACTAATTATTCAGCCATTGATGAAGCTGATTTAATTGGGCATGAACTCCACATTACTTATTTTTTTAAAATTCTGTTCTGAATGTTAATTTTATTTTATTATTTTATTATTATTATATTTCCCTCCTTTTTTTGATTCATGTGAGATATAGTTACAAAGCTTTCATATTTGAGTTTCGGTCATACAATCATCAAACACCAGTCCCATCACCAGTGCACATTTTCCACCACCAAAATCCCCAGAATTCCACCAGCCCCACCCTTGTGCCAACCCTTCCCCTGCCTGTGTGGCAAGCAGACAATTTCCCCCATGCTCTCTCTCTACTTTGGTTACATTCGATATTTTGACACCAGTCCCACCAGCACTCAAACCTGCTGAAAAGGCAATGCTAGATGATTTGTTTCGTATTGCTTCTTATGGCTAGAATATAATGACCAGGAATATCTGTGTCATTCTCTTCCGGGAGCTGTACTGTATAGTCTCTGGGTCTTGGCCATTGACGAGATTACGTGGTGCTGGGGGGCAGTTTGTGGGTGTGACTGCCAAGCTACTGGAAAACTGGGAATGTGGCAGGAGGAGGCCCAGTCCTGATCTGAGCAAGCCTGGAGCTCTCAGTCACGGGTTCCCGTTTACCTCCGGGCCACTGACCCTAACTGCATCTTTTGATCTCTTTTGAGATGTATGGGTCTCTGAAATAAGGCCAATAAATGAGCTTACATAGCTTATATAGCTTATATAGTGTTTTGTGGATGTGTCTCCCACATACTGAACTTTTGTCCGTTTAATTTCTTGGTAAATTTGACCCCAAGTTGTTGGGGTCTGACCAAAGGCACAGGAGCAATTTTGGGGTATCTGGAAGTCTGCAGGCACCATCAGGCTGCTGATGCAATCTCCCCGCAGGTACAGGTGAACCTGCTGGTGGCATCATAGTCCCTACATCACTGTTTGTGGTGACATGCAGGTGTGCTTGGGAAAGTGCTGTGTGACCTGGCAGGGAGCTGGCTGGATGGGAAGATTTTGGGACGCCCCCAGCCAAGACCTCGAGTTCCTCCTGGCGCCAGACCCATCGTCTCCATGCCGAAACCTCCTGGTGTTGCCCTCGGCTGGGGGCTTCTCCCGTAGAGACGCTTTATCGCCCCCGTGACCTCAGACTCCAGTGCGAGATTTGATGGAGCCTGCCAGACAGACTCTCAAATAGTCCCGATGGTGCGTGAAATATATTAAACTTCTAACTTTATCCTAACTAGAATCTATTGATAAGTTACATCGAAAAGAAGAACAGTTTAAGGCGCTGTCTTCTGAACTGGAGAAGTTGCGAGGAAATTGAACAGGTAAGAGATGATCTCTGGGTGTCGTGCAGGGGCACCCCGGGCGTGAGGCGCCTCCCTGATGACGCTCCCGCGCCCCCTCCTCAGCCTCCCGGCCTCACTCAGGGAGCCCCCACAACAGGTCCCAGTCCCCCTCCCGCCCGCCCCCCCTATCAGTTCCTGGGGCCCTGTGACACTCCGGCCACCGTGGCCCTGGGACGACTGTCAAATGCTGCCCAAGGTCCCCCCTGAGGGCCATCTATGAGGCGCCTTATACGGTCGGACCACCCATCCTGGCCCCATCCGTTGCTTGCTGCCTGCGTTTCTTCCCCGTCTTGTGAGTTGTCCTTGGTTTCACTGGCTGCTGCCCGGTTCGAGCAGTTTGCAGGGGCCAGAGAGTGAAACGTCCTCGGAGGGAGGCCTGGGACAGAAGCGCAGGGGACGCTCAGTTGCTTAAGACACCCCAACGCTGTTCTCCCCCCCACCCTCCCTGCATCTCTCCCTGTCTTTCTCTCTCCCTCTGTCCCTCTCTCTCCTTCCCTCCCTCCCTCCCTCCCTCCCTCCCTCCTTCCCTCCCTCCCTCCCTCCCCCCTTCTTCTCCTCCCCTCCCCTCAGATATGGAGGCCAAATTCAAAGAGAGAGATGTGCGAGAAGAGCAGTTGATGAAGGCAAAGGCCAAGTTGTAAAACGACATCGCAGACATCATGAAAATGTCCGGGGAAAACTCGTCACAGCTGACGAGAATGAATGATGAACTACGCCTGCAGGAGAGGTGGGTGTGTCGGGCTGCTTTTCCGGAACGTTCTGTGGTGTCGCCTGCAGCCGCGAGTCACCCTCCCGGAATTCTGTCTCAGGCCCTCTCCGAGATCTCTGAGGCTCCTTCAGGGACCCTCAAGTCAGCTGCTCAATCGGAAAGCCGCAGCGTCACCCACTTTTTTGTGTGATTTGTGAAGAAAAGGTGGTGGGTTGCTTGTGGCACGGCCTGTCCCAGGCAGCGGAAATAGTCCCCATCCGAGGAAGGACAGCTGACCCGTGTCACACGGAGAGAAGTTTCTCTGTTTTGTCTTAGGGCCCCTCCCAGGGGTGCTCAGGGGTCACTCCTGGCACAGCTGCCGGGTCATAATGGGGTGCTGGGGTGGAACCCAGGTCGGTCACTCACGGCAGGCTCCCCCTCTGCCGCTTCCAGCCCTTGTCTTCTTCCCTCTGCATAGCTGCCGGATAAAGAACGAGTGTTTCAAGACAAACCTTTTGCGGGCATGTTTAGAACTATTCGGTTTTATTATTTAGTGGGGGGGGGTGTTATACCCGGAGATGCTCAGGGCTTCCTCCTGGCTCTTCACTCAGGAATTACTCCTGGCGGTGCTCGGGGGACCCAGTGGGATGCTGGGAATCCAACCTGGGTCTGCCACATGCGAGGCAAACGCCCTCCCCACTGTGCTATCGCTCCAGCCCCACCATTCAGCTTTGATTCTTGCACTTTTAAGTCTTAGCCGAGTGGCCAGCCTGCCCCAGCTGGGCACGGCGTCGGAGTTTCCTGCAGAGAGTGCCGGTATCTGAGGGCCATCCTGGGATCCCCCAGCAGAGCTTGCCTCCTGGGTTCGGTACCCTTTTGATCCAACTGTACGTAAATCTTCCAGGGAGCTGTCAGAAATAATTTCAGATGGCTTTTCAAAAATAAAATTGGCTGACAGTAGAATGGTAGTGCTGCCTTGTACTCGGCCAACCCGGGATTGATCCCCAGCACCCCATATGGTCCTCCGGCCCTGCCAGCAGTGACCCCTGAGCACAGAACCCTGAGCGAGACCCGAACACCACCAGGTGTGGGGCCCCCATCCCCAAAATAGGCAGGTCGGTATGTTGACCCTGTGAAGCTAACTGTGTTTGAGCCTCTCCGTCCTGCGTGTGTGTGTGTGTGTGTGTGTGCGTGCGTGCGCGTGTGCGCAGGTAAGACTACTCTGAGATTTTCATTTCTGGTATTTAGGCCACATTACGTGCTTGGCTTGCTTGTGCCTGCTTGATCTCATTCTTGTTTCCATTCTTCTCGCTTTTTGTTTCTGTAGTCATTAACTTACCTAATAACATCAGAGGAAATTGAGCTGATGTCGGAGGATCGCAGGGCCCTGAGGTCAGAGAATCAATTGCTGGTGAAGGAGAAGCTCTCTCTGAAGTCAGAGAGAGGGTCGTTGCTATTGAAGCTCACAGAAGCGGAGGCCAAAAACTCTTCGCTGCGGGAAGAGCAGAGGAAGCTCTGGCTGTTGAACCAAGCGATTCTCTTCGATAAAGAGAAGGTCATCGAGGCCAGGCGGGCCGCAGGGAAGCTCTGGCAGGAGGAGCGGCTCGGCCGAGAAGCCCTCGAGGCGGAGAAAGAGAAAATGCTGGAAGAGGGCAGGGCGGTACAGGAGGAGCTCCAGAGGGTGCGCGGAGAACGATTCACTACAGGTCGCCAAGGTGGGGCTGCAGGCCCTGGTGGAGGAGCTGCAGATGAGCAAGAGCGGCCTGGTGGCCAAGTGTAAGAAGGGCCTGGAGGAGAGGGGTCAGAAATGTGCACAAAGAAATATACACAGATACATATATACACACAGACACACTCACACATGTACATAGACACATGAAGATACACAAACAGACATTTACACAACCGCAGACAGATACATACACAGATATAGACTCTGATCTACCTGTGCACACGAAGACGTACAGATGTACAGACAGGCTCACACATGCACATATAGACACACATATACACACAAATATACACAGAGATAGATACACAAACATACACAGGACACATCTAGTGCAACACAAAGACACAAACAGGCGTATACACATGCACACAGGCATAAAGACATATATACACACAGACATATACACACAGTGACATACACAGACACACAACACAATCAAACATGTACACAGATACAAAGAGACACATAATATATACATAACATGCGCAGACACAATCACACATAGACACACATAAATGTATACACAGACATACAACCTATGCCCAAACAGACACGAATAGACATAAGGTAGACACAATTGGTTATAGGCACAGACACAGTCACATACAGACACGCTCACACACAGAGACACAGACATCCTCAGACACACCCGGAGCACGCGTGCACACAAAGAGACACAGACATGCACACACAGACACGTACATACACTTACACCGACATAAATACAGAATCTCAGACACTCAGACACACACATCAACACACATACTTCTAGACATTCAAAGTTACAAATGCACAAGTGCACACAGACACACACACAGACTCATACACTTATGTACACAGACACACAAACAGGTAGTCACACAGACATATACACAGAAAAACATTCCCCACACACATCCAGAGACACAGACTTCCACGTAAAATACATGAGCACAGAGAAACAATACAGACATATATAGAAACACACACAGTGCACACACACATGCTCACCTAGACATACACAGACATAAACAGACACACACAGATAGACAAATACAGTCACACACAGTATATACACAACGCAGATACGCACACACACAAATACACACAGACATACACTGGCACAAACATAGACACATTCACAGAGACACACAGACATACACAGGCACAAACATAGACACATTCACAGTCACACACAGACACACCCACACATGCACAGACACAACAAAGTTGTCTACATAAAGTCACACACATGCGCATATACAGAGAGACATAGACACAGACACAGAGAAACAGATACATAACACAGACATATGCGGACGTATGTGCACTCTGACGTACAGAGACACAGACATATACACTGACACACAGACAGAGCTAACCATAGAAACCATAGAAACATAGGCACACACACTGACATTTACACAGGCACACACATACAAAGACGTACAGACGTACACAAAGGAACACAGACACAGATATTTATATGAACACAGAGACACATGCAGATACACACATATATTTATACACACTTATACATTCATTCAGCGACACAAACTGCCCACATCGACAGTACACCCATATGCACAGACATGTAGTTAGACACACAAAAGTAAGACATATTCACAGACAACACACACACACAGGGACACTCACTTATATAAACAGAGACACATAGGCAAGCAGATATATACATAGACACATAGACATGATCACAGACACACAGAGATATACACAAATGCATATACAGGTGCACAAAGAGAGACTCAGACATATACAAAGAGGCATCCACAAGGACACAAGACACATACAAACATAAAGACACGCACATATACACACATATATAAACACAGATATATACAAAGACACAACGCATGAGCACATAAACATACACAGAAATGTACACACAGACACACAAAGACATACACACAGACACTAGCACACAAAAGACATATATGGGCACATGCTCAGACACACATTCACACAGACATAAATACACAGATATATACCCACAGATACACACATGCTCATATACACAACACAGACACAGGCATATACACACATGTGGACACACATGCACACAGAAGATAAAACATACAGAAACACAGTATATACACAGACACAAAGATGTATACACACAAACATACAACACAGACACACAACACATATATGCATAAAGACAAATATATATAGACACAAACACATGCACACACAGATATACACAGAGACACATAAATACATCTGCACACACAGAACACAGACACATACACTGGATACTCACATATGGTCAGACACACATGCATACACAGAATCACACATATTCACAATCAGATATATAAAGGTGGACACATGCACAACAGAGACACAAATATACGCAGACATACTCTTGCACACAATTCAAACGAATATACATACAGATTTGCACACAGAAATACACACTGAGATATATACACAGGTACACACCCACATACACACAAGAGACACACAGAAACATATACGGAAAAACACATGCACATACAGACACAGTAATATATACAGAGACACACAAACAGATATGGACATACAATGCACACACCGAGACATATAGATATGCAGACACACACAGACGTATACACAGACAGAACCATATACACAGAGACATATACAAGTACCCACACAAACATTTACTCATAAATACACCCACATTTATGCACAAGACACAAAACAGTCATAGAGACATAGATACACATAGATACACAGACATACAGACACACCAACATATAAACCGACACACAAATATGTACACACAAAGACAACAGAGACACAAACAGATACACAGACACAGGTATGTCCATAGACACACACATTCACACAGAGACATATAAATAGATATATACACAGACACACACAAACCAATATGCACTCACACAGGACATATACACAGACTCACACAAACATGGACACACTAACGTGCAAATAGACACCCACAAACATACAGACCCACATAAGGCATATACACTGAACAACACATGTACTCTCAAATACACACACATGTGCAACACAACATAGGCATATATACACAGAGACATACATAGACACAAGCATGCACCACAGAGACACACAGACATATATAAACATACATGTACACACAAATACACATATGCACACCCGCAACACAGACATACAAACACAGAGATACACACAGACACACACGTGCACAGAGATACACATAGAGACATAGAGATGCACACAGACATACAGATACACTAAACACATAAACACACAGACACATAGGCATATACACTCAGACATGCACACATGATATACACATTTACACAGATACATACACATGCACATACACAGAGACACACAGATACACAAACATGTACCCACATGAACACACAGACACAGCAGACATATACAAAGACACATACCCATGCATATACACAGAAACACAGTCATATACACAAAAACACTCAGAAACACTGATGCACACACTCATATTCAGAGACACATGTGAACGCACAGACCTATATACAAACACAGGCACACAGAGAGGCACACATAAACACAGAGACACACATAAACACATGCATACAGTTACACCAAAACACACAGGCTTATATACAAATGCACATGCACAGAAATGCAACATGTGTACACAAACACATGGGAACGTTTCCAGAAACACACATGAACACATAGACATATACACAGACACATTCGCACACACAGGTATACAAAGACAGACATATATACATACGAACTCATATGCACACATAGAAACACAGACATATCCACAGAAATATAGACACATGCACCCACAGATATATACACAGACACACAAATATACACACATACGTAAACAGACATGCTTACACACAAATACAAAGTCACACAGAAGCACACAATTAAACCTACACATACAGACATATACACAGACACATTTGCTCACACACAGAAATATGTAGACAGGAACACACACATCCACACACAGAGACATATGCAGTCACATACATATGCACAGTCACACACAGACACACAAATGCGCACACAGAAACACAAAAGATGTATTCAGACACAAAATTATAAATATATCAACATCCAGAGACACACATAGGTGCACACATAGATACACATACAGACATATACACAGATGAACACACATGCAGACACACAGAGACATGCACACAAACACAGACATATTTACAGACATAGAGACACCCATGCACACATAGACATACACATGACAGTTACACACATCTCCATACACCAAAATACGTATACACTGACATATACAATAGATACACATGCTCACAGACACCCAAATATATAGACACTCACAGAGGTAGACACACATGCACACACAATGACACAGACATATATACAGCATGCACAGGTAGATACAATGTACACAGAGACAGATGCACAAACACACAGATATACACCTGCATATACACAAACGCATACACATAGATACATATACACTGACATATACACAGACACATTCATATAGAAACATAGAAAAACACACACAGAAACACAGGCATGTAAGCATGCACACACAAAAGGAATATACACACACGTAGATGCTCATAGACATACATAGACACCTCCACACACAGAAATACACAGATATTTATACACATAGAAACACAGACATATACATGTAAACACACAAAAACATGCACACACAGATGCAAGAAAAATATGCACACAGAGACAGACATGTACACAGAAACACATGTGAACACACATACTCAGATATATATACACAGACACTCAGAAACACACATATATACAAGACACACACACATACACAAATACAGACATTCACAGTCAACACAGATATATACCTGTATACAAAATACAAACATGTGTCCAGCACAGACATATGCAGACAGTATACACAGGTAAACACAAACATACATCTATAAGTATACACAGAGATAACAGACATATACCACACATAGACATATCAACACAGAGACACAGATAGATACACGGAGACACAGACACAAAATTGCAAGCACAGCCATATACACAGACACACAGACATATTTATAGCCACACACAGAAAAATGACCATAGAGACAGGTGTGTACACACAGACACATACACTGACACATATGCACACAGACACAAACATATGCACACAGAGACATACATATACACAGACATGAACATGCAGACACAGACTTACACAAACTGAGAGTCACACAGTCAGACACAGAAACATTTCAACATGTAGACCCACAGACAATACAGAGACATGTGGGCACACACAGTCACACAGAAAAATATACACACAGACACACAGAAACACACAGACATATATACTGACACATGCACACAGAGACACAGATATAGAGAGACACCATCAAAATGCGCACTAACATATACTGACACATAGAGCCACAGATATATAAATAGGCATAATCACAAGACATACTGAGATAAACACACACAATAACACACTCATACACCACACATATCCACACACACAGTCATTTACAGACACAGGGACATATGCGCATACACAAACGTACACAGACACACAGAGAAACAAACATACATTGACACATTCTCACAGACACATGAACACACACAGAAATATAGACAGACATAAAAGACACACAGCCACATGCACAGAGTGACAACTGATATATAGACACACAGCCAAATGCATAGTGACACTGACACACATGTCTAACACAGACATACACAGACACACAGATACCACACAAACAACACATCATATATCTTTATTCCTTGACTGGAAACACGGATAAGGCCCAAGGTCTTTGCCGCCCCCCCCCGTTCTTATTTTATTATTTTCCCTAGATTTTTATGGAAATCTGGGGGGTGGAGAGAGGGTAGAGAAACATAACATCTGCTGAGATCACAATTCCAGATGCCAAAACAAGGAATATCTGCAGAGATTCGAATTCCCGAGGATCCCCATGGAATGCATCCCAGTTTGCCAACAGCACCAGGGTCGGTGGGGGCCGCTGTCCTAAACCTTCACGTTACTGTCTCGATAGCAACGTCCATGCTTTAGCAGATTTGAAACAGCGGCCCCTGATCTCGAGGCCTGGCCGGGGCAAGGCTGCATCTATATCATCGATTTAACCCTCTCCCAGCGGTGCTGCTCCATGCAACCCTGCAAACTGCCCATCTGCAGCAATCCTGAACTCATTCCATTGTGCACACGTGCACACACAAACACACACACAAAGACACACCCCCCTCCCCACGGCGCTTCACCATGCAATCCTGCAAACTGCCATCTCGGGACAATCCCGAACCCTTTCCATTGTGCACACACACACACACACACACACACGCACACACACCATTCCTGAACTCTTTCCATTGTGCATATACACACACACACATACAAACACACACCTCTCTGGGGCTCTGTACCATGCAAACCTGCAAACGGCCATTCTGCAACAGTCTTGAAATCTTTCCATTCCGCATACATGCACACACACACACCCCAATCCTGAACTCTTCCCATTGTGGACATGTGTACAAACACACATACACCCCTCTCCCCAGGGTGCTTCACCATGCAGTCCTGCAAGCCACCATCCTGCCACAATACTGATCTCTTTACACACACACACACACACACACACACACACACACACACACACGCCCCACTGGGTGCCAGTGTGTCGCTGTAGCCGCGCGCCCAGAGCAGGCGGCTGCGGCTCCCCGGGGTGCAGGGGCCACGGGCCCATCTGCAGAGCCCCGGGTAGGGGCGGAACCTTTGGGGCGTGCGCCCTAAGCCCCCGGCCGGGTCGCCGACTCGCGGGCTGGGCTGACACGTTTAAGGGAACCGGGGCCGGGGCGCTGCGGCCGGGGCTGCCGTGGCCGCCTTCCCGCGACCGCCCGGAGGCCGCGCTTTAAGCCCTGCCCTGGGGGCCGAGTCCCTTTCCGCGCCAACACGCCCTGGCTTCCAGCGCAGGGGCCCGGCCGCCACTCAAGCGCGCCCCGCCCGTCGCAGCCCCCGCCGGCACGGCCCGCCTCTCCCGCGCTCCGCCCGGCCAATAGGAGCGCGGATCGCTTCCGTGCCCCGCCCCCTTGCGGCCGGCCTCCGTGCGCGCGCGGAAGGCGGGGCCGGGACGACCCTCCGCGAGGCCCCGCCTCCCCGCGCCGCGCGCCTCCTCGGATAGGTCCAGAAGGGAAAAGGGGTGGCGACGGGGGCGTGGCAGGAGGGGCCGGCCCGCGAGACTTTGTGTTGGGTTCACGCTGCCTGGCAGTCCTCGAGGGGAAGAGCGGTGGGTCCCTGTCGCAGTTGCGAAGTCGTTGCAACTGGCAGCCACAGCCCGCTGGCGAAGTCGTTGGGGGCTGGCTGCTGGACCGAGCGTACCCACGCCCCCTGGCACACGGGTGATTGAAAAGGGACCAGCCGGCGCTTTGTCCTAGACTCGCCCCAGCCCTCATGTGTATCCGGGAGCCAAAGGGCTGCCTTTCGGTCGCCCCTCAGCGAGCCGGCTGAGCCCCGCCTGTGCCTCGCCCGGGAAGTGGTTGCCCCCGCTGCCCCTGAACCCGGGAATGATCCCCTGCGGCCGGCTTTCGCATTGGCCCTGGCAGTGGGCGAAATGCTGAGCGCCTGCGCCCCCTGCCGGAGTGTGAGCGCGCCCCGCCGGCCGGCTGCTGGCGCGGTGCCTCTGCGGCTGTCAGCTTGGCCCGGGCCCAGGTCCTGCCCCGTGCCTGTGACGTCGGAGCCCGGGAGGCGGGCGGGAGCGGGGCGGGATGCCCCCGGGAGGCCGCCCAGCAGCATCCCCGCCTCCCTGCATTCCTGCATCCCTGTATCCCTGTATCCCCGGATCCCTGCATCCCACCCCGGGCGCTAGCCCACGCAGGTCCCAAGCAGAGCCGAAAGCGCAGTGCACAACTGAGGTCAAAAGGCGTAGAGGAAAACGAGAGGGGCTGGTCGATTCTGTTTAATTCTACCTGGAAACGAGGAGGGGCGTTTGAATCTACTTTATTCTATTCAGTAGGGTTACTTTTTTGATGTCAAGATGGGGTAGAGGCATCATTCTACTGGCTCTTAGCATTTTCTGAGCATTACCGTTTGCCAGTTCTTAAAGTCTGGTTGGAATAAGCCAGAGGGACCCATTTCTCACTGTGCCTAGGGCGGCAGTGAGGCAGATGAGGCAGGACAGAGGGTCCCAGCTTTCCAGTATTTTCATGAATGGAAATTGGGAGTCCTCAGGATGCTCAGACTCATTGTTGGAAAGCAGAGAGCCTCAGTTTATCAGCCTAGTAGCTAATAGGCTCGTGTATTAGAGATTAGGAAGAGGAAAAAAGAGAGGAAGGAACTGCTCTGGTGATGAGTTGTGTGGTGTTGGAATTATGTGCATATGTCCACATTATTCATAGTATGGTAAACCACAGAATTTCAATTAAACAGTTTTAAAGTAAAGCATAAGTACCAAAGGAAAAAAAGTATCTAAGAAAACAAAAGAAAGTCTGCAAGTGGGAAGGAATGTAGGGAAACCACTCTTTGTTTTACAGGGGCTGCAGACTTTCAGGGTAAGCAGGGTTTGCTGCAGACCTTTTCAAATGGAAAGTGGGTTCTTGGCAGGTGCCTGTCTGGCTATTTGCCCTAGGTATTGCCCATTTTCTCAGCCCTCCATGAGCCCAAACTCTAGGGCAGAATATTTGCACGGACAGTGGCTAACTCCCTGTTGATCTGAAAAAGGCCCGGAATTTTGCTGGAAGCCAAAACTGTAGGATGAGCCTGCCCAACCATGGGCCTTCTCCCTGAGGCGGGAGCAGAAACGGAGGCTCTCTCAGCAGCTCTGCGTGGGGAGGGAAACTGAGGATCTTGGTGGAGGGAAGGTCGTTCTGGTGGTGCTGGAACAAATGTATAATGAACAACTTGGCAAATCAGGGTGTTTTTCATAGAAAACTATTTTTAAAAAGTATGTGGGGCAGAGATAGCTAAAATACAGCCATTCGCAGCCGAAACTGAGGCTTCCTCTTGCACTCACTCAACCCGGGGTCCTTTCCTTCATGTTCCAGGTGCTGGGTCCCCCATGGCGTGCACAAATCCTGGAAGACAGAAGGAGCGAAGACCGGGCCAGTGCGGGTCCTGGCCTCAGGCAGAGTCTCCCTGTCTACCTGCTGGTGAGTGACGGCCCCCACCAGATTCCCTTCTCAGGGCACTTTCTGGAAGCCCTCCAGTTTTAAAGTTTCTTTTGACTTTGGGGGCTGTGTGTCAGAGGTTTACTCCTGGGTCTGTGCTCAGGGTATTCCATCAGGAAATCCATATGCAAAAGCAGTACAGGGGGAGATTAACCCCAAGCAGAAGGGGATGCGCCCTGCCCTGTCACAGCAGCTGTTTGCTGGACTGGGAGTGGCGGCCTGGGCCAGGAGGCTTGCTTCACTAACGCTGCTCTCTGTGGCTTCCAGAAGCTGCTGGCTTCCTTGCTTCAGCCTGCCAGGCACCAGGATCTGGGCTCGGTGGCCTCCAGCACCATCCTGAGATTCATCATGGGGAAAGGCCAGGTGAACACCACGTGGGGACCTTGGCTGGGACTCTGGCCAGGTGAGTACACCGGCGATCACCACATGGAGCAGGGACTCGGAAAGTCAGCACCTGCTCTGCACACGGTCCATGCTAAGGCCAAGTAATGTAGACATACGTATATGTGTGTATATATGTGTATGAATATATATGCAAAACCAAAGAAGAGTGTTTGTTACCTGCTTGCCTATTTCATTCCTAACAGAGCCTGAATCAACCTAGCCAGACTGACATCTCAAGGTAGGTCCTCTTCGGCGTGAAAATAGTTTACTAGGTGGCACAAAGCTTTGGGTGATTCTTAATATCTTAAATGTGTTGGAACTTTAATTTGCTAAGATAAGAACACTAAATGGTTTGAGTTAGAACCGCAGTAAAATAGAACATCTCTCCTGGCTGTGGAGGAAAAATAGATCTACATGAGATCCAATTCCTAAAACGGTACTTATTTGGCACATATAGAAACACAGGCACACGAACACGTACACTGATATACACATGAACACACAGAGACATACACATTGACAGAGAAGACATACAACACAGGCATACAGACACAGACATATAGAGAAAAGTATATACACATGCACACACATGGACACAGGCACACACAGACTTATAGACAGATGCAGTCTTACCAAACACATACACAGAGACATACCTACAGACATATACAAACACACAAAGACATACACAAAATAGACACATGCACACACACAAAAGATACTTCGGTGGACACCCATGTATACAGACACAGGCTACATGTGTATAGATGCACAGACATGTATATATGTGCACACAGATATAGAAGTGTATACATATACAGATGTAGACATATATACTTAGACACATAGACACAACCACGCAATCCTAAACAGACATATACACAAGACACAGACATGTAGACAGACACACAGACATTTATACATGCATGCAGACAGACATTCACGGAGGGACATATACAGAGACACAACAGACACACACATACAGACACACAGTCACATGCACACACAAATACAAATAGACATAGACAGACACATGCACACACAAACATAACATAGAGACATATACAAAAACACGTAGATGCAGACCTCTGACAACAGATAATATATACACTGATACACAGACACACACACAGATATATGCAGATATACAACATGAACACAGACATAAATACAGACGTGCATAGACTCAAGTGTACACACAAACCCTCAGACATATGCAAACATAGAGATATACACAGATACACACAGATGCGCTTATATTTACACAGATACACGCCAAGACATTTACATAGACACACAAATGCATACAGACAATAGGCATATAAGCACTTAGACACACAGAGACAAGGTCAGACTTACACACCGACATGCAGAGATGCATGCATGGACACAGACAAAGATATAGACACAGACATACAAAGACACACCACAGATACAGGACACATGCATACAGACACATACGGTAGGACACAGACATATATACAGACAAAACAGACATATATATGCAGTCACACAGACATGCACTCATGTACACAGAGACACATGCAATGCCACACACAGATACATACATATGTACATATATAGACATGTACACAGACTCATGCACACACACATACATATGTCTACAGCGCCACAGATACACAAACATACAAATACAGACATATACACAGCAACACACAGATACAGATCCACACACACTGACATACACAGACACAGATGCATACACACAGAGAGACCTGTACAGAACCATACATATGCCAAAACATGCAAGCATACACAGACACAGACATAGACACACAACGAGACATACAGATACACAGACATGCACAGACACACGCACAGTACACAGAGATATACCCACATCCATATGCATGGACACACAGATGCATACAGACTCACAGACATATACATAGGCACACAACCACACGTACACATAGAGACACAGCCACGTACATATGTACAAACACATGGACACATAGACACATAAATATAGACACAGGCACACCCATTGCATACACAGATACATAGGCACATACCCAAAGCAAACACATCATCACACATAGGCAGAGTTACACACACAGACTCATAAAGAGCCGTACATACAGAGACATACACAAATATACAGAGACACACACAGACTCAGACAAGTATACACACACTGAGATACATACAGAGACGCATGCACGTATGCAGAGAAACACTCATGTTCACACACCAACACACAAATTTACACACAGACTATGGACACACAGATACAGAGAGAATTAAGCAAACACACAGACACGTGCACAATCGAGAAATACATACGCACACAGATTATACACAGAAACACACATACCAAGACATATATACAGACATATACACATATGCACACATAGCCACACAGCCACACACAGACACACTGAAGACATACAAACACATGCTTGCCCATGGAGACACAAACATATATATTCACACACATAGATATAGACACATGCTCACGCAGTCAGACATATACAAACACACAGACGCAAACAGATACACGTGCATATACACAGGCACTCAGAGGCATATGCAAACACACAGAGACACGCACAGGCATGTACACAGACACACAGATAGATACAGCCATACACCGACATACAATGCACACAAGCAGACAGACATACACATAGACACCCACAGACATATAAACAGGAACACACAGATACATGCACACAGACAACAACCATATGCACACATGGAGACATTCACAGACCGACATATATGGCATGTATGCACAGACAGACATGAAGACACACGCAGACATATTCAGACACACACACTTGCGCGCACACAGATATAGACACCAACACACACCTACGTGCACACACTGCGAGACATATAGGCATATATACAGACAGACACACATGCACACACAAGGCATACAGACTCAGACACAGACATACAAACACAGACAGTAGTTATCCACTTACCTGTGTAAACAGACACACATGCACACCCAGACATATACACAGACACATGCATACATAGAGATGTGCACACAGACATACACATACATACAGACAGATGTATAGACAGATACAGGCACACAGAAACACACACGCACACAACACAGACATGTACATATGCTCAGCCACACACAGAGACACAGACATATACACAGACGCACATGAAGAGTCTCATACTCAGACACACAGATCTATAAACAGACACACACATGCACAGACACATACGGAGATGCAGAGAGATGTGCACAAACATACAGATACACATGTTTACAAAGACAGCAGACATACATAAGCACAGTCAATAGACATATACACACAGGGTCACACACATGCGCACACACTGAGACACAGAAATAGAGACACAGACTCACACATAGATACACAGATTTATACATAGATTCAAAGACATATACAGAGACATATTCATGCACACACACAGACACAAAAGACATAGCCACAGTGAGAAATCTAGAGATACATAGACACACAGACATATAGGTAGACACACAAAGACACACAAACATATATACACAGGCAAACCAATGCACACACAGATACAGGCATATACCAAGACACATACAGAATCACAGGGAGATACAGACACAGACTCACACAGACATATACACAGACACAAAGACACAGAAAAATATAGAGATACAATGATACAGAGACACAGGCTTCTACACAGATACACACAACACACACACAAGCACACAGACATATACAGAAACACACAGAATTGGCATACAGACTCACACACACACATACAGAGACACCGATTATGCACAGAACACAGACACACATTGACAGACCGATATAGACACAGAGAGATATACACAGACATACGCAGACACATAGATGCACATACATGCACACATATACACACATATAATCACAGGCATATACAGGCGCACACACAGAAACAATCACAGACACAGAGATACAGACATATAGTGAGAGATATATGCATAGACATACACACATTCATATACACAGACACACAAACATGCAGATATGCAAACATAGACATAAACACAGGCACAGACACACATAAAGAGAAACAGATGTTTACAATATATAGAAGCACACGACATGCAGATACACACACATACACATATATATACACAGACACACAAATGCACAAAAACACAGACAGATGCACACACTGACACACGTACACACACATACAGATATAGACACAGAGATGCAGAGACGTATACACCCAGACACATACACAACAGAGAAGTGCACACATGTACACACAAATATACACGTATTTACATAAGCACATAGACATATACTTGTTGAAATGTGCACACACTGACATGCACAGACACACATGCATACACACAGATACATATAAACATACACACAAGGGCACACAGACATATTCAGACACACACACATGCAGACACAGACACAGTGACGTATAGATATACACAGAGAAGCACACATGCACATATTTTTATGCACACACAAAGATATACACAAAGACAGTCAGGCACACTCAGAGACATATACACAGCACAGACAGAGACCTAGACATACACTAAGAAACACAGAGAAGAGATACAGATATATACAGAGACTCGTACCCAATGCACACACAACATAATAACACAAACATAGACACAGATACACACACGTGCACATAGATTCACAGAACAGAGAGAAAGACACATATTTGGAAGAAACATACACAACAGACATGTACACAGGCACACTCTGACAGAGATATATACAAAGACACACAAACATGCATACACGGACAGAAAGATATGCATGCATACACAGAACAGACATACAGACACACAAATGCACATGCAGACACACATATACACATATACACAGACGCACAGTTCAGGATACACACACTTACCCAGACATGTACAGACACAGACACACACCTAAACACAGAGACACACAGACATAGACAAAGAAACACACATATCCACAGACACATACATGATCATAGACAGACACACAGACACACACCTGCACACCTGGACAAAAATAGACATGCACAAACACACAACCAATACCACACATGCAGACTTATACAGAGACACATGCACACTCTTGAACACACACATAGGCACAGACACACAGAGAAATGTTCACATAGAATACACAATGTACACACAAACATATACCCGGGCACACGGAGAAATGTCGACACAGGGGACACAATGTACACACAAACATATACACAGAAACAAAGACACACATGCATATACACAAGCACACAAAAACTCATGTACATATGCACAGGTGCACGGACGTAAACACAGATATTAAGACAAACATAGCATAAAGATAGACACACCGGCACATACAGACCTGTATCCCAACACACTGTCACATGCAGACACAGACACGCACACTGGCATATTCACAGACACAGATTGCTACACACAGGTATATACACAGACGTACACATATGCAAACACATAGACCTAGACACACGCACACAAAGATATAAACAAACACATGCACACAGTCACAGGAAAAAATATACACACACAGATCCACCTGCACACAGAGATATATCGACACAGATGTATACACAAAAACCCACACACACAGAAACATGAACACATATGCCCACAAAGACTGACACATACCGACACACAATCATATACACAGGCACATGCATGTGCATACACACAGAGACACAGACACACACATGAACACAGATGTAGGCATACCCAAATAGCACACTTACACACATAGAAACAGACTGAGTCTCACTTGCACACACACAGACACACAAACATATGTATACACAGACACACAGGCACACATATGCACCTACATAGACATAAAGACATATACTCAGATGAACACAGACACACAGACATACAGACACGGAGACATTTACACATACACAGAGACGTACACACAGACATAAATACAGACACTCATAGGCAGACACAGAGAGGGAGACATACACAAGAATGAAAATACAGACACAGATATACACAAATGTACAGACACTCATCCACAAGCCAAAACAGACACATGCACAAACACAGATATACAGATGCACACACAGACACACATGGACATATATACAAATGCAAATACAGACACACAGACATATGCACAGACTCAAACACTGTTCACATGCAGGCACACAGACACACGTGTGCACAGACACATGCACACATATATAACAGACATAGACAAACACCCACAAGCAAGTACACAGACACAGACATATAGACATACACAAAAATATGCACAGACACGTATACAAACAAAGAAGTGGAGGTACAAACGGACATATATAGAGACACACAGACATATACACATACTTATATACACAGATATACAAACACACATACACACATAAACGTACAGACACACATGCACACAAATACACTTGCATGTGCATACATACCCACAGACATATAAATATACGCGGACACATGTGTCAACACACGTGCGCACACAGACACACAGATATATTGGCACACACAGGCATACACACATGCACATAGAGACAGAATCGTATACACAGAGACACACAGATAAATGCAAACAGACACGTAAACACAGACACTTAAACACATAGACGTATACACACTGACGCACAGAGATACACACAGATATATGCACAGACACAAATCACATACACATAAATGGAGACAGGCGACGACATGCACAGACACATATACACACAAATAGCAACACACACACGCACACACTGCCACACAAATACATATACAGAGACACATAGACGTATACACAGTGACGCACAGAGATACACACAGATATATGCACAGACACAAATCACATACACATAAATGGAGACATACAAAGACATGCAGAGACACACATACACACAGAAATACATGCACACACTGAGAAACACACAAACACAGGTGCACACACAGAGGTACACTGGCATATGGAGAGACGCATATAGACATACACATATAGTAAACATACGAACACAGGCAAACATACACTCAGACATGCACATATCATGCACATAGACATATACCGAGAACACACAGACAGCAAACATACAAAGACACATACATAGGTAGACACACAGACACACAGAGACATACACAGATAGTCACGCACATGCACACACAGACACTAAATATATATACACAAACACACATACATAGAGACATGGACTGTATTCACAGAGATACAACAGTCACAAACCCCTATGCACACAGACAGACTTGAACGACATATACACATGTGCACACAGAAATATACACAGATACATATATACACACAGACACACTCACACATGTACACAGACACACGAAGATACACAAACAGAGATTTACACAAACGCAGACAGATACATACACAGATATAGACTCTGATCTACCTGTGCACACGAAGGCATACAGATGTACAGACAGGCTCACACATGCACATATAGACACACATATACACACAAATATACACAGAGATAGATACACAAGCATACACAGGACACATCTAGTGCAACACAAAGACACAAACAGGCGTATACACATGCACACAGGCATAAAGACATATATACACACAGACATATACACACAGTGACATAAACAGACACACAACACAATCAAACATGTACACAGATACAAAGAGACACATAATATATACATAACACGTGCAGACACAATCACACATAGACACACATAAATGTATACACAGACATACAACCTATGCCCAAACAGACACGAACAGACATAAGGTAGACACAATCGGTTATAGACACAGACACAGTCACATACAGACACGCTCACACACAGAGACACAGACATCCTCAGACACACCCGGAGCATGCGTGCACACAAAGAGACACAGACATGCACACACAGACACGTACATACACTTACACCGACATAAATACAGAATCTCAGACACTCAGACACACACATCAACACACATACTTCTAGAGATTCAAAGTTACAAATACACAAGTGCACACAGACACACACACACAGACTCATACACTTATGTACACAGACACACAAACAGGTAGTCACACAGACATATGCACAGAAAAACATTCCCCACACACGTCCAGAGACACAGACTTCCACGTAAAATACATGAGCACAGAGAAACAATACAGACATATATAGAAACACACACAGTGCACACACACATGCTCACCTAGACATACACAGACATAAACAGACACACACAGATAGACAAATGCACACAGTCACACATAGTATATACACAACGCAGATACGCACACACACAAATACACACAGACATACACTGGCACAACATAGACACATTCACGGAGACACACAGACATACACAGGCACAAGCATATACACATTCACAGTCACACACAGACACACCCACACACACACAGACACAACAAAGATGTCTACATAAACTCACACACATGCGCATATACAGAGAGACATAGACACAGACACAGAGAAACAGATATATAACATAGACATATGCGGACGTATGTGCACACTGACATACAGAGACACAAACATACACAGACACATAGGAGCAGAGACACATGAACCCATAGACATTTAGATAGACACACAGAGACACATGATGCACATACAGACTTACACACAGAAACACACCCATGTGTGCACACACACAGCTGTACAATCCCACACCCAATGAGACACGTATTCACAGACATACACTCATGCACAGACATACAGACACCCACACAGACATATACACAGATGCATATGTGAAGAGAGACACAGATACATACAGAAACTCATAGACACTGTATGCACACAATAATGCTGACATACAACAAATGCACATGCACACAAAAGAGACACACATACAGAGATACACGCAGACACACAAATAGACATAGAAACAGACAGATACATAGACACCTACATGCTCACAGAGACACACGGAAGTATACACAGACATACACACTTGTATACACAGAGACTCACACAGACATATGGATATATAAGCAGATACGGATATGTCTGTATGTATGTATATATGGATATACACACACAGACACACAGAGGCATATGCACAAGTACATCATAGACACACTGATACAATACATATTCAGCGGCACACACATGTGAACACAGACATGTACACACAGAATATACACAAACGCATGCACACAGAGAGACACACAAAAATACAGACACAAAAACACGCACATACAGTTACACCAACACACACAGACACATATACACACAGACACAAATATGTGCACACAGACATAGGCAAACTCAGACTTATAACAGACACATATCCACACCCAACACAGACATATACACAGACTCACACCCATGTACACACAAACACACATATAGATACAGATACACATGTGCCCAGTCATGAAACACAGACATCAATAGCACACTCAGACACACACAGATGCATATCCACACATGCAGAGAGACACACATGTACACACACACAGCCACTGCACTCTCCTCCCATTGTTCATCGATTTGCTTGAGCGGGCACCAGTAACGCCTCCATTGTGAGACCTGTTGTTACTGTCTTTGGCATACCGAATATGTCATGGGCAGCTTGCCTGGCTTTGCCGTGTGGGTGAGATGCTCTCGGTAGCTTGCCGGGGTCTCCAAGAGGGGCGAAGGAATCGACCCTGGGTCGGCAGCGTGCAAGGCAAATGCCCTACCCGCTGTGCTATACACTCAGATAGATACAAACACATATAGACACAGACACTTATACAAACAGTCATATACAGAGACACACAGATATATACATAGAAACACAGACACTATCAACTAGACACATACACCATGCACGCCTTATAAATGAATGTATACCAACACAGACACACAAAACAAATGCATAAACACCCACATGCAGAGACACACAAATGTAAACACAGAAATACACATTTACAAATTTAGACACACATAGAACAGACAAATACACAGACTCAGACACACATGCACACATACAGAGACATGCCGATATATACACAGACACACATGGTGTAAACACAAGACACAGATATATGCACAAACATATACACAGACACACATACATTTATACACAGAGAAACAATCATACACACAGCACACCTACATGCACACACAGACACATTAGCATAGACATCAGACATATATACACACGGACTCTGACACACACAAATATACACACAGACTTATACACTGACACACAGACAGAGCTAACCATAGAAACCATAGAAACATAGGCACACACACTGACATTTACACAGACACACATGTACAAAGACCTACAGACGTACACAAAGGAACACAGACACAGATATTTAAATGGACACAGACACATGCAGATACACACAGATATTTATACACAGATATACATTCATTCAGCGACACAGACTGCCCACATCGACAGTACACCCATATGCACAGACATATAGTTAGACACACAAAAATAAGACATATTCACAGACAACACACACACAGCGACACTCACTTATATAAACAGAGACACATAGGCACGTTTCTGAAACTGGGATCTTTTGCTACAAGCTGTCATCCCCACGGGAGTGTCATCCCCAGGGGAATGTCATCCCCAGGGGAATGTCATCCCCAGGCTGCCCAATTAATAACTAAGACTCTCTGGGAAGCCCCCAGCTACCAACTCCTTGCCCCTTCCACAGAATTACACACACACACACACACACACACACACACACACACACACCTTTGCAGGGAACATTTTCTTTCTCCTCTCTCACCTGGACCCAATAGTGTCACGAGAGACACAAAGCTACAACAGACCCGTAACTGACCCCTGAGGATGCATCTGCTATGGCTATATTGGTGTCAATTTTTATAATCTTTATTCCTTGACCAGAAACACGAATAAGGCCCAAGGTACTTGCCCCCACTCCCTGTTCTTATTTTATTATTTTCCCTAGATTTTTATGGAACTTTGGGGGGGGGGGTTGGAGAGAGGGTAGAGAAAAATAACATCTGAGATCAGAATTCCAGATGCCAAAACAAGTAACACCTGCAGAGATCCGAATTCCCGAAGATCCCAAAGGAATGCATCCCAGTTTGCCAACAGCACAGGGGTCATTGGGGGCAGCAGTCCTAAAGCTTGATATTACTGTCTTGATAGAAACGTTGATGCTTTAGCAGATTTGAAACAGAGGCCCCTGACCCCCAGGCCTGGCCAGGGTGAGGCTGTATCTACATAATCTTTGTAGATACAGTGCTGCACCATGCAACCCTGCAAACTGCCCATCTGCAGCAAATCCTGAACTCTTTCCATTGTGTTTACCTGCACATACAAACACACACACAAACACACACACTACCCCTAGGGCACTTCACCATGCAATCCTGCAAACTTCCATCCTGGGACAATCCTGAAGGCATTCCATTGTGCGCGCGTGCAAACACACACACACACACATACACACACACACACACCAATCCTGAACTCTTTCCATTGTACATACACAGAAACAAACCTCCCTGGGCGCTGCACTATGCAATCCCGCAAATATCCTGAACTCTTTCCTTTGTGCATACGTGCATACATGCACACACCCCAATCCTGAACTCTTTCTCAAAAAGCCCTTATTCCTGCGTGGGTGAGCCCTGCCAGTCCCTATCGCTGCTGGTCTGACCCTCCCAGGGACGCATGTCTGTCAGTGTGCCCCACCTCACGAACCCTTGTCCCACTTGTGTGACCCTGTCCTGTGTGTGTTACTGTGACCGAACCCAGGCCTCTGCCTGCTTCCCTAGCTCAGAATCTGCCGTCCTGTCTTGGGTGACAGCCAACAGAAGCATGCCCCTGTTCTTTTAACCCCACATCAGAGCTTCTTGTCATGGCCCTGCTCACCCTATGTAAGACCATCACTAATTTGACCCAGAGCCCCCGGTCTCCACTTCGTGACCTCAACTCAGTGTGCATGTCCCTGCATTCCAGCATGATCTCAGAAAAGAAACTGGTCTCACCATAGGCCTCTCCCCACAGGAAACTCAGAGTCCTCGTACCTGACTTTGTGACCGCGACTTCAGAGACTTTTCCTGTGTGACACAGGTTTGTACTCTACCTTTGATGTGACCCACCTTAGTCCTTGCTGCCCCTTACCTGACCTTACCTCAAAAACCCGTGCCCTTACCCTTGTCACAACCCCTCAGACTCCATGGTTTTGCCTCTGTGACCTCCACAAGGACCTTTGAGCATGACATTTTGTGACACACTTCAGATCCCCATGACCCTGCTTGTGTGACCCCACTTCAGACCTTCTTATCTCTGTTTGTGTGACCTCACCACAGAGTCCAGTGATCCTGCCCATGTGATCCTACCTCAGAGACCCTTTTCACTGTTCGTGTGACCTCCCACCTCAGAGCCTCGTATCTTGCAGTTGTGTCCCCATATCAGAGCCTTGGATCCATACCTGTGTGATCGGAACTCAACCCTCATGTTGTTACTAGTGTGATCATCCACCTCAGATCCAGTCAATGCCACCTCTGATCCCCACAGCCTTGCCTGTGAAATCACAACTGAGCATCCCATGTCCCTGCTTTTATGACCTCACCTCAGAGTTATATGTCCCTGCTTGTGTCACCTCACCTCAGAGCCGTGTACCCTGCTTGTTTATCCCCACTTTAGAGTACCACGCCCCTGCTTGTCTTTGAGGTCCCTGTTCTGCGAATACACCTCAGTGCACATATTCCTGCCATGTGGCCCACCTGAGTCATTTGCCCCTGCCCGTGTGATCCACTGTAGTGTCCCATGTCCCTGCTTGTGTGACATCTCCTCAGAGCCCTGTCCCAGCTTGTGTCGCCACCCCTCAGAGCCTTGCTTTTGGGACCCCTCCTCAGCGAGAGTTCCATGTCTCCACTACTTTGACTGACCTCAGAGCCCTGTGTCCCTGCCCATGTGACCTCAGATTCCCATGACTCTACATAAGAGACCCTACCTCAGAACTATGTACCCTGATCTTTGCCCGTAATCAGAGCGCATGTCCCTGCTCGTGTGACCCCCCCACTTAGAGTCCCACATCCTAGACATGTAACCTCCCCTGTGTTCTGTGTCCCTGCCTGTGTGATCTCAACTTAGATCTCTGTGTCAGAGCTGATGTCAGTGGCCTATGTCCCACAATTGTGACCACCCCTCAGAGACCCTTGTTCTTACCTGTGTGCCCCCTCCACAGATCATGAGTCCCCAACAATGTGATCCAAACTCAGAGCCCTATGTTCCAGTGTGTGTGAACCTTCCTCAGAGCCCTGTGTCCCTCCAAACTTGAGCCCATCTCAAAAGCCCGTGTCCCTGCCTGTGTGACCACACCTCAGATTCCCATGACCCTTCATGTGCGACTACACTTCAGAGCCATGGACCCTGCTTGAGGGTCCCTACTTCAGAGAATCACATTCCTGCTTGTCTGACCCACAAATGTCCGATGGATCTGTTCTGTGAGGCTACCTGTTTCCCTGACAACTGACCCCCACTGAGTCGGATAACCCTGCTAGTGTGATCCTTCCTCAGAAACCCTGGCCCTGGCCCTGTGACCTGTCCCCAGAGCCCTCTCTTCCTGCTTGTGTGACCCTTGCTCAGAGCCCCGAGTCCCTGATTGTGTGACTTCAACTGAGAGCCTCTTACTCTACTCATAAACCCTCCAACCTCAGAGCCCCATGTACACATCATGTGACCCCCCCCCACCCATTTGTCTTCCTTGCCGGGTGATTCCATCTTAGAGCCCTGTGTCCCTGCTTGTGTGACCCCCACTTCAGATCCCATGTCCCTCCCTTTGTGCCCCCTCTTCAGAGACCCGTGCCCATACTTGTGTGACCTCACCTCCGAACCCCTGTCCCTGCCCGTTTGACCCCTGTTGAAAGCCCCGTGTCCCTCTTTCTCAGAGTCTCATGTCCCTGCCTGTGTGACACCTTCTCAGAGCCTGTGTCCTTGCCCATGTGACCTCTTCTCAGACTCCGTGACCGTCCTTGTGTGACCCCTCCCCAGAAGCCCAGGTTTGTCCTCTGTGACCATATTTCAGAGCTCTGTGTCCCTCCCCTGTCACCACACCTCAGAGCCCCGTATTTCTACTTATGCGACCTGTTCTCAGAACCCCTTGTCTCTCCCTCTGTGACCTCTCCTCTGAGTGCTGGACCCTACTTGTGTGACCCACGTAAGAGCCCTGTGGCCCTACCCTGTGACAGCCCGTGACCATCTGCTTGTGACCCTCTACTTTGTGTCCCTCCTTTGTGTCCCTTTGTGTCCCTCCTTTGTGTCCCTTTGTGTCCCCCCGTGACCATCCCTTTGTGATCCTCAGCTTTGTATCCCTTTATGACCACTCTTATGAGGAGTGGTCATAAGTAGGTTCAGAGTCCCATCTACCTACTTATGTGACACCTCTTAAGAGGCATGTGTACCTCCATGTGTTACCCTTCCTCGGAGCCTCCTGTCCATCCCGTTACCCCTGTGTGACCCAATCTCAGAGGTGCGTACACCTAATTTTGTGACCCCTCCCTAGAACCCTGTGACATCCCCCCAGAGGTCCGAGAACCTACTTGTGTGAGCTCTCCTCAGAGCCCCAATCCCTTCCCTGTGACTGTATGTCAGAGCACCATGTCCCTACTTGTTTGACTCCTCAGAGTTCCCTGTATTTCCCTGTGTGACCCTTCCTCAGAGCCCCGTGTCGTCCCCGTGTGACCCTTCCTCAGAGCGCTATAGCCCTCCCTGTGTGAGCCCACCTCAGAGCCCCCGTGTCCCTACTTGTGTGAGCCCACGTCTGATCCCATGCCCCTTCCTGTGTGACCCCACCTCAGAGCCGTGTCTCTGCCCGGCTCCCGGAGGGCAGGACCATGGCCCACCTTCCTCTTGTCACAGAGGAGCCGGCCGCTTCAGGAGGAGGCAAGTGTCCCGTCCGCAGGTGTCGCTCAGGTTCCGTCAGGGTCAGGATGAGCCGTGGCTGTGCCGTGCTCAGTCACCCCCTTGAGTCCCTCCCAGCCCCTGGGTTTGATTTCTTCACGCCGAATCCGGCTCCCAGGTCCCAGTCAGCCCGGCCCCTGCAGTGGGGGCTGCTGACGGTGAGCAAAAATCTGTGCAGTCCTCGGGGAGAGGCGGGCGGCCCTGGGGTCTGCTGCCTGCGGCCTAGAGGCTTTAACACAGCTATTGATCCCTCCCACCCCCTCCCCTAGGAGTTGATCGAAGTACTTTCAAGTTTGGCACCAGCCCCGGTGTTGCTCAAGGTCACTTCTGACTGTTCTCTCGGGAGTTACTCCTGGGGGCTGGGGGCAGGTACAGGGTGGAACATGGGTGGGCCTTGTGCCAGACCAATGCCCGCCCACTATCCTCAGTCTCTGGCCTCGCCCCGGATGTCTCAATCCCAGTGTTGGAGGTGTTTGGATTTGGGGCTCACGGGGAGTGAGCCCAGGGCTGTCTCTGCCATGCGGGTGCCTCCACCAAGCCCCCGCCCCGTCTCTCCCCCTGGTCCTCAGCCATTCTGCTGCTTGGCTGGAGAGCACAGTGGTGCTTAAGATGGGGGAGGAGCCTGGCCTGGGACGGGGCTCTGTAGAGCTGAGGCTACCACCAAGGGGCTAGTACCCTCAGCATGGAGGAGCAGGCAGATGCGCTGAGCTTCTCAGCGCTCAGAATGGGGAGCACTGCAGAGCAACCGGGTCCTCCTTGCCCTTCCTCACCCCGACGGGCCGATGCCCGCTCACCTGCTCGGAGAGAAAAGCAGAGTGCAGGCTCCACACACGTTGCAACAACTTTATTTTAGAGAAAAAAATATGCTATCATATATTCTAAGGTAAAGAACAGATTATATCATGTGACTCATACAGAGCAGTTGATCCAAGTCATTTCTGGAACAATATGGATGGTAATGGGAGGTGCTGAGAAACCTTTCAGACTGGGGGGCCCCAGGGTGTCTGAGTGGGGGTGTCTGACCATGAGGCCTCGGGCCATAAGGGCCCCATAGGACCGCAGCCCCTGAGCTCTGGGACCCCTATCGCCTAAGCTTCCGGGCTGGGGCACCCTGACGCTGCTGCCCATAGGGGGCAACAAGTGACCGCTGGTGCCACACCAGCTGGGTGACACTGGCGCTCGAGCCCTGCTGGGTCACGCGAGGGGGCACACGGTGCCACGCAGGTGGGACCTGGTTGGCATGATTGATAAGTGCCTGCTGGTGTTGTGCGTGTTGGGTGGCACTCCTTTTCGAGCCCTGTGGGGGTGCGGGCACATGGGGGGGCACAGGATGCCATGCAGGTGGGACCTGGTTGGGGGCCGCCACAAGTGGCTGCTGGTACCACATCAGCCAGGTGGCACCACTGGCTGAGCCCTGCTGGGCTGCGGGCCTAGGCGTCAGAGTAGCAGGAGCCACAAGTGGCCGCTGGTACCCGCCCTGCTGGGTGGCAGCACTTTTCAAGCCCTGCTGGGGTGCGGGCACATAGCGGGGCACAGGGTGCGACACCTGTGGGATCTGGGTGGCGGGTGCAGGCACAGGTGGCCCCTGGGTACCGCGTGGCCCTGGTGCCTTGGGAGGCACACGCTGCCTCGGGGGTGCAAAGTGGAACACTGGTCCGCCCTGGGGACCACTTAGCCCCGGCACGTTGGGAGGCCCGAGCTGCCGTGGAGGTGCGAATCGGAAGGCTGGCATGCGTGCAGGGGCACCTTGGGTGCCACTTGGTCCCGGAACATTGGGGGGCACGGGCTTCGGCGCCGAAGGGAGCTGCATGGCAGGCACAGGCACAGGGGCACCCTGGGTGACATTGGGGCCCGGTCCAGCGCCCGGCTGGTGTCTCTTACTTTGTGGGCCTTGTAGCTTCGCACGGTTGTTTCTCTTCCTCTTCGAGCGCTGCTGTGATATCCCTGCGGCCTGGACGTGGGTCGCCTGGCCCTGGGGTGCGGCCATCGCAGCGCGTGGCTGGGTCATGGGGACACTGGGTGGATCCACCTCCATGTCGCTGAGTGGTTCCCCTTGGGATTCCGCATCCATGGACTGAATGCTGCTCCCGCAGGACACAACTTCCATCGATTCCACGTCACTGAGACAGGCCTGTGTGTCCTTGGTGGACACAACCTGGCCATCGTCAGGGGCTTGTGGCCACCCTATGACTGTGGGTGCAGCTGGGGCGGGCACTGCCACCGGGAGCGGAGGCGGAGGGGCCTCCTTCTGGGGCACTGGGGCCCCCTTCTGGGCTGGGGCGGGGGTCACCGCCCGGCCATGAGGGGTCTTGTGGCCTAGTAGGGCCTGACAGTGATGCGTGCCCCTCTGGAAGCAGGGGGCTTTCCGTGGACAGTAGACCACAGCCTCGTACCAGTCTTCCTCCTTTCGAACGGGCCATCCATGCTGGTCAGAGGGTACTAACTGGGGACCCTGGCGGCGAGCCCGCTGGCCATAGTAGCCATGTCCATAGGCCCCTGTGGGCTGGCCACTGGGCCCCGGCCATGGGTAGTAAGTCAGCGGGCCGTGGACATAAGGCCCTGGATTGTAGGGATAAGGGGCGTGGGGCTGAGGATGCCCCACAGAGCTGGACCCACCGTAGCCCCGTGTGCATGGCACCTGGGCTGGTCGCGGCGTCCCCAGGTCCTGGTAGAACCACATGTCGCACGGTCTCCGCGTCATCCCGGGTCAGGGCTCTGCAGATCACAGGCCACACTCAGACCCTGGCAGCCCAGAGATGCACACCCCCTCCCTGCCATTGGGGCCCTTTCTGCACCTTTGGGGTCCACAGGGGTCACACAAAAACCATTTTATTGTTTGGTCAACTTTGGGGCCACGCCCCATGGTGCCCAGGGCTGACTCCAGGTCTTCCTCAGGGGTCCCTCCTGGTGGGTCTGGGGGCCCATCTCTGGAGCCCGGAAGCGAGTTCGGGTCATGCAAGTCTAGTGCTGTCAGCCCAGAAGACACCTCCTATCTGGGGACTCCCATCCTCCTCCCTACGGGCTCCCTGGACTCCTCCCTCTGGACTCCCACCTTCCTCCCTTGGGATTTCCCACCCTCCTCCCTGGAGACTCCCACCCTCCTCCATAGGGGCTTCTCTACCCCCCTCTTGGACTCCCACCCTCCTCCCTAGAGACTCCTTGGCGTCTTCCCTCTGGACTCCCGCCCTCCTTCCTAGGGGCTCCACATCCTCCTCCCTCGAACTCTCACCCTCCTTCCTAGGGGCTCCTTGGACTCTCCCCTCTGGAATCCCACCTACCTACCCTAGGGTTTCCCTCCTTTCTCATTCGAGACTCCCACTCTCCTCCCTAGGGACTCCTTGGAGTCTTCCCTCTGGTCTCTCACCCTCCTCCCTGGGGACTCTCAACTTCCTCCCTCACTGTTCCCCATTCTCTCTGGCAATTCCCATCATTTTTCTAGGGGCTCCCCACCCTCCTCCCTTCTGGCTCCCCACCCTCCTCCCTTGGCTTCCCTCCTTCTGTCCAGGGGCTACCACACCCCCTCCCCTGGGGCCTCCCTCCCTCGGGCTGGCCCCGTTTCCCTGACCCCTGCTCCCCCATCCCCGCAGCCCCAGGTCTCTGTCCCCCCCTTGGGCACTCACCGTGGGCGGAAGGGTCTCAAAGGGGGTGATCGAGCTGCGGACAGGTGCGGGTCTGTCGCGGAACAGTCAGCGGGCAGCCCCAGGTGCTGGGAACCAAGCTGCGTCTGGTCTGACGGAGGAATTCACGTCCCGTCCCGTGTTGCCGACTAGCGTCCAAGACTAGCGTCCCAGTGGGAGTGTGCCAGTGCGGCGCATCCCTAGGAACCAGCGTTCCTTCCTGGATACCCTTAGTGATGTAGGGCGTGGCCTCAGAACTCCAGGTACGGGGGTCCCGCGCAGTGGAACCTCCCCATGCCCCCCCTGCCATGTGCGCGCATGGTACGGTCGGGCACACAGAGCAGAGGGCGTGTGGGCTTGGGCTCGTGCATTGAGCGCCCAGGCGAGGGGTCCCACTGAATTGGAATCTTCCCCGGGAGCCTCACACAGCTGGTACTGGGTCAGGCTTCGTCCCGTTGGTCCTGCACGTGCTGGGCCTTCCCCTTCCCACTAGGAACTTTGTGTCCTCACGCTCTGCGGCCGCCTCTGCGCACTCTTTGCATCCTTCGAGCAGTGCAGGGTGCGCCCAACGGATAGGCATGTTTAAGACGGGAGTCCTTGAAGTCGGGTCCCTTGGATTCCCTCTTAGGATTTTGGGCAGGGTTTGGGCAGTACCGGCCACTGCCCCCGGAGATATTCAGGGGACCGCAGCATAGAGGGAATTGCACGGGACCCTCTGTGATCTCTCTGGGTCCTGATATGGTTTAGGGTCCACCTCATTCTGTCCTGGGGCTGCCACGCCCCCTCTTCTGGGCTGCCACACCCCCCTTGGGCCTGCCTCCCTCTGGTTCATCCCATTTCCCTGAGCCCTGGTCCACTTTTTGTATCCTGGGGTCCCCATTCCCGCTGCAGCAGGTCTCTGCCACCCCCTCAGAGGTGGGGGCAATCACCGTGGGCGGAGGGGTCAGAAAGGGGGTGATCAAGCTGTGGGTGGGTGCGGGCCTGCGGTGCAAGAGCCAGCGGGCAGCCGCAGGTGCAGGGCACCAAGCTGGGCCTGGTCTGTAGGAGGAATTCAAGTCCTGTTTTGGCAACTAGCGTCCAGGCTGGAGGGTGCAGGTGCGGCATGTCCCTAGGAACCAGTGTTCCTTCCGGCATACTCTTAGTGACGAGGCGCGTGACCTAGGACTCGGGGCTCGGGGATTCTGCGTGGTGGAACCTCCCCGCACCCCCCACCATGTGCGCACATGGGACCGTCGGGAGCACAGAGCGGAGGGCGGGTGGGCTTGGGCACGGCCACGAGGTGCCTGGACGTGGGGGCCCGCAGAGTTGAGCCTCCCCGGGCTCCCCACCCTCTGGGGGGTCGGGGCGTGGGTGAGGCCCTATGGGAACGGGCTTCAGTGGACACTCGGGGCTCATCGGGGGAGCTGGCGGCCAGCCAGAGAATCCAGGCCTGAGATGTTGCTGAGGGGCGCACCGCACGCGGCTGGGAGTTTTTATTTGCATCCGTGTTGGGGTTCCTCCCGTTGAAGAATACGAGTTGACCCTATTTCTCTTTGCGGATAACAAACTTCAGTGTGTCTTGCCGTTGTAGATTTTTCTAGTAGGGAAGGATGACGGTGTGGGTGTTTTGCAACAAGCAAAGTGTCTCTGTCAAGTCCAGCCGTGGTCCAAAGCTACAATGACCCAATCCCTTGAGTGAGTGACACCCTGCCCTCTCCAGCTCAAACACTGTTTGTGACAGTGTGATGTGTTTAGCATGGGTGAAGACAGCAACAAAGTCTAAGCAATATGGCACTTATTTTTTATGCTATTTTTATTTTGGGCCCTTCTGAGGATTGACTCTTGGCTCTGTGCTCAGGTATCACTCCTGGCAGTGCCAGGGGGCCGTGTATGATGTGAGACTGGAACAGGCGAGCACCCTCCATCCGTGCTATACTCTCTCTCTAGTGCCTCTTATATTTCATGTGAGTCTGAGGACCATTGTTTCTCTCTACAGAGAGAAGACTAAAGCCTTCAAGTAACACATCTCTGCGTATCTCTATCAGTATGTGCTAAATATATATGTCAACCTACCTGCTGTATGCATACACACAGGAAATATATAGTGGGCTAATTATTCATAGTTATAGGATAACAATAAAATGTTATTTTGTAAGCAGTCATATAAACTTATATAAACGCTCATTTCCTGCTGTTTATACTCTATGTTACATAAAGCGGAGCAAGGAAAACCTTCTAAAACTCGTGGTACTGGAAAAGCTGGCAGTCACTGTCAAAATATGAACTCACCCATTTCTAATGCCGTGCACAAAATAAAATCAATAGGAATTAAAGACCTGGATATCAGACCTGAATCCATAAGGTATATAGAGGAAAAGATTAGCAGAAATCTCCGTTATATTGAAGTTAGCGGCATCCTCAATGAGGCAAGACCACTGGCCACACCAAACAAATCAAGAGAAACAATTGGGACTACATGAAATTCAGAACCTTAGGGCCAGAGCGGAGGGATAGGCTGCTTTCCTTGCATATGGCTGACCGGGGTTTGATCCGCAGCATCCTATATATTTCCCCGAGAACTGCTAGGAGTAATCCCTGCACGCAGAGCCAGGAGTAGCCCCTGAGCATCGCCACGTGTGACCCAAAAAGCTAAATACATACATACATACATACATACATTTAGAAGCTTCTGAACTGCAAAAGAAACAATGACCAGAATACAAAATTGGCCCACTGAAAATGCGTGATGAGAGTAGACTATAGACCGAAAAAGATTGCCATTCAATGGCTCTTTTGCAAACCACGGCACTCAAAATGAGAAAGATAACAAAAGGGAATGCCCTGCCACAGAGGTGGAGTGGGTTGTGGGGGATGGGGGAGGGAGGGATACTGGGACTGGTGGTGTTGGAGTATGGGCACTGGTGGAGGGATGGGTATTCGATCATTGTATAACTGAAACCCAAGCACACAACTTTGTAAGTCTACAACTGTACCTCATGGTGTTTCACTAATAAAAATTTAAGAAAAATAAAATGGCCCAATGACAAGTGGAAACCATTCATCTGACTTAGGATCAATCTCCAAGTTATATAAGGCACTGGTAGAACTTTACAAGAAAAAAGAAATCCAACCTCATCAAAAACTGGAGAGAAGAGATGAGCAGAAACTTCCTCAAAGAAGAAATACAACCAGCCAAAAGGCGTGTGAGAAAATGCTCAACATTGCTCATGATCAGGGAGATGCCACTCAAAACAAGATGTCATCTGATGCCAAGAGACTGGCACACATCCAGAAGAACGAGAGCAACCGGGCCTGGAACGACAGCACAGGGGAGGGCGTTGGCCGACCAGGGTTTAATCCCCTGCACAACCATGTGGTCCTCCGAGCACCGCCAGGAGTAATTCCTGAGTGTAGAGCCAGGAATAACCCGAGCACCACCAGGAGCAGTAATTCCTGAGTGCCGATGTAGGTTATTCCTTGCATCTCCAGGTGTAACCCTGAAAGCCAAAATCAAGCAAACCAACCAGAACAAGCAGTGCTGGTGTGGATGCGGGGACAGGAAACCTCGTGCTCACTGCTGGGGCAGTGTCTACTGGCCCGGGCTTTTAGGGAGACAACAGGGACCTTTCTCAATCAACTAGGAACTGCACTTCCATATGACCCAGCAGTAGGTTATATACTGGGGTCCAAAACCACAATGCAGAAAAGACTTCTACGCTCCTGTGTTCATTGCAGCACTAGTCACTCACAGGAGCCAAAATGTGGAACCAACCCAAGTGCCCAAGAGCCGATGAGTGGATCGAGGAACCCTGATACACAGTGGAATACTACTCAGTCATAGGAAAGATGAAGTCATGTCATGTGCCACCACATCAGTGGTTCTGGAGAGTTTCAGGCAAAGTGAAATGCATCAGAGGAAGAAGCACAGACATGAATGGTCTTCCTACCATGCAGGATATGAAGAAACAGAGTCGGGGAATAACACAAGGCAACCGAAACAGAGAATGAGAACAAGTCTCCAGCAGAAAACTTGCTAGTTGTAGGGGCTGGGGCAGGGGAGAACAGGCTACAATAGGCCATTGGCGGGGGCAGCGGTCACTTGGAGCAGAATGCAGTGCTGAAAAGAGGCAGACAGTGCGTCCACGAGAGACAGGCTCAGGACGTAAACTGGGGACACTGGTGGAGGCATGTGAGCACTGGTGGGACTGGAATGGAATATCCTATGCCTGAAATTCAATGATGAGTAACTTTGCAATTCACCATGACTAAAAAAGTACGAAAGAAAGGAGGAAGAAAAGGAAGGAAGGAAGGAAGGAAGGAAGGAAGGAAGACAGAAAGAAAAAGGAAAGAAAGAAAGGAAGGAAGGCAGGCAGGCAGGCAGGAAGGAAGGAAGGAAGGAAGGGTCACCATCATTTTGGCTACAAAAGGATAAACCTGCTGTGAATACTAGACAATCAAATTCTCTACTATTGTGTGTGATTATAGAGAAGAGCGTGTAGGGTAGGTAACCATCTCTGAAGCAATCGCCTTAAGGACACATGCCAGGAGCACCCAGTGCAGAGTCTGACGTGGGTTCCCAGTGTTCCACAACCATCATGGACGTTGTGAGAAGGTTCATGCGGATGCTGGGTGCGGTGGGGAAGGGCAGCCATCGACGGGGGTGCAGGGCAGTGGGCGCACCCATCCGCTTCCCCGTCAGCCCGCGCTGGGGTGGTACAACCCCTGGCACCGGAAGAACAGCCTAACTCTTCCCAGCTGCAGCCTCTTCCCGCTTTGCAGCCTGGATGCGGGGCGTTTGCAAGGTCATTTAATGCTGAGTTTCCTGCAGACCAGTCACGCAGCCCAACCTGCTCCCCCAAACCTGAGCAGCTGCTCAGTGGAACAGGAATATCTTGGCATTGATGGGAAGGGGGAGCCGCTTGGCTGAAGGGCAGGCGCTGTTCCCGGCTCAGCGCCCCCGCTGGGCCCTAGCAGGAGGAAAAAGGCCCGCAGCGTGGACAGCGGCCACTGAAGGCTCCTGCTGGTGGACGCACAGACGGTGTGTGGACACGATGTTCAGGGGGCAGTGAACGCGCCTGTGCGGGCATCTCCTCCAGGTGTGTGGGGGCGCGCTGAGGTGGAGACAGCCGCCATCTGCCCCCTACCCGGGGGCACAGAGGTCCCGCGCCATGGACTCTGAGGCCACTGCCGGGTCGGACACCCCGAGAAAGCACCCGCAGCATACTCATCCATGGGTGCAGGACTGAAGGCACAGACACGCCCACCCACAGCTGACCAGGCTCCGGAGTCTCAGCAGGGCTGGAGCCCCCAAACACTCGGTACTCCGTGCTCAGGGCTGGGCTCAGCTGGCCCGGCCACACTCGGTACTCAGTGCTCAGGGCTCAGGGTGGGCTCAGCTGGCCTGGCTGGCCCAGAATTTCTGGAATTGGGGTTGGGGCTCCCCTGCCTCAGACAGACATACAAGCCAAGGAGAGAGACCCCCTAGAATGGATGTGGGGCCATATCTAGTGCCTTTACAGCCCCATGCACGGATTTTTCCCACTGAAGACAAGTAATGGCCCAATCGCTTTCTTGGCAAGACACGGTAAAATTGCTTCTGGTTTCTTGGCGTGTGGGGGTGGGTTTTCCTTCCTTTTTGGTGCTCGCATTCATTAGGCTGATTCTTGGTTTCACAGGTATGCCAGTGGCTGGGCATTCTTCCTGGCTTTCCTGTTGAGTTTGCTGTGCTTGTGGGTGTGACAGTGTCGTCAGTGCTGGTGGTTGTATCTGTGTTGCTCGTGGTTGTGCTGTTGTGTTAGTGTTGTGGGTGTAATTTTCATTGTTGGTGGTGTCAAACCGGGCCGAGATCTCCCCAGAGCACTCACACGAAGACAAGTTGCGATACAATAAGCAAAGGGTTTTTATTAGCTAGCTCGGCTAGCTCAAGCTAGGGCCCTCATCAAGCTCACCGACACAGTGGCAGCCTTCTCAGAACGAGTGGCCCCGAGTCTCAAAACTGAAGGACTTTTCTCCCATAGCATCATGGAACAGGGACTTTCCGCAGACTACCATTTCAGCTGCAGTATGAGGGGTTTCTCACTACTTGTACTTAGCTGATTGGGTATAAGTTGGAGTTACATAGGGAAGCTTCCCTACCTGCACCTGATTGGTAACCCATCATTGACCTCACCCAGGCTATCTCGCTTCAGGGAAATCATGACTCAGTTCCAGGTATCTGTGCCCAATTCGCAGGAATTCCAGAACTGAAACCTACGCCCAGCTTTTTCTGGCTTCTGTAAGAGCCTGTCATGGCGCTGCCTTTGCTTCTCTGTCTCTCATTCCTCCCTTTTCTTTGATGCCCGTGGTTGAGCAGGGTCAATCTTGACCCCTACAATTGTTTCAGAGGGAAATACTTTTCTGAGTACCTTAAGCTGAATGGTACTGACACGTTCTTTCACAAACTCCATGCCACCAACTCATCCAGGAAACAGGGGCCCACAGTCAGGAACAGAAGCAGGAGCACTAGGGGTCCCATGAGGGGTGGGATCAGGGTGAGAAGTTGACCTTCCCAGCTCCCCTTCCATAACAATATGCCTGTACCGGAGTCAATGAGATAGGAAGGGGAAAAGCCAGACGTTAGGAGGTCATATGTGCAAACAAACCAAGTCTTCTAGCTGACCCTTGGTACAATTGCTGGGAGTCTATCCTATATATCTGGGTTAAAATCGGCTCAGCAGGGGGAATCTTACAAGTTATAGGTCCCTAAACAAACACAAGTCCCAGGATGGGCCATAACTGGTACAGACCAAGGTGAAACTGTGCAGTCTCCGTCTTTCCTGGGTGTCATTGGCTATAATTCTACCTGTCATAGTGGCAGAAAATACCCAGTGCCAAAATTTGGGCTCATAGTGAGTTTGCTTCACAGCTGAGCAAACAGAAGCAGAGAATAACCCGTGCCACTCCCTAGGATCCCTTCAATCACTTTCTTCAGTTTTATCTTGGAGGGAGAGGCTCCAGTTGGCAGGACACACCACTGTCCGTTGTCGTCCTGTCTTCAAGGGGGGAGGCAGTTTTCACATGTGAAGCATGGACCCAGGCTTTGATTCTTTCCACCTTCAGAGTGAACGGCATGATCAGGGTCATGGGATAGGGACCTCTCCACTGAGGTTCAAGGATGGCAGTCTAATGTCACCGAACCTAGACCAGGTCTCCCAGTGAGTATAGGTGAGGAGTTACCGATGCTTTGGTCATACTCTCAAAGCCCCATATGGAGCTGGACCTGAATGACCTCTAGGGCCTGTCATAACCTAAGGTTTTTGGGGCGACCTCTAATCGCCCTTGTAGGTGTTACCATATTTGAACCCTATCAGATATTGTACGGCAATTCCGGAAGATGGGTATTTAGTGTCTTATGATGGCTCCCGTGGCCTCGAAGCAGCCGCGCGGGTCCGGAAAGTGTCCTGGAGTGTGGCGACGGCTGGGTAGTGGAGGTAGTGTCGGTAGTGGAGGTCTGCCAGTGGGGTATTTATATGGTCCCGGTAGGGGTAGGGTGGGTCTTCTGTGCGCATTCCGATCCCTGGGTCTTGGGTGGTTGGTGGAAGCAGACAGGCAGGGTATGGTGGGGCTCCTGATTATAATCCCTTTGTCACCTGCGGTTGGTGGGAGCAAGCAGAGAACCTCTGTCCCTGGGTCCGTTGAGCCTGGAGTCCAAGGTCTCAGAGAGTTCCGCTTATCTTGTTCTGTGGGTCTTCAGTCATGCGTGAGTTTCGGCCGGAGCTGCCGAGAACCATTTATTAAAGGGATTATATAATGTATTCTGACATTTTATCTAAAGTATTTCACTTGATTTATTTCTTTCACCTGTAAAGGTGATTAGAGGCTGCCCCAAAAGCCTCCATCCCTCTCGGAGAGCCTGGCAAGGTACCGAGAGTATCCCGCCTGCACAGCAGAGCCTGCCAAGCTACCCCGTGGTGTACTCGATATGACAAAAATAGTAACAATGATGGTCCTCATTCCCCTGACCCTGAAAGAGCCCCCAATATGCCATCGGGCTACAATAGCACATGACACGGATGAAGAGAGGCATTACTGGTGCCCACTCAAGCAAATTCATGAACAATGGGATGACAGCGATACAGTGACAAGGATAACATTTCTGACTTTAAAGAGTTTAGCCTTCTTTATTTGGAAACATGTAATTTTGGAGAACTACAAATCATCCCTTAACTTAAAGTTGTTTTTCTGTTTTACCTACGTCTTTTACCTTCCATTGAACACAATGCCTGCCAAGACAAACAGCCTTCCTATTTATTCTTAGTGATATTGGCAGTATGAGTATTATTCCTAAAAAATAAAAAATAATTAAAAAATAGTATTCTTCAATCTGGGATAATGCTATGAGCTCCAATCATGTTAATTAAGCATGAAACTAAAACTGTTAATGTAAGCTAGTACTTAATTAGTGCTATGACTAATCCTCAAGTCCCTATATATTGAAATATCCATCACCCTCCTCCTTCTTCATGGAGAAACCTAGAGAAAAGTCCTTCAGAGTTTCCAGCATCTCAGACATTGTTTAGCTAGTTTCTGCTGTGTCTTCTTCTAGTCGTGCCAAGCCTCAGCTATTCATGATGCTGCTTCCTCTCGGCAGAAACAAGAAAAGACATTTCTTATATTCCACTGGACCTCTCAGCACAAGCCATTACCTGGGTCTTGTGTTAGAAATTTGAAATTTTATCTGATGCTTCCTTTACTTTAAGAATACTGGGGCGGGGCTGGAGCGATAGCACAGCTGGTAGGGCGTTTACCTTGCATGCAGCTGACAACGCCAGGTGTGACCCAAAAAGCAAAAGAAAAAAGAATAAACTGTAACTTTGACTGTTTCAATGTAGTTTTTTACCCCCCATTTGATTGTTTGAGCCTCTGTGATTGAAAGGCAGTTAATGGTGCTTTGCGTGCACATCATCCCGACACACATCTGGCACTGGGTACCCACCTCCCTCCCCCAAGGGCTGGGCTCAGTTTGCCCGCGTGTTGCCTTTGGCCCTCCTTGCTCCCTGGCTATGTCTCTGTAAGTCCTGCAGTGAGAGAGCACCGTGTCAGCGCCTGTCCCTCGGACTGGCTGGACTGCGCATGATGCTCATGGCTCCATTCATGGGGCTGCAGGCTGCATGATTTTGTTCGTAGAGCAGAGCGGGTCCCACTGTGTGTCTATGTCTCACAACTTCTTCATCCCTTGGTCCGTGGTTGGGCCTTTGGGTGGTTTCCACGTCTGGACTCAGCACTGCAGTGGACACAGGCGTGCACGGGTCCTTTCGAATGGAAATCTTTGTGTTTGGGACAAATCGAAACCTTTCAATGTAGCTTGGAGACTCTTGCGAGCTGGAAAAAGTTCCTTTGGGCCCTGGGAGACGACTCACTAGGTTTGGGCACTTCTTTGCATGTTGAAAGCTCAGACTTTGAGGCTCTCGGGCCTCGCAGGAGGAATACTGAGCTGGGAGTACTTCTTAGAGCAGAAACAAATAACTTCCTCTAGCTTGGTTGTTAGTAACATGCACAGTTGTTCTGTCTAATCCAGACCACAGAAATGTCCTATTGAGGCGAAACATCGATGACGCTTACATGAAAGATATTTAAGTCAGACTTTGAATGAGATTAGTGGAAGAATTTTCTCCTCCAACTCCCATTTTAAATGAATCTATTTGTCTGGAGGTCAAGGTTTCTCAGCTTTGACACTCGATCATTTTTTTGGCGTTTTCAGAGGGTGAACAGTCGGCGGTGCTCAGGGGGAACATGCTCAGTGGGTACTCGTGTCTCTGCACTCAGTAGTTTCTGCTGGCCGTGCTTGGGGGACCAAGTGGGATGCTGGGCATCAAACCTCAGTCTGCCGCTGCAAGGCATCCCACCAAATTTTCTGTTGCTCTGACCCACCCTCTGGATAATTTGTTGTTGTTTTTGAATTATCGAATCTCCCTGAGATACAGTTACAAAGTTGTTGCTGATTGGGTTTCAGTCATACAGTATTGCAATGCCAGCCCCTCTGCCAGGTTACATTTCCCACGACCAATGTCCCCAGTTTCTGCCCCGCCACCCTCCCCCCAGCCTGTCTCTATGGCAGGCACTTTCCTTCTCTGTCTCTGTCTCTGTCTCTGTCTCTGTCTCTGTCTCTGTCTCGTCTCTGTCTCTGTTTCTTCCCCCTTTGGGCATTATGGTTTGCGATACAGGTACTGAGAGTTATCCTGTGTGTCCCTTTGCCTCCTTTCGGCACAAAGCTCTTGTCCAGAGTCACCATTTCCAGCTGTCTTTGTCCTGGTGGTCCCTTCTCTGTCCCCCTGCCTCTCCCCCAGCCCCTGAGGCCCGGTGGGTTGTTTGTTGGGGGCTGGCTGGCAGCAATTCTCCCCTCTTCCACCCGGTGGCAGTGGTGCACTCTCCCATCCAAGTAGTGGGACTGGTGGTTCCGCGCCTCCCTTCCCCTTCCCCTTCCCCTTCCCCTTCCCCTTCCCCTTCCCCTTCCCCTTCCCCTTCCCCTTCCCCTTCCCTGCAAGCAGACCGGGTGCGAGCAGCAATTCCCAGTCGCCGTCATGGGTCCTTCCTATTTAATTCACGGCCTCAGAATCACAGCCAAAATCAGATCGAACAGGACTGAGCACGGCTCCTCATGATATTAATGATATTATGCCCCCGCACGGTCCCCTGAGCCCCTCGCAAGTAAGACCTGAGTGCAGAGCCAGGAGTCAGCTGGGCATAGCCCCAGCGACTCCCAAAAACCAATAGAAAATCATTATTATTTACATATACTTTTCCCCTAAAGGCACTCTTCTGAACCCAGTAACTATTATTAGGTTCTAAGAAACCTTCCCAGGCAGCACATTAAAAACAAATAAATGTGCCTTTCTGACATTATCGTCAGAATCTTAGATGTATGTTTCAGATTTTCTGGGTACATGGCACGTTTCTACTGTGTAACAAAATCAGCTCTTTTTTCCCCCAAGTTCTAACCCCTCATATCCTATGTCCTGTCTTGCAAAGTAAGCAGCTGAAATAGTTCATCGTACTGAAGGAGTTAGGATGTGTCTCAGAGAAGACGTTTGAACCACAGACGAATAAATTGCTGTAGACATTTGTACGCTTGCTGACTCCCCAGCAGAAAGTGGTCACTGAATGAATGTGTCCATATTTATCATAGGTTGCATAAAGAAGAATAAACTGACATCCTGTTGCTCATTGTTCAATTTTGAATAAAGTGATGGGCTGTGCTGTATCGAATTGCAAGTTCTTACCCCACAAGAGATGTGATGAATGATATCCCCTTTCAACAAATGTATCTGCTAGTTCTGGCCTCTGGGAAGGAATTAGGAGACATCTATAAAAATTCAGACACTGTCCCATTAATCCGGTGAGACTTTATGATCTTACTTTTCCTCTGTAGTGAATAAAGAATACAAACGTGAAAGATAATCACCCCAGAAACCCTCCCGTTTTATGTGTTCTTTATGTGTTTTTAACAGAAAGGAGAATACGGGGCATTTTATAAGATGGAATACAGTGAGGCTGGCTGCAATTTAATCAGCACGGTATTCCCTGTGTTAGGACAGAAGGTACCTTTGTGACTTCATTGCTAATCTGCCTCCAGTAAGCAGACATCTTAATCTTTTCACAATCTAGGTCTTGTTCAGCCGGCTAGTTGATTTCACAAGTCAGAAAACCGACTCGTCTGAGCTGCATTGATGATGGAGTTTGGTGGTATCAATCCCTATCTTAAACCTTTCAACATCCTGCCAATTCTACCCAGGTAGAGGAGATGGCGGTAAATAATTCTTGCCCTTGCTGTTTCTTCCTTTGAGTGAAAAGCTCATCCATAGTGTTAAGAGCCACCAACAATCTTTTCTTTTGCCTTTGGTCCCCAGACTAGAGCTTGGGGCAGATCCAACCTGCCTACTGTTCTTGTTGATAAAGTTTTGTAGGGACACAGTTGCATCGATGACTTTCTCTATTGTCCGTCAAATCCAAACTGTCTGCTATTCTTGTCAGTAGTTTTATTCAGACACAGCCACATCTATTCCTCTCTGTACTGTTAAAGTCAAAGTGCCTGCTGTTCTTGTCAATAAAGATTTATTGAGGCACAGCCATATCCATTCGTTTCTCCGCTGTCTGTGATATCTGAACTGCCTGCTGTTCTTGTCAATAAAGTTTTATTGAGACACAGCCACATCCACTTGTCTCTGTCCCATCCAATTTGAACTGCTGGCTGTTCTTGTCAATAAGTTTAAGTGGGACACAGCCACTTGTCAGTAAGTTTTATTGGGACACAGCCACATCCATTCCTTTCTCTGCTGTCTGTGAAACCCAACCTGCCTGCTGCTCTTGTGAGTAAAGTTTTCTTGAGATGCGGCCACATCTATCCTTTCCTCTGCTGTCAGTGGGTAATTCGGTGATGGAGCTTTGGAGTTGCCATAGGGACAGTTTGAGCACAGGCTAGCAAGCATGTCCTGCCTCTTTCCAAAACACCTTGGCTGGCTCCTGCCTTAAGCTTCTCCCGTGGATTCTCCTGGCAGGTGGTGTTGCTTGAGTCTGGGCAAAGCTGGGTTCACTGTAGGTGGTTTGGGAGGCCACGCCGTGGACTTTGGAAGGGCTTCCTGATGCTAGTACATTTACTACGCTTGCTTCTAGCCATCACCCTTAGCATCTGTTTGCCAGATGTGAGCACATCTTTCATTTGCAGCTTGATCAAATCTCACTTGATCAAGGGGATTTTTCCCACCCAAATCTTCCTTGAGTTTTCAACCAATAGCACTCTCTCCTTGTGTCCTAGTTTTAAATTTTATTTACAGTTTTCATGACTCGAAACAGATATTAATTTGTTCTCTTCAACATTGTGGTAATGGCTCACTTCACCAGTTAGAGCCAATACAGGATGCTTTCTTAAAATCGATTTTCAGGTCAATGGCAGACAGATCTTTAGTAGCAATGTGTCCCTTGAAGATAGAATTCAAAGTCACAGGGTGTCTTGTGTTTGAACCTGGCTACCCTCATCCCGAAGGAAAGTTTTAGTACATCCCATTTTCTAGTGGAGGTCTAGGGAAGCCAACCTAGGTCTAGGGAGCACAGACCCAGGAGTTTTCCTTTAGGACAGAGATAGGAGGAATCTAGAGCACAGACCAGGAGTCATCCATGAGCACAGAGCCAGAAGGAGCCCTGAAAACAGAGCCAGGACTCACCCCTGAGCACTGAGCCAGGTGTCAGCCCTGAGCACTGTCAGTTGTATCCCCCTGAGAGATAAGTCAACACAATGGGGAAACAGATCGTTGTTCGCAGAAGGGAGAGAAATGGATCCTGTGTTGATCCTCCTCGTGGGGTCCCGCAGGCAGAGCACTTCCCCGGGACTGTGAGCACCTCCTGTGCCCACACCAGACCCAGCGGGAACAGAGGAAGAGATCCCCGCTCCTGCCGCCCTGTGATGGGCCCTGTGGCCCTCAAGCACTGTGACCCTGAGCCCTGTGCCACGTCCTGTCTGGGGGACACTGAAGCCCATGGTCGGGACCAGGGCTTGGCCACTGTGGACTGTGCCGTGGAGACTGTGCAGAGGCACGTGGGCGTGCGGGGAGCCGGAGGCACTGTCGGGCCGAGGCAAGGCCTGGTCGGGAAGGACCGTCCTCAGTGTTGGTCTGTTTCCTCCCCAGCTCCTTCTGCTGCCACAAGGCGCAGTCCAGCCGGAAACACCTCTTTCCTTTCAGTTCTGGCCCCAGGGAGCTTTCTCAGGCCGGGGCTGGTGAGAAGGCACTGGGCTGGACATTTATCGCCCGATAATCCCATTGCAGCTGCTTTAAGTCATGTTGGAGCAATAATGTGGAATCCATGAGGGGTCATTAGAGGTGGGCTGGGAGGGGGGAGGCGAGGGCCTTGGTGCAGGGAGGGAGCACAGCGGGGTTGGCGCTTGGATATTGTGTGCCAGAAGCAACTGTTAGCAATAACTTTATGGATAACGGCAGTTTAATAAAAGTAACTTTAAAAAATTTCTAAAGCAATAAAAAGAGGAAGGAAAAGAAGGAAGGAAGGAAGGAAGGAAGGAAGGAAGGAAGGAAGAGCGGGAGGGAGAGAGGAAGGGGGAGGGAGGGCGGGAGGGAGGGAGGGAGGGAGGGAGGGAGGGAGAGGGAGGGAGGGAAGGAGGGAGGGAGGGAGTTCAGGCTGCCTTCATGACACTGGATCTCTGTTGGGGGTCACAGGGCACACAGCATCCCCTCAAACTTTCCCACTTGTTCAGTTTGACCTCGCGGCTATTGCTGGCCTCTGCTCAGGGGAACTTTCATGCTTGTGCCACAGCCTGAACCTGCGTTCCCGGACCCTGCAGGCTCCTCAGAAGCCAGCAGCCCAGAGCTGCAAAGAGGCGTTCCGGAAGGGAGCTGCACCTTCCAGAACAGTCCCCAGGCAGCCCTCCTGGGCCCTGGAGCTGTGAAGGGGGAAGAGCCTGAGACATGTCCACCATGTGCCCCCAGAAACCCACGTGCAGAGCCCCGAGCCCATTTCCCATTCAGACCGCTGTGACGCAGTGAGGCAGGGAACTAAGCCACCCCGCTCTGGAACCCGTCCAGCGGCTGGCCACTGCGAACAGGGCTCAGTGTCCAGGTGCTCAGCGTGACTGAGGTACCTCCTGCCCGTGTATGAGCTGTTTGTCCGTGTGGACACTGGGGGGCGCTGTTTCTGCCAAAAGCTGCCTGTGACCTTTTCCTGATGCTTCTTTCATTCTATTATTTCCAAGGTTCAAGGAACATGGAAAAAGAGTGAGAGAAAGAGAGAGAATGGAAAAGAAGAAAGAAAGAAAGAAAGAAAGAAAGAAAGAAAGAGAGAAAGAAAGAAAGAGAGATAGAGAGATAGAGAAAAGAGGGAGGGAGGGAGGAAGGAGGAAGGAAAGAGAAAGAAAAGAAATAGAGGGCGGTAGAGAGATAGCACAGCGGGTAGGACCAACCTGGGTTCGATTCCCAACATCCTATATGAGCACTACCAGGAGTAATTCCTGAGGGTCCATGCGCTTTCTAAACAGAACAAAGCATCTATATTTATGAAGAGCACCTGTCAGTCCTTTCAATGTTTAGGAACGAAAACCAGAACACAAGTATGTTGGTTTGAAGAGCATTTGTTTAAAAATGCCTTTCAAAGTGTCACTGTGTCACATTTTCATCGTGGCACTTTGGGGAATGGGGAACACATCTGGCAGTGCTCAGGGCTTCCTCCTGGCTCAGTGCTCAGGGATCACACAGGACAGCGTTTGGGGGATAAGCGACACGTTGAGGGTCGGAACGGGGTTGTCTGTGTGGAAGGCTAGCACTTTGCCTGCTCCAGTGTCTCTGGCCCATAGATATATTATTTTCTGTAAACAACGCATTACCTGTTCCACATCCAAGTAGGCTGCTGAGAGGTGCCAAGTTTAAAGGTCTGTCCTTTCAGATTTAGCCCAGACCCTCTCGTGTAGGTCTCTTCTGATTTGCCTGGCCTGGGGCTTCTATAAATGGAAGGTTGGGACCGAGCCAGCAACGTTTCACTCCTGTCGAGATCCGGACACTAGGCCAGAGAGTGGGACAGTGCCAGCAGCCAAGCCCACTGGGGTCCTGGCACCTTGCGGGGTTCCCCAGCACCCTCGGGAGAGATCCCTGAGCTCTGAGAGGAGGCTTGGGCTGAGCTGCAGGGACCCCAGGAGGGGGCCACGAGGCACCATGTGCCCCTCGGGGACCAGGGACAGAGAAAGGGCATCCTCTGGGGTTCTTTCCATCCAGCACCAGGGCCACGAGAGTCCCCCTCAGTGCAGACGCCTGGACAGTGGCCTGCTCTGTCTGCCCATCCCCCACAGCCTCATCCCACTTTCCTTCCAGACCCTGCCCTGTCCTGATGCTTGGGTCCTAGTCATTTTTAGATGTGAATTTAACTCTTTAAAATTTAGTGCTTTTTAATTTTTTTATTTTAAAATCTTAATTTTAAAATTTTAAAATCTTCAGGCTGGAGTGATAGCACAGCGGGTAGGGTGTTTGCCTTGCACGCAGCCGACCCAGGTTCGAACCCCAGCATCCCATATGGTCCCCTGAGCACTGCCAGGAGAGATTCCAGAGTGCAAAGCCAGGAGTAACCCCTGAGCATCGCCAGGTGTGACCCAAAAAACAAAAATTTAAAATCTTTTTTAAAATTAAAACTTTTTATTGTGAGCTTTTAATTTTTAGTTTTTTAATTAAAATTAATTTTATTTTAATAAATTGTTTAATTCAAATTTTAGTTTTAAATTTAATTTTGTTTAAATCCTTTATTTTTCCCCCATTTAATGACGGTGAGATACACAGTGACAAAGTCGTTCACGATTGGGGGAGGGCTGTCATCTTCTGTCCCCCTTTCATGATCTTCCCCTCTAGCCCCTTGAGAATCCCCTGGGGATACTCTAGAGATGCTGATACAGACTAGATTTCCTGCCGAATCTAGGCACCAAACACGTCAGTCTCATTGCTGGCGATTTGGGGTAAAATTCAATGCGAAGGGAACTCCTGGGAAGCAGTAGAAGCTGGCCAGCCTGCTGCTGGACAACCTACCTACTTCGAGGTGTTTGGAAACTGGTTTTCTCCTGGCTCAGGACCTTGGTGCAGTCACTGGCAGAGGCACCTCTGCTACATCTCAACCTGGATACTGTTGCACTTAGTGAAGATCCCTCTTGAAAGATCCCGGCTGGCTGGTGACTGGTGACTGGTGCCCTACAGGTGCACACACAAACCTGCATTGCACCTTTTCCGAAGAGACTATTCATTGCGTTGCTGGCTGATGTGGTCCTTTCGGGGAATATCTGCTTTGCAAGATCTCTTTCCTTGTCGGAAATAAGAGCATGCACAAAAACCTTGTACCAATTCCATCCCGGCCACTCCACAGGATCCCCTGTGCACCGTCAGCCACCACCCTGAGCACAGAGCCAGAAGTATGCCCCGAGCTCTAACAGGTGTGTCACAAAAACAAATAAAGAAGCAACAAGAAATCTCCCTGTGTCCAAAGGCTGCCTTGCAGCGGGCCATGATGGCCGTGGCCACGAGCGATGGGTTTGGTTCAGTTGCATCACCTTTGTACTCACCTGCAGACGTGGCGGGAGAGAGGGCAGGAGGGAGAAGCCCAGGGCCCGTGGCTCTTCCTTCTCGTGCTCCTGGCTTCTCAGTTCCTTTTCTTCTCTGGGGTGTCCAGGAAGACGGGGCTGGAGCACACTTTGGGGGGAGCAGACTGAGGGGCGCTCTGCCCCGACATTGGGGCACCCTCACGGGGGACTGTGCAGGGGGTAGGCTGGGTCCCTGCTGCCGCTGCTGCTTCCCACCAGGGCTTTCTCGGACGTGAATTCCTGCTTCTGAGAAAATATGCCAGTCTAGGGAGCAAGACTCCATATGTGACACCCTCCGTCTCCTTCCCGGGCCCATAATCCTCGGTAACACCCTGACAATAGGGGTCAGCAGTGGCACCAAATTACGTGTGTGTGTGTATGTGTGTGTGTGTGTGTGTGTGTGTATGTGCATTTCCCCCAGTTCTGGAGAGCCAGATGCCCATCTGTCCTCTGAAAAAGACAGTTCGGAGGCCAGTTATGGCCCTTCTTCTTTTCCAGGATTGCCCAGAAGACCTTAGAAAGACAGACTGAGTGTCTGGAAAGGTCCCAAGTGAGTCTGGCCAGAGACGGATGGAGGAAAAAGCAAGGAGGTCTGGGTGTTTATGATGAGATGGACAGAGCCAAGCCCTAGGATCGGCTAACGCACATCTCAAAGAAAGGGGCTTGGATCGGAGGCCGCCACAGCCCGCGCTATTGAGACCTGAGCTTGCACTTCGATCCCATGCTGTGGCTCTTCCAAACAATGGTTGTTCCCTGGCTTCCCGCCTTGGAGCCGAAGGAGGCTTTTAGCCTCGAGGGACCAGAGCCCCGAAGGTGAAAGCTCACAGGCTGGGAGGGTACTTGGTGCATGGGAGGCAGCATTTGCTTCCTGGCACCAGTCACCTCCTGCTCCTCGGAGCACTGTCAGGAGCCATCCCCGAGCACTGAGCCCTGCAGTCATGAGCACAACCAAGCCACGGAAACGAACACTGAGGGCCCAGTCTTCTACCATAGACAGATTGAATCTGGCTCTGTGAGAGAGGGCGCCTGGCTCGGATCTTTATAAGGACCTCAGAGGTTCCTAGTGACCTAGGGTTGGGAGGATGGTGGATGAGGGGGAGAGGCAGGAGCAGCGGGAGCTGGAGGGGTGTTCCGCCTGTGAAGAGACTTGCCCTGCGTGTCCCTGCGGTGGCCTGAGCAGGCTGGACCCCGGGCGCGGCTGTGCTGTGCTGGACAGGCATCCATGCGGGGCCTTGTCCTTGCCCACCCGAGTGACCGCCTTCCCTGTGCTATGCTGAATTTCCTCTCCAGATGGTATCAGGCTGTCCATACTAGGCTTGGTGATTGGCTCCCCAGGATGCACAGCAGGGCTTGTGCTTGGAGAGCACCATTGCGGGTAGGCAGGGGAGGCCGCTGGGTGTGACAAATCTTGAAAGGGAAATGGTTGAAGATCCAACTTCTGGAGTTTCTTCCTGCTGACAAAGGGAGGCTGACCCTGACTGCACAAGGGGTGAAACCTCATGATAACTTAGTTTTTAATGGGCGCCAGACAATGAATGGGTTGGGTTCCTGGAATCGTCAACCTCTGAAAGAAAAGATCAGACAGATTAGGCTGAGGAATATTATTAGAGAGTCTTAGACCCTGGAGGAGTAGAAGGTCTTCTCTGGCTTACTGAGGGCAAAATGGTTTCTGGTTTCAGAGAACATGAAAGTTAACAAACACAACAGTCACCAAAGCAGCATAATGGCATACCCAGTCTTACCATAAAAATGAAAAGTAATAACTCCTTCACCCATGCCTTTGGTTGATAGAAAATGACTTCCTGTGTCCAAATCTGTCTAAACTACATAGAAACACCAAGCCACGTCTCTGACTTTCTCAGTACCGATCGGAAAAGCTTCTGCCTATCCATGGAAGCTATCAATAAGAACCAATGGATATTTATACCTTAAACATTTGAGCATTTGATCCTTTGCATGAAGTCAAGCTGCCAGTTGTACCCTGGATAAGTCCCTGATGTGGAACAGGTGGTGTTAGGAGGCTGTTAGACCCGAGATTTCCAAGATTTGTTGGTGTTGTTGGTCTTTGGAGGCCCAGCCATCACGGATAAGACCAGGCCATATCAAGGGTCAGCCCTAGGGCCCGATGCATATCCAACTGTTCGATCCACTCCCTGACTCTGCTTCCTGTTTTTAATCAAAGTAACACTGTAGCACTGTCCTCCCGCTCATCGATTTGCTTGAGCGGGCACCAGTAACGTCTCCATTGTGCGCCTTGTCTGTCACTGGTTTTGGCATATCAAATAAGCCAGTGGGAGCTTGCCAGGCTCTGCCACGTGGGCAAAATACTCTTGGTAGCTTGCTGGACTCTCTGAGAGAGGCCGGAGGAATAGAACCTGGGTTGGCCTCGTGCAAGGCAAATGCCCTACCCGCTGTGCTATCGCTCCAGCCCGTTAATCAATGTAGTCTCTTCAAAATTAGGGAGACATTTATTTATGTCTTTATATCATTTCTGATACGAGGGTCCTGATTATGTGGTGCTGCTCAAACCCTACAGTGCTAGTGTTTACAGTTCTTGAGACTCCTGGGCTATACCCAGCCATGATGCCGGGAGAGAGTGGAGTAGACCATGAAGTGCTAGTGATCAGACAGGAGTCAGCCACATCAAAGGCATCCACACCTCAAGCATTAGATTATCTGACCCAATGATAATGGATTTTTATCTGTTCATGCCTTATTCAAAAAAGCAGAGAATGTATATTAGATAATATATGTGGAAAATTTTTGTGTTCTAGTGTCCATTTTTTTATCACATCACAAATTATATTAGGGCAAAATATGTCATTGATAACAGAAATTCATAAAAACAAGACAACTTTGACATGCTCCTAACCAGACAAAATTTTGTAAAAAGTATGCAAAGTAGAACCATTTATTAAAGGGATTATATAATGTATTCTGAGATTTTATCTAAAGTATTTCACTTGATTTATTTATTTTGCCTGTAAAGGTGAGTAGAGGCTGCCCCAAAAGCCTCCATCCCTCTCGTAGAGCCCGGCAAGCTAACGAGAGTATCGCGCCCGCACAGCGAGAGTATCCCACCCGCACAGCAGAGCCTGGCAGGCTACCCAGTGGCATACTCGATATGCCAAAAATAATAACAATGATGGTCCTCATTCCCCTGACCCTGAAAGAGCCCCCAATATGCCATCAGGCTACAATAGCACGTGACAGGGACGAATAGAGACATTACTGGTTGGTGCCCACTCAAGCAAATTGATGAACAACGGGATGACAGCGATACAGTGACAGTGATATCGTTTCTGACTTAGCCTTCTTTATTTGGAAACATGTAATTTTGGAGAACTATAAATCATCCCTTAACTTGAAGTTGTTTTTTTGTTTTACCTACATCCTTTACCTTCCATTGAACACAATGCCTGCCAAGACCAACAGCCTTCCTGTTTATTCTTAGTGATATTGGCAGTGTGAATATTAATCCTAAAAAATAAAAAATAATTAAAAATATTATTTTTCATTCTGGGATAATGCTATGAGCTCCAATCATGTTAATTAAGTATGAAACTAAAACTGTTGATGTAAGCTAGTACTTAATTAGTGCTATGACTAATCCTCAAGTCCCTATATATTGAAATATGCATCACCCTCCTCCTTCTTCATGGAGAAACCTAGAGAAAAGTCCTTCAGAGTTTCCAGCATCTCAGACGTTGTTTAGCCAGTTTCTGCTGTGTCTTCTTCTAGTCGTGCCAAGCCTCAGCTATTCATGATGCTGCTTCCTCTCGGCAGAAACAAGAAAAGACATTTCTTATATTCCACTGCACCTCTCAGCACAAGCCATTACCTGGGTCTTGTGTTGGAAATTTGAAATTTTATCTGATGCCTCCTTAGTATTAAGAATACTGGGGCGGGGCTGGAGCGATAGCACAGCGGGTAGGGCGTTTGCCTTGCATGCAGCTGACATCGCCAGGTGTGACCCAAAAAGCAAAAGAAAAAAGAAAAAACTAACTTTTACTGTTCCAATGTTTTTCCCCCTATTTAATTGCTTGAGCTTCTGTGATTGACAGGCAGATAATGGTGCATTGCGTGCAGATCATCCCGACACACATCTGGCACTGGGTACCCACCTCCCTCCCCCAAGGGCCGGGCTCAGTTTGCCCGCGTGTTGCCTTTGGCCCTTCTTGCTCCCTGGCTGTGTCACTGTAAGTCCTGCCGTGAGAGAGCACCGTGTCAGCGCCTGTCCCTTGGACTGGCTGGACTGCGCATGATGCTCATGGCTCCATTCATGGGGCTGCAGGCTGCATGATTTTGTTCGTAGAGCAGAGCGGGTCCCATTGTGTGTCTATGTCTCACAACTTCTTCATCCCTTGGTCCATGGTTGGGCCTTTGGGTGGTTTCCACGTCTGGACTCAGCACTGCAGTGGACACAGGCGTGCACGGGTCCTTTCGAATGGAAACCTTTGTGTTTGGGACGAATCAAGACCTTTCAACGGAGCTTGGAGACTCTTACGAGCTGGAAGAAGTTCCTTTGGGCCCCGGGAGAAGACTCACAAGGTTTGGGCACTCTTTGCATGTTGAAAGCTCAGACTTTGAGGCTCTGGGGCCTCGCAGGAGGAATACTGAGCTGGGAGTACTTCTGAGAGCAGAAACAAATAACTTCCTGTAGCTTAGTTTTTAGTAACATGCACAGTTGTTCTGTCTAATCCAGACCACAGAAATGTCCTATTGAGGCGTAACATCGATGACGCGTACATGAAAGATATTTCAGTCAAACTTTGAATGAGATAAGTGGAAGTATTTTCTCCTCCAACTCCCATTTTAAGGGAATCTATTTGTCCGGAGGTCAAGGTTTCTCAGCTTCGACACTCGATCATTTTTTTGGCGTTATCAGAGGGTGAACAGTCGGCGGTGCTCAGGGGGTACATGCTCAGGGGGTACTCGTGGCTCTGCACTCAGTATTACTGCTGGCAGTGCAAGGGGGACCAAGTGGGATGCTGGGCATCAAACCCCAGTCTGCCGCTGCAAGGCATCCCACCAATTGTTCTATTGCTCTGACCCACCCCCTGGATAATTTGTTGTTGTTTTCGAGTTATCGAGTCTCCCTGAGATGCAGTTACAAAGTTGTTCCTGATTGGGTTTCAGTCATACAGTGTTTGTTCCAATGCCAGCCCCTCTGCCAGTTTACATTTCCCACCACCAATGTCCCCAGTTTTTTAAATTTATTGACAGACAATAAATTTATACAGATACCCCGGTGCACAGACAGATACACAGACAGGCATATGGGAAAGCACACACATAATTGCACACAGACTCACCCAGACATATACACAGACACACCCACATGCAACACACAACACGTTCTTACACACAGACAACATGTGTACACAAGGATACAGACATAGACACAGACTGTCACATATATAAATATGTCACCACACAGATGTGCATACACAAATATCCGTAGAAATTTGAATACACAGAAATGTGCACATACCGACACAGGGACACATAGACACAAAGAGACACACATATATACATAGTCACAGACACTAGACACAAACATTCACAGAATTATACTCTGACACACATATGTGCACACACAGACCCACACAGACTTAGAGATAGACACACAGACACTCAATAAATTTATACAGACACACCCAGTGGACACACAGATACACAGGGGCATATGGGAAAATACATATGCATAGAGATGCACACGCAAAGACTCAGCACATACACAGACCTATACCCACATGCACCAACTCACATTGGGATTTAAACAGACTCACAACGTGTGCACACACAGACAGAAACAGACATATACACAGACATACAGACATAATTGTAGCCACACACACAGACATACAGACATGTGCAGACGCAGACATATACGTACAGACACATGTGTATACAAACACACAAACATAGATACAGATACACACATATCCACATACTGACACAGACACAAAGACATACAAAGCTATGGATACAGACATTTACACGGACACACATGCACACACAGACAACAGATCCGCACACACACTAACTCATATACACAGACATAGATACACACACAGATACAAACATGCACACACTCAGACAACACACATACACAAACATAGACACATGCACACACACAGATACCGTAACACATAGAGACATATACACAGACACTGAGAAACACAGAAGCAAACACATGTATACGCAAACAGGTGTATTCAGACAGACATGCACACAAACAGAGACACAGACATATACACAAACACAAAGACATGTACATAGACACATGTATACAGAGAGCAACACACATATACATAAACACACAGCCACATGCACACACAGATATATACATGGACACACAGACTCACAGACACACAATCAAATGTACACATAGAAACACATGCACATAAGCAAGTGACATATATATGTATATATGTATACATACACACATATACGAAGATACACAATTGCATGACACATGTGTACAGAAACATGCAGACCCATGCACAAAGAGACACATGCAGACATATATAGAGACACACCCGTGCACACACAGAATGACACAGACATACACACAGACACCAGGCATACACACACTCAAAAGACATATATATAGATACAGCAACATGCACACACAGACATATACACAAGCACAACACATATATAGCCATAAACACATACATACAGAGACATACACTCAAGCATATATACACATAATCACACACAGACAACACAGATATATGCACACATATTTTCACAAGCACATGAACACAGAGATACAGACTCACGTAAACATATACACAGACACATTGCATGCAACACAGTCACAACACGAACTTTCGCCACATGCACACACAGACAACAGATCCGCACACACACTAACTCATATACACACAATCACAACATGCACACACAGATGCACAAGACATGTACACAGCCACACAAACACATGTACACACACAGACATATACACTGACTAAATACACACAGACACACACGTATACAGACACATACATGCACATACACTGATCGAGTCACATAGACGCCCGAACGCAGACATACTTATAGACGCCACATATATACAGAGTCACATCCACAGTGACACTAACATACACACATGGGCATATACGTAGACACACGCAAACAGACATGCAAATATATACACACAGAAACACCCAATATACACACAGACACACATAGTCATCTGTAAAGACACACACACAGACTCAGACAGATGGCACAGACACACACCCACTACAACAGTCACAACACGGATTTATATGTACTCACAACATGCAGACATATACACAGACATTCAAAGGAATAGACACAGTCACACATGTGCACACACATAGACATGTAAACTGACACACATGCACACACAGTGCCACACATAGACACACAAGACACACTGACATATTCACGAACACAATTTCACACATATATACATAGAGACACAATGATACAGACATACAGACACACAGTCATATATGCAGACCACACACAAGCACATAGACGTATACACAGATATGCACAGACAGAGATATATAGACAGACACACAAATATATATACACAGACACACCCAATGCACACAAAGATACACAGACAGGCATAGGTGAAACCATACACATCATCACACACAAACTCACACAGACATATACACAGACACCCACATGCAACACACAACTCGGTCTTATACACAGATAACATACCAACACACAGATATAGGCATATGCAGACACACACATAGATACTGTCACACACAGACGCACACAGACATACAAGACATTCATAGACAAATGTGCACATACCGACTGAGACACATAGACACAAAGATACACACATATATACATAGACACAGACACAAGACACAAGCATACACAGACACACACATGTGCGAATGCAAGCCCACACAGTCATATACAGACACACAGACATATAGCAGACACACAGACACACAGTAAATTAATACTGACACACCCAATCCGCATGCACATGCATATGCATAGACACACATATGCACAGAGATACACACAGACTCCGACATATACCCAGAATCATACCCATATGCAACATGTCACAACAGGGTCTTATACACAGACTCACAACATGTGCACATTCAGACAGACAGAAACAGATATCTACACAGGCACACAGAAATATACATAGCGACACACACATGTGCAAACACACAGAGACATACATAGACACATGCTTACACAGACACATACCTATACACAGACATACACATGTTCACACATTGACAGACACAAAGACACAAAGCCATGTACAAAGACAGCAGCGTGTATACAGACACACATATACACAGATATATAGCTAAACACACAGAGACACAGATATATACACTCTGAAACACCCAGTGCACACACAGATGCACAGGCATACACACAGACAACACCCACAAGCAACACAGTCATAACACGAATTCATACACAGACTCACGATGCATGTACCCTCAGACACAAACATATATACAGACACACAGACATGCGCACACACACAAGCATACACAAACATAGATGTATACACAGACACACCCAGTGCTTGCAAAGATACAACAATGAGACATATAAAAAGACACACACATATGTAGACATAGGTACAGATTCACAGGCACCCTCATGTAGCACTGTCACAACTTGTACTTATACACGCAACATTCACACACATAAAAATTGACATATTCAGAGATACACATAGCCATAGAGACAGCCATACACATAGTGTGCGGGCACATATACACAGACATATACAGATGCACACTTATACAGAGACACAGATGCACACACAGACACACACAACATATACAGAAACACATATACACAGAATTATGCACAAATGCCTACACTTACACAGAAAAAGACAGACATACAGATATATAAACAGACACACACAAACACGCACACAAACACCACATACATACACAAACACACGTATGCAGGCACACGACAGACATACACACAGAATCAGACACAGACATATCTAGACACTCATGCATGTGCACACACTGACACACAGACAGACAGACAGACACAGACACACAGACACATACTACACTGGTGTGTGTGTCTGTGTGTCTGTATATGTACGTACATACAGAAACACGTGAGTACATGCACAGACAATAAATATATGTACACAGGCAAACAGGCACTGATAGACATACAGACACACACCTAGAGACACGCGAGCATATACACAGACACACATGTATACACAGACACAGAAATAAGCATGCTTATATTCAACAGACATATATACAGAATTAGACATACACAAACTTATACACGACACATAACATATGTACACCCACTGACACAGTGAGGCACACACAGACACAAAAGCACAGACAGACACAAGAGCACACAGACATATAGACAGACACACAGATACACAAGATATATACATAGGCACACAACACACATGAGCAGTACACAAAAGACTCACATGCAGATATATACGCAAATACACAAACACTACACAGATTTAGAGACATACAGCCAGAGACACATATATAAAGACATGCCCTTGCATACACACAGACATATACACAGACACCTACATGCTCACAGACACGTTCAGATAGAGGCACATGGATATGTACACACAAGACATACACAAACATATACACACAGAGACATATACACAGACACACAGAAACACACATGCGCACACAAACACACAGAGAAGATGGATAGATTTACATACAGACACACAAATGCTCGCACAGACTCAAACAGACATATTTACAGACAATGTACTACAAGAGCAAACACAGACATACACTGACACCGATGCATACATGACATAGATATGCACAGACACAGACATATAGAGACATGCGCACACAAGATACACACAAGACATATACACAGATACACATACACACATATACACATAGACATCTACACAGACACACATGCACGCACACACGGACATATACACAGATACAGAGACACAAACATATATATAGACTCAGAGACAATGGACTCACATAGACACAGACTTGTACATAGCCACACACGGACCTTCACATATGCACACACAAACATACTGATACATACAGACATTTACACAAAAGCACACATACACAGACATACAAACACAGGCACATAAACAGGTGAAAACATGCATGCACACACAGATACAGAAGACACACACCCACATGCATATAGAGAGACATACAAAGGCATATACACACACAGAAGCACAAAGTCATATACAGACAGACACAGATATTTGCACAAACACACAGATGCATGAACAGACACACAGATATATTCACAGACATGCAGACATAGACAGACACAAACACATATAAAAAAGGAGACAGACACACAGACATATCCAAAGGCACACAAACACACATATATGCACAGAGACCCACACAGACATACAGAGACACAGTTCACACACAAGCACACAGAAACAAACAAATATACAAAGACAATCAGAGACACACAGATCTATCCATAGACACAGAGACATGCACACATAAGCAAACACCTAGACAGACACAGACAGACACAGACAGACACACAGACACACACAGACATATACACAGACACACCCAATGCATGCACAGATACACACACAGAGACTTATAGAAAGACACACACATGCACACATAGACATAGATACAGACAGACTCGCACAGACAGACACAGACATCCTCCCACATGCAGCACAGTCACAGCATGAAATTATGTGCAGGCTCAAAACATGCACACACAGATACAAAATTGATATACACAGAAACATATGGACATCCACACACAGATGTGCAAGACACATACTCACAGACATATATGCAGACACATTTCTACACAGACACAAATACACATCTAGACATATACACAGACACATAGATACACAGAATTATACACAGATGCATACACTTCTGCACAAAAAGACACACAGACACAACAGACATATACAGAGACACACACACACATAACCACACACAGATATATATATATATACACTCAGACAGATACAGAGACACATGCAGATACACAGAGCAGACATGCACACACAGAATGAGATACAGACCTAATCCGCACACACACGCATGTGCACACACTGACAGAGACATCCAGACACACAGAAACACACCCAGACACACATAGAGACACGCAGACATATACACAGACACTATACACTTAGACACCTGCACACATAGAGCTACGCACATGCACACACACAGACAACAAAGACATGCACACAAGCACACAGACATGTTTGTATGTCTTTTTGTGCATAAATCTGTATGTCTTCAGTGTAGGCATCTGTGTATAATTCTGTGTATCACACACAAACATACACAACATATACAGAGTCAAACACGTGCACTCCCACAGAGACATCAAGAGCACAGTTTACATACAGATATATACGTAGAAACACAGACACAGCGAGATATACAGACACACACAGATATATAAACACACAGATGCATAGACATGCACACATAACAGACACACATACAGAATAGACACACAGACATATACACAACACACACATGTGCAACCACAGACAGATACATAGATATATACTTAGACACACAACACACATGTGCACAGACACATGAACACACAGACATATAGACACACATACTCATATATAGATATATATGTACTAATACACACATATATATACAAATACACATGCACTAAACAGATGTGCAGACACATACCCAGAGACACACACATATTTAGACATACCCTTGTGCACCTACAGACACACAGACATATACACAGACACAAACACATGCACACAATCAGATACATACAGACATATACACACAATATACACACGCACACAGAGACATAACATAGGCACACATATGCACACAGACATACACAGGCTTACACACACATGCACACAGACGTATTTAGGCACAGTACACGTGTGAACACAGACTTATACACTGACACAGATGTGCACACAACACCGAGACCCACATGCACACAGAAACCCACACAAGGACACATAAACTCAGATACAAGCATACACACATACACTTAGACATTTATACAAACACAGAGTGCATACACAGATATACACATAGACTTAGACTCACACACCATATACATAGACATATACACACACAAACATACTGACACACAGACATACAAAAAACACAGACACACACAGATATACAAACCCAGATACATAAGCACAGATGAACAGATGTGCAGACACAGACACAGAGAGACTTGCAATCACATACACACCCACAGACACACACACACACATATATAGACATCCAGACATATGAACACACATAAAGATACATACATGGACATATAGACACAGACATACACAGGTACACAAAAAAAGACATACACAGGCACAGTGTATACACAAGCACTAATAAACACAAATATACACAGACACACAGATATATGCATAGACACAAACACATGCACACAATCAGAGACATACACAAACATACACAGACCCAAACAGATCCACACACATGCACATGCACAGGCACTCAGAGACATATACAAAGACACACAGAGACATGCACAGGCATCTACACAGATACAGAGTACAGTCACGCTGACACACACAATGCGCACAAGCAGACATACACACAGACATATACACAGAGAATACACACATGCACACATGGAGACATACACAGAGAGACATATGGCGTGTGTGCACAAACAGGCATAAAGACACCCATACATTTTCACAGACAAACCCACTTGCACACACACAGACATACAAAGACATATCATGTACACACAGACATATACATGGACACACTGCAAACAGACACAAATAGATATGTATACAGACATACAGATATAAACAGAGACAGATAGGGTCATATACATAGACACAGAGTCACACACACAGGCAACATAAAAGTCACAAGCGTATACACAGACAGACACAGATATATACACGTACATGCAGACATATTCACAGAAAAATACTGTAAACACACAGACCCAAATACATCCTCAGACACACATGCAGACACAGAGAAACACAGACATATAGAAACACACATGTACACATATACATACAGACACAAATATACACCAGCAACAGATATATACACATGGACTCTTGACACACACAGACATATTCACAGAAATATACCGACATGCACACACTTCACTTAAATCACTTAACTTCCCATTGCTCGTCGATTTGCTCGAGCGGGCGCCAGTAACATCTCCATTTGTCCCTGTCGCGTGCTAGTGTAGCCCAATGGCATCTGTTCGCTCTGGGAACATGAAGAGCCTCAAACCGATGGTTCACAATCTTGATGAAGAAGTCTGACCATCTGGTAGGTGGGCGGCCACGCGGTCTTTTGACATCCCGTGGAATCCAGTCGGTAACAGCTCTAGTCCAGTGGTCGTCTTTAAATCTCATTACGTGACCAGCCCATCTGATTTTTGACACCTTGGCAAATGAGACAGCGTCCATGATTCTTGATCATTGACGGTTGTCGGAACTCCGGATTCTTTCTCTCATTTGAGTGAAACGTGATATTCCAAGCATAGCTCTTTCTATTCTTCTTTGGGAGACCTGAATAGGGTTCTCATCCTGTTTGCATAGGGCCCAGGTCTCTGAGGCATATGTTAATGCAGGAAGAACAGTGGAATCAAAGAGATGTGCCCGGAGCCGGAGGTTCTTCGTCCTCTTAGCTGTTTCTTCGACGTTCTTGAAGGCTTTCCAAGCCACTCTCTTTCTCCTGCACAGCTCGGGTGCCAGGTCATTTGTCATGTTGACTTCTCGACCTAGGTACACATAGCTGTTGCATTCGGAGTTGGTCGTTCCATTGAGAGCGAATGGGGCATCAGGAACGAGGCTGTTTCTCATAAACATTGTCTTCGTAAGATTCAGCTGTAGTCCAACTTTTCCACACTCACGGTCAAAGTCGGCCAGCATTTGTGCCGCTTGGCTGATGTTTGGTGTTATTGAAACAATGTCATCAGCAAAGCGGAGGTGGTATAGTTGCCGACCATCTATCTTCACTCCCATTTCTTCCCATTCAAGTCATCGCATGATGTTCTCAAGGGTGGCACTGAAGAGTTTTGGTGAAATGGTATCACCCTGCCAAACCCCTCTCTTGACATCAACTTCTTTGGAGAATGGTGAGATTCTGATAGTGAATCCGCAATACAGCTCATGGGGGATCTTGATGTATTGGGCTTGAATGCCCTGATTGGCTAGGGCTTCAATGACCTCTTCTGTCTCAACAGAATCAAAGGCCTTCTTTAAATCAATGAACGTGGCATCTTGAACTCCCGAGAAACCTCAATGAGCTTGGTTATCGTGTGGATATGGTCGATGTTGCTGAATCCTTTGCGCAACATGCACACACACACAGACAAAACACGAACATTTACACAGACAAATACAAAGGTACAAACACATGCACTTACACAGATATATACACAATCTCATATGTGCACATACACCGAGACTCACACAGGCACACATGTACACACAGACATACAAACAGACATAAACAAACACATACCAAGGTGTATACACACTCACACTCAGAAATATAAACAAGAGAGACTAGTCTGAATTTAGGCTCCATTTTAGAATCTTACACGTTGATTTTAAAGAATAATTTGCACATTTTAATATTTAAAATTTGCACTGTCACACTGTTGTCCCGTTGTTCATCGATTTGTTTGAACGGGCACCAGTAACATCTCCATTTTGAGATATGTTGTTACTGCTTTTCGCATATCGAATATGCCACTGGGAGCTTGCCAGGCTCTGGCATGTGGTTGAGATACTTTTGGTAGCTTGCCGGGCTCTCCAAGAGGGAAGGAGGAATCCAACCTGGGTCAGCAGTGTGCAAGGCAAACACTCTACCCACGGTGCCTTCGCTCATTCCTACATTTTAATATTATTATTAATATTTCAGGTTTTTGGCTCATACATGGTGATGGTCAGTGCTTAGTGCTGGCTCTCCTCAGGAGTCACTCTTGGTGAGGAGGGGGTCCTGGGGGTTGTCGGGGATTGAACCTGGGTCTGCTGCATGTAGGACAGACAGACGCCTTCCCCACTCTCCTGCAGCTCCGGCCCTAGTCCCGATCCGTATACTTGACTGCGTCTTCTAAGCTGCTCTATAAGCTGTGAGCTGAGTGTCCCTTCCTTGCAGTGAGGTCTGTGTGCCAGAGTCTCCCTGCTTTCTCCCCCAACTGCAGACTCACCTCATGCCAGAGTGTTTAGAAAAGAGGCAGCCATTTCCTTGTCACGGCAGCCCCGATCCTCTGGGTCCCCTGAACGAATCTTTCTTCTCCTAACTTGATTCAGAAGATAGGTAGAAACGTCTCTTTTTCCTCAAGAGGTGGTTGTATTTTCTTTTAGTGGGGGACACGGGAGTAATTCTAGGTTACACATATATACAGAAAAACACAGACACACAGACATGCACACACAGAGACACACACAGAGACTCACAGATATATAAATAGACATGCACACACAGGCATAATCAAATAGACACAGACATACATGCAAGCAATAACACAAAACACACACAAACATGCACATATACAACACAGACATATACAAAAGAGAGAGACAGATATATAGATACACACATATGCACATAAATATATTCCCATTCGCACAAACACTTGAAGACACAGATACACACAGGCATACACAGACACCCATATGCACACACACCCTTTTGCATATAGACATATATACAGACATACAAAGAGACAGAACAGATCCATAGGCAGACACATGTGGACATGTACACAAATACATAGACAGGGACACAAAGATGTATACACACTGACACACAAAGATACTTACAGACATGCACAGACAAAACCCACATACATATACATGAAGACATACAAAGACATATGTACAGACACACGTACACACAGACAAACACACAGACACACATGCATCGCACAGACACAAACAGCCATATAAACAGATACTCAGATATATACACAAGTATACACATACACACAGAGAGACTAACAGACATTTACACAGACAAACACAATTGTCTTAGAAATAGCTAAGAGGACAAAGAACCTCTGGTTTCGGGCACATCTCTTAGATTCCACTCTTCTTCCTGCATTAACATACACCTCAGAGACCTGGGCCCTACGCAAACAGGATTAGAACGCTATTCATGTCTCCCAAAGACGAATCAAAACAGCTATGCTCAGACGCCATTGGGCCACACTAGCACACGACAGGGACAAATGGAGACGTTACTGGTGCCCGCTCGAGCAAATCGACAATTAACAGGAAGTCAAGTGATCATGTGATACACAATTGTCAAAACACAGACATATAGACAGAAACAGAGACACACAGAAGTATTCAGAGACGCATAGGCATATATACAGAAACACATGCACACAGACAACACAGACAATTACAGAGACACACACACACATAGACGTGCACACAGAAATGCGTGCACAGTCACATACAGAAACATGGGTATATACAACAGAGACACGCACACATGGGCACACACAGACAGTCATACACAGACACACACAGATGCACACATACATAGACAGAGACATGCACACATAGACATCTACATAAAAGACACAGATACATAGACATACACACAAAGGCAACAGATATATACATCGGCACATACAAGGTCACACACATGCAGACACAGACTCACAGATTTATACACAGACTCACAGGCATACACAGATACAAAAGCATACACACAGAAATATACACGGCCAAACACAGATACACACACACCAAATGCACACAGAGACAACAGACAATACAGAGACACATGTGCATAACATACAGATACACAGGGACATGATATATACATAGACACACAGACATATGCACACAGAAACACACATGCTCACACAGACATACAACAGATGCACTCGCCGGCACATACAGGCATACACACTAACAGATACATAGACATGTACAGACACACAGACATTTACTGAGAAACACGTAGATATACACACAGATACACCTAGACATACACAGGCACACACACATGCACAAACGGACATAACTCACATAGACAGAGACACACACGCTCACATACAGACATAAAGGCAGACACATAGTGACACAGATATATTCATAGATGCAAGGTCTCAATCATACAGACACACATGAACATATGTTCAGATACACAGATGCACACTGATATATAAATACACAGATACACACAGATCATTTTCACACACATAACACAGACATATACACACAGGAATATGCACACATGCGGACACACATGCACACGCTAGACAAAACACATATACAGAGATACTTTGTGTACACAGAGACACAAAGACGTAGACTCACAAACACCCCGACATATACACACACATCCGGTCACAAAGACACACAAAGATATATACAGACATATACAGAAACACTAAAATACACCTGTACATACCAGACATATACACAGATACACACCTATGGACAAACACACCTACCTGTACCCACAGCAGGCAGTGGAGGCAGAGTGGTGAAAAAGAAAGGAGGCAACAGAAGAACAGGAGGCGGAATTGGAGGTATGGAGCCAAAAGAAGGAGTTGGAGAAGGAGGAAGGAGAAAACAGGTGGAGGAGGAGGTGATGGCGGGAAGAAGAAAAGTAGAGCAGGACAACGTCGAGGAGAAATATGTCAGAAGAAGATGAAGGGGACATCGGAAGGAGTGTCTGTGGGAAGAGACATTTGAACTTGTGCATTGAATTTGTGATGGGGAAAGATGGAATGTGTGGGGAGAGTGAGACCGTGGAAGAAGAAAAGATGAACCGGAAGTAGAAGACGAGACGGAAATGGAGGAAACACAAAGAAGTTAGATCCGGAGAAGGTGCAGGAGCATAGGAGATGAAGAAAATGGGCAGAGGATGGGGTGGTGGAGGGAAGAAGAAAAGAATAGGACGAGTTTGAGGAGAGGTAAGTCGAAGAAAAGAAGACGGCAGAGAGGAGTCAAGGCAGTGAAAAAGAACCCCTCAAAGGGGCTGAGAGATAGCACAGCGGGTAGGGCATCTGCCTTGCACGCGGCCGACCCGGGTTCGATTCCCAGCATTTCATAGGGTCCCCTGAGCACCACCAGGAATAATTCTGAATGCATGAACCAGGAGTAACCCCTTAGCATCGCCAGGTGTGGCCCAAAAAAGAAAAAAAAAGAACCTGTCAAGGACGAGGAGGTTTGGAACCAAGAGGAGGAGTTGGAGGAGGAGGAGGAGGAGGAGGAGGAGGAGGAGGAGGGAGAAAACGGGTGGAGGAGGTGGTGGCGGGAAAAAGAAGAGAAGAGAAAGATGAGTTCTAGGACAAGAGGAATTGAGAACTGAATGACTGCGGACTATGGGGGCTGCAGTTGAAAATGGAGCATGGGTAACATCAGAACAAGAGGACTGGAGGAACGGAGGAAAAAGGAGGATGTGAGGAGGAGGAGGAGGAGGAGGAGGGAAGAAGAAGAAAGAAGGCGGAGGAGGAGGTGGTGTTGGGAAGAAGAAAAGAAGTGCAGGACGACAATGATGAGGAGAACTTTGCCAGAAGGTGAAAGGGACCTGAGAAGAAGGGGCGCATGTGGGAATTGGGAATTGGATTTGTGAATGGAATCTGTGAGGGGGAGGGACAGGAACATATGGGGAGAAGTTGACCCTGAAGGAAGAAAAGACGGTGCGGAAGTAGGAGAGGAGACGGAAATGGAGGAAACACTAAGGTGTTAGAACGATGGAGGTGGAAGAGCATAGTAGATGAAGAAAACAGGCGGAGGACGGGGTGGTGGAAGAAGAGTAGAGGTAAGGGGAAGAAAAGATGTCAACCTAGAGGAGGCGAGGCGGTGAAAAAGAATCCCTCAGTAAGAGGAGGACTAGGAGGTAAAGACCCAAAAGATGATGATGGAGGAGGAGGATGAAGAGGGAGAAAACTGGCGGTGGAGGTGGTGGAGGAAAGAAGAGAGAAGAGGAGGAGGCGTTTGAGAATGAGGGTAAGTACAAGAACCGGAAAGCAGGAGACAATGGAAACTGAGTGGTGTAAAAGAGAAAAGGAGGATGTCAGAACAAGAGGAGGATCTGGACGTACAGAGCCAAAAGGAGGAGTTGGAGGAGGAGGAGGAGGAGGAGGAGGAGGAGGAGGAGGGAGAAAACAAGCGGAGGAGGAGGTGGTGGCGGGAAGGAGAAAAGAAGGGGAGGATGAGTTTGTGGACGAGGCAAGTCAAAGAATGAAGAGCAGCAGACGGGGAGGCAGAGTGGGAAAAAGAAAAGAGGCAAAATCAGAACAGGAGGCGGAGTTGGAGGTAGGGAGCCAAAAGGAGGAGTTGGAGAGGAGGAGTAGGGAGAAAACAGGCGAGGAGGAGGTGGTGGCAGGAAGAAGAAAAGAAGGGGAGGATGAGTTCAGGGCCGAGAGGAAGTGAGAAGAACTGAAGGGCAGGGGACTATGGAGTACTTCGAAGGCACCCTTGAGCTCTGTCCAGTGGGGGTGGGTGTTGGAGAGAGACAAGGAGACAAACACGCAGTGTCCTAGCTTTGACGTCAGCTGGGCAGCTGCAGGGAGTTGCTGCTAGATGGCCACTTATTCCACACAGTATGGCTGCTGCCTGGCTCCCCACATGTGAGACCCTAGGAGCTGACAAAGGCGTTCGAGACAGTGAGCACGGGAGAACTCAGTGAATCCCGAGGAGCAGAGGGGGGCATGTGGCCCACAGCCAGCCGGCAGTTTCCCCGCAAGTGCCAAGCCGTGGCAGTTTCCTATTCCATTCTACTTTATTTTTATAAAGCTACTCACAATGGATTCTTAGAGTCAGTATTCCAACAGCAATCCCACCACCAGTACACCTTCCCACCCCATTATGTCCCAAGTTTCCAACCCCCATCCAAGCCTGCCCCCATAGCAGGCCCTAAATAATTTATTTCGTATCGTTTATTATGAAAAATTCACTAACAGTGATCAAAAATGATTTCCTTAGGGAAAAAGTGTGTGAAGATTGTTGTGTCTCACACTGGAGCCTTTAAGAGATGCCTTGTATAAGCCTTGTATAAGAGATGACTACAGGTTGTTACAGGTGAAGCCTTCTGTGTTAATAGTTTCTTGTCTTTCCTTTTTTAAGGATTTAAAGTAATTAAATCACTGTGAGAGATACCCTTACAAAGCTGTTCCTGATTGGGTTTCAGTCATACAGTGTTCCAACATGCAACCTTCCGCAAATGCACATTTCCCGGCACCACTGTCCCCAGGTTCCCTCCCGCCACCACCTTCTGCAGCGACCCCCCCTCTCTCTCTCTCCCTCTCTCTCTCCCTCTCTCTCTCTCCCTCTCTATATATATATATCTCCCTCTCTCCCTCTCTCTCTATATATATATCTATCTCTATCTCTCTGTCCCTCCCTCCCTCCTCTCCTCCTTACAATATTAACACTTTGCTTCCTCTTTATTTTGCTGTATGGGGCAAGGATACTCGACTCTAGGCTTGAGGACGGGTGTGACGGGAACACTCCTTGCATTGAATAGGGCCAGGGACCAAACCTGACCCGACCTATTTGAGCCTTCTGAAGCCGTGTGTCCTGAATTTATTATTATTAGCCGTCACATCTAGCCGTGCTCAGGGCTTACTTACTCCTGGCTCTGTGCTCTGGGATCCCGCCTGGCGAGATCAGGGAACCAAGTAGGGTACCAGGGACTGAACCCTTGATGGCCATGTGCAAGAACAAGCGCCCTATCCGCTGTGCTATGGCCCCAGCCCTACCCCAAGTCCCTTTCCTTAAGGAAAATGGCCAGGGAGGTGGGGCCGCACTCAAGAGCGCCCCGCCCCTCGCAGCTCACGTGCTCCGCCCGGCCAATAGGCGCTCGGATCCCTTTCGTACCCGCCCCATTGCGGCCGTCTCCGTGTCCAAGCGCGCGTAAGGCGGGGCCGGGCCAACCCTCCGCGAGGCCCTGCCTCCCCACGCCGAGCGCCTCCTCGGATAGGTCCAGAAGGGAAAAGGGGTGGTGCCGGGGGCGTGGCCAGGAGGGGCCGGCCCGCGAGACTTTGTGGTGCGTTCCGCTGTGCAAAGGCGTCGGGGTCTCCGCTGCTGGGCTCCGCTGCTGGACTGAGCGGAACCGGGAAACGAGCCCCTGCGGCCGGCTTGCCTGTTGTCCCTGGCAGCGGGCCAATCGCTCAGCGGCTGTGCCCCCTGCCGGAGGTGAGCACCCCCGCCTGCCGGCTGCTGGCACTGTGCCATAGACACGCAGGGCCACACACATGCGCACGCACTGAGACACAGAAATAGAGACACAGACTCACACATAGATACGCAGATTTATACATAGGTTCAAAGACATGTACAGAGACATATGTATGCACACACAGACATAAAAGACAGACACAGTGAGAAATCTAGAGATACATAGACACTCAGACATATAGGTAGACACACAAAGACACACAAACATATATACACAGGCAAACCAATGCACGCACACATCCAGGCATATACCAAGACACATGCAGAATCACAGGGAGATACAGACACAGACTCACACAGACATATACACAGACACAAAGACACAGAAAAATATAGAGATACAATGATACAGAGACACAGGCTGCTACACAGATACACACAACACACACACAAGCACACAGACATATGCATAAACACACAGAATTGGCATACAGACACACACACACACATACAGAGACGCCGATTATGCATAGAACACAGACACACATTGACAGACCGATATAGACACAGAGAGATATACACAGACATACGCAGACACATAGATGCACATACATGCACACATATACACACATATAATCACAGGCATATACAGGCGCACACACAGAAACAATCACCGACACAGAGATACGGACATATAGTGAGAGATATATACATAGACATACACACGTTCATATACACAGACACTCAAACATGCAGATATGCAAACATAGACATAAGCACAGGCACAGACACACATATAGAGAAACAGATGTTTACAGTATATAGAAGAACACGACATGCAGATACACACACATACACAGATATATACACAGACACACAAATGCACAAAAACACAGATGCACACACTGACACACGTACACACACGTACAGATATAGACACAGAGATGCAGAGATGTATACACCCAGACACATACACAACAGAGAAATGCACACGTGCACACACAAATATACACATACTTACATAAGCACATAGACATATACTTGTTGAATTGTACACACACTGACATGCACAGACACACATACATACACACAGATACATAGAAACATACACACAAGGAGACACAGACATATTCAGACACACACACATGCAGACAGACACAGTGACGTATAGATATAACAGAGAAGCACACATGCACATATTTTTATGTACACACAAAGATATACACAAAGACAGTCAGGCACACTCAGAGACATATACACAGCACAGACAGAGACCTAGACATACACTAAGAAACACAGAGATACAGATATATACAGAGACTCGTACCCAATGCACACACAACATACTAATACAAACATAGACACAGGTACACACACGTGCACATAGATTCACAGAGCAGAGAGAAAGACACATATTTGGAAGAAACATACACAACAGACATGTACACAGGCACACTCTGACAGAGATATATACAAAGACACACAAACATGCATACACAGACAGAAAGATATGCATGTATACACAGAACAGACATACAGACACACAAATGCACACGCAGACACACATATACACAGACGCACAGTTCAGGATACACACACTTACGCAGACATATACGGACACAGACACACACTTAAACACAGAGACACACAGACATAGACATATACAAAGAAACACACATATCCACAGACACATACATGATCATAGACAGACACACAGACACACACCTGCACACCTGGACAAAAATAGACATGCACAAACACACAACCAATACCACACATGCAGACTTATACAGAGACACATGCACACTCTTGAACACACACATAGGCACAGACACACAGAGAAATGTTCACATAGAATACACAATGTACACACAAACATATACCCGGGCACACGGAGAAATGTCGACACAGGGGACACAATGTACACACAAACATATACACAGAAACAAAGACACACATGCATATACACAAGCACACAAAAACTCATGTACATATGCACAGGTGCACGGACATAAACACAGATATTAAGACAAACATAGCATAAAGATAGACACACAGGCACATACAGACCTGTATCCCAACACACTGTCACATGCAGACACAGACACGCACGCTGGCATATTCACAGACACAGATTGCTACGCACAGGTATATACACAGACGTACACATATGCAAACACATAGACCTAGACACACGCACACAAAGATATAAACAAACACATGCACACAGTCACAGGAAAAAATATACACACACAGATCCACCTGCACACAGAGATATATCGACACAGATGTATACACAAAAACCCACACACGCAGAAACATGAACACATATGCCCACAAAGACTGACACATACCGACACACAATCATATACACAGGCACATGCACGTGCATACACACAGAGACACAGACACACACATGAACACAGATGTAGGCATACCCAAATAGCACACTTACAAACATAGAAACAGACTGAGTCTCACTTGTACACACACAGACACACAAACATATGTATACACAGACACACAGGCACACATATGCACCTACATAGACATAAAGACATATACTCAGATGAACACAGACACACAGACATACAGACACGGAGACATTTACACATACACAGAGACGTACACACAGACATAAATACAGACACTCATAGGCAGACACAGAGAGGGAGACATACACAAGAATGAAAATACAGACACAGACATACACAAACATACAGACACTCATCCACAAGCCAAAACAGACACATGCACAAACACAGATATACAGATGCACACACAGACACACATGGACATATATACAAATGCAAATACAGACACACAGACATATGCACAGACTCAAACACTGTTCACATGCAGGCACACAGACACACGTGTGCACAGACACATGCACACATATATAACAGACATAGACAAACACCCACAAGCAAGTACACAGACACAGACATATAGACATACACAAAAATATGCACAGACACGTATACAAACAAAGACGTGGAGATACAAACGGACATATATAGAGACACACAGACATATAGACATACTTATACACACAGATATACAAACACACATACACACATAAACGTACAGACACACATGCACACAAATACACTTGCATGTGTATACATACCCAGCGACATATAAATATACGCGGACACATGTGTCAACACACGTGCGCACATAGACACACAGATTTATTGGCACACACAGGCATACACACTTGCACATAGAGACAGAATCATATACACAGAGACACACAGATAAATGCAAACAGACACATAAACACAGACACTTAAACACATAGACGTATACACACTGACGCACAGAGATACACACAGATATATGCACAGACACAAATCACATACACATAAATGGAGACATGCGACGACAAGCACAGACACATATACACACAAATACCAACACACACACGCACACACTGCCACACAAATACATATACAGAGACACATAGACGTATACACAGTGACACACAGAGATACACACAGATATATGCACAGACACAAATCACATACACATAAATGGAGACATACAAAGACATGCAGAGACACACATACACACAGAAATACATGCACACACTGAGAGACACACAAACACAGGTGCACACACAGAGGTACACTGACATATGGAGAGACGCATATAGACATACACATATAGTAAACATACGAACACAGGCAAACATACATTCAGACATGCACATATCATGCACATAGACATATACCCAGAACACACAGACAGCAAACATACAAAGACACATACATAGGTAGACACAGAGACACACAGAGACATACACAGATAGTCACGCACATGCACACACAGACACTAAATATATATACGCAAACACACATACATAGAGACATGGACTGTATTCACAGAGATACAACAGTCACAAACCCCTATGCACACAGACAGACTTGAACGACATATACACATGTGCACACAGAAATATACACAGATACATATATACACACAGACACACTCAGACATGTACACAGACACACGAAGATACACGAACAGAGATTTACACAAACGCAGACAGATACATACACAGATATAGACTCTGATCTACCTGTGCACACGAAGGCATACAGATGTACAGACATGCTCACACATGCACATATAGACACACATATACACACAAATATACACAGAGATAGATACACAAACATACACAGGACACATCTAGTGCAACACAAAGACACAAACAGGCGTATACACATGCACACAGGCATAAAGACATATATACACACAGACATATACACACAGTGACATAAACAGACACACAACACAATCAAACATGTACACTGATACAAAGAGACACATAATATATACATAACACGTGCAGATACAATCACACATAGACCCACATAAATGTATACACAGACATACAACCTATGCCCAAACAGACATGAACAGACATAAGGTAGACACAATCGGTTATAGACACAGTCACAGTCACATACAGACACGCTCGCACACAGAGATACAGACATCCTCAGACACACCCGGAGCACGCGTGCACACAAAGAGACACAGACATGCACACACAGACACGTACATACACTTACACCGACATAAATACAGAATCTCAGACACTCAGACACACACATCAACACACATACTTCTAGAGATTCAAAGTTACAAATACACAAGTGCACACAGACACACAAACACAGACTGATACACTTATGTACACAGACACACAAACAGGTAGTCACACAGACATATGCACAGAAAAACATTTAACACACGTCCAGAGGCACAGACTTCCACGTAAAATACATGAGCACAGACAAACAATACAGACATATATAGAAACACACACAGTGCACACGCACATGCTCACCTAGACATACACAGACATAAACAGACACACACAGATAGACAAATTCACACAGTCACACATAGTATATACACAACGCAGATATGCACACACACAAATACACACAGACATACACTGGCACAATCATAGACACATTCACGGAGACACACAGACATACACAGGCACAAGCATATACACATTCACAGTCACACACAGACACACCCACACACGCACAGACACAACAAAGATGTCTACATAAACTCACACACATGCGCATAGACAGAGAGACATAGACACAGACACAGAGAAACAGATATATAACACAGACATATGCGGACGTATGTGCACACTGACGTACAGAGACACAAACATACACAGACACATAGGAGCAGAGACACATGAACCCATAGACATATAGATAGACACACAGAGACACATGATGCACATACAGACTTACACACAGAAACACACCCATGTGTGCACACACACAGATGTACAGTCCCACACCCAATGAGACACGTATTCACAGACATACACTCATGCACAGACATACAGACACCCACACAGACATATACACAGATGCATATGTGAAGAGAGACACAGATACATACAGAAACTCATAGACACTGTATGCACACAATAATGCTGACATACAACAAATGCACATGCACACAAAAGAGACACACATACAGAGATACACGCAGACACACAAATAGACGTAGAAACAGACAGATACATAGACACATACATGCACACAGAGACACACGGAAGTATGCACAGACATACACACTTGTATACACAGAGACTCACACAGACATATGGATATAGAAGCAGATATGGATATGTCTGTATGTATGTATATATGGATATACACACACAGACACACAGAGGCATATGCACAAGTACATCATAGACACACTGATACAATACATATTCAGCGGCACACACATGTGAATACAGACATGTATACACAGAATATACACAAACACATGCACACAGAGAGACACACAAAAATACAGACACAAAAACACGCACATACAGTTACACCAACACACACAGACACATATACACACAGACACAAATATGTGCGCACAGACATAGGCAAACTCAGACTTATAACAGACACATATTCACACCCAACACAGACATATACACAGACTCACACCCATGTTCACACAAACACACATATAGATACAGATACACATGTGCCCAGTCATGAAACACAGACACAAATAGCACACTCAGACACACACAGATGCATATCCACACATGCAGAGAGACACACGTGTACACACTCACAGCCACTGCACTCTCCTCCCATTGTTCATCGATTTGCTTGAGCGGGCACCAGTAACGCCTCCATTGTGAGACCTGTTGTTACTGTCTTTGGCATACCGAATATGTCATGGGCAGCTTGCCTGGCTTTGCCGTGTGGGTGAGATGCTCTCGGTAGCTTGCCGGGGTCTCCAAGAGGGGCGAAGGAATCGACCCTGGGTCGGCAGCGTGCAAGGCAAATGCCCTACCCGCTGTGCTATACACTCAGATAGATACAAACACATATAGACACAGACACTTATACAAACAGTCATATACAGAGACACACAGATATATACATAGAAACACAGACACTATCAACTAGACACATACACCATGCACGCCTTATAAACGAATGTATACCAACACAGACACACAAAACAAATGCATAAACACCCACATGCAGAGACACACAAATGTAAACACAGAAATACACATTTACAAATTTAGACACACATAGAACAGACAAATACACAGACTCAGACACACATGCACACATACAGAGACATGCCGATATATACACAGACACACATGGTGTAAACACAAGACACAGATATATGCACAAACATATACACAGACACACATACATTTATACACAGAGAAACAATCATACACACAGCACACCTACATGCACACACAGACACATTAGCATAAACATCAGACATATATACACACTGACTCTGACACACACAAATATACACACAGACTTATACACTGACACACAGACAGAGCTAACCATAGAAACCATAGAAACATAGGCACACACACTGACATTTACACAGACACACACGTACAAAGACCTACAGACGTACACAAAGGAACACAGACACAGATATTTATATGGACACACAGACACATGCAGATACACACAGATATTTATACACAGATATACATTCATTCAGAGACACAGACTGCTCACATCGACAGTACACCCATATGCATAGACATATAGTTAGACACACAAAAATAAGACATATTCACAGACAACACACACAGAGACATTCACTTATATAAACAGAGACACATAGGCACGTTTCTGAAACTGATATCTTTTGCTACAAGCTGTCATCCCCAGGGGAGTGTCATCCCCAGGGGAATGTCATCCCCAGGGGAATGTCATCCCCAGGCTGCCCAATTAATAACTAAGACTCTCTGGGAAGCCCCCAGCTGCCAACTCCTTGCCCCTTCCACACACATACACACATACACACACACACAACTTTGCGGGGAACATTTTCTTTCTCCTCTCTCACCTGGACCCAATAGTGTCACGAGAGACACAAAGCTAAAACAGACCCATAACTGACCCCTAAGGATGCATCTGCTATGGCTATATTGGTGCCAATTTTTATAATCTTTATTCCTTGACCAGAAACACGAATAAGGCCCAAGGTACTTGCCCCCCCTCCCCGTTCTTATTTTATTATTTTCCCTAGATTTTTATGGAACTTTGGGGAAGGTTGGAGAGAGGGTAGAGAAAAATAACATCTGCTGAGATCAGAATTCTAGATGCCAAAACAAGTTAACACCTGCAGAGATCCGAATTCCCAAAGATCCCAAAGGAATGCATCCCAGTTTGCCAACAGCACAGGGGTCATTGGGGGCAGCAGTCCTAAAGCTTGATATTACTGTCTTGATAGAAACGTTGATGCTTTAGCAGATTTGAAACAGAGGCCCCTGACCCCCAGGCCTGGCCAGGGTGAGGCTGTATCTACATAATCTTTGTAGATACAGTGCTGCACCATGCAACCCTGCAAACTGCCCATCTGCAGCAAATCCTGAACTCTTTCCATTGTGTTTACCTGCACACACAAACACACACACAAACACACACACCGTCCCCAGGGCACTTCACCATGCAATCCTGCAAACTTCCATCCTGGGACAATCCTGAAGGCTTTCCATTGTGCGCGCGTGCGCACACACACACACACACACACACACACACACACACAAACCAATCCTGAAGTCTTTCCATTGTACATACACAGAAACACACCTCCCTGGGCGCTGCACCATGCAATCCCGCAAACATCCTGAACTCTTTCCTTTGTGCATACGTTCACACAGACACACACCCCAGTCCTGAACTCTTTCTCAAAAAGCCCTTATTCCTGCATGGGTGAGCCCTGCCAGAGTCCCTATCGCTGCTGGTCGGACACTCCCAGGGACGCACGTCTGTCAGTGTGCCCCACCTCACAAACCCTTGTCCCACTTGTGTGACCCTGTCCTGTGTGTGTTACTGTGACCGAACCCAGGCCTCTGCCTGCTTCCCTAGCTCAGAATCTGCCGTCCTGTCTTGGGTGACAGCCAACAGAAGCATGCCCCTGTTCTTTTAAACCCACATCAGAGCTTCTTGTCATGGCCCTGCTCACCCTATATAAGACCATCACTAATTTGACCCAGAGCCCCCGGTCTCCACTTTGTGACCTCAACTCAGTGTCCATGTCCCTGCATTCCAGCATGATCTCAGAAAAGAAATTGGTCTCACCATAGGCCTCTCCCCACAGGCAACTCAGAGTCCTCGTACCTGACTTTGTGACCGCGACCTCAGAGACTTTTCCTGTGTGACACAGGTTTGTACACTATCTTTGATGTGACCCACCTTAGTCCTTGCTGTCCCTTACCTGACCTTACTTCAAAAACCCGTGCCCTTACCTTTGTCACAACCCCTCACACCCCATGTTTTTGCCTCTGTGACCTCCACAAGGACCTTTGAACATGACCTTTGGTGACACACTTCAGATCCCCATGACCCTGCTCGTGTGACCCCACTTCAGTTAGTATTTTGAGGCTGGATTTGAGTCACACCCGGTGGATCCAGAGGACCACGTGATGCCAGGACTCGAACCCTGGGCTTCGCTTCTGAGACCAGATGAAATTGGTGCCTTCAGGGTGGTGTGGTCATAGACCCTGGACTTGGCAATGCAAAACATTTGCCCACGCCCACGGAGCCCTCTATTCTGGCTTAAATTTAAGACTTCTTAAAGTGTGTTTCCTCTTTATTACTGTCAAATGCATACATCAGAGAACCGCATTCCAGCTGAGATACTTAGGCACACCTAGCAATGCTCAGATCATTAGTCTGATAATGTCTAACACTTTCTAAATTATTTATTAGCTGTCCTCCCGTTCATCGATTTGCTTGGCGGGCCCAGTAACGTCTCCATTTTGAGACTTGTTGTTACTGTGTTTGGCATTTCGAATACGTCACGGGTAGCTTTCCTGGCTTTGCCGTAGAGGCGAGATACTGTGGTGCCTTTGCCCCTGCCACTTCTGTCTGTTACACTTTTTATTTTTTTTTCTCTTCCTATTTGTTTCATTTTGTTTTGTTTTGGGGCTACAGCTAGGAATGCTCAAACGTCCCTCCTGACTCTGCACTCAGGGATGTTTGGGGGACCTCTGGGGCGCCTGGAATTGAAACCCGTTGGCTGTGTGCAAAGTCAGTCAGAGCCCTCCTGCTGCCCGATCTATGCTAGCCCCCTGTTCTCTTTGTGACGGGAGTGGGAGGTGTTGGGCACAGGCAAGGTGCTTGCATATGTATTCCAGCGACCCTGTTTCCTTGTGGCACTCCCATGCATTCTGTTTGTGATGTTGACAGGGCTTGCTGCAATGTCTGTCACTTGGGCCATGCCCCCTCCCCCCGGGATTATAGCCCTTGGTGGCTGGTGTTCCACTGCGCTGGCTGGAAAGAGTGTAGAGGGCTGGGTTTTGAGCACTGTCAGCATGCGCTTGGTGTAGGCCACAGCACTGGGGTCCCAGTCGAGGTCTCGTGGATGCCAGGCAGACTCACTACCCAGAGAACCCTCTCCCAGTTTGGCCCTCAGGGTCCAGCGGCTCCAAGAAAACAAAGTGGGGATTCAATAGCCAGCAATGTGCTCAGCGACTCCATGAATGCTCGGCCCCAAATTCTTCAGTTTCCGTGAAATCATCGAGGGAATGTGCTAGGAGGGTGATGCGATCACGCGCCTGGCGTCCCCATGAATGGAATCGTGTTCTTTGGAAGGAAACCCAGTGAGGGGCTGGAGAGAGAGCACAGGGGTGAGGCACTTGCCTTATCAGGGTTCAATCCCCTAGACTGCCCAGAGTAACCCTTGTGTACTGCTGGGTACGGCCTCAGAACAACAACAGAGAGAACAGAAGAGAGCCAGGGAGCTCTTTAGCCCCTGCCACGAGTGAGGGCCAGCAGCTGGCCAAGGCAGGGCTCTCAGGGGACACCCCTTACTAGTACCTTGAGCTTGGGCTCCTAAGCTTCTGGAACTCCAGTCAAAACCCTCGTGTGCTGTTTCTGAGCCTTCAGTTTGTGGACAAAGGGACAAAGTGCCAGGACTTGCGCCGTGACAAGGCTGTGCCTGGGCGTTCTGAGCCAACCACAGTGCCGGTCTGGGTAACTGTGTCGCACCCTTTTCAGAGGCCTCGCAGAGACTCGCCAGCCCCAGATCTGCCCCAGACCTTTCCAGACCGGAGTGTGTCCCGAGCATCTGACAGCTGCCTCACCCTGCTGTCTTCCTTTCAGTGCTGCTGTGGGTCCCTGTGAATTCAGCACAGCTGGGTAGGTTTGTTAAATTTTGTTCCACTTTGGTGGCCGTGCTCAGCACTTACTCCGGCCTCAGTGCTCAGGAATCACTCCTGGGGGACTCGGGGGACCACATGGGATGCCAGGAATCAAACCCCAGTTGGTCACATGCAAGGCACTTACCCGCTATACTATCACTCTGGACCCTCCTTCGTTCTTTTCTTGCACCACTTCACTAAAGCTGGCGCAAATTTACATTTCAATATGTATATGTCTCCTTTGACATTATTGGATTCTGCATCTTGATATTCCCCCATCCCTAGTGCCTCCCCAAAGCATATTCCCCTTCCCGCCCCCACACACCCACAGGCTGAGGCTGAGCCAAGTGAGATGACTTCAAGGTGCCCCTGTGAGGCAGAAGTCTCATGTGGGCTCCTGCAGAGGAAGTGCATTGAAAGAGATCTGGGGAAAATGACTCAGCACCCTGGGGTGCTTCTCATGACATTCCCTTTGGCTTCTGAGATGGTGGGGCAGGTAGGGGCCACAGGTTGGGCCCATGCCACAGAATGTGGCCTTATTTGTGCGTCTGCTGGTGATGGCAATATCATTCAGACCATTGCGCCAACTGCAAAGGTGGTGTTCCAGCTCCTCAGCTAGCCAAAATACTCCACCCACTGGCTTGTGAATCAGGCTCAAAAAGAACAGGAGCCTTTTGCCCTGTTAGTAGAATACCAAGAAGAGTAATTGCAGTAATTGCAGTGTGTCAAATTGGCAAGAGCGGAGGACGGTACCTCACATAGTGAAGGCGGTTTTGCAGTGCGGTGTGGCCAGTTCTTATTGTGTGGGAGGTTGGTGTGGGGTGGGGGAACCTCCTGAACTATACTCAGAAGCCCCAGGGGCCGCTTCCCAGAGATTTTCTGCCAAGTGGACCAGTAGTTCAATACAAGGGGCTGTGGTAACGGCTCATGCCCTGCAGTACCAAGGATGACCCAGACCACCGAGAGAGGCTTCGTGGGTTCTCCAAGGTTACAACATATGGTACTCCCAGCCTCCAGGACTGTACCCCAGGCTGCTTGGGGGAGCCTGTGGCGCTGGGGATTGAAGTAGCGTCAGCTTCCTACAAGGCACGTACAGTAAGCCTGTGCTCTCTCTCTCTCTCTCACTCTCTCTCTCTGTCTCTCTCTCTTTTGGGCCCCACACTCCTCTGTTCTCTTTCCTGGGGTCCTACGTTGCATGGTTTTGGGTGTCCATTGTATTACTGGGAAGAATTGGAGGAAAAAACAATATTTTAATATAGAATAAGTAGTTTCTCATCAGCAAGAATTTAGGAAATACCTGTATTTATAACAAAGAGAGTATAATAGACTTGCCATTCTTTTACCTTGAGGTTGAGAATGTCAGAACACACACACATACACCTACACCGCACAGATGCCAACACCCATGACTGGTCAGAGGAACTCCCAGGCTGTTGAAGAGAACTGGGTACTCTATTTCCAAAGAAGGTCACCTTCTGAGTTAATGTCTGTCAATTTTTTTTTTGTTTTTCATTTGGGGTGGCACCCAGTGGTCCTCAGGGCTGACTCCTGGATCTGTCCTCAGGAATCATTCCTAGAGGTGCTCAGGGTTCCAGATGGAATGCCAGGGACTGAACCCAGGTTGCCTCATGCAAGGCAAACACTCTCCCAGCTGTATTATCTCTGCGGTCCAAAAGACTTTTTTTAAAGAACACGGTCCTGTCCCTGTCAAGAAAAAGCTCGGAGTCTTTGCCACTGCAAGGCAACTTGGCGCATTGATTACTTGTATCAGAAACTTCCCTGAGGGAGCCTTAGGCCAGCTTCCCCCGTGATCCATCCACACCTTCCTCCTGTCAGTTTGTGGGGTACTCCTCTTTTGGTCTCTTCCAATACAGTTCTGTGCAGCCTGCAACTATCAGAGTTTGCAGTTTGAATGGCTGTTGACAATGGCCCTTCGGAAGTCCCTCCTGAGCCAGCCCAGGGGGTTGGGTGCTTTCCTTGTGTGGAGCAGCCCCAGGAGTGTGTTCCCTTGTCTTGGGAACCGCATCGTGCCCAGTGTGCTTCCCCACCTCAGACACCCGTGTCCCTGCTGTGTGGCCCCACATCAATGCCCCTTTTCCCTGCCTGTGTGATCTCAACTAAAAGCTCCCTGTCCTGCCTCTTTGACCCCACACCAACGCCCCAACCCCTGCCTGTGAGGCCACAACAGAGTCACTACTCTTGCCTGCATGAGCTGACCTCAGCGCCCCCCACCTGAGTACAAGGGACCCCACCTCAGATGTCCCGGTGCATGCCTTTGTGACCTCACTTAAGACCTACTTGTTCCTGACTCTGTGACCCCACAAAGACCCCCCACATGAGAGACGTTGTCTCTTGCACTGACCTGCTTCAGAGACCTGGTCCTTGCCAGTGTGACCTCACCTCGTATCCCCCTCTCCTTGCCTGTGTGACTTCACCTCAGAGCCCAGGTTTCTGCCTGTGTGACCTCACCTCAGAGCCCTCTGTATAACATCACCTCACAGTCCACCCCATCCCTACTTTTGTGACCTCACGTCACAGCCCACTGTCCCTTATGTTTGTGATTCAATCCATGTTGCTTGTCCCGGCTTCTTTGTCCACTTTAGAGTTGCCTGTGATGCCCAGAGAAGAACTGTTACCCACCTACGATCTTCCAGACCAGCAAGTGTGACCCCATGTCAGAGTCCCTCTCGGTGTCTGTGTGACCCTCTTCAGTCCCTGTCACCGTCATCACAAAAGCCCTTATTCCTGCGTGGGTGAGCCCTGCCAGAGTCCCTATCGCTGCTGGTCGGACACTCCCAGGGACGCACGTCTGTCAGTGTGCCCCACCTCACAAACCTTTGTCCCACTTGTGTGACCCTGTCCTGTGTGTGTTACTGTGACCGAACCCAGGCCTCTGCCTGCTTCCTTAGCTCAGAATCTGCCGTCCTGTCTTGGGTGACAGGTAACAGAAGCATGCCCCTGTTCTTTTAACCCCGCATCAGAGCTTCCTGTCATGGCCCTGCTCACCATATGTAAGACCAACACTAACTTGAAACAGAGCCCTTGGTCTCCACTTTGTGACCTCAACTCAGTGTCCATGTCCCTGCATTCCAGCGTGATCTCAGAAAAGAAATTGGTCTCACCATAGGCCTCTCCCCACAGGCAACTCAGAGTCCTCGTACCTGACTTTGTGACCGCGACCTCAGAGACTTTTCCTGTGTGACACAGATTTGTACTCTATCTTTGATGTGACCCACCTTAGTCCTTGCTGTCCCTTACCTGAACTTACCTCAAAAACTCGTGCCCTTACCTTTGTCACAACCCCTCAGACCCCATGATTTTGCCTCTGTGACCTCCACAAGGACCTTTGAGCATGACCTTTGGTGACACACCTCAGATCCCCATGACCCTGCTTGTGTGACCCCACTTCACACAAGAGACCTTCTTATCTCTTTTTGTGTGACCTCACCTCAGAGTCCAGTGATCCTGCCCATGTGATCCTACCTCAGAGACCCTTTTCCCTGCTCGTGTGACCTCCCACCTCAGAGCCTCGTATCTTGCAGTTGTGTCCCCATATCAGAGCCTTGTATCCATACCTGTGTGATCGGAACTCAACCCTCATGTTGTAACCAGTGTGATCATCCACCTCAGATCCAGTCAATGCCATCTCCGATCCCCACAGCCTTGCCTGTGAAATCACAACTGAGCATCCCATGTCCCTACTTTTATGACCTCACCTCAGAGTTGTATGTCCCTGCTTGTGTCACCTCACCTCAGAGCTGTGTACCCTGCTTGTTTATCCCTGCTTTAGAGTACCACGCCCCTGCTTGTCTTTGAGGTCCCTGTTCTGCGAATACACCTCAGTGCACATATTCCTGCCATGTGGCCCACCTGAGTCATTTTCCCCTGACCGTGTGATCCACTGTAGTGTCCCATGTCCCTGCTCGTGTGACATCTCCTCAGAGCCCTGTCCCAGCTTGTGTCGCCACCCCTCAGAACCTTGCTTTTGTGACCCCCACCAGCGAGAGTTCCATGTCTCCACTACTTTGACTGACCTCAGAGCCCTGTGTCCCTGCCCATGTGACCTCAGATTCCAATGACTCTACATAAGATACCCTACCTCAGAACTATGTACCCTAATCTTTGCCTGTAATCAGAGTGCATGTCCCTGCTTGTGTGACCCCCCACTTAGAGTCCCACATCCTAGACATGTAACCTCCCCTGTGTTCTGTGTTCCCGCCTGTGTGATCTCAACTTTGACCTCTGTGTCAGAGCTGATGTCAGTGGTCTATGTCCCACACATGTGACCACCTCTCAGAGACCCTTGTTCTTACCTGTGTTCCCCCTCCACAGATCATGAGTCCCCAACCATGTGATCCAACCTCAGAACCCTATGTTCCAGTGTGTGTGAACCTTCCTCAGAGCCCTGTGTCCCTCCAAACTTGAGCCCATCTCAAAAGCCCGTGTCCCTGCCTGTGTGACCACACCTCAGATTCCCATGACCCTTCATGTGCGACTACACTACAGAGCCATGGACCCTGCTTGAGGGTCCCTACTTCAGAGAGCCACATTCCTGCTTGTCTGACCCACACATGTCCGATGGATCTGTTCTGTGAGGCTAACTCGATGCCCTGTTTTCCTCACAACTGACCCCCACTGAGTCGGTTAACCCTGCTAGTGTGATCCTTCCTCAGAAACCCTGGCCCTGGCCCTGTGACCTGTCCCCAGAGCCCTCTCTTCCTGCTTGTGTGACCCTTGCTCAGAGCCCCGAGTCCCTGATTGTGTGACTTCAACTGAGAGCCTCTTACTCTACTCATAAACCCTCCATCCTCAGAGCCCCATGTACTCATCATGTGACCCCCCACCCATCTCTTTTCCTTGCTGGGTGATTCCAACTTAGAACCCTGTGTCCCTGCTTGTGTGACCCCCACTTCAGAACCCATGTCCCTCCCTATGTGGCTCTCTTCAGAGACCCGTGCCATACTTGTGTGACCTCACCTCCGAACCCCTGTCCCTGCCCGTTTGACCCTGTTGAAAGCCCCGTGTCCCTCTTTCTCAGAGTCCCATGTCCCTGCCTGTGTGACAACTTCTCTGAGCCTGTGTCCTTCCCCAGGTGACCTCTTCTCAGACTCCGTGACCGTCCTTGTGTGGCCCCTCCCCAGAAGCCCAGGTTTGCCCACTGTGACCATATTTCAGAGCTCTGTGTCCCTCCCCTGTCACCACACCTCAGAGCCACGTATTTCTACTTATGTGACCTGTTCTCAGAACCCCTTGTCTCTCCCTCTGTGACCTCTCCTCCGAGTGCTGGACCCTACTTGTGTGACCCATCTAAGAGCCCTGTGGCCCTACCCTGTGACATTCCGTGAACAACTCCTTGTGACCCTCTACTTTGTGTCCCTCCTTTGTGTCCCTTTGTGTCCCCCCGTGACCATCCCTTTGTGATCCTCAGCTTTGTATCCCTTTATGACCACTCTTATGAGGAGTGATCATAAGTAGGTACAGAGTCCCATGTACCTACTTATGTGACCCCTCTTAAGAGGCATGTGTACCTCCTTGTGTTATGCTTCATCGGAGCCTCCTGTCCATCCCGTTACCCCTTGAGAGCCCTGTGGTGCTCCCTGTGTGACCCAATCTCAGAGGTGCATACACCTAATTTTGTGACCCCTCTCTAGAACCCTGTGACAGCGCCCCCAGAGGTCCGAGAAACTACTTGTGTGAGCTCTCCTCAGAGCCCCAATCCCTTCCCTGTGACTGTATGTCAGAGCACCATGTCCCTACTTGTTTGACCCCACAGAGTTCCCTGTATTTCCCTGTGTGACCCTTCCCCAGAGCCCCGTGTCGTCCCTGTGTGACCCTTCCTCAGAGCCCTATAGCCCTCCCTGTGTGAGCCCATCTCAGAGCCCCCGTGTCCCTACTTGTGTGAGCCCACGTCTGATCCCATGCCCCTTCCCGTGTGACCCCACCTCAGAGCCGTGTCCCTGCCTGGGTCCCGGAGGGCAGGACCATGGCCCACCTTCCACTTGTCCCAGAGGAGCCGGCCGCTTCAGGAGGAGGCAAGTGTCCCGTCCGCAGGAGTCGCTCAGGTTCCATCAGGTTCAGGATGAGCCGTGGCTGTGCCGTGCTCAGTCACCCCCTTGAGTCCCTCCCAGGCCCTGGGTTTGATTTCTCCACGCCGAATCCGGCTCCCAGGTCCCAGTCCGCCCGGCCCCTGCAGTGGGGGCTGCTGACAGTGAGCAAAAATCTGTGCAGTCCTCGGGGAGAGGCGGGCAGTCCTGGGGTCTGCTGCCTGCGGCCTAGAGGCTTTAACACAGCTAGTGATCCCTCCCACCCCCTCCCCTAGGAGTTGATCGAAGTACTTTCAAGTTTGGCACCAGCCCCGGTGTTGCTCATGGTCACCTCTGACTGTTCTCTCGGGAGTTACTCCTCGGGGCTGGGGGCAGGTACGGGGTGGAACATGGGTGGGCCTTGTGCCAGACCAATGCCCGCTCACTATCCTCAGTCACTGGCCTCGCCCCCGATGTCTCAATCCCAGTGTTGGAGGTGTTTGGATTTGGGGCTCACGGGGAGTGAGCCCAGGGCTGTCTCTGCCATGCGGGTGCCTCCACCAAGCCCCCGCCCCGTCTCTCCCCCTGGTCCTCAGCCATTCTGCTGCTTGGCTGGAGAGCACAGTGGTGCTTAATATGGGGGAGGAGCCTGGCCTGGGACGGGGCTGAGTAGAGCTGAGGCTACCAACAAGGTTAAGTACCCTCAGCATGGAGGAGCGGGGACACGCGCTGAGCTTCTCAGCGCTCAGAATGGGGAGCACTGCAGAGCAACCGGCTCCTCCTTGCCCTTTCTCACCCCGACGGGGCGATGCCCACTCACCTGCTCGGAGAGAAAAGCACAGTGCAGGCTCCACACACGTTGCAACAACTTTATTTTAGAGAAAAAAATATGCTATCATATATTCTAAGGTAAAGAACAGATTATATCATGTGACTCATACAGAGCAGTTGATCCAAGTCATTTCTGGAACAATATGGATGGTAATGGGAGGTGCTGAGAAACCTTTCAGACTGGGGGGCCCCAGGGTGTCTGAGTGGGGGTGTCTGACCGTGAGGCCTCGGGCCATAAGGGCCCCATAGGACCGCAGCCCCTGAGCTCTGGGACCCCTATCGCCTAAGCTTCCGGGCTGGGGCACCCTGACGCTGCTGCCCATAGGGGGCAACAAGTGACCGCTGGTGCCACACCAGCTGGGTGACACTGGCGCTCGAGCCCTGCTGGGTCACGCGAGGGGGCACACGGTGCCACGCAGGTGGGACCTGGTTGGCATGATTGATAAGTGCCTGCTGGTGTTGTGCGTGTTGGGTGGCACTCCTTTTCGAGCCCTGTGGGGGTGCGGGCACATGGGGGGGCACAGGATGCCATGCAGGTGGGACCTGGTTGGGGGCCGCCACAAGTGGCTGCTGGTACCACATCAGCCAGGTGGCACCACTGGCTGAGCCCTGCTGGGCTGCGGGCCTAGGCTTCAGAGTAGCAGGAGCCACAAGTGGCCGCTGGTACCCGCCCTGCTGGGTGGCAGCACTTTTCAAGCCCTGCTGGGGTGTGGGCACATAGCGGGGCACAGGGTGCGACACCTGTGGGATCTGGGTGGCGGGTGCAGGCACAGGTGTCCCCTGGGTACCGCGTGGCCCTGGTGCCTTGGGAGGCACAAGCTGCCTCGGGGGTGCAAAGTGGAACACTGGTCCGCCCTGGGGACCACTTAGCCCCGGCACGTTGGGAGGCCCGAGCTGCCGCGGAAGTGCGAATCGGAAGGCTGGCATGCGTGCAGGGGCACCTTGGGTGCCACTTGGTCCCTTAACATTGGGGGGCAGGGGCTTCGGCGCCGAAGGGAGCTGCATGGCAGACACAGCCACAGGGGCGCCCTGGGTGACATTGGGGCCCGGTCCAGCGCCCGGCTGGTGTCTCTTACTTTGTGGGCCTTGTAGCTTCGCACGGTTGTTTCTCTTCCTCTTTGAGCGCTGCTGCGATATCCCTGCGGCCTGGACGCGGGTCGCCTTGACCTGGGGTGCAGCCATCGCAGAGCGTGGCTGGGTAATGGGGACACTGGGTGGATCTACCTCCATGTCGCTGAGTGGTTCCCCTTGGGATTCAGCGTCCATGTCGCTGAGTGGTTCCCCTTGGGATTCCGCATCCATGGACTGAATGCTGCTCCCGCAGGACACAACTTGCATCGATTCAATGTCACTGAGACAGGACTGCGTGTCCTTGGTGGACACAACCTGGCCATCGTCAGGGGCTTGTGGCCACCCTATGACTGCGGGTGCAGCTGGGACGGGCACTGCCACCGGGAGCGGAGGCGGAGGGGCCTCCTTCTGGGGCACTGGGGCCCTCTTCTGGGCTGGGGCGGGGGTCACCGCCCGGCCATGAGGAGTCTTGTGGCCTAGCAGGGCCTGACAGTGATGCGTGCCTCTCTGGAAGCAGGGGAGTTTTCCGTGGACAGTAGACCACAGCCTCGCACCAGTCTTCCTCCTTTCGAACGGGCCATCCATGCTGGTCAGAGGGTACTAACTGGGGACCCTGGCGGCGAGCCCGCTGGCCATAGTAGCCATGTCCATAGGACCTTTGGACTGGCCACTGGGCCCCGGCCATGGGTAGTAAGTCGGCGGGCTGTGGACATAAGGCCCTGGATTGTAGGGATAAGGGGCGTGGGGCTGAGGATGCCCCACAGAGCTGGGCCCACCGTAGCCCCGTGTGCATGGCGCCTGGGCTGGTCGCAGTGTCCCCAGGTCCTGGTAGAACCACATGTCGCACGGTCTCCGCGTCATCCCGGGTCAGGGCTCTGCAGATCACAGGCCACACTCAGACCCTGGCAGCCCAGAGACGCACACCCCCTCCCTGCCATTGGGGCCCTTTCTGCACCTTTGGGGTCCACAGGGGTCACACAAAAACCATTTTATTGTTTGGTCAACTTTGGGGCCACGCCCCATGGTGCCCAGGGCTGACTCCAGGTCTTCCTCAGGGGTCCCTCCTGGTGGGTCTGGGGGCCCATCTCTGGAGCCCGGGAGCGAGTTCGGGTCATACAAGTTTAGTGCTGTCAGCCCAGAAGACACCTCCTATCTGGGGACTCCCATCCTCCTCCCTACGGGCTCCCTGGACTCCTCCCTCTGGACTCCCACCTTCCTCCCTTGGGATTTCCCACCCTCCTCCCTGGAGACTCCCACCCTCCTCCATAGGGGCTTCTCTATCCCCCTCTTGGACTCCCACACTCCTCCCTAGAGACTCCTTGGCATCTTCCCTCTGGACTCCCGCCCTCCTTCCTAGCGGCTACACACCCTCCTCCCTCAAACTCTCACCCTCCTTCCTAGGGGCTCCTTGGACTCTCCCCTCTGGAATCCCACCTACATACCCTAGGGTTTCCCTACTTTCTCATTCGAGACTCCCACTCTCCTCCCTAGGGACTCCTTGGAGTCTTCCCTCTGGTCTCTCACCCTCCTCCCTGGGGACTCTCAACTTCCTCCCTCACTGTTCCCCATTCTCTCTGGCAATTCCCATCATTTTTCTAGGGGCTCCCCACCCTCCTCCCTTGTGGCTCCCCACCCTCCTCCCTTGGCTTCCCTCCTTCTGTCCAGGGGCTACCACACCCCCTCCCCTGGGGCCTCCCTCCCTCAGGCTGGCCCCGTTTCCCTGACCCCTGGTCCCCCATCCCCGCAGCCCCAGGTCTCTGTCCCCCCCTTGGGCACTCACCGTGGGAGGAAGGTTCTCAAAGGGGGTGATCGAGCTGCGGACAGGTGCGGGTCTGTCGCGGAACAGTCAGCGGGCAGCCCCAGGCTCTGGGAACCAAGCTGCGTCTGGTCTGATGGAGGAATTCACGTCCCGTCCCGTGTTGCCGACTAGCGTCCAAGACTAGCATCCCAGTGGGAGTGTGCCAGTGCGGCGCGTTCCTAGGAACCAGCGTTCCTTCCTGGATACCCTTAGTGATGTAGGGCGTGGCCTCAGAACTCCGGGTACGGGGGTCCCGCGCAGTGGAACCTCCCCATGCCCCCCCTTGCATTGTGCGCGCATGGTACGGTCGGGCGCACAGAGCAGAGGGTGTGTGGGCTTGGGCTCGTGCATAGACCGCCCAGGTGAGGGGTCCCACTAAATTGGAATCTTCCCCAGGAGCCTCACACACCTGGTACCGGGTCAGGCTTCGACCCGTTGGTCCTGCATGTGCTGGGCCTTCCCCTTCCCACGAGGAACTTTGTGTCCTCACGCTCTGCGGCCGCCTCTGCGCACTCTTTGCATCCTTCGAGCAGTGCAGGGTGCGCCCAACGGATAGGCATGTTTAAGACGGGAGTCCTTGAAGTCGGGTCCCTTGGATTCCCTCTTAGGATTTTGGGCAGGGTTTGGGCAGTACCGGCCACTGCCCCCGGAGATATTCAGGGGACCGCAGCATAGAGGGAATTGCACGGGACCCTCTGTGATCTCTCTGAGTCCTGATATGGTTTAGGGTCCACCTCATTCTGTCCTGGGGCTGCCACGCCCCCTCTTCTGGGCTGCCACACTCCCCTTGGGCCTGCCTCCCTCTGGTTCATCCCATTTCCCTGAGCCCTGGTCCCCTTTTTGTATCCTGGGGTCCCCATTCCCGCTGCAGCAGGTCTCTGCCATCCCCTCAGAGGTGGGGGCAATCACCGTGGGCAGAGGGGTCAGAAAGGGGGTGATCAAGCTGTGGGTGGGTGCGGGCCTGCGGTGCAAGAGCCAGCGGGCAGCCGCAGGTGCAGGGCACCAAGCTGGGCCTGGTCTGTAGGAGGAATTCAAGTCCTGTTTTGGCAACTAGCGTCCAGGCTGGAGGGTGCAGGTGCGGCACCTCCCTAGGAACCAGTGTTCCTTCCGGAATACTCTAAGTGATGTGGCGCGTGACCTAGGACTCAGGGCTCGGGGATTCTGCGTGGTGGAACCTCCCCGCACCCCCCACCATGTGCGCACATGGGACCGTCGGGAGCACAGAGTGGAGGGCGGGTGGGCTTGGGCACGGCCACGAGGTGCCTGGATGTGGGGGCCCGCAGAGTTGAGCCTCCCCGGGCTCCCCACCCTCTGGGGGGTCGGGGCGTGGGTGAGGCCTTATGGGAACGGGCTTCAGTGGACACTCGGGGCTCATCGGGGGAGCTGACGGCCAGCCAGAGAATCCAGGCCTGAGATGTTGCTGAGGGGCACACCGCACGCGGCTGGGAGTTTTTGTTTGCATCCGTGTTGGGGTCCCTCCCGTTGAAGAATACGAGTTGACCCTATTTCTCTTTGCGGATAACAAACTTCAGTGTGTCTTGCCGTTGTACCTTTTTCTAGTAGGGAAGGATGACGGTGTGGGTGTTTTGCAACAAGCAAAGTGTCTCTGTCAAGTCCAGCCATGGTCCAAAGCTACAATGACCCAATCCCTTGAGTGAGTGACACCCTGCCCTCTCCAGCTCAAACACTGTTTGTGACAATGTGATGTGTTTAGCATGGGTGAAGACAGCAACAAAGTCTAAGCAATATGGAACTTATTTTTATGTTACTTTTATTTTGGGCCCTTCTGAGGACTGACTCTTGGCTCTGTGCTCAGGTATCACTCCTGGCAGTTCCAGGGGCTGTGTATGATGTGAGACTGGAACAGGCGAGCACCATCCATCCGTGCTATACACTCTCTCTAGTGCCTCTTATATTTCATTTGAGTCTGAGGACCGTTGTTTCTCTCTACAGAGAGAAGACTAAAGCCTTCAAGTAACACATCTCTGCATATCTGTATCAGTATGTGCTAAATATATATGTCAACCTACCTGCTGTATGCATACACACAGGAAATATATAGTGGGCTAATTATTCATAGTTATAGGATAACAATAAAATGTTATTTTGTAGACATTCATATAAACTTATATAAACGCTCATTTCCTGCTGTTTAAACTCCATGTTGCATAAAGCGGAGCAAGGAAAACCTTCTAAAACTCGTGGTACTGGAAAAGCTGGCAGACACTGTCAAAATATGAACTCACCCATTTCTAATGCCGTGCACTAAATAAAATCAATAGTAATTAAAGACCTGTGTATCAGACCTGAATCCATAAGGTATATAGAGGAAAAGATTAGCAGAAATCTCCGTTATATTGAAGTTAGCGGCATCCTCAATGAGGCAAGACCACTGGCCACGCCAAACAAATCAAGAGAAACAATTAGGACTACATGAAATTCAGAACCTTAGGGCCAGAGCGGAGGGATAGGCTGCTTTCCTTGCATATGGCTGACCGGGGTTTGATCCGCAGCATCCTATATATTTCCCCGAGAACTGCTAGGAGTAATCCCTGCACGCAGAGCCAGGAGTAGCCCCTGAGCATCGCCACGTGTGACCCAAAAAGCTAAATACATACATACGTACATACGTACATACATTTAGAAGCTTCTGAACTGCAAAAGAAACAATGACCAGAATACAAAATTGGCCCACTGAAAATGCGTGATGAGAGTAGAATATAGACCGAAAAAAATTGCCATTCAATTACTCTTTTGCAAACCACGGCACTCAAAATGAGAAAGAGAACAAAAGGGAATGCCCTGCCACAGAGGTGGAGTGGCTTGGGGGGGATGGGGGAGGGAGGGATACTGGGACTGGTGGTGTTGGAGTATGGGCACTGGTGGAGGGATGGGTATTCGATCATTGTATAACTGAAACCCAAGCACACAACTTTGTAAGTCTACAACTGTACCTCATGGTGTTTCACTAATAAAAATTTAAGAAAAATAAAATGGCCCAATGACAAGTGGAAACCATTCATCTGACTTAGGATCAATCTCCAAGTTATATAAGGCACTGGTAGAACTTTACAAGAAAAAAGAAATCCAACCTCATCAAAAACTGGAGAGAAGAGATGAGCAGAAACTTCCTCAAAGAAGAAATACAACCAGCCAAAAGGCGTGTGAGAAAATGCTCAACATTGCTCATGATCAGGGAGATGCCACTCAAAACAAGATGTCATCTGATGCCGAGAGACTGGCACACATCCAGAAGAATGAGAGCAACCGGGCCTGGAACGACAGCACAGGGGAGGGCGTTGGCCGACCAGGGTTTAATCCCCTGCACAACCATGTGATCCTCCGAGCACCGCCAGGAGTAATTCCTGAGTGTAGAGCCAGGAATAACCCGAGCACCACCAGGAGCAGTAATTCCTGAGTGCCGATGTAGGTTATTCCTTGCATCTCCAGGTGTAACCCTGAAAGCCAAAAACAAGCAAACCAACCAGAACAAGCAGTGCTGGTGTGGATGCGGGGACAGCAAGCCTCGTGCTCACTGCTGGGGCAGTGTCTACTGGCCCGGGCTTTTAGGGAGACAACAGGGACCTTTCTCAATCAACTAGGAATTGCACTTCCATATGACCCAGCAGTAGGTTATATACTGGGGTCCAAAACCACAATGCAGAAAAGGCTTCTACGCTCCTGTGTTCATTGCAGCACTAGTCACTCACAGGAGCCAAAATGTGGAACCAACCCAAGTGCCCAAGAGCCGATGAGTGGATCGAGGAACCCTGATACACAGTGGAATACTACTCAGGCATAGGAAAGATGAAGTCATGTCATGTGCTACCACATCAGTGGTTCTGGAGAGTTTTAGGCAAAGTGAAATTCGTCAGAGGAAGAAGCACAGACATGAATTGTCTTCCTACCGTGCAGGATATGAAGAAACAGAGTCGGGGAATAACACAAGGCAACCGAAACAGAGAATGAGAACCAGTTTCCAGCAGAAAACTTGCTAGTTGTAGGGGCTGGGGCAGGGGAGAACAGGCTACAATAGGCCATTGGCGGGGGCAGCGGTCACTTGGAGCAGAATGCAGTGCTGAAAAGAGGCAGACAGTGCGTCCACGAGAGACAGACTCAGGACGGAAACTGGGGACACTGGTGGAGGCATGTGAGCACTGGTGGGACTGGAATGGAATATCCTATGCCTGAAATTCAATGATGAGTTACTTTGCAATTCACCATGACTAAAAAAGTACGAAAGAAAGGAAGAAAAGAAGGAAAGAAGGAAGGAAGGAAGGAAGGAAGGAAGGAAGGAAGGAAGGAAGGCAGAAAGAAAAAGGAAAGAAAGAAAGGCAGGCAGGCAGGCAGGAAGGAAGGAAGGAAGGAAGGAAGGAAGGAAGGAAGGAAGGGACACCATCATTTTGGCTACAAAAGGATAAACCTGCTGTGAATACTAGACAATCAAATTCTCTACTATTTTGTGTGATTATAGAGAAGAGCGTGTAGGGTAGGTAACCATCTCTGAAGCAATCGCCTTAAGGACACATGCCAGGAGCACCCAGTGCAGAGTCTGACGTGGGTTCCCAGTGTTCCCACAACCATCATGGACGTTGTGAGAAGGTTCATGCGGATGCTGGGTGCGTTGGGGAAGGGCAGCCATCGACGGGGTTGCAGGGCAGAGGGCACACCAATCCCCTTCTCCGTCAGCCTGCGCTGGAGAGGTACAATCCCTGGCACAGGAAGAACAGCCTAACTCTTCCCAGCTGCAGCCTCTTCCCGCTTTGCAGCCTGGATGCGGGGCGTTTGCAAGGTCATTTAATGCTGAGTTTCCTGCAGACCAGACACGCAGCCCAACCTGCCCCCCCAAACCTGAGCAGCTGCTCAGTGGAACAGGAATATCTTGGCATTGATGGGAAGGGGGAGCCGCTTGGCTGAAGGGCAGGTGCTGTTCCCGGCTCAGCGCCCCCGCTGGGCCCTAGCAAGAGGAAAAAGGCCCGCAGCGTGGACAGCGGCCACTGAAGGCTCCTGCTGGTGGACGCACAGACGGTGTGTGGACACGATGTTCAGGGGGCAGTGAACGCGCCTGCACGGGCATCTCCTCCAGGTGTGCGGGGGCGCGCTGAGGTGGAGACAGCTGCCATCTGCCCCCTACCTGGGGACACAGAGGTCCCGCGCCATGGACTCTGAGGCCACTGCTGGGTCGGACACCCCGAGAAAGCACCCGCATCATCCTCATCCATGGGTGCAGGACTGAAGGCACAGACACGCCCACCCACAGCTGACCAGGCTCCAGAATCTCAGCAGGGCTGGAGCCCCCAAACACTCGGTACTCCGTGCTCAGAGCTGGGCTCAGCTGGCCCGGCCACACTCGGTACTCAGTGCTCAGGGCTCAGGGTGGGCTCAGCTGGCCTGGCTGGCCCAGAATTTCTGGAATTGGGGTTGGGGCTCCCCTGCCTCAGACAGACATACAAGCCAAGGAGAGAGACCCCCTAGAATGGATGTGGGGCCATATCTAGTGCCTTTACAGCCCCATGCACGGATTTTTCCCACTGAAGACAAGTAATGGCCCAATCGCTTTCTTGGCAAGACACGGTAAAATTGCTTCTGGTTTCTTGGCGTGTGGGGGTGGTTTTTCCTTCCTTTTTGGTGCTCGCATTCATTAGGCTGATTCTTGGTTTCACAGGTATGCCAGTGGCTGGGCATTCTTCCTGGCTTTCCTGTTGAGTTTGCTGTGCTTGTGGGTGTGACAGTGTCGTCAGTGCTGGTGGTTGTATCTGTGTTGCTCGTGGTTGTGCTGTTGTGTTAGTGTTGTGGGTGTAATTTTCATTGTTGGTGGTGTCAAACCGGGCCGAGATCTCCCCAGAGCACTCACACGAAGACAAGTTGCGATACAATAAGCAAAGGGTTTTTATTAGCTAGCTCGGCTAGCTCAAGCTAGGGCCCTCATCAAGCTCACCAACACAGTGGCAGCCTTCTCAGAACGAGTGGCCCCGAGTCTCAAAACTGAAGGACTTTTCTCCCATAGCATCATGGAACAGGGACTTTCCGCAGACTACCATTTCAGCTGCAGTATGAGGGGTTTCTCACTACTTGCACTTAGCTGATTGGGTATAAGTTGGAATTACATAGGGAAGCTTCCCTACCTGCACCTGATTGGTAACCCATCATTGACCTCACCCAGGCTATCTCGCTTCAGGGAAATCATGACTCAGTTCCAGGTATCTGTGCCCAATTCGCAGGAATTCCAGAACTGAAACCTATGCCCAGCTTTTTCTGGCTTCTGTAAGAGCCTGTCATGGCGCTGCCTTTGCTTCTCTGTCTCTCATTCCTCCCTTTTCTTTGATGCCCGTGGTTGAGCAGGGTCAATCTTGAGCCCTACAATTGTTTCAGAGGGAAATACTTTTCTGATTACCTTAAGCTGAATGGTACTGACGTGTTCTTTCACAAACTCCATGCCACCAACTCATCCAGGAAACAGGGGCCCACAGTCAGGAACAGAAGCAGGAGCACTAGGGGTCCCATGATGTGTGGGATCAGGGTGAGAAGTTGACCTTCCCAGCTCCCCTTCCATAACAATATGCCTGTACCGGAGTCAATGAGATAGGAAGGGGACAAGTCAGACGTTAGGTCATATGTGCAAACAAACCAAGTCTTCTAGCTGACCCTTGGTACAATTGCTGGGAGTCTATCCTATATTTCTGGGTTAAAATCGGCTCAGCAGGGGGAATTTTACAAGCTATAGGTCCGTAAACAAACACAAGTCCCAGGATGGGCCATAACTGGTACAGACCAAGGTGAAACTGTGCAGTCTCCGTCTTTCCTGGGTGTCATTGGCTATAATTCTACCCGTCATAGTAGCAGAAAGTACCCAGTGCCAAAATTTGGGCTCATAGTGAGTTTGCTTCACAGCTGAGCAAACAGAAGCAGAGAATAACCCGTGCCACTCCCTAGGATCCCTTCAATCACTTTCTTCAGTTTTATCTTGGAGGGAGAGGCTCCAGTTGGCAGGACACACCACTGGCCGTTGTCGTCCTGTCTTCAAGGGGGGGAGGCAGTTTTCACATGTGAAGCATGGACCCAGGCTTTGATTCTTTCCACCTTCAGAGTGAACGGCATGATCAGGGTCATGGGATAGGGACGTCTCCACTGAGGTTCAAGGATGGCAGTCTAATGTCACCGAACCTAGACCAGGTCTCCCAGTGAGTATAGTTGAGGAGTTACCGATGCTTTGGTCATACTCTCAAAGCCCCATATGGAGCTGGACCTGAATGACCTCTAGGGCCTGTCATAACCTAAGGTTTTTGGGGCGACCTCTAATCGCCCTTGTAGGTGTTACCATATTTGAACCCTATCAGATATTGTACGGCAATTCCGGAAGATGGGTATTTAGTGTCTTACGATGGGTCCCGTGGCCGCGAAGCGGCCGCGCGGGTCCAGTTAGTGTCCTGGAGTGTGGCGACGGCTGGGTAGTGGAGGTAGTGTCGGTAGTGGAGGTCTGCCAGTGGGGTATTTATATGGTCCCGGTAGGGGTAGGGTGGGTCTTCTGTGCGCATTCCGATCCCTGGGTCTTGGGTGGTTGGTGGAAGCAGACAGGCAGGGTATGGTGGGGCTCCTGATTATAATCCCTTTGTCACCTGCGGTTGGTGGGAGCAAGCAGAGAACCTCTGTCCCTGGGTCCGTTGAGCCTGGAGTCCAAGGTCTCAGAGAGTTCCGCTTATCTTGTTCTGTGGGTCTTCAGTCATGCGTGAGTTTCGGCCGGAGCTGCCGAGAACCATTTATTAAAGGGATTATATAATGTAATTTGACATTTTATCTAAAGTATTTCACTTGATTTATTTCTTTCACCTGTAAAGGTGATTAGAGGCTGCCCCAAAAGCCTCCATCCCTCTCGGAGAGCCCGGCAAGGTACCGAGAGTATCCCGCCTGCACAGCAGAGCCTGGCAAGCTACCCCGTGGCGTACTCGATATGACAAAAATAGTAACAATGATGGTCCTCATTCCCCTGACCCTGAAAGAGCCCCCAATATGCCATCGGGCTACAATAGCACATGACACGGATGAAGAGAGACATTACTGGTGCCCACTCAAGCAAATTCATGAACAACGGGATGAGAGCGATACAGTGACAAGGATAACATTTCTGACTTTAAAGAGTTTAGCCTTCTTTATTTGGAAACATGTAATTTTCGAGAACTACAAATCATCCCTTAACTTAAAGTTGTTTTTCTGTTTTACCTACGTCTTTCACCTTCCATTGAACACAATGCCTGCCAAGACAAACAGCCTTCCTGTTTATTCTTAGTGATAATTGCAGTATGAGTATTATTCCTAAAAAATAAAAAATAATTTAAAAATATTATTCTTCATTCTGGGATAATGCTATGAGCTCCAATCATGTTAATTAAGTATGAAACTAAAATTGTTAATATAAGCTAGTACTTAATTAGTGCTATGACTAATCCTCAAGTCCCTATATATTGAAATATCCATCACCCTCCTCCTTCTTCATGGAGAAACCTAGAGAAAAGTCCTTCAGAGTTTCCAGCATCTCAGACATTGTTTAGCTAGTTTCTGCTGTGTCTTCTTCTAGTCGTGCCAAGCCTCAGCTATTCATGATGCTGCTTCCTCTCGGCAGAAACAAGAAAAGACATTTCTTATATTCCACTGGACCTCTCAGCACAAGCCATTACCTGGGTCTTGTGTTGGAAATTTGAAATTTTATCTGATGCTTCCTTTACTTTAAGAATACTGGGGCGGGGCTGGAGCGATAGCACAGCTGGTAGGGCGTTTGCCTTGCATGCAGCTGACATCGCCAGGTGTGACCCAAAAAGCAAAAGAAAAAAGAATAAACTGTAACATTGACTGTTTCAATGTAGTTTTTACCCCACATTTAATTGTTTGAGCCTCTGTGATTGAAAGGCAGTTAATGGTGCTTTGCGTGCACATCATCCCGACACACATCTGGCACTGGGTACCCACCTCCCTCCCCCAAGGGCTGGGCTCAGTTTGCCCGCGTGTTGCCTTTGGCCGTCCTTGCTCCCTGGCTATGTCTCTGTAAGTCCTGCAGTGAGAGAGCACCGTGTCAGCCCCTGTCCCTTGGACTGGCTGGACTGCGCATGATGCTCATGGCTCCATTCATGGGGCTGCAGGCTGCATGATTTTGTTCGTAGAGCAGAGCGGGTCCCACTGTGTGTCTATGTCTCACAACTTCTTCATTCCTTGGTCCGTGGTTGGGCCTTTGGGTGGTTTCCACGTCTGGACTTGGCACTGCAGTGGACACAGAGGTGCACGGGTCCTTTCGAATGGAAATCTTTGTGTTTGGGACAAATCGAAACCTTTCAATGTAGCTTGGAGACTCTTGCGAGCTGGAAAAAGTTCCTTTGGGCCCTGGGAGACGACTCACTAGGTTTGGGCACTTCTTTGCATGTTGAAAGCTCAGACTTTGAGGCTCTCGGGCCTCGCAGGAGGAATACTGAGCTGGGAGTACTTCTTAGAGCAGAAACAAATAACTTCCTCTAGCTTGGTTGTTAGTAACATGCACAGTTGTTCTGTCTAATCCAGACCAGAGAAATGTCCTATTGGGGCGAAACATCGATGACGCTTACATGAAAGATATTTAAGTCAAACTTTGAATGAGATTAGTGGAAGAATTTTCTCCTCCAACTCCCATTTTAAATGAATCTATTTGTCCGGAGGTCAAGGTTTCTCAGCTTTGACACTCGATCATTTTTTGGCGTTTTCAGAGGGTGAACAGTCGGCGGTGCTCAGGGGGAACATGCTCAGGGGGTACTCGTGGCTCTGCACTCAGTAGTTTCTGCTGGCCGTGCTTGGGGGACCAAGTGGGATGCTGGGCATCAAACCTCAGTCTGCCGCTCCAAGGCATCCCACCAAATTTTCTGTTGCTCTGACCCACCCTCTGGATAATTTGTTGTTGTTTTTGAATTATCGAATCTCCCTGAGATACAGTTACAAAGTTGTTGCTGATTGGGTTTCAGTCATACAGTATTGCAATGCCAGCCCCTCTGCCAGGTTACATTTCCCACGACCAATGCCCCCAGTTTCTGTCCCGCCACCCTCCCCCCAGCCTGTCTCTATGGCAGGCACTTTCCTTCTCTGTCTCTGTCTCTGTCTCTGTCTCTGTCTCTGTCTCTGTCTCGTCTCTGTCTCTGTTTCTTCCCCCTTTGGGCATTATGGTTTGCGATACAGGTACTGAGAGTTATCCTGTGTGTCCCTTTGCCTCCTTTCGGCACAAAGCTCTTGTCCAGAGTCACCATTTCCAGCTGTCTTTGTCCTGGTGGGCCCTTCTCTGTCCCCCTGCCTCTCCCCCAGCCCCTGAGGCCCGGTGGGTTGTTTGCTGGGGGCTGGCTGGCAGCAATTCTCCCATCTTCCACCCGGTGGCAGTGGTGCACTCTCCCATCCAGGTCGTGGGACTGGTGGTTCCGCGCCTCCCTTCCCCTTCCCCTTCCCCTTTCCCTTCCCCTTCCCCTTCCCCTTCCCCTTCCCCTTCCCTTTCCCCTTCCCCTTCCCTGCAAGCAGACCGGGTGCGAGCAGCAATTCCTAGTCGCTGTCATGGGTCCTTCCTATTTAATTCACGGCCTCAGAATCACAGCCAAAATCAGATCGAACAGGACTGAGCACGGCTTCTCATGATATTATGCCCCCGCACGGTCCCCTGAGCCCCCCGCAGGTAAGACCTGAGTGCAGAGCCAGGAGTCAGCTGGGCATAGCCCCAGCGACTCCCAAAAACCAATAGAAAATCATTATTATTTACATATACTTTTCCCCTAAAGGCACTCTTCTGAACCCAGTAACTATTATTAGGTTCTAAGAAACCTTCCCAGGCAGCACATTAAAAACAAATAAATGTGCCTTTCTGACATTATCGTCAGAATCTTAGATGTATGTTTCAGATTTTCTGGGTACATGGCAAGTTTCTACTGTGTAACAAAATCAGCTCTTTTTTCCCCCAAATTCTAACCCCTCATATCCTATGTCCTGTCTTGCAAAGTAAGCAGCTGAAATAGTTCATCGTACTGAAGGAGTTAGGATGTGTCTCAGAGAAGACGGTTTGAACCACAGACGAATAAATTGCTGTAGACATTTGTACGCTTGCTGACTCCCCAGCAGAAAGTGGTCACTGAATGAATGTGTCCATATTTATCATAGGTTGCATAAAGAAGAATAAACTGACATCCTGTTGCTCATTGTTCAATTTTGAATAAAGTGATGGGCTGTGCTGTATCGAATTGCAAATTCTTACCCCACAAGAGATGTGATGAATGATATCCCCTTTCAACAAATGTATCTACTAGTTCTGGCCTCCGGGAAGGAATTAGGAGACATCTATAAAAATTCAGACACTGTCCCATTAATCAGGTGAGACTTTATGATCTTACTTTTCCTCTGTAGTGTATAAAGAACACAAACGTGAAAGATAATCACCCCAGAAGCCTTCCCGTTTTATGTGTTCTTTATGTGTTTTTAACAGAAAGGAGAATACGGGGCATTTTATAAGATGAAATACAGCGAGGCTGGCTGCAATTTAATCAGCACGGTATTCCCTGTGTTAGGACAGAAGGTACTAAGTCACTTTGTGACTCCATTGCTAATCTGCCTCCGGTAAGCAGACATCTTAATCTTTTCACAATCTAGGTCTTGTTCAGCCGGCTAGTTGATTTCACAAGTCAGAAAACCGACTCGTCTGAGCTGCATTGATGATGGAGTTTGGTGGTATCAATCCCTATCTTAAACCTTTCAACATCCTGCCAATTCTACCCAGGTAGAGGAGATGGCGGTAAATAATTCTTGCCCTTGCTGTTTCTTCCTTTGAGTGGAAAGCTCATCCATAGTGTTAAGAGCCACCAACAATCTTTTCTTTTGCCTTTGGTCCCCAGACTAGAGCTTGGGGCAGATCCAACCTGCGTACTGTTCTTGTTGATAAAGTTTTGTAGGGACACAGTTGCATCGATGACTTTCTCTATTGTCCGTCAAATCCAAACTGTCTGCTATTCTTGTCAGTAGTTTTATTCAGACACAGCCACGTCTATTCCTCTCTGTACTGTTAAAGTCAAAGTGCCTGCTGTTCTTGTCAATAAAGATTTATTGAGGCACAGCCATATCCATTCCTTTCTCTGCTGTCTGTGATATCTGAACTGCCTGCTGTTCTTGTCAATAAAGTTTTATTGAGACACAGCCACATCCACTTGTCTCTGTCCCATCCAATTTGAACTGCTGGCTGTTGTTGTCAATAAGTTTAAGTGGGACACAGCCACTTGTCAGTAAGTTTTTTTGGGACACAGCCACATCCATTCCTTTCTCTGCTGTCTGTGAAACCCTACCTGCCTGCTGCTCTTGTGAGTAAAGTTTTCTTGAGACGCGGCCACATCTATCCTTTCCTCTGCTGTCCGTGGGTAATTCGGTGATGGAGCTGGGAGTTGCCATAGGGACAGTTTGAGCACAGGCTAGCAAGCATGTCCTGCCTCTTTCCAAAACACCTTGGCTGGCTCCTGCCTTAAGCTTCTCCCGTGGATTCTCCTGGCAGGTGGTTTTGCTTGAGTCTGGGCAAAGCTGAGTTCACTGTAGGTGGTTTTGAATGCCACGCCGTGGACTTTGGAAGGGCTTCCTGATGCTAGTACATTTACTACGCTTGCTTCTAGTCATCACCCTTAGCATCTGTTTGCCAGATGTGAGCACATCTTTCATTTGCAGCTTGATCAAATCTCACTTGATCAAGGGGATTTTTCCCACCCAAATCTTCCTTGAGTTTTCAACCAATAGCACTCTCTCCTTGTGTCCTAGTTTTAAATTTTATTTACAGTTTTCATGACTCGAAACAGATATTAATTTGTTCTCTTCAACATTGTGGTAATGGCTCACTTCACCAGTTAGAGCCAATACAGGATGCTTTGTTAAAATCGATTTTCAGGTCAATGGCAGACAGATCTTTAGTAGCAATGTGTCCCTTGAAGATAGAATTCAAAGTCACAGGGTGTCTTGTGTTTGAACCTGGCTACCCTCATCCCGAAGGAAAGTTTTAGTACATCCCATTTTCTAGTGGAGGTCTAGGGAAGCCAACCTAGGTCTAGGGAGCACAGACCCAGGAGTTTTCCTTTAGGACAGAGATAGGAGGAATCTAGAGCACAGACCAGGAGTCATCCATGAGCACAGAGCCAGAAGGAGCCCTGAAAACAGAGCCAGGACTCACCCCTGAGCACTGAGCCAGGTGTCAGCCCTGAGCACTGTCAGTTGTATCCCCCTGAGAGATAAGTCAACACAATGGGGAAACAGATCGTTGTTCGCAGAAGGGAGAGAAATGGATCCTGTGTTGATCCTCCTCGTGGGGTCCCGCAGGCAGAGCACTTCCCCGGGACTGTGAGCACCTCCTGTGCCCACACCAGACCCAGCGGGAACAGAGGAAGAGATCCCCGCTCCTGCCGCCCTGTGATGGGCCCTGTGGCCCTCAAGCACTGTGGCCCTGAGCCCTGTGCCACGTCCTGTCTGGGGGACACCGAAGCCCATGGTCGGGACCAGGGCTTGGCCACTCTGGACTGTGCCGTGGAGACTGTGCAGAGGCACGTGGGTGTGCGGGGAGCCGGGGGCACTGTCGGGCCGAGGCAAGGTCTGGTCGGGAAGCACCAGCCTCTGTGTTGGCCCGTTTCCTCCCCAGCTCCTTCTGCTGCCACAAGGCGCAGTCCAGCTGGAAACACCTCTTTCCCTTCCGTTCTGGCCCTAGGGAGCTTTCTCAGGCTGGGGCTGGTGAGAAGGCACTGGGCTGGACATTTATCGCCCGATAATCCCATTGCAGCTGCTTTAAGTCGTGTTGGAGCAATAATGTGGAATCCATGAGGGGTCGTTAGAGGTGGGCTGGGAGGGGGGAGGGCGAGGGCCTTGGTGCAGGGAGGGAGCAGAGCGGGGTTGGCGCTTGGATATTGTGAGCCAGAAGCAACTGTTAGCAATAACTTTATGGATAACGGCAGTGTAATAAAAGTAACTTTAAAAAATTTCTAAAGCAAGAAAAAGAGGAAGGAAGAGAAGGAAGGAAGGAAGGAAGGAAGGAAGGAAGGAAGGAAGGAAGGAAGAGCGGGAGGGAGAGAGGAAGGGGGAGAGAGGGAGGGAGAGAGAGAGGGAGGGAGGGAAGGAGGGAGGGAGGGAGTTCAGGCTGCCTTCATGACACTGGATCTCTGTTGGGGGTCACAGGGCACACAGCATCCCCTCAAACTTTCCCACTTGTTCAGTTTGACCTTGCGGCTATTGCTGCCCTCTGGTCAGGGGAACTTTCATGCTTGTGCCACAGCCTGAACCTGCGTTCCCCGACCCTGCAGGCTCCTCAGAAGCCAGCAGCCCAGAGCTGCAAAGAGTCCTTCCGGAAGGGAGCTGCACCTTCCAGAACAATCCCCAGGCAGCCCTCCTGGGCCCTGGAGCTGTGAAGGGGGAAGAGCCTGAGACATGTCCACCAGGTGTCCCCAGAAACCCACGTGCAGAGCCCCGAGCCCATTTCCTGTTCAGGCCGGTGTGACGCAGTGAGGCAGGGAACTAAGCCACCCCCGCTCTGGAACCCGTCCAGCGGCTGGTCACTGCGAACAGAGCTCAGTGTCCAGGTGCTCAGCGTAACTGAGGTACCTCCTGCCCGTGTATGAGCTGTTTGTCCGTGTGGACACTGGGGGGCGCTGTTTCTGCCAAAAGCTGCCTGTGACCTTTTCCTGATGCTTCTTTCATTCTATTATTTCCAAGGTTGAAGGAACATGGAAAAAGAGTGAGAGAAAGAGAGAGAATGGAAAAGAAGAAAGAAAGAAAGAAAGAAAGAAAGAAAGAAAGAAAGAGAGAGAGAGAGAAAGAGAGAAAGAGAAATAGACAAAGGAGGGAGGGAGGGAGGAAGGAGGAAGGAAAGAGAAAGGAAAGAAAGAGAGGGCGCTAGAGAGTGAGCACTGTGGGTAGGACCAACCCGGGTTCGATTCCCATCATCCTATATGAGCACCACCGGGAGTAATTCTTGAGGGTCCATGTGCTTTCTAAACAGAACAAAGCATCCATATTTATGAAGAGCACCTGTCAGTCCTTTCAATGTTTAGGAACGAAAACCAGAACACAAGTATGCTGGTTTGAAGAACATTTGTTTAAAAATGCCTTTCAAAGTGTCACTGTGTCACATTTTCATCGTGGCACTTTGGGGAATGGGGAACACATCTGGCAGTGCTCAGGGCTTCCTCCTGGCTCAGTGCTCAGGGATCACACAGGACAGCGTTTGGGGGATAAGCGACATCTTGGGGGTCGGAATGGGGTTGTCTGTGTGGAAGGCTAGCACTTTGCCTGCTCCAGTGTCTCTGGCCCATAGATATATTATTTTCTGTAAACAACGCATTACCTGTTCCACATCCAAGTAGGCTGCTGAGAGGTGCCAAGTTTAAAGGTCTGTCCTTTCAGATTTAGCCCAGACCCTCTCGTGTAGGTCTCCTCTGATTTGCCTGGCCTGGGGCTTCTATAAATGGAAGGTTGGGACCGAGCCAGCAACGTTTCAATCCTGTCGAGACCTGGACACTAGGTCAGAGTGTGGGACAGTGCCAGCAGCCAAGCCCACTGGGGTCCTGGCACCTTGCGGGGTTCCCCAGCACCCTCGGGAGAGATCCCTGAGCTCTGAGAGGAGGCTGGGGCTGAGCTTCAGGGACCCCAGGAGGGGGCCACGAGGCACCATGTGCCCCTCGGGGACCAGGGACAGAGAAAGGGCATCCTCTGGGGTTCTTTCCATCCAGCACCAGGGCCACGAGAGTCCCCCTCAGTGCAGACGCCTGGACAGTGGCCTGCTCTGTCTGCCCATCCCCCACAGCCTCATCCCACTTTCCTTCCAGACCCTGCCCTGTCCTGATGCTTGGGTCCTAGTCATTTTTAGATGTGAATTTAACTCTTTAAAATTTAGTGCTTTTTAATTTTTTTATTTTAAAATCTTAATTTTAAAATTTTAAAATCTTCAGGCTGGAGTGATAGCACAGCGGGTAGGGTGTTTGCCTTGCACGCAGCCGACCCAGGTTCGAACCCCAGCATCCCATATGGTCCCCTGAGCACTGCCAGGAGAGATTCCAGAGTGCAAAGCCAGGAGTAACCCCTGAGCATCGCCAGGTGTGACCCAAAAAACAAAAATTTAAAATCTTTTTTAAAATTAAAACTTTTTATTGTGAGCTTTTAATTTTTAGTTTTTTAATTAAAATTAATTTTATTTTAATAAATTGTTTAATTCAAATTTTAGTTTTAAATTTAATTTTGTTTAAATCCTTTATTTTTCCCCCATTTAATGACGGTGAGATACACAGTGACAAAGTCGTTCACGATTGGGGGAGGGCTGTCATCTTCTGTCCCCCTTTCATGATCTTCCCCTCTAGCCCCTTGAGAATCCCCTGGGGATACTCTAGAGATGCTGATACAGACTAGATTTCCTGCCGAATCTAGGCACCAAACACGTCAGTCTCATTGCTGGCGATTTGGGGTAAAATTCAATGCGAAGGGAACTCCTGGGAAGCAGTAGAAGCTGGCCAGCCTGCTGCTGGACAACCTACCTACTTCGAGGTGTTTGGAAACTGGTTTTCTCCTGGCTCAGGACCTTGGTGCAGTCACTGGCAGAGGCACCTCTGCTACATCTCAACCTGGATACTGTTGCACTTAGTGAAGATCCCTCTTGAAAGATCCCGGCTGGCTGGTGACTGGTGACTGGTGCCCTACAGGTGCACACACAAACCTGCATTGCACCTTTTCCGAAGAGACTATTCATTGCGTTGCTGGCTGATGTGGTCCTTTCGGGGAATATCTGCTTTGCAAGATCTCTTTCCTTGTCGGAAATAAGAGCATGCACAAAAACCTTGTACCAATTCCATCCCGGCCACTCCACAGGATCCCCTGTGCACCGTCAGCCACCACCCTGAGCACAGAGCCAGAAGTATGCCCCGAGCTCTAACAGGTGTGTCACAAAAACAAATAAAGAAGCAACAAGAAATCTCCCTGTGTCCAAAGGCTGCCTTGCAGCGGGCCATGATGGCCGTGGCCACGAGCGATGGGTTTGGTTCAGTTGCATCACCTTTGTACTCACCTGCAGACGTGGCGGGAGAGAGGGCAGGAGGGAGAAGCCCAGGGCCCGTGGCTCTTCCTTCTCGTGCTCCTGGCTTCTCAGTTCCTTTTCTTCTCTGGGGTGTCCAGGAAGACGGGGCTGGAGCACACTTTGGGGGGAGCAGACTGAGGGGCGCTCTGCCCCGACATTGGGGCACCCTCACGGGGGACTGTGCAGGGGGTAGGCTGGGTCCCTGCTGCCGCTGCTGCTTCCCACCAGGGCTTTCTCGGACGTGAATTCCTGCTTCTGAGAAAATATGCCAGTCTAGGGAGCAAGACTCCATATGTGACACCCTCCGTCTCCTTCCCGGGCCCATAATCCTCGGTAACACCCTGACAATAGGGGTCAGCAGTGGCACCAAATTACGTGTGTGTGTGTATGTGTGTGTGTGTGTGTGTGTGTGTATGTGCATTTCCCCCAGTTCTGGAGAGCCAGATGCCCATCTGTCCTCTGAAAAAGACAGTTCGGAGGCCAGTTATGGCCCTTCTTCTTTTCCAGGATTGCCCAGAAGACCTTAGAAAGACAGACTGAGTGTCTGGAAAGGTCCCAAGTGAGTCTGGCCAGAGACGGATGGAGGAAAAAGCAAGGAGGTCTGGGTGTTTATGATGAGATGGACAGAGCCAAGCCCTAGGATCGGCTAACGCACATCTCAAAGAAAGGGGCTTGGATCGGAGGCCGCCACAGCCCGCGCTATTGAGACCTGAGCTTGCACTTCGATCCCATGCTGTGGCTCTTCCAAACAATGGTTGTTCCCTGGCTTCCCGCCTTGGAGCCGAAGGAGGCTTTTAGCCTCGAGGGACCGGAGCCCCGAAGGTGAAAGCTCACAGGCTGGGAGGGTACTTGGTGCATGGGAGGCAGCATTTGCTTCCTGGCACCAGTCACCTCCTGCTCCTCGGAGCACTGTCAGGAGCCATCCCCGAGCACTGAGCCCTGCAGTCATGAGCACAACCAAGCCACGGAAACGAACACTGAGGGCCCAGTCTTCTACCATAGACAGATTGAATCTGGCTCTGTGAGAGAGGGCGCCTGGCTCGGATCTTTATAAGGACCTCAGAGGTTCCTAGTGACCTAGGGTTGGGAGGATGGTGGATGAGGGGGAGAGGCAGGAGCAGCGGGAGCTGGAGGGGTGTTCCGCCTGTGAAGAGACTTGCCCTGCGTGTCCCTGCGGTGGCCTGAGCAGGCTGGACCCCGGGCGCGGCTGTGCTGTGCTGGACAGGCATCCATGCGGGGCCTTGTCCTTGCCCACCCGAGTGACCGCCTTCCCTGTGCTATGCTGAATTTCCTCTCCAGATGGTATCAGGCTGTCCATACTAGGCTTGGTGATTGGCTCCCCAGGATGCACAGCAGGGCTTGTGCTTGGAGAGCACCATTGCGGGTAGGCAGGGGAGGCCGCTGGGTGTGACAAATCTTGAAAGGGAAATGGTTGAAGATCCAACTTCTGGAGTTTCTTCCTGCTGACAAAGGGAGGCTGACCCTGACTGCACAAGGGGTGAAACCTCATGATAACTTAGTTTTTAATGGGCGCCAGACAATGAATGGGTTGGGTTCCTGGAATCGTCAACCTCTGAAAGAAAAGATCAGACAGATTAGGCTGAGGAATATTATTAGAGAGTCTTAGACCCTGGAGGAGTAGAAGGTCTTCTCTGGCTTACTGAGGGCAAAATGGTTTCTGGTTTCAGAGAACATGAAAGTTAACAAACACAACAGTCACCAAAGCAGCATAATGGCATACCCAGTCTTACCATAAAAATGAAAAGTAATAACTCCTTCACCCATGCCTTTGGTTGATAGAAAATGACTTCCTGTGTCCAAATCTGTCTAAACTACATAGAAACACCAAGCCACGTCTCTGACTTTCTCAGTACCGATCGGAAAAGCTTCTGCCTATCCATGGAAGCTATCAATAAGAACCAATGGATATTTATACCTTAAACATTTGAGCATTTGATCCTTTGCATGAAGTCAAGCTGCCAGTTGTACCCTGGATAAGTCCCTGATGTGGAACAGGTGGTGTTAGGAGGCTGTTAGACCCGAGATTTCCAAGATTTGTTGGTGTTGTTGGTCTTTGGAGGCCCAGCCATCACGGATAAGACCAGGCCATATCAAGGGTCAGCCCTAGGGCCCGATGCATATCCAACTGTTCGATCCACTCCCTGACTCTGCTTCCTGTTTTTAATCAAAGTAACACTGTAGCACTGTCCTCCCGCTCATCGATTTGCTTGAGCGGGCACCAGTAACGTCTCCATTGTGCGCCTTGTCTGTCACTGGTTTTGGCATATCAAATAAGCCAGTGGGAGCTTGCCAGGCTCTGCCACGTGGGCAAAATACTCTTGGTAGCTTGCTGGACTCTCTGAGAGAGGCCGGAGGAATAGAACCTGGGTTGGCCTCGTGCAAGGCAAATGCCCTACCCGCTGTGCTATCGCTCCAGCCCGTTAATCAATGTAGTCTCTTCAAAATTAGGGAGACATTTATTTATGTCTTTATATCATTTCTGATACGAGGGTCCTGATTATGTGGTGCTGCTCAAACCCTACAGTGCTAGTGTTTACAGTTCTTGAGACTCCTGGGCTATACCCAGCCATGATGCCGGGAGAGAGTGGAGTAGGCCATGAAGTGCTAGTGATCAGACAGGAGTCAGCCACAAAAAAGGCATCCACACCTCAAGCATTAGATTATCTGACCCAATGATAATGGATTTTTATCTGTTCATGCCTTATTCAAAAAAGCAGAGAATGTATATTAGATAATATATGTGGAAAATTTTTGTGTTCTAGTGTCCATTTTTTTATCACATCACAAATTATATTAGGGCAAAATATGTCATTGATAACAGAAATTCATAAAAACAAGACAACTTTGACATGCTCCTAACCAGACAAAATTTTGTAAAAAGTATGCAAAGTAGAACCATTTATTAAAGGGATTATATAATGTATTCTGAGATTTTATCTAAAGTATTTCACTTGATTTATTTATTTTGCCTGTAAAGGTGAGTAGAGGCTGCCCCAAAAGCCTCCATCCCTCTCGTAGAGCCCGGCAAGCTACCGAGAGTATCCCGCCCGCACAGCGAGAGTATCCCACCCGCACAGCAGAGCCTGGCAGGCTACCCAGTGGCGTACTCGATATGCCAAAAATAATAACAATGATGGTCCTCATTCCCCTGACCCTGAAAGAGCCCCCAATATGCCATCAGGCTACAATAGCACGTGACAGGGACGAATAGAGACATTACTGGTTGGTGCCCACTCAAGCAAATTGATGAACAACAGGATGACAGAGATACAGTGACAGTGATATCGTTTCTGACTTAGCCTTCTTTATTTGGAAACATGTAATTTTGGAGAACTATAAATCATCCCTTAACTTGAAGTTGTTTTTTTGTTTTACCTACATCCTTTACGTTCCATTGAACACAATGCCTGCCAAGACCAACAGCCTTCCTGTTATTCTTAGTGATATTGGCAGTGTGAACATTAATCCTAAAAAATAAAAAATAATTAAAATATATTATTCTTCATTCTGGGATAATGCTATGAGCTCCAATCATGTTAATTAAGTATGAAACTAAAACTGTTGATGTAAGCTAGTACTTAATTAGTGCTATGACTAATCCTCAAGTCCCTATATATTGAAATATGCATCACCCTCCTCCTTCTTCATGGAGAAACCTAGAGAAAAGTCCTTCAGAGTTTCCAGCATCTCAGACGTTGTTTAGCCAGTTTCTGTTGTGTCTTCTTCTAGTCGTGCCAAGGTTCAGCTATTCATGATGCTGCTTCCTCTCTGCAGAAACAAGAAAAGACATTTCTTATATTCCACTGGACCTCTCAGCATAAGCCATTACCTGGGTCTTGTGTTGGAAATTTGAAATTTTATCTGATGCCTCCTTTGCATTAAGAATACTGGGGCGGGGCTGGAGCGATAGCACAGCGGGTAGGGCGTTTGCCTTGCATGCAGCTGACATCGCCAGGTGTGACCCAAAAAGCAAAAGAAAAAAGAAAAAACTAACTTTTACTGTTTCAATGTTTTTCTCCCTATTTAATTGCTTGAGCTTCTGTGATTGACAGGCAGATAATGGTGCTTTGCGTGCAGATCATCCCAACACACATCTGGCTCTGGGTACCCACCTCCCTCCCCCAAGGGCCGGGCTCAGTTTGCCCGCGTGTTGCCTTTGGCCCTCCTTGCTCCCTGGCTATGTCTCTGTAAGTCCTGCCATGAGAGATCACCGTGTCAGCCCCTGTCCCTCGGATTGGCTGGACTGCGCATGATGCTCATGGCTCCATTCATGGGGCTGCAGGCTGCATGATTTTGTTCATAGAGCAGAGCGGGTCCCACTGTGTGTCTATGTCTCACAACTTCTTCATCCCTTGGTCCGTGGTTGGGCCTTTGGGTGGTTTCCACGTCTGGACTCAGCACTGCAGTGGACACAGACGTGCACGGGTCCTTTCGAATGGTAACCTTTGTGTTTGGGACGAATCAAGACCTTTCAACGTAGCTTGGGGACTCTGACGAGCTGGAAGAAGTTCCTTTGGGCCCCGGGAGAAGACTCACAAGGTTTGGGCACTCTTTGCATGTTGAAAGCTCAGACTTTGAGGCTCTGGGGCCTCGCAGGAGGAATACTGAGCTGGGAGTACTTCTGAGAGCAGAAACAAATAACTTACTGTAGCTTAGTTGTTAGTAACATGCACAGTTGTTCTGTCTAATCCAGACCACAGAAATGTTCTATTGAGGCGTAACATCGATGACGCTTACATGAAAGATATTTCAGTCAAACTTTGAATGAGATAAGTGGAAGTATTTTCTCCTCCAACTCCCATTTTAAGGGAATCTATTTGTCTCGAGGTCAAGGTTTCTCAGCTTCGACACTCGATCATTGTTTTGGCGTTTTCAGAGGGTGAACAATCGGCGGTGCTCAGGGGGTACATGCTCAGGGGGTACTCGTGGCTCTGCACTCAGTATTACTGCTGGCAGTGCAAGGGGGACCAAGTGGGATGCTGGGCATCAAACCCCAGTCTGCCGCTGCAAGGCATCCCACCAATTGTTCTATTGCTCTGACCCACCACCTGGATAATTTGTTGTTGTTTTTGAGTTATCGAGTCTCCCTGAGATGCAGTTACAAAGTTGTTCCTGACTGGGTTTCAGTCATACAGTGTTTGTTGCAATGCCAGCCCCTCTGCCAGTTTACATTTCCCACCACCAATGTGCCCAGTTTTTTAAATTTATTGACAGACAATAAATTTATACAGATACCCCGGTGCACAGACAGATACACAGACAACAGACATAGATACACACACAGATACAAACATGCACACACTCAGACAACACATATACACAAACATAGACACATGCACACACACAGATACCGTAACACATAGAGACATATACACAGACACTGAGAAACACAGAAGCAAACACATGTATACGCAAACAGGTGTATTCAGACAGACATGCACACAAACAGAGACACAGACATATACACAAACACAAAGACATGTACATAGACACATGTATACAGAGAGCAACACACATATACATAAACACACAGCCACATGCACACACAGATATATACATGGACACACAGACTCACAGACACACAATCAAATGTACACATAGAAACACATGCACATAAGCAAGTGACATATATATGTATATATGTATACATACACACATATACGAAGATACACAATTACATGACACATGTGTACAGAAACATACAGACCCATGCACAAAGAGACACATGCAGACATATATAGAGACACACCCGTGCACACACAGAATGACACAGACATACACACAGACACCAGGCATACACACACTCAAAAGACATATATATAGATACAGCAACATGCACACACAGACATATACACAAGCACAACACATATATAGCCATAAACACATACATACAGAGACATACACTCAAGCATATATACACATAATCACACACAGACAACACAGATATATGCACACATATTTTCACAAGCACATGAACACAGAGATACAGACTCACATAAACATATACACAGACACATTGCATGCAACACAGTCACAACACGAACTTTCGCCACATTCACACACAGACAACAGATCCGCACACACACTAACTCATATACACACAATCACAACATGCACACACAGATGCACAAGACATGTACACAGCCACACACACACATGTACACACACAGACATATACACTGACTAAATACACACAGACACACACCTATACAGACACATACATGCACATACACTGATCAAGTCACATAGACACCCGAACGCAGACATACTTATACACGCCACATATATACAGAGTCACATCCACAGTGACACTAACATACACACATAGGCATATACGTAGACACACGCAAACAGACATGCAAATATATATACACACAGAAACACCCAATATACACACAGATACACATAGTAATCTGTAAAGACACACACACAGACTCAGACAGATGGCACAGACACACACCCACTACAACAGTCACAACACGGATTTATATGTACTCACAACATGTAGACATATACACAGACATTCAAAGGAATAGACACAGTCACACATATGCACACACATAGACATGTAAACTGACACACATGCACACACAGTGCCACACATAGACACACAAGACACACAGACATATTCACGAACACAAATTCACACATATATACATAGAGACACAATGATACAAACATACAGACACAGAGTCATATATGCAGACCACACACACAAGCACATAGACGTATACACAGATATGCACAGACAGAGATATATAGACAGACACACAAATATATATACACAGACACACCCAATGCACACAAAGATACACAGACAGGCATAGGTGAAACCATACACATCATCACACACAAACTCACACAGACATATACACAGACACCCACATGCAACACACAACTCGGTCTTATACACAGATAACATACCAACACACAGATATAGGCATATGCAGACACACACATAGATACTGTCACACACAGACGCACACAGACATACAAGAAATTCATAGACAAATGAGCACCACATACATACACAAACACACGTATGCAGGCACACGACAGACATACACACAGAATCAGACTCACAGACATATCTAGACACTCAGGCATGTGCACACACTGACACACAGACAGACAGACAGACACAGACACACAGACACATACTACACTGGTGTGTGTGTCTGTGTGTCTGTATATGTACGTACATACAGAAACACATGAGTACATGCACAGACAATAAATATATGTACACAGGCAAACAGGCACTGATAGACATACAGACACACACCTAGAGACACGCGAGCATATACACAGACACACATGTATACACAGACACAGAAATAAGCATGCTTATATTCAACAGACATATATACAGAATTAGACATACACAAACATATACACGACACATAACATATGTACACCCACTGACACAGTGAGGCACACACAGACACAAAAGCACAGACAGACACAAAAGCACACAGACATATAGACAGACACACAGATACACAAGATATATACATAGGCACACAACACACATGAGCAGTACACAAAAGACTCACATGCAGATATATACGCAAATACACAAACACTACACAGATTTAGAGACATACAGCCAGAGACACATATATAAAGACATGCCCTTGCATACACACAGACATATACACAGACACCTACATGCTCACAGACACGTTCAGATAGAGGCACATGGATATGTACACACAAGACATACACAAACATATACACACAGAGACATATACACAGACACACAGAAACACACATGCGCACACAAACACACAGAGAAGATGGATAGATTTACATACAGACAAACAAATGCTCACACAGACTCAAACAGGCATATTTACAGACAATGTACTACAAGAGCAAACACAGACATACACTGACACCGATGCATACATGACATAGATAGGCACAGACACAGACATATAGGGACATGCGCACACAAGATACACACAAGACATATACACAGATACACATACACACATATACACATAGACATCTACACAGACACACATGCACGCACACACGGACATATACACAGATACAGAGACACAAACATATATATAGACTCAGAGACAATGGACTCACATAGACACAAACTTGTACATAGCCACACACGGACCTTCACATATGCACACACAAACATACTGATACATACAGACATTTACACAAAAGCACACATACACAGACATACAAACACAGGCACATAAACAGGTGAAAACATGCATGCACACACAGATACAGAAGACACACACCCACATGCATATAGAGAGACATACAAAGGCATACACACACACACAGAAGCACAAAGTCATATACAGACAGACACAGATATTTGCACTAACACACAGATGCATGAACAGACACACAGATATATTCACAGACATGCAGACATAGACAGACACAAACACATATAAAAAAGGAAACAGACACACAGACATTTGCAAAGGCACACAAACAGACATATATGCACAGAGACCCACACAGACATACAGAGACACAGTTCACACACAAGCACACAGAAACAAACAAATATACAAAGACAATCAGAGACACACAGATCTATCCATAGACACAGAGACATGCACACATAAGCAAACACCTAGACAGACACAGACAGACACAGACAGACACACAGACACACACAGACATATACACAGACACACCCAATGCATGCACAGATACACACACAGAGACTTATAGAAAGACACACACATGCACACATAGACATAGATACAGACAGACTCGCACAGACAGACACAGACATCCTCCCACATGCAGCACAGTCACAGCATGAAATTATGTGCAGGCTCAAAACATGCACACACAGATACAAAATTGATATACACAGAAACATATGGACATCCACACACAGATGTGCAAGACACATACTCACAGACATATATGCAGACACATTTCTACACAGACACAAATACACATCTAGACATATACACAGACACATAGATACACAGAATTATACACAGATGCATACACTTCTGCACAAAAAGACACACAGACACAACAGACATATACAGAGACACACACACACATAACCACACACAGATATATATATATATACACTCAGACAGATACAGAGACACATGCAGATACACAGAGCAGACATGCACACACAGAATGAGATACAGACCTAATCCGCACACACACGCATGTGCACACACTGACAGAGACATCCAGACACACAGAAACACACCCAGACACACATAGAGACACGCAGACATATACACAGACACTATACACTTAGACACCTGCACACATAGAGCTACGCACATGCACACACACAGACAACAAAGACATGCACACAAGCACACAGACATGTTTGTATGTCTTTTTGTGCATAAATCTGTATGTCTTCAGTGTAGGCATCTGTGTATAATTCTGTGTATCACACACAAACATACACAACATATACAGAGTCAAACACGTGCACTCCCACAGAGACATCAAGAGCACAGTTTACATACAGATATATACGTAGAAACACAGACACAGCGAGATATACAGACACACACAGATATGTAAACACACAGATGCATAGACATGCACACATAACAGACACACATACAGAATAGACACACAGACATATACACAACACACACATGTGCAACCACAGACAGATACACAGATATATACTTAGACACACAACACACACATGTGCACAGACACATGAACACACAGACATATAGACACACATACTCATATATAGATATATATGTACTGATACACACATATATATACAAATACACATGCACTAAACAGATGTGCAGACACATACCCAGAGACACACTCATATTTAGACATACCCTTGTGCACCTACAGACACACAGACATATACACAGACACAAACACATGCACACAATCAGACACATACATACAGACACAATATACACACGCACACAGAGACATAACATAGGCACACATATGCACACAGACATACACAGACTTACACACACATGCACACAGACGTATTTAGGCACAGTACACGTGTGAACACAGACTTATACACTGACACAGATGTACACACAACACCGAGACACACATGCACACAGAAACTCACACAAGGACACATAAACTCAGATACAAGCATACACACATACACTTAGACATTTATACAAACACAGAGTGCATACACAGATTTACACATAGACTTAGACTCACACACCATATACATAGACATATGCACACACAAACATACTGACACACAGACATACAAAAAACACAGACACACACAGATATACAAACCCGGATACATAAGCACAGATGAACAGATGTGCAGACACAGACACAGAGAGACTCGCAATCACATACACACACACACACACACACACACACATATATAGACATCCAGACATATGAACACACATAAAGATACATACATGGACATATAGACACAGACATACACAGGTACACAAAAAAAGACTTACAAAGGCACAGCGTATACAGAAGCACTAATAAACACAAATATACACAGACACACAGATATATGCATAGACACAAACACATGCACACAATCAGAGACATACACAAACATACACAGACCCAAACAGATCCACACACATGCACAGGCACTCAGAGACATATACAAAGACACACAGAGACATGCACAGGCATCTACACAGATACAGAGTACAGTCATGCTGACACACACAATGCGCACAAGCAGACATACACACAGATATATACACAGAGAACACACACATGGAGACATACACAGAGAGACATATGGTGTGTGTGTACAAACAGGCATAAATACACACATACATTTTCACAGACAAACCCACTTGCACACACACAGACATACAAAGACATATCACATACACACAGACATGTACACGGACACACTGCAAACAGACACAAATGGATATGTATACAGACATACAGATATAAACAGAGACAGACAGGGTCATATACATAGACACAGAGTCACAAACACAGGCAACATAAAAGTCACAAGCGTATACACAGACAGACACAGATATATACACGTACATGCAGACATATTCACAGAAAAATACTGTAAACACACAGACCCAAATACATCCTCAGACACACATGCAGACACAGAGAAACACAGACATATAGAAACACACATGTACACATATACATACAGACACAAATATACACCAGCAACAGATATATACACATGGACTCTTGACACACACAGACATATTCACAGAAATATACCGACATGCACACACTTCACTTAAATCACTTAACTTCCCATTGCTCGTCGATTTGCTCGAGCGGGCGCCAGTAACATCTCCATTTGTCCCTGTCGCGTGCCAGTGTAGTCCAATGGCATCTGTTCGCTCTGGGAAGATGAAGAGCCTCAAATCAATCGTTCTTAATCTTGACGAAGAAGTCTGACCATCTGGTAGGTGGGCGGCCACGTGGTCTTTTGACATCCCGTGGAATCCAGTCGGTAACAGCTCTAGTCCAGTGGTCGTCTTTAAATCTCATTACGTGACCAGCCCATCTGATTTTTGACACCTTGGCAAATGAGACAGCGTCCCTGATTCTTGATCATCGACGGTTGTCGGAACTCCGGATTCTTTCTCTCATTTGAGTGAAACGTGATATTGCAAGCATAGCTCTTTCTATTCTTCTTTGGGAGACCCGAATAGCGTTCACATCCTGTTTGCGTAGGGCCCAGGTCTCTGAGGCATATGTTAATCCAGGAAGAACAGTGGAATCAAAGAGATGTGCCCAGAGCCGGAGGTTCTTCATCCTCTTAGCTGTTTCTTCGACGTTCTTGAAGGCTTTCCAAGCCACTCTCTTTCTCCTGCGCAGCTCGGGTGCCAGGTCATTTGTCATGTTGACTTCTCGACCTAGGTACACATAGCTGTTGCATTCGGAGTTGGTCGTTCCATTGAGAGCGAATGGGGCATCAGGAACGAGGCTGTTTCTCACAAACATTGTCTTCGTAAGATTCAGCTGTAGTCCAACTTTTCCACACTCACGGTCAAAGTCGGCCAGCATTTGTGCCGCTTGGCTGATGTTTGGTGTTATTAAAACAATGTCATCAGCAAAGTGGAGTTGGTGTAGTTGATGACCATCTATCTTCACTCCCATTTCTTCCCATTCAAGTCATCGCATGATGTTCTCGAGGGTGGCACTGAAGAGTTTCGGTGAAATGGTATCACCCTGCCGAACCCCTCTCTTGACATCAACGATCACTTCTTTGTAGAATGGTGAGATCCTGGTAGTGAATACTTTTGGTAGCTTGCCGGGCTCTCCAAGAGGGAAGGAGGAATCCAACCTGGGTCAGCAGTGTGCAAGGCAAACACCTTACCCACGGTGCCTTCGCTCATTCCTACATTTTAATATTATTATTAATATTTCAGGTTTTTGGCTCATACATGGTGGTGGTCAGGGCTTAGTGCTGGCTCTCCTCAGGAGTCACTCTTGGTGAGGAGGGGGTCCTGGGGGTTGTCGGGGATTGAACCTGGGTCTGCTGCATGTAGGACAGACAGACGCCTTCCCCACTCTTCTGCAGCTCCGACCCTAGTCCCGATCCGTATACTTGACTGCGTCTTCTAAGCTGCTCTATAAGCTGTGTGCTGAGTGTCCCTTCCTTGCAGTGAGGTCTGTGTGCCAGAGTCTCCCTGCTTTCTCCCCCAACTGCAGACTCACCTCATGCCAGAGTGTTTAGAAAAGAGGCAGCCATTTCCTTGTCACGGCAGCCCCGATCCTTTGGGTCCTCTGAACGAATCTTTCTTCTCCTAACTTGATTCAGAAGATAGGTAGAAACGTCTCTTTTTCCTCAAGAGGTGGTTGTATTTTCTTTTAGTGGGGGACACGGGAGTAATTCTAGGTTACACATATATACAGAAAAACACAGACACACAGACATGCACACACAGAGACACACACAGAGACTCACAGATATATAAATAGACATGCACACACAGGCATAATCAAATAGACACAGACATACATGCAAGCAATAACACAAAACACACACAAACATGCACATATACAACACAGACATATACAAAAGAGAGAGACAGATATATAGATACACACATATGCACATAAATATACTCCCATTCGCACAAACACTTGAAGACACAGATACACACAGGCATACACAGACACCCATATGCACACACACCCTTTTGCATATAGACATATATACAGACATACAAAGAGACAGAACAGATCCATAGGAAGACACATGTGGACATGTACACAAATACATAGACAGGGACACAAAGATGTATACACACTGACACACAAAGATACTTACAGACATGCACAGACAAAACCCACATACATATACATGAAGACATACAAAGACATATGTACAGACACACGTACACACAGACAAAAACACAGACACACATGCATCACACAGACACGAACAGCCATATAAACAGATACTCAGATATATACACAAGTATACACATACACACAGAGAGACTAACAGACATTTACACAGACAAACACAATTGTCTTAGAAATAGCTAAGAGGACAAAGAGCCTCTGGTTTCGGACACATCTCTTAGATTCCACTCTTCTTCCTGCATTAACATACACCTCAGAGACCTGGGCCCTACGCAAACAGGATGAGAACGCTATTCATGTCTCCCAAAGACGAATCAAAACAGCTATGCTCAGACGCCATTGGGCCACACTAGCACACGACAGGGACAAATGGAGACGTTACTGGTGCCCGCTCGAGCAAATCGACAATTAACAGGAAGTCAAGTGATCATGTGATACACAATTGTCAAAACACAGACATATAGACAGAAACAGAGACACACAGAAGTATTCAGAGACGCATAGGCATATATACAGAAACACATGCACACAGACAACACAGACAATTACAGAGACACACACATAGACGTACACACAGAAATGCGTGCACAGTCACATACAGAAACATGGGTATATACAACAGAGACACGCACACATGGGCACACACAGACAGTCATACACAGACACACACAGATGCACACATACATAGACAGAGACATGCACACATAGACATCTACATAAAAGACACAGATACATAGACATACACAAAGTCAACAGATATATACATCGGCACATACAAGGTCACACACATGCAGACACAGAATCACAGATTTATACACAGACTCACAGGCATACACAGATACAAAAGCATACACACAGAAATATACACGGCCAAACACAGATACACACACACCAAATGCACACAGAGACAACAGACAATACAGAGACACATGTGCATAACATACAGATACACAGGGACATGATATATACATAGACACACAGACATATGCACACAGAAACACACATGCTCACACAGACATACAACAGATGCACTCGCCGGCACATACAGGCATACACACTAACAGATACATAGACATGTACAGACACACAGACATTTACTGAGAAACACGTAGATATACACACAGATACACCTAGACATACACAGGCACACACACATGCACAAACGGACATAACTCACATAGACAGAGACACACGCTCACATACAGACATAAAGGCAGACACATAGTGACACAGATATATACATAGATGCAAGGTCTCAATCACACAAACACACATGAACATATGTTCAGACACACAGATGCACACAGATGTATAAATACACAGATACACACAGATCATTTTCACACACATAAAACAGACATATACACACAGGAATATGCACACATGCGGACACACATGCACACGCTAGACAAAACACATATACAGAGATACTTCGTGTACACAGAGACACAAAGACGTAGACTCACAAACACCCCGACATATACACACACATGCGGTCACAAAGACACACAAAGATATATACAGACATATACAGAAACACTAAAATACACCTGTACATACCAGACATATACACAGATACACACATATGGACAAACACACCTACTTGTACCCACAGCAGGCAGTGGAGGCAGAGTGGTGAAAAAGAAAGGAGGCAACAGAAGAACAGGAGGCGGAATTGGAGGTATGGAGCCAAAAGAAGGAGTTGGAGGAGGAGGAAGGAGAAAACAGGTGGAGGAGGAGGTGATGGCGGGAAGAAGACAAGTAGAGCAGGACAACGTCGAGGAGAAATATGTCAGAAGAAGATGAAGGGGACATCAGAAGGAGTGTCTGTGGGAAGAGACATGTGAACTTGTGCATTGAATTTGTGACGGGGAGGGATGGAATGTGTGGGGAGAGTGAGACCGTGGAAGAAGAAAAGATGAACCGGAAGTAGAAGAGGAGACGGAAATGGAGGAAACACAAAGAAGTCAGATCCGGAGAAGGTGGAGGAGCATAGGAGATGAAGAAAATGGGCAGAGGATGGGGTGGTGGAGGGAAGAAGAAAAGAAGAGGACGAGTTTGAGGAGAGGTAAGTCGAAGAAAAGAAGACGGCATAGAGGAGTCAAGGCAGTGAAAAAGAACCCCTCAAAGGGGCTGAGAGATAGCACAGCGGGTAGGGCATCTGCCTTGCATGCGGCCAACCCGGGTTCGATTCCCAGCATTTCATAGGATCCCCTGAGCACCAACAGGAGTAATTCCTGAATGCATGAGCCAGGAGTAACCCCTTAGCTTCGCCAGGTGTGGCCCCCCCAAAAAAAAGAACCTGTGAAGGATGAGGAGGTTTGGAACCAAAAGGGGGAGTTGGAGGAGGAGGAGGAGGAGGAGGAGGAGGAGGAGGAGGAGGAGGAGGGAGAAAACGGGTGGAGGAGGTGGTGGCGGGAAAAAGAAGAGAAGAGAAAGATAAGTTCTAGGACAAGAGGAATTGAGAACTGAATGGCTGCGGACTATGGGGGCTGCAGTTGAAAATGGAACATGGGTAACATCAGAACAAGAGGACTGGAAGTATGGAGGAAAAAGGAGGATGTGAGGAGGAGGAGGAGGAAGAGGAGGAGGGAAGAAGAAGAAAGAAGGCGGAGGAGGAGGTGGTGTTGGGAAGAAGAAAAGAAGAGCAGGACGACAATGATGAGGAGAACTTTGCCAGAAGGTGAAAGGGACCTGAGAAGAAGGGGCGCATGTGGGAATTGGGATTTGGATTTGTGAATGGAATCTGTGAGGGGGAGGGACAGGAACATATGGGGAGAAGTTGACCCTGAAGGAAGAAAAGACGGTGCGGAAGTAGGAGAGGAGACGGAAATGGAGGAAACACAAAGGTGTAAGAACGATGGAGGCGGAAGAGCAAAGTAGATGAAAACAGGCGGAGGACGGGGTGGTGGAAGAAGAGTAGAGGTAAGGGGAAGAAAAGATGTCAACCTAGAGGAGGCGAGGCGGTGAAAAAGAATCCCTCAGTAAGAGGAGGACTAGGAGGTAAAGACCCAAAAGATGATGATGGAGGAGGAGGATGAAGAGGGAGAAAACTGGCGGTGGAGGTGGTGGAGGAAAGAAGAGAGAAGAGGAGGAGGCGTTTGAGAATGAGGGTAAGTACAAGAACCGGAAAGCAGGAGACAATGGAAACTGAGTGGTGTAAAAGAGAAAAGGAGGATGTCAGAACAAGAGGAGGATCTGGACGTACAGAGCCAAAAGGAGGAGTTGGAGGAGGAGGAGGAGGGAGAAAACAAGCGGAGGAGGAGGTGGTGGCGGGAAGGAGAAAAGAAGGGGAGGATGAGTTTGTGGACGAGGCAAGTCAAAGAATGAAGAGCAGCAGACGGGGAGGCAGAGTGGGAAAAAGAAAAGAGGCAAAATCAGAACAGGAGGCGGAGTTGGAGGTAGGGAGCCAAAAGGAGGAGTTGGAGAGGAGGAGTAGGGAGAAAACAGGCGAGGAGGAGGTGGTGGCAGGAAGAAGAAAAGAAGGGGAGGATGAGTTCAGGGCCGAGAGGAAGTGAGAAGAACTGAGGGCAGGGGACTATGGAGTACTTCGAAGGCACCCTTGAGCTCTGTCCAGTGGGGGTGGGTGTTGGAGAGAGACAAGGAGACAGACACGCAGTGTCCCAGCTTTGACGTCAGCTGGGCAGCTGCAGGGAGTTGCTGCTAGATGGCCACTTATTCCACACAGGATGGCTGCTGCCTGGCTCCCCACATGTGAGACCCTGGGAGCTGACAAAGGCATTCGTGACAGTGAGCACGGGAGAACTCAGTGAATCCCGAGGAGCAGAGGGGGGCATGTGGCCCACAGCCAGCTGGCAGTCTCCCCGCAAGTGCCAAGCCGTGGCAGTTTCCTATTCCATTCTATTTTATTTTTATAAAGCTACTCACAATGGATTCTTAGAGTCAGTATTCCAACAGCAATCCCACCACCAGTACACCTTCCCACCCCATTATGTCCCAAGTTTCCAACCCCCATCCAAGCCTGCCCCCATAGCAGGCCCTAAATAATTTATTTCGTATCGTTTATTATGAAAAATTCACTAACAGTGATCAAAAATGATTTCCTTAGGGAAAAAGTGTATGAAGATTGTTGTGTCTTACACTGGAGCCTTTAAGAGATGCCTTGTATAAGAGATGACTACAGGTTGTTACAGGTGAAGCCTTCTCTGTTAATAGTTTCTTGTCTTTCCATTTTAAGGATTTAAAATAATTACATCACTGTCAGAGAGACCCTTACAAAGCTGTTCCTGATTGGGTTTCAGTCATACAGTGTTCCAACATGCATCCTTCCGCAAATGCACATTTCCCGGCACCAGTGTCCCCAGGTTCCCTCCCGCCACCACCTTCTGCAGCCCCCCCCTCCTTCCTCCCTCTCTCTCTCTATATATATCTGTCTCCCTCTCTCTCTCTCTCTCTATATATATATATATATATATATATATCTCCCTCCCTCCCTCCTCTCCTCCTTACAATATTAACACTTCGCTTCCTCTTTATTTTGCTGTATGGGGCAAGGATACTCGACTCTAGGCTTGAGGACGGGTGTGACGGGAGCACTCCTTGCATTGAATAGGGCCAGGGACCAAAGCTGACCCGACCTATTTGAGCCTTCTGAAGCCGTGTGTCCTGAATTTATTATTATTAGCAGTCACATCTAGCCGTGCTCAGGGCTTACTTACTCCTGGCTCTGTGCTCAGGGATCCCGCCTGGCGAGATCAGGGAACCAAGTAGGGTACCAGGGACTGAACCCTTGTTGGCCATGTGCAAGCGCCCTACCCGCTGTGCTATGGCCCCAGCCTGTCTCCTGACTTTAAATAGCGCCTCCCTTGCACTCCTTCAGGATGCAGTCAAAGTGGATATACAGACAGCAAAGAGCTTAGAATCAGTGAAGCGTCAGGAGCAACTGGCTCCCACAGACAGGTTCCAGAGACGCAAGACACCAGGACTCCTGCACGCTCCTCTCCCTCCTTTTGTGTGGAATTCTCCCCAAACTAATCAACTCTTTGCCTTTGCTCCTGGAACCCTCCCCTCCATGCTCCTTATTTTCTCGGTCCCTACCCACGTCCTTCCCTATCTACTCTTCCTCCCACTGCCCACGAGGTCATGGGTCTCCCCCTGTCCACCCCCCTCTGGTGCTCCCCAAAGGCGAGGATGCGAACAATCACAGCCTCTTCACTTGGAAGATCCTTGGAGGCCCGAGTTCAACCTGTTTCCAGCTCTGTTTTCCACGATTCCTCTCATCTCCCTTAGAATGGAGCCCAATGGCAGCAACCACCCACCAGAAATAGAAGAGCAGGGGCTAACTAATGTCGCTATGAGCGTTAGTTTGGGTTTGGGGGACACACCTGGTTGCTTGCGTCTCCTCCCATCTCGGTCCTTCAGGACTCCCTGCATTGGGGATCCGATCCAGTCTTCCTGCATGCAAAGCGTGAGGTGCAAGGAGTTCTCTGCTATCGACCCACGAGCCCAGCCCTCAGAGACAGATATTTGTTTTCTTGGGGGCCACCTCAAGCAGTGCTCAGGGTTTACTTCTGGCTCTGCACTCAGGGATCACTCCTGGTTGTGCTCGGGGGACCCTGCGAGGTGCCAGAGATTCAGCTGCACGCCAGACAGCAAGTATCTTGACCCTTGTACTATCTCTCTAGCCCCAGCTTACAGTACATGTTTAACAAGCAGGAAGCTCTGGGTGCAATCTCGATGAAGATGTAATAGGTATTAATGCTCAGCACCACCTGATGAGACAGATGCTGCTATTAGTGGAAACTGGAAGTGGAGTATCCAAGCCCAGAAGCTGCAAAGCTGCAATTCCCAGTCAGGAGTGTGACCCTGGACCTGCCCTTCTTGTCAGCTAGGTCCCCTGCAGCCCTCGGGTGCCAGGTTTGGCTCAGGCTGTCCATCGGCATAGCACTTTCAGCCGTTCTCTCCCACCTCTCAGCTCCGCTCTGCAAGACACAACTCAAGGGCTTCCTACTAGAGCCGTGGAGCAACAGCCTTTGTGGACCGGTTTTTCCTTCCACACTTGCATTCACAGCACTCACGAGCGCATCCTCGGATAGGTCCAGAAGGGAAAAGGGGTGGTGCCGGGGGCGTGGCCAGGAGGGGCCGGCCCGCGAGACTTTGTGCTGCATTCCGCTGTGAGAAGGCCTTGGGGTCTCCGCTGCTGGGCTCCGCTGCTGGACTGAGCGGAGCCCGGAAACGAGCCCCTGCGGCCGGCTTGCCCATTGTCCCTGGCAGCGGGCCAATCGCTCAGCGGCCGTGCCCCCTGCCGGAGGTGAGCGCCCTCGCCCGCCGGCTGCTGGCGCTGTGCCATAGACACGCAGGGCCACACACATGCGCACGCACTGAGACACAGAAATAGAGACACAGACTCACACATAGATACGCAGATTTATACATAGGTTCAAAGACATGTACAGAGACATATGTATGCACACAGAGACATAAAAGACAGACACAGTGAGAAATCTACAGATACATAGACACTCAGACATATAGGTAGACACACAAAGACACACAAACATATATACACAGACACACAGGCACACATATGCACCTACATAGACATAAAGACATATACTCAGATGAACACAGACACACAGACATACATACACGGAGACAGTTACACATACACAGAGACGTACACACAGACATAATTACAGACACTCATAGGCAGACACAGAGAGGCAGACATACACAAGAATGAAAATACAGACACAGACATACACAAACATACAGACACTCATCCACAAGCCAAAACAGACATATGCACAAACACAGATATACAGATGCACACACAGACACACATGGACATATATACAAATGCAAATACAGACACACAGACATATGCACAGACTCAAACACTGTTCACATGCAGGCACACAGACACACGTGTGCACAGACACATGCACACATATATAACAGACATAGACAAACACCCACAAGCAAGTACACAGACACAGACATATAGACATACACAAAAATATGCACAGACACGTATACAAACAAAGACGTGGAGATACAAACGGACATATATAGAGACACACAGACATATAGACATACTTAAACACACAGATATACAAACACACATACACACATAAACGTACAGACACACATGCACACAAATACACTTGCATGTGCATACATACCCAGAGACATATAAATATACGCGGACACATGTGTCAACACACGTGCGCACACAGACACACAGACTTATTGGCACACACAGGCATACACACATGCACATAGAGACAGAATCGTATACACAGAGACACACAGATAACTGCAAACAGACACATAAACACAGACACTTAAACACATAGACGTATACACACTGACGCACAGAGATACATACAGATATATGCACAGACACAAATCACATACACATAAATGGAGACATGAGACGACATGCACAGACACATATACACACAAATACCAACACACACACGCACACACTGCCACACAAATACATATACAGAGACACATAGACGTATACACAGTGACGCACAGAGATACACACAGATATATGCACAGACACAAATCACATACACATAAATGGAGACATACAAAGACATGCAGAGACACACATACACACAGAAATACATGCACACACTGAGAAACACACAAACACAGGTGCACACACAGAGGTACACTGGCATATGGAGAGACGCATATAGACATACACATATAGTAAACATACGAACACAGGCAAACATACACTCAGACATGCACATATCATGCACATAGGCATATACCCAGAACACACAGACAGCAAACATACAAAGACACATACATAGGTAGACACACAGACACACAGAGACATACACAGATAGTCACGCACATGCACACACAGACACTGAATATATATACACAAACACACATACATAGAGACATGGACTGTATTCACAGAGATACAACAGTCACAAACCCCTATGCACACAGACAGACTTGAACGACATATACACATGTGCACACAGAAATATACACAGATACATATATACACACAGACACACTCAGACATGTACACAGACACACGAAGATACACAAACAGAGATTTACACAAACGCAGACAGATACGTACAAAGATATAGACTCTGATCTACCTGTGCACACGAAGACATACAGATGTACAGACATGCTCACACATGCACATATAGACACACATATACACACAAATATACACAGAGATAGATACACAAAGATACACAGGACACATCTAGTGCAACACAAAGACACAAACAGGCGTATACACATGCACACAGGCATAAAGACATATATACACAGAGACATATACACAGAGTGACATAAACCGACACACAACACAATCAAACATGTACACAGATACAAAGAGACACATAATATATACATAACACGTGCAGGCACAATCACACATAGACACACATAAATGTATACACAGACATACAACCTATGCCCAAACAGATACGAACAGACATAAGGTAGACACAATCGGTTATAGGCACAGACACAGTCACATACAGACACGCTCGCACACAGAGATACAGACATCCTCAGACACAACCGGAGCACGCGTGCACACAAATAGACACAGACATGCACACACAGACACGTACATACACTTACACCGACATAAATACAGAATCTCAGACACTCAGACACACACATCAACACACATACTTCTAGAGATTCAAAGTTACAAATACACAAGTGCACACAGACACACAGACTCATACACTTATGTACACAGACACACAAACAGGTAGTCACACAGACATATGCACAGAAAAACATTCCCCACACACGTCCAGAGGCACAGACTTCCACGTAAAATACATGAGCACAGAGAAACAATACAGACATATATAGAAACACACACAGTGCACACGCACATGCTCACCTAGACATACACAGACATAAACAGACACACGCAGATAGACAAATTCACACAGTCACACATAGTATATACACAGCGCAGATATGCACACACACAAATACACACAGACATACACTGGCACAATCATAGACACATTCACGGAGACACACAGACATACACAGGCACAAGCATATACACATTCACAGTCACACACAGACACACCCACACACGCACAGACACAACAAAGATGTCTACATAAACTCACACACATGCGCATATACAGAGAGACATAGACACAGACACAGAAAAACAGATATATAACACAGACATATGCGGACGTATGTGCACACTGACGTACAGAGACACAAACATACACAGACACATAGGAGCAGAGACACATGAACCCATAGACATATAGATAGACACACAGAGACACATGATGCACATACAGACTTACACACAGAAACACACCCATGTGTGCACACACACAGATGTACAGTCCCACACCCAATGAGACACGTATTCACAGACATACACTCATGCACAGACATACAGACACCCACACAGACATATACACAGATGCATATGTGAAGAGAGACACAGATACATACAGAAACTCATAGACACTGTATGCACACAATAATGCTGACATACAACAAATGCACATGCACACAAAAGAGACACACATACAGAGATACACGCAGACACGCAAATAGACGTAGAAACAGACAGATACATAGACACATACATGCACACAGAGACACACGGAAGTATACACAGACATACACACTTGTATACACAGAGACTCACACAGACATATGGATATATAAGCAGATACGGATATGTCTGTATGTATGTATATAAGGATATACACCCAGACACACAGGCATATGCACAAGTACATCATAGACACACTGATACAATACATATTCAGCGGCACACACATGTGAACACAGACATGTATACACAGAATATACACAAACACATGCACACAGAGAGACACACAAAAATACAGACACAAAAACACGCACATACAGTTACACCAACACACACAGACACATATACACACAGACACAAATATGTGCGCACAGACATAGGCAAACTCAGACTTATAACAGACACATATTCACACCCAACACAGACATATACACAGACTCACACCGATGTACACACAAACACACATATAGATACAGATACACATGTGCCCAGTCATGAAACACAGACATCAATAGCACACTCAGACACACACAGATGCATATCCACACATGCAGAGAGACACACATGTACACACACACAGCCACTGCACTCTCCTCCCATTGTTCATCGATTTGCTTGAGCGGGCACCAGTAACGCCTCCATTGTGAGACCTGTTGTTACTGTCTTTGGCATACCGAATATGTCATGGGCAGCTTGCCTGGCTTTGCCGTGTGGGTGAGATGCTCTCGGTAGCTTGCCAAGAGGGGCGAAGGAATCGACCCTGGGTCGGCAGCGTGCAAGGCAAATGCCCTACCCGCTGTGCTATACACTCAGATAGATACAAACACATATAGACACAGACACTTATACAAACAGTCATATACAGAGACACACAGATATATACATAGAAACACAGACACTATCAACTAGACACATACACCATGCACGCCTTATAAACGAATGTATACCAACACAGACACACAAAACAAATGTATAAACACCCACATGCAGAGACACACAAATGTAAACACAGAAATACACATTTACAAATTTAGACACACATAGAACAGACAAATACACAGACTCAGACACACATGCACACATACAGAGACATGCCGATATATACACAGACACACATGGTGTAAACACAAGACACAGATATATGCACAAACATACACAGACACACATACATTTATACACAGAGAAACAATCATACACACAGCACACCTACATGCACACACAGACACATTAGCATAGACATCAGACATATATACACACGGACTCTGACACACACAAATATACACACAGACTTATACACTGACACACAGACAGAGCTAACCATAGAAACCATAGAAACATAGGCACACACACTGACATTTACACAGACACACACGTACAAAGACCTACAGATGTACACAAAGGAACACAGACACAGATATTTATATGGACACACAGACACATGCAGATACACACAGATATTTATACACAGATATACATTCATTCAGCGACACAGACTGCTCACATCGACAGTACACCCATATGCACAGACATATAGTTAGACACACAAAAATAAGACATATTCACAGACAACACACACACAGAGACACTCACTAATATAAACAGAGACACATAGGCACGTTTCTGATACTGATATCTTTTGCTACAAGCTGTCATCCCCAGGAGAGTGTCATCCCCAGGGGAATGTCATCCCCAGGGGAATGTCATCCCCAGGCTGCCCAATTAATAACTAAGACTCTCTGGGAAGCCCCCAGCTGCCAACTCCTTGCCCCTTCCACACACATACACACATACACACACACACACACACCTTTGCGGGGAACATTTTCTTTCTCCTCTCTCACCTGGACCCAATAGTGTCACGAGAGACACAAAGCTACAACAGACCCGTAACTGACCCCTGAGGATGCATCTGCTATGGCTATATTGGTGCCAATTTTTATAATCTTTATTCCTTGACCAGAAACACGAATAAGGCCCAAGGTACTTGCCCCCACTCCCCGTTCTTATTTTATTATTTTCCCTAGATTTTTATGGAACTTTGGGGTAGGTTGGAGAGAGGGTAGAGAAAAATAACATCTGCTGAGATCAGAATTCCAGATGCCAAAACAAGTAACACCTGCAGAGATCCGAATTCCCGAAGATCCCAAAGGAATGCATCCCAGTTTGCCAACAGCACAGGGGTCATTGGGGGCAGCAGTCCTAAAGCTTGATATTACTGTCTTGAAAGAAACGTTGATGCTTTAGCAGATTTGAAACAGAGGCCCCTGACCCCCAGGCCTGGCCAGGGTGAGGCTGTATCTACATAATCTTTGTAGATACAGTGCTGCACCATGCAACCCTGCAAACTGCCCATCTGCAGCAAATCCTGAACTCTTTCCATTGTGTTTACTGCACACACAAACACACACACAAACACACACACCGTCCCCAGGGCACTTCACCATGCAATCCTGCAAACTTCCATCCTGGGACAATCCTGAAGGCTTTCCATTGTGCGCGTGTGCGCACACACACACACACACACACACACACACACACACACAAACCAATCCTGAACTCTTTCCATTGTACATACACAGAAACACACCTCCCTGGGCGCTGCACCATGCAATCCCGCAAACATCCTGAACTCTTTCCTTTGTGTATACGTTCACACAGACACACACCCCAATCCTGAAATCTTTCTCAAAAAGCCCTTATTCCTGCATGGGTGAGCCCTGCCAGAGTCCCTATCGCTGCTGGTCGGACACTCCCAGGGACGCACGTCTGTCAGTGTGCCCCACCTCACAAACCCTTGTCCCACTTGTGTGACCCTGTCCTGTGTGTGTTACTGTGACCGAACCCAGGCCTCTGCCTGCTTCCCTAGCTCAGAATCTGCCGTCCTGTCTTGGGTGACAGCCAACAGAAGCATGCCCCTGTTCTTTTAAACCCACATCAGAGCTTCTTGTCATGGCCCTGCTCACCCTATATAAGACCATCACTAATTTGACCCAGAGCCCCCGGTCTCCACTTTGTGACCTCAACTCAGTGTCCATGTCCCTGCATTCCAGCATGATCTCAGAATAGAAATTGGTCTCACCATAGGCCTCTCCCCACAGGCAACTCAGAGTCCTCGTACCTGACTTTGTGACCGCGAACTCAGAGACTTTTCCTGTGTGACACAGGTTTGTACTCTATCTTTGATGTGACCCACCTTAGTCCTTGCTGTCCCTTACCTGACCTTACTTCAAAAACCCGTGCCCTTACCTTTGTCACAACCCCTCACACCCCATGTTTTTGCCTCTGTGACCTCCACAAGGACCTTTGAACATGACCTTTGGTGACACACTTCAGATCCCCATGACCCTGCTCGTGTGACCCCACTTCAGTTAGTATTTTGAGGCCGGATTTTAGTCACACCCGGTGGACCCAGAGGACCACGTGATGCCAGGACTCGAACCCTGGGCTTCGCTTCTGAGACCAGATGAAATTTGTGCCTTCAGGGTGGTGTGGTCATAGACTCTGGACTTGGCAATGCAAAACATTTGCCCACGCCCACGGAGCCCTCTATTCTGGCTTAAATTTAAGAATTCTTAATGTGTGTTTCCTCTTTATTACTGTCAAATGCATACATCAGAGAACCGCATTCCAGCTGAGATACTTAGGCACACCTAGCAATGCTCAGGTCATTAGTCTGATAATGTCTAACACTTTCTAAATTATTTATTAGCTGTCCTCCCGTTCATCGATTTGCTTGGCGGGCCCAGTAACGTCTCCATTTTGAGACTTGTTGTTACTGTGTTTGGCATATCGAATACGTCACGGGTAGCTTTCCTGGCTTTGCCGTAGAGGCGAGATACTGTGGTGCCTTTGTCCCTGCCACTTCTGTCTGTTACTCTTTTTATTTTTTTTCTCTTCCTATTTGTTTCATTTTGTTTTGTTTTGGGGCTACAGCTAGGAATGCTCAAACGTCCCTCCTGACTCTGCACTCAGGGATGTTTGGGGGACCTCTGGGGCGCCTGGAATTGAAACCCGTTGGCTGTGTGCAAAGTCAGTCAGAGCCCTCCTGCTGCCCGATCTATGCTAGCCCCCTGTTCTCTTTGTGACGGGAGTGGGAGGTGTTGGGCACAGGCAAGGTGCTTGCATATGTATTCCAGCGACCCTGTTTCCTTGTGGCACTCCCATGCATTCTGTTGGTGATGTTGACAGGGCTTGCTGCAATGTCTGTCACTTGGGCCATGCCCCCTCCCCCCGGGATTATAGCCCTTGGTTGCTGGTGTTCCACTGCACTGGCTGGAAAGAGTGTAGAGGGCTGGGTTTTGAGCACTGTCAGCATGCGCTTGGTGTAGGCCACGGCATTGGGGTCCCAGTCGAGGTCTCGTGGATGCCAGGCAGACTCACTACCCAGAGAACCCTCTCCCAGCTTGGCCCTCGGGGTCCAGTGGCTCCAACAAAACAAAGTGGGGATTCAATAGCCAGCAATGTGTTCAGCGACTCCATGAATGCTCGGCCCCAAATTCTTCAGTTTCCGTGAAATCATCGAGGGAATGTGCTAGGAGGGTGATGCGATCACGAGCCTGGCGTCCCCATGAATGGAATCGTGTTCTTTGGAAGGAAACCCAGTGAGGGGCTGGAGAGAGAGCACAGGGGTGAGGCACTTGCCTTATCAGGGTTCAATCCCCTAGACTGCCCAGAGTAACCCTTGTGTACTGCTGGGTACGGCCTCAGAACAACAACAGAGAGAACAGAAGAGAGCCAGGGAGCTCTTTAGCCCCTGCCACGGGTGAGGGCCAGAAGCTGGCCAAGCCAGGGCTCTCAGGGGACACCCCTTACTAGTACCTTGAGCTTGGGCTCCTAAGCTTCTGGAACTCCAGTCAAAACCCTCGTGTGCTGTTTCTGAGACTTCAGTTTGTGGACAAAGGGACAAAGAACCAGGACTTGTGCCGTGACAAGGCTGTGCCTGGGCGTTCTGAGCCAACCACAGTGCCGGTCTGGGTAACTGTGTCGCACCCTTTCCAGAGGCCTTGCAGAGACTCGCCAGCCCCACATCTGCCTCAGACCTTTCCAGACCGGGGTGTGTCCCGAGCATCTGACAGCTGCCTCACCCTGCTGTCTTCCTTTCAGTGCTGCTGAGGGTCCCTGTGAATTCAGCACAGCTGGGTAGGTTTGTTAAATTTTGTTCCACTTTGGTGGCTGTGCTCAGCACTTACTCCTGCCTCAGTGCTCAGGAATCAATCCTGGGGGACTCGGAGGACCACATGGGATGCCAGGAATCAAACCCCAGTTGGTCACATGCAAGGCAATTACCCGCTATACTATCACTCTGGACCCTCCTTCGTTCTTTTCTTGCACCACTTCACTAAAGCTGGCGCAAATTTACATTTCAATATGTATATGTCTCCTTTGACATTATTGGATTCTGCATCTTGATATACCCCCATCCCTAGTGCCTCCCCAAAGCATATTCCCCTTCCCGCCCCCACACACCCACAGGCTGAGGCTGAGCCAAGTGAGATGACTTCAAGGTGCCCCTGTGAGGCAGAAGTCTCATGTGGGCTCCTGCAGAGGAAGTGCATTGAAAGAGATCTGGGGAAAATGACTCAGCACCCTGGGGTGCTTCTCATGACATTCCCTTTGGCTTCTGAGATGGTGGGGCAGGTAGGGGCCACAGGTTGGGCCCATGCCACAGAATGTGGCCTTATTTGTGCGTCTGCTGGTGATGGCAATATCATTCAGACCATTGCGCCAACTGCAAAGGTGGTGTTCCAGCTCCTCAGCTAGCCAAAATACTCCACCCACTGGCTTGTGAATCAGGCTCAAAAAGAACAGGAGCCTTTTGCCCTGTTAGTAGAATACCAAGAAGAGTAATTGCAGTAATTGCAGTGTGTCAAATTGGCAAGAGCGGAGGACGGTACCTCACATAGTGAAGGCGGTTTTGCAGTGCGGTGTGGCCAGTTCTTATTGTGTGGGAGGTTGGTGTGGGGTGGGGGAACCTCCTGAACTATACTCAGAAGCCCCAGGGGCCCCTTCCCAGAGATTTTCTGCCAAGTGGACCAGTAGTTCAATACAAGGGGCTGTGGTAACGGCTCATGCCCTGCAGTACCAAGGATGACCCAGACCACCGAGCGAGGCTTAGGGGGTTCTCCAAGGTTACAACATATGGTACTCCCAGCCTCCAGGACTGTACCCCAGGCTGCTTGGGGGAGCCTGTGGCGCTGGGGATTGAAGTAGCGTCAGCTTCCTGCAAGGCACGTACAGTAAGCCTGTGCTCTCTCTCTCTCTCTCTCTCTCTCTCTCTCTCTCTCTGTCTCTCTCTCTTTTGGGCCCCACACTCCTCTGTTCTCTTTCCTGGGGTCCTACGTTGCATGGTTTTGGGTGTCCATTGTATTACTGGGAAGAATTGGAGGAAAAAACAATATTTTAATATAGAATAAGTAGTTTCTCATCAGCAAGAATTTAGGAAATACCTGTATTTATAACAAAGAGAGTATAATAGACTTGCCATTCTTTTACCTTGAGGTTGAGAATGTCAGAACACACACACATACACCTACACCGCACAGATGCCAACACCCATGACTGGTCAGAGGAACTAACAGGCTGTTGAAGAGAACTGGGTTCCCTATTTCCAAAGAAGGTCACCTTCTGAGTTAATGTCTGTCAATTTTTTTGTTTGTTTTTCATTTGGGGTGGCACCCAGTGGTGCTCAGGGCTGACTCCTGGATCTGCCCTCAGGAATCATTCCTAGAGGTGCTCAGGGTTCCAGATGGAATGCCAGGGACTGAACCCAGGTTGCCTCATGCAAGGCAAACACTCTCCCAGCTGTATTATCTCTGCGGTCCAAAAGACTTTTTTTAAAGAACACGGTCCTGTCCCTGTCAAGAAAAAGCTCGGAGTCTTTGCCACTGCAAGGCAACTTGGCGCATTGATTACTTGTATCAGAAACTTCCCTGAGGGAGCCTTAGGCCAGCTTCCCCCGTGATCCATCCACACCTTCCTCCTGTCAGTTTGTGGGGTACTCCTCTTTTGGTCTCTTGCAATACAGTTCTGTGCAGCCTGCAAGTATCAGAGTTTGCAGTTTGAATGGCTGTTGACAATGGCCCTTCGCAAGTCCCTCCTGAGCCAGCCCAGGGGGTTGGGCGCTTGCCTTGTGTGGAGCAGCCCCAGGACTGTGTTCCCTTGTCTTGGGAACCGCATCGTGCCCAGTGTGCTTCCCCACTTCAGACACCCATGTCCCTGCTGTGTGGCCCCACATCACTGCCCCTTTTCCCTGCCTGTGTGACCTCAACTAAAAGCTCCCTGTCCTGCCTCTTTGACCCCACACCAACGCCCCAACCCCTGCCTGTGAGGCCACAACAGAGTCACTACTCTTGCCTGCATGAGCTGACCTCAGCGCCCCCCCACCTGAGTACAAGGGACCCCACCTCAGATGTCCCGGTGCATGCCTTTGTGACCTCACTTAAGACCTACTTGTTCCTGACTCTGTGACCCCACAAAGACCCCCCACATGAGAGCCGTTGTCTCTTGCACTGACCTGCTTCAGAGACCTGGTCCTTGCCAGTGTGACCTCACCTCGTATCCCCCTCTCCTTGCCTGTGTGACTTCACCTAAGAGCCCAGGTTTCTGCCTGTGTGACCTCACCTCAGAGCCCTCTGTATAACATCACCTCACAGTCCCCTCCATCCCTGCTTGTGTGACCTCACGTCACAGCCCACTGTCCCTTTTGTTTGTGATTCAATCCGTGTTGCTTGTCCCGGCTTCTTTGTCCACTTTAGAGTTGCCTGTGATGCCCAGAGAAGAACTGTTACCCACCTACGATCTTCCAGACCAGCAAGTGTGACCCCATGTCAGAGTCCCTCTCCGTGTCTGTGTGACCCTCTTCAGTCCCTGTCACCGTCATCACAAAAGCCCTTATTCCTGTGTGGGTGAGCCCTGCCAGAGTCCCTATCGCTGCTGGTCGGACACTCCCAGGGAAGCATGTCTGACAGTGTGCCCCACCTCACAAACCTTTGTCCCACTTGTGTGACCCTGTCCTGTGTGTGTTACTGTGACCGAACCCAGGCCTCTGCCTGCTTCCCTAGCTCAGAATCTGCCGTCCTGTCTTGGGTGACAGCCAACAGAAGCATGCCCCTGTTCTTTTAACCCCACATCAGAGCTTCTTGTCATGGCCCTGCTCACCCTATGTAAGACCAACACTAATTTGAAACAGAGCCCTCGGTCTCCACTTTGTGACCTCAACTCAGTGTCCATGTCCCTGCATTCCAGCGTGATCTCAGAAAAGAAATTGGTCTCACCATAGGCCTCTCCCCACAGGGAACTCAGAGTCCTCGTACCTGACTTTGTGACCGCGACCTCAGAGACTTTTCCTGTGTGACACAGATTTGTACTCTATCTTTGATGTGACCCACCTTAGTCCTTGCTGTCCCTTACCTGAACTTACCTCAAAAACTCGTGCCCTTACCTTTGTCACAACCCCTCAGACCCCATGTTTTTGCCTCTGTGACCTCCAGAAGGAACTTTGGGCATGACCTTTTGTGACACACCTCAGATCCCCATGACCCTGCTTGTGTGACCCCACTTCAGACCTTCTTATCTCTTTTTATGTGACCTCACCTTAGAGTCCAGTGATCCTGCCCATGTGATCCTACCTCAGAGACCCTTTTCCCTGCTCGTGTGACCTCCCACCTCAGAGCCTCGTATCTTGCAGTTGTGTCCCCATATCAGAGCCTTGTATCCATACCTGTGTGATCGGAACTCAACCCTCATGTTGTTACCAGTGTGATCATCCACCTCAGATCCAGTCAATGCCATCTCCGATCCCCACAGCCTTGCCTGTGAAATCACAACTGAGCATCCCATGTCCCTACTTTTATGACCTCACCTCAGAGTTGTATGTCCTTGCTTGTGTCACCTCACCTCAGAGCTGTGTACCTTGCTTGTTTATCCCTGCTTTAGAGTACCACGCCCCTGCTTGTCTTTGAGGTCCCTGTTCTGCGAATACACCTCAGTGCACATATTCCTGCCATGTGGCCCACCTGAGTCATTTCCCCTGCCCGTGTGATCCACTGCAGTGTCCCGTGTCCCTGCTTGTGTGACATCTCCTCAGAGCTCTGTCCCAGCTTGTGTCGCCACCCCTCAGAGCCTTGCTTTTGTGACCCCCCCCCCAGCAAGAGTTCCATGTCTCCACTACTTTGACTGACCTCAGAGCCCTGTGTCCCTGCCCATGTGACCTCAGATTCCCATGACTCTACATAAGAGACCCTACCTCAGAACTATGTACCCTAATCTTTGCCCGTAATCAGAGCGCATGTCCCTGCTTGTGTGACCCCCCACTTAGAGTCCCACATCCTAGACATGTAACCTCCCCTGTGTTCTGTGTTCCTGCCTGTGTGATCTCAACTTAGATCTCTGTGTCAGAGCTGATGTCAATGGCCTATGTCCCACACATGTGACCACCCCTCAGAGACCCTTTTTCTTATCTGTGTGCCCCCTGCACAGATCATGAGTCCCCAACCATGTGATCCAACCTCAGAACCCTATGTTCCAGTGTGTGTGAACCTTCCTCAGAGCCCTGTGTCCCTCCAAACTTGAGCCCATCTCAAAAGCCCGTGTCCCTGCCTGTGTGACCACACCTCAGATTCCCATGACCTTTCATGTGCGACTACACTACAGAGCCATGGACCCTGCTTGAGGGTCCCTACTTCAGAGAGCCACATTCCTGCTTGTCTGACCCACAAATGTCCGATGGATCTGTTCTGTGAGGCTAACTCGATGCCCTGTTTTCCTGACAACTGACCCCCACTGAGTCGGTTAACCCTGCTAGTGTGATCCTTCCTCAGAAACCCTGGCCCTGGCCCTGTGGTCTGTCCCCAGAGCCCTCTCTTCCTGCTTGTGTGACCCTTGCTCAGAGCCCCGAGTCCCTGATTGTGTGACTTCAACTGAGAGCCTCTTACTCTACTCATAAACCCTCCATCCTCAGAGCCCCATGTACTCATCATGTGACCCCCCCACCCATCTATTTTCCTTGCTGGGTGATTCCATCTTAGAACCCTGTGTCCCTGCTTGTGTGACCCCCACTTCAGAACCCATGTCCCTCCCTATGTGGCCCTCTTCAGAGACCCGTGCCCATACTTGTGTGACCTCACCTCCCAACCCCTGTCCCTGCCCGTTTGACCGCTGTTGAAAGCCCCGTGTCCCTCTTTCTCAGAGTCCCATGTCCCTGCCTGTGTGACAACTTCTCAGAGCCTGTGTCCTTCCCCAGGTGACCTCTTCTCAGACTCCATGACCGTCCTTGTGTGACCCCTCCCCAGAAGCCCTGGTTTGTCCTCTGTGACCATATTTCAGAGCTCTGTGTCCCTCCCCTGTCACCACACCTCAGAGCCACGTATTTCTACTTATGTGACCTGTTCTCAGAACCCCTTGTCTCTCCCTCTGTGACCTCTCCTCCGAGTGCTGGACCCTACTTGTGTGACCCAACTAAGAGCCCTGTGGCCCTACCCTGTGACATCCCGTGAGCAACTCCTTGTGACCCTCTGCTTTGTGTCCCTCCTTTGTGTCCCTTTGTGTCCCCCCGTGACCATCCCTTTATGATCCTCAGCTTTGTATCCCTTTATGACCACTCTTATGAGGGGTGGTCATAAGTAGGTACAGAGTCCCATGTACCTACTTATGTGACCCCTCTTAAGAGGCATGTGTACCTCCTTGTGTTATGCTTCATCGGAGCCTCCTGTCCATACCGTTACCCCTTGAGAGCCCTGTGGTGCTCCCTGTGTGACCCAATCTCAGAGGTTCATACACCTAATTTTGTGACCCCTATCTAGAACCCTGTGACGGCCCCCCCAGAGGTCCGAGAACCTACTTGTGTAAGCTCTCCTCAGAGCCCCAATCCCTTCCCTGTGACTGTATGTCAGAGCACCATGTCCCTACTTGTTTGACTCCTCAGAGTTCCCTGTATTTCCCTGTGTGACCCTTCCTCAGAGCTCCGTGTCGTCCCTGTGTGACCCTTCCTCAGAGCCATATAACCCTCCCCGTGTGAGCCCACCTCAGAGCCCCCGTGTCCCTACTTGTGTGAGCCCACGTCTGATCCCATGCCCCTTCCCGTGTGACCCCACCTCAGAGCCGTGTCCCTGCCCGGGTCCCGGAGGGCAGGACCATGGCCCACCTTCCACTTGTCCCAGAGGAGCCGGCCGCTTCAGGAGGAGGCAAGTGTCCCGTCCGCAGGAGTCGCTCAGGTTCCATCAGGTTCAGGATGAGCCATGGCTGTGCCGTGCTCAGTAACCCCCATGAGTCCCTCCCAGCCCCTGGGTTTGATTTCTCCATGCCGAATCCGGCTCCCAGGTCCCAGTCAGCCCGGCCCCTGCAGTGGGGGCTGCTGACGGTGAGCAAAAATCTGTGCAGTCCTCGGGGAGAGGCGGGCGGTCCTGGGGTCTGCTGCCTGCGGCCTAGAGGCTTTAACACAGCTACTGATCCCACCCAACCCCTCCCCTAGGAGTTGATCAAAGTACTTTCAAGTTTGGCACCAGCCTCGGTGTTGCTCAAGGTCACCTCTGACTGTTCTCTCGGGAGTTACTTCTGGGGGCTGGGGGCAGGTACGGGGTGGAACATGGGTGGGCCTTGTGCCAGACCAATGCCCTCCCACTATCCTCAGTCTCTGGCCTCGCCCCCGATGTCTCAATCCCAGTGTTGGAGGTATTTGGATTTGGGGCTCACGGGGAGTGAGCCCAGGGCTGTCTCTGCCATGCGGGTGCCTCCACCAAGCCCCCGCCCCGTCTCTCCCCCTGGTCCTCAGCCATTCTGCTGCTTGGCTGGAGAGCACAGTGGTGCTTAAGATGGGGGAGGAGCCTGGCCTGAGACGGGGCTGAGTAGAGCTGAGGCTACCACGAAGGGGCAAGTACCCTCAGCATGTAGGAGCGGGGAGATGCGCTGAGCTTCTCAGCGCTCAGAATGGGGTGCACTGCAGAGCAACCAGCTCCTCCTTGCCCTTCCTCACCCCGACGGGGCGATGCCCGCTCACCTGCTCAGAGAGAAAAGCACAGTGCAGGCTCCACACACGTTGCAACAACTTTATTTTAGAGAAAAAAATATGCTATCATATATTCTAAGGTAAAGAACAGATTATATCATGTGACTCATACAGAGCAGTTGATCCAAGTCATTTCTGGAACAATATGGATGGTAATGGGAGGTGCTGAGAAACCTTTCAGACTGGGGGGCCCCAGGGTATCTGAGTGGGGGTGTCTGACCGTGAGGCCTCGGGCCATAAGGGCCCCATAGGACTGCAGCCCCTGAGCTCTGGGACACCTATCGCCTAAGCTTCCGGGCTGGGGCACCCTGACGCTGCTGCCCATAGGGGGCAACAAGTGACCGCTGGTGCCACACCAGCTGGGAGACACTGGCGCTCGAGCCCTGCTGGGTCACGCGAGGGGGCACACGGTGCCACGCAGGTGGGACCTGGTTGGTATGATTGATACGTGCCTGCTGGTGCTGTGTGTGTTGGGTGGCACTCCTTTTCGAGCCCTGTGGGGGTGCGGGCACATGGGGGGGCACAGGATGCCATGCAGGTGGGACCTGGTTGGGAGCCGCCACAAGTGGCTGCTGCTACCACATCAGCCGGGTGGCACCACTGGCTGAGCCCTGCTGGGCTGCGGGCCTACGCTTCAGAGTAGCAGGAGCCACAAGTGGCCGCTGGTACCCGCCCTGCTGGGTGGCAGCACTTTTCAAGCCCTGCTGGGGTGCGGGCACATAGCGGGGCACAGGGTGCGACACCTGTGGGATCTGGGTGGCGGGTGCAGGCACAGGTGTCCCCTGGGTACCGCGTGGCCCTGGTGCCTTGGGAGGCACAAGCTGCCTCGGGGGTGCAAAGTGGAACACTGGTCCGCCCTGGGGACCACTTAGCCCTGGCACGTTGGGAGGCCCGAGCTGCCGCGGAGGTGCGAATCGGAAGGCTGGCATGCGTGCAGGGGCACCTTGGGTGCCACTTGGTCCCGGAACATTGGGGGGCACGGGCTTCGGCGCCGAAGGGAGCTGCATGGCAGGTACAGACACAGGGGCAACCTGGGTGACATTGGGACCCGGTCCAGCGCCCAGCTGGTGTCTCTTACTTTGTGGGCCTTGTAGCTTCGCACGGTTGTTTCTCTTCCTCTTCGAGCGCTGCTGCGATATCCCTGCGGCCTGGACGCGGGTCGCCTGGCCCTGGGGTGTAGCCATCGCAGCGCGTGGCTGGGTCATGGGGACACTGGGTGGATCCACCTCCATGTCGCTGAGTGGTTCCCCTTGGGATTCAGCGTCCATGTCGCTGAGTGGTTCCCCTTGGGATTCCGCATCCATGGACTGAATGCTGCTCCCGCAGGACACAACTTCCATCGATTCCACGTCACTGAGACAGGCCTGCGTGTCCTTGGTGGACACAACCTGGCCATCGTCAGGGGCTTGTGGCCACCCTATGACTGCGGGTGCAGCTGGGGTGGGCACTGCCACCGGGAACGGAGGCGGAGGGGCCTCCTTCTGGGGCACTGGGGCCCCCTTCTGGGCTGGGGCGGGGGTCACCGCCCGGCCATGAGGGGTCTTGTGGCCTAGCAGGGCCTGACAGTGATGTGTGCCCCTCTGGAAGCAGAAGGCTTTCCGTGGACAGTAGACCACAGCCTCGCACCAGTCTTCCTCCTTTCGAACGGGCCATCCATGCTGGTCAGAGGGTACTAACTGGGGACCCTGGCGGCGAGCCCGCTGGCCATAGTAGCCATGTCCATAGGCCCCTGTGGGCTGGCCACTGGGCCCCGGCCATGGGTAGTAAGTCGGCGGGCCGTGGACATAAGGCCCTGGATTGTAGGGATAAGGGGCATGGGGCTGAGGATGCCCCACAGAGCTGGGCCCACCGTAGCCCCGTGTGCATGGCGCCTGGGCTGGTCGCGGTGTCCCCAGGTCCTGGTAGAACCACATGTCGCACGGTCTCCGCGTCATCCCGGGTCAGGGCTCTGCAGATCACAGGCCACACTCAGACCCTGGCAGCCCAGAGACGCACACCCCCTCCCTGCCATTGGGGCCCTTTCTGCACCTTTGGGGTCCCCAGGGGTCACAAAAAAACCATTTTATTGTTTGGTCAACTTTGGGGCCACGCCCCATGGTGCCCAGGGCTGACTCCAGGTCTTCCTCAGGGGTCCCTCCTAGTGGGTCTGGGGGCCCATCTCTGGAGCCCGGGAGCGAGTTCGGATCATGCAAGTCTAGTGCTGTCAGCCCAGAAGACACCTCCTATCTGGGGACTCCCATCCTCCTCCCTACGGGCTCCCTGGACTCCTCCCTCTGGACTCCCACCTTCCTCCCTTGGGATTTCCCACCCTCCTCCCTGGAGACTCCCACCCTCCTCCATAGGGGCTTCTCTACCCCCCTCTTGGACTCCCACCCTCCTCCCTAGAGACTCCTTGGTGTCTTCCCTCTGGACTCCCGCCCTCCTTCCTAGCGGCTCCACACCCTCCTCCCTCGAACTCTCACCCTCCTTCCTAGGGGCTCCTTGGACTCTCCCCTCTGGAATCCCACCTACCTACCCTAGGGTTTCCCTCCTTTCTCATTCGAGACTCCCACTCTCCTCCCTAGGGACTCCTTGGAGTCTTCCCTCTGGTCTCTCACCCTCCTCCCTGGGGACTCTCAACTTCCTCCCTCACTGTTCCCCATTCTCTCTGGCAATTCCCATCATTTTTCTAGGGGCTCCCCACCCTCCTCCCTTGTGGCTCACCACCCTCCTCCCTTGGCTTCCCTCCTTCTGTCCAGGGGCTACCACACCCCCTCCCCTGGGGCCTCCCTCCCTCGGGCTGGCCCTGTTTCCCTGACCCCTGGTCCCCCATCCCCGCAGCCCCAGGTCTCTGTCCCCCCCTTGGGCACTCACCGTGGGCGGAAGGGTCTCAAAGGGGGTGATCGAGCTGCGGACAGGTGCGGGTCTGACGCGGAACAGTCAGCGGGCAGCCCCAGGACCTGGGAACCAAGCTGCGTCTGGTCTGACGGAGGAATTCACGTCCTGTCCCATGTTGCCGACTAGCGTCCAAGACTAGCATCCCAGTGGGAGTGTGCCAGTGCGTCGCGTCCCTAGGAACCAGCATTCCTTCCTGGATACCCTTAGTGATGTAGGGCGTGGCCTCAGAACTCCGGGTACGGGGGTCCCGCGCAGTGGAACCTCCCCATGCCCCCCCTGCCATGTGTGCGCATGGTACGGTCGGGCACACAGAGCAGAGGGCGTGTGGGCTTGGGCTCGTGCACAGAGCGCCCAGGCGAGGGGTCCCACTGAATTGGAATCTTCTCCGGGAGCCTCACACACCTGGTACCGGGTCAGGCTTCGACCCGTTGGTCCTGCACGTGCTGGGCCTTCCCCTTCCCACGAGGAACTTTGTGCCCTCACGCTCTGCGGCCGCCTCTGCGCACTCTTTGCATCCTTCGAGCAGTGCAGGGTGCGCCCAACGGATAGGCATGTTTAAGACGGGAGTCCTTGAAGTCGGGTCCCTTGGATTCCCTCTTAGGATTTTGGGCAGGGTTTGGGCAGTACCGGCCACTGCCCCCGGAGATATTCAGGGGACCGCAGCATAGAGGGAATTTCACGGGACCCTCTGTGATCTCTCTGGTTCCTGATATGGTTTAGGGTCCACCTCATTCTGTCCTGGGGCTGCCACGCCCCCTCTTCTGGGCTGCCACGCCCCCCTTGGGTCTGCCTCCCTCTGGTTCATCCCATTTCCCTGAGTCCTGGTCCCCTTTTTGTATCCTGGGGTCCCCATTCCCGATGCAGCAGGTCTCTGCCACCCCCTCAGAGGTGGGGGCAATCACCGTGGGCGGAGGGGTCAGAAAGGGGGTGATCAAGGTGTGGGTAGGTGCGGGCCTGCGGTGCAAGAGCCGGCGGACAGCCGCAGGCGTAGGGCACCAAGCTGGGCCTGGTCTGTAGGAGGAATTCAAGTCCTGTTTTGGCAACTAGCGTCCAGGCTGGAGGGTGCAGGTGCGGCACGTCCCTAGGAACCAGTGTTCCTTCCTGAATACTCTTAGTGACGTGGCGCGTGACCTAGGACTCGGGGCTCGGGGATTCTGCGTGGTGGAACCTCCCCGCACCCCCCACCATGTGCGCACATGGGACCGTCGGGAGCACAGAGTGGAGGGCGGGTGGGCTTGGGCACGGCCACGAGGTGCCTGGACGTGGGGGCCCGCAGAGTTGAGCCTCCCCGGGCTCCCCACCCTCTGGGGGGTCGGGGCGTGAGTGAGGCCTTATGGGAACGGGCTTCAGTGGACACTCGGGGCTCATCGGGGGAGCTGGCGGCCAGCCAGGGAATCCAGGCCTGAGATGTTGCTGAGGGGCGCACCGCACGCGGCTGGGAGTTTTTGTTTGCATCCGTGTTGGGGTCCCTCCCGTTGAAGAATACGAGTTGACCCTATTTCTCTTTGCGGATAACAAACTTCAGTGTGTCTTGCCGTTGTACCTTTTTCTAGTAGGGAAGGATGACGGTGTGGGTGTTTTGCAACAAGCAAAGTGTCTCTGTCAAGTCCAGCCATGGTCCAAAGCTACAATGACCCAATCCCTTGAGTGAGTGACACCCTGCCCTCTCCAGCTCAAACACTGTTTGTGACAATGTGATGTGTTTAGCATGGGTGAAGACAGCAACAAAGTCTAAGCAATATGGCACTATTTTTTATGCTATTTTTATTTTGGGCCCTTCTGAGTACTGACTCTTGGCTCTGTGCTCAGGTGTCACTCCGGGCAGTGTCAGGGGCCCTGTATGATGTGAGACTGGAACAGGCGAGCACCCTCCATCCGTGCTATACTTTCTCTCTAGTGCCTCTTATATTTCATGTGAGTCTGAGGACCGTTGTTTCTCTCTACAGAGAGAAGACTAAAGCCTTCAAGTAACACATCTCTGCGTATCTCTATCAGTATGTGCTAAATATATATGTCAACCTACCTGCTGTATGCATACACACAGGAAATATATAGTGGGCTAATTATTCATAGTTATAGGATAACAATAAAATGTTATTTTGTAAACACTCATATAAACTTATATAAACGCTCATTTCCTGCTGTTTAAACTCTATGTTACATAAAGCGGAGCAAGGAAAACCTTCTAAAACTCGTGGTACTGGAAAAGCTGGCAGTCACTGTCAAAATATGAACTCACCCATTTCTAATGCCGTGCACAAAATAAAATCAATTGGAATTAAAGACCTGGATATCAGACCTGAATCCATAAGGTATATAGAGGAAAAGATTAGCAGAAATCTCCGTTATATTGAAGTTAGCGGCATCCTCAATGAGGCCAGATCACTGGCCACGCCAAACAAATCAAGAGAAACATTTGGGACTACATGAAATTCAGAACCTTAGGGCCAGAGCGGAGGGATAGGCTGCTTTCCATGCATATGGCTGACCGGGGTTTGATCCGCAGCATCCGATATATATATCCCGGAGAACTGCTAGGAGTAATCCCTGCACGCAGAGCCAGGAGTAGCCCCTGAGCATCGCCACGTGTGACCCAAAAACCTAAATACATACATACGTACATACGTACATATATTTAGAAGCTTCTGAACTGCAAAAGAAACAATGACCAGAATAAAAAATTGGCCCACTGAAAATGCGTGATGAGAGTAGACTATAGACCGAAAAAGATTGCCATTCAATGGCTCATTTGCAAAATACGACAATCAAAATGAGAAAGATAACAAAAGGGAATGCCCTGCCACAGAGGTGGAGTGGGTTGGGGGGATGGGGGAGGGAGGGATACTGGGACTGGTGGTGTTGGAGTATGGGCACTGTTGGAGGGATGGGTATTCGATCATTGTATAACTGAAACCCAAGCACACAACTTTGTAAGTCTACAACTGTACCTCATGGTGTTTCACTAATAAAAATTTAAGAAAAATAAAATGGCCCAATGACAAGTGGAAACCATTCATCTGACTTAGGATCAATCTCCAAGTTATATAAGGCACTGGTAGAACTTTACAAGAAAAAAGAAATCCAACCTCATCAAAAACTGGAGAGAAGAGATGAGCAGAAACTTCCTCAAAGAAGAAATACAACCAGCCAAAAGGCGTGTGAGAAAATGCTCAACATTGCTCATGATCAGGGAGATGCCACTCAAAACAAGATGCCATCTGATGCCGAGAGACTGGCACACATCCAGAAGAACGAGAGCAACCGGGCCTGGAACGACAGCACAGGGGAGGGCGCTGGCCGACCAGGGTTTAATCCCCTGCACAACCATGTGGTCCTCCGAGCACCGCCAGGAGTAATTCCTGAGTGTAGAGCCAGGAATAACCCGAGCACCACCAGGAGCAGTAATTCCTGAGTGCCGATGTAGGTTATTCCTTGCATCTCCAGGTGTAACCCTGAAAGCCAAAAACAAGCAAACCAACCAGAACAAGCAGTGCTGGTGTGGATGCGGGGACAGCAAGCCTCGTGCTCACTGCTGGGGCAGTGTCTACTGGCCCGGGCTTTTAGGGAGACAACAGGGACCTTTCTCAATCAACTAGGAATTGCACTTCCATATGACCCAGCAGTAGGTTATATACTGGGGTCCAAAACCACAATGCAGAAAAGACTTCTACGCTCCTGTGTTCATTGCAGCACTAGTCACTCACAGGGGCCAAAATGTGGAACCAACCCAAGTGCCCAAGAGCCGATGAGTGGATCGAGGAACCCTGATACACAGTGGAATACTACTCAGTCATAGGAAAGATGAAGTCATGTCATGTGCTACCACATCAGTGGTTCTGGAGAGTTTCAGGCAAAGTGAAATGCGTCAGAGGAAGAAGCACAGACATGAATGGTCTTCCTACCGTGCAGGATATGAAAAACAGAGTCGGGGAATAACACAAGGCAACCGAAACAGAGAATGAGAACCAGTTTCCAGCAGAAAACTTGCTAGTTGTAGGGGCTGGGGCAGGGGAGAACAGGCTACAATAGGCCATTGGCGGGGGCAGCGGTCACTTGGAGCAGAATGCAGTGCTGAAAAGAGGCAGACAGTGCGTCCACGAGAGACAGGCTCAGGACGGAAACTGGGGACACTGGTGGAGGCATGTGAGCACTGGTGGGACTGGAATGGAATATCCTATGCCTGAAATTCAATGATGAGTAACTTTCCAATTCACCATGACTAAAAAAGTACGAAAGAAAGGAAGAAAAGAAGGAAGGAAGGAAGGAAGGAAGGAAGGAAGGAAGACAGAAAGATAAAGGAAAGAAAGGAAGGAAGGCAGGCAGGCAGGCAGGCAGGCAGGCAGGCAGGCAGGCAGGAAGGAAGGAAGGAAGGAAGGAAGGGACACCATTATTTTGGCTACAAAAGAATAAACCTGCTGTGAATACTAGACAATCAAATTCTCTACTATTGTGTGTGATTATAGAGAAGAGCGTGTAGGGTAGGTAACCATCTCTGAAGCAATCGCCTTAAGGACACATGCCAGGAGCACCCAGTGCAGAGTCTGACGTGGGTTCCCAGTGTTCCTACAACCATCATGGACGTTGTGAGAAGGTTCATGCGGATGCTGGGTGCGGTGGGGAAGGGCAGCCATCAACGGGGGTGCAGGGCAGAGGGCGCACCCATCCCCTTCCCCGTCAGCCCGCTCTGGGGAAGTACAACCCCTGGCACCGGAAGAACACCCTAACTCTTCCCAGCTGCAGCCTCTTCCCGCTTTGCAGCCTGGATGCGGGGCATTTGCAAGGTCATTTAATGCTGAGTTTCCTGCAGACCAGTCACGCAGCCCAACCTGCCCCCCCAAACCTGAGCAGCTGCTCAGTGGAACAGGAATATCTTGGCGTTGATGGGAAGGGGGAGCCGCTTGGCTGAAGGGCAGGTGCTGTTCCCGGCTCAGCGCCCCCGCTGGGCCCTAGCAGGAGGAAAAAGGCCCGCAGCGTGGACAGCGGCCACTGAAGGCTCCTGCTGGTGGACGCACAGACGGTGTGTGGACACGATGTTCAGGGGGCAGTGAACGCGCCTGCGAGGGCATCTCCTCCAGGTGTGCGGGGGCGCGCTGAGGTGGAGACAGCCGCCATCTGCCCCCTACCCGGGGGCACAGAGGTCCCGCGCCATGGACTCTGAGGCCACTGCCGGGTCGGACACCCCGAGAAAGCACCCGCAGCATCCTCATCCATGGGTGCAGGACTGAAGGCACAGACACGCCCACCCACAGCTGACCAGGCTCCGGAGTCTCAGCAGGGCTGGAGCCCCCAAACACTCGGTACTCCGTGCTCAGGGCTGGGCTCAGCTGGCCCGACCACACTCGGTACTCAGTGCTCAGGGCTCAGGGTGGGCTCAGCTGGCCTGGCTGGCCCAGAATTTCTGGAATTGGGGTTGGGGCTCCCCTGCCTCAGACAGACATACAAGCCAAGGAGAGAGACCCCCTAGTATGGATGTGGGGCCATATCTAGTGCCTTTACAGCCCCATGCACGGATTTTTCCCACTGAAGACAAGTAATGGCCCAATCGCTTTCTTGGCAAGACACGGTAAAATTGCTTCTGGTTTCTTGGCGTGTGGGGGTGGGTTTTCCTTCCTTTTTGGTGCTCGCATTCATTAGGCTGATTCTTGGTTTCACAGGTATGCCAGTGGCTGGGCATTCTTCCTGGCTTTCCTGTTGAGTTTGCTGTGCTTGTGGGTGTGACAGTGTCGTCAGTGCTGGTGGTTGTCTCTGTGTTACTCGTGGTTGTGCTGTTGTGTTAGTGTTGTGGGTGTAATTTTCATTGTTGGTGGTGTCAAACCGGGCCGAGATCTCCCCAGAGCACTCACACGAAGACAAGTTGCGATACAATAAGCAAAGGGTTTTTATTAGCTAGCTCGGCTAGCTCAAGCTAGGGCCCTCATCAAGCTCACCGACACAGTGGCAGCCTTCTCAGAACGAGTGGCCCCGAGTCTCAAAACTGAAGGACTTTTCTCCCATAGCATCATGGAACAGGGACTTTCCGCAGACTACCATTTCAGCTGCAGTATGAGGGGTTTCTCACTACTTGTACTTAGCTGATTGGGTATAAGTTGGAGTTACATAGGGAAGCTTCCCTACCTGCACCTGATTGGTAACCCATCATTGACCTCACCCAGGCTATCTCGCTTCAGGGAAATCATGACTCAGTTCCAGGTATCTGTGCCCAATTCGCAGGAATTCCAGAACTGAAACCTACGCCCAGCATTTTCTGGCTTCTGTAAGAGCCTGTCATGGCGCTGCCTTTGCTTCTCTGTCTCTCATTCCTCCCTTTTCTTTTATGCCCGTGGTTGAGCAGGGTCAATCTTGAGCCCTACAATTGTTTCAGAGGGAAATACTTTTCTGAGTACCTTAAGCTGAATGGTACTGACACGTTCTTTCACAAACTCCATGCCACCAACTCATCCAGGAAACAGGGGCCCACAGTCAGGAACAGAAGCAGGAGCACTAGGGGTCCCATGAGGGGTGGGATCAGGGTGAGAAGTTGACCTTCCCAGCTCCCCTTCCATAACAATATGCCTGTACCGGAGTCAATGAGATAGGAAGGGGACAAGCCAGACGTTAGGTCATATGTGCAAACAAACCAAGTCTTCTAGCTGACCCTTGGTACAATTGCTGGGAGTCTATCCTATATTTCTGGGTTAAAATCGGCTCAGCAGGGGGAATCTTACAAGTTATAGTTCCCAAAACAAACACAAGTCCCAGGATGGGCCATAACTGGTACAGACCAAGGTGAAACTGTGCAGTCTCCGTCTTTCCTGGGTGTCATTGGCTATAATTCTACCCGTCATAGTGGCAGAAAGTACCCAGTGCCAAAATTTGGGCTCATAGTGAGTTTACTTCACAGCTGAGCAAACAGAAGCAGAGAATAACCCGTGCCACTCCCTAGGATCCCTTCAATCACTTTCTTCAGTTTTATCTTGGAGGGAGAGGCGCCAGTTGGCAGGACACACCACTTGCCGTTGTCGTCCTGTCTTCAAGGGGGGAGGCAGTTTTCACATGTGAAGCATGGACCCAGGCTTTGATTCTTTCCACCTTCAGAGTGAACGGCATGATCAGGGTCATGGGATAGGGACCTCTCCACTGAGGTTCAAGGATGGCAGTCTAATGTCACCGAACCTAGACCAGGTCTCCCAGTGAGTATAGGTGAGGAGTTACCGATGCTTTGGTCATACTCTCAAAGCCCCATATGGAGCTGGACCTGAATGACCTCTAGGGCCTGTCATAACCTAAGGTTTTTGGGGCAACCTCTAATAGCCCTTGTAGGTGTTACCATATTTGAACCCTATCAGATATTGTACGGCAATTCCGGAAGATGGGTATTTAGTGTCTTATGATGGCTCCCGTGGCCGCGAAGCAGCCGCGCGGGTCCGGAAAGTGTCCTGGAGTGTGGCGACGGCTGGGTAGTGGAGGTAGTGTCGGTAGTGGAGGTCTGCCAGTGGGGTATTTATATGGTCCCGGTAGGGGTAGGGTGGGACTTCTGTGCGCATTCCGATCCCTGGGTCTTGGGTGGTTGGTGGAAGCAGACAGGCAGGGTATGGTGGGGCTCCTGATTATAATCCCTTTGTCACCTGCGGTTGGTGGGAGCAAGCAGAGAACCTCTGTCCCTGGGTCCGTTGAGCCTGGAGTCCAAGGTCTCAGAGAGTTCCGCTTATCTTGTTCTGTGGGTCTTCAGTCATGCGTGAGTTTCGGCCGGAGCTGCCGAGAACCATTTATTAAAGGGATTATATAATGTAATTTGACATTTTATCTAAAGTATTTCACTTGATTTATTTCTTTCACCTGTAAAGGTGATTAGAGGCTGCCCCAAAAGCCTCCATCCCTCTCGGAGAGCCCGGCAAGGTACCGAGAGTATCCCGCCTGCACAGCAGAGCCTGGCAAGCTACCCCGTGGCGTACTCGATATGACAAAAATAGTAACAATGATGGTCCTCATTCCCCTGACCCTGAAAGAGCCCCCAATATGCCATCGGGCTACAATAGCACATGACACGGATGAAGAGAGACATTACTGGTGCCCACTCAAGCAAATTCATGAACAACGGGATGACAGCGATACAGTGACAAGGATAACATTTCTGACTTTAAAGAGTTTAGCCTTCTTTATTTGGAAACATGTAATTTTGGAGAACTACAAATCATTCCTTACCTTAAAGTTGTTTTTCTGTTTTACCTACGTCTTTTACCTTCCATTGAACACAATGCCTGCCAAGACAAACAGCCTTCCTGTTTATTCTTAGTGATATTGGCAGTATGAGTATTATTCCTAAAAAATAAAAGATAATTAAAAAATATTATTCTTCATTCTGGGATAATGCTATGAGCTCCAATCATGTTAATTAAGTATGAAACTAAAATTGTTAATGTAAGCTAGTACTTAATTAGTGCTATGACTAATCCTCAAGTCCCTATATATTGAAATATCCATCACCCTCCTCCTTCTTCATGGAGAAACCTAGAGAAAAGTCCTTCAGAGTTTCCAGCATCTCAGACATTGTTTAGCCAGTTTCTGCTGTGTCTTCTTCTAGTCGTGCCAAGCCTCAGCTATTCATGATGCTGCGTCCTCTCGGCAGAAACAAGAAAAGACATTTCTTATATTCCACTGGACCTCCCAGCACAAGCCATTACCTGGGTCTTGTGTTAGAAATTTGAAATTTTATCTGATGCTTCCTTTACTTTAAGAATACTGGGGCGGGGCTGGAGCGATAGCACAGCGGGTAGGGCGTTTGCCTTGCATGCAGCTGACATCGCCAGGTGTGACCCAAAAAGCAAAAGAAAAAAGAATAAACTGTAACATTGACTGTTTCAATGTAGTTTTTACCCCACATTTAATTGTTTGAGCCTCTGTGATTGAAAGGCAGTTAATGGTGCTTTGCGTGCACATCATCCCGACACACATCTTGCACTGGGTACCCACCTCCCTCCCCCAAGGGCCGGCCTCAGTTTGCCCGCTTGTTGCCTTTGGCCCTTCTTGCTCCCTGGCTGTGTCACTGTAAGTCCTGCCATGAGAGATCACCGTGTCAGCCCCTGTCCCTCGGACTGGCTGGACTGCGCATGATGCTCATGGCTCCATTCATGGGGCTGCAGGCTGCATGATTTTGTTCGTAGAGCAGAGCGGGTCCCACTGTGTGTCTATGTCTCACAACTTCTTCATCCCTTGGTCCGTGGTTGGGCCTTTGGGTGGTTTCCACGTCTGGACTTAGCACTGCAGTGGACACAGGTGTGCACGGGTCCTTTCGAATGGAAATCTTTGTGTTTGGGAAAAATCGAAACCTTTCAATGTAGCTTGGAGACTCTTGCGAGCTGGAAAAAGCTCCTTTGGGCCCTGGGAGACGACTCACTAGTTTGGGCACTTCTTTGCATGTTGAAAGCTCAGACTTTGAGGCTCTCGGGCCTCGCAGGAGGAATACTGAGCTGGGAGTACTTCTTAGAGCAGAAACAAATAACTTCCTCTAGCTTGGTTGTTAGTAACATGCACAGTTGTTCTGTCTAATCCAGACCACAGAAATGTCCTATTGAGGCGAAACATCGATGACGCTTACATGAAAGATATTTAAGTCAGACTTTGAATGAGATTAGTGGAAGAATTTTCTCCTCCAACTCCCATTTTAAATGAATCTATTTGTCCGGAGGTCAAGGTTTCTCAGCTTTGACACTCGATCATATTTTTGGCGTTTTCAGAGGGTGAACAGTCGGCGGTGCTCAGGGGGAACATGCTCAGGGGGTACTCGTGGCTCTGCACTCAGTAGTTTCTGCTGGCCGTGCTTGGGGGACCAAGTGGGATGCTGGGCATCAAACCTCAGTCTGCCGCTGCAAGGCATCCCACCAAATTTTCTGTTGCTCTGACCCACCCTCCGGATAATTTTTTGTTGTTTTTGAATTATCGAATCTCCCTGAGATACACTTACAAAGTTGTTGCTGATTGGGTTTCAGTCATACAGTATTGCAATGCCAGCCCCTCTACCAGGTTACATTTCCCACGACCAATGTCCCCAGTTTCTGTCCCGCCACCCTCCCCCCAGCCTGTCTCTTTGGCAGGCACTTTCCTTCTCTGTCTTTGTCTTTGTCTCGGTCTCTATCTCCTCTCTGTCTCTGTTTCTTCCGCCTTTGGGCATTATGGTTTGCGATACAGGTACTGAGAGTTATCCTGTGTGTCCCTTTGCCTCCTTTCGGCACAAAGCTCTTGTCCAGAGTCACCATTTCCAGCTGTCTTTGTCCTGGTGGTCCCTTCTCTATCCCCCTGCCTCTCCCCCAGACCCTGAGGCCCGGTGGGTTGTTTGTTGGGGGCTGGCTGGAAGCAATTCTCCCCTCTTCCACCCGGTGGCAGTGGTGCACTCTCCCATCCAGGTAGTGGGACTGGTGGTTCAGCGCCTCCCTTCCCCTTCCCCTTCCCCTTCCCATTCCCCTTCCCCTTCCCCTTCCCTTTCCCCTTCCCCTTCCCTGCAAGCAGACCGGGTGCGAGCAGCAATTCCCAGTCGCCGTCATGGGTCCTTCCTATTTAATTCACTGCCTCAGAATCACAGCCAAAATCAGATCGAACAGGACTGAGCACGGCTCCTCATGATATTATGCCCCCGCACGGTCCCCTGAGCCCCTCGCAGGTAAGACCTGAGTGCAGAGCCAGGAGTCAGCTGGGTATAGCCCCAGCGACTCCCAAAAACCAATAGAAAATCATTATTATTTACATATACTTTTCCCCTAAAGGCACTCTTCTGAACCCAGTAACTATTATTAGGTTCTAAGAAACCTTCCCAGGCAGCACATTAAAAACAAATAAATGTGCCTTTCTGACATTATCGTCAGAATCTTAGATGTATGTTTCAGATTTTCTGGGTACATGGCAAGTTTCTACTGTGTAACAAAATCAGCTCTTTTTTCCCCCAAGTTCTAACCCCTCATATCCTATGTCCTGTCTTGCAAAGTAAGCAGCTGAAATAGTTCATCGTACTGAAGGAGTTAGGATGTGTCTCAGAGAAGACGTTTGAACCACAGACGAATAAATTGCTGTAGACATTTGTATGCTTGCTGACTCCCCAGCAGAAAGTGGTCACTGAATGAATGTGTCCATATTTATCATAGGTTGCATAAAGAAGAATAAACTCACATCCTGTTGCTCATTGTTCGTCGATTCGTCGATTGCCTCGAGCAGGCCCCAGTATCGTCTCTTTCATCCTTGCCCTGAGATTATATTCAAGGCTATTTAGGAGAATGAGACCCATCATTGTTACTGGTATTTGGCATATTTGGTATGCCACGGGGAGTTTGCCAGACTCTGCCCTGTGGGCAGGCTACATTCAATAGCCTGCAAGTTTGTCCAAAGTAGGAATAAGACAATAAGATGTCATAAAAAAAAGTTCTGTGAAGATGTCGCGCGGCCGCGAATGCGGCCGCGCGGTTCCGGGTTCTGGATTTTAAAGTCTCTGAGTCTTGGCCGCTGATGGGATTACACGGCGCCAGGGGGCCAGGTGGTGGGTGTTACCCCCGCCTACTGGAATTTGGAGGATCTGGGTGGAAGATGCTCGACTCCAATTCGAGTAGGCTTGGAGGTCTCGGCCCCGGAACCCGCGTGGCTTTGTCCCTCTGCCAGTACCTTCAGGTGTGCGGAGAGTGGTCTCAGCATGGTGGTGGCTGGTCCTGGAGGTCTCCGGCTGCCGTAGCCCTGGCCGGGGCGGGGAGGAAAGCTCAACCCGCTCCCCTCCAAGGGACTCCGGGAAGGAACACCCAGGCGCGGGGGCAGAGACTGCACTGTTCTCGTCCGGGTTCTGGATTTTAAAGTCTCTGAGTCTTGGCCGCTGATGGGATTACACGGCGCCAGGGGGCCAGGTGGTGGGTGTTACCCCCGCCTACTGGAATTTGGAGGATCTGGGTGGAAGATGCTCGACTCCAATTCGAGTAGGCTTGGAGGTCTCGGCCCCGGAACCCGCGTGGCTTTGTCCCTCTGCCAGTACCTTCAGGTGTGCGGAGAGTGGTCTCAGCATGGTGGTGGCTGGTCCTGGAGGTCTCCGGCTGCCGTAGCCCTGGCCGGGGCGGGGAGGAAAGCTCAACCCGCTCCCCTCCAAGGGACTCCGGGAAGGAACACCCAGGCGCGGGGGCAGAGACTGCACTGTTCTCGTCCGGGTTCTGGATTTTAAAGTCTCTGAGTCTTGGCCGCTGATGGGATTACACGGCGCCAGGGGGCCAGGTGGTGGGTGTTACCCCCGCCTACTGGAATTTGGAGGATCTGGGTGGAAGATGCTCGACTCCAATTCGAGTAGGCTTGGAGGTCTCGGCCCCGGAACCCGCGTGGCTTTGTCCCTCTGCCAGTACCTTCAGGTGTGCGGAGAGTGGTCTCAGCATGGTGGTGGCTGGTCCTGGAGGTCTCCGGCTGCCGTAGCCCTGGCCGGGGCGGGGAGGAAAGCTCAACCCGCTCCCCTCCAAGGGACTCCGGGAAGGAACACCCAGGCGCGGGGGCAGAGACTGCACTGTTCTCGTCCGGGTTCTGGATTTTAAAGTCTCTGAGTCTTGGCCGCTGATGGGATTACACGGCGCCAGGGGGCCAGGTGGTGGGTGTTACCCCCGCCTACTGGAATTTGGAGGATCTGGGTGGAAGATGCTCGACTCCAATTCGAGTAGGCTTGGAGGTCTCGGCCCCGGAACCCGCGTGGCTTTGTCCCTCTGCCAGTACCTTCAGGTGTGCGGAGAGTGGTCTCAGCATGGTGGTGGCTGGTCCTGGAGGTCTCCGGCTGCCGTAGCCCTGGCCGGGGCGGGGAGGAAAGCTCAACCCGCTCCCCTCCAAGGGACTCCGGGAAGGAACACCCAGGCGCGGGGGCAGAGACTGCACTGTTCTCGTCCGGGTTCTGGATTTTAAAGTCTCTGAGTCTTGGCCGCTGATGGGATTACACGGCGCCAGGGGGCCAGGTGGTGGGTGTTACCCCCGCCTACTGGAATTTGGAGGATCTGGGTGGAAGATGCTCGACTCCAATTCGAGTAGGCTTGGAGGTCTCGGCCCCGGAACCCGCGTGGCTTTGTCCCTCTGCCAGTACCTTCAGGTGTGCGGAGAGTGGTCTCAGCATGGTGGTGGCTGGTCCTGGAGGTCTCCGGCTGCCGTAGCCCTGGCCGGGGCGGGGAGGAAAGCTCAACCCGCTCCCCTCCAAGGGACTCCGGGAAGGAACACCCAGGCGCGGGGGCAGAGACTGCACTGTTCTCGTCCGGGTTCTGGATTTTAAAGTCTCTGAGTCTTGGCCGCTGATGGGATTACACGGCGCCAGGGGGCCAGGTGGTGGGTGTTACCCCCGCCTACTGGAATTTGGAGGATCTGGGTGGAAGATGCTCGACTCCAATTCGAGTAGGCTTGGAGGTCTCGGCCCCGGAACCCGCGTGGCTTTGTCCCTCTGCCAGTACCTTCAGGTGTGCGGAGAGTGGTCTCAGCATGGTGGTGGCTGGTCCTGGAGGTCTCCGGCTGCCGTAGCCCTGGCCGGGGCGGGGAGGAAAGCTCAACCCGCTCCCCTCCAAGGGACTCCGGGAAGGAACACCCAGGCGCGGGGGCAGAGACTGCACTGTTCTCGTCCGGGTTCTGGATTTTAAAGTCTCTGAGTCTTGGCCGCTGATGGGATTACACGGCGCCAGGGGGCCAGGTGGTGGGTGTTACCCCCGCCTACTGGAATTTGGAGGATCTGGGTGGAAGATGCTCGACTCCAATTCGAGTAGGCTTGGAGGTCTCGGCCCCGGAACCCGCGTGGCTTTGTCCCTCTGCCAGTACCTTCAGGTGTGCGGAGAGTGGTCTCAGCATGGTGGTGGCTGGTCCTGGAGGTCTCCGGCTGCCGTAGCCCTGGCCGGGGCGGGGAGGAAAGCTCAACCCGCTCCCCTCCAAGGGACTCCGGGAAGGAACACCCAGGCGCGGGGGCAGAGACTGCACTGTTCTCGTCCGGGTTCTGGATTTTAAAGTCTCTGAGTCTTGGCCGCTGATGGGATTACACGGCGCCAGGGGGCCAGGTGGTGGGTGTTACCCCCGCCTACTGGAATTTGGAGGATCTGGGTGGAAGATGCTCGACTCCAATTCGAGTAGGCTTGGAGGTCTCGGCCCCGGAACCCGCGTGGCTTTGTCCCTCTGCCAGTACCTTCAGGTGTGCGGAGAGTGGTCTCAGCATGGTGGTGGCTGGTCCTGGAGGTCTCCGGCTGCCGTAGCCCTGGCCGGGGCGGGGAGGAAAGCTCAACCCGCTCCCCTCCAAGGGACTCCGGGAAGGAACACCCAGGCGCGGGGGCAGAGACTGCACTGTTCTCGTCCGGGTTCTGGATTTTAAAGTCTCTGAGTCTTGGCCGCTGATGGGATTACACGGCGCCAGGGGGCCAGGTGGTGGGTGTTACCCCCGCCTACTGGAATTTGGAGGATCTGGGTGGAAGATGCTCGACTCCAATTCGAGTAGGCTTGGAGGTCTCGGCCCCGGAACCCGCGTGGCTTTGTCCCTCTGCCAGTACCTTCAGGTGTGCGGAGAGTGGTCTCAGCATGGTGGTGGCTGGTCCTGGAGGTCTCCGGCTGCCGTAGCCCTGGCCGGGGCGGGGAGGAAAGCTCAACCCGCTCCCCTCCAAGGGACTCCGGGAAGGAACACCCAGGCGCGGGGGCAGAGACTGCACTGTTCTCGTCCGGGTTCTGGATTTTAAAGTCTCTGAGTCTTGGCCGCTGATGGGATTACACGGCGCCAGGGGGCCAGGTGGTGGGTGTTACCCCCGCCTACTGGAATTTGGAGGATCTGGGTGGAAGATGCTCGACTCCAATTCGAGTAGGCTTGGAGGTCTCGGCCCCGGAACCCGCGTGGCTTTGTCCCTCTGCCAGTACCTTCAGGTGTGCGGAGAGTGGTCTCAGCATGGTGGTGGCTGGTCCTGGAGGTCTCCGGCTGCCGTAGCCCTGGCCGGGGCGGGGAGGAAAGCTCAACCCGCTCCCCTCCAAGGGACTCCGGGAAGGAACACCCAGGCGCGGGGGCAGAGACTGCACTGTTCTCGTCCGGGTTCTGGATTTTAAAGTCTCTGAGTCTTGGCCGCTGATGGGATTACACGGCGCCAGGGGGCCAGGTGGTGGGTGTTACCCCCGCCTACTGGAATTTGGAGGATCTGGGTGGAAGATGCTCGACTCCAATTCGAGTAGGCTTGGAGGTCTCGGCCCCGGAACCCGCGTGGCTTTGTCCCTCTGCCAGTACCTTCAGGTGTGCGGAGAGTGGTCTCAGCATGGTGGTGGCTGGTCCTGGAGGTCTCCGGCTGCCGTAGCCCTGGCCGGGGCGGGGAGGAAAGCTCAACCCGCTCCCCTCCAAGGGACTCCGGGAAGGAACACCCAGGCGCGGGGGCAGAGACTGCACTGTTCTCGTCCGGGTTCTGGATTTTAAAGTCTCTGAGTCTTGGCCGCTGATGGGATTACACGGCGCCAGGGGGCCAGGTGGTGGGTGTTACCCCCGCCTACTGGAATTTGGAGGATCTGGGTGGAAGATGCTCGACTCCAATTCGAGTAGGCTTGGAGGTCTCGGCCCCGGAACCCGCGTGGCTTTGTCCCTCTGCCAGTACCTTCAGGTGTGCGGAGAGTGGTCTCAGCATGGTGGTGGCTGGTCCTGGAGGTCTCCGGCTGCCGTAGCCCTGGCCGGGGCGGGGAGGAAAGCTCAACCCGCTCCCCTCCAAGGGACTCCGGGAAGGAACACCCAGGCGCGGGGGCAGAGACTGTTCAATTTTGAATAAAGTGATGGGCTGTGCTTTATCGAATTGCAAGTTCTTACCCCACAAGAGATGTGATGAATGATATCCCCTTTCAACAAATGTATCTGCTAGTTCTGGCCTCCGGGAAGGAATTAGGAGACATCTATAAAAATTCAGACACTGTCCCATTAATCATGTGAGACTTTATGATCTTACTTTTCCTCTGTAGCGAATAAAGAACACAAACGTGAAAGATAATCACCCCAGAAGCCTTCCCGTTTTATGTGTTCTTTATGTGTTTTTAACAGAAAGGAGAATACGGGGCATTTTATAAGATGAAATACAGCGAGACTGGCTGCAATTTAATCAGCACGGTATTCCCTGTGTTAGGACAGAAGGTACCTTTGTGACTCCATTGCTAATCTGCCTCCAGTAAGCAGACATCTTAATCTTTTCACAATCTAGGTCTTGTTCAGCCGGCTAGTTGATTTCACAAGTCAGAAAACCGACTCGTCTGAGCTGCATTGATGATGGAGTTTGGTGGTATCAACCCCTATCTTAAACCTTTCAACATCCTGCCAATTCTACCCAGGTAGAGGAGATGGCGGTAAATAATTCTTGCCCTTGCTGTTTCTTCCTTTGAGTGGAAAGCTCATCCATAGTGTTAAGAGCCACCAACAATCTTTTCTTTTGCCTTTGGTTCCCAGACTAGGGCTTGGGGCAGATCCAACCTACCTACTGTTCTTGTTGATAAAGTTTTGTAGGGACACAGTTGCATCGATGACTTACTCTATTGTCCGTCAAATCCAAACTGTCTGCTATTCTTGTCAGTAGTTTTATTCAGACACAGCCACATCTATTCCTCTCTGTACTGTTAAAGTCAAAGTGCCTGCTGTTCTTGTCAATAAAGATTTATTTAGGCACAGCCATATCCATTCCTTTCTCTGCTGTCTGTGATATCTGAACTGCCTGCTCTTCTTGTCAATAAAGTTTTATTGAGACACAGCCACATCCACTTGTCTCTGTCCCATCCAATTTGAACTGCTGGCTGTTCTTGTCAATAAGTTTAAGTGGGACACAGCCACTTATCAGTAAGTTTTATTGGGACACAGCCACATCCATTCCTTTCTCTGCTGTCTGTGAAACCCAACCTGCCTGCTGCTCTTGTGAGTAAAGTTTTATTGAGACGCGGCCATATCTATCCTTTCCTCTGCTGTCAGTGGGTAATTCGGTGATGGAGCTGGGGGTTGCCATAGGGACAGTTTGAGCACAGGCTAGCAAGCATGTCCTGCCTCTTTCCAAAACACCTTGGCTGGCTCCTGCCTTAAGCTTCTCCCGTGGATTCTCCTGGCAGGTGGTGTTGCTTGAGTCTGGGCAAAGCTGCGTTCACTATAGGTGGTTTTGGATGCCACGCCGTGGACTTTGGAAGGGCTTCCTGATGCTAGTACATTTACTACGCTTGCTTCTAGCCATCACCCTTAGCATCTGTTTGCCAGATGTGAGCACATCTTTCATTTGCAGCTTGATCAAATCTCACTTGATCAAGGGGATTTTTCCCACCCAAATCTTCCTTGAGTTTTCAACCAATAGAACTCTCTCCTTGTGTCGTAGTTTTAAATTTTATTTACAGTTTTCATGACTCGAAACAGAAATTAATTTGTTCTCTTCAACATTGTGGTAATGGCTCACTTCACCAGTTAGAGCCAATACAGGATGCTTTGTTAAAATCGATTTTCAGGTCAATGGCAGACAGATCTTTAGTAGCAATGTGTCCCTTGAAGATAGAATTCAAAGTCACAGGGTGTCTTGTGTTTGAACCTGGCTACCCTCATCCCGAAGGAAAGTTTTAGTACATCCCATTTTCTAGTGGAGGTCTAGGGAAGCCAACCTAGGTCTAGGGAGCACAGACCCAGGAGTTTTCCTTTAGGACAGAGATAGGAGGAATCTAGAGCACAGACCAGGAGTCATCCATGAGCACAGAGCCAGAAGGAGCCCTGAAAACAGAGCCAGGACTCACCCCTGAGCACTGAGCCAGGTGTCAGCCCTGAGCACTGTCAGTTGTATCCCCCTGAGAGATAAGTCAACACAATGGGGAAACAGATCGTTGTTCGCAGAAGGGAGAGAAATGGATCCTGTGTTGATCCTCCTCGTGGGGTCCCGCAGGCAGAGCACTTCCCCGGGACTGTGAGCACCTCCTGTGCCCACACCAGACCCAGCGGGGACAGAGGAAGAGATCCCCGCTCCTGCCGCCCTGTGATGGGCCCTGTGGCCCTCAAGCACTGTGACCCTGAGCTCTGTGCCACGTCCTGTCTGGGGGACACCGAAGCCCATGGTCGGGACCAGGGCTTGGCCACTCTGGACTGTGCCGTGGAGACTGTGCAGAGGCGCGTGGGCGTGCGGGGAGCCGGGGGCACTGTCGGGCCGAGGCAAGGCCTGGTCGGGAAGGACCGGCCTCTGTGTTGGCCCGTTTCCTCCCCAGCTCCTTCTGCTGCCACAAGGCGCAGTCCAGCCGGAAACACCTCTTTCCCTTCCGTTCTGGCCCCAGGGAGCTTTCTCAGGCCGGAGCTGGTGAGAAGGCACTGGGCTGGACATTTATCGCCCGATAATCCCATTGCAGCTGCTTTAAGTCGTGTTGGAGCAATAATGTGGAATCCATGAGGGGTCTTTAGAGGTGGGCTGGGAGGGGGGAGGGCGAGGGCCTTGGTGCAGGGAGGGAGCACAGCGGGGTTGGCGCTTGGATATTGTGTGCCAGAAGCAACTGTTAGCAATAACTTTATGGATAACGGCAGTGTAATAAAAGTAACTTTAAAAAATTTCTAAAGCAAGAAAAAGAGGAAGGAAGAGAAGGAAGGAAGGAAGGAAGGAAGGAAGGAAGGAAGGAAGAGCGGGAGGGAGAGAGGAATGGGGAGGGAGGGAGGGAGGGAGGGAGGGAGGGAGGGAGGGAGGGAAGGAGGGAGGGAGTTCAGGCTGCCTTCATGACACTGGATCTCTGTTGGGGGTCACAGGGTACACAGCATCCCCTCAAACTTTCCCACTTGTTCAGTTTGACCTCGCGGCTATTGCTGCCCTCTGGTCAGGGGAACTTTCATGCTTGTGCCACAGCCTGAACCTGCGTTCCCCGACCCTGCAGGCTCCTCAGAAGCCAGCAGCCCAGAGCTGCAAAGAGGCGTTCCGGAAGGGAGCTGCACCTTCCAGAACAATCCCCAGGCAGCCCTCCTGGCCCCTGGAGCTGTGAAGGGGGAAGAGCCTGAGACATGTCCACCAGGTGCCCCCAGAAACCCACGTGCAGAGCCCCGAGCCCATTTCCCGTTCAGGCCGGTGTGACGCAGTGAGGCAGGGAACTACGCCTCCCCCGCTCTGGAACCCGTCCAGCGGCTGGTCACTGCGAACAGGGCTCGGTGTCCAGGCGCTAAGCGTGACTGAGGTACCTCCTGCCCGTGTATGAGCTGTTTGTCCGTGTGGACACTGGGGGGGCGCTGTTTCTGCCAAAAGCTGCCTGTGACCTTTTCCTGATGCTTCTTTCATTCTATTATTTCCAAGGTTCAAGGAACATGGAAAAAGAGTGAGAGAAAGAGAGAGAATGGAAAAGAAGAAAGAAAGAAAGAAAGAAAGAAAGAAAGAAAGAAAGAGAGAAAGAGAGAAAGAGAGATAGAGAAAGGAGGGAGGGAGGGAGGAAGGAGGAAGGAAAGAGAAAGAAAAGAAAGAGAGGTCGCTAGAGAGATAGCACAGCGGGTAGGACCAACCTGGGTTCGATTCCCAACATCCTATATGAGCACTACCAGGAGTAATTCCTGAGGGTCCATGCGCTTTCTAAACAGAACAAAGCATCCATATTTATGAAGAGCACCTGTCAGTCCTTTCAATGTTTAGGAACGAAAACCAGAACACAAGTATGTTGGTTTGAAGAGCATTTGTTTAAAAATGCCTTTCAAAGTGTCACTGTGTCACATTTTCATCGTGGCACTTTGGGGAATGGGGAACACATCTGGCAGTGCTCAGGGCTTCCTCCTGGCTCAGTGCTCAGGGATCACACAGGACAGCGTTTGGGGGATAAGCGACACGTTGGGGGTCGGAATGGGGTTGTCTGTGTGGAAGGCTAGCACTTTGCCTGCTGCAGTGTCTCTGGCCCATAGATATATTATTTTCTGTAAACAACGCATTACCTGTTCCACATCCAAGTAGGCTGCTGAGAGGTGCCAAGTTTAAAGGTCTGTCCTTTCAGATTTAGCCCAGACCCTCTCGTGTAGGTCTCCTCTGATTTGCCTGGCCTGGGGCTTCTATAAATGGAAGGTTGGGACCGAGCCAGTCACGTTTCAATCCTGTCGAGACCCGGACACTAGGCCAGAGAGTGGGACAGTGCCAGCAGCCAAGCCCACTGGGGTCCTGGCACCTTGCGGGGTTCCCCAGCACCCTCGGGAGAGATCCCTGAGCTCTGAGAGGAGGCTGGGGCTGAGCTGCAGGGACCCCAGGAGGGGGCCACGAGGCACCATGTGCCCCTCGGGGACCAGGGACAGAGAAAGGGCATCCTCTGGGGTTCTTTCCATCCAGCACCAGGGCCACGAGAGATCCCCTCAGTGCAGACGCCTGGACAGTGGCCTGCTCTGTCTGCCCATCCCCCACAGCCTCATCCCACTTTCCTTCCAGACCCTGCCCTGTCCTGATGCTTGGGTTCTAGTCATTTTTAGATGTGAATTTAACTCTTTAAAATTTAGTGCTTTTATTTTTTTATTTTAAAATCTTAATTTTAAAATTTTAAAATCTTCAGGCTGGAGTGATAGCACAGCGGGTAGGGTGTTTGCCTTGCATGCAGCCGAACCGGGTTCGATCCCCAGCATCCCATATGGTCCCCTGAGCACTGCCAGGAGAGATTCCAGAGTGCAAAGCCAGGAGTAACCCCTGAGCATCGCCAGGTGTGACCCAAAAAACAAAAATTTAAAATCTTTTTTAAAATTAAAACTTTTTATTGTGAGCTTTTAATTTTTATTTTTTTAATTAAAATTAATTTTATTTTAATTAATTGTTTAATTCAAATTTTAGTTTTAAATTTAATTTTGTTTAAATCCTTTATTTTTCCCCCATTTAATGACGGTGAGATACACAGTGACAAAGTCATTCACGATTGGGGGAGGGCTGTCATCTTCTGTCCCCCTTTCATGATCTTCCCCTCTGGCCCCTTGAGAATCCCCTGGGAATACTCTAGAGATGCTGATACAGATTAGATTTCCTGCCGAATCTAGGCACCAAACACGTCAGTCTCATTGCTGGCTATTTGGGGTAAAAGGCAATGCGACGGGAACTCCTGGGAAGCAGTAGAAGCTGGCCAGCCTGCTGCTGGACAACCTACCTACTTCGAGGCGTTTGGAAACTGGTTTTCTCCTGGCTCAGGACCTTGGTGCAGTCACTGGCAGAGGCACCTCTGCTACATCTCAACCTGGATACTGTTGCACTTAGTGAAGATCCCTCTTGAAAGATCCCGGCTGGCTGGTGACTGGTGACTGGTGCCCTACAGGTGCACACACAAACCTGCATTGCACCGTTTCCGAAGAGGCTATTCATTGCGTTGCTGGCTGATGTGGTCCTTTCGGGGAATATCTGCTTTGCAAGATCTCTTTCCTTGTCGGAAATAAGAGCATGCACAAAAACCTTGTACCAATTCCATCCCGGCCACTCCACAGGATCCCCTGTGCACCGTCAGCCACCACCCTGAGCACAGAGCCAGAAGTATGCCCCGAGATCTAACAGGTGTGTCACAAAAACAAATAAAGAAGAAACAAGAAATCTCCCTGTGTCCAAAGGCTGCCTTGCAGCGGGCCATGATGGCCGTGGCCACCAGCGATGGGTTTGGTTCAGTTGCATCACCTTTGTACTCACCTGCAGGAATAATGAGCCTAGACTAGGCAATCTCCTTCTCTGGAAATTCTAAACACTTCACTTCTGCCAAGGCATTTATATTATTATTATTATTATTATTATTATTATTATTATTATTGCTTTTGGGTCATACCCAGCGATGCTCAAGAGTTACTCCAGGCTCTGCACTCAGGAATTACACATGGTACTGCTTGGGGGACCTAATGGAATGCCCGGGAATTGACCTGGGTAGGCTGCGTGCAAGGTTGTTTGGGAGCCACACACAGCCCTACCCGCTATACTATAGCTCTGGATCCAAGAATTTTTGTGGTGGGGGAGGGGGAGGGCTGCTTTCGTGTGGGCCCCAAGGGTTCTGGGGACTATTAAGCACCTGGGATTGAACCTTGTGAGCTACAAGCAGGGTGAGATTATTTTGTCGTTGTTCTGTTCACGTTGAACAAGAAAAGTTCTAAGCCCTCTTTCCTCTGACTGTGACTCGGCCCTTTGGAAAGGTTTCCAGTTATAGTCAACCCCACGTGCCATCACCCTACATTCTGAGGTGCCCCAACCCTCTTCTACAAAAAAAGAAACAGGGATACACCAAGATACAGCTCAGAAACCCCCGTGTTGGGGTGAGGGAATCCTCCATTAAGGGACTGAGGCTGTTTTGGTTTGTTCATGATTTGGGGGCCACAAAACCAGCAACGCACAGAAGTTCTCCTGGTTCTGTACTCAGGAATCACTCCGGCATGATGGTAGGGGTGTAGGAAGAGCCAAAGAAAGAACCAGGGAACTGTGACTGCAAGCCCAGAGCACTAACCACTCTCTAAGAATTTTCCACCCTTGGGTTTGCTTCAGTGTTAAGTATGGGGTCATTAAGGATCAAGCATGGAGCACCAAAGGTGCAGCGGTAGGAGAGCCTGCGGGTGTTATTCTTTCATTCGGGTGACCAGCGTTCGATTCCCCCTTTCAGATCTTGTGGGGTCTACAGCCGAATCACCTCGGGGGTCGAGTGGGTTGCTCCAGCTTTGTCTCTGGACCATGAAGGGTGCAGAGGATTGAACCCGACATTGAACTAGCAAGGCAGAGTCATTTTTTATTTTTTTTCTCTGCTCTGAGCTAGAAAATGTCTGAAGCAACTTTCCTATGTCTGTGATCAAGCCATATAGAAATATTTCCTGTTATGGGCAACCCATACCCCATCACCCCACGTTCTGAGGATGCCCAACCATCTTCTAGAAAAGGAATAGGCAGCAAGGATACGGCAAGATACAGCTCAGAAACCCCAAGGTTGGGGTGAGGGAATCCTCCAATAAGGGACTAGCTGTTTTGATTTTATTCGGTTTGTTCATGGTTTGGGGGCCACAAACCCAGCAAGAGATTCTCCTGACTCGGCACTCAAAAATTTCTCCGACATGATGGTGGGACTGTATGAAGAGCCAAAGACAGTACCACGTCCTGTGTCCACTAGCCAAGAGCACTAACCTCTCTGCTCCCACTGCAGCGACCCAAGCGGTTTGCTTGATCCTTAATGACCCTATACCTAACACTGAAGCCAAGAAAAGGGCTGTAAAATGTAAGGGTGGGAAAGCCGGGCCGCGCTAGTTCCGCCGAAATGCCACGAGATGGCGCTGTGGGGCGTTTCCGTCCATCCCCAAGCCCGTTTCTATAAGAATTTTCCACCCTTGGGTTTGCTTCAGTGTTAAGAGTGGGGTCATTAAGGATCAAGCAAGCCACTTCCACAGGGGAATCGGTAGGAGAGTCTGTGGGTGCTACCCATTTTAAATGAAGTTTCCATTTAAAATCCTACATAATAGGGGTTGAGATGATAGTACAACAGGTAGAGTGGTTGACTTACATGCAACTAATCGGAGCATAATCCTGAGCATCCCATATGATCCACTGAGTCCTGCCAGGAGTATTTCCTGAGTACTGCCAGGTGAGGCCTCAAAACAAAAGAAAAATCCAAAGTATTATTACCACACTTGTTAAAGCATGCAGTGATTTTACCCTAGGTACTTAGATAGTTCATTTACAGAGGGGGATCCAGCCAATAGGCTTCTGGGACCTGCTTTGGGACCAAAGACTGGACTTCTCTACTGCCTTGTCTCATTGCCAGGGGAAAGGGAAAAGGTTTATAAAATCTTGTAGACACTCCCATGACCAAGAGACAAACAATTTAAACTGAACAAAATAACACAATATATATTAATAAATACATGACTTCTCTGTCACTCCAGTAACACACCTTAATCTTCCTGAGTATTACATTGAGGGTATTACCATATAACATGCCCAGAGCTATGAACTTCCGACAAACCACTTTCTATTTGCCTCAAAATATTTCAAGATCAAAACACTATCATGTAACTGTATCTCATGGTGATTCGTTAAAATCAAAAATTTTTTTTAAAGATTTCGAGATTAAAGAAAACAAAGATGGAGGCTGTGTGTATTAGTTTGAATGTAAAATTCCGGTAACTGTCAGTCACCTTTTGTTAGCCTGCATCCGTGAAGCAGAAATGCTAAGGAAAGGCAGGATAATTCCCAACCATTCACTAGTACACGTGGCCCCTGTTTTCACTGGCCTCGGATATTAGGTTATTTTAACATTTTAAAAATTTTATAAAGTAGTTCACAATATTTGATTACATTTAATATTCAAGCACTAATTCCACCACCATTACACCTTTCCACCACCATATTTTGGAAGGTTCCATCCCAAATCCCAACCCCTGCCCCAGAGCAGAAATGAAATAATGTATTTTGTATTGTTTGTTATGAAAAACCACTGAACATGATACAAAAAGTTTCTTTAGAGGAAAGAATATGAGGATTGTCGTATTTCACGCACGGGCCATTAAACCCTTCTATAGAGATATTCACAGGTTGTTAAAGGTTGAGTCTTGTGAGATATATATATATATATATATATATATATACATATATATATACATATATATGAAGAAATATTTCCCTCTAATATTGATAAGATTGGTTGCCTCTTACTTGAACCCCATCAAGTGTGGTGCGGTACTCTTTGAGTTTGAGTGGTGTGTGCTATGAAGTGTCGTGTGGATTCACATATGGCCATGCGGTCCAGGAATAGGTTCACTTGTAGGTGAAGCTCAGCCGGAGTGTGTGGAGAGTGGCCATGAGCATGTTGGTGATTGAGTTCTGAAGGTTTTTGGTTGCCAGGGCTGGGGTCCCTTGGGGTGGGGAGGGGTCTCAACTGGCGGCCCTCTGGGATGCCCCAAGTGCAACAGCCTGGCACAGGGTCCAGCAGCATGGGTATGGCAAGTGTCATGTTATGCTCCCATCTGGAAGAGAAGGATATGTGACTCTGGATGGTGGTCGATGATGAGTTTATCTGGCGCCAGCCAGAGGTGTCTTATGGGTGTGACTGCTGTTTCTGGAAATAGGGGGATACGGGTGGAGGATCCCGTTCCTGGTCCCATCAAACCCTGAGTTCTCAGTCACAAAGTCCCGCATACCTGGGTTTTCTGTGGATTCAGTCATATGTGATGCTTGGCCCCAGCATTCGGAGAGTGACTGTGAGCAGGACGGCGATTGAGTTCTGGAGGTTTTTGACTACTGGGGCTGGGTTCCTTGGGGCAGGAATGGGTCTCTCCTGTCGCCCTGAATGAAACAGCCTAGCATGGGGTCCAGCAGCATGGTTATGGCAAGTGTCATGTTAGGCTCTCTTCTGGGAAAGAAGGACATGCAACTCTTAGATTATATATATATATATATATATATATATATATATATATATAAAAGTAAAGGCCCTCCCCTTGATCGTCGATTTGCTCGAGTGGGCCCAGTAACATCTCCATTGGAGACTTTGTTGTTACTGTGTCTGGCATATCCAATACTCTCGGTAGCTTGCCGGGCTCTCCGAGAGGGGCAGAGGAATCGAACTCGGGTCGGCCATGTTGGCCGCTTGTAAGGCGAACGCCCTACCTGCTGTGCTATCGCTCCAACCCATATATATATATATATATATATATTATTCCGCAATATATATATTCCGCAAATGAACCATGCATGTTTTTTAATAGGAAAATAGCTCTTATAGTCTCTGGGTCTTAGCCATTGATGGGAGTACACGGTGCTGGGGGTCAGATGGTGGGTGTGATCCCTGCCTACTGGGAGATGGAGGATCTGGGTGGAGGATGCTCAGCCCCGATCCAAGGAGGCTTGGGGATCTCAGCCCCGGGACCAGCATGCCTTTGTTCCTCTGCCGGTACCTTCATGCGTGTGGACAGTGGTCTCAGCATGGTGGTGGCTGTTTCTGGAGGTCTTCAGTGGCCAGAGATCTGTTCAGGGCAGGAGGGAAACTCACCCGTCCCTGTCCATGGGGCCCCAGCGAGGACAGCCATGCGTGGGGGCTAAAACCCAGAGACTATAAAACTCAGCTCCCGGAAGAGAACAGCACAGAGCCTGCCAGATGCGATTCCTCAGTGCCGAGCCAGGACTAACCCCAGAGTACCTCCAGGTGTGACCACCAAACCAAAAGCAGGCTACCTTACTTTATATGTATAATATGTATAATAATAATAGTAATAATAGCATTTTATATCAAACAGTAATTTGGGGTAAAAACATTTATAATTTTTAGCCCTTTTTGTGGAGTTCTTTTCTTTTTTTCTTTTTCTTTTTTTTTTCTTTTTGGGTCACACCAGGCAGTGCAAAGGGGTTACTCCTGGCTCTACACTCAGGAATTACCCCGGGTGGTGCTTATAGGAATTGAACCCGGGTTGGCTATATGTTGTTTGGCCGTTTATTTTATTTTATTTTATTTTATTGGCTTTTTTTGGGGGGTCACACCTGGCAATGCACAGGGGTCACTTCTGGCTCTGCACTCAGGAATTACTCCCTGGCGGTGCTCAGGGGACCATATGCGATGCTGGAATCGAACCCTGGTTGGCTGTGTGCAAGGCAAACTCCATACCCGCTCCAGCCCCCGTCCATTTATATTTTTTATAAAATTATATTTTTATTAAAACACCATGACTTACAAAGTTACTCCTAATACAGTTGTTTCAAGTACACAGTGTTCCAACACCAATACCAACAGTGCTACCTTCCTTCCACTGATGTCCCCTATTTCCCTCCCACCCTTCCAATCTGCCCCCTTAAGTGAACTCATAAGAAACTGACTGCAGATTGTTTGCTCCAACACAACTTAGAAGAATGGCAAAAGGAACTGTCACAAAATAAATCAGTTACAGTTAATGTGATGCTTGGTTGCTATAAGATTTTAATCTGGGGCTGAAGCGATAGCACAGCGGGTAGGACGTTTGCTTTGCACACGGCCGACCCAGGTTCAATTCCCAGCATGGTCCCCCGAGCACAGCCAGGAGTAATTCCTGAGTGCAGAGCCAGAAGTAACCCCTGTGCAATGCAGGATGTGACAAAAAAAAGCACCAAATAAAAAGATTTTAATCTATGTAAATAAAGGAATTCAAATCATTTAACATAATATACTAGAGAGCCTATTCTCATTTACAAAATTCAGTTTTTAGGGGTTGGAGCATCAGTGCTGCGAGTTGGGCATTTGCCTTGAACGGGGCCAACCCAGGTTCAATCCCTTGGGGCGACCTCAGAGCACTGACAGGTCTGGCCCGGAAAACCAACCAAACAGTGAAGCGCTGAGATCACCAGCACTCGGCTTGAGGGTATCTGCATCTGTGGCTCCTGTTGGGCAGAATGAACAGCTCTAGGGGCCAGGACCCAGGGAGAGGTGGGAACTGACACAGTTTCCCAGAGATTTTCAGTGACTTGCTTTCTTTTTCTTCTCCAGTGACAGTCTAGATGTGTGTCTTAAGGAGCACCAGCAGAAATTGGACCATGAGGTGAGCAGCTGGCTCTTTCGGAAATGGTTCCCTGATCTGGAGACCGAATGTTGATGACTGAGGCTCTGCTGGGGTCAGGGAAAGATGCTGGGACAGAATCTGCCTGTCTTGAGAAAATATGTCGAATTGAGATGTAGGGATCTGATAAGGTCAGTGGACTGGGAGGGAATCAAGTGATGAAATCACTGCAAGTTCTCAGAATATTTCAGAAGAATTCAAAGCATGTTAATGTTGTGTTCCTGTTATAATAATTACTGCAAATACTTAAAAAGTATTTGAGCCACAACAAGCGGTGCTCTGGAATCAAACCCGGGTTGGCCACGGGCAAGATAAGTGCCCTCCTCATTGAACTAACGTTCTGGCCCACTGATATTTTTTTCACATAGGCTACAATCCATTAGAATTTGGGGGCTGCTTGGGCTATACCAAATGGTGCTTTGCGGCCCATGAAAGCGTGGGAGATAGAACTCAGGGCCTCAGATGAGCGACACATGTATTCTACCACCTGGGCGTTTTCTCTGATCCAAATAAACTGTGTATTTTGAGGAAAATCTTGAAAATGACCTGAGCCAGCCATGACTTGCACCATCTTTACACCGATAGCCCAGTGAAAAATAAGAGAAACATTTTACAAACCACAAAGGCAGAGCTCAGAAGCTTGATTTTAATGCAAATATTTCTATTTATCACTAGGTATAATAATGTTACCACCATGTGCTGCTGGAATACCACATGTTAAGCGTCATGGAGTTCTTTTTGCAGATCAGCAGGTAATTATAGTGGAGTGCTAGTCCAAAAAATACCACTCAGAGGAAAGAATGTTTCCCTCCTTCTAATTGCAAAAGGAAGAAAATTAAGACAACTAGAAAAAGGATAAGAAATGTACATATTGAGGGTTGGAGCGATAGTACAGTGGGTAGGGCATTTGCCTTGCACGCGGCTGACCTGATTTCAACCCCTGCCATCCCCTACTGTCCCTCAAGCACTGCCAGGAGTGAATCCTAATTGCAGAGCAAGGAGTAACCCCTGAGCATTGCTGGGTGTGACCCAAAAATAAAAAAAAGAAAGAGAAAGAAAGAAATATCGTTTGTTATCATGCTAAGTGAAATAAGTCAGAAAGAGTGGGACAGACATGGAATGACTGCACTCATTTGTGGAATATAAACATGAGACTGACACCCAAGGGCAGTACACACAGAGCCCAGGAATATTACTCTATGGTTGGTAGCCTGCCTCATGAGCTGGAGAGAGGACAGGTGGAATAGAAGAGAGATCGTTAAGTCAATGATAGTTGGAAGGATCACTCAGGATGGGAGATGTGTGCCGAAAATAGATAAAGGACCAAAGGTGATAGCCCCTCAGTACCTGTATTGCAAACCATAATGCCAAAAGTAGAGAGTATGGGGTACATTGTCTGCCATAAAGGTAGGAGGGAGATATTGGTGGTGGAAAATGGAGGGATGGGTGTTCGATCATTGTATGCCTGAAACTTAAACTCAAACTCAAGCTTTCTAGCTATATCTCACAGTAATTCAATTAAAAAAAGAAATGTTAATATTGTATCTGCCTAAGACAATTGTGTGCCTTTCTTTTTCCCTTTTCTCATGTGTTCATATTTTTACTTAAGTAATTAATTTGGTGGTGCAAGGCTTGGGCCTCACAACTGAGCCACATCCCTGACCAATATATTTAAATTTGAAATTTGTGAGTCTGATTTGATAATAATCATCATTTACTCTTTGTCTTTTCAGCAGACTTAAGCCACAGTCATAGATTGTAGAGAAATGAATTTAACAGACTTAAAAATAGATCTTCACAGGTAATCAATGAAGATCAAGGCCTGGACTTGCCTTCCCCAGGCCTCACTTAACCCTGGGCTGAAAGGAGGAACGATCATATAGAAGGCATTTCGTGGTCATCTCGAAACTCCTGGTTTGAAGTAACAGGTCTCCACCTGCTTTCCTGAGTATAATATCACATTTTTCCACTCCCCAGAGAGAACTATTTGAGAAAAAGCAGAGGCGCAAGTGCCTGAATCCAATGATGGTGTGGTCAAATCCTGTTACTGGACTTCCTCTTGCAAAGGAGAGAAGTGGGAAGAATCGATTCCATCTGATGTCATCTTGTCCTCCCGGCATCGATTTCATCCTGCCTGGTGTGTGTTCACCGCAGCTCTTCTGCTGAGGGGCAGTTTCTGCAGCCATAGGAGAAGGTGGGAAGGGGGACCAAGGGGCCTGTTTTAGCATCATTCAAAACCACATATGAGCTAGAATTAAGAAGTGGACTCATCAGTGGGAGGTTTCTGTTCTCTGTCTCTCTCTCTCTCTTTAGCTTTTTCTTTGGTTACACCCTGTGATGGCTCAGGGGTTACTCCTAGTTCTGTGTTCAGCAATCACTCCTAGCAGTGCTCAGGGGCCCCTGTGGGATATTGGAAATCAAACCTGGGTTGGCTGCATGCAAGGAAAGCACCTTACCTCTGGTACTATTGCTCCAGCCCCCATCTACTGAGTGTTCTTGGTGTTAGGCTTCTAAAGTACAACATCGTGTTTATTTGCATTAGTAAAACATGGTAGAGTGAACACCATGCCTGTGAAACCATGATAGGTAGAAGAGAAGCGGGATGATTTGTTGGTTCTAATTCTTAGGTGCATCCAAACCAACCGTCACAGAAAAAGCGCATTCTTCCTTTGGTTTTCCTTTCCGTTGGCTTCTAGGAGCTCTTGACCCAGCTGCCACTACGAGGTCCAACGATCAGGATTCAACCCTAGGACTTCCTCTAAACTCTTCTGCTGGGTCGAGCACTGCAATTGGTGAGGACAGGAAAGACTTGCAGATAGACCGCTTGCAAAGCTAAGCGGTCACATGTCACCTTCTCCTTGATATATTGTTGGGGAACGGAATGTGGGTATTGGGTTTTTGAGACACAGCTGACTGTGCTCAGGGACCTCCCCTGGCAGTGTGGGGAAGGATATGCCAACCCGCGTTGGTTGGGTGCAAGGCCTAACCCATGATCCAGTCCTTGACTTTTGTTGTTGGGATAAAATAAATGAAGAAGAAAATATCTCCGGGTGGGTCAAAATTGTGTGTAACGCAGCTTATGGCTTAACAGGTGACAGCACATTCCAGATGCTGCCCTGATCACTGCCAAGAATAATCTCTGAGTGCGGAGCCAGGAGTAAGCCCTGAACACTGCAGGTTCTGGTTCCTTCCCTGCCCCACCGCCCCCAATCTTTACAAAGGCATCAGATGTCAAACCATATGTGCTTGGCAGATTGGTAGGGACCGTCAGACTGCAGTGTGGCCAGTGGCGGAGATGCAGATGCCCGAGCTCTGGAAACAGCATAGAGGATATGAACTCTGGAGTAATGAATTTATTTTCTGGGGGTTACGTTTCTAAAGCACAACACCAATTATCAATTTTTAATTTTAGCCATTCCCAGCAGTGCTCAGGGTTTCCTCCTGGCTCTGCCCTCAGGAATTCCTCCTAGTGGTGTTCCGGGGACCCCATAGGATGTCAAGGATTGAAGCTGGGTTGACCGTGCGCAAGGTAACCTACTATATTATATCACTATATTATATATATTATATATATATATTATATCACTCTGGTCTAACATCGAGAATATTCTATGTTAATAAAATTCCTTTCAGTGAACACCAAACCTGTTTGTATTACAGGAAGATAAATTAAATGGTATGGTGGTTCTGAATTCTCACCTATATCTGAATCGCCCAGCGACATACCAACTCAGTGTTACCTGGGTTTTCTTTTTCTTTTGGCTCCTAAATGTTGTTGGCACAGACAATAAGGATTTGGACTTGAAACTTCCTGTCTCCTCTCAGGGCTCTCTTACCCCCGTAGAGAAAATTGAGGCATTGGAGATAATTCCACACTCTCCAAAGCGTACTTCTATCATTTTATCACAAAGATGGTAAGGACAGGGAAGAGATCGAACCCAGGTCTTCCACATGCACTGAAGACTTTTGAGCTTTTTCTGTGGCTTCCATCTTGGGGTTTTCAGCTGAGAAAGGCTATCAGAAGTGGACTGTAGACAAATGACCCTGTATCCTAAAGAATGAATTTGAAGGTGAGCTGGAGCATAGTATGCAATAGGTTGTGTGCTTGCTTGGTATGCAACAGACCTGGGGTTGATCTCTAGAACCACATATGGTTCCCCAATCCATTTAGGGTATGATCCCTGAGTGCAAAGCTAAGCGGGAGCCATTAGCACTTCCAGGGATGTCCCAGAAAAGAAAAAAAAAGAATGAATTGAGGGGAGCAAGTCTGGAAGCAGAACTACCCCAGAGATGGTTTGACTCCTAATCTGAGCTCTATTCCAGTGTGGCGTGTTAGAAAAAATTAGCAGAGAAAAAGTAGGATTACAGTGCAGGGCGGTGAGACAGGGGTGAGCCATCTGCACATCTCTGAGTATGACTGTGACAAGAGTTATCAACATTTGGATAGATGCTAAGTATGCCAAAAAGATTTTAATGACATCTTTAGTTCAGAGATTTTCGTTTTTCATCAGAATTGCAACTGTTGAAATATTTTCTCTGATAGCTATTGCAGCGCACGTGATCATGATTGGAGGAAGACAAGGAAGTAATTCTAAAAAATTACTGCAGAAGTAATTCTAAAAAAAAGTTTACCCTTATCCACAGTGGAGAAACCTGGGGGTGCAGCCAGCTTGAAGTCAGCCACGGTACGAAGATCCAAAATGTTTCTAGTTAAGTGAGAAAATAGTTAAATCTAGTTAAGTTCAGTTCTGCAGTCACTGGGAACGAAGGGGACTGTCCCCCAGACCTAGCTTCAGTATTTCAATGCCATTAGTCAATCTGGTGCACCTTCCTAAGATTTGAGCTCAAATTTAGGCTTCAGAGTCACAATACCTGTGGTATCTTTTGTCTCCAACTGACTTGAATCCACTTCTCATCTCTCGTCACTCTCTATTCACCAACATCTCACACCTTTCAGTATTTCCTTTTACCATGCCTGGAAAATTGAAGAGTGGAGGTAACCCAGTCCATTATTTTGTTGAAGTGTTTCTTAAAGAGTTTGAGGTTTTCCTCTCAATGTCCCAAATGCTCATGAATAGTGCTTCCCTCAGGGTTCGGCCAAGTCCTTTGAGACAGCCATTTCCAATGTAAACTCCCTTTTGGCATCTATGAATAATCTGAAGGACTTTGCTTACCGTCAAGCTCCTCAGGAGGTCGCTGTGAGATGTATGATAATCAGAGACATTAATGGTATCTTCCCCGGCTACTTTATGTTTGTGGAAGCTAGAGAGAATAAGGAGGTATGACACAGGATTTTTCTGTTAAGCTGGGGTCTCAAAGGGAAGAGTTTAGGGAACTTGGGTTGCTGAAGGGTTCTTGAGGACCTTCGCATGAGGGTTAGACCAGGTCAGCTTGTGGGAAGAAGGGACTATTTTTTCCTGGGCTCTGTGTTCCTGGAACTCTTAGGCGACTAGGCACAATCTTCTACTCCTGTGCAGCCAAAGGAAAAGAGTTTTAGGGGCTGGAGCGATACTACAGCGAGTGGGGCATTTACCCTGCACGCAATCGACCCGAGTTCAAATCGCAGCATCCATATGGTCCGTCGAGTACCATCAGGAGTAATTCCTTAGTGCAGAGCCAGGAGTAACCCCTGTGCATTGCCGGGTGTGACCCAAAAAGCCAAAAAAAAAAGAAGAAAAGAGTTTTAGAACAATAGTAAACAGGGAAAGGCATTTGCCTTGCACAGGACCAATCCAGGTTCAATCCCCGGAACCCTGACTGGTACTCTGAGCACTGCCAGGACTAATTCCTGAGAGCAGAGCCAGGAGGAATCCCTGAGCATCATGGGGTGTGACCCAATATCCCTCCCACACCCCCATAAGGAAGGAATATCATGGGAAGGAATATTTAAAGAAATAATTTTCCCTAATTTGGATGGATGGAGGGTTACTGTGGCCATTCTGGTTATTTTCCTTAGATAGGAAAGGAAGATAAATGCTGTTTGAAATACGGAACATGGTGGCACATTTCACTGTTGACCAGAGCTTTCTTCTTTTTCCAGATGTTTTTCCTTGCAGCTAGAAAGTGCAAGAAGTTTATGAGATCAGAATACATTATCTCCACTGACACTGTGGATTTACATCGTTGAATTACGTTGGCCAACTTTGGTGAGAGTCGCCTTGTATCAATGCCTTTTCTTTTGACAAAAAACATTAGGGGGTGCATAGCACCCGAGGCTCAACCTGTCACATGTTAGTGATCTCTTCTACAAGGCCTTAATGTCTCCAGGATAAGCTACAACAATCTCTACCCCCTTTCCTCTACGGAAAACTTTTGGGATAATTGGTAGCAGAGTATTCATAACAAGCAATAAAAAAATAAATTATTTAGGATCGGCCTTTGGAGCAGGCTTGTGTGGTGTTGTGAAGATTTGAAATAATGGTCGTGGGAAGGGGGAATGGTGGTGGAATTGGTGTTGGAATATTGAGTGCCATAAGTCATAGGAAGGTAAGATAAGGTAAAGGCCCTCCCATTGATCGTCGATTTGCTCAAGCGGGCCCAGTAACGTCTCCATTGGAGACTTTGTTGTTACTGTGTTTGGCATATCGAATACTCTCGGTATTCGATATGCCAAAGTCATAGTGAACAACTTTCTAAAAATAAATTTTTTTAAAAATTGAGGATGGGAGACACCTGATAAGACAGTCTGCATGCAACTGGACTGCATTCGAATCCTGGCACCACATTAGTTATCTGAGCAACACCTGAGGTCCCTCATGAACATAGAAGTAGGAATAAGCCCTGAGCACTCCTGATTGTGGCTCTACCCTGCCCTCCAACTTCTTTCTAATGAAATGGGCCACTCCTGGGGCGGGGGGTGGGGTAGTAAGATCAACTCCAGCAGCCGTCAGGGAAGCAACCCTTGCTTGCTTCCAGGAGAGATCTCTGAAGAGGTGATGGTGAGCATTTGGCTACTTGGCAATGAGCAAGGCAGAGAAACTCCCATTCTGTACAACATCAGTAGATTTGCTTCCGCAGGGGAAACCCAAAAACCATCTCGCTGACTCCGTGTCCTGCTTCTAGGGCCAACCTCACGGAGACAAAGTACACACTATACAGCAATAGTATGAATCCAAACCAGTGCAGGGACTCGAGAGACAAGTGCTCCATGCAGCAGGAACTCAGGACCATCACTTACTTAAGTGTCCTTGGGTGCCACCTCTGTCCCCAGGCCATCCTGCTGTGTTTCCACTTTGAAAGGTGGATTTCTCTCAAACAGGCCACTGCCTTTTTCTTTCCTTCCTCTTTTCTCCTCCTCTGTAGCCAACTATTCATTTTTTCTTTTTATAGCTTATTTTATTTTTATAAAGCTGTTCCAAATAACTTAGTACATTGAATAATCCAACACCAAGCTCCCCCACCATTCTAACTTCCCACCTCCATATTTAGAATGTTTCCACCCCGGCCCCCAAAGCAGGACCTCAATAATTTAGTTTGTATTGTTCATTTGGAAATCCGCAAAAAATGATACCAAAAAAGTTTCCTTAGATGAAAGTGTATGAAGATTGCTGACCCTTAATATGTTCTGAATGCCTGTTGCATTCTCTCTCCAGCAGTGCTCCTTCTGTTTTGATTAAATAGTCACGTGGTTTTAATTTTACATGATCAAGATTTTAATTTTACATGACCAACACCTTGTGTTAAGAAAATAATCCTGGACTGTAGCTATAGCACAGCGGGTAGGGTGTTTGCCTTGCACGCGGGTGACCCGGGTTTGATTCCCAACATTGCATATGGTTCCCTGAGCACCGCCAGGGGTAATTCCTGAGTGCAGTGCCAGGAGTAACCCCTGTGAAAAGAGTCTGATCCAAAAAGCAAAACAAAAAGAAAAGAAAGAAAGGAAAAGAAAAAGGAAAAAAAGAAAAGAAAATAGACTTACCCTGCCTTTAACGACAGTAAAAAAAAAGTTATGCCTTATTTTTCTATCTAGAAAAATCAAGCACTTGGATTTTGAAGGCCTAAGAGTATGACTGTGATCATTCCAAGCTCTACTGGGAGTGAAGAGCAGGTACCAGTTGAGTCAAAGAGTGTAAGTAGGAGCATAGTTGCTCAGAAAAGTCTATAAAAGAGATGAATACAAAAAGTGTGTGTGTGTGTATGTGTGTGTAGACCTTAAAATTGCATTATAGTTAAGTTGTTTGCACCAATGTTGACCTTCCTGATCTTAGTTTACTCCACCATTTCACCACTCCACTATTTCACCACACCACAAACAAATCCTACTTTTTTAATTTTACTTTGTGCAGGGGTCTGGACCATATGCCAGAAATCCAATCTGGGGCTCCAGCGTGCACAGTGTGCAGCGTATGTTCCAGTCCATGGTGTCATCTCCCCAGCCCTAAATGAAGACTAAGAATTCTGTCACTCGGGACCATTGTGAAAGTGATTGAATTGAAACAATTGAGTCTGGAGGGAGAAATGACAGATAACTTATTCTCATTTTTTAAATGACTTAATTTCTCCCTCCCCCTCCCCCCAGCTTTCTGGGTCACCCTCAGTGATGTTCAGGGGTTCCTCCTGTCTCTACACTCAGGAAATAACTCCTGGCAGTGCTCGGAAGACCCTATGGGCTGCTGGGGATCAAGCTCTGGGCAAGCTACATGCAAGGCAAAAACCCTGCCCACTGTACTATCGCCCCAGCCCCCAAATGGCTTCAATTTTGACATTGTTCTGTTGGATTAGTTCTCAATAGAAGAGACCGTTCCCCTGTGCTACTCTGTACCTCAGAGAGTGGAAATGATCTCTTGTGGTTCCTTGTGCAGAGTCACATACTGTTTCCCTTCACACAGATCTTCAAGATTTTTTTCTCTAAACAGAGAAAGAAAACCAAGGACAATATCGTTGAATTGATAAGCAAGAAACCAATTGGGAACCTTGAGACTCAGAGCTATCCCTTGCCCCAGTGGATAAAGAAGTCACAGAAGAGCTTTCAGCTCATTCACGGAAGTGAGCCTAAGTCCAGTGTCAGGGCTGGATGGAGCAAAAGGAAAGAGCATCTTTCAGATGGGGGAGGCCGTGTCTCTCATGAACCATTCTACTCAGGAGGGGAATGGTTTAGAAAGATGTGACTGCTTTCTAATGAGAACATTTCACAGTAGAATTTGAGTTAATTTCTTTTTCTTTCTTTCTTTCTTTCTTTCTTTCTTTCTTTCTTTCTTTCTTTCTTTCTTTCCTTCCTTCCTTCCCTCCTATCTTCCTTCCTTCCTCTCTTCCTTTCCTTTCTTCCTTCCTTCCTTCCTCCCTTCTTCCCTCCCTCCCTCCCTCCCTCCCTCCCTCCCTCTTCCTTCCTCTTTTCTCCTTCCTCTTTTCTCCCTCCCTCCCTCCCTCCCTCCCTCCCTTCCTCCCTTCTTTCTTTATTTCTTTTCGGGTCACACCTGGCAATTCTCAGGGGTTCCTTCTGGCTCTGCACTCATGAGTCAGAGCTCATGGGACCATGGGGTACCGGGAATTAAACCCAGGTCTTCTGCATGCAAGGTAAACGCTCTCCCTGCTGGGCTCTCCCCGAGTTTGAGTTTCTGAAACTTTGTGCTGAGGCATGCAGATTTAGAGATTCTCTGGGCCCAATTGAAGGTTTCACGTTTCAGAGATGAACTGCTGAGGAAAATTTGTTTGTTTGTTTTTCCTTCTTATTTGATTTTAGGGCCACATTTAGCCATGCCTGGGGGTTACTCCTTCTTTGTCCTCAGGAATCACTCCTGGTTGGTCTTGGGGGACCCTATGGCATGTTGGGGATCCAAACCAGGTCTGCTGCATGCAAGACAAAATGCCATATCAGCTGTCCTATGGCTGCAGGCTGAGATTTTGTTTCTGTCCCTTCAATATAGGTTTTTCTCTAGTCCACCTACACCAATGACCTCATGTCTTTCCTTCCCAGCTTCCCATGTGGTCAAGCAGCTTGAGCACGTGATCAAGCATGAATATGTCATGGAGTTCAGCCACCCTCTGTGGACAGTACAGGCATTTGCCATTGCTCTGTCAAGGTTTGACAGAGGTTGATGGGTTCATGAGGGCCAAGTCCGCCCCATGCATGACTGGAATGTTGTGAGTGGAATGACAGGGAGAGGTGGGGCGATATCAGGTCACTTCGTTCCTTCAACGAGTCATTTTCTACCTGGCCTGCCGAAAACAAATTAGGTACCAGTAAGTCTTAGGGGTGAGAGAGTGGGTGAGATATGGCAGCTGGTGACAGGCAGTCCCCAAGCCGGACATCCTTTCCCGCTCCTGCAGGACTAGCAAATGTTCTCCCCCAGTGCTTGCGGCTGGTACAAAGTCATAGGGAACGGAAACTCCAGGGATAGATTCAGTGCAGGAGGGCCACCAAGGGGACACAGATGCAGGACTGCAGCTGCAGATGTCAAAGAAGGTACAAGACAGGTTGAACTAACAGCATCGTAGAGATTCAACCAGGAGTCTGCCAGATAGCCAGGTACCAGAGAAATGACATTCTAATCCAGATAGGGAATCCAGCAGCAGGTCGAGAGACATCACAGCCACCTGGAGGTGGATAGAGAAACCTGGAAATCAGAGAATACCTTAATTGTTTGTTTATTTTTTTCAATTGTTCATTTAGTTTTTTAAAATTTTTTTGTTATTTGGATCTCTTCTTTTGATTTTTTCCCTTTTATTGAATCACTGTGAGATAGACCCTTACAAAACTGTCCGTGGTTAGGTGTCCATCACACAGGGTTCCAATGCCCATCCCTCCAGGAGCTGCTTCAGCGTCTTTAATTCTGTCTGCAGTTCTTTCATGTAGTCCTCAGGAACCACATGCCGAGGAACAAATCTACTGTTGTGGGACCATGTCTTGGTGTTCCAGAGTTGACCCTTACTCAGCGACTTGGATGCAGGACCAGAGAGACAGTGGACTTCTACATAATGACCTACCTGTGTCATCACCACAGAGAAAAAGTCACCACATGACTTCCAAGATAGCATTTTCCCTGCCCTCTTTAAACCAAAAAGTGGGAGAAGAAAAACTTGGACTCTGTCAGTTCTGTCCATCCTGAATTGGCCAACAATGGAAGACAAATAACCCTCAGATGAGTAGAGATATGGTCACCTTTGCAAAACAGCCAGAATACCCAACTCTCTTCTGTCTTCTCCTCCTCCTCTTCAGCTGGATACCATGAGCCCAGCCTCAGCCCCATCTTGGTTTTCGTTTCCATATCAGACAGCCGGGTGCAAAACCTTGAACGTGATAACACCACAAGTTTGAGCTCTCTAGACAGATGGAAAATTGAGTTATCGGTTCTGTCTTACCCCACAACTCAGAATGAATGCCTTCAGGGGAAAAGAGCCAATTCAATGGCCAGTACAGGATCATGGGGGAAAGTTATCTGGGACAAGGATCACGATTTTGCTATTTAGTTCTGTGATTTTTCAAAGTTTTGTTTCTGGGCTGTACACCCAGTGGTGCCTAGGGCTGACTCCTGGCTCTGCGGTCAGGGATCACTCCTGGCTGACTCAAGGTCCCCTTTGGGTGCTGGGGATGGAACCCTGGTCAGCTATGTTCCAGGCAAGTGCCTTAGCAGCTCTCTGATCTCTCTATGGTTTTGTGAAATTCTTGGAGTGGGGAAGAACTACACTGGATTCAGGATGTGAAAAAGGGCCTTGTTCAAGGAAGGCAGTATATTGACAACCAAGCTGTTGGCCTGAGGGGATGTGTCTTGAAAATATTTCAAACATGGCAGCAGCTCAAGACCTCACCGAGAAGAAGATGGAGAAATGGGAAATGATATTTTAAAGATGTTTACTACTTTTTTAAATCTCCCTGGCAAGAAGACTAGCTACTTTGGTTCTAACCTTTTCAAAGGAGTGACAATATTCCTGTCTCAATGCAAAGGTAGTCATTTGGGTCTCGGTTCTAACAGAAAAAGTGGTTGATGTGGGTTCTGCTGTTTTCCAGAATGTCTTAGATGTTTACCTTTCTGTTTACTAGGGAATGCCTAAGATAGAAACTTAGGGTTTTGCTGTTTCAAAGAAAACCCTACAAAGGAAACGTTGATCTGGGTCTTTGCTCTAGGAGAGAGAATGGTTAATTTATGTCTTGCTTTTTCTGATCAAGTGGGAAATATTTTTTTCTTAAGAAAAGTAAGTAGTGGGCCTGGAGCAATAGCACAACGGGTAGGGCGTTTGCCTTGCACTCAGCCAACTAAGATTCGATTTCCAGCATCCCATATGGTGTCCCCTGAGCATTGCCAGGGGTAATTCCTAAGTGTAGAGCCAGAAATAACCCCTGTGCTCCCCAGAAAAACCTCAGGGCACCTGGGATCTTGGATCATTAAAGGTCCAGAAACACTTGCTCCAGACCTCTGTGGGGATCCTGGCTCCTGAAAATGGCTGAGTTCCCCCACAAGCTGATTTCCAATCTTCCAGTTTTCTCCTGCCAGTCATAAATTATTTTACTTTCCTCAGGCCTCTTCCTCATGCCTGTCGCCCCAAGTCCTGCAACTCCAGAGATCCTCTGATCCGCTATCAGATAAACTGTCTCAGCTGCTGTACATAGGGCCAATTTCTTGGTCCCACCCTAGTCAGGGAACGTGGGGGCCCCAGGAAAACTCAGCACCCAACTTTGTCAGCAGGAAGTCCATTTGGAAGATGGGTTTTTGCTCTTGATCCTGAAAGGAATTATGGGTACAGGCTGCCAGCGGTGGGGAGTGTGTGTGTGTGTGTGTGTGTGTGTGTGTGTGTGTACGCGCGCGCGTGTTTGCGCACGTGAGCGTGTGTGTGTGTGTGTGTGTGTGTGAAGGGAAGGCTTGGGTGGGAAAAGAAGGTTGAATCCACCAGGAAAACTGGTTGCTTTAAAGGGTTGTGTTCAGTCTTGCTTGCTGTAATATTATCCTGTCACAACAGGACATGGAGAGCTGGGAGGGATGGGGGCAAAGTAGCAAATAACAGGAACACACTTTGCTCTCCTGAGCTGGGCAACACTCTCTTTGCTCCTCACCCCTGGCCACAGAGAGAGCAGTGTAGCCAAGGGTCGTGTCCATGTGCACGTGACTGTGAATAGGGATGATGGGAAGCGCAGGGGCCAGGGAGCTTGTAGGGGACAGTCCCAGACAGGCCCAGCAAGAGAAGCAGCAGGTCCCAACAGCAGTAGCATAAAGGACAGATTTCAGACCAGGACAGAGAAGGGCACAGAGACAAGACAAGACAAGACTCATCATGCACTGGAGACAGCAGACATTGATGTACAGGACCAGGCCATTGTACACTGGAGGTGAGCAGATGGCGAGTGACAGGACTAGGCTATCATACTCAGGACCGGCCATTAAGGGACAGGACGAGTCACGTCCTATATGGGCAGGAGATGCTTGGACTTTGGGGTTGACCAAAGTACAGTTTTCTTTTCCTTGGCTGACTTGAATTTACAATAAAATCACTTCTTAAAGCTTTGAAATTTGTATGGAAATGGCTCATTCAGTTGCCCTAGAGACTCAGGAATGTGTCCACTCTCGGGATAACTGGACTCCCTAAGGTACAGACCTCACGAGAAAGTGTGTCCTCTGTAGAAGTGGAGGCACATCCAGTGGTGCTCAGGGCATCAGAACTCCAGCCTGTGTGTCCTGCATACTGACCACACACCCCAGCCCATGCTTTTTGCTTCTTTGTCCAACAGTGCTCATTGGGCACATCAAGGCATTTCAGTTCTGAAATGTAGGTAGTTCACCTGGATTTTATGGTGGGTTTTTGTGGAGGAGGGTGTCACAGGGCTTACTCCTGTATCGGGAACCATGTGAGGTGCATGGGATCAGACTTGGGTCAGCTGAGTGTAATCATGTCTTACCCACTAAATAATCTCTCTTGCCACTTGACCGGATATTAAATGACCACTCTCCTCCCATTGTTCATCAATTTGCTTGAGCAGGTCCAGTAATGTCTCCATTTTTTGACACTTGTTGTTACTGTGTTTAACATATTCTATTTAATAGATACTCTTGGTAGCTTGTCGGGCTCTCCAAGAGGGGCAGAGGAATCGAACCTGGTTTGGCTGAGCTGGCTGGGTGCAAGGCAAACACCCTACTGCTGTGCGATGAAAAATAGTGTGGGACTAGGTGAAATGAGTCAGAAAGAGAGGGACAGACATAGGATGACTGCACTTATTTGTGGAATATAAAATACCATAATATGAGACTAACACCAGAGGACAGTGCAGACAAGGGTCAGGAGTTGGAAGCTGGTCTCATGTGCTGTGGGAAAAGGCTGCTGGGATAGAGAAGGTATCACAAAGTCAATGATGGTTGGAGGGATTGCTCAGGATGGAAGGTGTGTGCTGAAAGTAGACTAAGGAACAAACTTGATGGCCTCAGTATCTGTATTGCAAACCATAATGCCCCAAAGTATAGAGAGTAAGAAGGAAGGTGCCTGCAACAGAGGCAGAGCATGGAATGGGGTGAAGGTGGAGGGATGGATAGTGGGGACATTGGTGGAAATTTTGCACTGGCGAAGAGATGAGTGTTTGATCATTGTATGACTGAAACTCAATCATGAAAGCTTTGTAGCTGTATCTCACCGTGATCCAAAAAAAGAAAAAAAAAAGAAAAATCTACTGCAAATAAAGAAAAAAAATAATATAGCATGGGATGAGAGACTGTTGTGTTGGATAATACCGCTGAGGATAGTGCAATTGGAAGTGTTCAATAAGCAGTTTAGGAATATTCGAAGAGTTCAAAAGAAATTCAGGATTCAGCGGGTATCAGGTGTAAAGGTATAAAGTGCTGGGATTTGGGATGCAGAGGAGAAGGGAGGACTAAAGTCACAGGAATTGGGCCGGAGTGTTAGTACAGCGAGTTAGGCATTGACCTTGCATGTGGCTGACCTGGATTAGAACCCCAGCTTTCCATATGGGCTCCCAAGCATTCCTGAATGCAGAGGCTTGAGTCACCCCCTCAGAATCTCTGGGCATGGTCTAAAAACAAAACAAATTTTTTTCCTTTTTTGAGGTCTAAAAGGTAATTTATTTATTTAATTAAAAAAATTTTAGAGAGTCACCATGAGGTACAGTTACAGACTTACAAACATTCGTGCCTGTGTTTCAGTCATACAATGATCGAGTACCCATCCTTCCAAAAACTTCAAGAAATATTCTGACTGGGATGGAGGGCGGAAGGGAGGGAGGGAGGGAGGGAGAAAAGCGTCTTCTACAGAGGCAAGCTGGGGTGGGTGGGTGGGGGTGATGGACAGGAACCTCGGAAAATGGTGCTGGGAAATGTACACTGGTGGAGGGATGGGTGTTGGAACACTGTATGACTAAAAATTTAATCATGAACAGCTTTGTAAGGGTCTATCTCAAAGGAATTCAATAATAAAAACTTAAAAAATAAATAAAATAAATCTCCAGCCTATAGCCTATAGCCCCAACATCTTTTTTTGCCTGTCGAGTTCTCGGCTTAGGTATCTAAATCTTTAGTCTTCATTCTCCTACCAATTCTCTTTCAGATGGAGGTTGTTTGTCCAGCAGATCCGGGTCAGACAATGGGCTTATTTTTGTTTTTGAGGGGTGGGGTAGGGGCATCACTGCTAGTGCTCTGGCGATACTCCCAGTCTAGTGCTCAGTGGCAACTGTGGAACCGTGCTGCAGGAGATCAGATCAGATTCTCCCATTTACCACATATGCATTTGACCTTTTGCGACAACTCACTGGCCAGACTGTTCAGCCCAATAGGCCAGGATATATTTATTTTTCTATTTGTGTATATTTCTTTACCATCTACCTGGCATCATATGTGCTTCATAAATGGGGGATAAAATAATAAAGATGAGGAAACAGGCACCGTAAAACGAAAAACTCAAGGTCAAAATCTATAGCCAAGCTCATTGAAACTCACTGTTATCTCCCTGGGAGTAGATTATCCTTAACTTCCATTCACTTTAGTTTGTATAACGTTTCACTGAACATGCAGAAAGCCAGTCCTTCATTTGCCTTTAACTTGGACTAAGGGAAGTTACTGGATATCTGCTGCTAAGAACATCTAGAACTAGGGCCTGAGTGATAGCACAGCTGGGAGGGCGTTGGCCTTGCAGAAGGCCAACCCAGAGTTCAATTCCTGGCATCCTATAGGATCCTCTGAGCACTGTCTTTATCACAAAATAAAGATACCCAGAGCCTTAAAGAAGCTCTCATGTGAAAATTATGTGGAGAACGTTCTGGAAACCAAGTGTTCTGTTTCCATCAAAATCTACTATATGCATTTTATGGGGTTGCTATAAGAAAGTTCTTTCTTTGTCTTCACATAGTTCTTTTACTGTATCTATGCCCACATCACCTTTTATACGGTCACCAGGAACATTGAGTTAAGGCCCACCTCAAACACCTCATTGGAATCTCACCCCCTAAAAAGTCATTCTGATCTCAGTGGGCCCCACTGGTAGCGTATGTGAAGTTGCCAGGAGAAAGACGGTCACTTTCTCCCCATCCACCTCTGTCACCCGGGAACCAGGGTTACTAGGGTTTTGTCTTGCCTGCAGAATAGAATTTCAGGAGTAGACAAGCAGTGAAGTGAAACAGATTTTACTTGGAGGTTTTGAAGGAAAGGAGGGAGAGAAAGTGAGAGAAAGTGGAGAGCAATGCACTCAAGAGAGAACCCGGGCTTCTCCAGGGGCGGAGAGAGCCCTACACACACTCCAGCATTAGACCTGAAAGCAAGAAAGTCCACCGCTCAAGAGGGGAGATGCGGGTGACACATGTGCTCGGTCACATGGGCACAAGCAGTACATGGGCTCGGGCAGCATATGTGCTACCTTCCCTTGTTCAAGGTGACCTTTATAGATTTTCTCCAATCTGCCCCCTTGTGGGGCTTTGACCTAGGTCAACGTCCCATTGCTAAGGAGGTTGCCTAGGCAGGTTGGGAGTGGTGATGATCTTCTTTGAAATCCCTTTCCTGGCCTTTTGTTTCTGCAGGAGCTTTTCTGGGTCTGTTGCTGGCCATAGGTGAGTGCGTGATCAGTCCTTAGTTCCTGTTTTCTGCAAGGTTGGCCTTCACAACTTCAGAGCTATTCCCGGGAAATTTACTGCCTTTACCTTGGGAGGGGGAACCTTCCCTATCTGCCTGCATGCCTACATCAATTCCCTCCAAACCATTAGGAGGTGCTGGGCGTTAGGACGTTAGGAGCCCTCAACCCTGGCCCCAGAGGAGTGACTCCTGAGTGCAAAGGCAGGAATAAATAAGCCCTGAGCACTGCTGACTGTGTCTCCCTCCCCAAAGATGCAAATCCTAAGGCTCCCAGTGCTGCCCAGGTAGCTGATTACTCGATGTGGTACCAGGGTACCATGTGATACTGGAGGTGAGCCCAGAAAAACCATCTACACGCAGAGAAAGCCTTGAACACAGGGATCACTGAAATCTCTCACATCTGTCATTCATAAACCTAATCCCCCTGACATAGTGCTTTCTTTTCAATACACAAAACAAGTACTTTTTTGTAGGGGCGGGGGCAAGGCACAACCAGAAATCCCCAGGAGTTACTTCTGGCTCCGCAGGCAGGATCACTCCAGGTGGGCCTGGGAGGGGAAGGGTGATCCCCAGGTCATCCCCTGCAAGGCAAACGCCCAGCAGTCCCTAAAATCTGAATTTCAACTTACCTTGAATGCATCATTCAATTTCTCCCAGGCCTTGGGTGGGATACACAGTGCATCCATTATCTCTGGGTTCCTCAGGGCTTGCCCTTTGACCATTTTTTTTTCATTTTTGTGTCCCACCTGGGTGATGCTCAGGGGTTTCTCCTGAATATGCACTCAGGAATTACTCTGGGAGTGTGGTGCTTGGGGGATCCTATGGCAAACACTCGGCTTCAACCTTTTGATGTCTTAAATATACACTCCTAGTTCATTCTTTATGTTACAGTTCTCAAGTTCAAATTAAACTGGTGACTTCAGTACTATGATGGAAAGGGAATTGCTGATCATTGCAATTCAGGGAAACACAAAGATCTTCCCATTCTGTACACTCTTAAAAGTTCTTGCCACTGTGTATTTTCATATGCCTACTAAGGTTTGTGTTCCTGGTGAACCTGAATTAACCTCCTGAGTTACCTTATATAACAAACCATAATAATAATGTAATGATTACTATTTCCTATGCCAGTGTTCCAGCATTTGGACTTGATGTGTATGTTAACCTGTAAATAATGGGTCCTTTTTTTTTCTTTTTTTGGGGCGGGTCCCACCCAGAGATGCTCAGGGGTTACTCCTGGCTTTGCACTCACGAATCACTCCTGGCTGTGCTCGGAGGACCATATGGGATGCTGCAAATCGAACCTGGGTCGGTCTCATGCAAGGAAAACACCCTACCCGCTGTGCGATTGCTCTAGCCCCTGTAAATAATGGGTCTTGATGATGGAATCCAGGTGAAAACTGATTAAATATGAACTAAGTAAATGGGTACCAAAACCACCCCTCGATAACAATTATCAGTGTCACTCTTTTTGTTTTCTTGTGTTTTTTTGGTCAAACCCAGAGATGCACAGGGGTTACTCCTGGCTCTGCACTCAGGGATTACTCCTGGCTGTTCTTGGGGGACCCTATGGAATGCTGGAAATTGAACCCGGGTTGGCTGCATGCAATGTGAACGCCCTACCCGCTGTGCTATCACTCCAGCCCAATGTCTCATTATGGCTTGTACATGAGGCAGAGACCCCGGTTGGCGGGGTTTATGATAGAGATCAACCAGGACGTTGCAGTGAATCCTTTGGAATGGAAAAAGAGGCAAACCGCCATACTTCAGGCCTTCCTCTGTTATGTTTTGAGGAGCGCTTTGCTTACGCCATTCTCTTGGCTCTGAGCTCATCCATACCTTCGAGGGAGGTCATAGGTATTCTTATGGGGATCTGGACTTTGAATCCTGATCAGTCTTATGCAATCAAGCACCTTCCCGCTGTATCAGCTCTGCACTCCTAGTATTCAGATTTTCATTAGATTTCCCTAAGCATTGAGGATAAATATTTCTGAAAAGTTTAGGATAATAGCCCTGTCATTATTCTTTTATAGGGTGGATTAGAGATAGTTGAAATGGTCTTTACTGTGCACAGAAAGATTTCTGATGGTTCTATGAAAGGATGGAACAGGCCCCTTGATCAAAATATTTTACAAATTGTGGGAACCTGGCAGATGCCCAAACTCCAATCTCAGCAGGTAATAACATCACCTGTGATGACTAACTATAAAGGGTGGTCACACTCCTGGATTTTACTCTTCTCATTTCAGTTATATTAGGAGAAAAGACGACAAAATGTTGCATTTGCAAGTGGTAAAATCTCAACCCTACTAGCCACCAGAATGATTCTGACCATTTTTGGTCTGTCCAAAAGACGAAGTCTACAAAATGATCTAGTACACTTTGGTGTCCATTAGCTCCTATGTGCCTCTGTTCTTAGGGCTGGTCCATACATGGATTTATTTATTGAAGTATGTTTTATGTAATTTATGCCATACTTGGCAGTTCTTAGGCATTTGAGTTGTTTTTTGATGCCAGGAATGGAACTCAGGAAAACCATGTTTAACACAGCATTAAACCATAGTACTAACCTCTTTTCCCATACTCTTGGTTGAAAACGTGTTTCTAGACCTGCATCCTGGGGTTTCCTTTTACGTTCTTATAGAGCATGTTTTCAAGGGGCAGAGTGTTCACTGTACAGTGCTCTCTGATGTTCTTCCCAGCCTTTGGTCCTGTCCAGTGTTTCTCCACCTCTCTGGGTTGCTGCTAGGCCAGTTCCTCTGCATCTTCAGGACTGGCTTCAGAGACACTGTACCCATTTTGATTAATGACTTCCCAGAGTAACTCATTGTCCCAGGAGCCATTCACAACCTACTTGTCTGTTTTACTTTGAATCAACCTGCTTTTGTTTTTCTGATGGACGTTTTTGGGAGCATTGGTTCTATGTTTGACCAGTACAGGACCAAGGGACTCCACCTTAACTCGCTGCCCTGAACTCCCTGACCAGCCCCTCCAGCACTTGCCTCTCCTCTTTTTTATTCGACCTCATCCCCTTTGCACTGGTTCACCTGGGCTGCCATAATGGTCTGTCTGCACTTGGAACCTGGCACGTTAAGGCTCCTTGGTGAAATGGATGATGTCACAGACGGGAGTCTTCCATGTGCACCTTTACTTCCTAATGACATCAAGTGGATCAGGCCTCCTACAGGCTTGTGTTTAAAGGACAAAATGATACTTCAGTCGAAGGGGGGCACGAAGGCCAATTAGTGGCAGGACATGTGGACCTCTCACCTCCAGTCCCTGTAATGTGATCAACGTGATCGTGCCAGCTTTTGGGACACTTTTATGGTTGTTTTTCACTCCCCCTCATCCATATCCAGTGGGTTCCTGGGGTCTGCCTAGCTCCAGAGGCTTTAGGAGAATGTAGAGTTTTGATGCTTGCATTGGGAGGATTTATCATGGCACATGGGTCTCGGATGTGAGCTTGGGGGCATCTTTGTCTCCAGCTCTGCGATGGGGCAGCATGGCCTGGGTGCGGAGCTGAACATGGGGGGCTGTGGGTCTTGAGGATGCCGGACCTGCTGATGGAAGAAGTCTTCACCATCCCAACCTTCTCAACCAGGGGTTGTACCAGGCCCTGCCCCGCAGCTTTCGGTGTAGACATGTGTATGCAGAACTGCCAGATCACTTTGAGGGGCAGCTCCTCAGCCCCCAATGATGAGGGACCCTGTTGAAGCCTGCTTTTTCATTGGCACCTGCCAAGAAGAATCCTGGGGGCCTGGTACTAGCATGTGGCTGAGGGTTGTAAATAAATAAATAAATAAACGTTGGGACTTAGAGAGATGGTCTTGGCGGCTGTATTTTTGTGAATTTTATTTCCTTCGGAAATACAAAGACTCTCTGCTTGACATGTTATCTGTTCATCTCATCTCTCTCTATCTATCCCAGACCTGGCAACCCCTAGCTGTTTGGATCACCTAATCCTATCCCACAAACGAGGAAAAATGAACCTTCCTGACCAGGAAATTACCTGGTCAGGAATATTTGAAGCTTGGCCCTTTAAGGCTCTGGGTGAACGTGCAGGTGACATCACAAAATCCAGGTCCTTTATCCGCCTGGCCTGGGCATTCTGTGCGGAAGTGCCAGCGGGTCGCGTGGTTGCAGAAGGTGAGGAGTGGGTGAGGGGGCACCCTGGGCGGCCAGGGGGGTCCGGGAAGGTTGGTTCCCCGCCGCCCGCCAGGGTGGTCGCTCTGAGCGCCTGAACGTCCGCGGTCCTTGCCTTGTGGGTGGCAGGGTCGCTCCGTGTTGGTGGCCCAGGGTGGCAGCCCCTCAGCCGGGACGCACAGAGCGGTCCTGCCCAGAGGTTTATCTTGTTTATAAATTAATTTTGAGGGAAACACGGTCATTTTTACTGAGGAGAACTTACCTAGAAAGATGCGTAAGTGGGGAACGTGGCCGGCCGGGTTCTATCCCGGCAGCCCACAGCGTCAGATCACCGCCTGGCATGAGCCCAGAGTCCGGAGTAACCCCCCAGTCCCTCCAAAAAAGGTGGGTGGGTAGAGAAAACATGTGGTGGAGGAGAAAAATGAATTTGAAGCTCTAAGGTCATTCTGAAAGCTTCAGAAACAAGGACAAAAATCGAACAAACAAAAGTGAAAAAAAAAGTTTTAATTTTTTTTTTTTTGCTTTTGGGGTCACAACTGGCGATGCACAGGGGACCATATGGGATGCTGGGAATGGAACCCGGGTCGGTCCCGTGCAAGGGAAACACCCTACCCGCTGTGCTATCGCTCCAGCCTGTTTTAATTCTTTTAATGTGTTTTAGACCCTTACCCGATGGCACTCAGGACTCCCTTCCTGGGGATCCGAGGACCCTTTGGGGTGTCGGGATGTGAGGCCAGGGCCCTCCCTGCTGACCCGTTGCTCAGGCCCCTCACAAAGCAGAAAGTGTCAGAGTTAGAGGGAGCCTCAGTCTCCCCCCAGATCTGATGGGGCGTGTGAGGGATCCTCAGCATTATCTTAGTTTTGGGGTGATGACCAGCACCTTGTCAGCCACAGGGGAGGGTGGATCATCCCAGCAGTGTCCCCAGGACATCCCGTTACTGGCCCCCTTTCATTCCTTAGGCGGATTGTGGAGTAGGGCTAAAGCATGGGATTCCCATTTCAAAGGGACCTGTGGGCGCATTCTTTTTCCTCGTGGGGGGGTGTTGAGCTCCACCTGGCAGTGTTCAGGGGTCACTCCTGGGGTTTCTCAGGGTACCCCATATCTGGGTCAGCAACATGAAGGAAAAAACACCCTCCCCTCTGTCCTGTCGTTCTTGGGGGGTGGCGGGGCTGGATGAGGGGAGGGGCTGGGCATATTCTTTATTTGCTTGGAGCTCAAAAGCATTTGTCAGAGCCTTTGATTTTCACTGGTTCTTGTGCATTCAGTGGGTTCTGGGAGTTCAGGGAGGTGGGGGGCTTCTCTTTCCTTTTTATTTATTTATTTTGCATTTTGGGTCACACCCAGCGAGGCATTATGGTTACTCCTGGTTCTAAATTCAGCAAACATTCCTAGTGGTGCTAGGAACCATAAGGGATGCCCAATATTAAACCCAGGTTGGCCGCCTTCAAAAGAAATGCTCATTTGTCTCTGTTGTCACTCAGGCCCCAAGGTGTGGAGCTTTAAGCCAACTCAAGTTGCAGTCTGGAGGGGTGCATCACGGTGGTGGTTAAGTGGGTCTTGCAACCAAATATGCAATCTTAGCAGGAAGTAGCTGGGGCACTTCCAGAATGTGCCCTAAACCCTCTAATAATGCAATTTAGGATCACTATTGGCAACCACAACTTTATTCATTTAAATGAATTAATTATTTAGTCTGTAGGAATTATAACTGCAATACTCAGTTACTTCTCCTGCCTTTGCACTCAGGGATCACTCCTGGCTGGGCTCAGGGCACCGTATGTGATGCCAGGATTCAAACTTGGTTTGGCCGAGTGCAAGACAAGCACCTCACCTGCTATACTGTGTCGCATATCTCTTTACACAGAAATTTCTTTTTGTTTTTGGATTTTTAGGGTCACACTCAGCGATGCTCAAGGTTTACTTAGGCTTTGCATTCAAGAATCACTCCTGGCAGTACTGGGGGACCATATGGGATTTCGGGAATCGAACCCGGGTTGGCCGCATGGAAGCTAAACTCCCTACCTGCTGTACCATCGTTCTGGCCCCAGAAATGTCTTCATTACTTAATTTATTGTACTTTTTTTGGCCACAGCAGCACTCAGTGCTCAGGGGTTACTCTTGGTTCTGAAATCATGATCATTTTTAGCAGTGCTGGAGTGGGTGAGCCTATGTACTGTTGCATATTGACCCCGGCTTAGCTGCTTGAAAGAAAAGCACCCTATAAACTTATTAGCTTTGCTAAACCTATGTGATTATATTTTCTCAGAGAAAAGTATTTCTGCTTCACCTGCCCAGATTCCAAACATCTCCACTGTCCATCTCTCCAAGACCAGGGGTGTGCCCTGCTGTTGAAGTGAGTACTTGCAGAAAGGGGTTTTCCAGGGACCAGCTGCAATAGGTTGTAAATGTCTCACTCTAAGGGGCTGGTGCAGTAGTACAGCCAGGAGGGCGTTTGTCTTTCTTGCGGTCACCAGAGTTATCCCTGCCACATTACTAGGTGATATTGTCCCCTGAGCATCACTAGGTATGACTCCAACCCTTCCACTCCAGAATTTGTCTTGACACATGAGCATTCTTTGAGTATCTTTTTGGGGTTGGAGTGTTTCTCCTGTCTTTCCCTCTCCCCCCTCCCCGCTCCCCGCTCCATTTGCTACAAACTTGGAGATAGTCAGAAACTCTACCTCTCTTGTGTCTGTGAGTCTGAGATGAAGGGGGAGCCATGCCATGTCCCCCAAAGGTAAATCAGGTGCTCAGCCCTCTGAGCTCCTCTCCTTGGGTGTATCTCACTACTTGGGGAGCAGATGAGATTTGGGGCCACACCTGGTAGTACTTGAGGTCTGTGTCCTGCTCTGTGCTCAGGGACACTGGATACCAGGGAAGGCCATCTGGGCTTCCATGTGGCTGGCATCTGCTTCAGTCTGGTGTGCTCTCTCCTGTTTATACCTTCATTGAAAGGTATAAACTTACATGTGAAAGGTATAAACTTACATGCTTACATGTGAAATTTCTTGAGCCCCTTCAGCAGATGGCTGTTAGGGGAAAATGAAGGAGTTGGAGGCTCTGAGCAAAATTATGGACTTTAAAATCTCGTTTTTGCTAAATTTAAATTTTCTTTTTCTCTCTCTTTTTTGTTTTTGGGAGACAACGGTAATCCTCAGGTGTTATTTCTGGCTTGGCACTCAGAAATCACTCCTGGGAGTGCTTGGGGGACTGTATGTGATGCCGGGTACCGAACATATGCACTACCAACTGTACTATCACTCTGGCTCCAAGTATAATTTTTTATCCTCTTTTTCTTTTATAAAATCATGTACCCATAGGAGTAAAATCATAGTCTGAAAACCTGGCCTGTAAGCTCTAAGAATTTCTGGATGTGGTCCCAAAACAAAACAACAAGTCCAGAGGACTGACCTTTCAGAATATATTACTAGATTTCACACCTCTTCTGTTGGCAGTTAACCCCTCATTGCCTTTATTTGTGCAGGAGGAGGATTGGCTATGCGAGATTTTGCCAAACCCAGCAGTGCTCCGGGATCACTCCTTGGCAATTCAGGTTGTGAAGTTAAGTCTTTTGCATTCATGACAAGTGCCCTGCCACTCATTGTCAGCTCTTTCGGGCCGCTGCAAACCTTTGAAATTGCAGACTGTACTTCTGGCTCAGGTTTGCACCAGGAGGCCCCAGGTGCCAGCAACCCTGCCCTGACCTCTGTCTCCCAGCTGGGCCTCATCGCTGCCCCCTGCCTGTATCTTTCTCATAAGGTTCACACTATTTATATAGAATTTGAATTCCTGTGGTCAGAGATAGGCCAGAAATGCAGGACCTGTCCTTGCAAGCAGTCTGCCATGGTACAGTCTCCTGCACAACGCAGGATTCCCCAAGCACCTCGCAGGTAAGCTCAAAATTCTGCCACCTTTAGCAAAATCCAAACCTGCATTCTATAAAACTGGTTGGTGGAAGTTGACTTGTGAACAAATTAGATATAGATATAGATATAGATATAGATATGCACACATACACAAACACACACACATATATATGTGTATATATATATGTACACACATATATATGTATATATATATGGTCATACCCTGTGGTTGCTGCCAAAAGGTACCAAACAATACTCAGTGTGGTGCCGGCGTATACAGGTCAGCCGTGTACAAGGCCAGTACCCTACCAGACTATAGATCTGGCATCTAAATTTATTGATTAATTTTTGGCTAGCTACACCCAACGGAGATTAGAGTTTACCCCGGCTCTGTTCTCATTGATAATGCTAGGATTGGGGACCCTCTGAGGTGATAGAGATTGAACCTTGGTCAGCTATGTGCCAGACAAGCAACTCATAGTCTGTGCTTTCTCTGTAGCCATCATAAAAATGCTTCTTTGCTAAGTCGAGAAAGTTGTGCTCTTTTTTCTGATTAACTATACAATTCACTTTTTTTTTTGCTTTTTGGATCACCCCCATTGATGTACAGGGGTTATTCTTGGCTCATGCATTCAGGAATTACTCGTGGCGTTCTTGGGGGCAATTTGGGATGCTGGGAATCAAACCTGGGTTGGTCATGTCCAAGGTAAACACTCAACCCGCTGTCCTATCGCTCCAGCCCCCCGGCACAGTTCACTTTTTTGTGTTTTTGTTTTTGGATCATAGCCAGAAGTGCTCTGGGCTTACTCCTGACTCTCACTCAGGAGTCACTCCAGGGGGGCTTGTGGCACCCAATGAGAAATGGGGTTTGAACAGGATTTACACGTTAACAGATGTTCCTGGTCTCTCTTGGCGGCTCTCTCTCTCACTGTCCACATTTGGTGTTCTCGAGCCACTTCTCCACCCTGAACAGCTGTTGCTTTGGACCGATGAAAGTAGAATGAGGACCAGACTGGTTGCTGATTAGTTGCCCTTTATTCAGTCTCTTTTCTCTCCCAGCTCTATCCAACCCTCTGTCTAACTCGCTCCTCAATACTCTCTGTGACTCCTCTCCTATCTCCCCAGCCACTCTTACGCTCAGCTCTCAGCCTTCTCTCTAAGTTGCAACCATGTCCTCTAACTCTGTGTCTCTTCTTCTCTCACTGTATCATTGTCATCCTGTTGTTCATCGACTGACTCAAGCATGCCCCAGTAATGTCTCCTTCTTCCTATCCCTGAGATTTTAAGAAGTGCCACATTTGAGGCTCTTTCAGGGTCAGGAGAAAGAGAACCATGATTGTTTGCGGGGTCCCGCAAACCACTCTCCGACCCGCGGAGGTGGCCCTAGGATCCATAGGTGCAGGGAAGGACCGACCGAGTGAACACAAGACACAAGAGACAGAGTATAATTTAGAAATAGAGAGAAAAAGGGACAGCACTTTATTGAGGGATACAGGCTGTTTATATAGGGTCCGGGCAGCTCAGTCAGGAGCAGAAGCAATATAACCATATATGGTAAGGTCAGCAACAAGAGTTTTACCTAACATTCAAGGTAGACATTTGTACATCAAAGTGTCTTGTGGCAGAAGGTGCATCCTGAGCTTTACATTTGTATATCAAAGGGTCTTAGGGAGTAGATGCATCCTGGAGGTTACTATAGATAAGGCCAGCTAAGCTAACTGTCAGCCTGATGTTGCTTGCTATAGATCAGGCATCCACTGAGATCAGGAAGTCCTGGGAGACTGTCACCAATGTCTGTCCCAAGCAGTTCCTAGCATGGGAACCACGGTCAGGGTCTATGAGAGGGCTCTTGACTTCCCACAATTGTACTTGTTTTTGGCATATTGAATACACAATGGGGAGTTTGCCAGATTCTGCAGTGTGGGCAGGATACTTCTGGTAGCCTGCCAGTTTTTCCAGAGTAAGACTAGATAATAAGATTTCGTGTGGCCATGCACTTCCCAGAGAACGGTTTTATTGTCTTTGGGTCTTGGCCATTGATGGGATTACACGGCACCGGGGACAGTTGGTGGGTGTAATGCCTACATACTGGAAGATGGGAGATCTGGGTGGAGGAGGCCCAGTCCCAATACGAGCAGCTTGGAGATCTAAGCCCCAGGTCCTGCACACCTGGGTTCCTCTGCTGGTTCCTTCATGCGTGAGGCTCGTCCGAATGTGTGGAGAGTGGTCTTAAGCATGGCTTTGGCTCGAACCAGAGGTCTTCAGCTGCTGGGGATCTGCTCGGGGTTGGGAGGGAAACTCAACACACCGTCCTCCAAAAGGCCCCAGTAAGACAGCCAGACACGGAGGCAGGAGACTGTGCTGTTCTCTTCCATGAGCAGGGTTTTATAGTCTCTGGGTCTTGGTCATTGATGGGATTACACAGCACCAGGGGCAGTTGGTGGGTGTAATGCCTAAATACTGGAAGATAGGGGATCTGGATGGAGGAGGACCATCTCTTTTCTCAGTCTCCTTCATTCCCCCGTCTCCCTGAAGCTGCTCTTTTTCTTCTCTCACCACGACCCCAATCTACACCTTCCCACGGAAGCACAATGAAAAATGGTTTTCCAGACTTCCCCATCACCTGCAGCCCACAAAGGAAAAGCAGCCCTTAAGGTGTGTTACTCCTCTCCTTAGACCAGCAACTTAATTGACATATTTAGTTTTATTTCCTAATGATTACTATTCTTTATGGACACAGAAATAGACACTTTTAGGCTTCTTGGTGACTCTCCTGGGGACTTCTCACCATAGATTCAGAGTCCAGTGCTCAAGCCGGATCAATCACTCCTTATCCCAGCAGCATCCAAGTCTAGTTATTATTTTTTGATTCATGACAAATTTGTCCATGACAAGGCTCTTATAGATAAGCATTATGGTACTTTTGGCAGGCCGATTTCGATGCCAGGGTAGCTAGCTCACCACTTGCCCTGGGTCCATCTAGTCCCTCATCACACCCTTCTTTATGAGATCGAGGAAGTAAGGGCAACTGAGGCTTCAGTCAAGAGAGCAGATGTCCAGGAGGTAATATTATCTGTAGACCATCAACTCTCAAGCTCAGGCTTGTCTTTGTAACTGTCTTCCTGTATCCATACAAAAAGCAATTGCTCTGAAATAGCTAACCATGCAAAAGACATTAAGGAGAAGAGAAAGACAGTACTTACAAGTCAAAGTCTGATCAGTTGACAAAGGTAATTGAAAGGTTATAGGCAATCAACAAACATAAGCTCTCACCTGCCAGGGAGCAAGGGCAGACCACTATTATCCTACAATACCTGGTGGTACTCAGTGGTTTCTCCTGGCTCTGCACTCCGGTATTATTTCTGATGGTGCTCCGGGAGACTCTACAGGATCCTGGGGATTGAACCTAGGTTTGCATTGTGCAAGCAACACCCTACTCAGATGTACAGTTGCTCTGGTCTCAGTTGGAGAGTTTAGATACACGTAACTGTGCACAGAATGTCGTTTGAAAGGATGGAAGGGGTGCCTTAATGAAATCTTTTATAAGTGGGAATATGGGTCAGGTCCCAAGCTCTCCGCATCCCAGCAGACCATTCCATTTACCTGTGATTTCTGACAAGGATGGTCACATTCCTGGATCCCACCCATGTCACTTTACTAATAGTAGAGGTAAAAAAAAGGAAACATTTACGATTGGATAAAGCAAAATTCTATCCATATATTAGTCAGATGGTCCTTAGGGGACCCTTTGGAATTCTGGACATTGTACCTAGATTGACTGCATGCAGCGCACTGTACTAACCTGATACTCTCAGTTTCAAATCATGTTTCTGAAACTGCCTCCTAGGGTTTTCTTTGTAGCTGAGAGACCACTTCTCACGTGATGTCAAGGGGTGGATCATTGGCCAGACCTTGCTCTCTGATGTTCTTACCAGCCTTTGCTCCTGTTCAATGTCTCCAACTCTCTGGGTTTCTACTATGCCAGTTCCTCTCTGAATCCCCAGGGTTGGCTTCAGAGTCACTGCTTTCATCCCCATCTGGATTTATTACTTCCCCAAGAAACTCATTGTCCCGTACCCTACCAGCTACCTACATGCCGAGCTTGATTTCTTTTGACATGAAAACTCTCATGGCATAGACTAATAATTGGAATCCTTCTCTGTTCCTTTACATGGAAGCAGCCAGCCCTCGTGGAATGTCTCTTACTGCACACTGTGATAAAGGCTCAAGTGAGCAATTTGGCCCTCATCCCCACAGGGATGTCAAGACAGGTGGGATGTGTTCTGAGGGTGATCAGAAGATCACTCTTCCCATGTCCTCAGCACCATCACTTTCCCATAGAAGCCCATATTGGACAGAATCCCCAGAAATGTAAGCACTGAGGACAAACTTTTGAGTCCAGCCAGACCCCGGTGGGACTATGTGAACATCCACACAGGAGAGAAACCGTTTAATTGTAAGGACTGTGGGAAGGCCTTCAATGGATCCTCATACCTTATACACAGGAGATTTCATACTGGAGAGTCCATATGTATGTAAGGAATGTGCTGTGGCCTTTCTCTGACTCATACATCTTAGTATACACAGAAAAAGTCACACTGGAAAGAAACCATATGCATATATGGAGTGGAAAGTCTTTGCTTATTCCACAAGACTTAGTACACAGAAAAACTCACACTGGAGAGATAACTTATACTTGGGAGCAATGTAGGAAGGCCTTTGCTTCTTCCTGAAGTCTTAGTTTTCATAATTTCTGTTTTGTAGAAAATCCTTATATATGTGAGGTTAGTGGAAATGCCTTTCATTTCTTCTCAGGTCTTTCTGAGCATACGAATGTTCATACAGGTGAATGAAACACTATTCATGTCACTACTGTGGGAGGGTCTTCACTTACTATTCAAACTTTTTTGTCCATAAGAAAATGCACATTGCAGTGAATCTATATATATATATATATATATATATATATATATATATATATGTAAGGAGTGTGGCCAGGCCTTTGCTTATTTCACAATCCTTTTGTGATACTGAAATTTTCATACTGGAGACAAACTTATGTTTGTAAAGACTTTGGCAAAACCTTCACTTTCCCCTAACTCCTTATTAAACATAGGAAAATTCATACTCGAAGAAAACATAGGTAGTGGTGTGGGAAGATTTTTACTCAATCCTCAAGCTTTGCTGTGTGAGAAAAATGTATCCTGGATTGAGGCCTTATATATGAAAGGACTGCAGGAAGATTTTGATGCAATTGGCATAGCTTTCTGAACAGGAAAATTCACAGTGGAGAGACCTCATAAGTGTAAGGAATGTGGAAAGGTCTTCAGTTTGTCTTCAGCCCTTACTGCGCATGTGAAAAGTCATTTTGCAGTGAAAACTTATATCTGTTAGGAGTGTGGGAAGGACTTTCCTGGATCCTCAGGCCTTATGCATAGGAGAATTCACACTGGAGAGAATCTATATATAAATATACATATTTATATATATGTAAGAATATATATATTATGTAAGAACGTGGAAATCGTATTATTCGCACCTGTGACTTTAAAGAGAATCCTGGAGAAAATCCTGTAGGTAAGGAATATAGGAAGGCCTTCATGTTCCCTCAGGCTTTAGTAAATATAAAAGTTATGCTGGATCAACCACTTCCATGATAACAATGGCCAGCGTCAGAACAGGGCCCTTAGGTAAAACAATTTTAGTTTCAACAAGTGGGTGGGGGATAGATACAAAAGTACAGTAAGGAAGGAAATAATCCTGTTATGTGTGAAAGCTTCCTGTGATACTAGTACCGTAAGTGAAAGGTACTTGCTGATTATCCCCTGCACCATGGTTATGACAATGTCCTGGCATGTGGACTTCCCAGTATGTTAACTGGTAAATAATGGTTCTTAGTGATAAAGCAAGGTGGAAGGAATTAAATAAGAAGTGAATAGGTACAAACATTGCGTTTTGCTGGGTACTGTCAAGACTCACCATGGTTTCATTCTTTGCTATGACTCTGACTTGGCTCAGAGGCCCTGGTTTGCAGAGGATCATGGCAGAGATTAACTAGGGTGCTGCGGTGAACCTTTTTGACGTTGGATAGACAGCCAAACCTCCATTCTTCAGGCCTTTCTGTGTTATGTTCTGGGGGCCACATCTCGCTGTGCTGTCTATAATTTGTGTCTAGGTCGGCCACATGCAAGGAAGCACTTCACTCGCTGTAGCATATCTGCACTCATTGTATTCAACTTTCCATTTGATTTGCACAAACATTGAGGGTAAATGTTTTGAGACTTACACTTTGGAAGCAGTAAAATACGGAGGGCCCGCAAAACCACTCTCTGGCCCGCGGAGGTGGCCCTAGGATCCGTAGGTGCAGGGAAGGACCGACCGAATGAACACAAGACACAAGAGACAGAGTACAGTTTAGAAATAGAAATAGAGAGAAAATGGGACAGGCTTTATTGAGGGATGCAGGCTGTTTATATAGGGTTCGGGCAGCTCAGTCAGGAGCAGAAGCAATATAACCATATATGGTAAGGTCAGCAACAAGAGCTTTACCTAACATTCAAGGTAGACACTTGTACATCAAAGGGTCTTATGGCAGTAGGTGCATCCTGAGCTTTACATTTGTATATCAAAGGGTCTTAGGGCAGTAGGTGTATCCTGAGCTTTACTTTTGTATATCAAAGGGTCTTAGGGCAGTAGATGCATCCTGGAGGTTACTATAGATAAGGCCAGATAAGATAACTGTCAGCCTGATGTTATTTTCTATAGATCAGGCATCCACTGAGGTCAGGAAGCCCTGGGAGACTGTCACCAATGTCTGTCCCAAGCACTTCCTAACATGGGAACCATGGCCAGGGTCTATGAGAGGACTCTTGGCTTCCCACAGTAAAATCCTAACAATCTACTATTCACCAAAATGGCAAACACCATGTAGATATGTGCAAAAGGCCAAGCCAGGATGCAAAGTGACCAGTGTGCTTTGCTGCCTGATAGCCCCATGCATGGCTCCATGCTAGGGGTTGGTCTGTACACGATGTTTTCTGGACTTAATTATGTATTTTCTTTTTTTAAAAATTTTATTAGTGAAACACCATTAGGTACAGTTGTAAACTTACAAAATTTTGTGCTTGGATTTCAATTATACAATGATCAAATACCCATCCCTCCACCAGTGCTCATTTTCCACCACCACAGGTCCCAGTATCCCCCCCACTCTAATCCCCCCATCCCGCTGCCTCTGTGGCAGGGCATTTCCTTTTGTTCTCTCTCTCGTTTTGGGTGTTGTGGTCTGCAAAAGAGGCATTGAGTGGCAATCATGTTTGGTCTATAGTCTACTTGCATGCTTCTCCCATCCTAGTAGGATCCTCCCAACTCCCTTTATTTGATGCTCCCTTCACTACTTCACTCCCTTTTACCCTAGCATGTGTGTTGGGGGAAACCTGACAGTTCTTCAGGGTTACACCTGGTGGTTCCTAGGCCACTGTTGGGGATGTCAGGGACTGAACTGACTGAGTTCAAGGCAAGTGCCCAACCCACTATACTACCCCTAAGGCCACTGTTGGTTTGAAATCTTGTTTCTGAAACTGCCTCCTGGGGTTTTCCTTGTAGGCATGAGTCCACTTCTCTCGTGTTGCTAAGGGGTAGAAGCCTTTCCTCCAGTTCCAGTGTCTCTCTGGTTCTCTGGGTTGTTTCTAGGTCAGTTCCTCTCTGCTCTCCAGGGCTGGCTTCAGAGTCACTGTGCAATACAGGATAGGGGGACTTCTTTCTCCAGAACCCCACTTTGTGACTGAGCACTCTAGCCACCACTTCTCCCTCCTTTATGTGAGCTCATTCCATTTGCAGTACACTTTTTTTTTTCTTTTTGGGTCACACCCAGCGGGGCTCAGGGGTTTCTCCTGGCTCTTCTGCACTCCTGGCCCTGCTTGGGGGACCATATATAATCCAGAGGATTGAACCTGGGTCAGCTGCGTAGAAGGCAAACGCCGTATCCACTGTGCTTTCGCTCCAGCCAGCCAACCTTACACATTTACCTGCATTTATCTAGTTGTTCTCTGCGCAGCTGGTGTGTGACCCTTTAAGGCTGTTTGCAGATGCGGAAATGACGTCACAGCAGGGCATTTAGGTGTTTGCATGCAAGACTCTGATTCAGGCCTCCATTTGTTACGTGGGTGAAGGGAGAAGAGGCTGTCCCGCGTGGAAGGGGTCCGTGAAGGCCGTTTTTGTGGCAGGACACTAGTGGCCTCTCGTGAGCACCCCACCCCACGCCTCCCAGTCTCAGCACTGTGAGGGGCGGGGCCAAGCCAGCTGTAAGGACACTTTTAAGCTCCTTTTTCAACTGATAGCCAGGTGTTTCCTGAGGCGTGCCAGGGTTTTGTGGGTGACATGGAGCTTTGGTGAGTGCAGTGGGGGCTGTGCAGGGGCGCAGGGGTCGCGGGTGTGAGTGCGTGGTTCTGGGGATCCCCTGCAGCCACAGTCCCCTTTAGCTCTGCCGTGGGACAGTGGCAGGTGGGTGCGGGGTGAGCCCAGGGGTTGCGGAGCGTTGGGGCTGGGCTGTCCTGACCTTCCCTGCACGGGACTGCATTGAGCCCTGTCCTGAAAGCTTTGGCCCTGACCTCACAGCTGTAGAACCTTCAGATTCTCTTAGAGGACCAAAGAGATAGCACAGCAGTTAGGGCATTTGCTTTGCATCTGGCCCACCAAGTTCGATCTCCAAGCTCCACCAGGATGGGTGCCTAAGCGCAGAGTCAGAAGTTTCTTGTTCATATCGCCGGTGGTGCCTCCAAAACTATAAAAGGACTGTTCATTTTTGAGTGGCGGGAGGAGGGGGAAGGGGCAGCTCCCTAATGGCTAATGACACTGTAGACCTCGGTCACTATTCATTAGTAGCCTTGATGTCCAGACCATCCTGTGGGCGTGGTTCTAGGGGTGGTTGTGGTTTGCAAATGAAAATTTACTTTGGCGCTATTTTGGTTGTATTTTGGGCGCTTCTGTGGAAGCTCAGGGCTTACTTCAGGAGTAGCATTCTGGAATTGTTTTTTTTAAGTTCTTTAGAGGTCATGTGAGATGCCGAATATCGATCTGGGTCAGCATGGGAAGTGCCCCTCCCAGCTTACTTTCTCTGACTTCACATTGTTGCTTTTTTCTAACGTAGATTTTCTGTATCCGAAAATCAGCTTGAAAATTGCACCCCGACTCTTCCTCTCTCCCCGATCAGGCAAAACTAGGTATTACACTGAGTACTGAGAGTTGTGTTCAAATAATATCTGGACATGCGCTGCGTGCCTTTGGTGGCTATGATTGGTCTCCCCACCCTGGCCGGTGAAGGGTGACAGAGGATCAAAGAAGGAAACAAGGGCCAGGCTGTTGGTGATCTGCTGGATATTAACCCAAAGTGTTTTAGGCTTCATCTGTGAATTGCCCCTTTTCCTCTTCCCAGAGAAGTTTATCATGTCCTTGCTGTCTCAGTTCCCCAGGTCAGTCTTGATTACTTATAAACCATAACTTTCTGGTAATTCTAAACTTTGTATTTGTACTGCTTTGTAGTTGAAGTGCTGTGTATTTGTATCTGCTTTCCTGTTTCCCCTATAGCTTTTTTTTGTTTGTTTTTACTCAACAGCACTGTTCTTTGGTTAAACACAGAAAGACCATCAATGCTTTTACTCCTAATATTTGGGAGTTCATGGACTCAAGTATATCTACTCCTGGGCATAATTCCTTGGTCATAATTACTTGACTCTGGCTTCAGTTGCTGTAGTTCCTAACACCCCAAAAGGGAGGTTCTGCCGTGGGATTTGGATGGGCCCGGGGCAAGTGGGAAAACTACCCCAGCTTCGAAATGGAACATTCTAGAAACACATATACATGGTCTTGATGCAAACTGTTACAACATTAGAGACAGGACCCCCATGGGGAAGGACAAGATGAACTGGCCTGAAGTCTTAGTTTGGGATTTACAGTAAAAGCCTTGCTTGCTCTCAGAGCTCAGAGAAGTGTTAACAGCCTTATTTGCTCTGAGGGCTGAAGAGATAGCACAGTGGGTAGGGTGTTTGCCTTGCACGCGGCCAAACTAGGTTCGATTCCCAGCATCTCATATGGTCCCCTGAGCAACGCCAGGAGTAACTCCTGAGTGCAGAGCCAGGAGTAACCCTTTGTATCTCTGTGTGTGACCCAAAAAGCAAAAAAAAAAATTAAAAAAGCCTTATTTGCTGTCAGAGCCCAGAAAACTAAGTGTTGAGATCTTTGTCTCTTACTGTGTTTATCCAAACAACTACAAGTGTTGATAACTTACACAACTAGAGGAAAATATGAGACAGAGTGTCTCCTTGGGTGAATCTCCCCATAAGAATTTCCTCTGCCAAATGTATATCTATAAATGTATATCTCTGTTTAACGTTCATTGATTTAAAGAAGGCCTTTGATTCTGTTGAGATGGAAGCGGTCATTGAAGCCCTAGCCAATCAGGGCATTCAAGCCCAATACATCAAGATCCTCCGTGAGCTGTATTGCGGATTCACTACCAGGATCTCAACATTCTACAAAGAAGTGATCGTTGATGTCAAGAGAGGGGTTCTGCAGGGTGATACCATTTCACCGAAACTCTTCAGTGCCACCCTCGAGAACATCATGCGATGACTGGAATGGGAAGGAATGGGAGTGAAGATAGATGGTCGGCAATTACACCACCTCTGCTTTGCTGATGACATTGTTTTAATAACACCAAACATCAGCCAAGCAGCACAAATGCTGGCCGACTTTGACCGTGAGTGTGGAAAGGTAGGACTACAGCTGAATCTTACAAAGACAATGTTTATGAGAAACAGCCTCGTTCCTGATGCTGCATTCGCTCTCAACGGAATGACCGTCTCCGAATGCAACAGCTATGTGTACCTAGGTTGAGAAGTCAACATGACAAATGACCTGGCACCCGAGCTGCGCAGGAGGAAGAGAGCGGCTTGGAAGGCCTTCAAGAACGTCGAAGAAATAGCTAAGAGGATGAAGAACCTCCAGCTCCGGGCACATCTCTTTGATTCCACTGTTCTTCCTGCATTAACATATGCCTCAGAGACCTGGGCCCTACACAAACAGGATGAGAACGCTAGTCAGGTCTCCCAAAGAAGAATAGAAAGAGCTATGCTTGGAATATCACATTTTACTCAAATGAGAGAAAGAATCCGGAGTTCCGACATCCGTCGACGATCAAGAATCAGGGACGCTGTCTCATTTGCCAAGGTGTCAAATATCAGATGGGCTGGTCACGTAATGAGATTTAAAAATGACCGCTGGACTAGAGCTGTTACTGACTGGATTCCACGGCATGTCAAAAGACCACGTGGCCGCCCACCTACCAGATGGTCAGACTTCTTTGTGAAGATCATGAACGGTCGGTTTGAGGCTCTTCATGTTCTCAGAGCGAACAGATGCCATTGGGCTACACTAGCACGTGACAGGGACAAATGGAGACGTTACTGGCACCCGCTCGAGCAAATCGACAACTAACGGTAAGTTAAGTGATTAAGTGATTAAATGTATATCTGCGTAAATGATCAGTCATTCCTATGTCCTTACCTCATGCCCCCTCAGATGTTCTCTACATATGGTAGCTGTTCTGCAATAAACAGGCCATTTTCACATTCAGGCTGTGATTTTCTGTCTCCTTGTCTCTCTGTCTCTGTTAGGAAGGGTTCAGGAGGTGGGGAGGCAGCGCTGGGCCACCAACACCTTACCGCACCCCACGTTTTACTTTGTGGACTCACAGTGATGAGTTGCTCTTTATTTCGTTCTCCTGCGTACCTATACCAGTCTCCCACGGCTCCTCATTCCCTCTCCTCACCTATCTTCCACAGCCTTTATTCTCCAGTCCATTCCACAGAGTTAGGTGTAGCAAATACACAGAAATGTGGTTGTACAATTAGGATGTAAAGCCCTTCCCTCAGGGGAAACTTCTAGGCCAAAAATCTAACTCAAGGAGAGATCAGGAGATCAGCTCAAGGGCAGAATTTTCTCTAAGGACATATTTTTTCTTTGCTTAATTAATATTCACTGAAACAGTCATCTTAAAATTACACTTACTCTTTCTGTTCATTTTGAATGGACACAGTAAGAGATCTATTAAGTTTTTAGGGTGTCTCTATTGGGGATATTTCCTATAGTTCCCAGACTACACTCCCCAGGACAGGTTAGTCCTTTCTAACCACAGCAGGATCCTTATCTAGTTGCTTATGTTTGGGTCATAATGGAATTTGTTATGGTGCTTACCTGTCCCTTTTCAATGCCAGGGTAGCTCACAGCTCTCCTGGGTCCATCCAGTCTCTTGCTTTTGGGATGCTAAGAACAAAGGGCAGCTGAGGCTTAAGTCTCATAAACATGTCAATGTCCAGGAGTATATAGTGTTCTGCAGTCAATTAACTCTGAAGTTACAAAAGCATAATATTGCCTTCCTTTGTCTATACAAAGCTGAGGGCTGGGGGCATGGCTCTGCTACAAGGAGTTTAGGCTTACTGAGTAACGCCCATCCCAATCCTCCCAGCACAGTCTTCCCAACCTGGGACTGCACTGGTCCTTGTCCAGGAGCAAAAAAGCATATTTGTCTAAAGTAAACTGCAGAGTATATAAAGGAAAGGGAAAGTCAACATTTCACTTCCAGATACAAAATCCAGAGATCTCTGAAGAATCTGACTTTACAATTCACAGGTTGTGGTTATGGGAAATGGGTGAATAACGTATAGGGGAAGCAGAGCACAGGGAAGTTAAAGATGAATACTGAGGAAATGGGAGTCATTGGGATGGGTGTTATTCAGTAAGCCTAAGCTCCTTGTAGCAGAGGAGAAATGATGAACCAATGTTAAACCTAAATTGTTTAGAACTAGAATCCAACCAGGGTAAAGGGTTTTGTTTTTTTAAGCATGAAAGTTTTGTTTTTCCAGGAGTAAGGACATTTGCTCAGGAATCACACTGGGTGTGCTAGGAGCACGTTTACTTAGGCCCAGAGCCATAGTACAGTGGGTAAAGACTTAACTATCTAAGCAGTCGACCCAGGTTCTATCCCCTGCATCCCATATTATCTGTACCAGAGTGATTCTTGCGTGTAGAGCTAGGAGTAAGCCCTGAATCTGCCGGTTGTGGCCCTGAAACAAAAATCACACAAAGTCACACTTATATATACACATATATATGCACAAACAATGGTGAATGAACAATAGGGATTCAGGAGAAACTGAGTTTCTGTAACAGGGACCGATCAAAAATAGGGGATTATTTTCTTTTTTGGATCAAAGCTGGAGCTACACAGGGATTACTTCTGGCTTCACACTCAGGAGTTACTCCTGGCAATGCTCAGGGGAACATATGGGATGCTGGGAATCGAACCCGGGTTGGCCACGTGCAAGGCAAACGCCTTACCCGCTGTGCTGTCTCTCCAGCCCCAAGAATAGGGGATTTTTAAGGACCAGAAATTTGACTCTTTTAATGTTTCATTCTCGAATTTATCTTTGTACATCATTTCCCCCACCCTTCGGTAGAACTTGCCTTTTTTCTTGTTATATTTTTCACCACAGCCTACAGTGCTCAGTGTTTACTCTTGTCTCTGAGCTCAGAGATCATTTGAGAAGAGTCAGGGTAACATTCTGTGTTTAGATATCATTGGTTCAATGTTAGGTGACAATGCAGGATCAGGGGACTTCTCCTTACCCCCAGGCCCCCAGTGTGTGACCGACCAGTCCAGCATTTGCCTCTCCACTCCTTTATTCGAGTCCATCCTCCTTGCAGCTCAGATTCACCTGGGTGGCAAAAAGGTTCTCAGTGGTTAGACTCTGGCTCTTTAAGGCACCTTATGGAAATGGAAGTGATGTCATAAGTGTGTCATGGTTCATTTTCCATCCCTGATACAGACACTGGGACTTTTGCTCAACTGGCAAAGGACAAGTAAATTTGCGCTTCATCCAGGAAGGGGGACTCTGAAGGCTTATTTTGTGGCAGGATTCGAGCAGCCTCCTATGAGCACCCCACACCTTCCCATTTCCACACTGTGAGCGGAGGGGCTGAGCCAGGTTGGGGGGCATTTTTGTGCTGGTTTTTCACTTGTTCCCTGACATCCGAGTGGATACTGAGATACAGTGGATGCTGTAGGGGAATGCAGAGCTTTGGAGGTGCGGTGGGGGCTGTATCAGGGTGCAGAGGTCGCAGTTGTGAATGCGTGATCCTGGGGGGCCTCTTTGGCCATGATCGTCTCCAGCTCCGGGATGGGGCAACAGTGGGTGAATGTGGGACTCAGCCAGGGGCTTGGCCATCCCAACCCTCCCAGCAGTCCCATGTTTGAACCATCGGCCCTAAGCTCGCTTCTGTAGAATCTCCAGATTTGAGGGGCAGATCTCCACCTAATGGCAGGAGACCTGTTGCAGGTCATCTTCATTGTCTGCCGTGAGAGCCCGGTTCACGTGGGGGAGGGGGGGAAGAGGACTTGCAGGTGTCTGAGGTTTGCCAATGAAATTGTATTTGGGGGCTATTTTTGGTTCTTTAGATTTTGGGGGGGGGAGAGAGGGCACATCCGAGGAGATGCTCATGACTTACTTGAGTCTCTAAGCTCAGGTATTATCCCTGGTGCTGCTGGGGGCCATATGGGATGCAGAGGATTGATCGGTTCATCTAGTCAAGCACCCAATTCACATTATTGCCTTCTAACCACAATACTGGTGCTCTTTCTCCGGATCATGAATTTTAGTTCCCTCACATCAAGCTGCAAAGCACCTGTGACTCTTCATCTCTCCCTGAGCAGACAACACCTGGAGCCTCCTGCTGATCCTCAGAACAACAGTGACAGGAGAAGATGGTGACACGGCTTCTGATAAACTGTCCCCAGGTAGGAGTAGACGGAAAGAATGGCATGAGGTAGTACCAGGAGTGCCCAGGCTTCCTGGGCCATCTGTTTTGAGTTTCTTTTGGACGGATTCCAAGATGAGACTTCCGATCGGACCGTCCCATTCTGCTGTTTGAAGTTGCTTTTGTGTACATTTGTTTTGTTTTATTTGGCTTTGGGGCCAACCCAGTGGAGCATGAGGAATACTCAAAGCTCAGTGCTCAATGCTCACTCCTGACAGGTCTAGGTGACCAATGGGATGCTGGAGGTCCAAAGGTTTCATCTTGGGTTTTCTGTTTTATTAGGGGTGGCAGAGCAAGGATTCTCGCAATCATTCCTTGTGCTGCACTCTGGTATCGCCTCTGGCAGTGCTTGTGGGACCATATGGGATGTCGGGGATCGCCAGTCCTACATGCTGTCCCCGGAACAGCTGTCCTGTTACGCCAACCTGCTGCTTCGGCTTCTTTTGCATTGTTTTTGTCATCAGCTGTCCTCTTGACTCTGTGCTCTGGATTCACAAGTGATGGGCCTCAGAGCACCCTGGGGTGTGTTAGGCCCGTTTGCGCCCTGGCAACTACAGTGACTTGGGCTCCCAGACTTTCATTTCTCTTGTTTTGTCCTTCCTACTTTGGAGAGGCTACCTGCTCGGCCATATAGTCTTACGTTCACATAATCTTGTGTGTGGATTTCTGGGCATGCACCGATCCCAAGGAGAAAGAGCCAAGGATCTCTGAGGCCAGTAGAGATGTTTGGGTAAAGAAACTTCTACCTTCTTTGAGCGGGATTTGGGGCGGTCCTGAGCACTGAGTTCCTACAGGCACACATGCCATGCACTGCTCTGAGTAGTTGTCTATATGGACTGTCGAGTTCTCAATCCTAGTGGTCATGTGCTTTGGGGGTGCAGTGGTGAGCATGCAGTGTTTTTTGCTACACCCAGGGATAGTCTTTTGGATCGTACAAGTCTGTGTTCAGGTGATCTTCTCTACAGTGCTCACTGGAACAGTGGTGCTCGAATTGGCCCTGGGGTTACCAGGAAAGGCAGATACATCCAAGAACCTTCTGTATAACGTTCTCCCACTTTAGCAGATCCAGCTGCCTTATGTGATTTCTCGGGCCCGTCAGCCATGCGTGTGCATGGAGGCTGGTTCATTCGGAGGGCAGAGGCCCCAGCGACAACATAGGACCCTGGGTCCTGGCCTCAGAGTAGTGGGAATGAGGCTAAGATATACTATGACTCCCACCCTCTCCGTGTGCTGACTCAGGACGCAGTGACCTTCAATGACGTGGCTGTGAACTTCACCCTGGAGGAATGGTCATGCCTGGAGGCCTCTCAGTGGAAGCTGTACAGGGACGTGATGCTGGAGACCTACCAGCATCTGCAGGCTGTCGGTGAGAGCAGTGTGGAGCCAACCGTGTCTGACGAGACCCGCGTGGGGTCCCTGGGGTTGGGCAGCAGCTGTGTGTCCAACAGTAGCTCTGTGATGCGCTGGGATATTGGACAGGCGTGCAGTAGCACTTCCCTCCCTCATTTTTTTTTAGGGTTCACCTGTGTATACTCAGGGCTTACTCTCAGCTTTGTCCTGAGGAATTACTCTTGTGGGGTAGCCAGACCCTATGGGGTGATTCAGATCAACCCGTTTCGACTGTGTCCATGGGAAGATGCCCAGTTATTGCTCAGGTCCCTTGAAATAGATCCATCCATTGGTGAATCAATTTACTTTGTATACTACACGAACTTTTGTATGTTTAATTGGTTTTGCTGTTGCCTTTGTTTGGGGGTGCAGTCCACAGTTCTCCTGGCTCTGTGCTAAAGGATGACTCCTAAGAGTGCTCAGGGGCCATGGGGTACCATGGACTGAAACCTCTTCGTAACTTAAAATGTTGGTGCCTCACCCCCAGTACTTTTGCACCAGTCACTCAACGGTTTTTGCATTTTCTTTTTTCCTTAGGGATTAGGGATTATTCCTGCTTGTGTATTCAGGATCTACACCTGGCCTTGCTCCAAGACCATATGGGCTGCCTGGGATCAAACCCACATATGTGTGCAGTGCTTCTGTCCTATCTGCTGTACTATCTCTCTCCCACCACAGGGGATTTGATATCTCGTCTCTCAACTCATTAGACGCTGCCCTATTTCAGTGCTTGGATTTACTTCTAATGGTTCTTGTGAGACTTCAGCAGGACTTAGGGTTTGCTGGACTCTGCACTCAGGGATCACTCCTGGTTGGCATGAGGGACCCTAGGAGATATCTGGTATCGCAACTGGATTGTCCGTGAGAAACTCCTGCTGTGCTCTCTTTCTGGATACATTTTTTAGCTTAAAAAAATAAGGGTCTCTTGCCACCCTTGGCCATTTCCAGATTTATTATGCACTTAGTTTTACTGAAATCCGTGATGAGTTTATGAGGGGCTCGGGAAACTCCATGTGCTGCTGGGCCTAGAAAGACAGTACAGGGAGGAAAGTGATTTTCTTCCAAGCGGCGCACGTGGGTTAAATCCCCGACAACCTATGTCATTCCAGAGCACCAGCAGCAGTGATTTCTGAATACAGAGACAGGATTCACCCCTGAGCATTGCCAAGTGAGACCCCAAACAAGACAAAAACCAACAACATATTGTGCTGAACAACCCCCTGTCGGCCATACACAAGGCCAGGTCTAAAGTATTTGTGATATTTTCTTGGGTCTTAACTCACAAATAACTAGAAATATGTGGCATTTTGGAAATGGACATTCTGTTCATGTCTTTCAGATATTTTCCCAGTTATATCAGGAAAACATGGGAATTTACCTGTCACCTTTTCTCTGTCACTTATCCATGCTTCTGTCTCTGTTGGGGCAGTTCATTCTGGGATGAAGCCTGCGGCGATATCCTTGCTGGAAGGAGGAGCCCTGAGATCGGGGAGGAGAGACATTTGTGCGGGTGAGTGTCTGAGGATCCTTCCTGGCTCAGGCCCTTTGCAGTGTATGGGTGCCCTGAGCATGTATGAAACACACTGCTGAGACTGGGGTCTTGGTCTCCTGAATCCTTGGGTCTGTGCCGCACTCACACTCCTCTTCATTCCCCTGGAATGTGAGTCACAGAATGATCCTGTAATTTGCTTCCATGGCTTTCGAATAAGTAAGACCATAACAGAGCTAGTTTGGATCTGAATGATAGTACAGCAGGGAGTGTCTTGCAGTGCCTGAAGGTGATCTGTTCAATAATGTGTTCAATAACCTAGTTCTCCGAACATTACCAGGTCTGCTCAAAAACAAAAACAATACCTAGTGTAGAATTGCCAAGATCCTCACAGTTTTCCACTATCGAATCTTTTCTTTAGTGTGGGACTCTTTGGACTTTGAGAAACACAGAGATGTACTCTTAACTACATGGCATCATTTTGCTATATTTTTGGACAAGAGCTTGAATTGCATGTTTTGTTCACTTTCAGAACTGAAACCACGGTTTCAGGATTTGGCATTACAGCACTTTGATTTGGGAATGGGGTCCGCAAGTATGAGTGAGTTGGTAAGATTCGCTAATTCAGAATAAATATTATTATGCCAGCAGGAGTGGACCAAGTATGTGATTGTTAAGTTGGAAGGCTGGAAATAGCAGGGAGGAATTCCAAAGCCTGATACTTGGAGTAGAGGACCCTTAGCTTCACTAGGTGCTGAAATTAACCATGTATAAAAATACTGTGAGTTTTGATTTGCTTGATAGTGGTAGTTGTTTAGAAAGCTAATTTGTGCGCCTTAGAGATGATGCAGTGAGAAATATACTTTCTTTGCACAGGGATGGATGGTGCTTACCCAGCACACCTTATAGACAGCATAGATCACAGAACTGATCCTAGACACTGCATGGTGTGCCCCTCCACCCACCCATTCCCCCAATAAATAGAAACTACAAAACAGAATAAAAAAAAACTTCATTGATCCTGAAAGGCATCACTTGTGGTGAGAGCTTTGCAAAAGTCACGTGGTCTATCTCAGCTGCGTGATGATGCAGCGTAGTCTTCACCCCTGCATCAGAGGTTCCACTCTGAGCTTTAACCAAACCCACTGTGGATGTATTTCATTTTCTTTTGAAATGGATGCGTCCGTTTTCTATAGACGGAATTATTTCTAGTTGTATTCCTTCATTAATTTAAAGGGGGGAAAGTCAGAATTTACTGACTCTCTATCCATCAATTTTGTGCGTCCAACTTACAGCAACATGAAGTTATTCAATAGTAAGACAATTCATATGTCAGTAATTGCATTTGTGTGGTGCATATGTGTGAAACCACATCTGAAGGGCTCAGTTTTTTTTGACAGGAAGACTCAGTGAATAAGTCAATAGTTAGAATCCTCTGTTGTTCTACAGGAAAGCTGCCACCCCGAGTGGAATGTCTCTGATCCTGCACTGTATGATAATGTCTCATATGAGCAATCCTGCCCTCAGCCCCATGAGGACGCCGAGACAGGCTGGATGTCTTCTGAGGGTGATCAGAATGGCGAGAGCTACCTCGCTCTGAAGAAGCCCTCTCCTGGAAAAAGTTCATTGTAGTGTGTTATTCTCAGTTCACAGACACAAAATTCCCCAGTGGGGCACCTATTAGGGAGTGGAGCACTGTTTATAGTGAGTACGTCTCAGCAACATAGCCTCAACCACAGTCACCGTGAGCAGAACCCATCTACATGTAAGGAATGTGGGGGAGCCTCCCCATATTTTCAGCACTGTGTTGTTCCCTTAGAAAACCACAGTGGACAGAATCCCCAGAAAAGTCAGCCCCGAGAACAAAGTGTGAGTCAAGGGTTACTTCATCATGATCATATGAATATAAATTCAGGAGCGAAACCTTTTGCATTTGAAGAATGTGGGAAGGCCTTCGATCTATCATCACATCTTATTATGCATAGGAGAATTCATATAGGAGAGAAACCTCATGAATGTCAGACATGTGGGAAGGCCTTTATTCAGACCTCTAGTCTTAATAGACCTATGAAATCTCATAGTGAAGAGAAGCCTTATATATGTCAGGAGTGTGCTAATGCCTTTACTCGATCCTCAGGCCTCAGTATACATAGAAGTGTTCACACTGTAGAGAAACCGTATATATGTAAGGAATGTGGAAAGGCCTTTAATCAATCCTCAGGCCTCAGTATACATAGGAGAATTCACACTGGAGAGAAACCGTATATATGTAAGGAATGTGGAAAGGCCTTTGCTAGAGCTTCAAGACTTACTGTACATAAAAGAATTCACACTGGAGAGAAACCGTATATATGTAAGGAATGTGGGAAGGCCTTTGCTGAATCCTCAAGCCTTCGTGTTCATAGGAGAATTCACACTGGAGAGAAACCATATATATGTAAGAAATGTGGAAAGGCCTTTGCTGTAGCCTCAGTACTTAGCGTACATAGAAGAATTCACACTGGAGAGAAACCATATATATGTAAGGAATGTGGAAAGGCCTTTACTCGAACCTCAGGCCTCAGTATACATAGGAGAATTCACACTGGAGAGAAACTGTAATATATGTAAGGAATGTGGGAAGTCCTTTGCTGAAGCCTCAAACCTTTGTGTACATAGGAGAAATCACACTGGAGAAAAACCATATATATGTAAGGAATGCGGAAAGGCCTTTAATTCATCCTCACAATTGACTGTACATAGGAGAATTCACAATGGAGAGAAACCGTATATATGTAAGGAATATGGGAAGTCCTTTGCTGAAGCCTGCTGATTTTCACCCGGGCTGTACCTATGCCAATATTCTTGTGCTTGGAATTGCTTGTGTGTTTATTTGTAGATAATGGGTCCTGGTGATGAAAATAAGGAGGAAGGTGACTGAATAAACAGGTACAGAAACACCCTCCTGCTCAGAGTTGTCATGGCTCACTACTCTATTATTGTTTGCTATGCTTCTGGCTTGGCCCAGCGGGGCTGGTTAGCGGGAATTATGGCAGAAATCAAGATGCAGCATTGAATACTTTGAAAATGGAAAAACAGGTAAACCTTCATTTTTCAGTCTTTCCTGTGTTAGGATTTGGAATGCTTGAGCACCCTGCAAATCCCGGTTTGGAAACATGAGCACCAGGTCACGCCAGCTTCTATGGTGCATTCACGCTTGTTTCTTACTTGTTCTGGATATCCAGGTTTTAGTGGATGTGGATCTTTTGAGGGGTGCATTGGGTGCTGCTCTGTGGCTCAGGAGTCATGGGTGAGGGTGCGTTATCCTGAGGGCCCCTGCAGCCACGATTGCATCCAGATCCAAGATGGCACTGGACGGTGGACACATGGACTTCAGGTCTTGGTGTGAGGATCCTGCAAAAAGTGGGGGTCTTGGTCATCTCATTCCTCCCTACTCGAGACTATGAAGGACCCTGTTTGGAGCCTTTGGACTGGACATAATACTTATTGAAACTCCAGATATGTTCATGGGCAGCACCCAAAGGAAAGGGACACTTTCGCCTTTGGTCATTTTCATTGGCTTCCGTGCTGGGTTTGGGACTTTGGGGCGTATTTGGACAAGTGAGAGGTATTTGCCTCTGAAAATTTTCTCTTTAGATTATAATTTTTTTTTTGCTTTTTGGGTCACACTCAGCGTTTCACATGGGTTTCTCCTGAATTATGCACTCAGGAATTACTCCTGGTAAAGCTGAGGGGACCATATTGTTGCTGGGATTCGAACCCAGGTTGGTCACGTGCAAGTCAAACGTCCTACCCGCTCTGATATCACTTCAGCCCCTCTTTGGATTAATTTTAATAGCTGCTTTTATTCAGGGGAGTTGGAAGGGATTCTTTGATACTCAAGGTTTACTTCTGGTTGTGCATCTCAGGAATTATTCTGTAGTGCTGCTGGGTTCCTATGGGATGGGGAGGTTTGACCTGGATCAGTAAGGCAAGCATCCTAGTCACTTCACAGTGATTCCAACCCCACTATTGGTGTTTTTTTCCCATATATAGAATTTCTACTTCCCGAGAGTATGGTACCGCCAGCAGGTCAATCTGCCTATAAGGCGACTGCATCAGCAGCCTGATGGCACCATCAGACTTCCAGATACTCCAAAATTGCTGCTGTGCCTTTGGCCAGACTCCAAAAACTTTGGGCAAAGTCTTCCATGAAAGTAAATGGCCAAAAGTTAGGTATGTGCAAGACACACCAACAAACAATTTCCGGCTCAGCTATATAAATGGAGGCAAGGTCTCTCTGGTTCCTGATCAAACTCCTTAAAGGCTATGATCCCAGAGACTCAGAGACAAATCTCGGAACCCAGTGGCTTTTTGCAGAGATGTGTGCCCGGTTCCCGCAATGAGTTACCGGTGACAGACCACCACAAGGGGGAAAGGGTGTGTCTCTCCGCCTGATCCCACTTGGTGGCTCGGTGGCCACCATCTTCCAGAGGCCATTGGACAGACAGGTTTGGGCCTTCAGTTATAAGACATGCGGGGCCTCATGGGATTGGGGTGGACTCTGCACTTTCCTCCCCACCTCAGTGAGACCCCGAGTCACTGCCCATGTACGGACTCTCTGGCTCTTGATCTCTCTATTTAACGGCCATGATCCCAGAGTCTCCGAAACAAATCTCGGAAACCAGCGGCTTTCAGCAGAAATGTGTCTGGTCCCCTCAGAAGGTTACCAAAGCTGGGTATTTCAGGTGGGAATAGGTTTCGTGCCTGGCGGTTCAGTGGCCGCCATCTCTGAGGCTTCTGGATGGTTAGGTTTGGGACTGCAGTGAGGAGACATGCAGGGCCTAACAGGATGGTGGTGGAGCTGGCCCTTTTTCCCCCACCCCCAAATAAAAGCCCGGGTTGTTTGGCACCTACAATTGACCTCTGTGGCTCATGATCAAGATTCGTAATGGCCATGATCCCAGAGATTCAGAGACAAATCTCGAAAACCAGCACCTTTTAGCAGAAATGTGTCTGGACCCTGCAGTAGGTTACTGTCCCCAGTCCACACCAGGGGGAATTGGTGCTGTCCCCCCAACTGCTCCCCCTTGGCAGTTAGGTGGCCTCCATCCTCCAAAGGCCTTTGGAAAGTCAGGGTTGGGTCCACACTCACGAAGATACGTGGGGCCTCTCAGGATGGGGTGGAGCCGGTCAATTCCTCCCCACCCCAACAAGAGCCTAAGTAATTCCCACGAACCACCTCTCTGGCTTGTGATAAAGCTGTTTAATGGCCATAATCCCAGAGACTCAGGAGTAAATCTCGGAACCCAGCAGGTTTTGGCAGCAATCCCTCCAGATTTAGTTGTTAAAATTTCAGAATTCCAAAATCATATGTTATTTATAACCAGCAATAGAAAAAAATTGTCTACTGTTGTGTTTTCGCCAGATCTGAGTGCTGGGGTAAAATCCCAAATAATAATGGTGGTTCTCTTGTCAAACTATTTGAATGTAATCAAAGTAGAGAGAAGAATGTGGAAATTATCTGCCCCACAGATAGGAGGAGGCTTGCAATGGCGGTATACTTGGGTTTTTAGTGGTGGAAAATGGGCACGGTGAAGGGACGGGTGTTTCATTGTATGACCGAGACTTAAACCTGAAAGTTTTGTAAGTGCTCTCCCATTTTTCCCGTTTTCTCCCATTTATTTAGAAATGGCCAGAGCAATAGTAGAGCAAATAGGATGCTTACCTTGCATGTGGCCAACCCAGGAGTCCTCCAGTCCACAAAATCTTTGAGTTGCTCATTGGACATTGAGTGTCCCCTTCTCATCCCTAGAACATGTGATGTGGGGCTGTGGCATGGGGTAAGGGTGTCTTCTCACCAGAGCTGTTTATTATGGAGAGATCCTGTGCTTTGCTTTCTTGACTTTGTTGTCATTCTTCCTCATCTGTCAGGTATGTCGAATAGTCCATGTGTTTCAAGGCCCTTGTTTTCCCGGCTGTATCACTAGCCTGACTGTACACCTAAAGGGCCGGGTGCCCTTTCTGGACCCCACTATGTCAATCTGACACCATGTTTATCTTTGCCTTTGGATCATTGCCATGGTGTTTTGACTATAGTAAGAAATTTAGTTTTCTTTTGTTTTGGGTCCTGAGGATGCTCAGCAGTTGTTCCTGGTGGTTCTCGTAAGTTGCTTTTGGCAGTGTTCAAGGATCAACCCCTGTCAGCCTCATGCAAGGCAAATCCCTACCTGCATTACGTTTGTACGCATCAAAAAACGTTTTATTGTGTGTATGTTAAATTGTCATTGTGAGCCCATAGTGAAGTTAATTAGAACGAGAACAGTAGTGCATCACGGAGGGTTGCTCGCCTTACAGATGCCGCCTACCTTCAATGTACAGCATCCCCTATGGTATCCCAAGCATCACTGGGTCTGATTAAAACAAAACCCAAAAGGCTTTTTGGGGGATTGCCGAGCTCCTCCCAGCAACACTTCCCGCAGATTTTCCCTTTCTGTAGGCTTGCTTGGACTGTGAGAACTATGGAGATGTCCTCCACCTGCTTGGTCATTCAACTGCATTCCATTCAACATTTGACTAATTCTCATTGTGCATTTTGTTTGATTTTAGAACTCAAATCACAAGTTCAGGATGTGGCATTACAGCAATTTCTTTAGGGAACGGGGGTATTGCATACAAGTGTGCTGTAAGATTCTCTTGTTGAAACTATTATGCCATTGGAGTGCTCAGTGGACCGAACATGCGACTTGAAAGGTGGGGTCCGGCTCCATCCCCACAACCACATCTATGGTCTCAGCATCACAAGTAAAATATCGGAGCCTAATGCTGGGAATAGAGGGTCTTTAACCTCAGTGGATGTTGAAATCTGGAAATTTATTTTATTGTATTGTTTTTAAAGTTTTCATTAAAGTGCCAGTATTTTCAAAGTTATTGGTAGTTGTATTTAGGCATACAATAATTGAACACCAATCCCTGCATCAGCTTCCCTCCACCCGTGTTCCCGTATTCTCTCCCCACCCCAGTCCCCACTCTACTACCGCCTGTCATCTGGACAAGCACATGACTAGGTTACAGCTTAGATCTCTAGTTTTCAGGTCTCTTGCATCTGTGTTTTGGGTAAATGGCTACACCCCTCACCCATGTCACTGGCATAAATGAAACCCTGATCCCTGTAAACTTCTGTTTCTCTTCCACCCCAGATTTCTTTTCTTCTTTGTCCGGCTTCTCTCTAAACACTGGAATCAGGGATGATTTAAGCAGCCCCTTTAAAGTACATTGCCACAAACAGTGTTCGGTATTCCACAGATGAGTGAACATCATCCTGTTTTTGTCTCTTTTTCTGGCTAACATCACTCAAGACGGTATCTTCCAGTTCCAACCGTGTTGCTGCATAAAAGCAGTAATTCTAAAACCTAAAAAAATATAACATTTGATCACTTGATCCCCCTTTATTCATCGATTTATTCGAGTGAGTGCCAGTAACGTCTCCATGCATGCCTGTTGTGTGCTAGTGCAGCCCAATGGCATCTGTTCATTCTAAGAACATGCATAGCCCTAAACCAATCATTCAGGGTCTTGACAAAGAAGTCTGACCGTCTTGTAGGTGGGCGTCCACGCGATCTTTTGACGCTCCGTGGAATCCAGTCAGTAATGGTTCTAGGCCAGTGGTTGTCTGTAAACCTCATAACGTGTCCAGCCCATCTGATTTTTGATACCTTGGCAGATTAGACAGCATCCCTGATTCTTGAGCATTGATGGAGATCAGAACTCTGGATTCTATCTCTCATTTGAGTGATGCGTGATATTCCAAGCATAGCTCTTTCGATTCCTCTTTGAGAGACACTAGTAGCGTTCTCATCCTGTTTTCGTAGGGCCCAGTTCTCTAAGGCATATGTTAATGCAGGAAGAACAGTGGAATCGAAGAGATGTGCTTGTAGTTGGAGGTTCTTTGTCCTCTTAGTTATTTCTTCAGCGCTCTTGAAGGCATTCCAAGCCGCTCTCTTCCTCCTGCATAACTCAGGTGCCAGGTCATTCATCATGTTGATTTCTCAAACTAGGTATATATAACTGTTGCATTCGGAGATGGTGGTTCTATTGAGAGCGATTGCAGCGTCAGGAACGAGGCTGTTTCTCATAAACATTGTCTTTGTAAGATTTTAGCTGTAGTCCGACCTTTCCACACTCACGGTCGAAGTAGGTCAGCATTTGTGCCGCTTGACTGATGTTTGGTGTTATTAGAATGATGTCATAAGGAAAGTGAAGGGGGTGTAGTTGCCGACCATCTATCTTCACTCACATTCCTTCCCATGCCAGTCATCACATGATGTTCTTGAGGGTGGCACTGAAAAGTTTTGGTGAATTGGTATCACCCTGCTGAACCCCTCTCTTGACATGGATGATTACTTCTTTGTATAATGATGAGATCCTGGTAATGAATCCGTAATAGAGCTCACGGAGGATCCTGATGTATTGAATTTGTACACCCTGATTGGCTTGGGGACCTCCAGGACCAGCCACCACCATGCTGAGACCACTCTCCGCACACATGAAGGTACTGGCAGAGGGACAAAGCCACGCGGGTTCCGGGGCCGAGATCTCCAAGCCTACTCGAATTGGAGTCGAGCATCCTCCACCCAGATCCTCCAAATTCCAGTAGGCGGGGGTCACACCCACCACCTGGCCCCCTGGCGCCGTGTAATCCCATCAGCGGCCAAGACTCAGAGACTACAAAATGCAGCTCCCGGACGAGACCAGTGCAGTCAGTCTCCTGCCCCTGCGCCTGGCTGTTCCTCTCTGGGGTCCTTTGGAGGGGAGCGGGTTGAGCTTTCCTCCCCACCCCGACCAGGGCTCCGGCAGCCGAAGACCTTCAGGACCAGCCACCACCATGCTGAGACCACTCTCCGCACACATGAAGGTACTGGCAGAGGGACAAAGCCACGCGGGTTCCGGGGCCGAGATCTCCAAGCCTACTCGAATTGGAGTCGAGCATCCTCCACCCAGATCCTCCAAATTCCAGTAGGCGGGGGTCACACCCACCACCTGGCCCCCTGGCGCCGTGTAATCCCATCAGCGGCCAAGACTCAGAGACTACAAAATGCAGCTCCCGGACGAGACCAGTGCAGTCAGTCTCCTGCCCCTGCGCCTGGCTGTTCCTCTCTGGGGTCCTTTGGAGGGGAGCGGGTTGAGCTTTCCTCCCCACCCCGACCAGGGCTCCGGCAGCCGAAGACCTCCAGGACCAGCCACCACCATGCTGAGACCACTCTCCGCACACATGAAGGTACTGGCAGAGGGACAAAGCCACGCGGGTTCCGGGGCCGAGATCTCCAAGCCTACTCGAATTGGAGTCGAGCATCCTCCACCCAGATCCTCCAAATTCCAGTAGGCGGGGGTCACACCCACCACCTGGCCCCCTGGCGCCGTGTTATCCCATCAGCGGCCAAGACTCAGAGACTACAAAATGCGGCTCCCGGACGAGACCAGTGCAGTCAGTCTCCTGCCCCTGCGCCTGGCTGTTCCTCTCTAGGGTCCTTTGGAGGGGAGCGGGTTGAGCTTTCCTCCCCACCCCGACCAGGGCTCCGGCAGCCGAAGACCTCCAGGACCAGCCACCACCATGCTGAGACCACTCTCCGCACACATGAAGGTACTGGCAGAGGGACAAAGCCACGCGGGTTCCGGGGCCGAGATCTCCAAGCCTACTCGAATTGGAGTCGAGCATCCTCCACCCAGATCCTCCAAATTCCAGTAGGCGGGGGTCACACCCACCACCTGGCCCCCTGGCGCCGTGTAATCCCATCAGCGGCCAAGACTCAGAGACTACAAAATGCAGCTCCCGGACGAGACCAGTGCAGTCAGTCTCCTGCCCCTGCGCCTGGCTGTTCCTCTCTGGGGTCCTTTGGAGGGGAGCGGGTTGAGCTTTCCTCCCCACCCCGACCAGGGCTCCGGCAGCCGAAGACCTCCAGGACCAGCCACCACCATGCTGAGACCACTCTCCGCACACATGAAGGTACTGGCAGAGGGACAAAGCCACGCGGGTTCCGGGGCCGAGATCTCCAAGCCTACTCGAATTGGAGTCGAGCATCCTCCACCCAGATCCTCCAAATTCCAGTAGGCGGGGGTCACACCCACCACCTGGCCCCCTGGCGCCGTGTAATCCCATCAGCGGCCAAGACTCAGAGACTACAAAATGCAGCTCCCGGACGAGACCAGTGCAGTCAGTCTCCTGCCCCTGCGCCTGGCTGTTCCTCTCTGGGGTCCTTTGGAGGGGAGCGGGTTGAGCTTTCCTCCCCACCCCGACCAGGGCTCCGGCAGCCGAAGACCTCCAGGACCAGCCACCACCATGCTGAGACCACTCTCCGCACACATGAAGGTACTGGCAGAGGGACAAAGCCACGCGGGTTCCGGGGCCGAGATCTCCAAGCCTACTCGAATTGGAGTCGAGCATCTTATCTGAACATCTTTTTATGATATCTCATTATCTCATTCCTACTCTGGACAAACTTGCAGGCTATCAAATATAGCCTGCCCACAGGGCAGAGTCTAGCAAACTCCCCGTGGCGCACCAAATATGCCAAATACCAGTAACAATGATGGGTCTCATTCTCCTAAAAAGCCTTGAATATAATCTCAGGGCTAGGATGAAAGAGACGTTACTGGGGCCTGCTCGAGGCAATCGACGATTAACAGGATGATGAATGAATGAATGAATGAATGATTGGCTTGGGCTTCTATGACCGCTTCTGTCTCAACCGAATCAAAAGCCTTCTTTAAATCAATGAATGTTAGTCAGAGCAGCATCTTGAACTCCTGAGAAACCGCAATGAGCTTAGTAATCATGTGGATATGATAGACGGTACTGAATCCTTTTTGGAACCCGGCTTGTTCACATGGTTATTCTTCATCTATTGTTCTGCTAATCCTATTCAGGATGACTAGAGTGAACAATTTGCAGATGACAGACAATAGGCAGATTAGGCGATAGTTGCCAATGTCATGGATGTCTCCCTTCTTGTGTAGTAGTACAGTCTTGCTGGTTTTCCATTGGGATGGAACCTTGCATTCAGACAGGTAGCATGTGAAGAGCCAAGCCAGTGTATTGATGAGTACTGATGGTAAGTTCTACAGGTGTTCAGGTCTGATCTTGTCTGGGCCAGGTGCTCTTTGTTTCTTTACCAACAAGACGGTGTGTTGAATTTTGTAAGGAAGAACACTGGGAACTATATGTCAATTGTGCAGAATGTGGTATGGGGGCAAGTGGACATGGCTATTAAAGAGATCTGTGTAGAAGTCATGAATAATCCTCTCCATTGCCCTTCTGGAAGATGTGATAGATCCATCAGGATGTCTGAGGGCAGTCATCTTGGTCTTGTAATTGGTGGACAGGCGGGCATTACAAATGCTTTTTCCCGGCTTCTGCCGCATCTACCAACACTGCTGTTCTCCTGTCTTTGAGGTCATCCTTGATGGCTTCTCTGCATTGTTTTGCCAGCTTGGACATTCGCTTGCGGTTGCCTGATGTATGTGCCAAGCCACGTTGGTGAATAAGTTCAAGAGTGTTCAAAGAAAGGTGGTTTTTTTCGTGGTTATCTCTCTCGGCCCCAAGAGTCCCGGAAGCAGGAATCCCTGAGCATGCTGGTGTGAGCCTCTCCCCATCTAAGTAAATAGAACAAGATAACATAAAACTCCTTGATCCTCTAGAGGAATCTGCTTCAGGTGAGATATTTTCAAAGGTCTGTCTCAGCTATGTGAGGATGCATCATTGTCTTCGCACGTGTATCCCACTAAGCTATCCCACTAAGCTCCACACTAAGCTAGTACCAATCCCAGTCTCGGGCCCCTTTTATTTTTACTCTAAACTGGTGCTTCAATTTTCTGCAGAGGGAGTTATTTCCACTTACTGTGTCTGTTCTTTGAGTTGGAAAAAAATTACACAGCTATGTGACCTGCCGTCAGTCTATTTTGCTTATTCATTTTGCTGAACCTTCAGGTCGTTGCCTGGAAAATCCATCCACGTGTCAGAATTGCAACCGAGTCAGGTAAATGTTAGAAACTAACCTGCAGGTCTAGAATTTTTTTGACGAGAAAACTATCAGGCACAGCACAGTAATTGGAATCCTTCTCTGCTTTTCTTCGGGTAGCAACAGCCCAGGTGGAATTCTTCTGGTCATGCACACCGTGACAAATTCTCGAGTGAGCAGTTATGCCTTCAGCCCCATGAGGATGCCAAGACAGGTGGGATGTCTTCTGTGGGTTACCAGTAGGTAGTGAGCGCCCACGCTGCAAACAAGCGCTCCCCCGGGACAAGCTACTCAGAGACTGTTCTGCTCAGTCCATGGACACAAACCGCCCCAGGGGAGAAACCCCTGGACTGTGGGAGAGGAGCACTGTTTATAGTGAGTCCAGTTATGTACCAGTTATGTACTCCACAAGATATAAAGACTGGAATAGAACCCAGGTTACCCAAGTGAAAGAAAGCTCTCACACTCTTTGGCTCTCGATACAGCCGCACCATAATGCCCGAGTGCTTCCTGAGTGCATAGCCAGGAGAACCTCTGCGTGTTGCTGGATTTGTGGCCCCCAAACCATGAACAAATCAAATAAAACCAAAACAGCCTCAGTCCCTTATTGAAGGATTAGCTCACCCCAACGTGGGTGTTCTGAGCTGTATCTTGCTGTATCCATGCTGCCTCTTCCTCGTAGAAGAGGGTTGGGTACCCTCAGAACATAGGGTGATGAGGTGTGAGTTGCCCATAGCAGGAAATATTTCTAAATGGTTTGGTCACAGACATAACAAAGTGACTTCAGATGTCTTTTAGCTCAGAGTGTCACAGTCACTGTCCTCCCATTGTTCATTGATTTGCTCAAGGAGAGCTGGGTAACATTGTGAGACTTATTACTGTGTTTGGCATATCAAATACATCACGGGTAGCTTGCCAGGCTTTGCCGTGTGGGCAAGATACTCTTGTTAGCTTTCCGAGATGGTGGAGGAATCGAACCCAGGTGGCCATGTCAGCCACATGCAAGGCAAATGCCCTACCCGCTGTGCTATCGCTCGAGCCTTGCAGCTTTGCCTTGCTCTGTCCACGTCAGGTTCAATCCTCTGCACCCCTCTTGGTCTAGAGGCAAAGATGGAGCATCCCACTCAACCCCCGAGGTGATTCAGTCATGTATCCCACAAGATCTGAAGGCGGGAATCGAATGCTGGTCACCCATGTGAGAGACTCGCAACCTCAAGGCTCTCTGACCACTGCCCCTTTGAAGCTCCGTGCTTGATCTTTAATTACCCCAAACTTAACACAGAAGCAAACCTAAGGGTGAAAATTCTTAGAGAAATGGGCCTGGAGAGGGACGGGATCACTCACAGCTCCATGTCATGGCTTTTCAGCATATCTTCTGCGGTCCAAGTTTTCCCACATTTAAGATTTTCAGCCCTTCTCTTTGCTTAAATGTTAAGTATGGGGTCATTAAGGATCCAGCATGCAGCTTGGGCAGCTGCAACGGGAGCAGAGAGGATCGGGCTTTTGCCTTGCATCCATAGGACCCGGGTATAGTCATAGATTTCCCCTATGGTTCTTCAGTCATGTCCATAGTGATTACTGAGTACAGAGGCAGGAGAAGACCCTGAGCATATCCGGGTGTGGCCACAACCATAAAGGAACAAACAAGAAAGAAAAGTAAAACACAGAGCTTCAGTTCCTTGATGGCAAATTCCATCACCCTGACTTGAGGGTGTCAGATCTGTATATTCTTCCATTCCCCACAACGGTGTAGAAGACAGAGTACCCTCATAATGTGGGGTGATGGGATGTCGGTTGCCCATAACAGGAAACATTCAAATGGCTCCGTCACAGGCATCACAAGGTGCATTCAGAACCTTTCTTGTACAGAGAGAAAAGAACAATTAATGTGAAAAAATAAACTTGCCTTTCTCATTAAATGTTCAGTTCAATCCTCTGCACCCCTCCAGGTTTAGAGAAAAAGCTAGGGCAACCCACTCGACCCCCAAGGCGATTCAGCTATCCACCCCACAAAGATCTGAAGGCTGGAATCAAACCCAGATTACTCAAGTGAAAGACAAGCAACCGCAGGCTTTCCTTCCTACTGATGCACTTGTGGAAGGGGCTTGCTTGATCCTTTATTACCCATACTGATCACTGAAGCAAACCCAAGGGTGGAAAATTCTTAGAGAAACGAGCACATTTTGTTACTTTATGTTCCCCAGATGAAAGCAATCTTTCTATGTCTGTCCCTTTCTTTCAGACTAAGACCCAAGAATAGCCGAGACAAGTGACAGGAGGTTTACTCCGTCGCATGGATGTCAGCCGCACATGCTAGGGGAAAAGGCAGCTTAGATAGAGAAGGGAGCACCAAATAAAGGGTGCTGGGAGGATCCTCCCAGGATGAGAGATACATGCTGAAAGTTAAATATAGACCGAACATGATTGCCACTCAATGCCTCATTTGCAAACCAAAACCCCCAAAAGGAGAGAGAGAACAAAAGGGAATGCCCTGCCACAGAGGCAGGGTGGGATGGGGGGGATGGGAATGGGAGGAACTAACTGGGGTCAGTGGTGGTGGAGGGATGGGTACTCAATAATTGTATAACTGAAACCCAAGCACAAAAATTTGTAAGTCTACAACTGTACCTCATGGTGATTCACTAATAAAAAAATAAATAAATAAATAAACAAAGAAACGATACCGGAGAGGGACAGAAACGCCCACAGCGCCATCTCATGGTTTATCGCCAGAACTGCTGCGGCCCACCTTTCCCACGCTTTAGATTTCCAGCCCATTTCTTTGCTTCAATGTTAGGAGTCACTGTGCAATATAGGATTAGGGGACTTCTTTCTCCAGATCCTCACATTGTGACTGAACACGCTAGCCACCACTTCTCCTTTATGTGAGCCCATTCCACTTGCAGAACACTTTTTTTCTTTTTTCTTTTTGGGTCACACCCAGCAGTGCTCAGGGGTTTCTCCTGGCTCTTCTGCACTCCTGGCCCTGCTTGGAGGACCATATAGAATCCAGATGATTGAACCTGGGTAAGCTGCGTAGAGGGCAAACACCCTATCCAGTGTGCTTTCGCTCCAGCCAACCAGCCTTACATATTTACCTTCATTTTCCTAGTTGTTCTCTACACAGCTGGTGTCTGGCTCTTTAAGGCTGCTTGCAGAAGTGGAAGTCAAGTCACAGCAGGGCATTTAGGTGTTTGCATACAAGAAGCTGGATCAGGCCTCCATTTGTTAAGCAGGTGAAGGGAGAAGAGGCTGTCCCGCGTGGAAGGTGTCTGTGAAGGCCGTTTTCGTGGCAGGACACTAGTGGCCTCTCGTGAGCGCCCCGCATCTCCTGGTCACCACACTGTGAGGGGCGGGGCCAAGCCAGCTCTAAGGACACTTTTAAGCTCCTTTTTTAACAGATATCCAGGTGGTTCCTGAGGCGCGCCAGGGTTTTGTGGGGGACGGAGCTTTGGTGAGTGCAGTGAGGGCGGTACCGGGGCGCAGGGGTCGCAGGTGTGAGTGCGTGGTTCTGGGGATCCCATGCAGCCACAGTCCCCTTCAGCTCCGCCGTGGGGCAGTGGCGGGTGGGTGCAGGGTGAGCCCAGGGGCTGCAGAACGTTGGACCGTCCTGACCCTCCCTGCACGGGACTGCGCTGGGCCCTGTCCTGGACGCTTTGGCCCTTACCTCACTGCTGCAGAACCTTCAGATTCTCTTAGAGGATGGAAGAGATAGCACAGCGTGTAGGGCATTTGCTTTGCATCTGGCCCACCAAGTTCAATCTCCAAGCTCCACAAGGACGGGTGCCTGAGCGCAGAGTCAGTAGTTTCTTATCTATATCACCTGTGGTGCCTCCAAAACTATAAAAGGACTGTTCATTTTAGAGGGGCAGGGGGCAGCTCCCCAATGGCTAATGTCACTGTAGCCCTCGGTCACTATTCATTAGTAGCCTTGATTTCCAGACCATCCTGTGGACGTGATTCTAGGGGTGGTTGCGGTTTGCAAATGAAACTTTACTTTGGGGTTATTTTAGTTGTATTGTGGGTGCTTCTGTGGAAGCTTGGAACTTCAGGAGCAGCACCCTGGAATTCTTATTTTTTTTTATGTTCTTTAGGGGTCATGTGAGATTCCGAATATCAATCTGGGTCAGCATAGGAAGCGCCCCTCCCAGCTTACTGTCTCTGACTCCACATTGTTGTTTTTTTCTAAGGTAGAATTTCTGTATCCTAAAATCAACTTGAAAATTGCACCCCGACACTTCCTCTCTCCTTGATTAGGCAAAACTCGGCTATTACACTGAGTACTGAGAGTTGTGTTCAAATAATGTCTGGGCATGTGCTGTGTGCATTTGGTGGCCATGATTGGTCTCCCCACCCTGGCCTGTGAAGGGTGACAGAGGATCGAAGAAGGAAATAGGGACCAGGCTCTTGGTAATCTGCTGGATATTAACTTAACAGTGTTTTAGGCTTCATCTGTGAATTGCCCCTTTTGCTCCTCCCAGCAAAGCTTATAATGCCCTTGCTAACATCCCTAATTTAGTTCAAGTTTATCTTTAACCTTTTCTTTGTATTTTACCTCTCACTGTCTCAGTTCCCCAAGTCAGTCTTGATTACTTATAAGCCATAACTTTCTGGTAATTCTCAACTTTGTATCTGTATTGCTTTGTAGTTGAAGTGCTGTGTATTTGTACCTGCTTTTCTATTTCTCCTTTAGATTTTTTATGTTTTTACTATACAACAATGTGTTTGGTTAAACACAGAAAGACCATCAATGCTATACTCCTAAGATTTGGGAGTTGATTGACTCTGAAGTTATCTACTCCAGGGCATAATTGCTTGGTCATCATTACTTGACTCAGGCTTCAGTTACTGTAATTCCTAACACCCCAAAAGGGAGGTTCTGCTGTGGGACTTTGATGGGCCTGGGGCAAGTGACAAAACTACCTGGGTTTCGAAATGGAACGTTCTAGAAAGCAGATATGCATCGTCTTGATGCAAACTGTAACAACATTAGACATAGGAGCCCCATGGGGAAGGACAAGCTGAACTGGCCTGAGGACTTAGTCTGGGATTTACAGTAAAACCTTGCTTGCTCTCAGAGCCCAGAGAATTAAGTGTTAAAATCCTTATTTGCTCTCAAAGCCCAGAGAACTAAGTGTTGGGATCTTTGTCTCTTATTGTGTTTATCCAAACAACTGCAAGTTTTGACAACTTAAACAACTAGATGAAAAGATAAAAGCAATGTAGATGTCCCTGGGAGACAGAGTATCTCTTTGAGTGAATCTCTCCCTGAGAATTTCCTCTGCCAAATGTTTATCTGCATAAATAAACTGTCACAACTATGTCCTTACCTCATGCCTCCTCAGACATTCTATAAGTATGGTAGCTGTTCTGCATTAAACAGGCCATTTTCATCATCAGGGTGTGGTTTTCTGTCTCCCTGTGTCTCTGTCTCAGTTGGGAAGGGACCCCCATTTTACTTTGTGGACTCACTGCACCCACACATTTTACTTTGTGGACTCACAGTGATCAGTTGCTCTTTATTCCATTCTCCTGCACACCTATACCTATCTCCCACTGGTCTTTATCCCTCTCTTCACCCATCTCCCACAGGCTTTATTCCCCATCCCACAGAGTTAGGGGTACCAAATACTCAATGCTGTAATAACAATTTTTAATGTTATTTTAATGTCAAAACAGGCCCCTTTGGTAAAATCTGTTTTCTTTGTACCATGGGATGCTGTGCTACAAAAGTGCAGCCAGAAAGGAAATAATCCCTTAGTGTGTAACAAAGTTTTTGTGATGTCAATCTATAAAGGAAAGTCTATGCCAGGGTTCCACAATTTAAACTTGATGTGGATGTTAACATGTACTTTTTAGATTTTCTGGTGAAAGCCAGGAGGAATGTGAATTAAAAGGCAAAAATAAATACCCTTTCGCTCAGGACTGTCAAGGCTCACCCCTGCCTTATTCTTTGTTGTGACTCTGTCTAGACATTTTTTTTTTTGCTTTTTGGTTCACAACCACTGATGCTCAGGGGTTACTCCTGCCTCCACAATCAGTAATTACTCCTGGCAGTGCCTGTGGACCATATGGGATGGCAGGGATTTAAACTGGGCTGGCTCCATGCAAGGAAAAAGCCCTCCCCCTGGACTATCGGCCCCTGTGACTTGGTTTTGAGGCCATGGGTTTGGGGGATTATGGAATAGAAACAGTCACACCGTCGTTCTTCAGGGCCTCCTGATTCATGTTCTTTGGAGCCACACCCAGCTGAGTCCTAGTCCTCGCTCTCAGCTCAGTCATCCATACCTGGGGTACTCAGGATCATTATGGGTTACCGTGATTGGAGTCTCGGTGGGCTGTGTGTGACCCGCTCCTTCCCCCATGCCATCTCTGCCTCCCATGTGTTCAGGTACTGGTTAGTGTTGTGTAAGTACAAAGGATAAATGTTTCAGAAAGTGTTATCTTAGTTAAATGGCCCTGGCAAGGTTCTTCAATGGAGTGCCGTGAAGACAGTTCGTTTTTCTATTTTAAACTTTGTGTTTCCCATCTTTTTGGATCATATCCTTAAATACTCAGAGATTACTCCTAGTGGTACTCCAGGAACCCTATTAAACCTGGTACAAGGCAAATGTCCTATCTGTTGTACCTACTCTTTGGCCCCTATTGGAAACAGTTTAAATGAACATTTCTGTGTTTAGAAAGACAGGAAAGGATGGAATGGGCCCCTTGAGTCAAATGTCTGACAAATGCCGGGAATATGGTTCAGCTCTCCACATTCCAGCAGTCTGTTCCATTTACCTATGATTACTTACAACGTTGGTCACGTTCCTGGATCCCACCCGAAGTTCAATAATATTACAGAAATAATAAGTGTTATATTTAGAATTAGCTAAGTCCCCTCAATGTAGTAGTCACCAGAATGATAAAAAGGATTCAGATCTGCTTAAAGGACAAAAACGGCTCCACGGTGACCAAAATGGCTTGCTGCCCATTAGCCTCCATTTTTAGGGTCGGAATATATGATTTTTGTGCAGCCTGCCAGTGCTCAGGACCTACTCCTGGCTTTCCACTTTGATGGTGCTCAGGGGACCATTTGGAATTCTGAGGGTTGAACCCAAATTGACCACATGCAAGGCAAGCACCCAAGCCACTGTACTAACCTCTTGCCCCATGGTCTGGATTTAAAATTGTGCTTCTGATTCTTTCCTTGTAGGTAAGAGTGCCCTGGTTCGGTGTTTTCAAGGGGTAGTGCGTTGACCATACAGTGCTCTCTGATGTTCTTACCAGCCTCTGCTCCTCTTCCAGTGTCTGTCCAGCTCTCTGGGCTGCTGCTAGGCCAGTCCCTCTCTGCATCTCCAGGGCTGGCTTGCAGTCACTGTTTTCAACCCATCTTGATTACTTCCCAAAGAAACTCAGCACCCGGTGAATTGTACCAACCTTCCTGTTTTACCTTGAATCAACCCAGCTGCGTTTTTCCTGATGGACTTTGTGTGAGAGCATTGGGTCATTGTTTGACTGACCAGTACAGGATCAGGGGTCTTCTTATCCCCACCCCCCACTGTGTGACCCACCACTCTCCACAGCCACCTCTCTACACCTTTATCCAGTCCATCCCCTTTGAAGCACAGATTCATCTGGGTGGGCAAAAAGGGTCTCTGCATCTGGACCAGGGCCCTTTAAGGCTCAGGTTCCGGCAGCAGTGGAAGTGGCGTCCCAGGCCAGGGACTTTCAGATGTTTTTTCTCTTCCCATTGTGGTTGCCTGATCAGGCCACCATTGGTTTGGTGGTAGAGGAGGAAATGGCGGCACTTCATGGAAGGGGATTATGAAGACCTATTTTTTGTCAGGACGCGAGTGGCGGTCCGTAAGCACCCAGTGCCTCCCATTCTCCTCCCTGTAAGCACCGGGGCCGCTCCAGCTTGGGGGGCCCTTTTGTGCTTGTTTTTCTCTCATTTCTGATATCAGCCATTTCCTGAGGCATGAGGGATGCTTTAGGGGAACCCAGAGGCTTTACGGGGTGCAGGGGTTGCAGTGTGTGTAGGTGATCATGGGGTCCCCTTTGGCCATCATCACCTCCAGCTCCATGAATGGTTAGCATCAGGTAGGCGTGGGGCTCAGCGCAGGGTCTGAGCTCGGGACCTACGGGACCTCCAGAGGGCAGGGCTTGGCTGTCCCGACCCTCCCAGCATGGGACTTTGCTCTGCCCTGTTCCAGAACATTTGGACCTGCCATCACTCACTCGTGTAGAACCTTCAGATTCATTTCAAACAGCAGGGCCCCAGTCCCCCCCGCCCCCGTTGTTGTCTGTTCTTTGACTGGCTTTTACTAAGGCATGCGGGTCCCGGGGCTGAGTGCCCACCCCACTGTAATATCCCTCTTGTCCATACACTGGATTTGAAAGTGTGTTTCTGAAATTGCCTCCTGTGGTTTTTCTTGTAGGCAAGAGTCTACTGGTCAGGCATTTTCAAGACGTAGCATGTTGGCTGGACAGTACTCTCTTATGGTCTTACCAGGCTTTTCCCCTTTCCAGTGTCTGTCCAGCTCTCTGGGCTGGTACTGGGCCAGTTCCTCTCTGCATCTCCAGGGCTGGCTTTAGAGTCACTGCTTTCACCCCATCTTGATTACTAACTCATGAAACTCAATGTCAGGTGCCTTGTACCAACCTGCCTGTTTGACCTTGAATCAACCCACAATTTTTTTCCTGATGGACTGTTTGTGAGAGCATTATTTCAATGGTTGACTGACCAGTACAGGATCAGGGCTCTTGTCCTTACCTCAGCCCACCACTCCAGCAGCTGCCTCTCCACTACTTTACCCAGTCCAGCCCCTTAAAGCACCAATTTACCTAGATGGAAACAGAGGGTCTCTCTGCATCTGGACCATGGCCCTTTATAGATCCTGTCGGGTGCGGAAGTGATGTCACAGAGCTAGTACTTTCAGGATCCTTTCTATTCTAGTTGTGGTTGCCTGGCTCAGGCCGCCACAGGTCTTGTGGGTAGAGGAGGATTTGGCGGCTCTTTATACAGGGGGACTGTGGAGGCCGATTTTGTGGCAGGATACTAGCGGCCTCCCAGTCGCCTGCACTGTGAGTGGCAGAGGTGGGCCAGCTTGGGGGCGCTTTCACCTTTGTTTTTCACCTTCTACTGATATCCAGGTGGTTCCTTAGGAATGGCAAAGGCTTTAGGGGGACCCAGAGGTTTTGGGCAGTGAAGTGGAGCCTGTGCCAGGTGCAGGGTTCGCACGTGTGAGCAAGTGATTGTGGGAGGGTTCCCTTAGCCAGTATTGCCTCCAGCTCCAGGAAGGCTCAGAGGTGGGTGGGTGCTTGGCTGAGGGACATGCACAGGGCGGGGCCTAGCCCTCTCAAACCTGCCAGCACCGGGCTGAGCTTGGCTGTTTCCAGAGCCTTTGGCCCTGGCATCACTAGTGTAGAACCTTCAGATTCACTTCAAAGGGCAGGGCCCCAGCCCCCTTGCAGCAGGAAATCCAATTCTCCTCAGTGCTTTGATTGGCAGTTGTGATGGGAAAAGGCCACCCAGTGGCTCATTCCCTGTGGGTGGGTGAGGTTTGCAAGTGGAAATTTTTCTTTTCTTTTTTCTTTCTTTCTTTTTATTTATTTATTTAAAAAATATTTATTTATTTATTTATTTATTTTTGGGTCACACCCGGCGATGCACAGGGGTTACTCCTGGCTCTGCACTCAAGAATCACTCATGGCGATGCTCAGGGGACCAGGTGGGATGCTGGGAATCAAATCTGGGTCGGCCGCATGCAAGGCCAATGCTGTGCCGGCTCTGCTCCAGCCCCTTCATTATTTTTTTGGTTTGGCTTGTGTACCATATCTGGAGATGCTCAGGGTTTACTTTTGGCTCTGCAGTTGGGAATTCCTGTTGATGGTACTCGGGAATCATATGGGATGCCAGGAATTGATTTGGGTTGGCAATGTGCAAGGCAAATTCCCTTACCCGCTTTTCTGTCTCTTGTCCCAACTTTTTGTCTTTTATCTAGGTCAAGAATTTCTGCTTCCAAAGGGTCAGTTGCAAAGCACTATGAGCACTGTTTCATGTGACACTGTCCCAACATATAAACGTAAACAACAACAAAAAAATCCTCATTGATCCTGACATTGATTCAATTAGGTTAGATGATTTCAATGGCCCCTGCATTCTCAGCTTTGTGGGGACGCAGCCTTGCCTTCATATATGCATCCCGAGCTCTGTACTGAGCTACAACCGAACCCAAACTCGGGTGTATTTTTACGTGCTTGAAACTGATGCTTCCTTTTTCTGTATAGAAATTATTTCCACTTAATATGCTCTTCAGGTGAATGAGAAGAAGACCTGGGCCCTACGCAAACAAGATGAGAACGCTATTCAGGTCTCCCAAAGAAGAATAGAAAGAGCTATGCTTGGAATATCACGTTTCACTCAAATGAGAGAACGAATCTGGAGTTCTGACATCCGTCGACGATCAAGGATCAGGGACGCTGCCTCATTTGCCAAGGTGTCAAAAATCAGATGGGCTGGACACGTAATGAGATTTAAAGACGACCGTTGGACTAAAGCTGTTACTGATTGGATTCCACGGAATGTCAAAAGACCGCGTGGCCGCCCAGCTACCAGATGGTCAGACTTCTTCGTCAAGATCATGAACAATCGGTTTGAGGCCCTTCATGTTCCCGGAGCGAACAGATGCCATTGGGCTACACTAGCACGTGACAGGGACAAATGGAGACGTTACTGGTGCCCGCTTGAGCAAATCGACGACTAACGGGAAGTTAAGTGATTAAGTGATTTAATATGTTCTTCATTGAGTTGAAAAAAATGGGCAGACGTTATTGACAACACTTCTGTCAGTTTTGCATGTCCTTCTTCCAAAACTATTTGGTCATTCCAAGAAAATCCATATATGTGTCGATAACTGTATTTGCATGGTGGAAACGTTGGTCATTAAACCTGCAGGGTTCGACATTTTTTTTGACATGGAGACTCTCATGAAATCAAGACGTAATTGGAATCCTCTTCTGCTGTTCTATAGGGAAGCAACCAGCCTCAGTGGAAAGTCTCTGACCCTGGGCACTGTGACAGTCTTGAGTGAGCAGTGGTGCCTGTATCACCGTGGGGATTCTGAGACAGGACAGAAGTCTTCAGATGGGAAAAGTTCCAAGACTGTTAGCAGCACGGACACAATTTGAGTCAGCCGCCAGGCAAGTGTGATCATCTGAATATCCACACAGGAGAGAAACTGTAGACATGTAAAGAATGTGGGAAGGCTTAGATCGATCCTCATACCTGATTATAAATAGGAGAATTCATGCAGGAGAGAAACACTATTCATCCAAGGAATATGGGAAGACTGTTGGAAGGCATTCACTTACCTCTCACTCCTTATTACACATACGAACATTCATACTGGAAAGAAACCTTATGTATGTAAGGCAAGCAGGAAGGCCTGCATTATGTCCTCAAGCCTTAGTGATCACAGAAAAATTTTTATGGCAGACAGCTTAAGTATGGAATGGCTGTGGGAAGGCCTTCATTCAAAGTTGATGTCTTACTAAACAGAAAATTTCATACCACAGAGAAACCCCATACATGTTTAAAAGGCCTTTGCTCTGAATTCAAGCCTTAGTATGCATAGGAAAATTCATAGTGGAGAGAAGTCTTACATATGTCAGGAACATGCAAAGGCCTTCACTCAACCCTCAACTCTTACCGTCCATAGGAAAATACATACTGGAGGGAAAGCTCATGTTTCTCAATGTAGGAAGGCCTTTGTGTGTCTCTCTAGCCTTTGTAGTCATTGTAAAATGCACATGGGATGAGTTGACCCTGAAGAACTATCCCCAAGTTCAGAACACTCCCCCTAGGGAAGACAAGTTTTGTTTAGACCAAGAGGGTTAGGGGGGGCTACAAAAGTGCAGCCAAGAAGCTAAGAATCCAGTATGACAAGCTTCCTGTGACATCATCCTATAAGGGGAAGGTACTTGGTGATTATCACCAGAGCTATAGTTATGCCAGTGTCCCCGCGTTTGCACTTCACATGTATGTTAACTTGTAAATAACAGTCTTGGTGATAGAAGCCAGGAGGAAAGTGACTAAATAAGTACCAAATATAAATAGAAAAAACCTCTTGGAGCTACAAAGCTTTTAAAAATTAAAGAGACAATCTTACCAACCCTACAACCAGATATAACAACGTTCACATGAATTTGTTGTCTCCACCTATTGATATTAATATTGCAAATTTGTTATCTCAAATTTTATTTTATATTTTTTTGACCTTTTGGGTCACATCTTGCGATGCATAGAGTTTACTTCTGGCTATGCACTGAGGAATTATTCCTAGCGGTGCTTGGGGGACCATATGGGATGTTGGGAATCGAACCTTCTTTGGCCGCATTCAGGGCAATTGCCCTACCCGCTGAACTATAATTCCAACCCTGTCTAATCAATTTTAATATAGAATTGTATCAACAATTGGTGTTTTCTTTATCTTTAGTCACTTAAAAAATAAAAAAAAATAACTACCCCTCACTCTGGACCATTCTTTGCTTTGATCCTGGCATGGCCCAAAAATCCTGTTTTCTCGGGGTTTTTGCAGAGACCAATTGCAGTGCTGCAGGGAATCGTCTTCAATCAAAATCAGCCAAATCTTCATTCTTCAGGCCTTTCTGTGTTATATTGTAGGGCGCTGTGCTCAAGCCCTACAGCTGGCTCTCAGCTCAGAGCTCCATACCTGGGAGAATTCTCATATGTTTTGGAGCACTGAGGTTAGAATACAGGTTGGTGTATCTGATAAGCACCTTTTCCACTGTTGCATCATTGCATATCTTGTATTCTGGGATTTTTGTTTTTTGAAGACTCAACTCAGTATTGAGAATGTGTATTTCCAAAAACTACCATCCAAAGAAAAATTTCCCGAAAATCTTCTTTCATAGGGTGGATGGGAGACAGTTTAAATACATTTATTGTGCATAGAAGAACTTGTGCCAGTTTTTTGAAACGGTGGAAGCAGTCCCTGGAGTGAAATATTTTACAAATGGTGGGGCCATGGGAGAGACCTCAAGCTTTCCCCCATCTGAGCAAGCAAATCCATTCAGCTGTTTTTACTGACAGTACAGGGTGGTCACATTCCTGGATCACACTCCTTTCTCATTTCAGTACTATTAGAGATAAGGAAACCAAAAACATTTACTTTTGGAAGCACTAAAATCCCAACAATATAGTGGCCAGTCGAATGCTAAAAGCCGCTTAGATAGCAAGGCTATAAAATGATCAGTAAGATTTGCTAACGCTGAACTCTGTGTATACCTCCATTCTGGGATTGGTCCATATGCTGGGTTTTATTTTTTTAGATAATATTTTTTATTTGGGGGTCACACCTGGCACTTCTTAGGGGTCACTCTTTCACTCTTAGTCAACATTTGGGATGCCAGGGATGGAGATCAAGTTGACCAAGTCCAGTGCAATGTCTGTTCCCACCTGATCCATACTTTGCATTTGAAAATGTGTGGGCCTGGGACCTACCCGAGCCCAGAAGTGACTTTGGTCCCTGGAATAGAGTGCCCAGGCCCATGTCCCATCCACTCTGCAGGAGGGCAATTGAAGGTTTGTCCACCCTGAGTCCCTGTGGCTGGCCCCACGGCAGAGCCAATAATGGCGCTATGGTCACTGGGGCCTGCAGGGGCTGCGGCTACGCGGGAGCTCCTAGCCTCAGAGGTAGTCTCTGGCCTTAGCGACCTTCCTGTGTGGTTCCCAGGGTAGATTCCCGGGGCTCGGGCAGCGCTGTGGTTTCCTCCCCTGTAGGCCTCAACCACTCCTGTCCTGACAGCAGCTGGATCACAAACCATTTCTCTCTCCCTGAGAGACAGGAACATCTGGCAGTGTCTCCCCGTGAATGATTCTGTGAGTCAGTGTCCAAACATCCGGCTGGTCACTACCTTTCTGGCTACAATGCAGGGACTTTTGGTCAGGTGGGGGCCAGGGCTGGTTGTGCGCCCCTCTGGTGCCCGCGACTCAGGTCCTTGCACGGAGCCTCCTCTTGGTCCACAGGAAAAACAGGCAGGAGATTGTGAGATGGCCTCTGCCGCACCATCTTCAGGCAGGAGAGTAACAAGATGACACAGTGCAGTGACATGTAGCACAGGCTTCCCAGGCTGATAGTCTCTGATTGTTTCAGAAAGGAGGCGGGGGATCCAGCTCCTAGCCTGACTGATCAGCTCTCTGTTTGAGGTCACTGTTTTATTTTGTTGATTTGAATGGGCCATATTAATGGTGCTCAAGGATCATTTCTTTCAGGACTTGGGGACCGGCTGTATAGGGTGCCAGTGCTCCAATGCTGATTAGACTTATTTGTTTGTTTATTTATTTGTTTGAAAATTGTTGAAGGGGAGGGGCCATACCCAGTGATTCTTAGGTAATTTCTGGTTCTGTACGAAGGATTTCCATCTGCCAGTTCTTGAGGAACTATATGGGATGGTGGTATTACCAGCCCTAACCGCTGTCCACAGACCCACTGTCCTGTTTATTCCATCCTGCTGCTTTGTTTTCTTTCATGTTTATTTTTGTGCTACAGTGGAGGTACATAGGCCTTCCTCTTGGCTCTGTGCTCCAGATTCACCCCTGACAGGCATCAGGGGAACCCGGTTGTGCTACTTATGTATGTACCCTGATGGCTACAAATGTCTCAGGCCCCAGGACATATGTTTCTCCTATTTTGTCCTTCCTCCTCTGAGAGCCTCGCCTGCTCAGTCACACAATCTCATGTTCAGACAATGCTGTGTGTGCAGTTCTGGGCATGTGCCTGTCCCAGGGATTTGGAGCAGGAACCTTAGGATCGAATTACTTTTACCATCTTTGAGATGAATTCAGGGAATCGCTTATATATGTAAGGACTTTGGGAACGCGTTCACTTACTCCTCCTTATTACACATAGTAATATTCATAATGGAAAGAATACATGAATCAGCAATGTGGAAAGGCCTACATTATGCCCTCAATCCTTAGAATCACAGGAAATTTGGTCTTGAGGACAGATTTTATATATATATATATATATATATATATATATAGAGAGAGAGAGAGAGAGAGAGAGAGACAGACAGACAGAGAGAGAGAAAGAGAGAGAGAGAGAGAGAGAGAGAGACTGTGGGAAGGCTTTCACTCAAACTTGGTGTTTTACTAAACACGGAAAAAAAATAACACTGGAAAGAAACCACATAAGTGTCTGATATGTGAGAAGGTGTTTAGTCTATCCTGTAGCCTTACTATTCATTTTAAGTCATAGTGGAGAGAAGTCTTAAGTAAGAAAAATGCAAGATCTTCACTCAACCTATAACCCTGACTAGGCATATGAAAACATATACTGGAGAGAAATCTTATGTTTGTCAATGTGGGAAGGCCTTTTCATACCTCTCAAGCCTTTTAGACATCATAAAATGCAGACTGGATGAGTCGATCCCTAATAGCTAACCCCACATTCAGAGGAGTGCCCCTAGGGAAGACAAGTTTTGTTTGGACCAGGAGTGTTAGGGAGTTGCAGGAGTGCAGCCAAGAAGGAAGTAATCCAGGTAGCGGGTGACAAGCTTCCAGTGACATCAGTAATATAAGGGAAAGGTACTTGCTGATTATCACCTGGGCTTCGGCTTTAGCAGTGTCCCAGCATTTGGACTCACATGTATGTTAACTTGTAAGTAATTGGTTTCGGTGATGAAAGTCAAGAGGAAGTTGACTAAGTAAAAATTAAAAATCAATATGTAAAAACCTCTTGAAGCAACAAAAAGCTTCAAAGATTCTTAGAGTCTTAAAAGTCCTGCAATCAAATATAACAATGTTCACATAAATTGATTTTCTACATCTCTTGATATTGCAAGTTTGTCTTCTCATCAATTTTAATCCTAAAATTTTATTAGCAGTTGGGGATTTTTCTCTTTAGTAAATTAAATACATATATAACCACCCCTTACTCTGTACTGCCAAGGTTCACCATTGTCTCAGTCTTTGCTCTGATTTTGGCTTGGCCCAGAAGCCCTGTTTTGGAGGAGTTTATGCCAGAGATCAATCATAATATTGCCGAGAATCATTGTATATCAAAAATGAGGCAAATCTTGATTCTTCCAGCCTTCCTGTCTTATGCCTGAGGGAGCTGTGGTCATCCCTGCAGCATAGTATGGGGTGGGATGGCCAAGCGTGTGCAAGTTACAGGTGAGCCCCAACTTGCTGGAGTATCTCCCGAGTTGTGAGATACTGAAAGTTGTGAGTTTCTTATGCGTCCAACTTTATTTTTTTGCTTTGTTTGTTTCATTTTGGGGTCCAGCTGGTGATGCACATGGTGACTCCATGTTCTGCACTCAGGAATCACTGCTGGTTTGATGGTCGACATCCAATATGGTCCCCATGCATGGCCAGGTGTATTTCCTCAGCCATGAATAAATCCTATATATTGCTGCGTGTAATTCAGAACAAACCAAATAAATTTACTTCTCTTTCCACACTTAACCTGTTTTGCTTTTGCTCTTGGTATTGTTTCGAGGACACACTTGGAATTTTTATTTTCTTTCATTTGTAACTTTTAAATTCGATTCATTTACTTTTTGGCTATTGGGCCACACTCAGTGGTGTTCAGGGTTACTCCTGGCTCACTTAATCACTTAACTTCCTGTTAGTTGTCGATTTGCTCGAGTGGGCGCCAGTAACGTCTCCATTTGTCCCTGTCGCGTGCTAGTGTAGCCCAATGGCATCTGTTCGCTCTGGGAACATGAAGATCCTCAAACCGATCGTTCATGATCTTCACGAAGAAGTCTGACCATCTGGTAGGTGGGTGGTCACGTGGTCTTTTGACATGCCGTGGAACCCAGTCAGTAACAGCTCTAGTCCAGCGGTCGTCTTTAAATCTCATTACGTGACCAGCCCATCTGATTTTTGACACCTTGGCAAATGAGACAGCGTCCCTGATTCTTGATCGTCGACGGATGTCGGAACTCCGGATTTTTTCTCTCATTTGAGTGAAATGTGATATTCCAAGCATAGCTCTTTCTATTCTTCTTTGGTAGACCTGAATAGCGTTCTCATCCTGTTTGCGTAGGGCCCAGGTCTCTGAGGCATATGTTAATGCAGGAAGAACAGTGGAATCAAAGAGATGTGCCCGGAGCCGGAGGTTCTTCGTCCTCTTAGCTATTTCTTCGACGTTCTTGAAGGCGTTCCAAGCCGCTCTCTTCCTCCTGCGCAGCTCGGGTGCCAGATCATTTGTCATGTTGACTTCTCGACCTAGGTACACATAGCTGTTGCATTCGGAGATGGTCATTCCGCTGGGAGCGAATGGGGCAGCAGGAACGAGGCTGTTTCTCATAAACATTGTCTTTGTAAGATTCAGCTGTAGTCCTACCTTTCCACACTCACGGTCAAAGTCGGCCAGCATTTGTGCTGCTTGGCTGATGTTTGGTGTTATTAAAACAATGTCATCAGCAAAGCAGAGGTGGTGTAATTGCCGACCATCTATCTTCACTCCCATTCCTTCCCATTCCAGTCATCGCATGATGTTCTCGAGGGTGGCACTGAAGAGTTTCGGTGAAATGGTATCACCCTGCCAAACCCTTCTCTTGACATCAATGATCACTTCTTTGTAGAATGGTTAGATCCTGGTAGTGAATCCGCAATACAGCTCACGGAGGATCTTGATGTATTGGGCTTGAATGCCCTGATTGGCTAGGGCTTCAATGACTGCTTCCATCTCTACAGAATCAAAGGCCTTCTTTAAATCAATGAACGTTAAACAGAGCGGCATCTTGAACTCCCGAGAAACCTCAATGAGTTTGGTTATTGTGTGGATATGGTCGATGGTGCTGAATCCTTTGCGGAACCCGGCTTGCTCGCATGGTTGTCCTTCATTTAGTGTTCTGTCAATCGTATTTAGGATGACTCAAGTGAACAACTTGTAGATGACAGCCAATAGGCAGATCGGGCGATAGTTGCCAATGTCATGGATGGCTCCCTTCTTGAACAGTAGTACAGTCCTGCTGGTTTTCCATTGGGACGAAACCTTGCATTCAGACAGGTAGCGAGTGAAGACCCAAGCCAGTGTATTGATGAGTACTGATGGCAGGTTCTTCAGGTGTTCAGGTCTGACCTTGTCTGGGCCGGGTGCTGTTTGTTTCTTTACCGACGAAATGGCGTGTCGGATTTCGGAAGGGAGAACATTGGGAACGACATATCCATCCTGTAGAATTTGGTATGTCGGCAAGTGGACATGGCTATCGAAGAGATTTGAGTAGAAGTCATGGATAATCTTCTCCATTACCGTTCTGGAGGATGTGATGGATCCATCAGGATGTCGGAGGGCAGTCATCTTGGTCTTGTAGTTGGCGAAGGACAGGCGGGCATAATGAATACTTTTCCCAGCTTCTGCCGCATCTACCAGTACTTCTGCTCTTCTCTCTTTGAGGTCTTCCTTGATCGCATCTCTGCACTGCTTTGGGAGCTCAGATGTTAGCTTGCGGTTGCCTGAGGCATGTGCCAAACCACGCTGGCAAATTAGCTCAAGAGTTTTCGAAGACAGGCGTTTTTTTGTGGCTATCTCTCTTGGCGTTCCTCGCACATTCGTGGAGGTGCTGAACCAGTCGATCGTATTCCTCGTCAATGTTGTCAACAATGGCATCTTCCCATGTTGCCGCAATAGTGCCAAAGAGTTCCCAGTTGGTGGTCTTTCTGGTAGTTCTCTTTTTGAACTTTGCAACCCTTTCTCCCTGCTCTGTGAAGTAGAATTTTGCATGAAGGAGACGGTGGTCTGATCCCGTTAGAAATTTTGGGACAACAGCGATATCAGTCAGGCAAAACCGTCTATTGAATATGATGTGGTCTATTTCGTTGTGGAATCGTCCACCGGGAGACTCCCATGTCCAACGTTTAGATTCTGCCTTCTGGACACTACCTCCACTACCCAGCTGTCGCTACACTCCAGGATGCTTTCCAGACCCGCGTGGCAGCTCCGGCCAAGACTCACGCATGACTGAAGACCCACAGAACAAGATAAGCGGAACTCTCTGAGACCTTGGACTCCAGCTCAGCAGACCCAGGGACAGATTTTCTCCGCTTGCTCCCACGAACCACAGGTGACAAAGGGATTCTAAATCAGGAGCCCCACCCTACCCTGCCCTGTCTGCTTCCATCAACCACCCAGGGATCAAATTGCGCACAGAAGACCCACCCTTCCCCGATAAATACCCCACTGGCAGACTTCCACTATCGACACTACCTCCACTACACAGCCGTCGCCACACTCCAGGACGCTTTCCGGACCCGCGTGGCAGCTCCGGCCGAGACTCACGCACGACTGAAGACCCACAGAACAAGATAATCGGAACTCTCTGAGACCTTGGACTCCACCTCGGCGGACCCAGGGACAGAGTTTCTCTGCTTGCTCCCACCAACCGCAGGTGACAAAGGGATTCTAATCAGGAGCCCCACCCTACCCTGCCCTGTCTGCTTCCATCAACCACCCAGGGATCAAATTGCGCACAGAAGACCCACCCTTCCCCGATAAATACCCCACTGGCAGACTTCCACTATCGACACTACCTCCACTATCCAGCCGTCGCCACACTCCACGATGCTTTCTGGCGGCCGCACGACACATCATAAGACACTAAATACCCATCTTCCGGAATTGTCTTACCATATTTGATAGGGTTCAAATATGGTAACACCTACAAGGGTGATTAGAGGTCGCCCCAAAAGCCTCTATCTCTCTCGGAAAGACTGGCAAGCTTCCGAGAGTATTCCGCCCGTACGGAAGAGCCTGGCAAGCTATCCGTTGTGTATTCGATATGCCAAAACCAGTAACTACAACTGGTCTCATTCACCTGACCCTGAGGGCTTCACCGACATGGCAGCACTGAGAAGGATGAGAAAGGAGAGGCCGAAAAAATCTCAAGGCCGAACTAGGTTGCCACAACGAAGGAAGACAAAAATGATCGTCTGTAGTTTCAATGCACGTATGCTAGCATCAGATGCATCCATCGAGGACCTGATGGTACAAGCGCGGATGATCAAGTATGACATCATTGGTCTGACTGAGACAAGAAGGCACGAATCTCACCATGCCGTTTTCAACACTGGAGAAGAATTGTTCCTCGGAACATGCGATAAAAGAGGTGTCGGAGGCATCGGTGTCCTTGTCAACACAAACTTGGCCAAGAGCATTGATTCATTCGAATGCCTAACAACCGGAATCGGACGTTTACATTTGAATAGATGTGGCTCACTGCCTGCAGTTTCTATCTTCGTTGTCTACGCACCAACATCTCATTATGATGAAAGAGAAATCTATAAGTTCTACATGGAGCTGGGAAAGTTCTATAAAGAAGATCACACCTTCTACAAGATCATTGTGGGTGATTTTAATGCCACGATAGAACCGAGAAGATCAGCTGAAGAACTTCACATCGGGACCCATGGCCTAGAATGGAACAAACAGGGTGAGAGACTGTCTGAGTTCATCATGTCGACCAAGACCATCCATGGTAACTCACTCCTGGCTCATCCCTCATATTTACTCGTGGCAGTGCTCAGAGACCATATAGGATGCTGAGATTCGAACTCTGGTGGTGTGAATGCAAGCCCTGTCCGCTATGCTGTCATTACAGCCCCTACCATCATTCATTTCTTACAGTCTCACCCCATCATCCCAGAATCCCATCAGTGCTTGGGGTCACTTCAAGTCATCTTGGGGGATCAGGTGGTGCCTAGCATCAAATCACAAGTTCCTGCATGGAAAACATGTATCCGAATCCTGTGCATTGTCACCCTGCCTTCATTGGACTCTTTTAGGTTTTTAAATGTTTTTTTTTGGGGGGGGGCAAACCAGCCGGACTCAGGGTTTGTTCCTGGTCTCTGCACTCAGTGATCATGCTTGGCTGGTGGTGGATAGTATGGGGTTGTCGGGGATCAAACCTGGTCTGACCATTGGCAAGACCATTGCCCCACCTGTTTTAATACCTGCTACACTCCGTCTTCCCCTTTGTTTTTAGCTTACTATAAATTTGGGGGGATTTCCATCCTTGTCCTTGCTTGAATGCTTGGGTTTACTCTTGACTCTGCACTAAGTGAGAGTGAACTCAGGGCCTCCAGTTGCTGGTATCCTGGACACAGGTCCCAGCAGTCATTGTTCTCGTGGATAAAGGACAAAGTAGGGTCTCTTCTTGGAAAGCTGACTTCGAAGGCCAATTTTGTGGCAGGAGACGAGGCCTCCTGTGAGTACCCCATACTTCCCTGTCTCTGCAGTATAAGTGGGATAGCTGTACCAGCTTGGGGGGCGCTTTCATACTTTTTTTTCACTTGATCCCTGATATCCAGGTGGTTCCTGAGGAGCAGTGGAGGCTTTTGGGGGGCACAGCTTTGCGGGGTATTATGGGGGCTGTACCAGGGTTCAGGGTGTATGGGTGTGAGTGCATGATCTTAGGGGGGCCCTGCAGCCACGATCGCCTCCATGTCAGCACTAGGCAGAGGCGGGTGGGAGCGGGGCTGAGAACGGGGACTGTAGGTATTGGGGTGAGAGACCTTTATCAAAGAACTTAAAGTCTTTGTTTTTCACGTTGCAGACTCAGGTTCCCTCCTACTAGTACGACCTGGACTGATTTCTGAGTGCAAAGCCAGGAATAACCACTTAGCATCAGCTGTGTGGCCTCCAAAATATAAAATAGAAGAAAGATTTATTTTGACATGGCTGGAGCAATAGCATAGCAGGCAGGGCATTTGCCTTGCATGCAGCTGACCGGGGTTCAATTCCCAGCATCCCATATGGTCCCCTGAGTACCGCCAGGAGTAATTCCTGAGTGCGTGAGCCAGGAGTAACCTCTATGCATCACTGGGTGTGACCCAAAAAGTAAAAAAAAAAAAAAGAATCCTTCTGGGGCAGTAGTGATAATACGGCAGGTAGGACATTTTTCTTGCACATGGCCAGCCCAAGTTTGATCCTGGCATACCATATGGTCCCCTGAGAAACTGCAGGAGTTATTTCTGAATGCAGAGCCAGGAGGAAACCCTGAGCATCACCAGATGTGACCCAAAAAGAAAAAAAGAGTATATAGGTATACGTGCTTCTTAAAGTCAAGGAGCAAACCACCTTCCTCGTTTTATCTCTCCCTTAGTAGGCTACCCCCACTGTGGTTTTGAGTAGTGCTGGCAAAGTAAGATATTTGAAGGAATATATTTTATTTTTGGAGGCGTTGATGGTGAATAGGAGCTTCTCCTTGAGTTCATTGCTGTTATGCTGGAAATAATTTATTTAGAAAGGGCCAGAGTACAGCAAGTAGGGTGCTTGACTTGCAAGCGTCCAACCCAGGTTCTATGTATGTGTGGCATTGCATATGGTCCCCGAACCACACCATGACTGATCCCTCATCCCAGAGTAGGAATAATCCTTGAGCACTGTTGATTATTGCCCAAATACTAAACACATACAAACACACACACAAACACACACAATTTATGAGAGAAGAGAAAAAAGAATGAGTATTCAGGACAAATCATGGTCTTCTTCACCATAAAATTAGTAAAAAAAGTGATTTAAGAACCCACTGTTCAATCCTTTAAGTATTTCACTGTAGAATTTGTCTTTGCACATGAATTTATTTTTTATTTTGTTTTCTTCGTTAGTTACTGTATGTTGTTGTTGCAGTTTTTGGGAGCTACACCATGCAGTATTCATGGCTAACTCCTGTTTCTGAGCTCAGGGACCATTTCTCCCAAGGGTCAGGAGCTCATCTGCGGTGCTCCGGTATTGAATCTGGGTCAGTGAAGTTCAAAGCTAGCACCTTCTCTACTGTATCGCCACTTTGGCTCCGAAGTATAATATTCATCTTTTAAAAGTAAAATCACGAAGCTGGAATGATAGCACAGTGGGTAGGCTGTTTGCTTTGCATGCGGCCGACCCAGGTTCAATTACAAGCATCCCATATGGTCCCCTGAATACTGCCAGGAGTAATTCCTGAGTGCAGAGCCAGGACTAACCCCTGTGCATCACCAGGTATTTCCCCCTCCAAAAAGTAGAGTTACTCCAGATGCTCAGACTGGGAGACACAGTTAACATCCCGGTGTATAGTAAACACCCTGAATACTGGAAAATTTTCCTATACAGAAAACTTGTTGCACTGTTTTCAAGTATATTCCTGCACATCAAGAGCAAGTACTAGATGCAGGTTCATGCAGATGTGTCTGTGTGGTTTAGGGCATTCCTTGGTGAAACCTGTTGTGACCTGGCTGGAAGGAGTAGCCCTGAGGCCTAGGGAAGAAAGGTATATGTGCAGGTGAGCTCTATAAGTTCACAGCATAAGTAAGTCAGCTAGACTGGCAGTGGCGTGATGCTTCTCGTCCACTACATGCTTTCGGTGGCCATGAGCTGCTACTCCCACCCCGACCGGCAGCCACCTCCAACAGATGCATTAAGGAGGGAAAGGGCTGCCAGGATGGTTGGTGATCAGTTGCCATTTTTTCATCCTCCACACAGAGCTGTTCCAGTTCAGCTTTAGCGGTTGGTGTCTTACCCCCAGTACAATTGCACCTTGCGGTCAAGTTCAAGAATTTTGTTTTGTTTTCTTTTGATTTGGTTTCAGGATTTCACGTGGCAATGCTCAGGTTTTATTCCTGGATTTATTCCTGACTATGCACTGTAGCACTATCCTCCCATTGTTCATCGATTTGCTGAAGTGGGCTCCAGTAACGTCTACATTGTAAGACTTTTTGTTACTGTTTTCGGCATATCGAATATGCCACGGGGAGCTTGCCAGGCTCTGTCGTGTGGGCAGGATACTCTTGGTAGCTTGTCGGGCTCTCCAAGAGGGGTGGAGGAATCCACCCAGGGTTGGCCGCGTGCAAGGCAAACAACCTATCTGCCCCCCAACCAAAAAAAAAACCTGTCTTTTCTAAAAGTGAAAGGGCCTCATTGGTCTAAAACAGTAACACATAGACAATCCCGTGTGAGAAGACTTAGGGGGAAGCAGGTGCACAAGATTCCAACAGGATGCCATGAGGACATAAGCTGAGGACTCACCTGGTGGAAAACTCACAGGAGTGGTTCTGACCTAAGTCATCAATAATCTTATTTTTTTCTTTTTTATGTAGGAGTACTGCTATTTTTTCAACCACTGATTAGCTGATTGAATTGGGCATGAACTCCACCTTACTTTTTTTTCCATAGTTTTATTTATTTATTTTTCTTCTTATATTTATTTGGGCTGGAGCGATAGCACAGCGGTAGGGCATTTGCCTTGAACGCAGCCAACATGGCCGACCCGAGTTCGATTCCTCTGCCCCTATTGGAGAGCCTGGCAAGCTACCGAGAGTATCTCACCCTCACGGCAGAGCCTGGCAAGCTGCCCGTGATGTATTCGATATGCCAAACACAGTAACAACAAAGTCTCCAATGGAGACGTTACTGGGTCCGCTTGAGCAAATCGATGAACAATGGGAGGACAGTGATGTCTAACTGATGATTTATTTGGGCTGGAGCGATAGCACAGCGGGTAGGGCGTTTGCCTTGAACGCAGCCAACATGGCTGACCCGAGTTCGATTCCTCCGCCCCTCTCAGAGAGCCCGGCAAGCTACCGAGAGTATCTCGCCCGCACCGCAGAGCCTGGCAATCTTCCCGTGACGTACTCAATATGCCAAACACAGTAACAACAAGTCTCACGATGGAGAAGTTACTGGGCCCACTCGAGCAAATCGATGAATAACAGGAGGACCGTGATACTGTGATATTTATTTATTGAATCACTGTGGGAGAAGTTACTAAGGTTTCAGGTTTAAGTCTCAGTCATACAATGATCAAACACCTCTACCTTCACTATTACTCCTTTTTCCCCACCAAGAACCCCAGTATACATTCCTCCCACCCCTCCCAATGCCTGTGAGGCAGAGGTCCAGACGCATTTCTGCCACAGGCCACTGGGTTTCAAGATCTGTTTCTGAGTCTCTGGGATCATGGCTTGTTCCATTCTTCTTCATTAGTCATGTGTTCATGAGATTCAGGGTCCTTTGTACGCCTTTCCCTTACCAGCCTGGCTGCACCGCCTGTATTGTTGGGGTGCCCTTTTCAGGAGCAGCAGCAGCAGAACCACCTCGCACCCCACCCTCTTTGTCACTAAGCTTGTATTTGCCCTCAGATCATTTGCATGTTTTTTGAGTATACGAAGACATTTTGTTTTGTTTCGGTTTGGGATCTGATGTTGTCAAGGGGTTTATTCCTGGTGGTCCTCAGGGGTTCCTTTGGGCAGTGCTCAGAATTCTGCCCCTGTCAGCCTTATGCAAGGCGGATGGCCTACCGAATATTCTCTGTCTGACCCACTCTGAAATATTCTTTCGCTTTCATGTTAAAAAGTCATTGAGTGAGCCCATAATAAAGCTAGTTTGTGCTGAAGTCATAGTATAGTGGGGAGGGTGCTTGCCTTGCACTGGGTTTGAGTGGTAGTATTCCATAGGATACTCAAATATCCCTGGGTCTAGTCAAATAGAAAAGCCAAAAGGCTAGTGTGTGATTGCCAGGCCCCTCCCAGCGATACTCCCAAAGGATCTTCCCTTCACTCTGGGCCTGTTTGGACTGTGAGAACCACAGAGATGTCATCCACCTGCTCAGCCTGTTCACCCAGGGGTCATTCTACTAATTCTTACCTGACCTGCTGTGATTTATTTCAGAACTCAAACCACAGCTTCAGGATTTGGCATTGCTGCAATCTGACTTGGGAATAGAGTCACTGAATATGCGTGAGCTGGGAAGATTCACACATTTAAAAATGAATATTATTATATCCAGCGGGATAGCTTAGTGGAGCAAGCATGTGACTTGAAAGGTGGGGGTTCGGACTCTTTCCCTGCCATTACATCTGTGATCTCTGGACACTGCAAGGAGGAAATCCAGAGTCTTACCCTGGGAGTAAAGGGCACTTAGCCTTACTGGGTACTGAAACTGAAAAAAATTCTATTATTTTTTATATCAATAAAGTACTTTAATTTTTTCTTCTATTGAAAGCAAACACAAGTGGTAATAGTTTCAAAGAACTGGTTTGTCAGTTCATGTTGTGTATTCAAAAAATGAATATGAAGCCCCCTCTCTCTCCTCTCTCACTTCTCCCCACCCCCGCCACCGCCTGAATTTGATGGTCTCAGACTGCTTCCCCAACCCCAACCCTTGGCCAGGCAATGGCCATGGGTGGATGACGGAGAGAATGAGGGCCAGGCTGTTTGGTATTAATTGCAGTTTCTTCCAATCTTGTCTCAATTCTCCTCTGATTCTCCTTCCATGAATCTCCTTCATTCTTCTTGAACATTCCCTCTCGGATTCTCTCTTGATTTTTTTCCCTTGCCGACTCTTACAGCCTTAGTTATTCCCCAAATCATGAGGGAGTTGGGGTAGCAATAACACATAGGCGAGGTCATACAATCAATGGATGTATGGGCTCTCTCTAGGGGGAAGCTTCTTCTAGGAAAATAGTGAGGCAAGCATAGTTACCGAAGCAAAGAAAAGAGAATACACAAAGAAATCAGCTATTGATGTTTACCATCTCACTTTGGGGAAACCCTAACCTATTGTTCCTATTTGCCTTCTGTGGATCTGGCACCCTAGAGGAATGGTTACAAGAAATTGAGTATGTTTATGGAATAACTCCGCTAAGAAGTAAACTTGTAAACTAAATAAATTTCATATTCTCCCTGTAACAAACACCAAATCATCATAGCCAAACAATAGATCAATAGATCAACATGTCTGAAAAAGAGACTTTCTCCTGCACAACTGCTGTACAGTTATTCTTGCCCACTGGTTCAAATTTTGAAGAATTATAGCTTAATAAATCGTCAAGTACTAAAATATTGAAAGATTATTTAGCTGCACAACAGTTAAGAGACTTTCTGTTCATTTGTCTGAGTCATGTAGAATCACGGCTATGTAGACCTTGTGCACTGTTTGAAGAGTTGCTGCGCATAGCTCTCAAGGAATAAGTGGAGAGCACCATTTGCTCTGAACACACACAGAAAGAGACACAGGAATTTTTGCTTACACAAATATGTTCCCAGTCATCACCAATCCCTGAGTCCCCTCTGGGTTACACCCGACCCCTTTCTGATCCACGTGATTCACTTAGTTTCTAGCTCTCTTCTATCATTGTAAAAATAAACAGTTGAAGCTACTCAAGACCTGGACTTTCAGTGCGATACAAATGAACTTGGTGACTCAGGGAGATGGTCTGGGTGGCTGTTCGCAAAGTATCTTTGTGAATTTTAGTTCCTTTGTCAAAACAAAGACTTCTGATCGACATGCTATCTGTTCATTCGGTCACTCTCCATTTATCCCAGACCTGGCAAACAGCAGATGTCCTGATCATCTGATCCTATCCCAGAAAAGGGAAAAAATGAACCTTCTGACCAGGCAAGTACCTGGTCAGGAATATTTGAAGCCTGACCCTTTAAGGCTCTTGGCAAACGTGCCGATGACGTCACGGACTCAGGATTCGATTTCCCAGGGGGTCCAGGCGGTTGGGGTTGGGGCGGAAGTGCTGGAGGGCCACCATTGCTGTGGAAGGTGAGGAGCGGATGAGGGGGCACCCAGGGGGCAGGGGTGTCCAGCAAGGTCGGTTTCCTGCCGGCCGCCAAAGTGGTCGCTCTGAGCGCCCGAACCTCTGCGGTCTCCTCCTTGTGGGCGGCAGGGTCGCTCCGTGGCGGTGACCCTGGGTGGGCCCCTCACCCGGAACGCTTGAAGCGCTCCTGCCGAAAGCTTTATCTTGCATATAATTGATCTTGAGGGAAACAAGGTCGTTGTTACTAAGGAGAATTTATTTAGAAAGATGCTTAAGGGGGGGGGGGGGAACGCGGCCGGCCGCTTTCGATCCCGGCACCCCACAGCGTCCAGGTAGCAGCCTGGAGTGAGCCCAGAGCCGGGATCCAGTGATGGGGTGGTTGGGGGGAGGAGCAGGGCACATGTATGTGCTTGGGGCTCAAAAGCATTTGGCAGAGCCTTTGCTTTTCACTTGTTCCTTGTGCATTCAGTGGGTTCTGGGAGTACAGGGAGGTGGGGAGCTTCTCTTTACTTTTTCTTTCTTTTTTTAAAATTTCGCTTTTTGGGTCACACCCTGCCATGCACGTGGGTTCCTCCTGGCTCTCTGTTCAGCAAGCACTCCTAGTGGTGCCAGGAACTATAAGGGATGCCCAGAATTAAACCCAGGTTGGCTGCCTTTAAAACAAATGCTCATTTGTCTATGCTATCACTCAGCCCCCAAGATGTGGAGCTTTAATACAACTCAGTGTTGGGGGTTGTTCCAGAGGGGTGCGTCAGGGTTGTGCCATGCTGTAGTGGGTCTTGCAACCTAATGGTCAATCTCAGCAGGAAGTAGCTCGGAGACTTCTAGAGTGTGCCCTAAACCCTCTAATAATGCAATTTCGGATCAGTATTGGCCACACCCCTTTATTCATTTAAATGAATTAATTATTTAATCTGGAGGAGTAAAACTGCAAGACTCAGTTACTTCTCCTCCCTTTGCACTCAAGGATCATTTCTGGCTGGGCTCAGGGAACCATATGGGATGCCAGGATTCAAACTTGGTTTGGCCGATTGGAAGACAGGCACCTCACCTGCTATATGATCTCTCCAATTCCTTTATAATCTTTTTTATTGTAGTTTTTTTGGGCCACAGCACCACTCAGAGCTCAGGGGTTACTCTTGTTTCTGAGCTCAGGCATCATTTTTAAAAGTTCTGGGGTGGGTGAGCATATGCAGTGTTACATATTGACCCCGGCTTAGCTGCTTGAAAGAAAAGCACCCTATCAACTTACTATCTTTTTTAACCCTATATGATTATATTTCCTCAGGAAAAAGAATTCCTGCCTCACCTGTCAAGATTTCAAGCGTCCCTCGCTGTCCATCTCTCCCAGACCAGGGTTGTACCCTGCTGTTGAAGTGAGTACTTGCAGAAAGGGGTTTTCCGTGGACCAGCTGCAATAGGTGTTAAATGTCTCACTCTTAGGGGCTGGTCAGTAGTATAGTCAGGAGGGCATTTGTCTTTCTTGCAGTCACCAGGGTTATCCCTGACACACCATAGGGTCCACTGAGCATCAGTACGTATGACCGCAACCCTCCCACTCCAGAATTTGTTTTGACACACAAGCATTCTTTGAACTTCTTTTTGGGTGTTGGAGCATTTCTCCTGTCTTTCCCACCCCCCCCCGTTTGCTACAAACTTGGAGATAGTCAGAGACTCTCCCCCCTCAGTGTCTGTGTGTCTGGGATGCAGGGGGAGCCATGCCATGTTCCCCAAAAGTAAAGCACGTGCTCAGCCCTCTGAGCTCCTCTCTCTGGGTCTATCTCACTGCTTGGGGAGCAGATGAGATGAGATTTGGGACCACACCTGGCAGTGTTTGAGGTCTGTGCCCTGCTCAGGGGACTAGTGGGTAAGGGGTACCAGGGAAGGCCCTCTGGCTTTCAGTTGGCCAGTATCTGCTTCAATCTGGTGTATTCTCTCCTACTCCTCTATTTATAGCTTAATTGGAAATTCTTAGATATGAACATTCTTGAGTCCTTTGAACAAGAGGCTGTTAGGAGGAAAGGAAGGACTTGGAGGCTCTGAGCTAATTATGGACTTTAAGCTTTCATTTGGAATAAGTGCATTTTTTTCTCCGCTTTTTGGGTCACACTGGCGTTCCTCAGTGCTTATTCCTGGCTCTGCACTCCATCTCTGTACTCAGGAATAACTCATGGCAGTGCTCGGTGAACCATATGTGATGCCAGGGACCAAACCTAGGTCAGCTGTGTGCAAGTCAAACGCCCTGCCCACTGTACTGTCACTCTGGCCCCAAGTGTAATTTTTTATCCCTTTTTTCTTTTATAAAAGCATGTACTCATAGGAGTACATGCATGCGGCCAACTCGGGTTCAATTCCCAGCATCCCATATGGTCCCCTAAGCACTGTCAGGAGTAACTCCTGACTGCATGAACCAGGAGTAACCCCTGTGCATTGCCAGGTGTGACCCAAAAATTAAAAAAAAGTATAGAAGAGCACTTCTCACTTCACTAATATTAGAGGGGGAAAAAAACTAAAGCTTTTGGGAAGTAGTAAAAATCCCAATAATCTAGTAGTCATATGATACTATAAATCATTTAGGTTGTTGAAAAGGCTAAGTAGCGCCTTTTTACCAGGAAAGTTTGCTAACTCTAAGCTCAGTATATACCTCCATTCTAGGATGGGTCCTTATACTCTTTCAGTAATATTTTTGATTTTGGAAGCACACCTGACACTTCTGGTGGTGCTCAGGCAACCATTTGGGATGCCAGGAATGGAACTCAAGTTGACCAAATTCAGTGCAAGTGCTAACCCACTGTACTCGTCACTCCTGGTCCATACTCTGGGTTTGAAAATGTATTTCTGAAGCCTCCCCATCGAACTTTCCTTGCCAGTGACTTTCCATTGCTCCTGTGTTGTCAGAGGTAGAGCATTAACGCGTAAAGTGCTCTCAGATGTCCTTAGCAGCCTTTCTTCCTGTTTTAGTAGCTGTCCAGCTCTCAGGTGGCTGCTCTCTGTCTGGGTTGTTCCAGTTCCTCTCCAGTGCTGGTTTCCCAGTCACTGCTTCAACCCCATCTTGATTTGTTACTTCCCTGAGAAACTCACTGTCCTGTGCCCCACCGTCCTGTGCCCCACTCACTCCCTACCTGCCTGTTTTACCCGGATCAACCCTGTTGCAGTTTTCCTGATGGCTTTGTGTATGAAGGCATTGACTCCACACTTGACTGACCAGTAAAGCATCAGGGGACTTCTTCTTACCGAGCTCCCACGCTGACCAGCTACTCCAGCAGCTGCCTCTCCACCCCTTTATGGTAATCCATCCAGCTCCCGCCACTGATTCACCTGGGTGGGGATAAATGTTTTCTGCTCATCTCGAGTCTGGTCCATTAAGGCTGCTTGCAGCACCGGAAGTGACATCACAACAGGGCCTTCCTGGTGCTGATCTTCCTGGAAACTGGGTCAGAGAGTCCTTGTTCAAGTGACTAAAGGACAAAGTGGGGTCCCAGCGAGGAAGCGGGACTCTGAATGCCGATTTTGTCTTGCTGCAGGACGGGGGTGGCCTCTGGTGAGCGGCCGTGCCTCCCCAAGTCCACACTGTGAGCCTGCGGGACCGTGCCAGCTCTAGGGGCCTCTTGCGCTTGTTTTTCTTGTGTTCCCCGATATCCAGGCGGTTCCTGAGGTATGATGGAGCCTTTTGGGGGGGGGGCGCGGAGCTTTGGGAAGTTCGTTGGGGGCTGTAGTGGGATGCGGGGGTCGCGGGTGTGAGTACGTGATTCAGGGGGGCCGCTGTGGCCACAGTCACCTTCAGCTCCGCGTTGGAGCAGCCGTGGGTTGGCGCGGGTCTGAGCACGGGGGGCTGCAGGCCTTGGGGTGCAGGACCTACCGAGGACAGGGTCTTGTGCGTCTGGACCCTCCGAGCTGACCCATGTTGTGTCCTTGCCCCAGTTTCGCTGCTGCAGTATCTCCAGATTCACTTTGAGGGGCACAGCCGCAGCCCCCCACCAAAGGCTTGAGACCCTGTTGCAGTCCAGCTTTTTCATCGTCTGCAGTCGTGGGTCAGGCCAGGACGGTGGATCTGCAGGTGGCCGGGGTTTGCCAATGATAAATTCCTTTTGGGGCTACTTTTGGCGTGGGGAATGGGGGTTCTGCATTCCCGGAGATACCCTGAGGGCTTTCTCTGGCTCTGGCCTCAGATATTATTCCTGGCAGTGCTCTGAGGGCCGTGGGGATGCAGAGGATTGATTCGTGTCAGAAACGCAAGCATCCTAACAGGTTTAGTGTATGTTGGAATAGGAATATCTGCCTCCTCACATCAAGTTGCAAAGTTCTACCCAGATTGCTGGCTATCGAGGTGAGTACTGGGGGTAAAGGCTGTGTGTGTTCGTGTGTTTGTGTACTGCTGGTAAAAGTCTATGTCTGTACAAAGTTTTTATTTATTTATTTTTTGCTTTTTGGGTCTCACCCAGCCGATGCTCAGGGGTTACTACTGGCTCTGTACTCAGGAAGAACTCCTGGCGGTGCTTGGGGGACCATGTGGGATGCTGGGAATTGAATCCGGGTTGGCTGCGTGCAAGGCAAACACCCTACCCACTGTGCTATTGCTCCAGCCCCTGTAGAAATTTTTAAAAAATTTTTATTTATTTGCTTTTTGGTTCACACCCGGCGATGCAAGGGGTTACTCCTGGTTCTGTCTCAATAATTAATCCTGTGGTGCTCAGGGGACCCTATGGGATGCTGGGAATCGAACCCAAGTCGACCACTTGCAAAGCAAATCGCCCTACCCACTGTTCGACCACTCCAGCCCCTGATTTTTCTTATTTTTTTTAAGAAGAGAGGGGCTCCCCCATGCAATCATAGCCCAAACTGTGGCTCTCTCATTGGGCCAGAAGGGGGCGCTGATGCACGGGATTTCCTGGCCTCAGAGGCCTTCCTGGCTGGGCCTGTGAGCACCTTCTGTGGGATCCGGGAGGAGTCCCCAGACCAAGGAAGGGCCGACTTTTCTTTCTTGTAGCCACGCCCAGAACTTGTGTCGCAAAAGGCAGCACAGATGCCAACCCATTTTGCTTCTGCTGGGGAGAAAAAAACATCTGACAAGTGTCCTCCAGGCAGGTCTGTGAGCCAGTGCCCGAGGGTGTGGCTGGGCAGAACTTGGGGGTTTTGCTCCTGTCCAGTGCTCACAATTCTGACTTCTCCTCTAGTTCTGATCCTCGGGAAAAACAGAGGCAGGAAAAGATGGTGAGATGCCGTCGAACACACCAACCCCAGGTAGGAGTGACAAAATGAGGTGATGCAATGACAGGAGCTTCAGGTTTCTCAGGCTGTCTGTCTCTGACTTCAGGAAAGATCTTGCCGCCTTCTTGAAGCGCCCATCTCTCTATTTTCTGAGGCCACGTCTGTTAGTTTCATTGTATTTGGCTTTTGGATCACAACAGCTCAAAGATTACTGATGCTCAGGGATGACTCCTGACATGTCTCAGGGACCATATGGGGTTCTGGGCATCAAAGGCTGGTGTCTGGGTATTTTGTTTTGTTTTCGGAGACACACGCAGTGATTCTGGGGATTATACTCTTGGCTCTGCACTCTGGCATTGCACCTGGCAGTGCTTAGAGGACCCTATGGGACAGCGGGTATCACCAGCCCTACCCATTATCCCCACCCCACTGTCCTGTTACACAGTCATGCTGCTTTGTTTCTTTTCATATTTTTTTATTTTTGTGCCATAGGGGAGATGCTCAGGGCTTCCTCCTGGCTCTGTGCTCCGGATTTCCACCATCAGGGAAATCCTGCATCATGGGTCCCCGGGTACGCTGGCCCTGTTTGTGCTCTGGCAGCTACAGTAACTCAGGCCCCAGGATATGTGTTTCCATTATTTTGTCCTCCTCGCTCTAAAGAGCTTCTCCTGCTCTATCACACAGTCCAGAATTCATTGGCTGCTCGGTTTGCAGTTCTGGGCATATGCTGGTCCCAGGGAGATAGAGCAAAGGATCTCTGGGGCCAACAGAGCTGTTGGGCTTAAGACACTTTGAGAGGCATTTGGGGTGGCCCTGAACCATGATCAGATTCCTACAGCCTCATATGTGCATGCACAGCTTTCAGTCGGTGGCTGGACAATGAGTGTCCCCTTCTCCCTAGAACATGGGCTGTGGAATGCAGGGGGTGTATGTTTAGAGTTTTGAGCTGAAAGCAGGGTCACTCATTTGAGTCCCACTGATTGTGTGCTCAGTTGTTACTCTCTGCAGTGCTAATAGTAGCAGTGGTGGAATTCCCTGGGATCAGGAGCGAGACCACCACCTTCAGGAACCTTCTAGTAGAGCATTCTCACATTTTCATAGATGCAGCTGTCTTAGAAAGAAGTTGAGGCCCAACTGTCAGGAGTTCAGGTGAAAGCTGGTTTCTCCCGAGGGGACAGACCCTGAGCCCCTCTAGGGCCCTGGGGTCCTGACCTCACAGCCCAGGGAACAGCGTGGGGACAGACCCTGACTCCTGCCCCCTTTGTATACCGGCTCAGGACACGGTGACCTTCCTCGACGTGGCCGTGAGCTTCACCCCAGAAGAGTGGATGTGCTTGGATGCCTCGCAAAGAAAGCTCTACAAGGACATTATGCTGGAGACCTACCAGCACCTGTGGGCCATTGGTGAGAGCAGTACGAGGTCAACCTTGCCATGCGGGTTCCCTGTGCCGGGCCATGACTGTGTGTCCAACAGTAGCTTTGACTGTCGTGGTGACGACAGCGATTCAATAGCTGTTTCTCTAGTTCCTTCCCTGGTTTTCTTGTTGGTGCTCACCTGGCGATGCTCGGGGCTTACTGTAAGCTCTGTCCATAGGAATCATTTTCTGTGGGTTTGCATGAATCTGGAGAGTTGGGGATTGACCCAGATTAGCCCCGTGCATGGCAAGCTCCCCATGCGCTAAGCCATCACGTAGGTCCCTCTAAATAGTTCCTGGTCCCTGCCATTGCTGAGTTCTCTGATTACTTCTTGTACTACATATAATTTCTTTGTATTTGTTTTGGTTTTACCTTTATTTGGGGCACAACCTGAATATTCTTGTCTCTGTGCTGAGGGATCACTCCTAGGGGTGTTCATGAGCCATGGGGTGCTGAGGATTGAACACACTTGGCAGCTTAAAAAGTTGCTGTCTTAATCCTGGTACTATTGCACCAGGCCCACAATTTCAGTTAATTTATTTTTATTTATTTTATTTTATTTTTTAAAATTTTTGTTAGTGAATCACCATGAGGTACAGTTGTAGACTTACAAATTTTTGTGCTTGGGTTTCAGTTATACAGTGATTGAGTGTCCATTCATCCACTGTGCCCATTCTCCACCACCACTAATCCCAATATCCCTCCCACCCCCCATCCCCTCAGCCCACCCTGCCTCTGTGGCAGGGCATTCCCTTTTATTTTGTTTTGATTTGGTTTTTGGGTTATACTTACAAATACAGGGATTATTTCTGGCTGAGTATTCAGTTATTCATCCTGGTTGTGGTCCGGGACATTGTGTGCTGCTGGGAATCAATTCTGTATGTGTGTGCAGTGTTAGGGTCCTGCCTCCTGTAAATATCACTCCCTACACAGTTCATTTATTTCTTAGGGCCTCACTCCATAAGATGCTGCTCTGTATCAGTGCTCGTGGTCCCTTTCAGTGGTTCTAGGTTCATAAGGACTCAGGTTTCCTCTGGACTATACAGTCAGGGATCACAGCTGATGGCTTGAGAGACCCTACTGAATGTCAGGATCAAACTTTTATTGACACTGAGCAAGGCCCTTGCATGACCTGTGCTGTCTGTCTGTATCCTTTTATGTTCGTTTTTAAAACCAACTGGGGGCTTTGATCATCTTTGGCTATCTTTGGATTTGTTAAGCTTTGGGGTTGACTGCACTCAGGTATCAGTTCACACAGGCTCAGTACATTACATGCTGAGCCTAGATTGACAGTACAGCGGGCATGGTGATTGTCTTGCAAGTTATGGACATGCGTTCTGTCCTCGCCATCACATGTGATCCTCAGGCACCACCAAAGATGATTTCTGAATACACAGTCAGGGAGAAGCCTTGAGCATCCCCAGGTGAAGATCCCAAACTAGAGAAAAAAATACTATGTACTGTGCTGTGATCAGATCCCTGTTGGCCCTTTAAGACCTGGGATATTCTTTTTGTGGTGTTTTCTGGGGCCCCATATTTCACTCTTAAATTAAGACCTGAATCTTAGCTCTTGGATAACTCCAAATCTGGAGCATTTTAGAAGTGCAGATTCTGTTCATGACTTTCCAGTAATTGACTCCATTTTTATAGGGACACATGGGGTTTACTTGTCACGTTTTCCTTGTCACTAATCCATGCTCCATCTCTGTTAGGTTCAGGGCATTCTGGTGTGAAGCCTGCGGTGATCTCCTGGCTGGAAGGAGGAACCGGAGAGGAGAGCCATGCATGCATGTGAGTGTCTGAGAACCCTCCCTGGCTCAGGCCATGGGCAGTGGGAGGCTGGGAATCAATTCTGTATGTGTGTGCAGTGCTAGTGTCCTGCCTCCTGTAATATCGCTTCCTACACAGTTCATTTATTTCTTAGGGCCTCACTCCATAAGATGCTGCTCTGTTTCAGTGCTCGTGGTCCCTTTCAGTGGTTCTAGGTTTCAGTGGCCCTGAGTACGTGTTGCCATGCTGACCCTGATACCATTGGGCTCCTGGATCTAGGCATCTGTGCTGTATTACGCTGCCCTTCGCTCCCACGGAATTATCTGTCATGGAATAATCTTGTGCTTTACTTTCTTGGCTTTGATATTATTTTTCCTCTTCTGCCAGACCATGAAATTCTCACTCCTTGGTCCCCCGTCTTTTCCTTTACAGCCTGTCTGTACAGCCTATAATGTCGCTGTACCTTCAAAAATGTTTTTCCTTTTTTATTTAGTTAATAAGTGAGTAAATAATAAAGCTATTTTGGCTCTAAGTGATAATAATGCAGGAAATGTGCTTGTCCTGCACACTGTCCACCTAGTTCAATAACTAGCATCCCATATAGTTCCCTGAGCATCACTGTGAATGTTCAAAAGACAAAACCCCCAAAAATGTCTTTTAGATTTGTCAAGCTTTTCACAGCAATCCAACCCAGGGACCTTCCCTTTTCTTTGAGATTCTTTGGACTGTAGGACCATAGAGATGTCCTCAAGCTGTACTGCCTGGTTAAGGATGTTACATTCGAAGAATTCTTACATTGTGTATTGTGTTTGGTTTCAGAATTCAAAGCATGGCTTCAGGATTTTGGAACTCAGTCACCAAGTATGAGTGAGCCAGTAAGATTTGCAAGTTTGGAATCAATATTATAATACTAATGGAAAATGTCAGTGGACCAGCATGTTATTTTTAAAGTGCAGGGCCGGGAATGGCTGGAAGGAAATTCAGAGTATGATGCTTGAGGTCGAGGACCCTAATCTTCACTGGGTACTGACATCTCTGCTCAAAACCTAAAGTAAATTGTAATATGTTTCATGTAAATGCCGTGGTTTTTCATTTGATTGAAAGTATTTACAAATGGCAATCGTGAAAAGAGCTGGTCTTTTAAACTGGTCCATCCACATTGCTCCATGTGTTTCCCAGAGACCTACCTGGAATAATCCCTGAGCACTGCATGGTGTATCCCCGCCCCCAAATGAAAACAAAATACAAAACAGAAAACATCATTGATCCTGAAAAGAATCTGCCTGTGGTGAGCTGTTTTCAGTGGCCCCAGTGGTCAGTCTCAGCAGTGTGGGATGCAACATTTCTTCACAAATGCTTTCCGGGCTCTACTCCACAGTGAGCTAGAACTGAACCCAGAGTTTAGTGTGTTTTATTTTTCTCTTGAATCTGGTTCATCAGTTTTCTGTGGAGGAGCTATTTATGCCTATTCATTGAGTTGAAAAAAATATTTAATAAATGAATGGCCCCTCATTCATCAATTTTCCATGTGTGTCTTACAGAAACATTAGGTTAGTCCATGGTAATGCCATCCAACTGTCGGTAATTGCATTGGTGTGTTGCAAATATTAGAAATCAATCTGCAGGTATCAATTTCTTTTGACGTGGGGACTCTTAAGGCATAGAATGATAATTGGAATCCTCTGTTTTTATACAGGAAAGCAGCCAGCCTGAGTGGAATGTCTCTGACCCTTCACACTGTGCAAAAGTTTCGAGTGTGCATTTGTGCCCTCAGCCACACGGGGATGCCAAGGCAAGCAGGATGGCCTCTGAGGGTGATCAGAATGGAGAGAGCAACCTCACTCTTTCGAATCCCTCCCCGGGGAAAAGTTTCACACAGTCTCTTGTTCTCAGTCTATGGACACAAACCCCAACATTGGGGCAGAACCTTGAATGTGGGAGAGGACCACTGTTTACAGTGAGTCCTTCACACCGAAAGGCCCACAAGCAAAGTCACCATGGGTTCACCCTGTCCAAGAGTAAGAAATGTGGGGGAGCTTCACCATGTTCCCAGGACCGTGATGTTCCTTAGAAACCCACAGTGGAAAGAATCCCCAAGAGTGTCAGCAGCAAGGTCGTGGATTGAATCTGGCATCACCCCAATGTGATGACATAAACATCCACAAAAGAGGGAAACCACATACATGTAAGGACTGTGCAAAGGCCTTCACTCGACCCTCAGACCTCTTAAAACATTGTAGAATCCATACTGGAAAAAAAGCATATGTGTGTGAGCAATGTGGGAAGGTCTTTGGTTATTCCTCACATCTTTCTAGACACACGAAAATTCATACTGGAGAGAAACCTCATAAATATAAGACACGTGGAAAGGCCTTCACTCGTCCCTCAACCCTTACTGGGCATATGAAAACTCATACTGAAGAGAGGCCTTATATATGTAAGGAATGTGGGAAGGCCTTTAGTTATTCCTCAACCCTTTCTCGGCATAGGAGAATTCACAATGGAGTGAAGCCTTATGGATGTAAGGTATGTGGAAAGGCCTTTGTTAATTCCTCAAGACTTACCTGCCATATGAGAATTCACACTGGAGAGAGACCATATGTTTGTAAGGAATGTGGGAAGGCCTTTGTTGTATCTTCAGGCCTTACTCGACATATGAGAATTCATAGTGGAGAGAAGCCTTATGGATGTAAGGTATGTGGAAAGGCATATGTTTATTCCTCAAGGCTTAATATGCATATGAGAATTCACAATGGAGAAAAGCCTTATGGATGTAAGGTATGTGGAAAGACCTTTGTGGAATCCACAACCCTTATTCGGCATATTTGAAAGCACACTGGAGAGAGACCTTATGTTTGTGAGGAGTGTGGGAAGGCCTTTGTTTCTGCCTCAAACCATAATTGTCATGTGAGAATTCACACTGGAGAGAGACCATTTATTTGTAAGGAATGTGGGAGGGCCTTCCGTCTGGCCTCCAGCTTATATGTACATAGGGCAGTTCACACTGGGGTGAAATCTTATATATGTAAAGAATGTCGCCCGCTCCTCTCTGGAAAGAAAGATGGCGGCCGCACAGGAGCCTTTTGGACAGCAGGTTTGAGCCGGGGGCGGGGGGCGGCAGGGGCCTCCTGGGAAGGGGGGCGTTCTGGGCCGTCCTTCACGCCCGACCGAGGTCACCAGCTGCCCCCCACGAGCAGCTCTCCGGCACGGCCACGGCCCCGGAGGCACAAGGACTTAGCACAGAGAGCCACCCGCTTGGAGCAGAAAAGCAAATGGTCTATGTGTTAAACCGCGCCACCATGCCTGCCCGGAGGGGAAAGGGTGTTGTCCCACTCGCCCGCTCCTCTCTGGAAAGAAAGATGGCGGCCGCACGGGAGCCTTGTGGACAGCAGGTTTGAGCCGGGGGCGGGGGGCGGCAGGGGCCTCATGGGAAGGGGGGCATTCTGGGCCGTCCTTCACGCCCGACCGAGGTCACCAGCTGCCCCCCACGAGTGGCTCTCCGGCACGGCCACGACTCCAGAGCACAGAAACCAATCTCTTAACTATCTAACTTTTAATAGAAATACTTCCAGGGTTAATAAGTAAAACAGCAGAAATCCAAAACCACACGGCTGCTATTGCAGCCGCACGACATCATTTTATTCTTAAACCAAGCTGTAGAAAGCAAATCATTTCACAACGCTGTTTCAGCATATCTGACTGGGGGGGGTCGTTAAACTCTAAACAATAATTGTGCATATTCTATCGAAACAATGTATCTTGTCAAAGTAGATAGAGTATTAACTAGAACTCATCTGCTTCACAGGAATTGGGAGGGGTGGGAGGTGGGGTTCTATTGGGGTTGACGGTTAAAAATAAGTATTGGTAAAGGGAAATGTGTTTGATACTTACATGACTGAGACCTAAACCCGAAAGCTCTGTAACTTTTCCCACAGTGTTTCAATAAAGAAATAAATTATTTAAAAAAAGAATGTGGGAAGGCCTTTGTGTTTCTTTCTGGTCTTAGGAAACATCGTATAATTCATATTAAATAATTCAATGCCGTAATAACAATTTTTAATGTCAAAACAGGCCCCTTTGGGAAAGTCTGTTTTCTTTGTACCATGGGATCCTGTGCTACAAAAGTGAAGCCAGGGAGGTAATAATCCTGTCTATGTGTAACAAACTTTCTGTGATGTCAGTCTATAAGGGAAAGTCTGTGCCAGGGTCCCCAAATTTGAACTTGATGTGTATGTTAACATGTACTTTTCAGATTTCTCATGAAAGCTAAGAGGAATGTGAATAAAAATGCAAAAAATATCCCCTTTGCTCAGGGCTGTCAAGGTCAAGAGTGGCCGAGATTAGTACCAGGAATTTTGCTGCATGGCTTGGAGGCCAGCCACACATGCTAGGGGAAAAGGCAGCCCAGGTATATAAGGGAGCACCAAATAAAGTGTGTTGGGAGGATCCTTCCAGGATGGGAGAAGCATGCTGAAAGTAGACTATAGACAAAACATGATTGCCACTCAATGCGTCTTTTGCAAACCACAACACCCAAAAGGAGAGAGAGAACAAAGGGGAATTCCCATACACAGAGGCAGGGTAGGATGAGGGGATGGGGATTGGGAGGAATACAGGGATCCGTGGTGGTGGGAAATGGGCACTGGTTGAGGTATGGATATTTGGTCATTGTATACTTGAAACTCAAGCACAAAAATTTGTAAGTCTCCAACTGTACCTCATGGTGTCTCACTAATTAAAATTAAAAAAAAAAAGAATGATTAAAAAGGCAAAATAAAATCACTTCGCTCAGGGCTGTCAAGGCTCACTACTGTCTTATTCTTTGTTGTGACTCTGGCTTGACATTATTTTTGCTTTTTAGTTCACACCCAGCGATGCTCTAGTGTTACTCCTACCTCCACAATCAGTAGTTACTCCTGGCGGTTCCTGATGACCATATAGGATAGCAGGAATTGAAACTGAGCTGCCCCGTGCAAGGAAAAAACCCTCGCCTCTGGAATATTACTCCAGACCTTGTGACTTGGCTTTGAGGCCCTAGGTTTGGGGGATTATGGCAGAAAACCAGCCACGCCTTCGTTCTTCAGGGCCTTTTGATTCATGTTCTTTGAAGCCACACCCAGCTGAGTCCTACTCCTCGCTCTCAGCTCAGTCATCCATACCTGGGTGACTCAGGATCATTATGGACTACTGTGGTTTGAATCCAGGTGGGCTGTGTGACCAGCTTCTTCCCCCATGTCATCTCTGCCTCCCAGGTGTTCAGGTACTAGTTAGCGTTGTGTCAATATAAAGGATAAATGTTTCAGAAAGTGTTATCTTAGTTAAATGGCCCTGGCAAGGTTCTTTAGTGGAGTGCCGTGAAGGCAGGTTTTTTTTTTTAATTTAAACTTTGTTTTTCCCATCTTTTGGGGTCATACCCGAAATACTCAGGGATTAGTCCTGGTGGTGCTCCGGGAACCCTGTTAAACCTGGTACAAGCCAAAGTCCTATCTGTTGTACCTTTTCTTTGGCCCCTATTGGAAACAGTTTAAATCAACATTACTGTGTTTAGAAAGACATCTGAAAGGATGAAAGGGGCCTCTTGAATCAAATGTCTGACAAATGCCGGGAATATGGGTCAGCTCCCCACAACCCAAAAGGCCGATCTGTTTACTTGTGATTTTTCACAAGGTTGGTCATGTTCCCCATGAGTTCAATAATAATACAGAAAAAATGTAAGTGTTATATTTAGAATTAGCAATTAGTCACTGCTATCACCGCATCTTGATTACTTCCCCATGATACTCAGTATCCGGTGAATTGTACCAACTTTCCTGTTTTATCTTGAATCAACCCAGCTGTGTTTTCCCTGATGGACTGTGTGTCAGAGCATTGGGTCATTGTTTGACCAGTACAGGATCAGGGGTCTTCGTATCCCCAGCCTCTCCACTGTGTTGCCCACTACTCTCCACAGCTGACTCTCCACACCTTTGTTCCGTCTATCCCCCTTGAAGCACACATTCACCTGGGTGAGCAAAAAGGGTCTCTGCATCTGGCCCATGGCCCTTTAAGGCTCAGGTTCCGGCAGCAGTGGATGTGTCGTCCCAGGCCAGGCACCTTCGGATATTTTTTCTCTTTCCATTGTGGTTGCCTGACTCAGGCCGCCATTGGTCTCATGGTAGAGGAGGAAATGGCGGCCCTTCTTGGAAAGTGGACTGTGAAGACCTATTTTTTGTCAGGACGCGAGTGACGGTTCGTGAGAACCCAATGCTTCCCATTCTCTGCCCTGAAAGAGCCGGGGCCGCTCCAGCTTGGGGGGCGGGCCCTTTTGTGTTTGTCCACTGCTAGCATGTTGTCAATCATAGACCGTTGACTGGACAGTGTTCTCTGATGTTCCTACGAGCGTTTGCTCCTGTTCCACCATTTCTCCAGCACTCTGGACTGCTGCTAGGCCAATTCCTCTCTGCTCTTGTGCTGGCTTTGAGTCACTGCTTTCATCCTACCTTGATTGATTATTTCCTGGAGAAACTCATTGTCCCATGCACCACCTGCTCCCTATTGCCTGTTTTACTTTGCGATTTTCCTGATGCACTGTGTGTGAGAGCATTGGCTCACTGTTTGCCCAGTATGAGACCAGGGGATTCTTACCCATCGCTAGCCCTCCACTGTGTGACCGACAAGTACAGCAGCTGCCTCTCCACCCCTTTGTGTGTGAGTCCGTCCCCCTTGCACGACAGATTCTTCTGGTTTGGCTTAATGGTTCTCTCCACATCTGGAGTCTGGCTCTTTAAGGCTGCTTGTGGAAACAGAGTGACATCACAGGAAGCCCTCCCTGGTGCTTCCATTCCTGGAAACTGGGTCAGTGTCATTGTTCACGTGGGTAAAGGACAGAATCAGGCCCCTGTGAGGAAGTGGGACTCTGAAGGCCGACTTTTTGGCAGAACAGGGGTGATCTCTTGTGAGCGGCTGGCGGTTCACCGTCTCCACACTGAGCTGCAGCTCCTTGTCAGCTGAGGGCACTTTTACACTTGTTTTTCACTTGTCCCTGATATCAGGCGATTCCTGAGGCGAGGCGGATCTTTGACGGGGTGCAGGGGAGGAGGATGTGAGTGAGTGATCCTGGGCCAGGATCGCGTACAGCTCTGCGATGGAGCATTGGAGGGTGGGTACTGGGCTGAGCACGGGGGCTGTGGGTATTGGGGTGAGGGACCTGCCGACAGCAAGGGCTTGGCCATCCTGATCTTCAGCTGACTTACAATGGGACCTTGGCCCCAATCTTGCTGCTGTAAAATCTCCAGATTCACTTTGGGCAGAGTCGCAGCTCCTGCAATTGTAAGAGACCCTATTACCATCCGGCTTTTTCAATGGCTTCAGAGGTATGATGGGGCCATCCAGAGCAGTGGATCTGTAGGTGACTGGGGTTTTAGTTTCCTTTTGGGGTTATTTTTGGTGTGGGAAATTGGGGGTTCTACATGTCTGAATATACCCTGAGGGCTTACTCTGACTCCTGGCTCAAGTATTTTGCCTGGAGTACTCTGGGGGCCATAGGGATGCATAGGGATGCAGGGAATTGACTGGTGTCAACGGGCAAACATCCTATTAGTTTTAGAGTCTGTCGGAACAGGAATTTCTGCTTCCTCGCATCAAGTTGCAAAGCCCTGTCTAGACCTATGTCTATTGAGGTGAGTACCTGGGGTAAAGGGTGTGTGTGTTTGTGTGTGTGTGTGTGTGTGTGTGTGTGTGTAGAAAGTGGGGTTTTTTAAGAGAAGAAGGGCTGTCTCCGTGATAGAGCCACTATTCTAGGCTATGGTTCTGCGGGGCAGCCCTGCTGCCAGTCTGCAGGGGGCGCTGAGTCACGTGATCTGGCCTCCGAGTCAGCACCTGGCTTTGCCTGTGAGAGCCTTCTGTGGGACCCAGGGAGGAGTCCTCAGGCCAAGGCAGGACTGAGTTGTCTCCCTTGTAACCAAGCCCAGAGCTTGTGTTGCAAAAGGCAGCACAGATGCCAACCCATTTTGCCTCCCCTGGGGAGACAGGAGCATTAAGCAGTGTCCTCTAGGTGTGTCTGTGAGCCAGTGCCCGAAGGTGTGCCTGGTCATGTCTGGGGGCTGTGCTCCTCTCCGGTGCTCACTGCTCTGACTCTTCTTCCAAGTCTCTGATCTTCAGAAAAATCAGAGTCAGGAGAAGATGGTGACATGCCATCAGATATCCCATCCCTAGGTAGGAATAGAGTGACAAGATAAGGTGATGCAGTGACAAGAGCGCTCAGTCTTCTTGGGCCAAATGTCTCTGAGTTGTTCCAGGAAGGATACTGCATTGTTCCTGCTTGTCAGAGGGCCTGACTCTCTCTGTATGAGGCCATGTTTGTTTCAGTTTTGTTGTATTTGGCTTTTGAACCACACCCAGCTTAAAGAGTACTCATACCTTAGTGCTTAAGGATGACTCCTGACATGTCTTAGGGACCATATGGGATGCTGGGGGACGAAGGCTTGCATCTGGGTATTTTGTTTTCTTTGGAGAGCTACACCCAGTGATTCTGGGGATTATTCTTATTTCTTAACTGTGGCGTTGCACCTGGCAGTCTTTGGAGGACCATATGGGAAGATTGGGTTCACAGCCCGACCTTCTGTTCTATTACTCCATACTGCTGCTTTATTTTCTTTCCTGTTTATTTTTGAGCCACAGTGGAGGTGCCCAGACCTTCTTTTCTCTATGCTCTGGATTCCCACCTGATGCACATCACGGGTCCCCCAAGTGTGCTGGCCCGTTTTTGCCCTGTCAGCTGCGGTGACTCAGATCCCAGGACATGTGTTTCCTGTATTTTGTCCTTTCTGCTCTGGAGAGTCTTGCCTGCTTGGTCACACAGTCCTGCATTCACGTGCTTCTCTGTTTGCAGTTCTGGGCATGCGCCGTCTTTTTGGGTCACACCCATAAATACTCAGGGATTACTTGTGGTGGTTCTCCGGGACCCTGTTAAATGAAAAGCAAGAGGAATGTCCTCCCTGCTGTCTATCTCTTTGGCCCCTACTGGAAACAGTTTAAATGAACTTTATTGTGTGTAGACAGACATGTGAGAGGATGGAAGGGATCCTTGATTCAAATGTCTGACAAATATTGGGAATATGGGTCAGTTCCCCACATCCCAGCACTCCCCGGGCTCCCCACATCCCAGCCCGCCCTTCCATTTACCTGTGATTACTCACAAGGTTCGTCAAGTTCTTGGATTCCACCGTGAGTTCAATAATATCAGAGAAAAAAATAAGCATTGTATTTGGAATTAGCAAAGTTCCATCAATCTCGCAGTCACCCGAATGATAAAAAGGATTCAGATATGTTTAAAGGCCAAAAAAGGCTCCAAAGTAGGTCAGAAAATAATACTCTAGTTTTTATGTGTACATACATGTATGTACATATAAATTTGATATATATTTATATGATTTTATTATGTATAATACAAATACTTCGTATATTATTTATATACATATACATATACATGTATATTTAAAAAAAAACTGTCCTCCCATTGTTCATCCATTTTGCTAGAGCGGGTCCAGTAACATCTCCATTTTGAGACTTCTTGTTACTGTGTTTGGCATATCGAATATGCCACGGGTAGCTGGCCAGGTCTTGTTGTTGCAGGCGAGATACTCACGGTAGCTTGCAGGGCTCTCCGAGAGGCGCAGAGGAATCGAACCTGGCTTGGCCAGGCTGGCTGCGTGCAAGGCAAATGCCCTACCGCTGTGCTATCACTCTATATATATGTATGTATGTTTGTTGGTGGTACACATCTGGCAGTGCGCAGGGATTACTCTTGGATTTCACTTTGATGGTGCTCAGGGGACCATTTGAAATTCTTAGGATTGAACTCAGATTGACTATATACAAGGCAAACGCCCATCCCACTGTACTACCCTACTCTTGTTCATTCTCTGGATTTGAAATTGGGTTTCTCAAACTGCCCCCTGTGTTTTTCCTTGTAGGCAAGAGTCCACTGGTCAGGCGTTTTCAAGAGGTAGCGTGTTGGCTGGACAGTGCTCTCTGATGGTCTTACCAGGCTTTTCCCCTTTCCAGTGTCTGTTCAACTCTCTGAGCTGGTGCTAGGCCAGTTCCTCTCTGCATCTCCAGGGCTGGCTTCAGAGTCACTACTTCACCCATTCTTGATTACTTTCTCATGAAACTCAATGTCAGGTGCTGTGTACCAACTTGCCTGTTTGACCTTGAATCAACCCACATGTGTTTTTTCGGATGGACTCTGTGTGAGAGCATTGTTTCAATGGTTGAGTGACCAGTACAGGATCAGGACTCTTGTCCTTACCCCCAGCCTCCCACTGTGTGATCCACCACTCCAGCAGCTGCCTTTCCACTACTTTATCTAGTCCAGCCACCTAAAAGCACCAATTCACCTGGATGGGCACAGATGGTTTCTCTGCATCTGAACCATGGCCCTTTAAGGATCCTGGCAGGTGCGGAAGTGATATCACAGTGGTGGCACTTTCAGCATCCTTTCTATTCTAGTTGTGGTTGCCTGGCTCAGGCCGCCATTGGTTTCGTGGGAAGAGGAGGAATTGACGGCTCTTTTGACAGGGGGACTGTGGAGGCGCATTTTGTGGCAGGACACCTGCGGCTTCCCAGTCTCCTGCACTGTGAGTGGCAGAGCTGGGGTAACTGCGGGCGCGAGTTCGCACTTCTTTTTTGCTTGTTCCTGATATCCAGGCGGTTCCTGATGTGTGGCGAAGGCTTTAGTGGGATCCAGAGGCTTTGAGCAGTGGAGTGGGGTCTATGCTGGGGTGCAGGGTTTGCACATCTGAGCAAGTGATCATGGGAGGTTCCCCGTAGCTAGGATCGCCTCCAGGTCCGGGAAGGGTCTGAAGTGTTTGAGTCCAGGGCTGAGAGACCTGCACAGGGCGGGACTTAGCCCTCTCAAACCTGATAGCACTGGCCTGTGCTTGGCTGTTTCCAGAGCCTTTGGCCCTGGCATCACCAGTGTAGAACCTTCATATTTACTTCAAAGGGCAGGGCCTCAGCCCCCCTGCAGCAGGAAACCCAGTTCTTCTCTGTGCTTTGATTGACTGTTGCAATGGGAAAAGGCCACCCAGTGGCTCATTCCCTGTGGGTGGGTAAAGTTTGCAAGTGAAACACTTTTTTTTTGCTTTTTGGGTCACACCCGGCAATGCACAGGGGTTACTCCTGGCTCTTCACTCAGGAGTTACTGCTGGCGGTGCTCAGGGGACTATATGGGATGCTGGGAATCGAATCCGGGTCGCCCCCGACTAAGGCAAATGCCCTACCCGCCGTGCTATCTCTCCATCCCCTATGTGTCTTTTTTAAAAGAGAAATAGTTGACTTCTGGGGTGTGTGGTGTTGTTGTGATGTTGCTCAGGGTCACTCCTGATGCGGTGGAAATAATTAACTTAAAAAGGGCCAGAGCAATAGCACAGCCAGTACGGTGCTTGCCTTATAAGCGGCCAACCTAGCTTCTATCTACGTCTAGTATTTCACATAGTCCCTGAGCCCCAGTAGGACTGAGCCCTGATCCCAGAGCTGCAATAACCCCTGAGCACTGCCAGTTGTGGTCCAAAATTGAAACACATGGACACACACAGACATACACACACATACGATGTAAGAACAATGAAAGAGATTACTAGTATTTAAGAGAAAATATGGATTTCTGCAGCATAGAAAAAAACAGAAAAGGGGGCTTAAGGACCTGCTTTAAATGTTTCACTCTAGAATTTGTCTTTACACATGAGTGTTGGATATTAGCCCTAAGTGTTTTAGGGTTGATCAGTATATTGCCAACTTTTTTCCCCTCAGAGAGGGTTACAGTACTCCTATGAGCACCCCCAATCCCCCGAGTTTATCTTTAACTCATAAAGTCAAACATTCTAGTGACTATGGTTTTGTATCTGTAGTCATTTATTTGCATTTCTCTTTCCCCTCTCACCTATATAATCTATAATCTATTACTATAGAGCAACGTTCTTTGCTTCAAAAAGGAAAAAAGTTAATATGAAGTGCTTAATATTTAAGGGTTAATTGACTTTAAAATATATTTACTCCTGGGCATCCATCATAATTACTTGACTCAGGCTTCAGTTGCCGTATTTTCTAACTGCATAAAACTGGATCCCACTGAGAATCTCTGGTTTGACCTGTGGCAAGCATGAAAGCTAATTTGGCTTCAATATGGGACAGTCTAGAAATCATAACGCATGGTCTTGTTTCCAAGCCTTTGTGACCTAAAAGATCAGACCCCATGAGGTAACTGGGCCAAGGACTCCATGTGGAATTTATGGAAAAGGCACAGTCATCTTTTAACATTAGTTCCTGAACCTAGAGAAGTAAGTTTTGAAATGTTTCTTACTGTATGTATCCAGATAACTGCACATATTAATAAGAAGTGAACTTAATTCTTTAATACGTACAAACAGAGAAAGAGCAAAGCAATACAGATCTTATAACCCCTGAGTGAATTTCTTAGACAGAACGTCTTCTTGAGTTAATTCCCCCTCAAAGAATTGCCTCTGTTGAGAAGCTTGACCTCTGTAAGTGGTAAATCACAATACATGCAGCCGTGTGCCTTGATAACCCTCATGTGTTCTATAAGAATGCTATTCGGTTCTTAATTAAAGGTCCACTGTGCACTGGCCATCAATTGTTGTGGTCCCTGTGTCTGTTTTTTTGAGAGATGGAACACCAAACGCCTCGTACCATGGGATCTACCGACTCACTATTCTCAATATCAGGCAACCTGGGAAGGGCGCCTCAGAATTCACACTTGAGTATTTGTTGTTGTTTCGTTTCATTAGAGTTACCTTTTGAAGCTGCAGTATTTTTGGTAAACACCCTGCTTTGTCTATACCTTATTTCTGCCTCTGAGCTCAGGTATCACTTCTGGCAGGGATCAGGGGCCCATATATATATGCTCGTGTATTAACCTTGGGTCAGCCAAGTGCAAGATGAAAGTTTTACCTGCTGTATTACCATACCAATCCACAAGATATAATATTCATGGTTTAAAAGTAGACTCACTCCAGAAATTCCAGTTGTCAGACACATATAAAATCATGGTTCATAGTAAACACCCTGGATATCTGGATAATTTTGTGATACAAGACAATGGTTTTCAGAGTTATTCCTGCAAAATAGGAGCAAGGGATGGATGAGACTCATGTGTAGATTTGGGATTACAGTAAATCATTACCAGGATGGCCTAGGTCCAGCAGATCAGACATGGACTGCCTGGTGCTCACCGAAGCAGAGAAGTGACCTTGTTCCCTGGAAGAGAGTTCACAAGCACATGTCCCCGACCATTCTGAAAGAGGCAGCTGAATGTTTGTCCACGCTGAGTTTCTGGCTGCCCCCACAGTAGAGCCACTCATGGACCTATTGTCAATGTCACCTGCAGGGGCCGTCTCTGCCTGGGACCTCTTGGCCTCAGATTTAGTCCCTGGCCTTAAGGACCTTCCTGTAGGGCCCAGAGTGGACTCCTGGGGCTCGGGCAGGGCTGTAGTTTCCTCCCCTGTAGGCTGAGACTAGCCCTCCTGTCCCAACAGGCAGACTGGTCACAACCCACTTCTCTGTCCCTACAGAGGCAGGAGCATCTGGCAGTGTATTCCTTCGGATGGGTCTGTGATCCAGTGTCCAAGCGTCTGGCAAGTCACCAAATTGCTGGCTCCAAAGCAGGGCCTTCTGGTCAGATGGGGTGTGGGGCTGGTTGTGCTCCTCTCTGGTGCTCACAGCTCAGGTTTTCTATGGAGCCTCCTGTTGATGCGCAGGAAAAACAAAGGCAAGAGATGGTGTTGTGCCATCTGCCATACCCACCATCCTCATGCATGAGAACAAGATGACCCAGTGCAATGACAGGAGCGCACAGGCTTCTCGGGTTTTGGGTTGTTTCAGGAAGGAGACTTGGGATGTGGCTCCGAGCCTGAGTGCCCGGATCTCTGCTCTTTGAGGCCGTAGGGCTTCAAGCTCCTGGATCCAGGCATCTGTGCCGAGTTCATGCTGCCCTTCGTCCCCCTGGACTGTACATCATGGAATGGTCTGCAGTTTAATTTCCTGGCTTTGTCGTTAGTCTTCCTTATCTATCAGGTGTGTAGAATAGTCCATGGGAATCTCGGCCTTTAGTCTTCTTGTATGTGTCTCACCAGGGTGGCTGTTAAGCCTGAAACTCCGGTTCCCCTTTGTGCAAAATTCTACCTCACAGAAAGAGGAAAAAAGAATGCAAAGTTTAAGAAGAGAACTCCCAGAACGACCACCAACTGGGAGCTCTTTGGCTCTGTTGCGGCAACATGGGAAGATGCCGTCATTGACAACATTGATGAGGAATACAATCAAATGATTCAGCACCTCCATGATTGTGCGAGGAATGCCAAGAGAGAGATAACCACAAAAAACCGCCTTTCTTCGAACACTTTTGAACTTATTCGCCAATGTGGCTTGGCACATGCCTCAGGCAACCACAAGCGAACGTCCGAGCTGGCAAAACAATGCAGAGAAGCCATCAAGGATGACCTCAAAGACAGGGAGCAACGGTGCTGATAGATGCGGCAGAAGCTGGGAAAAGCATTCGTAATGCCCGCCTGGCCTTCACAAACTACAAGACCAAGATGACTGCCCTCCGACATCCTGATGGATCTATCACATCTTCCAGAAGAGCAATGGAGAAGATTATTCATGACTTCTACTCAGATCTCTTTAATAGCCATGTCCACTTGCCCACATACCACATTCTGCATGATGGATATGTTGTTCCCAATGTTCTTCCTTCCAAAATCCAACATGCCATCTCCTTGGTAGAGAAACAAAGAGCACCTCGCCCAGACAAGAGCAAACCTGAACACTTGAAGAACTTACAATCAGTACTCATCAATACAGTGTCTTGGCTCTTCACACGCTACCTGTCTGAATGCAAGGTTCTGTCCCAATGAAAACCAGCAGATCTGTACTACTATACAAGAAGGGAGACACCCACGACATTGGCAACTATCGCCCAATCTGTCTATTGTTTGTCATCTACAAACTGTTCACTCGAGTCGTCATGAATAGGATTAGCAGAACACTAGATGAAGGACAACCATGGAACAAGCCGGGTTCCGAAAAGGATTCAGTACCATTGACCATATCCACACGATTACTAAGCTCATTGAGGTTTCTCAGGAGTTCAAGATGCTGTTCTGTCTAACGTTCATTGATTTAAAGAAGGCCTTTGATTCTGTTGAGACAGAAGCGGTCATAGAAGCCCTAGCCAATCAGGGCGTACAAACTCAATACATCAGGATCCTTTGTGAGCTCTATTATGGATTCACTACCAGGATCTCACCATTCTACAAAGAAGTAATCATCCATGTGGTAGATGCGGCAGAAGCCGGGAAAGGCATTCTTAATGCCCGCCTATACTTCACCAACTACAAGACCAAGATGACTGCCCATCTGGCTTCTGCCACATCTATCTCCATTGCCCTTCTTCCAAGAGGGGTTTTCACCAAAACTCTTCAGTGCCACCCTTGAGAACATCATGCAACGACTGGAATGGGAAAGTATGAGAGTGAAGATAGAGGGTCGGCAACTACACCACAACCGCTTTGCTGATGACATCGTTCTAATAACACCAAACATCAGCCAAGCGGCACAAATGCTGGCCGACTTTGACCATGAGTGTGGAAAGGACGGACTACAGCTGAATCTTATGAAGAAAATGTTTATGAGAAACAGCCTCATTCCTAATGCTACATTCACTCTCAACGGAACCACCATCTCCGAATGCAACTGTTGTATATACCTAGGTCGAGAAATCAACATGATGAATGACCTGGCACCTGAGTTATGCAGGAGGAAGAGAGCGGCTTGGAATGCCTTCAAGAGCATTGAAGAAATAACTAAGAGGACAAAGAACCTCCAGCTCCGAGCACATCTCTTCGATTTCACTGTTCTTCCTGCATTAACATATGCCTCAGAGACCTGGGCCCTACGAAAACAGGATGAGAACGCTATTCAGGTCTCTCAAAGAGGAATCGAAAGAGCTATTCTTGGAATATCACAATTCACTTAAATGAGAGATAGAATTCGGAGTTCTGATCTACATCAACCCTCAAGAATCACGGACGCTGTCTCATTTGTCAAGGTATCAAAAAAAAGATGGGCTGAACACGTAATGAGGTTTACAGACAACTACTGGACTAGAGCCATTACTGACTGGATTCCACGGGACGTCAAAAGATCGCGTGGACACCCACCTACAAGATGGTCAGATTTCTTCGTCAAGACCCTGAATGATCGGTTTGAGGCTCTGCATGTTCCTTGAACGAACAGATGCCATTGCGCTATGCTAGCTCTCAACAGGGATGAATGGAGATGTTACTGGCACCCACTCAAGTAAATCGATGAATAACGGGGTATCAAGTGATCAAGTGATTTAGATTGATTATTTTGATTTATTTTGATTGGGCACAGCAGGTAGGGCATTTGCCTTACATGCAGCGTACCCGGGTTTGATTCCCAGCATCCCATATGGTCCCCCAAGCACTGCCAGGAGTAATTCCTGAGTGCATGAGCCAGGAGTAACCTCTGTGCATCACTGGGTGTGACACAAAAAGCAAAAAAAAAAAAAGAATCCTTCAGGGGGCAGTAGTGATAATACAGCAAGTAGGACATTTTTCTTGCACGTTGCCAGCCCAGGTTCGATCCCTGGCATAACCTATGGTCCCCTGAGCAACTGCAGGAGTATTTTCTGAGTACAGAACCAGGAGGAAACCCTGAGCATCGCCAGATGTGACTCAAAAAGAAAAAAAGTATGTAGGAATATATTTAGGAGCAAAGCACCTTCCTCATTTCATCTCTCCATTAGCAGGCTACCCTCGCTGTTGTTTTGTGTAGTGCTGGTAAAGTAAGATACTTAAAGGAATATATTTGATTTTTTGGTAAATAGGAGCTTCGCCTCAGACTCACTGCTGGTGTGCTGGAATTATTTAGAAAGGGCCAGTCTACAGCATATACTAGGTATGCTTGCCTTGCAAGCATCCAACCCAGGTTCTGTGTATGTGTGGCATTGCCTTTGGTCCCTGAAGCGCACCGTGACTTATCCCTCATCCCAGACTAGGAATAATCCCCGAGCACTTTTGGTTATTGCCCCAAAACTAAACATATACAAATACACACACAAACACGCAAACACACACACAGGATGTAAGAGAAGAGAAAAAAGAATTAAGTATTCAGGATAAATCATGGACTTCTTGAGCATACAATAAGTAAAAAAGTGATCTAACAGGACTGGAGCGATACCACAGAGGGTAGGGCATTTGCCTTGCATGCAGCCAACCCGGCTTCGATTCTCAGCATCCCATATGGTCCCCTGAGCACTGCCAAGAGTAATTCCTGAGTGCAGAGCCAGGAGTAACCCCTGAGCATCACCGAGTATGACCTTCCCAAAAAATGTAGAGTCACTCCAGATTCTTGGAGTGGGAAACACAGTTCACATTCTGGTGTATAGTAAACACCCTGAATATTAGAATAATTTTTCTATACAGCAAATGTTTTGCACAATTTTCAAGTATATTTCTGTACAACAAAAGTGAGTGCTAGATCAGGTTCATGCAGATGTATCTGTGTGGTTTAGGGCATTCCTGGGTGAAACCTGTGGTGATCTGGCTGGAAGGAGTATCCCTGAGGCCTAGAGAAGAGAGGTATTTGTGCAGATGAGTTCTGTAAGTTCACAGAATAAGTAAGTCAGCTAGACTGGCAGTGGCGTGGTGTTTTTAGTCCACCACATGCTTACGGTGGCCATGAGCTGCTACTCCCACCCCGACCGGCAGCCACCTCCAACAGATGCATTAAGGAGGGAAAGGGCCGCCAGGATAATTGGTGATCAGTTGCCATTTATTCCATTCTCCACACACAACTGTTCCAGTGCAGCTTTAGCGGTTGGTGTCTTACCCCCAGTACAATTGCGCCATGCGGTCAAGTTCAAGAATTTTTTTGTTACCTTTTGATTTGGTTTCAGGATTGCATGCGGCAATGCTCAGGTTTTATTCCTGACTATGCACTGTAGTACTATCCTCCCGTTGTTTATCGATTTGCTGAAGTGGGCTCCAGTAACGTCTACATTGTGAGACTTGTTACTGTTTTTGGCATATCGAATATGCCACGGGGAGCTTGCCAGGCTCGGCTGTGTGGGCAGTATACTCTTGGTTGCTTGTTGGGCTCTCCAAGAGGGGTGGAAGAATCCACCCAGGGTTGGCCGTGTGCAAGGCAAAAAACCTATCTGGCCCCAACCAAAAAAAAAAAAAAACTGTCTTTTTCTAAAAGTAAAAGGGCCTCATTGATTTAATACAGTCACTTGATCACTTGATCCCCAGTTATTCATTGGTTTACTCGAGCGGGTGCCAAAAACGTCTCCATTCATCCCTGTTGCATGCTAGCATAGCCCAATGGCATTTGTTCATTCTAGAAACATGCAGAGCCTGAAACCAATCATTCAGGGTCTTGACGAAGACGTCTGACCATCTTGTTGGTGGGCATCCACGCAATCTTTTGACGCTCCGTGGAATCCAGTTAGTAATGGCTCTAGTCCAGTGGTTGTCTGTAAACCTCATTACGTGTCCAGCCCATCTGATTTTTGGTACCTTGGCAAATGAGACAGCATCCCTGATTCTTGAGGGTTGACGGAGATCAGAACTTCAGATTCTATCTCTCATTTGAGTGAAGCGTGATATTCCAAGCATAGCTCTTTCGATTCCTCTTTGAGACACCCGAATAACATTCTCATCCTGTTTTCATAGGGCCCAGGTCTCTGAGGCATATGTTAATGCAGGAAGAACAGTGGAATCGAAGAGATGTGCTCAGACCTGGAGGTTCTTGTCCTCTTAGTTATTTCTTCAATGCTCTTGAAGGCATTCCAAGCCGCTCTCTTCCTCCTGCATAACTCAGGTGCCAGGTCATTCATCATGTTGATTTCTCGAACTAGGTATATATAACTGTTGCATTCAGAGATGGTGGTTCCATTGAGAGTGAATGTAGCGTCAGGAACGAGGCTGTTTCACATAAACATTGTCTTCGTAAGATTCAGCTGTAGTCCGAACTTTCCACACTCATGGTCGAAGTAGGTAGCATTTTTGCCGCTTGGCTGATGTTTGGTGTTATTTGAATGATGTCATCAGCAAAGTGGAGATGGTGTAGTTGCCGACGATCTATCTTTACTCCCATTTCTTCCCATTCTGGTCATCGCATGATGTTCTCGAGGGTGACACTGAAGAGTTTTGTGAAATGGTATCACCCTGCCGAACCCCTCTCGACATGGATGATTACTTCTTTGTAGAATGGTGAGATCCTGGTAGTGAATCCGTAATAGAGCTCACGAAGGATCCTGATGTATTGAGTTTGTACACCCTGATTGGTTAGGGCTTCTATGACCACTTCCGGCTCAACAGAATCAAAGGCCTTCTTTAAATCAATGAACGTTAGAGCAGCATCTTGAACTCCTGAGAAACCTCAATGAACTTAGTAATCGTGTGAATATGTCTGATGGTACTGAATCCTTTTTGGAACTCGGCTTGTTCACATGGTTGTCCATCTAATGTTTTGCTAATCCTATTCAGGATGACTTGAGTGAACAGTTTGTAGATGACAGAAAATAGGCAGATTGAGCGATAGTTTCCAATGTGGTAGATGTCTCCCTTCTTGTACAGTAGTACAGTCTTGCTGGTTTTCCATTGGGATGGAACTTTGCATTCAGACAGGTAGCCTGTGAAGAGCCAAGCCAGTGTATTGATGAGTACTGATGGTAAGTTCTTCAGGTGTTCAGGTCTGATCTTGTCTGGGCCAGGTGCTCTTTGTTTCTTTACCAATGAGATGGCGTGTTGAATTTCAGAAGGGAGAACATTAGGAACGACATATCCATCATGTGGAATGTGGTATGTGAGCAAGTGGACATGGCTATTAAAGAGATCTGAGTAGAAGTCATGAAAATCTTCTCCATTGCCCTTCTGGAAGATGTGATAGATCCATCAGGATGTCAGAGGGCATCCTGATTGGTCTTGTAGTTTGTGAAGGCCAGACGGACATTATAAAAGCTTTTCCCGACTTCTGCCGCATCTACCAGAATCGCTGTTCTCCTGTCTTTGAGGTCATCCTTGATGGCTTCTCTGCATTGTTTTGCCAGCTCGGACGTTCGCCTGTGGTTGCCTGAGGCCTGTGCCAAGACACGTTGGCAAATAAGTTCAAGGGTGTTCGAAGAAAGGTGGTTTTTTGTGGTTATCTCTCTCTTGGCATTCCTCACACAATCGTGGAGGTGCTGAATCATTTGATTGTATTCCTCATCAATGTTGTCAATGACGGCATCTTCCCATGTTGCCGCAACAGAGCCAAAGAGCTCCCAGTTGGTGGTCGTTCTGGGAGTTCTCTTCTTAAACTTTGCATTCTTTTCTCCCCGTTCTGTGAGGTAGAATTTTAAACGAAGTAAATCATGGTCCGATCCCGTTTGGAATTTTGGGATGACAGCAACATCGGTTAGGCAAAACCGCCAATTGAATATGATGTGGTATATTTCATTGTGGAACCGTCCACCAGGAGACTCCCATGTCCAACTTTTAGATTCAGCCTTTTGTAACTGTGAGTTACCATGGATGTTCTTGGTTGACTTGATGAACTCAGACAGTCTGTCACCCTGTTCGTTCCATTCTATGTCATGGGTCCCGATGTGGAGTTCATCGGCTGATCTTCTTGGTCCTATCTTGGCATTAAAATCACCGGTAATGATCTAGTAGAAGGTGTGATCTTCTTTAGAGTACTTCTCAGCTCCATGTAGAACTTCTCAATTTCTCTTTCACCATAATTGGGTGCTGGTGCATAGACAACAAAGATAGAAACTGCCAGCAGTGAGCCTCAACTTTTCAAGTGTAATCGTCCTATTCAGGTTGTTAGGCATTCGGATGAATCAATGCTCATGGCTAAGTTTGTGTTGACAAGGATACCAACACCACTGACGCCTCTTTTGTCACGTGTTTCAAGGAACAGTTCTTCTCCTGTGTCGAAAATGGCGTGATGTGATTGATGTCTTCTCGTTTCGGTCAGACCAATGATGCCGTACCTGATCTTTTGTGCTTGTAGCATCAGGTCCTCCATGGATGCATCAGATACCAGCATACGTGCATTGAAAGTACAATCATTTTTGTCTTTCTTCGTTTTGGCAGCCTATTTCTGCCTTGGGATTTAATCAGCCTCTCCTTCCACATCCTTTTAGACTCTGCCGTATTCAGGGTCAGGGGAATGAGATCCATTTTTTTTACTGGATTTGGCCTATCGAATAGACCATGGATAGCTTGGCAGGCTCTGCCGTGTGGGTGGGATATTTAAGGTACCCTGAAAAATTAAATAAATGTAAATAAAAAGTTTAAAACAGTAACACATAAAAAAGTAACACATAGACAATCCAGTGTGAGAAGCCTTCGGGGGAAGTGGGTACACAAGATCCCAACATGATGCTTTGAGAACATGAGCTGAGGACTCACCTGTTGGAAAATTCCCGAGAGTGGTTCTGACCTGAGTCATCAATAATGTTTTTATTTATTTATTTATTTTTTGCTTTTTTTGGGTCACACCCGGCGATGCTCAGGGGTTACTCCTGACTCATGAACTCAGGAATCACTCCTGGCAGTGCTCAGGGGACCATATGGGATGCTGGGAATCGAACCTGTATTGGCTGTGTGCAAGGCAAACGACCTACCCGCTGTGCTATCACTCCAGCCCCCTCAATAATCTTTTGAAAGAAAGTTTTTTCTGGAAAATATTTTTTTCCTTACATGATCTCTAATCATTAACTGTAAGGTGGGAGAATAGCAACTTTTTGTGATTTATATACTTCAGTACGCAGAAATCTCTTACTTCCTAGAATTTGTTATGGATTCCAAAGACTATATATTTAGGAAATGGCCTGGTCATGCCCTTGAACCATATGGGCTGCCTGGGGTCAACCTGTATGTGTTGGCAGCACATTTGTCTTCCCTGTTGTAATCTCTCCCACCACAGTTCATTATTTTTTTGGTCTCACCCCATTAGATGCTGCCCTGTTTCAATGCTCAGGGTCAGATGAATGGATCTTGGGAGACTTCCTCAGGACTCAGGGTTTTCTCCTGGGCTTTGCACTCAGGGATCATTCCTGGATGGCTCTAGGGACTCTAGGGAATGTTAGGAAATGAACCTGGATTAGCCAGGAGCAAGGCAAGTGCAACATTTCTGTGCTGTCTGTATGGATACTTTATTTTTTTCAATTGGAATGTCTTGCCACCTTTGGCCATTTTTGGATTTATTAAGCTCTTGTGTTTACAGCCCTTAGTGATCACTACGAGAGGGGTTCAGGAAAGTCCATGTGGTGCTGGGCCTAAAGTTATAGTACAGTGGGGGAAGGTGATTATCTTGCAAGCAGTGGACATGGGCTCTATACCTGGCATCCCATGGGGTCCCTGTGAGTTTATGCGTGGGGGTCCCTAGCAGATGAAGAAAGAGATGGGGAACCACAGACTGATGATCCAAATGGCCCATTTCATGCAGAGCTGAAAGCATACTTACAGAACAACTGAGAGTGGGATATATGACTGCATTTAGGTGTGAGGGTCATTTGCAGACATAAAATGTTGTAATGGAGGTAATTCTCTTGGGGAGATTAACTCAAGAATACATTCTGTCTGACACCTCTGTGGCTTTTCTTTTTTCCCTGTAGTTTTACATATTCAACAAAGAAGTTTACTTATGAATACTTGTAGTTATTTGAATTAGTTACAACCCCGGCCCTGAGGGGCTGGAGCGATAGCACAGCGGGTAGGGTGTTCGCCTTACACGCGGCCAACATGGCCGACCCGAGTTCGATTCCTCCGCCCCTCTCGGAGATCCCGGCAAGCTACCGAGAGTATTCGATATGCCAGACACAGTAACAACAAAGTCTCCACTGGAGACGTTACTGGGCCCGCTCGAGCAAATCGACGATCAACGGGAGGGTCTTTACCTTTACCTTTACCCGGCCCTGAGGGCAAGCAAGGGTTTTACTGTAAGTCTTCAGACTGGTCCAGATTTTCCTACCTACCCCTTGGAGGTCCTTTTCCTTAAGTTATAAGACTTTAATCAAGACTGTGCTTTTATGCTTTCTAGGCTGTCCCTTTTTGATGCTGGGTAGCTTTGCCGCTCTCCCCAGGTCCATCCAAGACCCATCTAGGGACCCCCCTCTGTTGGGTGTTAGGAACTATGTCAATCGAAGCTTTATCACTAATCTCTGATTCGATCTCTGTTGGGGCAGGGCATTCCTGTGGTGTGAAGCCCTCAGTGATCTCCTAACTGGAAGGAGGAGCTCTTGAGAACAGGGAGGGGAGGAGAGGCGTGTGTGCAGGGGTGTGTCTGAGGACCCTCCGTGGTTGAGGTCTGGGAAGTGTGGGGGTGCCCTGAGTGCAGGTGAAAAATGCTGCTGATCCTGGGGGCCTCGAACTCCTGGATCCCTTTTTTGTCCTTTCTGCTCTGGGGAGCCTTGCTTGCTCTGTCACACAGTCATATATTCAGCACATGATGCTGTGCACAACTCCAGGGATGCTCTGTTCCCAGGGAGATTGAGCAAATGATCCTTGGGACTGAGTCACTACTTTCCAAGACAGATTTGTGGCAACCCTGAACCAGGATTTCTGAGTCCTACAGGCACATATGTTACATAGAGCTTTGAGTACCTCGCTGAAGATTGAGTTTCCCCTTTTCATTCCTAGAAAAAGAGTTGTGTGTATGGGTGGGGATGCTTAGTTTTGGGGGCCACATCTAGAATCACTTTATTGGTTTCTTTGGGTCTATGTTCAGTTGTTACTCTGTAGTGCTTACTGGACCAGTGGCTCTGAGTTTGGCCCTGGGTATTTGTGTGTAATGCTGACACCTAACAAGAACTTTGTACTATAGATTTCTCACATTTTATCAGATCCAGCTTCCTTAGAATGATTTCTGGGGCCTGTCAGCCAGGAATTTTGAGTGGAGGCTCATTCTTCCTGAGGGGAGACACCCTGAGCTGAATCCTTCTAGATTCCTGGTGGTCTCCTCCTCACTGCCAAGGGAATGGGCTGGGGATGGACCCTGACTCCTGCCCCTATATGTGTCCTGACTCAGAATGCTGTGACCTTTACTCATGTGGCCATCACCTTCCCCCCAGGAGTGGATGTGCCTGGCCGTATATGAGAGAAAGCTCTCTAGGGACGTGATACTGGAGACCTATGAACATCTGCGGGCTGTCGGTGAGAGCTGCGTGGGAGCATGTGCCAGGACAGACCCATTAGGAATCTTAGGGACTGGAAAGGGGCTGTGTGGTCATTACTCTGACAGACCCAGATGTTTGACAGCTGTGTATTTTGCTGTTCCTCTACGTCCTTTCATTTTCTCTGTTTTTGTTATTGGGCCACACCTCATGATGCTCAGAGGTTATCATGACTCGGGGGTCACTTTAGGTGGGCTTTAGGGTCTATCTGAGATGCAGGCCATTGAACCAGATCAACCACATGCAAGCAAAGCATCCTCCGCATTGTACTGTCACTCAGGCTCCTGTAAAATGTTCCTTTCATTGCTAAATTAACTTCTTGTACTACCCTTCACTTCAATGTGTTTCCTTTGGTTTTGTTTTCGGGCCACAGTCCACATTCCTTCTGGCTCTGTGCTGAAGGATCAATCATAGCAGTGCTCAGGGTCCAATGGGGGTATTATTTAATTCCCCTATTTAGTATTTATACAATACATATGAGATTATTTATGTATTTATTTATAAATTTTTAATAAATAAATATATTTATTTATATTTTATTTATTTAATAATTTTATTATTTATTTAATAATTTATTTATTTAATAATTTTCAGGATACCTTAAATATCCTTAAATATCCAACCCACACGGCAGAGCCTGGCAAGCTATCCGTGACCTATGCCAAATAGACCAAATTGATATGCCAAATCCAGTAATAAATGGATCTCATTCCCCTAGCCCTGATTATACAGAGTCGAGAAGGATATGGAAGGAGAAGCTGATAAAACACCAAGGCAGACATGGGCTGCCAAAACGCAGAAAAACAAAAATGATTGTCTGTACTTTTAATGCTCGTACGCTGGCATCTGCTGCATCCATTGAAGACCTTATGGTACAAGCACGAAAGATCAAGTACGACATCATTGGTCTGACCGAAACGAGAAGACATCAATCCCATCATGCTGTTTTCGACACTGGAGAAGAACTGTTCCTTGGAACATGTGATAAAAGAGGCGTCGGTGGTGTCGGTATCCTTGTCAACACAAACTTAGTCACAAGCATTGATTCATTTGAATGCCTAACAACCCGAATCGGACGATTACACTTGAATAAATGTGGCTCACTACCGGCAGTTTCTATCTTTGTTGTCTATGCACCAACATCCAGTTATGGTGAAAAAGAAACTGAGAAATTCTACATGGAGCTGGAGAAATTCTATAAAGAAGATCACACCTTCTACAAGATCATTACCGGTGATTTTAATGCCAAGATAGGACCAAGAAGATCAGTCGATGAACTCCACATCGGAACCCATGGCCTGGAATGGAACGAACAAGGTGACAGACTGTCTGAGTTCATCATGTCAACCAAAACCTTCCATGGTAACTCACAATTCCAAAAGGCTGAATCTAAACGTTGGACATGGGAGTCTCCCGATGGACGGTTCCACAATGAAATAGACCACATCATATTCAATCGGCGGTTTTGCCTAACCGATGTTGCTGTTGTCCCAAAATTCCAAACGGGATCAGACCACCGTCTTCTTCGTGCAAAATTCTACCTCACAGAACGAGGAGAAAAGAATGCAAGGTTTAAGAAGAAGACTCCCAGAACAACCACCAACTGGGAACTCTTTGGCTCTGTTGCAGCAACATGGGAAGATGCCGTCATTGACAACATTGATGAGGAATATGATCGAATGATTCAGCACCTCCATGATTGTGCAAGGAATGCCAAGAGAGAGATAACCACAAAAAACCGTCTTTCTTCGAACACTCTTGAACTTATTCGCCAACGTGGCGTGGCACGTGCCTCAGGCAACCACAAGCAAACGTCCGAACTGGCAAAACAGTGCAGAAAAGCCATCAAGGATGACCTCAAAAACAGGAGAGCAGCAGTACTGGTAGATGCAGCAGAAGCTGGGAAAAACATTCGTAATGCCCGCCTGTCCTTCACCAACTACAAAACCAAGATGACTGCCCTCCGACATCATGATGGATCTATCACATCTTCCAGAAGGGCAATGGAGAAGATTATTCATGAATTCTACTCAGATCTCTTTAATAGCCACATCCACTTGCCCACATACCACATACCACATGATGGATATGTCGTTCCCAATGTTCTCCCTTCCGGAATCCAACATGCCATCTCGTCGGTAAAGAAACAAAAAGCACCTGGCCCAGACAAGATCAGACCTGAACACCTGAAGAACTTACCATCAGTACTCATCAATACATTAGCTCGACTCTTCACATGCTACCTGTCTGAATGCAAGGTTCCATCCCAATGGAAAACCAGCAAGACTGTACTACTATACAAGAAAGGAGACATCCACAACATTGGCAACTATCGCCCAATCTGCCTATTGTCTGTCATCTACAAACTATTCACTCGAGTCATCCTGAATAGGATTAGCAGAACACTAGATGAAGGACAACCATGTGAACAAGCTGGATTCCGAAAAGGATTCAGTACCATCGACCATATCCACACAATAACCAAGCTCATTGAGGTATCTCGGGAGTTCAAGATGCCGCTCTGTCTAACGTTCATTGATTTAAAGAAGGCCTTTGATTCTGTTGAGACGGAAGCGGTCATGGAAGCCCTAGCCAATCAGGGCGTACAAACTCAATACATCAGGATCCTTCGTGAGCTCTATTGCGGATTCACTACCAAGATCTCACCATTCTACAAAGAAGTAATCATCCATATCAAGAGAGGGGTTCGGCAGGGTGATACCATTTCACCAAAACTCTTCAGTGCCACCCTCGAGAACATCATGCGACGACTAGAATGGGAAAACATGGGAGTGAAGATAGATGGTCGGCAACTACACCACCTCCGCTTTGCTGATGACATCGTTTTAATAACACCAAACATCAGCCAAGCGGCACAAATGCTTGCGGACTTTGACCGTGAGTGTGGAAAGGTTGGACTACAGCTGAATCTTACGAAGACAATGTTTATGAGAAACAGCCTTGTTCCTGACGCTCCATTCACTCTCAACGGAACCACCATCTCCGAATGCAACAGTTATATATACTTAGGTCGAGAAATCAACATGATGAATGACCTGGCACCTGAGTTACGCAGGAGGAAGAGAGCGGCTTGGAATGCCTTCAAGAACATTGAAGAAATAACTAAAAGGACAAAGAACCTCCAACTACGAGCACATCTCTTTGAATCCACTATTCTTCCTGCATTAACATATGCCTCAGAGACCTGGACCCTACGAAAACAGGATGAGAACACTATTCGGGTCTCTCAAAGAGGAATCGAAAGAACTATGCTTGGAATATCACGATTCACTCAAATGAGAGATAGAATCCGGAGTTCTGATCTTCGTCAACGCTCAAGAATCAGAGACGCTGTCTCATTTGCCAAGACATCAAAAATCAGATGGGCTGGACATGTAATGAGGTTTACAGACAACCGCTGGACTAGAGCCATTACTGATTGGATTCCACGAGACATCAAAAGATCACGTGGACGCCCACCTATAAGATGGTCAGACTTCTTCGTCAAGACCCTAAATGATCGGTTTGAGGCTTTACATGTTCCTAAAACGAACAGATACCATTGGGCTACGCTAGCACGCAACCGGGATGAATGGAGACGTTACTGGCACCCGCTCGAATAAATCGATGAATAACGGGGATTAAGTGATTAAGTGATTAAGTGATATGAGATTAAGTTAAACTACAAGTCACAAGTAGTTTTGGAAGCAACTCTACTTATAGCCATGACTCAATGGATATACAGATTAACCCAATGGCAATTCCATAATAAAATACAAGAATTTTCATCATGCAGGGGCTGGAGTAATAGCACAGCGGGTAGGGCATTTGCCTTGCAAGCGGCCAACCCGGGTTTTTTTTCCCAGTATCCCATATGGTCCCCGAGCACCGACAGGGGTAATTCCTGAGTGCAGATCCAGGAGTAACGCCTGTGTATTACCGGATGTGACCCAAAAAGTCAAAAAATGTTTTTCATCATGTATTGCTTACAGGCACCTTAAGAGGTTGTCTCTTTGGAGGCAGGATAGTCAAGATTCAACAGACAACAAAATCATGGCAAGTATTTTTACACAATACTTTTTTTTAAATGTAGGAGTACTGCTATTTATTCAGCCACTGATTAGCTGATTGAATTGTTACACAATACATTTAAAGTTACCTTTATAATACATTTTATATTCAATAATTCAAACTCCCCCAAATAAAATTTTCTCAAGGACCTAACATTATATTTTGTATGTGTCCAATTTTGTTTTGTTTAGTTTCATCTTACAGCCACGCCATGACACTTAGGGGTGACTCTGGGTTCTGCACTCACTTATCACTCTTGGTGTTTGCTTGGGGGATCTTACGGGATCTGGGGATTGAATAGGACCAGTTGCGTGCAAGGCAGCAAAAGTGAAGATTCTGTTGTTTGTGTACTTTCAGTAACTTGGCTGACTATATCAGGGACATATGGGCTAGGCCTCTCGCCTTTTCATTGTCACTAATCTCTACATTGATTCTGTGGGGGCAGGGTATTCTAGGGTGAAGTCAGCTGTAATCCCCTGACTGGTAGGAGGAGCCGTGAGGCCGGGGAGGTGTGGTTTGTATGCAGCTGAGTGTCCGAGGACCCTCCCAGGCGCGAGCCCCAGGCATCATGGTTGTGGCCTGAGTGTGTGTGAAACATGCTGCTGACCCCAGGGGGCCTCGGGCTCCTGGATGCAGGCATCTGTGCTGTTCTCACACGGCCCTTCGATCCCCTGGGATGATCCTGTGCTTTGCTTTCTTGACTTGTTTCATGCTTCTTCTTTAGTCATGTGTTCATGAGATTCAGGGTCCTTTGTACCCCTTTCCCTTACCAGTCTGGCTGCACAGCCTGTATTGTTGGGGTGCCCTTTTCAGGAGCAGCAGAACCACCTTGCACCCCACCCTCTCTGTCACTAAGCTTGTCTTTACCCTTAGATCATTTGCATGTTTTTTGAGTATACGAAGACATTTTGTTTTGTTTTGGTTTGGGGTCTGATGTTCCCGATGGGTTTATTCCTAGCGTTCCTCAGGGGTTCCTTTGGGCAGTGCTCCGAATCCTGCCCCTGTCAGCCTTATGCAAGGCAGATGCCTTACCTGCTATTCTCTCCCTGACCCATTACAAAATGTTCTTTTGCTTTTATGTTAAAAAGTAAATGAGTGAGCCCTTAATAAAGGTAGATTGTGCTGAAGTCATAGTATAGTGGGGAGGGTGCTTGCCTTGCACTGGGTTTAATTTGCAGTATTCCATATGATCCCCACATATTCCTGGGTCTAGTCAAATAGAAAACCCAAAAGGCTAGTGTATGATTGCCCAGCTCCTCCCGGCGATACTCCCAAAGGATCTTTTCTTTGCTCTGGGTCTGTTGGACTGTGAGAACCACAGAGATGTCATCCAGCTGCTCGGCCTGTTCACCCAGGGGTCATACGACTAATTCTTACCTGACTTGCTGTGATTTATTTCAGAACTCAAACCACAGCTTCAGGATTTGGCATAGCTGCAATCTGACTTGGGAATAGAGTCACTGAATATGCGTGAGCTGGGAAGATTCACACATTCAAAAATGAATATCATTATACCAAGCGGGATAGCTCAATGGAGCAAGCATATGACATGAAAGGTGGGGGTCCGGGCTGTCTCCCCGCCATCACATCTGTGACCTCTGGACACTGCAAGGAGAAAATTCAGAGTCTCATCCTGGGAGTAAAAGGCACTTAGCCTAACTGGATACTGAAACTGAAAGAAATTCTATTATTTTTCATATCAATAAAGTACTTTGATTTTTTATTGAAAGCAAACACAAGTGATAATAGTTTCAAAGAAATGGTTTTTCTGTTCATGTTGTGTATTCAAAAAATCAATATGAAGCTCTCTCTCTCTCCTCTGTCTATTCTCTCTCTCTCCCCCCCATCCCTGGCCTGAAATTGATGGTCTTGGGCTACTTCCATCACCCTTGGACAGCTGATGGCCATGGGTGTATGAAGGAGGGAATGAGGGCCAGGCTGGTTGGTATCGATTGCAGTTTCTTCCAAGCTCATCTCAATTCTCCTCTGATTCTCTTTGCATGAATTTCCTTCATTCCTCTTGGACTTTCCCTCTCAAATTCTCTCTTGATTTTTCCTTTGTCCACTCTTACAGCCTTAGTTATCTCCCAAATCATCAGAGGTTTGGGGTAGCAATTACACATAGCTGAGGTCTACAATCAATGGATGTATGGTCCCTCTTTTGGGGGATGCTTCTTCTAGGACAAACTTTTTCAGCAAAAAGACCCACCTAAAGGCGAAATGCCATCTTTGGGTGTGTTTTTCCTTCCCTTAATCCAGCAACCATATAAACATTTATCTTAATTCTACTCTTTAATAATATTAGTCATTTTGTATGGACACAGTAATAGATACATTAAGCTGGGGACATCTTACTATAGATCTCAGACTACAGTGCTCAGGCCAGATTAGTCTTTCTTAACCCTAGCATGGTCCTAATCTAGTTGTTACTCTTTGGATCATGACAGAATTTGTCCATGACCATGCTCTTAATTTATATGGCGCTTTGGTCTGGCCCATTTTGATGACAGAGTACCTTACAGCTATCCCTGAGTCCATCCAGTCCCTCATTGTGACAATACCTTTGGGGTGCTAGGAACTAAGGGCAACTGAGGCTTAGATTGAGAAAGCAGATGCCCAGGTATGAAGTATTATTTGGAGTCAATTAACTCCCAAGTTACAAAGTCAGAGTATTAACTATCTTCCCGTGTGTACATGAAAAGGACATTGCTCTAAATCAACTATGCAAAGGACATAAGGAGAAGAGAAAAGCACTTTTTCACTCAGATTTCTGAGGATTCAGACCTTACAAATTAACAGAGTCTGATTAGGAGAAAAAGGTGACAGGCCAGTTGGGAAAGTAAAGCACAGAGAAGGAAGTTACAGAGAAACACAGAAGTATGGAAGTCCCTTGAGAGCACTGTGGTAAACCTAAGCTCCCTGTGGCAAGGGAGGGAGGACATACCAATGTTAAACCTAAAGTGTTTAGAGCTATATGCCAAGAAACATAGGAATGGGAGTGCCTCAGGAGCATTGTGATGGGTGTAATCCTATAAACCTTAAACTCCCTGTGACAAGGGAGAATGGACATACCAGTGTTAAACCTAAAATGCTTAGAACTATATTTCCAACAGAATAGTGTAGTAGTTGGGCTGGAACAATAGCACAGTGGGTAGGGTGTTTGCCTTACACGTGGCCCATGAGGCTGCCCCGAGTTCAATTTCTCTGTCCCTCTCGGAGAGCCTGGCAAGCCACCGAGAGTATCTCGCTCGCACGGCAAAGCCTGGCAAGCTCTCGATGGCGTATTAGATATGGCAAACACAGTAACAATAAGTCTCAGGAAGGAGACATTATTGGGCCTGTTCGAGAAAATGGATGAGCAATGGGAGGGCAGTGTGGTAGTGGTAAGATAGGGGAAGTTGAAGGTAGGGGCAAATTTCTAATGAACTACAAAATTTGGAGTGTTTGTTCACACCAGCTTGCAGGCTGTTCTGCTAGGCAAAGCAGCAGCATCCCAAGAGAAGCATAGTTTGTTGGTTAGAAAAAAGCACATCCTGATGCACCTGTCCTTTTCATAAGCACCCACAAAATTAAAGTCACTAGACCCACATCCTGGTACTCCATAAATTTATATAAGCATAGTGAGGCAAGCATAGTTACCGAAGCAAAGAAAAGCGAATACACAAATAAATCAGCTATAGATGTTTACTACCTCACTTTGGGGGGACCCTAACCTATTGTTCCTATTTGTACACTGTGATGATCTGGCACCCTAGTGGAGTGGTTACAAGAAATTGAGTATGTTAATGGAATAATTCTGCTAAGAAGCAAACTTCTAAAATAAATTTCATATTCTTACTGTAACAAACACCAAATCATCATAGCCAAACAATAGATCTACATGTCTGAAAAAGAGGCTTTCTTCTCATGCACAATTGCTATACAGTTGTTCTTGCTTACTGGCTCAAATTTTGAAGAATTATAGCTTAATAAATCATCAAGTACTAAAATATTAAAAGACTATTTAGCTGCACAGCAGTTAAGGGACTTTCCATTCATTTGTCTGATCCATGTAGAATTCATAGCTATGTAGAACTTGAGCACTGTTTGAAGAGTTGCTGCGCATAGCTCTCAAGGAATAACTGGAGAGGACCCTTTTCTCTGAACACACACAAATACAGACACAAGAATTTTTGCTTACACAAATATCTTCCCAGTCATCACCAATCCCTGAGTCCCCTTCTGGGCTACCCCTGACCCCTTTCTGAGCCACATGATTCACTTAATTTCTAGCTCTCTCCTAGAATTGTAAAAATAAACAGTTGAAGCTACTCAAGACCTGGACTTTCAGTGCGATATAAATGAATGTGGGGACTCAAAGAGATGTTGGCAAAGTATCTTTGTGAATTTTATTTCCTTTGTCAAAACAAAGATTTCTGATGGATATGCTATCTGTTTAGTCCGTCACTCTCCATCTATCCCAGACTTGGCAAACATCAGATCTGCTGATCACCTGATCCTATCCCAGAAACGGGGAAAAATGAACCTTTCTGACCAGGCAAGTACCTGGTCAGGAATACTTGAACCCTGGCCCTTTAAGGCTCTGCGGGAACATGCAGATGACATCATGGAATCGGGATCCTATTTAACTGGGGGTCCCAGCAGTCGGGGCAGAAGTGCTGGCGGGCCGCCATTGCTGAGGAAGGTGAGGAGCTGGTGAGGGGGCACCCAGGGGGGCAGGGGGGTCCGGGAATGTCGGTTTCCCGCCGGCCTCCCGAGTGGTCGCTCTGAGCGCCTGAACTTCCGCGTTTTCCGCCTTGTGGGCGGTGGGGTCGCTCCGGTGCGGTGGCCCGGGGTGGCGGCCCCTCACCCAGAATGCACGGAGCGCTCCTGCTGCCGAAAGCTTTATCTTGCATATAAATTGATTTTGAGGGAAACAAGGTTGTTTTTACTGAGGAGAACTTATTTAGAACGATGCATAAGTGGGGAATGCGGCCGGCTGGGTTCGATCCCGGCACCCCACAGCGTCCCGGTACCAGCCTGGAGTGAACCCAGAGCCGGGGTCCAGTGATGGGGTGGGTGGAGGGAGGGGCAGGGCACATTTTTGTGCTTGGGGCTCAAAAGCATTTGGCAGAGCCTTTGCTTTACACTTGTTCCTTGTGCATTCAGTGGGTTCTGGGAGTATAGGGAGGTGGGGAGCTTCTCTTTACTTTTTCTTTCTTTTTTTTTTATTTTGCCTTTTGGGTCACACCCAGCAATGCACGCGGGTTACTCCTGGCACTCCATTCAGCAAGCACTCCTAGTGGTGCCAGGAACCACGAGGGATGCCCAGAATTAAACCCAGGTTGGCTGCCTTCGAAACAAATGCTCATTTGTCTATATTACCATTTTGGCCTCAAGGTGCAGAGATTTAAGACAACTCAGGGCTGGGAGGAGGGGGCTCGGCAGGGGCTGCATCAGGGTTGTGCCATACCACAGTGGGTCTTGCAACCAAATGTGCATTCTCAGCAGGAAGTAGCTCGAAGACTTCTAGAGTGTGCCCTAACCCCTCTAGTAATGCAATTTAGGATCACTATTGGCCACCACAACTTTATTCATTTAAATGAATTAATTATTTAGTCTGTAGGAAGTACAACTGCAAGTCTCAGTTACTTCTCTTGCCTCTGCATTCAGGGATCACTCCTGGCTGGGTTCAGGGAACCATATGGTATGCCAGGATTCAAACTTGGTTTGGCCGAGTGCAAGACAAGCACCTCAGCTATACTACCACTCCAGTCCGTTTATAATTCATTTTATCGTACTTTTTTGGGCCACAGCACCACTTATCGCTCAGGGCTTATTCTTGGTTCTGAAATCAGGCATCATTTTTAGCAGTGAATGGGGTGGGTGAGTGTATGTACTGTTGCATATTGACCCTGGCATAACTGCTTGAAATAAAAGCATCCTATCAACTTATTATCTTTGCTAACCCTATATGATTATATTTCCTCAGAAAAAAGAATTTCTGCCTCACCTGTCAATATTCCAAGCATCCCTCACTGTCCATCTCTCCCAGACCTGGGGTGTGCCCTTCTGTTGAAGTGAATACTTGCAGAAAGGGGTTTTCCGTGGACCAGCTGCAATAGGTGTTAAATGTCTCACTCTTGGGGACTGGTCAGTAGTATAGTCAGGAGGGCGTTTGTCTTTCTTGCAGTGACCAGGGTTATCACCGACACACCAGAGGGTCCCCTGAGCATCACTAGATATGGCCGCAACACTCCCACTCCATTATTTGACTTGACACACGGGCATTATTTGAACTTCTTTTTGTGTTTTGGGGTATTTTTCCTGTGTTTCCCCCCTGTTTGCTACAAACTTGGAGATAGTCAGAGACTCTCCCCCTCGACGTCTGTGTGTCTGGGATGCAGGGGGTGCCGTGCCATGTCCCCCAAAGGTAAAGCAGGTGCTTTGCCTATGAGTTCCTCTCCCTGGGTCTATCTCACTACTTGGGGAGCAGATGAGGTGGGATTTGGGACCATACCTGGCAGGTCTGTGCCCTGCCAGGGGACTAGTGGATAAGGCGTACTAGGGAAGGCCCTCTGGGATTTCAGATGGACAGGGTCTGCTTCAGTATGCTGTGTTCCCTCTTACCCCTCTGTTCATACCTTAATTGGAAGTTCTTAGATATGAACATTCTCGAGTCCTTTGAACAAGAGGCTGTTAGGAGGAAAGGAAGGACTTGGAGACTCTGAGCTAATTATGGACTTTAAACTTTCATTTGGGATAAGTGCATTTTTTTCCTGCTTTTTGGGTCAGACTGGCAATGCTCAGGGCTTATTCCTGGCTCTGCACTCACCCTCTGTACTCAGGAATCACTCCTGGCAGTGCTCGGGGAACCATATGGAGTGCCAGGGACCAAACCCAGGTCAGCTGTGTGCAAGTCAAACTCCCTGTCTGCTGTACTGTCACTCTGGCCCCAAGTGTAATTTTTCATCCCCTTTTTCTTTTATAAAATCATGTACCCATAGGAGTAAAATCATACAGTCTGAAAACCTGGCCTATAAGCTCTGAGCACTTCTGAGTGTGGTCCCAAAACAGAGCAAAAAAACCCAAAGGATATTACTAGATTTCACAACTCTGCTGTTGGCAGATAAATTCCTCATTGCCTTTATTTGGGCAGGAGGGGGATTGGCTGTGCAGGCTTTTGCTCTAGGATCACTCCTTGGTGATTCAGAATGTGAAGTTGAGTCTGCCACATACATGACAAGTCCCCTGCCATAAACTGTATTCTCATTCTGGCCCCTGCAAAACTTTGAAATTGGAGTTTGTACTTCTGGCTCAGGTTTGCACCGGGAGGACCCAGGTGCCAGCAGCCCTGCCTGGACATCTACCAGCTGGGCCTCATCCCTGTTTCCTGTCTGTATCCTTCTCATATGGTTCACAGTACTTATATAGACTTTGAATTCCTGGGGTCAGTGATAGGCCAGGAGTGCAGGCCCTGGCCTTGCAAGCAGCCTCCCACATGGTACAATCTCCTGCACAATGCAGGATTCCTCAAGCACCACCTGGGTGAGCCCAAAGATCTGCCAGCTTTGGCTCCAAAACCCAAGTCTGACCTGCATTCTCCAAAACTGGCTGGTGGAGGTTCACTCATGAACAAAAGCTTTTTTTTTCTGCTCATACCCTGTGGTTGCTGCTTTTGGTACCCAGTGTGGTGCCAGGGACTGAACCCTGGTCAACTGTGTACAAGGCGCATACCCTACCAGACTAAAGTTCTGACGCCTAAATTTATTTGTGGTTGGCCACACCCGGCGGAGTTTATCCCTGGGTCTGTTGTCATTGATTGCTCTAGGTTTTGGGATCCTGTGGGGTGATGGGGATTGAACTCTTGTCAGCTGTGTGCCAGACAAGCCCCTTGTGATCTGTGCTATCTCTGTAGCCATCATAAAAATGCTTTTATGCTGGGTAAAGTCTAGAAAGTTGTGTTCTTTATTCTGATTAATTACACAGTTCACTTTTTATTTGTGTGTTTTTGTTTTGGGGCCACAGCCAGCAGTACTCTTGGTACTGGAGTAACCTGACTCTGCACTCAGAGGTCCCTCCAGGTGGGCTTGGGGGATCCAGTGGGATGTGGGGGATTCAACCAGAGTCAGCTGTGTTCAAGGCAAGTGCCCTCCACAACATGCTATTGCTCTGGCCCGGGGCCTAATTCTTCTATGTTGCACTATATGTTTAGATATCATAACATTTTCAGTTCAAATAGATCTACGACCCGTGAGATAGGAGAGCAGGTCAGCTGCTTCCCCTGTCCTCCCTGAGAGCAATTTCAGACTCCAAAGCAGAAACTTCTGATCAGGACTCTGGGGTTTGTGCACCTCTCTCATGCTCACAGATCTTTGCATGGAATTTCCTGCTGATTCTCGGGAATTATAGGTAGGAAAAGATGATGTTGCACTGTCTGACACACCATCCACACGGAGGAGGAAAGTGACAAATGATATGATGCAATTACAGGAGTGCATAGGCCTTCAGGGCTGACTGTCTCTAGAGTTGTTTCAGGAGGAAACACTGGCTGTACAGTTTTTGAGGCTGCTTTTGTCCTTGTGTATTTGTTTTGTTGTATTTGGGTTTGGATCATACTCCACTGAGGAGTAGTCCCAGGTCAGTGCTCAAGATTCACGCCTGCCAGGTCTCGTACTCTGTGTGGTGCCGCAGATCCAAGACTGACATCTTTGACTTAGTTCTGTTTGGGAAGGTTGGGGACTACAGTTAGTCATCTTGGGGTTTCTTCTTGCTCTGTGCTCCAGCATTGCCCCTGGCAGTGCTTGGAGTACCATATGGGACACAAGGTTTAGCAGCCCTATCCGCTTTTCTTTCAGATCTATTTTTGTGTCACAGTGGAGGTACTCAGGGCTTCCTCTTGCTCTCTGCTCTGGATTCACCCCTAACCGGCATTGTAGCTCCTGGGTCACATGGCCCCATATGTGCCCTATCAACCACAGTGATTCAGGAACCCGGACATGAGTTTCCTCTGTTTCGTCCTTTCGGCTCTGGAGAGCCTCACCTACACAGTCACATTCTCACGTTCACTCACTGATTTGTGTGCAGTTCTGGGCATGTCCTAGTACCAGGGAGATGGAGCAGAGGATCTTTGGGTCAGGCAGAAGTGATGGAGGTCAGGTCACTTTTGCCTGCTTTGAGAGGAATTTAGGGCAGCCCTGAAGTTGAGTTTAGAGTCCTCTAGGCACAAATGTCCACACACAACTTTGAGTTGCTTGCTGGACATTGAGTGTCCCCCTTCTCATCCATAGTGATTATGGGCCCTGAGTGTGGGATTTTTTGTGTTCAGTGTTTTGGTCCAAGGCCATCATTGCTTTTTTAAGAATTTTTTAATTTTATATTATTTTTATAAAGTAGTTCACAATATTTGATTACATTTTATATTCCAGCCCCAATCACACCACCATTACACCTTCCTACCACCATATTTTAGATGTTTCCATCCTATTCTTCAAGCTGTGCCCCAAAGCAGAACCGAAATAATTTATTTTGTATTGTTTCTTATGAATAAACAACTGAAAATGCACGAAAAAACTTTTGTTAGAGGAGAGTGTGTAAAGATTGTTGTATTTCACCCAGAGGCCATTGAGCCTTTTTATAAGCGATTACTAATATGTTGTTAAGGCTTGAGTCTTGTGTGCTTCTCTCTCTCTCTCTCTCTCTATATATATATATATATATATATATGTAAAAATATATTTCTCTCTAAGATTGGTTGCCTTCTGCTTTAAAACCACTTCAAATGTGGTACGCTACTCTTGGAGTATGAGTGGTGTGAGGTATGAAATGTCGTGTTCGCGGCTGCCCGATCCAGGGATAGGTTTACCTGTGGGAGGCCTTCATTTCTCAGACCTTACTAGTCATAAGAGAAAGCATACTGGAGAGAAACTGGTGTTCTCTGGCCCTACTCCTGGATCTGAGTTCAGGCATCCATACCTGGGGGATTGTGGATCATTATGGGGTATACTGTGTTTAGTATCCAGGTCAGCTGTGTGTGACTAGCTCCTTATCCCCTGTATCATCTCTGTTATTGTTATGTTTGTGTATGCATAGGTAAAGGTAAAGGTAAAGGCCCTCCTGTTGTTCATCGATTTGCTTGAGCGGGCCCAGAACGTCTCCATTGGAGATTTTGTTGTTATTGTGTTTGGCATATCGAATACGTCATGGTTGGCTTGCCAAGCTCTGCCGTGCGGGCGAGATACTCTCGGTAGCTTGCTGAGCTCTCCGAGAAGGGCCGAGGAATCAAACTCGGGTCGGCCATGTTGGCTGCATGCAAGGCAAACGCCCTACCGCTGTGCTATATTGGATAAATATTTTCCAAAGTGTCATCTTAGGAAAATGGCCCTGGCAAAGTTTCTTAATGGCGTGGAATGGGGGATACCTTATTTTTAATTTAAATTTTATTTGACTATTTGGATCCTTCGTAATAATACTCTGGCGTTGCTCCTGGCTCTGCACGCAGGGATTATTTCTGTTGGTGCTCCAGGAGACTCTGTAGGATCCTGGGGATTGAACCCAGGTTGGCTGTGTGCAAGCAACACCCTTCCCCAATGTAAAGTTGCTCTGGTGTGAATTGGAGACAGTTTAGATGAACTTTACTGTGCATAGAATGTTACTTGAAAGGATGGAAGGGGATCTATGATGAAATCTTTTACAAGTGGGAATACGGGTCAGCTCCCAAGCTCCCCACATACCGGCAGGCCATTCCATTTACCTGTCATTACTCAAAAGGTTGATTGGTCACATTCCTGGATCCCACCCATGTCACTTCATTAATCTTAGAAGGAAAAAAGGAAACATTTATGTTTGGATGGAGCAAAATTCCTTCTGTCTATTAGATGGTGCTCAGGGAACCATTTGGGATTCTGGACATTGAACCCAGATTGACTACTTGCAAGGCAAGCACCCAACCCACTAGCCCACTCTCAGTTTTAAATTGTGTTTCTGAAAGTGCTTCCTGGGGTTTTCCTTGTAGCTGAGAGTTCACTGTTTGTGCGTTGTCAAGGGGTAGAGCGTTGCCCCTACTGTACTCTCTGATATTCTTACCAGCCTTGGCTCCTGTTCCAGTGTCTCCAGCTCTCTTGTTTCTACTAGGTCAGTTCGTATCTGAATCCCCAAGGCTGGCTTCAGAGTCGTTGTTTTCAGCCCCTTCTTGATTAATTACTTCCCCAAGATACTCATTTTCTCATTCACCACCAGCTATCTACCTACAGAGTTTGATTTCTTTTGACATGAGAACTCATGGCATAGAGCAATAATTGGAATCCTTCTCTGCTGTTCTACATGGAATCAGCCAGTCCTGGTGGAATGTATCTTGCTGCACACTGTGATAAAGGCTCAAGTGAGCAATTTTGCCCTCATCCCCATGGGGATGCTCAGACAGGTCCATTGTCTTCTGAGGGTGATGAAAATGGCAAGAGTATGCTCGTTCTGACAAAGTCTTCCCCTAGGAAAAGATCCTTGGATGTTCAGTTCAGTCAGCGGACACAACCCCTCCATAGTGGGGCAGCCTCTGGTCTGTGGGAGAGGAATACTGTTTATAATGTGTCTCTCACACTGACAGGCCCACAGGAAGTCATTGTGAACTGAACCTGTCCACGTGTAAGGAATGTGGGGGAGCCTTCACATGTTCTCAGCATCATCACGTTCTCTTAGAAACCCACAGTGCTCAGAATTCCCAGGAATGTCAGCACTGAGGACAAACTCTGGAGTCTAGTGTCACCCCGGCGGGACTCTGTGAATATGTACACAGGAGAGAAACCGCTTAAGTGTAAGGACTGTGAGAAGGCCTTCGATGGATCCTCATACCTTATACACAGTAGATTTCATACTGGAGAGTCCGTATGCCTGTAAGGAATGTGTCGAGGCCTTTATATGACTCATATACTTTAGTATGCACAGGAAAAGTCACACTGGAGAGAAACCATATGCTTGTATGGAGTGGGAAGTCTTTGCTTTGTTTGTTCTTACCCCTTACTACGCATATGAAAAGTCACTTTAGAGTGAAACCTTATATATGCCAGGAGTGCAGAAAGGAAAGGCCTTTACTGAATCTGCAGCCCTTACTATTCATAGCAGAATTCACACCGGGGAGGAACTATACACACACACACTCAAGAACATGTGAAGTCCATCATTTAAAGGCACAATGCAGCCTTTAAAGGCATAAGAGAATTAATACTGGAAAAAATTCTGTGGGTAAGGAATATAGGAAGACTTTCCTGTTCCCTTCAAGCCCTGGTAAATATAAAAGTTATGTTGGATCAATCAATTCCCTAATAACAATGGCCTGGGCCAGAACATGGCCCTTAGGTAAAGGTAAAGGTAAAGGCCCTCCTGTTGTTCGTCGATTTGCTCGAGCTGGCCCAGTAACGTCTCCATTGGAGACTTTGTTGTTACTGTGTTTGGCATATCGAATACTTCACAAGGAGCTTGCCAGGCTCTGCCGTGCAGGCGAGATAGCACAGCGGTAGGGCATTTGCCTTGCACGTAGCCAACATGACCGACCCGAGTTCAATTCCTCCGCCCCTCTCGGAGAGCCCGGCAAGCTACCGAGAGTATCTCGCCTGCATGGCCCTTAGATAAAACAATTTTAGTTTCGACAAGTGGGTGAGGGGTTGCTACAAAAGTACAGTCTGGAAGGAATTAATCCTGGTGCGTGTGAAAGCTTCCTGTGACATTAGTACCATAAGGGAAAGGTACTTGCTGATTATCACCTGGACCATGGCTATGGCAATGTCCTGGCATTTGGACTTCACATTAATGCTAACTGGTAAATAATGAGTCTTACTGATAAAGCAAGGTGGAAGGAATTAAATAAAATGTAAATAGGTGGGGGCTATAGGTTGGGAGATGCATGCTGAGAGTAGACTCTAGACCGAACATGATTACCACTCAGTGCCTCTTTTGCAAACCATAGCACCCAAAAGGAGAGAGAACAAAAGGGAATGCCCTGCCACAGAGGCAGGGTGGTGTGTAAACACACAAAAAAGGCGGGTAAGGGGGTGGCAACCTATCTCTCCAGCCCGAATTTCGTAGTCTCAGGCCCTTTCCCCACTCCAGGGAGGTGGATAGCGATGGTCAGGCGAAGGAAGGAAAGAGGGCCAGGCTGGTTGGTCTTAGTCGCAATTTATTATATGGAAGAGATGTATGTCATGGAGGCCCCAGGATCTCTCGAGCACGTGCTCCTTTGTCCTCTCAGCTTCTGTCCTCAGCCCCATATTCCCAGGTTCTCTGACGCACCTGTCCCCCAGAGAGCCGTGAAATCTCCCTTATATAGATCATAGTAACCCTAAAGGGCACAATATAGTGGTGTCATCAAAAGGAGTTTCAGAAAGAACATTGAGGCAAAACATACATTGTTTCTTTACATCCACAGGCCAGTAATCCTGGCCTCCCCTTTTACAAGCTACACACACTTGGATTTGCATCCCAAAGACCAGTCTGCTAGAGCTTGAAATCTACATCCCAAAGACAAGTATCTGAGCTTTGCATGCCAAAGACTAGCCTGGCTAGAGCTGGGAATCTACATCCCAAAGATCAGGCCTGGCTAGCACCTGAGATCTGCATATCTAAGACCAGCTAGGTTCCGGTGAGATAAGGGAAACTGCCTCAATATACTGAAATCATTTACTGAAGACAGTTTGAGGGGGAGAAGAGTTCAGTCTCATCCAAGCTAGTCAGGACACATGGGAAAGCAGTTTCTAGGGAAGACTCTCACTTAGCAGATCCACTCACCCTAGAACAGAATTCCCTGGGTGTGTTTCTCCTCTCCTTGTCCGACCAACATATAAGCATACGTAATATAAATCGTTTTGTATGGGCACGGTAAGAAATACATTAAGCTTATAGAATTGCTCTCCCACGGCCATCTCAAACTTAGACTGCAGTGCTGTGTTTTATATACTTTTGTTTTGGGGGAAACCTGACAGTTCTTAAGAGTTACTCCTGATGGTTCCCAGACAACCATTGGGGAATGTCAGGGACTGAATTCAGGTTGACCGAGTTCAAGGCAATTGCCCAACCCACTGCACTAACCTTCTGGCCATGTGCTCTTTTTTTTTGGGGGGGGGGTCATACACGGCGATGCATAGGGGTTACTTCTGGTTCTGTAATCAGGAATTATTCCTGGTGGTGCTCAGGGGACCATTTGGGATGCTGGGAATCGAACCCAATTCAGCCGTGTGCAAGGCAAACGCCCTACCTACTATGCTATCACTTCCTCCCTGGCCACATACTCTTGGTTTGAAATCTTGTTTCTGTGTTGGGAGCCAAGACTGCTTTATGAGACCTTGAATTACTGAGACTCCTTTGCGGGGCCCACACAGACCCTGAGAACTTCCTTCTTAGAGTCCTCCCAGGACCCTCTGTCCCTGACGGATGTTTGCCCAGTGAACATGAACAGGCAGGCACATACTTGCGTAAATCCGGATTTATCTATAGAATATCCTCAGGATGCATCTTCTGCCATAATGTTGGGATCTGGAGTTCCCTAGCCCTGGGAGGCGCAGAGACCAGATAGACACAATTCCTGAAGGAGTAAAAACGGGGTTTATTTAGACCAGCATGCTGGGGCTCCACAGCATACCCCAGAGAGGGCAGTGACTGAGAGTCCCGAGCTTCTTCAAAGGGGATCTTATATAGGCCTTCACTGGCCGTTACAGCAAGGCCCGCACATTTCATAGCCAATAGATTTGTAACATATACTTACTTAACCAATCCATTTAAAAGTACCTCACTCCTTAGCCTATAGATTCAAAGATCAGCATTTACGTACATCGATTGTCAGCACAAGCAAGGTTATAGCCGGAATCATTAAGCCTTAGGTAATCTCCCTTGACCATCCACATTTTGAGTTACCCAAGTCTGCAGGGTGCTTTAGTGAGACAATACACTCCAGGAAAGGGCAATTTCCCCCAACCACCAGCATTCTGAGTTATCCTTTACCCAAGTCTGCAGGGTGCTTTACTGAGACAATACATTTCAGGAACAGTAAATACACCTGAATCCTGTCACACTTGGTTTAGAAAGAAGTTATGCCCTGTTCACTTTCCAAGTCCCCTCTCCCCCAGGTGCAAAGCAGGCAAGCAGTTTTACAGAAAGCAATGTTGCAAGTTAGCTGAAGTACACAAAAATTTGATGCCCTAATATGGAGTCTTTCAATAAGACCCTTTGATGTACAGATTTTTACCTTGAATGCTATGTAAAGCTCTTGTTGCTGACCTTACCATGTATGGTTATATTGCTTCTGCTCATGACTGGCCCCCCTCCCCCACCGGACCCTATATAAACAGCCTGTAGCCCTCAATAAAGTCTGTCCCTTTTCTCTCTGTTTCTAAACTGCACTCTGTCTTTTGTGTCTTGTGTTTATTCGGTTGGTCCCTTCTTGCACCTACGGACCCTAGGTCCACCTCCGCTGACCGGAGAGTGGTTTGGCGGGGCCCCCTGCATTTCTGAAACTGCCTCCTAAGGTTTTCCTTGTAGGCAAGTGTCCACTGCTCTTGTGTTGTTAAGGGGTAGAAGTCTTTGCCCCTGTTCCAGTGTCTCTCCGGCTCTCAGGGTTGTTACTAGATCAGTTCCTCTCTGCATCTCCAGGGCTGGCTACAGAGTCACTGCTAATATAGGATTGGGGGATTTCTCCTTCTTCCAGACCTCCACTTTGTGACCGATCACTCTAGCCACCACCTCTCCACTCCTTTATGTGAGCCCATTTCACTTGCAGTACTTTTTTTTTCTTTCTGTGTCACACCCAGCAATGCTCAGGGTTTACTTCTGGCTCTGCACTCAGGAATTACTCTTGGTAGTGCTTGGGCACCCTAAATGATGCCGGGGATTGAATCTGGGTCAGCTGATCAGGACAAGACAAATGTCCTGTCCACTGTGCTATCGCTCTGGCCCAGCCAGCAGTACATATTTACCTGCATTGTTCTAGTGGTTTCCTGTACACCTGGTGTCTGGCCCTTTAAGGCTGCTTGCAGAAGTGGAAGTGATGTCACAACAGGGCTTTTAGGGTGCTTGCTTCAGGTCTCCATTTGTCACAGTGATGAAGGGAGCAGTGGCTGTCCTGCGTTGAAGGGGTTCTGTGAGGGCTGCTTTTGTGGCAGGGCACAACCGGCCTCCCCATCTCATTCTGTGAGTGGAGAGGCGACACCAGCTTGGGGGTACTTTGACGCTTCTCTTCCAGACATTCCTGTGGTGCGGCGGTGACTTTTTGGGGACACGGAGCTTTGATGAGTATCGCAGGGGCTGTACCGGGTCGCAGGGATCAAGGGTGTGAGTGCGTGATCCTGGGGATCCACTGCAGCCACAATATCCTCTAACTCCGGAAATGGGCACTGGAGGGTGGGCGTGGGGATGAGCACGGTGGTTACAGAGAGGGAGGGGAAGTGGGCGTGGTCTCGACCCTCCCAACACTGGGCTTTGCTGGGCCCTGTCCTGGATCCTTTGGCCCGACATGACATTGTTGTTGTAGAAGCTCCAGATTCACTCAGAGGACCGGAGCTATAGCACCACAGTTAGGGCGTTTGCTTTGCATGTGGCCCAACCAAGTCCGATCTCCAAGCTCCACCAGGACGGATTCCTGAGCGCAGAGCCAGAAGTTTCTCCTCCATATCCCCGGTGGAGCCTCCAAAAAAATAAAAGGCCTATTCATTTTTGAGGGACAGGGTAGCAGCTCCCCAAAGGCAAACGACCCTGTAGCCCTGGGTCACAGTTCAGTAGTAGCCTTGATGTCCAGGGTCATCCTGGACTTGCAGTCCTAGGGATGGTTCCGACTTGCAAATGAAAATTTGCTTTTGGGCTATTTTTGGTTGTATTTTGGGCAAATCTGTGGAAGATCGAGGCTTACTCCAGGAACGGCACAGTAGAATTATTTCTGTCGGTGCTTTAGGGTTAATATATTTCATACGTTTACTTAATACATTTTATATATTTGATATAAATAAAATGATATATTTAAAATGTTTAATATAAGTAAAATATATATTTTCCATCCCTCTCGGAGAGCCCGGCAAGCTACAGAGAGTATCCTGCCTGCACGACAGAGCCTGGCAAACTCCCCATGTCATATTCGATATGCCAAAAACAGTAATAATAATGGGTCTAATTCCCCTGACCCTGAAAGAGCCTCCAATATGGCACTGTTGGGAAGGATGAGTAAGGAGAAGCTTCTAAAATCTCAAGGCTGAGATGAATGGCGACGTTACTGGCGCCTGCTAGAGCAAATAGATGAACAATGGAATGACAGGTGCTACAGTGATACAGTGCTTTAGGGGTAAAACACTTTATGAGATGCCGAGGATTGATTTGGTTCAGTAAGGGAAGTGCCCCTCCCAGGTGACTGCCTCTCTAAATCCACATTTTTTCTAACATGTAGAATTTCTGTACCCTAAAATCAATTTGGGATGCACCGCGACTCTTCACCTCTCCCTAATCAGGCTACCCCCGACTGTTATGCTGAGTACTGAGAGTTGTGTTCAAGTAATGTAGCATGCGCGGAGTGCATTTGATGGCCATGATTCATCTCCCCACCCTGGCCGATGAAGGGTGACAGAGGATCGAAGAAGGAAACGGGGTTCAGGCTGTTGTGATCTGTTGAATTTTAACCCAAAGTGTTTTAGGCTTCATCTGTGAATTGCTGGTTTTCTTCTTTCCAGAGAAGCTTACATCCTTCCTTGCTAACATCGCTAATTTAGTTCAAGTTTACCTTTTCTCTATATTTTATCTCTCATTGTCTCAGTTCCCCAAATAACTCTTGATTACTGATAAGCCATAACTTTCTGGTAATTCTCAACTTTGTATTTGTACTGCTTTGTAGTTGAAGTGCTGTATATTTGTACCTGCTTTTCTATTTCTTCTGCAGCCTTTTTCTATTTTACTATAGATCAGTGTTCTTCAGTTAAACACAGAGAGACCATCAGTCCAAGGTTTTGCTAGTTGATTGAATCTGAAATATATCAACTCCTGGGCATAATTGCTTGGTCATAATTTCTTGACTTAGGCTTCAGTTGCTGTAGTTCCTAACACCCCGAGAGGGGGGTCCTATCGTGGAACTGGGATGGACCCGGAGCAAGTGGCAAAACTACCCTGGCATCCAAATGGGACATTCTAGAAAGCAGAAATATGCATGGTCTTGATGCAAACTGTTACAGCTTAAGAGACAGGACCCCCATGGGGAAGGACAAGCTGAACTAGCCTGAGGACTTAGTCTGGGATTTATGGTAAAAACTTTACTTGCGTTCAGAGCCCAGAGAATTAAGTGTTGGGATCTTTGTCTCTTACTGTGTTTATCCAAACAACTGCATGTGTTGATAATGTATACAACTAGAGGGAAAGGTAAAAGCAATGTAGATGTCCCTGGGAGACAGAGTGTCTCCTTGCGTGAATCTCCCCAAGAGAATTTCCTCTGCCAAATGTTTATCTATGTACATGATCAATCACATCTATGTCCTTACCTCAACCCCCCTCTTCAGATGTTCTGTAAGTATGGTAGCTGCTCTGCATGAAATGGGTCGTTTTCACTATCAGTCTGTGGTTCCCTGTCTCTCTGTCTTTCTCTCTGTTGGTAAAGCCTGGGGAAGTGAGGAGGCGGCTTTGGACCACCAACTCTTCACAGCACCCTCCCATTTTACTTCGTGAACTCACCGTGATCAGTTGCTCTTCATTCCCATTCTCCTGCATTTCTATACCAGTCACCCACTGCCCCTCATTTCCTCTCTTTGCCCTTCTCGCACAGCCTTTATTTCTCCAGCCCATTCCCCAGGAGTGGGGGTAGCAAATACACCGAGTTGTGGTTGTACAATCAATGGATGTAAAACCCTTCCCTCAGTGGAAACTTATTTTTGGACAAAAATCTCACCCTGCAAGATCAGCTCAAGGGTAGAATTTCATCTAAGGACGTATTTTCCTTTGCTTAGTTCATATTCATCTAAACAATCTTGACGACTTAATCTTTGTGTTCTTTTTGAATGGACACAGTAAGAGATCTATTAAACTTATAGGGTGGCTCTATTGGGGATATTTCCCAGACTATACTCCTCTTGACAAGTTAGTCCTTCCTAATCCCAGCAGGACCCTTATCCACTTGCTTATGTTTGGGTCCTGACAGAATTTGTTTTAGTGCTTTTCAATGCCAGAGTAGCTCACAGCTCTCCTGGGTTCATCCAGTCTCTTGTTTTTGGGGTGGTAGGAACAATGGGCAGCTGAGACTTAAGTCTTATAAATATGACAATGCCTAGGAGTAAATAGTATCTGGGGTCAGTTAACTCTGAAGTTACAAAAGTGCAACATTGTTTTCCTTTGCTCTACAAAGCTGAGGGTTGGGGACATGGCCATCCCAGTCTTCCCAGCACAGTCTTCCCTGCATGGGACTTCACTGGTCCTTGTCCAGGAGCAAAATGGATGTTTGTTTCAAGTAAACTGCAGAGGACATGAAGAAAAGAGAAAGTAAAAATTTCACTTACAAATACAAAATCCAGAGATCTCTGAAGAATCTGATTTTACAATTCACAGGTTCTGGTGAGGGGAAATGGGTGATTAATGCATAGGGGAAGCAGAGCACCTGGAAGCTAAAGATGAATACTAAGGAAATGGGAGTGATTCAGGTGCATTGGGATGGCTGTTACTCAGTAAGCCTAAGCAACTTGCAGCAGAGGAAAAATGATGAATCATTGTTAAACCTAAATTGTTCAGAACTATAATCCAACAAGGGAAAGGGTTGTAGTTTGTTTGTTTGTTTGTTTGTTTGTTTTAAGCCAGATAGTTTTGTTTCTTTAGGTATAAGGACATTTGCACAGGGATCATCCTGGGTGTGCTAGGAGCACATTTTATTAGGGCCAGAGCCATAGTACTGCGAGTAAGCACTTAAGCATTCATGCCATCAACCCAGGTTCCATCCCCTGCATCCTATATGATCCCCACCAGAGTGATCCCTGAGTGCCAGGCTAGGAGTAAGCCCTGAATCTGCCAGTTGTGACTTCAAAATAAAAATCACACAAAGACACACGTATACACACATGCACACATATGCACACACAAGAAAGGTGCAAAAGCAGAGAAAGAACAATAAGGATTCAGGACAAACAGTTTCTGTAGCAGAGAAAGATCAAGAATGGGGGATTTTTAAGGACCAGCTGCTTGACATTTTAATGTTTCACTCTAGAATTTGTCTTTGCATGTCTTTTTTTCCCCCTTTTGGTAGGATTTTTGTTATATTTGTCACCACATCTGACAGTACTCAGAGTTTACTCTTGGCTGTGAGGTTAGGGATCACTTGGCAAGAATCAGGGTAACATTGGGTGTCTAGATATCCTTGGTTCAATGTTTGGTGACGACTACAGGATCAGGGGGCTTCTCCTTAATCCCAGACCCCCCACTCTATGACCGACCACTTGAGCAGCTCCCTCTCCACTCCTTTATCCGAGTCCATCCCCCTCGTAGCACAGATTCAGCTGGGTGGCAAAAAGATTCTCAGTGCCTTTTTGGGCACCTTATGGAAACAGATGTGATGTCATAAAACTGGTATTCCTGATTCATTTTCCATCCCTGACATAGACCCTGGGTGGGATCAGGGCGCTGTTCCTCACTTGACAAAGGACAAGTAAATTTGCGCCGCGTCATGGAAGGGGGACCCTGAATGCAGATTTTGTAGCAGGACACGAGCAGCCTCCCCATCTCCACGCTCTCACGGCTCACCATTGTGTTATTATTTGCTCTTACTCTGGCTTGGTCCAGAGACCCTGGTCTGCGGGAATTATGGCAGAAATTAACCAGATGACTGCAGTGAATCCTTATGAAAGTGTATACGTTCATTCTTCAGAATTTCCTGTGTTAGGTTTGTTGAGCAGTGCCCCACAGGGCTTAGGCTTCACTGCTGGCTCTGAGCTTAGGGATCCATACCTGGGCAGGCACAGGTATCCTCACAGGGGCTTGGAATTCTGGCCAGCCATGTGCAAGCAAGTAATTGATCTGCTGTATCATTTCTACATACCTTGTATCCATATTTTTGTTAAATATACGTATGCACTAGACATTAATATTCACAAAACGTGGTTGGCCCTGGCCAGGCTCTTTATAGGGTGAATTGGAGAATGTTGAAATGGGCTTTATTTGGTGCTCCCTTTTATATCTGAGCTGCCTTTATTCCTAGCATGTGCGGCTGGCCTCCAAGCCATTGAGTAAACCTCCTGGTCCTTATCTCAGCTATTCTTGGGTGTTAGTCTCCTATTTTGTTACTTTATGTTCCCCAGATGAATGCAATCTTTCTATGTCTGTCCCTCTCTTTCTGACTCATTTCGCTTGGCATGATACTTTCCATGTAGTACTACTTGTATGTAAATTTCATCTTTTCTAACAGCTACATAGTACTCCATTGTGTAGATGTACCAAAGTTTCTTTAACCAGTCATCTGTTCTCGGGCACTCAGTTTTTTTTCCAGATTCTAGCTATTGTAACCAGTGCTTCAGTGAATGGGGGTAATTCCTGACTGCATGAGCCAGGAGTAACCCCTGTACATTGCCACGTCTGACGCAAAAAGAAAAAAAAAGGAAAGAAAAGAAGAGCACTTCTCACTTCACTAATATTCGAGGGTGGAAAAGCGTGAAACTTTCTGCTTTTGGAAGTCGTAAAAATCCCAATATCTTGTAGTCACTAGGATGCTATAAATCATTTAGGTTGTCGAAAAGGCTAAGTAAGGCCTTTTTACCAGGAAAGTTTGCTAACTGTAAGCTCAGTATATACCTCCATTCTAGGATGGATCCTTATGCTCTTTCAATAATGTCTTTGATTTTGGAACCACACCTGACACTTCTGGTGGTGCTCAGGCAACCATTTGGGATGCCAGGGATGGAACTCAAGTTGTCCAAGTTCAGAGCAAGTGCTAACCCACTGTACTCATCACTCCTGATCCTTACTCTGGGTTTGAAAATGTATTTCTGAAGCCTCCCCATGAACTTTCCTTGCCAGTGACTTTCCATTGCTCGTGTGTTGTCAGGATTAGAGCATTAGCACATAAAGGGCTCTCAGATGTCCTCAGCAGCCTTTCTTCCTGTCCCAGTTTCTGCCCAGCTCTCAGGTGGCTGCTCTCTGTCTGGGTTGTTCCAGTTCCTCTCCAGGGCTGGCTTCCTAGTCACTGCTTTCACCCCATCTTGATTTGTTACTTCCCTGAGAAACACACTGTCTGTGCCCCACCCACTCCCTACCTGCCTGTTTTACCTGGATCTACTCTGTTGCAGTTTTCCTGATGGGGCCTTGTGTGTGAGAGCATTGACTCCACACTTGAGTGGCCAGTAAAGCATCAGGGGACTTATTCTTTTTCTTTTCTTTTTTTCTTTTTTTTGCTTTTTGGGTCACACCTGGCGATGCGCAGGGGTTACTCCTGGCTCTGCACTCAGGAGTTACTCCTGGCAGTGCTCAGGGGACGATATGGGATGCTGGGAATCGAATCCGGGTTGGCCGCGTGCAAGGCAAATGCCCTACCCACTGTGCTATCTCTCCAGCCCCCCAGTGGACTTCTTCTTACTGGAGCTCCCACGCTGACCAGCTACTCCAGCAGCTGCCTCTCCACTCCCTTATTCAAATCCATCCCCCTCCCGCCACTGATTCACCTGGGTGGGGATAAAGGTTCTCTGCACATCTTGAGTCTGGCCCTTTAAGGCTGCTTGCAGGACTGGAAGTGACATCACAGCCGGGCCTTCCTGGTGCTTCTCTTCCTGGAAACAGGTTGGAGAGTCGTTGTTCACGTGGGTGAAGGACAAAGTAGGGCCCCAGGAGAATCCAGGACTGTGAAGGCCGACTTTGTCTTGTTGCAGGACTGGGGTGGCCTCCCCGTCTCCATGCTGTGACCCGCGGGACGGGGGCCAGCTTACGGAACACTCTCACGCTTGTTTTTCTTGTGTTCCCTGATATCCAGTTGGTTCCTGAGGTATGATGAAGTCTTTTGGGGGGCGCGGATCTTTGGGAGGTTCGTAGGGGGAACTAGTGGGATGTGGGGGTCGCGGGTCTGAGTGAGTGATACAGGGGGGCCGCTGTGGCCATGGTCACGTTCAGCTCCGTGTTTGGGCACCCGCGGGTGGGTGCGGGGCTGAGCGCGGGGGTTGAGGGTTTTGAGATGCAGGACCGGCCGAGGTCCAAGGCTTGGCTGTCTGTACCCTCCAGCTGACTCATGTTGGGACCTTGCCCAAGTTTCACTGCTGTAGAATCTTCAGATTCACTTTGAAGCACCGAAACGCAGCCCCCTCCCCCCCCCCCGCCCCCCGCCCCGCACGGCTTGAGACCCTGTTGCTGTCCAGCTTTTTCACTGGCTGCCCTTGTGGGTCAGGCTGGGATGGTGGATCTGCAGGTGTCTGGGTTTACAGATGATAATTTCCTTTTGGGACTATTTTTGGCATGGGGGATGGGGGGGCTCTGCATTCCCGGAAATACCCTGAGGGCTTTCTCTGGCTCTGGCCTCAGATATTATTCCTGGCAGTGCTCTGGAGGCCTTGGGGATGCAGAGGATTGATTAGTGTCAGCAACACAAGCATCCTAACAGGTTTACTGTGTGTTGGAATAGGAATATCTGCTTCCTCACATCAAGTTGCAAAGTCCTGCCCTGACCGCTGGCTATCGAGGTGAGTATGGGGGGTAAAGGGTGTGCGTGTGCGCGCTTGTGTGTTCGTGTGTTTGTGTACTGCTGATAAAAGTGTATGACTGTAGAAAGTTTTTATTTATTTATTTATTCCTTTTTTTTGCTTTTTGGTTTTCACCCAGCCGATGCTCAGGGGTTACTCCTGGCTCTGCACTCAGGAATTATTCCTGGCGGTGCTTCGGGGACCATGTGGGATGCTGGGAATTGAATCCTTTTTGGCCGCATGCAAGGCAAACACCCTACCCACTGCGGTATTGCTCCAGCCCCTGTAGAAAGTTTTTATTTTATTTATTATTTATTTATTTTTTAATGTAGGAGTACTGCTATTTATTCAGCCACAGATTAGCTGATTGAATTGTGCATGAACTCCACCTTACTTTTTTTCATTTTTTATAATTTTATTTATTGAATCACCATGAGAGCAGTTACAAAGCTTTTGGGTCTAAGTCTCGGTCATACAATGAAACACCCGTACCTTCACCAGTGCCCATTCTCCACCACCAAAAACCCCAGAATACCCCCAACCCACACCTTCCCCCTACCTGTGGGGCAGATGATTTCCACATTACTCTCTCTCTACTTTGAACACATTCAATATTTTGACACCAGACCCACCATTATTATTTGAGATTTTACCCCAACACTAGGATCTGCTAAAAAGGCAACAGTAGACAATTTGTGTTCTATTGCTGGTCATGAATAACTTATGATGCCGCGTGGCTGCAGTAGGGCCATGTGATTTTGAAATTCCAAAATTTTAACACTTAAATCTGCAGGGATTTCTGCCAAAAGCCTCTGGGTTTTGCGATTTGCTCCTGAGTCTCTGGGATCGCGGCCGTTGAGCAGCTTGATCAGGAGCCAGAGAGGCTGTTCATGGGCGATGACTTGGGGTCTCGTTGGGGTGGGGAGGACAGGCCCGGCTCCATCCCCATCCCGTGAGGCCCAACAAGTTTCATCACTGTGGGCCAAGCCTGACTGTCCAGTGGCCTCTGGAGGATGACGGCCACCGAGCCGCCAGGGCGAAGCAGGCAGAGGGACAGCACCCTTTTCCCACTGGGGTGGCCTGGCGACAGTAACCTACTGTGTGGTCCGGACGCATTTCTGCCAAAAACCGCTGGATTTTGAAATTTGTTTCTGAGTCTCTGGGATCAAGGCCATTAAGCAGCTTGATAAGGAACCAGAGAGGCTGTTCGTGGATGATGACTTGGGGTCTCATTGGGGTGGGGAGGACAGACCCGGCTCCCCCCCCATCCCATGAGGCCCAACATATTCCGTCAGTGTGAGCCCAAGCCTGACTGTCCAATGGCCTCTGGAGGATGATGGCCACCGAGCCACCAAGGGGGAGCAGGCGGAGTGACAACACCCTTTCCCCCTGGGGTGGCCCAGCGACAGTAACGTTCTGTGGGGTCCGGGCGTATTTCTACCAAAAGCCACTGGTTTCGAGATTTATGAGTCTCTGGCATCATGGCCGAGAAACAGCTTGATCAGGAGCCAGAGAGGCCGTTTGTGGGCAACAACTTAGGGTCTCTTTGGGGTGGGGTGGACAGAACCGGTTCCACCACCATCCCTGTGTGTCTCATCACTGGGGGCCCAAACCTAACTGTCCAGTGGCCTCTGAAGGATGGCGGCTAGTGGGCCAGCAGGGGGACCAGGCCAAGGCACGAAACCTATGCACACCTGGGTCGTCCCAGCACTGGTCACCTACTGCAGGGACCAGACGCATTTCTGCCAAAAACTGTTGGGTTTCAAGATTTGTTACTGAGTGTCTGGGATCATGGCCGTTAAGAAGTTCAATCAGGAACCAGAGAGGCCATAACTCCAATTATATAGCTGAGCTGGAGGTGGTTTGTGGGTGTGTTTCCCACGTACCTAGCTTTTGGCCATTTACTTTCTTGGTAAACTTTGCCCCAAGTTTTTGGGGTCTAGCCAAAGGCACAGCAGCAATTTTGGGGTATCTGGAAGTCTGAAGGCGCCATCAGGCTGCTGATAAACTCGCCTCACAGGTACAGATAAACCTGCTGGTGGCACCATATCCCCTTGTAGAGTTTTTAAACAATTTTATTTATTTGCTTTTTGGGTCACACCCGGCGATGCAAGGGGTTACTCCTGGTTCTGTCTCAAGAATTACTCCTGTGGTGCTCAGGGGACCCTATGGGTTGCTGGGAATCGAACCTAACTCAACCACTTGCAAAGCAAACTGCCTTACCCACTGTTCGACCACTCCAGCCCCTGTTTTTTTTTTTTTAAAGAAGAGAGGGGCTCCCCCATGCAATCATAGCCCAAACTTTGGCTCTCTCACGGGCCAGAAGGGGGCGCTGATGCACGGGATTTCCTGGCCTCAGAGTCCTTCCTGGCTGGGCCTTTGAGAAGCTTCTGTGGGATCTGGGAGGAGCCCCCAGACCAAGGCAGGGCAGACTTTTCCCTTTTGTAGCCAAGCCCAGAACTTGTGTCGCAAAAGGCAGCACAGATGCCAACCAATTTTGCTTCTGCTGGGGAGAAAGAAACATCTGACAAGTGTCCCTCAGGCAGATATGTGAGCCAGTGCCCGAGGTTGTCGCTGGGCAAAACTTGGGGGTTTTGCTCCTGTACAGTGCTCACAATTCTGACTTCTGCAGGTCTTTGATCCTCGGGAAAAACAGAGGCAGGAGAAGATGGTGAGATGCCATCGAGCACACCAACCCCAGGTAGGAGTGACAAAATGAGGTGATGCAGTGACAGGAGTGGCATGCTTCCAGGGTTGTCTGTCTCAGTTGCTTCAGGAAGGATCCTGCCGCCTTGTCGGAGCACTTGGCTCTCTGCAGTACGAGGCCACGTTTGTGTCAGTTTTGTTGTATTTGACTTTTGGACAACAACAGCTCAAAGATTAATGGTGCTCAGGAATGACTCCTGACATGTCTCAGGGACCATATGGGGTGCTGGGCATCAAAGGCTTGTGTCTGGGTATTTTGTTTTGTTTTCAGAGCCACACGCAGTGATTCTGGGTATTATACTCTTGGCTCTGCACTCTGTCATTGTACCTGGCACTGCTTAGGAGACCCTATGGGATGGCGGGAATCACCAGCCCTACCCACTCTCCCCATCCTACTGTCCTGTTACACAGTCATGCTATTTTGTTTCTTTTCGTATTTATTTTGGTGCCACAGGGGAGATGCTCAGGCCTTCTTCTTGGCTCTATGCTCCAGATTTCCACCTGATGTGCATCATGGGTCCCCAGGTGCGCTGGCCCTGTTTGTGCCCTGGCAGCTACAGGAACTCGGTCCCTGGATATGTGTTTACACTAGTTTGTCCTTATTGCTTTGTATAGTTTCTCCTGCTCTATCACACAGTCCAGCATTCATTGGCTGCTCGGTTTGCGGTTCTGAGCATGTGCTGGTCCCAGGGAGACAGAGCAAAGGATGTCTGGGGCCAACAGAGCTGTTCGGCTTAAGACACTTTGAGAGGCATTTGGGGTGTCCCTGAACCATGATAAGAATCCTACAGGCACAGCTTTCAGTCGGTGGCTGGACATTGAGTGCCCCCTTCTCCCTAGAGCATGGGCTGTGGGATGCAGGGGGTGTTTGTTTCGTGTTTTGAGCTGAAAGCAGGGTCACTCATTTGGGTCACAATGATCGTATGCTCAGTTTGTACTCTCTGGAGTGCTCATAGGAGCAGTGGTTGAATTCCCTGGGGTCAGGAGAAAGTCTGCCACCTTCAGGAACCTTCTAGTAGAGCATCCTCACATTTTCATAGACGCAGCTGTGTTAGAGAGAAGTTGGGACCCGTCTGCCAGGAGTTCAGGTGGAGACTGGTTCCTCCCGAGGGGACAGACCCTGAGCCCCTCTAGGGCCCTGGGGTCCTGGCATCACAGCCCAGGGAACAGCGTGGGGACAGACCCTGACTCCTGCCCCTCTTTGTAAGCCGGCTCAGGACACTGTGACCTTCCCCGACATGGCCGTGAGCTTCACCCCAGAGGAGTGGACATGCCTGGATACCTCTCAGAGAAAGCTCTACAGGGACATGATGCTACCAGCACCTATCGGCCATTGGTGAGAGCAGTGCAGGGCCAACCTTGTAGGGACAGACCCGTGTGGTCTCATTGTGCCGGGCTGTGACTGTGTGTCCAAAAGTAGCTGTGAATGTCCTGGTGAGAACAGCCATGCAGTAGCTGTTCCTGTAGTTCCTTCCCTGGTTGTTTTGTTGGTGCTCACCTGGCGATGCTCGGGGCTTACTGTAAGCTCTGTCCATAGGAATCACTGTCTGCGGGTTTTCGTGAATCTGGAGTGTTAGGGATCGAGCCAGCTTGGCCTCGTGCTTGACAAGCTCCTTATGCGCTAAACCAACACTTAGGTCCCTCTAAATAGTTCCTAGTTCCTGCCATTGCTGAGTTCTCTGATTACTTCTTATACTACACATAATTTTTATGAACTTTGGTTTTGCTTTTATTTGGGACACAACTTGAATATTCTTGTCTCTGTGCTGAGGGATCACTCCAGGGCGTGCTCAGGGGCCATGGGGTGCTGAGGATTGAACACGCTTGGCAGCCATAAAGATTGCTATCTTCATCCTGGTACTATTGCACCAGGCCCACAACTTCAGCTAATTTATTTTTATTCATTTTATTTTGGTTTAATTTTTTTTCATTTTTATTAGTGAATCACCATGAGGTACTGTTGTATACTTACAAATTTTTGTGCTTGAGTTTCAGTTACACAGTGATCGAGTGCCCATCCCTCCACCAGTGCCCATTCTCCACCACCACTAATCCCAGTATCCCTCCCACCCCCCAGCCCCCAGTCCACCCTGCCTCTGTGGCAGGGCATTCCCTTTTATTTTGTTTTGATTTGGTTTTGGGGTTATACTTACAAATACTTAGGGGTTATTTCTGGCTGAGTATTCAGTTATTCATCCTGGTTGTGGTCCAGGACATTGTGTGCTGCTGGGGATCAATTCTGTATGTGTGTAGTGTTAGTGTCCTGCCTGCTGTAATATAGCTCCCAACACAGTTTATTTCTTTCTTATGGGGTGAGGCCCCATAAGATGCTGCTCTATTTCAGTGCTCGTGGTCACTTCCAGTGGTTCTTGGTTCATCAGGACTCAGGCTTTGCTTCTGAACTATACAGTCAGGGATCAAGCTGATGACTTGAGAGACCCTACTGAATGTCAGGATCGTACTTTTATTGACCTTGAGCAAGGCCAGTGCCTGACCTTCTGCGCTGCCTGTCTGCATCCTTTTATGTTTATTTTTATAACCAATTTGGGGCTTTGTTCGTCTTTGGCCATCTTTGGATTTGTTAAGCTTTGGGGTTTACTGCACTCAGACATCAGTTCATGCAGGCTCAGTACATTGCATGTGATGCTGAACCTTGAGTGACGGTAACAGTGGGCACGGTGCTTGTCTTGCAAGATCTGGACATGCGTTCTATCCTTACCATCCCATGTGATGCTCAAGCACCACCAAAGGTGATTTCTGAGTTCACAGTCAGGGAGAAGCCTTGAGCATCCCCAGGAGAGGATCCCAAATTAGAGAAAAAAATACTACGTAGTGTGCTGTGATAAAACCCCCGTTGAAAAAAAAACCCTGTTGTTCCTTTGCAGTGCCAGGGCTATACTATTTGTGATGTTTTCTGGGGCCCCGTACTCTCTTAAATTAAGACTTGAATTTTAGCTCTTGGATAACTCTAAATCCGGAGCATTTTAGAAGTACAGATTCTATTCATGCCTTTCCCGTAATTGACTCCATTTTTATAGGAAGACGTGGGGTTTGCTTGTCACGTTTTCCTTGTCACTAATCCATGCTCCATTGCTGACAGGTACAGGGCATTCTGGGGTCAAGCCTGTGGTTATCTCCTGGCTGGAAGGAGGAACCCTGAGGCCGAGGAGGAGAGTCATGCCTACAGGTGAGTGTCTGAGAACCCTCCCTGGCTCGGGCCCTGGGCAGTATGGGGGTGCCCTAAGCACATGTGAAATGTGTGCTGCTGACCCTGATATCCTTGGGTTCTTGGATCTAGGCATCTGTGCTCTATTTGCTCCCACGGATTGTCTGTCATGGAATAATCTTGCGCTTTAATTTCTTGGCTTTGACATTAGTTTTCCTCTTCTGCCAGAATTTCCATGAAATTCTCGCTCCTTGGTCCCGCTGTCTTTTCCTTACCAGCCTTTTTGTACAGCCTGTAATGTTGCTGTACCTTCAAAAAAATTTTTGCCTCTTTTGTTTAGTTAATAAGTGAGGCCATAATAAAGCTATTTTGGCTCTGAGTGATAGTAATGCAGGAAATGTGCTTGTACTGCACACTGTCTACCTGGTTCAATAACCAGCATCCCATATAGTTCCCTGAGCATCACTGCGTATGTTTAGCATACAAAAAAGAAAAACATGTCTTGTAGGATTGCCAAGCTTTTCACAACAATGCTCCACAGGGACCTTCCTTTTTCTGTGGGATACTTTGGACTGTGAGGACCATAGAGATGTCCTCAAGCTGTACTGCCTGGTTAAAGATGTTTCATTCGAAGAATTCTTACATTGTATATTGTGTTTGGTTTCAGAACTCAAAGCATGGCTTCAGGATTTGGGAACTCAGCCAACAAGTATGAGTGAGCCGGTAAGATTTGCAAGTTTGGAAATCAATATTATAGTACTAATGGGAAATTTCAGTGGACCAGCATGTTATTTTTTAAGTGCAGGGCCGGGAATGGCCGGAAGGAAATTCAGAGTATGGTGCTTGAGGTCGAGGACCCTTATCTTCACTGGGTGCTGACATCTCTGCTCAAAACCTAAAGAAAATTGTAATATGTTTCATGTAAATGCCGTGGTTTTTCATTTGATTGAAAGTATCTACAAATGGTAATCATGAAAAGAGCTGGTCTTTTAAACTGATCCATCCACATTGCTCCATGTGTTTCCCAGAGACCGGCTGGGATTAATCCCTGACACTGCCTGGTGTACCCCCGCCCCCAAATGAAAACAAAATACAGAACAGAAAAAGTCATTGATCCTGAAAAGAATCTGCCTGTGGTGAGATGTTTTCAATGGCCCCTGTGGTCAGTCTCAGCAGTGTGGGATGCAGCATTTCTTCACAAATGCTTTCCGGGCTCTACTCCACAATGAGCTAGAACTGAACTCAGAGTTTAGTGTGTTTTATTTTTCTCTTGAATCTGGTACATCAGGTTTCTGTGGAGGGAGGTAATTTTGCCTGTTCATTGAGTTGAAAAAAATATTTAACAAATTAATGGCCCCTCATTCATCAATTTTCCATGTGTGTCTTACAGTAACATTAGGTTAGTCTATGTTAATGCCATCCACCTGTCAGGAATTGCATTGGTGTGGTGCAAATGTTAGAAACCAATCTGCAGGTATCAGTTTCTTTTGGCATGGAGACTCATAAAACATAGAGTGATAATTGAAATCGTCTGCTGTTCTACAGGGAAGCAGCCAGCCCGAGTAGAATGTCTCCGACCCTTCGCACTGTGAAAAAGTCACGAGTGAACGTTTGTGCCCTCAGCCCCATGGGGATGCCAAGACAGGCAGGATGACCTCTGAGGGTGATCAGAATGGATGGAGCGACCTTACTCTAAAGATTCCCTCCACTGGGAAAATGTTCACACAGTCTGTTGTTCTCAGTCCACAGATACAAGCCCCAACACTGGGGCATACCATAGAAAGTGGGAGAGGAGCACTATTTAGAGTGAGTCCTTCACACCAAAAGGCCCACAAGCAAAGTCACCATGTATTGACCATGTCCAAGAGTAAGGAATGTGGGGGAGCTTTCCCATGTTACCAGGACTGTGATGTTCCCTTAGAAACCCACAGTGGACAGAATCCCAAGGAGTGTCAGGAGCAAGGGTGTGGTTTGAATCCAGTGTCACCCCTTTGTGATGACATGAACATCCACACTGGAGGGAAACTACATACATGTAAGGACTGTGTGAAGGCCTTCACTCGACCCTCAGGCCTCTTAAAACATCGGAGAATTCATACTGGAGAGAAAGCATATGTGTGTGAGCAATGTGGGAAGGACTTTGTTTACTCCTCACACCTTTCTAGACACAGGAAAATTTGTACTGGAGAGAAACGTCATAAATATAAGGCACATGGAAAGGACTTCTCTCGATCCTCAACCCTTACTGGGCATATGAAAACTCATACTGAAGAGAGGCCTCATATATGTAAGTAACGTGGGAAGACCTTTATTTATTCTTCTGACCCTACTCAGCATATGAGGATTCACAGTGGAGAGAAGCCTTATGGATGTAAGGTATGTGGAAAGGCCTTTGTTGTATCCTCAAGTCTTACCTGCCATATGAGAATTCACACTGGAGAGAGACGTTATGTTTGTAAGGAGTGTGGGAAGGCCTTTGTTTGTTCCTCAACCCTTACTGATCATGTGAGAATTCACACTGGAGAGAAACCTTCTGTTTGTAAGGAATGTGGGAAGGCCTTCCGTCAGGACTCCGGCCTATATATACATAGGGCAGTTCAAACTGGGGTGAAATCTTATATATGTCAAGAATGTGGGAAGGCCTTTCTGTTTCTTTCTGGTCTTAGAAAACATCAAAAAATTCATAGTAGATAACTTGTGGGCGGCCAAGAGCCCTCTCATAGACCCTGGCCGTGATTCCCATGTTAGGAACTGCTTGGGACAGACATTGGTGACAAGTCTCCCAGGACTTCCTGATCTCAGCGGATACCTGATCTATAGCCAGACATCAGGCTGACAGCTTATCTGGCCTTATCTATAGTAACCTCCAGGATGCATCTACTCCCTAAGACCCTTTGATATACAAATGTAAAGCTCAGGATGCACCTACTGCCACAAGACCCTTTGATTCTCAAATGTCTACCTTGAATGTTAGGTAAAGCTCTTGTTGCTGACCTTACCATATATGGTTATATTGCTTCTGCTCCTGACTGAGCTGCCCGGACCCTATATAAACAGCCTGTATCCCTCAATAAAGCCTGTCCCTTTTTCTCTCTGTTTCTAAACTGTACTCTGTCTCTGGTGTCTCGTGTTCATTCGGTTGGTCCCTCCTTGCACCATTGGATCAATCCTTGGGCCACCTCCGCGGGCCGGAGAGTGGTTACCGGGGCCCCCTGCAACTGGCGCCCAAGCGGGGTGGTGTCTAGGAGACGACCTCCAAACTCCCCTCCAGGAAGCAGGAAGCGGCGGCCGCCAGGACACACAGAAAGGTGAGTGCGTGCCTAATCAAAATCCCCACTTCGTGATGGAGGCCGAGGGGGCAGCATCAGGGGAGAATTGAGTGTTCAGTCTCATATGAGGTATATGAGACGGTCACTGGGTTGGATAAGGCCCACCCACGCCCCTTTGTTGTGTCCTTTGTGGAATGTGTGTGTGAGTGAATGAGCGGTCAGAGGCTTCCTCGCTTCTGATTCGAGTCTGTGGTTCCAAGGCTGGGCACCCTTAAGGTTCCTGAAAAGGCTACGGAATCCAGTTGGGCTGTCTGTGGTTCCACGGGAAGCATCCACCTTTCTCTTTCCCTATGTCTAAGTTTCCCACTGGCCAGACAAGCACCTGAGTGGGCCCTTTTCTCGGGCCTCCCCCGTGTCTTGCGTTTGTTTTTCCCAGGTATTCACGCGGGGCATCAGCCTTCTAGTGTCCCATCTCCTGTCTCGTCTCTATTCATGTTTTTTTCTTTTCTGCCTTCTAGTCCTTCTGTCTGTGTCACAATTGAGTGTTCAGTCTCACATGAGGTATATGAGACAGTCATTGGGTTGGATAAGGCCCCCCCTCGTGACCCTTTGTCGTGTCCTTTGTGGAATATGTGTGCAAGTGAATGAGCGGTCAGAGGCATCCTCGCCTCTGATTCGAGTCTGTGGTTCCACGGCTGGGCACCCTTAAGGTCCCCGAAAAGGCTACGGAATCCGGTTGGGCTGTCTGTGGTTCCACGGGTAATATATGGTCTAAGGTGGTGCTGACTTAGACGTCAGCCATAAGTCACCTTTGGCTGATCCATTACGGCTAAGTTTCCCACTGGCCAGACAAGCACCTGAGTGGGCCCCTTTGTCGGGCCTCCCCTGTGTCTTGCGTCTGTTTCTCCCAGGTATTCACGCAGGGGACTGCCTTCCAGTGACCCATCTCCTTTCTCGTCTCTCTTTTATGTCCTGTCTGCCTTCTATTTCTTTCATCTGTCTTACTCCCTCTCTCCTTCCTATATTTCTCATTTTCTTTATTCATGTGTATCTGTATCTCTGATCTAAGCAAGAAGGAATTGTTTGTTCGTGGTTTAAAGACCTCCCTTAAGCACCAAGGAATCTAGGTAAAGAAAAGGGACCTTGTCAATTTCTTTCTTCATGAAAATGCGTATATTATAAACGCAGGGGCCATGACTGTCTTAAATCCCCTTCCCGGCCTTTTCCTACTGGCAATGAAACTTAGAGACCTTCTTAAAGGGTTACGGCCCTTCTGTTTCACAGTCCCTGAGAAGGGCCTCCCTCTATCCCCTCCCTCTTTATCAGCCCAATCCTGTTTTGGGTGGCCCGGTTAGTGGGCCGATCTCTCTCCCTCTCACTCTCTCATTTCCCGGCGTTTCCTCCCTGCGGGCACGGGTCAAGCACTTAAAGGCCACTAGGGCACTCGCCACTAGAAGACTCCCGTGACAGGATGAGGGAGTCACAGCCGCGATTCCCAGAATAAAATCGCATCTCCCGCAGAAGAAAAAACTGTGCAACGTTAGGTATTCGTCAGTTAAGCACATCCATTCCCCAGATTTAGGTACTCGTCAGTTAAGCACATCCACTCCCCAGATCCCACTCGCCTTTCTCTTTCCCTCTCTCTCCACCCTCCTTTCTTAGGACCTTGGGAAATTCGCTTAGCAAAAGGGAACTCTTTGTTGTGAGTCTTAAGGACTCTCTCCCAGTTCCAGTTTCTAGCACTACAGAGTAGCTTTGTCATGTTAAATGAGATTGGGGAAATAAAACTTGGGAGTGCCTGAATGATTTCTATCTGACCCTCGGCCCAGGAGAGGTCCCCGGAGCCTTGTGGATTGTAGGGCATTTTGAATCAGATGTAGAGGATGCTGTGAAAGATTCAGAGGTCTTCTTACGAGAGAAAAGCCTCAAGGGCCTCCTGTCCCGTGAAGAAGCCCATGTCCCAGTGCCCCTCAGTTACTATCCTCATGCAGGTTTCTGAGGCTAATGTTCCTCGCTTATACACAGTTCTTAAGGACAATCCCACAGATCCACCCTCTGCTCCCCACCATGACTCTCCTTCTGTCCTATCCCCAGAGGATGAGGCAGACCTCCAGCAGGAGGCTGCCCAATATCAAGAGCCCAAATGGCCCCCACACTTCCCTACCTTTTCTTCCTGACCTCCCCCTTACAACCCTAAAATGTATTTGCAAGAGAAAATTGACCTCTCTTTGGCTGCAGAATTCCAGAGTTATGTACTGCTAATTAGTAACTTGATCTAGAAAACCTGGCGCCAGGAGAAAACGTGAAAGAACTGAAACCCCGAAGGTGAAAATCACGTACACGCCCTTTGGGCAAATTCGGATATCTCTGTGTGACTTGTGAGTGTGGTGCGCACCCGTGTAAGTGGAGGACCAATCCGAGCGAGTGTAGGAGTGTGATCTGTGCGTGTGTTCCTAGTGTGTGTATTGTCTTAATATCTTTCTCCTAGTTCTGCTTGTTAAGATTGTTTGACATGGGTCAGAATCGATCGACCCCCAAGGCTTTAATTCTTAATCACTTCTCTGAGATCCACAGGAAAGCTCAGGACCTGGGCTTGAGGGTCAAGAAAGGTAAGTTTGGCATTTATTGTTCATCAGAATGACCTTCCTTTGGTGTGGATTGGCCCCCACAAGATTCCTTCTCAAAAAACCATGTGGCTCCAGTAAAAGAGGTAATCTGTAGAAAATCTGTTGTGAAGGTATACTCCCCTGGAAATCTCTAGGGGGCATGGGGAAGGAATGTGATAACCTCTGTGTAAATGGTCTCTGCAAAGAGGCACCCCTCCTTTGTCTGTTTTGCGTCACCCTCCACTAGGAGGAAGCCCACTAGTGAGAAAGACTCTGGGAAACTAAGGCAGGCCAATTTCCAGGCATAAGATCCTTTTCCCCACCCAGGTCTAACTAGAAGATAGAGGTCAATTGAAATGCTAATGAAGGCAGTTCAGAAAAAAAAGGGTAAAAGGCCAAAGTAAAGGCCAGTTTACAGGGGGTTAGAATCCCCTTGGAGTGGTCAAAGTGACAGACCTGGAAAAAAGTTTTGCCAAGGAACCATCATTTTTTTATATATAGATTATTGCTTGTAATTAGAAAAACATCCTAGGAGCTTTCAGCTAGGTAGTTTAGATAAAGAGTATCTTGTTGACCATGTGACCTGAGTATAGTGGGGAAAGATAGCCAGTGAATGGCAGTTTGCATTACCAGATCGTTTTGCAGTCAGATCTTTGCAGGTAACAAAAGAAATAGGAGAGTATCAGAGCAGAGGAGGCAGGAAAATGCAAGATCTCATGATTAACAAAGAAGCCTATCCCCATGTCTGATAAGAAGATACTAGCTCCCTGCCTCAGAATTAGTCTTGGCCAAAAAATGGTAACATCTTTGGGATAATTTATTTTACCAGCTTATACCAACAAGCGCTTTCCTGACCCATTTTTAACAGCAGGAGACTGGCTGTTTAGGCTGGGAAATAGGGAGCAGTGGTCCCAATCGCCTGAGAAGGTTTCTTCGCCATGGGGACTGTTCCTTCCTTTCTCAGACCATCAGTTTCTCCCTGTCATCTTTTGAAGGGTCAGATTGATCGATCAATTGCAGATGTGTGCATATGTATGTTTGGTGTTTTAGTCAGTTCATTGTCAGTCTGTCTGTCTGTCTGTCTGTCTATATGGAACACTCGAGTGTTGGAACCAGGCTGAAATCAGAAGTAGAAACTTTAGAGAAGTTAGTGATATGCTACCCAGTGATTTAAGAAATGCAATTGTTTTTCGAACCTGTTATACAAGGGTGAATCCTTATCAGAAGGTTGAGCCTATAGAGAAAGGAGAATTCTCAATCTAAATTTCTTGGTAGAATAACATTAATGATTATGTGATTAATAGTTGAAATTCTTTTGAACTTAAGAATCTTGTACTATCTAGAAGAGCTATGGAACTAGAGCCTGAAACTAAAGTGAAATAAAAGTTAAGAGAAAGCAAGACCTTATCTTACTATCATCAGCTAACTTTAATGAAAAATTAGGCCGTTTTTACAAACTACAGAGGTACAGAAGCCATTAAAATGAAGTTTCCTTATTTTCCTAAACGGTGGCAATTTATAGGATAAAAATTGGATTTGTCCATTCTCCCTTGACACAAGGAGCTAAGGTTTATCAGGTTACACCCATCACAGTGCTCCTGAGTCACTTCCATTCCTTTGTTCTTCCATAACCACTTCTATATGCTCTCCTCCCCAACCAGTTAATCAGCTTTTCCCCTAGACAGAATTTGTTAATTTGTAAGATCAGATCCTTCTAGGACACTGAACTTACATTGTAAATTGTGAGTTGATCTGCTAAGTGAGAATCTGTCCTAGAAGAATGCACAATGTAAATTGTGAGTTGATCTGCTAAGTGAGAATCTGTCCTAGAAGAATGCACAATGTAAATTGTGAGTTGATCTGCTAAGTGAGAATCTGTCCTAGAAGAATGTCCTGACTAGTTTGGATGAGGCTAAACATTTTTTCCCTTTCAAACTGCCTTCAGAAAATAATTTCAGTATACTGCAAGAGGCAGCTTCCCTTATCTCACAGAAACCTTGCTGTTAGAGGCAGCTTTTCTTATCTCACAGAGCAGATCTCAGGTTCTAGCCAGGCCTGATCTTTGGGATATAGATGCCAGGCTCCAGGAAGGCTGATCTTTGAGATGTAGATTGGTCTTTGATGTGCTAATCCAAGTGCTTATAACTTGTAAAGGTGAGGACATAATTACTGGCCTGCAGATGTAAAGGTCCTCCCGTTGGTCGATTTGCTCGAGCGGGCCCAGTAACGTCTCCATTGGAGACTTTGTTGTTACTGTGTCTGGCATATCGAATACTCTCGGTAGCTTGCCGGGCTCTCCGAGAGGGGCGGAGGAATCGAACTCGGGTCGGCCATGTTGGCCGCTTGTAAGGCGAACGCCTTACCCGCTGTGCTATCGCTCCAGCCCAGCTCCAGCAGATGTAAAGAAGCAATGTATATTTTGCAGCCTCAATGTTCTTTCTCCTTTTGATGGCATCACTGTATTGCCCCTTTAGGGGTACCATGATCTATATGAGATTTCAGGGCTTTCTACTAGGAGGTCTGAGAGAACAGGGGAAAACATGCTTGAGAGAACCTGAGTTTCTTTTATGGGATATAATGAGACTGTAAGAATGGGCTGTGAGAGGCAGAAGAGATTCGAGAGTGAATGGAGAGAGGATTGGATTAAACTGCAACTAAGATCAAGCAGCCTGGCCATAAGGTTTCCTTCCTTTTCCTGCCCATCGCCACCCACCTCCCTGGAGTTGGGGAAACTACTGAATGCGGGCGGTGGGAAAGATAGATTGCTGCCATCCTTTTTGTGTTCACACAGCAATTCAAATATTTTCTTATGCTAATATCAAAGTTTGGTTAAAAATCCAAGGGTTTTTTCTGTGTCTGAAAGCATGTTTGTATTTTTGTGGAATTGTCAAAAATATCTGGTATAGAAAGCTCATTATTTTAAATAATTAAGGTACAAGAACTATTGAAATTAAGCCAAAGAAGTTTTTATCATGTTTTATAAAAATTGATCATAGGTCTTATGTTATGTTAATGTACATGTTTGTATCTGCCTTGGATTAGAATATTTGATCTAGAAGGTGTTAAAATAACTATGACACATGAAAACAGGTTCAAAAAGGTAATGGTTTAGTTTAAACATGAGTTTCTAGAGTTATAAAATTGGTTGCAAAATTTGTCTTACCAGTGCTCTATCTGATCTCTGAGACTCTTCGTAACTAAAATTTCTAGAACTTCTAAGAGTTATAAAGTGGAATAATCTCAGATGTCAGCCTTCTGTATGGTCTCTATCTGAGAATGGAGAATTTCATGGAAAATATGGGAAATTTTACTAACTACATTGTTAATCAACCTGTCCAGTGCTTGTGTTGGGATCGGGAGTTCCCTAGCCCTGGGAGGCGCAGAGAGACCAGATAGACACAATTCCTGCAGGAGTAAAAACGGGGTTTATTTAGACCAGCATGCTGGGGCTCCGCAGCATACCCCAAAAACGGGCAGTGGCTGAGAGCCCCGAACTTCTTCAAAGGGGATCTTATATAGGCCTTCACTGGCCGTTACAGCAAAGCCCGCGCATTTCATAGCCAATAGATTTGTAACAATATATACTTTCTTAACCAATCCATTTAAAAGTACCTCACTCCTTAGCCTATAGATTCAAAGATCAGCATTTACGTACATTGATTGTCAGCACAAGCAAGGTTATAGCTGGAATCATTAAGCCTTAGGTAATCTCCCTTGACCATCCTCGTTTTGAGTTACCCAAGTCTGCAGGGTGCTTTAGTGAGACAATACATTCCAGGAAAGGGCAATTTCCCCCAACCACCCACATCCTGAGTTATCCTTTACCCAAATCTGCAGGGTGCTTTACTGAGACAATACATTTCAGGAACAGTAAATACACCTGAATCCTGTCACACTTGGTTTAGAAAAGAAGTTATGCCCTGTTCACTTTCCAAGTCCCCTCTCCCCCAGGTGCAATGCAGCCAAGCAGTTTTACAGAAAGCAATGTTGCAAGTTAGCTAAAGTACACAAAAATTTGATGCCCTAATATGGATTCTTTCACTTGACAGTACATGCTATTATTTTGATAACTTTATTTCATGCAAAGCCTTGTCACCAGGTATCAACCTGGCCCTGTTTTTCAGAAAGCTTTGTACACAAGTGTGAAATACTTAATGTTTCATAATAATGTATGAGTGCTTTAATCTTTTGTATTTGTTTTCCTGGAAATCAGAATTTTAAGATGTCTACTGGTTGATTTCTAATGTAAAGTGATCTTTTGCCCAGTGTATATACCTTGTAAGAGCTTTAATTGAGCATTTTTAAGGCTTTTTGAATATCTGTGGAAGCATTGCAGAGTACAGTTTTTGTTAAGTGAAATTAAGATAAGGTCAGCACCATTCTGCCTCCTCTCCAGTCTGGCTCTGCAGTCGGCCTCTGGGCCCTAGTGGTTGCCTCCTTTGACCCTGACCGAGGATGCCTGGTGGCTCTGTTCAGTGACAGGCCTGACTCCTCATCTCGCTGCCTCTGTTTTCGACTCCTCTTCACAGTTCTGTATGACTGTTCTGGTGGTCCCTGTATTTTGTACAACCCAACTTCCACCCTTTATGATTCACCCTGCAGACTCTGCCACGAGCCTGTCACCACCCTCACCTCGCCACCCTGTTCACCCTCAGCCTTACAGGCACCCTGACCTCACAGCACTCCAGTTTACCTACACTTCCTGTCACTGTAGATGTCGATTTAGAGCGCCTTGAACAATCCATCTCGCCTTGAGGATTCTCTAACGTCTTTTGGAGGTTGCTCTTCAAAACCACTGAGGACTGGGCTTGCTCTTTATGAAAGAGGGGGGATTGTGTGCTGCCTTGGGGGAGGAGTGTTGCTTTTATGTTAACCACAATGGAGGGATTAAAAACTCCATGCGAGAACTAAGGGAAGGTTTGGAGCGGAGACACTGGCAAAGTGAGTTTTCTAGCTCTGGTTGGGCCCTGCACACTCTACTTTCTTACTTGTTGCCACTCTTGGGTCTCCTGACTGTCCTTTTATTGATTGCTACAGTGGGCCCCTGCAATTTTAACCGGATTATCGCTCTTGTTAGACAACAGATAGCTTCTCTATCTGCCAACCCCATACAGGTGCACTATATTCGCCTGGCTATGGAAGATGCTAGGCTGTCGCAGGCCTCCACTGGGTCAGTTGAGCTCGGGACCTGCGGGATCTGCAGAAGGCAGGGATTGGCTGTCCCTACCCTCCCAGCATGGAACTTTGCTCTGCCCTGTTTCAGAGCACTTGTCCCTGGCATCACTCACTCGTGTAGAACCTTCAGATTCACTTCAAAGGGCATGGCCCCAGCCCCTTTGTTGTTGTCTGTCCTTTGACTGTCATGATATGGCAGGGCCACATGGTGGTTTGATCCCTGCCGGATGCTGAGTTTTGCAAATGACACTTTCTAAGTATCATTGTTTTGATTTGGCTTGTGTACCACATCCAGAGTTTCTCAGTGTCTACTTTTTTTTTTCTTTTTGGGTCACACCTGGCAATAAAAAGGGATTACTTCTGTCTCTGCAGTCAGGAGTTCCTCCTGGCAGTGCTCGCGGGACCCTATGGGATGCTGGGAATCATACCTAGGTAGTCCGCATGCAAGGCAAACGTCCTACTCGCTGTGTTATCTCTCCAGCCCCACTCAGGGTTCGGAAACTACCTCCTGGGTTTTCCTTGTAGATGAGTGTTCACTGCTTGCGTGTTGTCAATCATATAGCGTTGACCGGACAGTGTTCTCTGATCTTCTTACGACCCTTTGCTCCTGTTCCAACATCTCTCCAGCTCTCTGGGCTGCTTCTAGGCCAGTTCCTCTCTGCTCTTGTGCTGGCTTCGAGTCACTGCTTTCTCCCCACCTTGATGGATGATTTCCTGGAGAAACTCATTGTCCCGTGCCCCACCAGCTCCCTATTGCCTGTTTTACTTTGCGATTATCCTGATGGACTGTATGTGAGAGCATTGGCTCATTGTTTGCCCAGTACAAGACCAGGGGATTCTTACCCGTCGCTAGCCCTCCACTGTGTGAACGGCCAGTACAGCAGCTGCCTCTCCACCACTTTGTGTGAGTCCATCCCCCTTGCATGACAGATTCTCCTGGTTTGGCACAATGGTTCTCTACACATCTGGAGTCTGGCTCTTTAAGGCTGCTTGCTGAAACAGAGGACATCACAGGGAGCCCTTCCTGTTGCTTCTATTCCTGGAAACTGGGTCAGTGTCCTTGTTCACGTGGGTAATGGACAGAGTAGGGTACCTGTGAGAAAGTGGGACTCTTAAGGCCAACTTTGTGGCAGATGGGTACAATTTCCTGTGAGCACCTGGCAGTTCCCCATGTCTGCACTGAGCTACGGGTCCTCGCCAGCTTAAGGGCCACTTTTGCACTTGTTTTTCACTTGTTACCTGATATCAGGTGGTTCCTGAGGTGCGGTGCATCTTTGACGGGGTCAAGGGAGGAGGATGTGAGTGAGTGATGAGTGAGTGATCCTGGGGGCCTCCTGCGGCCACAATCGCTTCCAGCTCTGCAATGGAGGAGCGGCAGGTGTGTACGAGGCTGAGCAAGGGGGCTGTGGGCCTTGGGGTAGAGGGACCTGCCGAGGACAGGGGCTTGGCCATCCTGACCTCCAGCTGACCTATGTTGGGACCTTGGCCCCAGTCTCGTTGCTGTAAAATCTCCAGATTCTCTTTGGGCAGAGTCGCAGCTCCCGCAATGCCAAGAGACCCTTTTACCATCCGGCTTTTTCAAAGCCTCCTCTGGTATGACAGGGCCATCCGGAGCAGTGGATCCATAGGTGACTGGGGTTTTAGTTTACTTTTGGGCGTATTTTTGGTGTGGGGAATGGGGGGCTCTGCATGCCCGAAGAAACCATGAGGGCTTACTCTGGCTCCTGGATCAAGTGTTTTACCTAGAGTGCTCTGTGGGCCATAGGGATGCAGGGGATTGACTGGTGTCAACAGGCCAAGCATCTTATTAGTTTTAGAGGAATTTGTGTCGGAACAGGATTTTCTGCTTCTTCACATTAAGTTGCAAAGCCCTGTCTAGACCTCTGTTTTTCGAGGTTAGTACTGGGGGTAAAGGGTGTATGTGAGTGTGTATGTGTGTGTGTTAAAAAGTGTGTTATTTTAAGAGAGGGGCTGTCCCCATGATAGAGCCACATTCTGGGGTGTGGTTGTCGGGGGGAGCCCTGCTGCCAGCCGGCAGGGGGCGCTGATGCCCGTGATCTGGCCTCTGAATCAGTGCCTGGCTGTGCCTGTGAGAGCCTTCTGTGGGACCCAGGGAGGAGTCCTCAGGCCAAGGCAGGAATGAGTCTTCTCCTTTGTAACCAAGCCCAAAGCTTGTGTTGTGAAAGGCAACACAGATGCCAACCCATTTTGCTTCTCCTGGGGAGACAGAAGCATTAGGCATTGTTGCCCAGGCGGATCTGAGAGCTAGTGCCTGACGGTGTGGCTGGTCAGGGCTGGGGTTGTGCTCCTCTCCAGTGCTCACTGCTCTGACTCCTCCTCCAGGTCTCTGTTACTCGGGAAAATCAGAGTCAGGAGAATATGGTGACATGCCATCGGGCACCCCATCCCTAGGTAGGAGGAGAGCGGCAAGAGAAGGTGATGCAGTGACAGGAGCTCTCAGTCTTCTTGGGCCAAATGTCTCTGAGTTGTTTCAGGAAGGATCCTGTATTATGCCTCCTTATCGGAGGGCCCAATACTTTATGAGGCTATGTTTATTTCAGTTCTGTGGTCACCGACCACTCTCTCCAATAAAGAATCCAGTGTCACTTGCCCATTGTCAGTATGGTGGGTGGGGAGGGGACGAAGATCATGTTTCCTTATGTTCCTTCATACCCCACTAGGAATAGCAAATTCTGAACACTCATTGAAGAAGCCAGAGACTCTGTGGGATCAGTCAGTGTGTGTGTGTGTGGGGGGGGGGCTCTGGACGGCGGCAAACATCTGGTTGTGGGGGGCACACAGAGCAATGCTCAGGGGTTGGTCCTGCAAATTGTTAAATATTCCTGTCGGTGTGCAGGGGTCTATATGGGCTGCAAGAGCTCCAAACCGATGCAAGGCCTTACCCACTGTTATCCCACTATGGTCACAGGGTGTATGCTTGATTCTTAATGACCCCCAGCATTGAAGCAAACCAGAGGGCTGGAAATCTTAAGGGTGGGGAACAAGGGCAATGGCAGTTCCGCCTAACCGCCACGAGATGGCGCTGTGGGGGCGTTTCTGTCCCTCCCTAGGCCTGTTTCTGTAAGAAATTTCCACCCTGGATTTGCTTCAATGTTAAGTGTGGGGTAATTAAGAATTAAGCATGCAGCCTGGATCGTGGAGCAGTTGCAGAGCCCTTAGGGCACTTGCCTTACATTCTTCAGACTTCAGTACCTTCGCCAGTATCCTATAAGATCCCCCAATTATGCCAAGAGTCATTCCTGAGTACAGAGCCAGTAGTCACCCCTGAGCATCATCAACTGTGACCCCCAAAACATAAAAAAGGAAAGAAATCAGAACAGCCTCAATTTGATGATTTGGCAGATTCCTTCAGATGCAACCTTAGTGGAATACCGAGATGAATCTTGCTTCCACATCCCTCATTATCACAGAATGGGAGGAGAACACCGTCAGAAATTTGGGGGGTCAGGTAGTGGGGTATACAATTACAGGAAACTTTTATGAAGTAGTTCAGCCAGAGAATAAACAGAGGGGGTTTAGAACTTGACTTACTCAGAGAGAGAACAATAACATTTTTATTTATTTATTTATTTTTGCTTTTTGGGTCATACCCGGCGATGCACAGGGGTTACTCCTGGCTCTGCACTCAGGAGTACTCCTGACAGTGCTCAGGGAACCATATGGGATGCTGGGAATAGAACCTGGGTTGACCGCGTGCAAAGCAAATGCCCTACCTGCTGTGCTATCTGTCTAGCCCTTTATTTAAATTTAAAAAAATGAAAACTTGTCTTCCTTGTGGCAGAGGAGGTCCAACCCTAGGCATTTCTAATGGTCCCCAGAACCTCTCGGGCCCACACCAAACCCGGATAAAAAATTAAAAATCCTCAGCAGTGGGGCTTGAGCAATGGCATAGCGGTTAGGACATTTGCCTTGCACCTGGCTGACCCGGGTTCAATTCCCAGCAGCCCATATGGTCCCCTGAGCACTGCCAGAAGTAATTCCTGAGTGCAGAGCCAGGAGTAACCCCTGTACATCGCTGGATATGATCCAAAAAGAAAAAAAAATCCTCAGCAGATTTGGTGTATTTAGAATTTCCAGGGAAGGAGATTGGCTGCTGAGGCTCATTATTACCATTTTAAATAAAAGTTTTTCCTAACCCACCCCAAGTTCCTCTGACGGCAGGTACCTTCACCCCAAACGTCTGGAGATGTTGGAGTTGAATCTGGCTTCTGCCATTCTCATTATGGAAAACAGAGGATTTGGGGCTTTCCATTTGTATATGAATCCCAAAGTTCTCCTAGGAGGGAGGAAGATACACTGTCGGACATGTGGGGTGCTGACGTGTGGGATGACAGGGCTGGAGACCTGTAAGAACAGGTCGGTTTGAAGAGATGGTACTGGGGGAAGGCACAGTCGTCTTCTGTGCTCACCCTGGGTTCCGTCTCAGGCACCATATAGCGTCACCTGAGCTGCCCTGAAAAAATTTGCGGCCGTGTACAGCCCACACTCTAAAGTAAGCCATAGCCACTAATTTGGCCAGTCAGCTCTGGAGGCTATGGATACAGCTCCTCTGTACAGAAATAGTTTTCTCCTGCAGAAATTCTGAGGGTCCTGGGGAGCTATAGTGGGTTCTAGTGGCAGATCAGGACCAGGGATGACATTTCTTAGAGAAACGTCCCAGGGGAGGGACGGAGACGCCCCACAGCGCCCTCTCGCGGTGCATTGGCGGAAAAGCTGTGCACCTTTTCCTGCCAAAAGATTTCCAGCCCTTGGGTTCGCTTTCATGTTACCCTGCGGGTCACTAGGATCCAGCAGGCCGCCTCAGGCCGTGCAGCGGTAGCCGAGCATCCAGGGCGCTTGCTTCGCATGGGGCGACCCGGGTGTCAGGACTGAAGCCAGCAGCATGGCAAGTGCTTTGCCTGCAGTAGAATCTCTCCCTCTAAGCCCCTTTTTGCTAATGGTTCCTGTCCCGGTCATCCACACAACTTCACGGCTTTCCACGGGGGAAGGTGGTGGAAGCAAGACTCAGCTCGGCAACCCCAACTTTGGCGTGAAGGAATCCTCCGTGAAAGGCTTTTGTTTGTGTTTCGGGACCACACTAGCGATAGTCGGGATCATCCCTAACCCTGCATTCAGGAATCACTCCTGATGGTGCTCAGGGGAACGTTTGGTGTGCAGAGATAGAGCCCGGATCGCAAATACAAGGCAAGTTCCCTCCTGGTTCAGTGTTCAGTTTTCGATCCATGGCCCTAGGTTGTGTGCTTGATCCTTAATGACCCCTTACTTAACATTCACACAAAGAAAAGGGCTGGAATTCTTAAGCGTGGGAAAGTCAGGCTACGGCATTTCTGCCGAATCGCCACAAGATGGCGCTGTGGGGAGTTTCTGGCCCTTCCAGGCCCGTATCTCTAAGGATTTTTTACTCTTAGAAAATTTGGGTTGCCCATAACAACCCAAATTGGGGGTTGGGTTGTTTGGGTAGCCTATAACAGGAAATATTCAAAGGGCTCGATCATCACAGACATTGCAGTGGGGGTTCAAATCTCTTGCTCAGAACGAAGAGAAAAACAAATGTAAGAAAATTATGTGGCCTTGCTCGTTCCAGGCCAGGTTTAATTGTCTGCTCCCCTTGAGGTTCATAAACAAAGTTAGGTCAAACCACTGACCGTCCAAGGAGATTTAGCAGTGTATCCCACAAAGATCTGAAGGCTGGAATCAAACCCAGCTTACTGAAGTGAAAGACAAGCACCCACAGGCTCTCCTACCGCTGCAGCTGTGGAAGCAGCTTGCTTGATCCTTAATTGCCCCATACTAAACACTTCACATAGGCACCCTTCAGTATGGGAGGAAAGGGAGGAAAACACACTAGTAAGAAGGTTCTGGAAAATGGAGGGCAAGAGACCAAATCCTAGGCAGAAAATCCTTTCCCCACCTGGTTTAGTCTAAACTGAAGATCAACTAGAGTCAATTCAAATGCTAATGGAGACAGCCAGCAAGCTTAGCTCTAGGCAATTCAAGGGAAAAAAAAAACTGTAAAAGGCAGGTAAGAAGTTTGAGGAAGAAAGCCAGCCAGCTGGAAGCAAGGGAACCTGTAGCAAGCTAAGAACAAACAGAGCTTTTTCTCTTCTCTCCTCAAAGTAGCAAGGTTTCTCAGAAACCCATGGCACTCTAATTACAGCTCCACATGCCAGCCGTGGTCGTGTGGACTATTGGGCATATCACTGATGGAGATGTCCTTACTTGTGATTTTCTGAACCAGGATAGGCCAGCGTGCAGTTGTGGTCATGTCCACGCTGGAACTCGTTAGAACCACAGCAATTCAGGCAGATGGGGACAAAGCCCCTTGGGAGAAATTACCAGAAGAAAAGTTTGCCAAGGAATCATCCTATTTTAGGATTTTTCCTTCCTTCTCATAGGTTATTGCTGGCACTTAGGAGACACGGGAAATTCTACATCGATTCCCAAATATTCTACTTTGGGTTGCTTATTGAAACATAGGAAGAACCTCCAGCTAGATAGTTTAAATAAGGAGTGTCTTGTTGACCTCTGTAACATCACGTGGCCTGAGTATTGTGAGGGAGAGGCCCATAATGGACCACCACCAGAATTAATTTAGCTTCGCTTTACAGGAACCAGTATTGCAGAATAACTGGTTTTTCTGCCGATGAGCAAGGAATTCAGATACAGGTACTCGAAAGGTGGGTGTCAGACCAGATAACCGGATGTCTCTCACAAGACCCATGTTGCAAAACCCAGGACTGCCCTAAAAAACAGGACGTTCCTAAGCACTGACACAAGCTCTTGACTTGCAGTCACAGGCCCCTGGGTCTTTCTTTGGCTCTCCATACAGTCCCACCATCATGCAGGAGTGGGTCCTGAGTGCAGCACCAGAAGAATCTCTGAGCATTGCTGGACTTGTGGCCCCCAAACCATGAACGAACCAAATAAAACCAAAACAGCCTCAGTCCCTTATTGGAGGATTCCCTCGCCCCAACTTGGTGGGTTCTGAGCTGTATCTTGCTGTATCCCTGACCCCTCTTCCTTGTAGAAGAGGGTTGGGCCACCCTCAGAATGTGGGGTGATGGCATGATGGCACGTGGGATTGAGTATAACTGGAAACCTTTCCGAAGAGCTGGGCCACAGGTAGAGCAACGTGGGCTCAGAACTTTTCTTGTCAAAGTGAACAGAATAACAACAAAATAATCTCACCCTGCCTGTAGCCGACCAGGCACTTAATGGTCCCCAGAACTTGGTGCACCCACACCAAAGCAGGCCCCCCAAAAGAATCCTTGGAGCCAGAGTTATAGTACAGCAGGTGAGGTGTTTGCCTTGCATGGAGCCGACCTGGGTCCAATCCCTAACATCCCATATGATCTCCCAAGTACTGCCAGGAGTAATTTCTGAGTGCAGAGCCTGGAGTAAACCCCTGAGCATTGCTGGGTGTGACCCAAAAAGCAAAGAAAAAATTGCTTGGAAGAAGTGATTCATTTAGAATTTCCAGGGAAGGAGATTGTCTGGTCTTAGGCTCTTTATTCCTGTGTTAATTAAAATTCTCCTTAACCTAAATCCAGTCTGTCTGATGACTGTTTCCTTCACCCCAGACATCTGGAGATGCTGGAGTTGAATCTGGCCCCTGCCACCCTCCTCCACGGAGAACAAAAGACATGGGACTTCTCATTTGTAAAGGAACCCCAAAACTCAGGACAGAAGGTGGCACCCTCAGCAACGTGGAGTGCTGTGATGTGAGGACCTGGGGTCTGGAGATCTTTAGAACCAAGTTGGTTGGAGACATCGTACTGCGGGAAGGCACAGCCTCTCTTGTGTCATCCTGTTTCCTCTCAGGCAGCTGGCTCTGGAGCAGTGTCTGGGTGTGCCTCCACACAGAGAGTGGGGCGGGCCCCAGGCAGCATGGACACCCGGACACAGTTCACCAGTTTATTCTCTGCTCAAGGCCCAGTAGGGCGTGGGCAGGGCCGGAAGATGCTGGGTTCTCTCATTCCCTCCAGAACTTGGCGGGTGTAAGTGAATTGAATTCACCAGGGGCGACCTCCTGTTGACACACGGATCCCCGAGAATGAAGGCAGCACCACTGGGGTCCCGGGTCATCCCCCACCCCCACTCCATCCCACTCCACTCCACCTCCTGATCTGGCTACATGATTCAGGGGAGAGGGTTGGAGGCAGGGGTGGGGTAGCGTCTGGAGTTTGGCTGAGGTGGGGGGCACACAGCTCCTCCAGGGGGCTGCACTTCCTTCTGGAGTCCAATTTTGGTTCCCACAATCCGCCCATCTGCCAGATCTCCAGACCCCAGGTCCCCACATCACATCTGCCCGGCTCCTGCAAATGTATCGGGAAGCCAACGGGCAGTCTACCTTGAACTGGAGGGAATCCAGTGGTCAACAAGGATGTCCGGAAGCACAAGATTTTGGGGGGACAGGACGGGAGGCAGATTTGGGGTGTCTGTATCAGCTCCGAGCTGGAAGTCCTTTGTATGGGGTGCAGCGGTGCTAAACTTACAGCTAAACTTCCCCTGAGCCCCCAAGTGAGGAGGGGAGAGGTTTGGGGTCCCCACGTGGGCTGAAGAAGGGAGGAGATTTATCTTTTCTGACCCTGAGGCAGTTGCAGGAGAAGATAAATAGGGCAGTTCGAGGCCTCAGCACCATTATTGCCTCTGGGGGGTGGGGGTGCGTCCCATGTGTGCCCTCCTTCTGCTACCCACGAGATTGTCAGCTACTGAAGCAGACGGGCCCCAGCTGGAAGCCGAAGTTTTGGTCGGGCTGTCCGGAGCCTGCCACATTCAGAAGCGTCAGGACCCGTCTCTGGGGGCGCTGAATTCCAGGAGGGTCTAAGCCTGGCCCTTCCGGAACTGCAGGGGTGTGGACAGGGAGGGCCAGGGGCCCGGCGCGGTAGCATGGGGACCCCCTTCCCGCTCTGGGGACCCAAGCAGCCGTCCTGGGGGCCTGGAGCGCAGCCACAGCCATCTGGTTGGGGCCCAGCTCCTGGCCCACAGCCCCCCAAGCACAGCACGTGGTCCTGGCCCCCCGCAGCCGCGTCCAGCCAGGAAGCCAAGTTCTGGCACAGGCAGGGGAAGGTCCACGGGGCGCTGGGCTCAGAGGGGCAGGAAAGTCAGCTGCACTCTGCTCACCGGGCGCCATCTACGTCAACGTAGGAGAATGGCGGGTGCCCGGGCAGGAGTCCAGGGCCAGCGGGCCTCCAGGGGCAGGGGACCAGATGGGATGCTGGAAATTAAATCTGGGTCGGCCGCATGCAAGGCCAATGCTGTGCTGGCTCTGCTATTGCTCTAGCCCCTTCATTATTTTTTTGGTTTGGCTTGTGTACCATATCTGGAGATGCTCAGGGTTTACTTTTGGCTCTGCAGTTGGGAATTCCTGTTGATGGTACTGGGGGATCATATGGAATGCCAGGGATTGATCTGGGTTGGCAACGTGCAAGGCAAATTCCCTTACCCGCTTTACTGTCTCTCCTCCCAACCTTTATGTCTTTTTTTTCTAGGTCAAGAATTTCTTCTTCCTAAGGGCCAGTTGCAAAGCACTATGAGCACTGTTTCGTGTGACACTGTTCCAACATATAAACATAAAAAAAATTCTCATTGATCCTGACATTGATTCAATTAGGTTAGATGATTTCAATGGCCCCTGCATTCTCAGCTTTGTGGGGACGCAACCTTGCCTTCGTACATGCATCCCAAGCTCCATATTGAGCTACAACCGAACCCAGACTTGGGTGTATTTTTATTTGCTTGAAACTGGTGCTTATTTTTCTATATGGAAATTATTTCCACTTAATGTGTTCTTCATTGAGAGAAAAATGGACACAAGGTAATGACAACACTTTTGTCAATTTTGCATGTCCTTCTTGCAAAACTATTTGGTCATTCCATGAAAAGCCATATATGTGTCGATAATTTTATTTGCATGGTGGAAATGTTAGACATCAAACCTGCATGGTTCGACTTTTTTTTGACATGGAGACTCAAGATATGCCAGACACAGTAACAACAAAGTCTCCAATGGAGACGTTACTGGGCCCGCTCGAGCAAATCGACGATCAACGGGAGGGAGACTCAAGAAATCAAGAAATAATTGGAATCCTCCTCTGCTGTTGTTCAGGGAAGCAACCAGCCTCAGGGGAATGTCTCTGATCCTGTGCATTGTGACACTCTTGAGTGAGCAGTGGTGTCTGCATCACCGTGGGGATTGTGAGACAGGCAATGTCCCAGGGCTGTTAGCAGCATGGACACAATTTGAGTCACCCACCACACAAGTGTGATCATCTGAATATCCACACAGGTGAGAAAATGTAGACATGTAAAGAATGTGGGAAGGCTTAGATCGATCCTCATACCTGATTATGCATAGGAGAATTCATACAGAAGAGAAACGCTATTCATCCAAGGAATATGGGAAGACCTCAAGACTTAGTATGCATAGAAAAATTCATTTAGAGAAACCTTATTCATGTAAGGATAAGGAATGCTTTGAAGACCTTTATTTCCTTCTCAGGGGTTTCTGTGCATATAAAATTCATGCAGGAGAGAAACCTTACTCATGTAAGGACTGTGGGAAGACCTTTACTTTGTACTCAGAACTTACTAAGCACAGGAAAACGCACACTGAAGAGAATCCTTATATATATAAGGACTGTTGGAAGGCATTCACTTACCTCTCACTCCTTATTACATATAAGAACATTCATACTGGAAAGAAACCTTATGTATGTAAGGCACACAGGAAGGCCTGCATTATGTCCTCAAGCCTTAGTGATCACAGAAAAATTCATATGGCAGACAGTTTACATATGGAAGGACTGTGGGAACACCTTCATTCAAAGTTGATGTCTTATTAAACAGAAAATTTCATACCAGAGTGAAACCCCATGCATGTTAAAAAGACCTTTGCTCTACATTCAAGCCTTAGTATGCATAGGAAAATTCATAGTGGAGAAAAGTCTTACTTATGTCAGGAATGGGCGAAGGCCTTCACTCAACCCTCAACTCTTACGATCCATAGGAAAATACATACTGGAGGGAAAGCTCGTTTTTGTCAATGTAGGAAGGCCTTTTTGTGACTCTCTAGCCTTTGTAGTCATTGTAAAATGCACATGGGATGAGTTGACCCCGGAGACCTTTCCCCAAGTTCAGAAAAATCCCCGTAGGGAACACAAGTTTTATTTAGACCAGGAAGGTTAGGAGGGGGCTACAAAAGTACAGCCCAGAAGCTAAGAATCCAGCATGACAAGCTTCCTGTGACATCATCCTTTAAGGGAAAGGTACTTGGTGATTATCACCAGGGCTAAAGTTATGCCAGTGTCCTGGCATTTGAACTTCACATGTATGTTAATTTGCAAATAACAGTCTTGGTGATGGAAGCCAGGAGGAAAATGACTAAATAAGTTCTAAATATAAAAGGGAAGTCCTCTTGAAGCAACAAAAGCTTTTAAAATTAATGAGGCACCATTTTCGCCTTCCCAGCAGTTGCCTCCCCCTCCTTTTTGTGAGCCCTGCCCCTTGCAGCACAGGATCCCCTGGGTGTCCTGAAAGGATCTCTCCGCACCTGTGGCCTGGCCCTTTAAGGGTGCTGGTGGGAACGGAAGTGAGTCACAGACAGGGCCTTCCGGGTACCTGCTTTCTGGCTGACAGATGGTTCAGTCAGTCCCACTATTGTTTCCTGGGTGAAGGACGGACGGCTTGGAACTTGCTGGAAGCAGTTCTTGAAGGCCGATTTTGGGGCAGAACAGGGGCAACTCTCCGTCTCTGCTCTGTGAGCGACATGCTAGTGTGGGGAACACTTTCGCGCTGTTTATCATTTGTTCCCCGACATCCAGGTGTTCCTGAGGCGTGGCGAGGCTTTAGGGAGATGCGGCAGTTTGGGGGGCATGGTGGGCGCTGTACTGAGGCGCAATGTTGCGGGTGTGAGTACGTGGTCCCGGGGGGCCGCTGAGGCCACGATGGCCTCTAGCTCCATGATGGGGTAGCGGCGAGTGGGCGGGCGGGGGGAGGGGCTGAGCTTGGGGCTGAGCTCGGGGGTGCGGGACCTGCACAGGGCGGGGGGGGGGGCTTGGCTGTCCCGACCCTCCCAACAGTTCCATGTTGAAGTCTTTGGCCCTTATCTCGTAGCTGTAGAACCTCCAGATTTGAAGGGCAGAGCCAAAGCCCCCCTCACCCCACCCATTGGCAAGGGTCCCCTTGTTGTTCATCATTTTCATTGCCCCCGTGTTGGTCCAGGTCATTGGGGGGCAATGGACCTGCAGGTGGCTGGGGTTTGCCAGAGAACATGTTATCTTGGGGCAGTTTTTGGTTTGGGCGTTGGTTGGGGGGGTTGGAGGGAGGGGGCATCCCCAGAGATGCTCAAGGCTACCTCTGGCTCTGGGCTCAGGTATGATTCCTGCTGGTGTTGCTGCGGGACATAGGTACGCGGAGAGTTTACCGGGTCAAGGCAAGTGCCCTACAGACTTCATTGTCTGTCCAACCACAATATTGTTTTTTGTTTTTGTTTTTTTTTTTTTCAGATTACGAGTTTCATCTCCCTCATGTCAAGTTGCAAAGCACCCTCCACTCTTCATCTCTTACTGAGCATGTGACCCGTGGCTATTAGGATAAATACTGAGGTTAAAGATTTTTGTTGTTGTTTTTTAAATTTTTACTTTTTTTTTTAACGAAGATACTTGTTTATTTGTGTGTGGGCGGGGGTGGGGCGGACTTTGTACAGGACTCCCGGTATTTTTGGAAGAAATTTATGTAGGACGGAGCGGAGCAAAAGTACAGCAAATACTTGCGTTGCACACAGTCAACTTGGGTTCAGTCCCCTGCATCCTAGTGATCCCCAAAGCTTCCAGAAGTGAAACCCTGAGTGCAGAGTTAGGAATACCCCCTGAGCAATGCTTGTTCTGGCTCAAAGAAAACACACACACATACACACTTGTACACACAGGAAACTTGAGATTGCAAGAAAAGAGAATAATAAGGATTCTGGGAAACTATGGAAATACCAGAAAACAGAGTTTTAAGAACCCACTATTTTACTATTTAAATGTTCCTCGCTAGTTTGTCTTTGCACATGATTTTTTGTTAGTTTGTTTGCTTTGCTTCCTTAGAGTTGTCCTGTTGTTGTTGTAGTTTTGACCACTCCTTGTAGGGATCTGCCCTTACTTCTGACTCAGCTCAGGGATCACTGCAGCCAGGGCCCAGGGTGGCCAAGTATCATACTTGGGTAAACTGAGTGTAAGACCACTCTACCCCCAAAATAGAATATTTACAGTATAAGTAGTCTTGAGAACTTCCAAATATGAGGCACAGTTCATATTATGGTTCTTTGTAAATAAATGCCTTGGTTATTTGGATTTATTTTCTATAAACCTGGGTGATTGTACCATTTTCAAATATATTCCTGCACAACAGGAGCGAGCATAGGATGAGATTCATGCAGATGTGCTGATGCAGGATTAGAGTAAATCAGGACTCAGATGGGCCCAGGTCCAGTGAGACAGAGCACGGCTGTGCCTCAGACTCATCTGGACCCAGAAGTGACCTTGTTTCCCTGGACAGAGTGCACAGTCGCATGTCCTTGTCCACCCTGCAAGACAGTGGCGGAAGATTTGTCTACCTTAAGTCCCAGTCTTTCCACATGGCAGAGCCACATTCCAGGCTGTAGTTCCCAGGGGCAGCACTGCTGCCTGCCTGCAGGGGTGCTGGTACTCAGGAATCCTGAGGACCCTGGCTGGGCCTCTAGGGAATTTTCCCTCTAGGGAATTCCTTCCTCCATGAAGGAATCTGAGGATCATAGAAGGCTGCCATTTCCACTGCTTTCACCCCATTTTGATTACTTCCTCACGCAACTCAATGTCTGGTGCCTTGCACCAACCTGCCTGTTTGACCTTGAATCAACACACATGTGTTTTTCCTGATGGACGGTGTGTGAGAGCATTGTTTCAATGTTTGACTCACCAGTACAGGATCAGGGGTCTTCTGCTTATCCCCAGGCCCCCACTGTGTGAGCAAACACTCTAGCAGCTGCCTCTCCACTCCTTTATCCAGTCCATCCCCCTTGCACCACGGATTCACCTGGGTAGGCACAGAGGGTCTCTGCATCTGGACCATGGCCCTTTAAGGCTCCTGGTGGAAGCAGAAATGATGTCATAGATGGGACCTTCAGAAATCCTTTCTGTTCTAGTTGTGGTTGCCTGGCTCTGGCTGCCATTGGTCTCCTGGGTAGAGGAGAAACTGACACCTTGCATGACAGGGAAACTGTGAGGCCGATTTTGTGGCAGAACGCAAGTGGCCTCAGGTGAGCGCCCTGCGTCTTGGCACTGTGAGTGGTGGGTCTGTGCCAACTTGGGGAGTGCTTTTACGCTTGTTTTGCACTGTTCAGGATGTCCAGGTGGTTTCTGAGGTGAAGTAAGGCGAAACCTTTCAGGGGACCCAGAGGCTTTGGATGGTGCAGTGGGGGCTGTGCCAGGCGCAGGGGTCGCAGGTGTGAACAAGTGATCCTGGGGGGTCCCCTTGGCCAGGATCTCCTCCAGCTCCTGGAAGGGTCATAGGCCGGTGGGCCTGGGGCTGTGGGACCTGCAGAGGGCGGGGCTTAGCCCTCCTGAACCTGCCAGCACTGGACTGTGCTTGACCCTCTCCGGAGACTTTGGCCCTGGCATCCTTAGTGTGGCACATTCAGATTCACTTAGAAGGGCAGGGCCCCAGCCCCACTGCAGCAGGAGACCCAGTTGTCCTCTGTCCTTTGTTTTACTACCCTGATGGGGTGAGGCCACCCAGTGTCTCTGTTCTTGCAGGTGGGTGGGGTTTGCAAATGAAACTTTTTCATTATTATTTCTGTTCGGCTCATGTACCTACCACATCCGGAGGTGGTCAGGGTTTACTTTCGGCTCTGTAGTCTGGAATTCCTGCTCCTGGTACTCGGGGACCATAAGGGATGGCGGGAATTGATCTCGGTTGGCTGCATGCAAGGCAAGTTCCCTACTCACTTACTGTCTCTGGTCCCAGCTTTTGTGTTTTTTTTTCCCCTAGGTCAAGAATTTCTCCATCTTAAGGTCCACTTATAAAGCACCCCACACATGTAAATTTTCCCTGACTAGACAACCCCCAGCTGTTGTGAGTACTGGGGGTAAAGTTATGTTTTCCTTTTTTAAGAAAAATAGTTGATTTCCGGGGAGGGGGTATTGTTGGGGAAACTTTGTTCAGGGTGACTCCTGATGTGTATAATTCACTTAGAAAGGTCCAGAGCAATAGTACAGCAAGTAGGGTACTTTTCTTGCAAGCAGCCAACCCAGGTCTTTCTATGTCCAGTAATCCATATAGTCCCTGAGCCCCACTAGGACTGAACCCTGATCCCAGAGCTGCAATAATCCCTGAGCACTGCCAGTTGTGGTCCAAAATTGAAACATGTTCATGCACACACACATATACACACAAAGAGGATGTGAGAGCAATGACAGAGAGGAGTAGTATTCATGAGAAAACATGAATTTCTGCAGAATAGAAAAATACAGAAAAGGTGGCTTAATGATCTACTTTAAATGTTTCACTCTAGAATTTGTCTTTACCCTAAGTGTTTTAGGCTTGATCAGTAAATTTCCACTTTTGCTCCCCCCAGAGAAGGTTATAGTGCTCTGATGAGCACTCCTAATCTATCCTTAAATCATAAAGGCAAACCTTCAGGTGACTCTGGACTTTGTATCTGTAGTCATTTATTTGCATTTCTCTTTCCACTGTAACCAATATAATCAATAATCTATCACTATAGAGCAATGTTCTTTGCTTCAAAACAGAAAAACCGTTCATGCTAAGCTCTTAATATTTGTGAATTAATTGACTCTAAAATATAGTTATTTCTGACCATCCGTCATAATTACTTGACTCAGGCTTCAGTTCCCGTAGTCTCTAGCTCCAGAAAGCTGGATCCCAGCCAGTTTTAAACTTAGCTCCTGGACCCCAGAGAAGTAAGTTTTGGAATGTTTCTCTACTCTGTGTATCGATAATTTCAATTATTAATAAGAAGTAAACTTAATTGTTTAATATGTACGAGCAGGGAAAGAGAAAAGCAACACAGATGCATATGGCCCCTGAACGAGTTTCTCAGTATAGTCTCAGACAGAATGTGTCCTTGAGTTAATTCCTCCAAAGAATTGTCTCTGTTGAAACGCTTGACCTCTGTCAATGTTAAATCACAATACATGCAGTTCTGTGTACCTCAGACACCCTCAGATGTTCTACAAGTATGCTATTCGGTTCTGAATTAATGGTTGACTATGCACTATCAATTGGCCATCAGTTGTTTTGGTCCCTGTGTCTTTGTTTCTTTGGAGAGAAGAACACCCAACATGTTACCATCTGACCTACCAACTCACTATTCTTTACATCTGGTGACCTGGTCTGGGCACCTCAGAATTCACACTTGAGTAATTTTCATTGTTGTTGTTTTGTTTCATTAGTTACCTTTTGAAGTTGAAGTATTTTTGGTAAACACCTTTCATTGTCCTTGGCTTATTCCTGCCTGTGAACTCAGGGATCATTTCCTATAAGGGTCAGGGGCCCATATATATTCTATTATATTGAACCTGGGTGAGCCAAGTGCCAGGTGAATGTCTTACCCGCTATATTACCACTCCAGGCCCCAAGATATAATATTCATGGTTTAAAAGTAGATTCACTCTAGAAATTTCATTTGTTAGACACACGTAACATCATGGTTCATAGAAAATACCCTGGTTATTTGGATAGTTTTGTGATACAACACACTGTTTACATGGTTTTCAGTGTGATTCTTGCAAAATAGGAGCAAGTGCTGGATGAGGCTCATGCGCTGATTTGGGGATTAGAGTAAATCACTACCAGGATGGGTCCAGGTACAGAGGGTCAGAGCTGGGACAGTCTGGGGCCTACAGGTGCCCAGAAGTAACCTTGGTCCCTGGAAGCGAGTGCCTAGGCCCATGTCCCATTCACTCTGCAAGAGGGCAGCTGAAGTTTTGTTCACCCTGATTCCCTGTGGCTGCTCCCACAGCAGAGCCAATAACGGTGCCGTGGTCACTGGGGCATGCAGGAGCTGCTTCTGTGCGGGAGCTCCTGGCCTCAGAGTTAGTCTCTGGCCTTAGGGACCTTCCTGTGTCGTTCCCAGGGTAGAGTCCCGGGGCTCGGGCAGCGCTGCGGTTTCCTCCCCTGGAGACCTCAACTGCTCTTGTCCAGACAGGCAGCAGGGTCACAACCCACTTCTCTGTCCCCTGAGAGACAGGAACATCTGGCAGTGTCTCCCCATGGATGGTTTTGTGAGCCAGTGTCCAAACATCCGTCTGGTCACTACCTTTCTGGCTCCAATGTAGGGATTTCTGGTCAGGTTGGGGCCAGGGCTGGTTGTGCTCCTCTCTGGTGCCTACGACTCAGATCCTTGCAAGGAGCCTCCTGTTGTTCCACAGGAAAAACAGGCAGGAGATGGTGAGATGGCCTCTGCCACACCATCTTCAAGCAGGAGAGTGAGAAGATGACGCAGTGCAGTGACATGTAGCACAAGCTTCCCAGGCTGATAGACTCTCATTGTTTCAGGAAGGAGCCGAGGGATCCGGCTCCTGGCCTAATTGATCAGCTCTCTATTTGAAGCCACAGTTCTGTTTTTTTGTTGTTGTTGTTGATTTGAATGGGCCACATTAATGGTGCTCAAGGATCACTCCTTACAGGACTGGGGGACTGACCATATGGAGTACCAGGGGTCCAACGCCATTAGACTTATTTGTTTGTTTTTTTTGAAAGATGTTGAACGGGAGGGGCCATACCCAGTGATTCTCAGGTTATTTCTGGTTCTGTAAAAAGGATTTTCATATGCCAGTGCTCGAGGAACCATAAGGGACAGCAGCATTTTCTACATCTATTGATATTGCAAGTTTGTTTGCTCATCAATTTTAATCATAAAGTTTTATTAGCAGTTGGAGATTTTTCTCTTTAGTAAATTAAATACATACATACATACATACATACATACATACATACATACATAACCACCCCTCACTCTGGACTGCCAAGGTTCACCATTGTCTCAGTCGTTGCTCTGATTCTGGCTTGGCCCAGAGGCCCTATTTTGGAGGGGTTTATGGCAGAGATCAACCATAGTGTTGCCGAGAATCATTGCAAATCAAAAATCAGGCAATTCTTCATTCTTCCCACTTTTCTGTCTTATGCCTGACGGAGCTGTGGTCAGGCCCTACACCATAGTATGAGATGGAATTGCCTTACTCCTGTCCCCTGTGTATGTCAGTTCAGGACTTGGTGACCTTCCCCGATGTGGCCGTGAGCTTCACCCTGGAGGAATGGATGGGAGTCAGAATGCTAAATAAGGTTACAAGTGAGCCCCAATTTGCCGGAGTATCTCCCCAGTTGTGGGCCTTATTTATAATGAGTCCAACTTAATTTTTTTGCATTGTTTCATTTTGGGGTGCAGCTGGTGATGCACATGGTGACTCTAGGTTCTGCACTCAGGAATCACTGCTGGTTTCATCTTTGACATCCAATATGGTCCCCAGACATGGCCAGGAGTATTTCCTCAGCCCAGCACCATGAATAAACCCTATACATTGCTGTGTTTTACTTCTCTTTCCACACTTTTATCACATGTTCCAAGGAAAATTTCTTCTCCAGTGTCGAAAACGGCATGATGAGATTGGTGCCTTCTTGTCTTGGTCAGACCAATGATGTTGTACTTGGATCTTTCGCGATTGTACCATCAGCTCCTCGATGGATGCATCTGTTGCTAGCATACGTGCATTGAAGGTACAGACAATCATTTTTGTCTTCCTTCGTTGTGGCAGCCTAGATCGGCCTTGAGATTTTATCGGCATCTCCTTTCGCATCCGTCTCAATGCTGCCACATTGATGATGCCTTCAGGGTCTGGGGAATGAGACCTTTTGTAATTATTGGTTTTGGCATATCAAATACAGAACGGATAGCTTGCGAGGCTCTGCTCTGCGGGCGGAATACTCTCTTTAGCTTGCCAGGCTCTCCAAGAGGGATAGAGGCTTTTGGGGCAGCCTCTAATCACCCTTGTGGGTGTTCCCATGGTTCAAACCATATTTGAACCTTATCAAATATGGTATGGCAATTCTGGAAGATGAGTATTTAGTGTCTTATGATGTGTCACGAGGCCGCGCGGTCCGGAAAGCGTCCTGGAGTTTGGCGGCGGCTGGGTAGTGGAGGTAGTAGATATAGTAGAGGTCTGACGGTGGGGTATTTATCTGGCACCGCTAGGGGTAGGGTGGGTCTTCTGTGCTCAATACCATCCCTGGGTCTCTGGTGATTGGTGGAAGCAGACAGGGCAGGGTAGGGTGAGGCTCCTGATTTTAATCCCTTCATCACCTGTGGTTGGGGGGAGCAAGCAGAGAATCTCTGTCCCCGGGTCCATTGAGCCTGGGGTCCAAGGTCTCAGAGTTCTGCTTATCTTGTTCTGTGGGAGTTGTAATGGTTTTGCCTGACCAATGTCGCTGCCATCAGTACTCATCAGTACACTGGCTCAGCTCTTCACATGCTACCTGTCTGAATGCAAGGTTCTGTCCCAATGGAAAACCAGCAGGACTGTACTACTGTAAAAGAAGGGAGACATTCATGACATTGGCAACTATCACCCGATCTGCCTATTGTCTGTAATCTACAAGTTGTTCACTCGAGTCATCCTGAATAGGATTGGCAGAACACTAGATGACGGACAGTCATGCAAGCAAGCAGAGTTCCGCAAAGGATTCAGCAGTGCTCAGGCCAGATTAGTCTTTCTTAACCCTAGCATGGTACCAATCTAGTTATTACTCTTTGGATCATGACAGAGTTTATCCATGACCATGCTCTTAACTTATATGGCGCTTTGTTCTAGCCCATTTCAATGCCAGGGTACCTCACAGCTAGCCCTGGGTCCATCCGGTCCCTCATTGTAACACTGCCTTTGGGGTGCTAGGAGGCTTATATTAAGAAAGCAGATGCCAAGGTATGAAGCATTATTTGGAGTCAGTTAACTCCAAAGTTACAGAGTATTAACTATCTTCCTATGTGTATATGAAAAGGACATTGCTCTAAATCAACTATGCAAAGGACATAAGGAGAAGAGAAAAGCATTTTTTCACTCAGATTTCTGAGGATTCAGACCTTACAATTTAACAGAGTCTGATTAGAAGAAAAAGGTGACAGGCCAGATGGGAAAGCAAATCACAGAGAAGGAAGTTACAGAGAAACACAGAAGAATGGGATTGCCTCAGGAGCACTGTGGTAAACCTAAGCTCCCTGTGGCATGGGAAGAAGGACATATCAATGTTAAACCTAAAGTGTTTAGAGCTTTATTCCAATAAGCAGAGGAATGGGAGTGCCTCAGGAGCATTGTGATTGGTGTAATCCAATTAACCTTAAACTCCCTGCGACAAGGGAGAATGGACATACCAGTGTTAAACCTAAAATGTTTAGAACTATATTTCCAACAGAATAGTGTAGTAGTTGGGCTGGAGCGATAGCACAGTGGGTAGGGCGTTTGCCTTGCACGTGTCCCTTGAGGCTGCTCCTAGTTCGATTCCTCTGCCCCTCTCGGAGAGCCTGGCAAGCTACTGAGAGTATCTTGCCCGCACGGCAAAGCCTGGCAAGCTCCCCGTGGCATATTAGATATGCCAAACACAGTAACAACAAGTCGCACGATGGAGACATTATTGGGTATTCTTGAGCAAATCGATGAACAATGGGAAAACAGTGTGGTAGTGGGAAGATAGGGGAAGTTGAAGATAGGGGAGGTTGTGCTGCGTCCAGCCTTCTATACCATCCCAGAGCTGACTCTCGGAACCAAAGAGAAGATCGCCAGCACTAACAGGTCCTTTGAAGGCCCTTCACAGACATCCCAGGGACTTGGGATGTTGGGTCCCTACACCATCAAATCTCGAATGAACTCCAAAATTTGGTGTGTTTGTTCACACCAGCTTGCAGGCTGTTCTGCTAGGCAAAGCAGCAGCTTCTCAAGAGAAGCACAGTCTGTTGGTTAGAAAAAAGCACATCCTGATGCATCTGTCCTTTTCATAAGCACCCACAAAATTAAATTCACCAGACCCACATCCTGGTACCCTGTAAATTTATATAAGCATAGTGAGGCAAGCATAGTTACTGAAACAAAGAAAAGCGAATACACAAAGAAATCAGCTATTGATGTTTAGCATCTCACTTTGGGGGGACCCTAACCTATTGTGCCTATTTGCATTCTGTGATGATCTGGCACTCTAGTGGAATGGTTACAAGAAATTGAGTATGTTTATAGAATAACTCCGCTAAAATGTAAACTTGTAAACTAAAAAAAATTATATTCTTACTGTAACAAGCACCAAATCATCATAGCCAAACAATAGATCAATAGATCAGCATGTCTGAAAAAGAGGCTTTCTCCTGCACAACTACTGTACAGTTATTCTTGATCACTGGTTCAAATTTTGAAGTATTATAGCTTGATAATACTTAATAATAGCGGAATTCTCTGAGACCTTGGACTCCAGGCTCGGCGGACCCAGGGACAGAGTTTCTCTGCTTGCTCCTACCAACCACAGGTGACAAAGGGATTCTAATCAGGAGCTCCCTGTCTGCTCCACCAACAACCCAGGGATCGGATTGCACACAGAAGACCCACCCTACCCCTACTGTGACCAGATAAATATCCCACTGGCAGACATTACGGACACTACGTCCACTACCCAGCCGCCGCCACATTCCACGACGGTTTTCGGACGCTCACAGCCGCAAAGCGGCCGCGCGACACATCATAAGACACTAAATACCCATCTTACGGAATTGTCGTACCATATTTTATAAGGTTCAAATATGGTTACACCTACAAGGGCGATTAGAGGTCGCTCCAAAAGCCTCTATCCCTCTCGGAAAGACTGGCATGCTACCAAGAGTATTCCGCCCGCACGGAAGAGCCTGGCAAGCTATCTGTTGTGTATTCGATATGCCAAAACCAGTAACTACAACTGGTCTCATTCACCTGACCCTGAAGGCTTCACCGATATGGCAGCACTGAGAAGGATGAGAAAGGAGAGGCCGATAAAATCTCAAGGCCGTACTAAGCTGCCACAACGAAGGAAGAAAAAAATGATCGTCTGTACTTTCAATGCACGTACACTAGCATCAGATGCATCCATCAAGGACCTGATGGTACAAGCGTGAATGATCAAGTGTGGCATCATTGGTCTGACCGAGACAAGAAGGCAAGAATCTCACCATGCTGTTTTCGACACTGGAGAAGAATTTTTCCTCGGAACATGCGATAAAAGAGGTGTCGGAGGCATCGGTGTCCTTGTCAACACAAACTTGACCGTGAGCATTGATTTATTCGAATGTCTAACAATCCGAATCGGACGTTTACATTTGAATAGATGTGGCTCGCTGCCGGCAGTTTATATCTTCGTTGTCTATGCACCAACATCTCATTATGGTAAAGGTAAAGGTAAAGGCCCTCCCGTTGTTCATTGATTTGCTCGAGCGGGCCCAGTAACGTCTCCATTGGAGACTTTGTTGTTACTGTGTTTGGCATATAGAATACGTCACGGGGAGCTTGCCAGGCTCTGCCGTGCGGGCGAGATACTCTCGGTAGCTTGCCGGGCTTTCCGAGAGGGGCAGAGGAATCGAACTCGGGCCGGCCATGTTGGCTGCACACAAGGCAAACGCCCTACCGCTGTGCTATTGAGAAGTTCTACATGGAGCTGGAGAAGTTCTATAAAGAAGACCACACCTTCTTACAAGATCATTGTGGGTGATTTTAATGCCAAGATAGGACCGAGAAGATCAGCTGAAGAATTTCACATCGGGACCCATGGCCTAGAATGGAACGAACAGGGTCAGAGACTGTCTGAGTTCATCATGTCGACCAAGACCATCCATGGTAACTCACAGTTCCAGAAGGCAGAATCTAAATGTTGGACACGGCAGTCTCCCGGTGGATGATTCCACAACAAAATAGACCACATCATATTCAATCGACGGTTTTGCCTCACCGATGTCTCTGTTGTCCCAAAATTCCAAAAGGGATCGGACCACCGTCTCCTTCATGCAAAATTCTACTTCACAGAGCAGGGAGAAAGGGCTGCAAAGTTTAAAAAGAGAACTCCCAGAATGACCATCAACTGGGAGCTCTTTGGCACTACTGCGGCAACTTGGGAAGATGACATTGTTGACAACATTGACAAGGAATACGATCGACTGGTACAGCATCTCCATGAATGTGCGAGGAACACCAAGAGAGAGATAGCCACAAAAAAAAAGCCTGTCTTCAAAAACTCTTAAGCTTATTCGCCTGCGTGGTTTGGCACATGCCTCAGGCAACTGCAAGTTAACGTCCGAGCTCGCAAAACAGTGCAGAGATGCGATCAAGGAAGACCTCAAAGAGAGAAGAGCAGAAGTGCTGGTAGATGCAGCAGAAGCCGGGAAAAGTATTCGTAACGCCCGCCTGTCCTTTGCCAACTACAATACCAAGATGACTGCCCTCCGACGTCCTGATGTATCCATCACATCCCCCAGAAGGGCAATGGAGAAGATTATCCATGACTTCTACTCAAATCTCTTCGATAGCCATGTCCACTTGCCAACATACCAAATTCCACAGGATGGATATGTCGTTCCCAACGTTCTCCCTTCCGAAATCTGACATGCCATTTCATCGGTAAAGAAACGAACAGCACCCGGCCCAGACAAGGTCAGACCTGAACACCTGAAGAACCTGCCGTCAGTACTCATCAATACACTGCCTCGGCTCTTCACACGCTACTTGTCTGAATGCAAGCTTCCGTCCCAATGGAAAACCTGCAGGACCGTACTACTGTTCAAGAAGGGAGACATCCATGACATTGGCAACCATCGCCCGATGTGCCTATTGTCTGTCATCTACAATTTGTTCACTTGAGTCATCCTAAATAGGATTGGCAGAACACTAGACGAAGGACAACCATGTGAGCAAGCCGGGATCCGCAAAGGATTCAGCACCATTGACCATATCCACACGATAACCAAGCTCATTGAGGTTTCTCGGGAGTTCAAGATGCCGCTCTGTTTAACGTTCATTGATTTAAAGAAGGCCTTTGATTCTTTTGAGACAGAAGCGGTCATTGAAGCCCAAGCCAATCAGGGCATTCAAACCCAATACATAAATATCCTCCGCGAGCTGTATTGCAGATTCACTACCAGGATCTAACCATTCTACAAAGAAGTGATCATTGATGTCAAGAGAGGGTTTCGGCAGGGTGATACCATTTCACCGAAACTCTTCAGTGCCACCCTTGAGAACATCATGCGATGACTGGAATGGGAAGGAATGGGAGTGAAGATAGATGGTCGGCAACTACACGAACTCCGCTTTGCTGATGACATTGTTTTAATAACATCAAACATCAGCCAATTGGCACAAATGCTGGCCGACTTTGACTGTGAGTGTGGAAAGGTAGGACTACAGCTGAATCTTACGAAGACAATGTTTATAAGAAACAGCCTCGTTCCTGATGCCCCATTTGCTCTCAACGGAACAACCATCTCCGAATGCAACAGCTATGTGTACCTAGGTCGAGATGTCAACATGACAAATGACCTGGCACCCGAGCTGCGCAGGAGGAAGAGAGCAGCTTGGAATGCCTTCAAGAACGTCGAAGAAATAGCTAAGAGGACAAAGAACCTCCGACTCCGGGCACATCTCTTTGATTCCACTGTTCTTCCTGCATTAACATATGCCTCAGAGACCTAGGCCCTAAGCAAACAAGATGAGAACGCTATTCAGGTCTCTCAAAGAAGAATTGAAAGAGCTATGCTTGGAATATCACGTTTCACTCAAATGAGAGAAAGAATCTGGAGTTCTGACATCCATCGACGATCAAGAATCAGGGATGCTGTCTCATTTGCCAAGGTGTCAAAAATCAGATGGGCTGGTCACGTAATGAGATTTAAAGACGACCGCTGGACTAGAGCTATTACCGACTGGATCCCACGGGATATCAAGAGACCGCGTGGCCACCCACCTACCAGATGATCAGACTTCTTCATCAAGATCATGAACGATCAGTTTGAGGTTCTTCATGTTCCCAGAGCGAACAGATGCCATTGGGCTACACTAGCACGCGACAGGGACAAATGGAGATGTTAATGGCGCCCACTCGAGCAAATCGACGACTAACCGGAAGTTAAGTGATTAAGTGATAGCTTAATAAATCATCAAGTACTAAAATATTAAAAGACTATTTAGCTGCACAGCAGTTAAGGGACTTTCTGTTCATTTGCCTGATGCATTTAGAATCACTGCTATGTAGACTTTAAGCACTGTTTGAAGAGTTGCTGCGTATAGCTCTCAAGGAATAACTGCAGAGCTCCCTTTGCTCTGAACACACACAAATACAGACACAGGAATCTTTGCACACACAAATGTCTTCCCAGTCATCACCAGTCCCTGAGTCCCCTTCTGGGCTACCCCTGCCCCTTTCTGAGCCACGTGATTCACTTAGTTTCTAGTTCTCTCCTATCATTGTGAAAAAAAACAATTGAAGCTACTCAAGACCTGGACTTTCAGTGCGATATAAACATGGGGACTCAGAAAGAAGGTCTGGGTGGCTGTTTGCAAAGTGTGAATTTTGTTTCCTTCGTCAAAACGACTTCTGATCGACATGCTACCTGTCCAGTCCTTCAATCTCCATCTATCCCAGACCTGGCAAACATCAGATGTCCTGATCACCTGATCCTATTCCAGAAACGGGGAAAAATGAACCTTTCTGCCCAGGCGGGCTGGAGCGATAGCACAGCGGGTAGGGCATTCGCCCCTCTCGGAGAGCCCGCCCGGCAAGCTACCGAGAGTATTCGATATGCCAGACACAGTAACAACAAAGTCTCCAATGGAGATGTTACTGGGCCCGCTCGAGCAAATCGACGATCAACGGGAGGGCATTTACCTTTACCTTTATCTGACCAGGCAAGTACCTGGTCAGGAATATTTGAAGCCTGGCCCTTTAAGGCTCTGAGCGCACTTTCCTTGATGTCACAGCATCGCGATCCTCTTTCCCTTCCTGTCTTGGAAGTGGGGGTGTAAGTGCTGGCGGCCGGCTTTGGTGCGGAAGGTGGGGAGCTGGTGAGGGGGCACCCAGGGGGGCAGGGGGGTCCGGGAAGGTCGGTTTCCCGCCGGCTGCCGGAGTGGTCGCTCTGAGTGCCTGAACTTCCCCGTTCTCCGCCTTGTGGGAGGCGGGGGTCGCTCCGTGGCTGTGGCCCGGGGTCGCGGCCCCTCACCAGGGATGCACTGAGAGCTGCTGCCGAAAGCAGCAGCTTTTAAATCTTATTTAAAAATTGATTTTGAGGGAAAGAAGGTTGTTTTTACTGAGGAGAACTTAGAAAGATGCACAAGGGGGGAACGCAGCCAATCCCGGCCCCCCACAGCGTCCAGGGACCAGCCTGGAGTGAGCCCAGAGCCTGGTGCCAGTGATGGGGTGGGTGGGGGGAAGGGCAGGGCACATGTATGTGCTTGGGGCTCAAAAGCATTTGACAGAGCCTTTGCTTTTCACTTGTTCCTTTTGCATTCAGTGGCTTCTGGGAGTACAGGGAGGTGGGGATCTTCTCTTTACTTTTTCTTTCTTTTTTAAATTTTGCTTTTTGGGTTCACGCCCAGCGATGCACGTGGGTTTCTCCTGGCTCTCCCTTCAACAAGCACTCCTAGTGGTGCCAGGAACCATGAGGGATGCCTAGAATTAAACCCAGGTTGTCTGCCTTCAAAACAAATGCTCATTTGTCTATGCTATCACTCAGCCTCCAAAATGCAGAGATTTAAGACAACTCAGGGCTGGAAGGAGGGGGATCAGCAGGGGGTGCATCAGGGCTGTGCTATGCCAGATGCAATAGATTTTAAATGTATGTCTCACTCTTCAGGGTGGTCAGTAGTATAGTCAGGAGGGCGTTTGTCTTTCTTACAGTGACCAGGGTTATCCCCGACATGCCATAGGGTCCCCTGAGAATCACTAGGTATAGCCGCAACACTCCCACTTCAGAATTTGACTTGACACATGAGCATTCTTTGAACTTCTTTTTGGGTGTTGGGGTATTTCTCCTGTCTTTTCCCCCCTGTTTGCTACAAACTTGGAGATAATCAGAGACTCTCCCCCTCCACGTCCGTGTGTCTGGGATGCAGGGGGGGGCATGCCATGTCCCCCAAAGGTAAAGCAGGTGCTTAGCCCTGAGCTCCTCTCCCTGGGTCTACCTCACTACTTGGGGAACAGATGAGGTGAGATTTAGGACCATACCTGGCAGTGCTTGAGGTCTGTGCCCTGCTCAGGAGACTAGTGGATAAGAGGTATCAGGGAAGGCCCTCTGGAATTTCAGTTGGCCAGCATCTGCTTCAGTCTGGTGTGTTCTCTCCTAACCCTCTGTTCATACCTTAATTGGAAGTTCTTAGATATGAACATTCTTGAGTCCTTTGAACAAGAGGTTGTTAGGAAGAAAGTAAGTATTTGCAGGCTCTGAGCAAAATTATGTACTTTAATTTCATTTGGGATAAATGCAATTTTTCTTTTTTTTTCCGCATTTTGGGTCACACTGGCGATACTCAAGGGTTGTTATTCCTGGCTCTGCTCTCAGCCTCTGCACTCAGGAATCACTCCTGGCGGTGCTCGGGGATCCATATGGGATGCCAGGGACCAAACCCAGGTCAGCCATGTGCAAATCAAATTCCCTCCCCGCTGTACTGTCACTCCAGCCCCAAGTGTAATTTTTCATCCTCTTCTTCTTTTATAAAATCACGTATGCATAGGAGTAAAATCATACAGTCTGAAAACCGTGGGGCTGAAGCAATAGCACAGTGGGTAGGGCATTTGCATTGCACGCAGCCAACCTGGGTTCGATTTCCACCATCCCATATGGTCCCCTGAGCACCAACCGGGGTAAGTCCTGAGTGCAGAGCCAGGATTAAGCCCTGCGCTTAGCCAGGTGTGACCCAAAAATCAAAAAACAAACGCAAAAAAACTAACAAAAATATATAGTCTGAAAACCTGGCCTGTAAGCTCTGAGCACTTCTGGGTGTGGTCCCAAAACAAAACAAAAAACTCAAATGACTGACCCTTGCGAATATCTTACTAGATTTCACATCTCTGCTGTTGGCAGATAAATTCCTCATTAACTTTATTTGGGCAGGACGGGGATTGGTTGTGCAGGATGTGAAGTTGAGTCTGCCGCATGCATGACAAGTGCCCTGCCATTCACTGTGTGCTCTTTCTGGCCCCTGCAAACCTTTGAAATTGCAATTTGTACTTCTGGCTCAGGTTTGCACCAGGAGGACCCAGGTGCCAGCAGCCCTACCTGGACCTCTACCAGCTGGGCTTCATCTCCGTTTCCTGTCTGTATCCTTCTTATAAGGTTCACAGTACTTATAGAAACTTTAAATTCCTGGGGTCAGTGATAAGCCAGGAGTGCAGGCCCTGGCCTAGCAAGCAGCCTACGACACGGTACAATGTACTGCACAACGCAGGATTCCTTAGGCACCACCTGGGTTAGCCCAAAGATCTGCCACCTTTGGCTCCAAAACCCAAGTCTGACCTGCATTCACCAAAACTGGCTGGTGGAGGTTCACTCATGAACAAAAACTTTTTTTTTCTGGTCATATCCTGTGGTTGCTGATTTTGGTACCCAGTGTGGTGCCAGGGACTGAGCCCAGGTCAGCTGTGTACAAGGCCCATACCCTACCAGACTGTAGTTCTGGCACCTAAATTTATTTTTGGTTGGCCACACCTGGCGGAGTTTACCCCTGGCTCTGTTGTCATTGATCGCTTTAGGTTTGGGGATCCTGTGGGATGATGGGGATTGAACCCTCCTCAGCTGTGTGCCAGACAAGCACCTTGTGATCTGTGCTATCTCTGTAGCCATCATAAAAATGCTTCTTTGCTGGGTAAAGTCCAGAAAATTGTGTTCTTTATTCTGATTAATTACACAATTCACTTTTTATTTGTGTGTTTTTATTTTGCGGCCACCGCCAGCAGTACTCTGGGTACTGGAGTAACCTGACTCTGCACTCAGGAGTCCGTCCAGGTGGGCTTGGGGCATCCAATGGGATGTGGGGAATTAAACCAGAGTCAGCTGCATTCAAGGCAAGTGCCCTCCCGAATATGCTGTTGCTCTGGCCCGGGGGCTAATTCTTCTCTGTTGCAGTATATTTTTAGATATCATAACATTTTCAATTCAAGGGGAACTATGACCCGTGAGATAGGAGAACAGGTCAGCTGCTTGCCCTGCCCTCCCTGAGAGCAATTTCAGACTCCAAAGCAGAAACTTCTGGTCAGGACTCTGGGGTTTGTGCGCCTCTCTCATGCTCACTGATCTTTGCATGGAGCTTCCTGCTGATTGTTGGGAATTAGAGGTGGGAGATGATGATGCTGTGCCATCTGACCCACCGTCCACAGGAAGGAGGAAAGTGACAAATGATATGATGCAGTTACTGGAGTGCATAGGCTTTCAGGGCTGACTGTCTCTAGAGTTGTTTCAGGAAGGAGCACTGGCTCTACTTGTGTAAACTCATGAAAGGGGCATTCCACACTGTGGCGGTGGCTCAATCTCTCCCGCCGCTGGCGTTCAGTAGTCTCACCCTTCTTCCCCCACCCTTGGGAGGTCGATGGCGATGGGCAGGCAAAGGAAGGAACGAGGGCCAGACTGGTTGGTCTTAGTCACAGTTTATTCCAATCCTCTCTCCATCCACACCAGTCTCTCTTCTCCACCTCTGCCTCCGCTTCTTCCTCCTCCATGCTACTTCATTCTCCTTCTCCATCCCCCTTCATCCTCCTTCTCTGGAGTCTGGATTCTGATCCCTCTTTCTCTTCCTTCTGCTCCCCTTCTCCTTCCTTCTGACCCCCAAACCCACTCTTCCAGTACAGTTAAATCCCAAAGCATGAGGGGTTGGGGTAATCATTACACATAGGTGTAATCACAATCAATAGGGGTAGAATTTTTTCCCTCTTTCCCTGGGGACATCCACTCCTAGGACAGATCCTCATTATCAGATCAATCCACCCTAGAACAGATTCTCCTGGGTGTGTTTCTCCTCTCCTTGTCTAGCAAACATATAAGCATATATAATATAAATCATTTTGTATGGATACAGTAAGAAATATCTTAAACTTATAGAATTGCCTTCCTAGGGCCATCTCGATCTCGGACTGCTGTGCTCAGGCCAGATAGTCTTTCCCACCCCTAGCAGGATCCTAGGCTCACCATTACTTTTGGATCAATCACAATCAGAACAATCACAACCATCCTATTTTTTGTTGATTGCCTCGAGCAGTCCCCAGTAATGTCTCCTTCGTCCTAGCCCTGAGATTTTTGAAAAAAGTGCCCTATTCAAGGCTCTTTCAGAGTTAGGAGAATGAGACCCTTCATTGTTACTGGTATTTGGCATATTGGGTACGCCACAGGGAGTTTGCCAGACTCTGCCGTGTGGGCAGGTTACATTCAGTAGCCTGCCAGTTTTGGATCATGACGGCATTTGCCTATGATCGAACTCTTATAGTTAAGAATCGTGGCACGAGCATTCAGCCGAAGAGAAGGACTACATGGAGGGCGGGATCCACAGATCCCAAAGGAAAAAAAAAAAAACAGGTTCCAAAAAGAGCAGAGATCATCAGGAAGTCCCAGATGGGGTAGGTACCGCATCCCGCCTCCCCCAGATGGAACCCCGGTGACCAGAAGCCTCTACAAGCACAGCTCGAGTATGCGGGAACCAGGACTTTTCCTCAAATCTGCCGGGACTACAACTCCCAGGTAACCTCAGATTCCGGAAGTCACGCCCACAGCCCACACCCCAGCGCCATCTTTACAGCATTCAGCTGAAGAGAAGGACTAAATGGAGGGCGGGATCTACAGATCCCGAAGGAAAAAAAAACAACAGGTTCCAAAAAGAGCTGAGATCATCGGGAAGTCCCAGATGGGGTAGGTACCGCATCCCGCCTCCCCCAGATGGAACCCCGGTGACCAGAAGCCTCTACAAGCCCAGCTCGAGTATGCAGGAACTAGGACTTTTCCTCAAAACGGCCGCGCGACATCTCTCTATATACAAAGTGAACCATGGGAAGTAAACCACCCAACGTTTCTCTCTGAAAATCATAGTTAAGTTTGGAGCATGGCCACAGCCCCAGAAACACAAGGACTTAATGCATAACCCAGCAGCTTGGAGCAGAAAAGTGATCGGGCTATGTGTTAATCCAGGCCATCATGTCTGTCCGGAGGGGAAAGGGTGTTGGTCCCTTCCGCCCTCCTCCCTCTGGAAAGAAAGATGGCGGCCACATGGGAGCCTTGTGGACAGCAGGTATGAGCCGGGGGTGTGGGGGCGACTAAAACCTCATGGGAAGGGGGGTGTTCCAGTTCGTCCTTCACGCCCTACCGAGGTCAACAGTTGCCCCCCACGAGCGGCTCTCCAGCACGGCCACAGCCCCAGAAGCACAAGAACTTAATGCAGAACCCAGAAGCTTGGAGCAGAAAAGTGAAAGGACTATGCGTTAATCCAGGCCATCATGTCTGCCCGGAGGGGAAAGGGTGTTGGTCCCTTCAGCCCTCCTCCCTCTGGAAAGAAAGATGGCGGCCACATGGGAGCCTTGTGGACAGCAGGTATGAGCCGGGGGTGTGGGGGCGACTAAAACCTCATGAGAAGGGTGGCGTTCCGGTCCGTCCTTCACACCCTACCGAGGTCACCAGTTGACCCCCGCAAGCAGCTCTCCAGCATGGCCACGGCCCCAGAAGCACAAGGACTTAATGCAGAACCCTGCAGCTTGGAGCAGAAAAGTGAACGGACTATGCGTTAATCCGGGCCATCATGTCTGTCCAGAGGGGAAAGGGTGTTGCCCCAGTCGCCTTCTCCTCTCTGGTTAGAAAGATGGCAGCCGCATGGGAGCCTTGTGGACAGCAGGTATGAGCCGGGGGAGTGGGGGTGACTAAAACCTCATGGGAAGGGGGGCGTTTCGGTCCGCCCTTCATGCCCTACCGAGGCCACCAGTTGCCCCCCACTAGCGGCTCTCCAGCACGGCCACGACTCCAGAGCACAGAATCCAATTTCTAAACTATCTGACTTTCAGTAGAAATACTTCCAGGGTCAATAAGTAAAATAGCAGAAATCCAAAACCAACATTTAATTCTTGAATCCAGCTGTAGAAAGCAAATCACTTCACAATGCTTTTTCAGCATGTCTGATTTGGGTGGGAGGATAAACTCTAAATAATAGTGGTGAATCTTTTATTGAAACAATGAACCTAATCAGGGCAGATAGAGTGTTAACTAGAATTCATCTGCCCCACAGGGACTGGGAGGGATGGGGGGTGGGGTTTTATTGGGGTTCTTCATGGTAAAAAATGAGTATTGGTAAAGGGAAATGTGTTTGATATTTGCATGACTGAGACCTAAACCTGAAAGCTTTGTAACCTTTTCCACGGTGATTCAATAAATAAATAAATAAAAAAGAAAAAAAAAAAGAATTGTGGCACTTTGGCCTGGCCCATTTCGATGCCAGGGTAGCTCACGGCTTGCACTGGGTCCATTCAGTCCCTCGTCGGGACCCTGTTTTTGGGGTTTTAGGAACTAAGGGCAACTGAGGCTTAAGTCGAGGAAGCAGATGCCCAGGAGTGAATAATATTCAAAGCCAATCAAATCCTAAGTTACAAAGCATAATGTTAATGGTCTTCCTGTATCTATACAAAAAGGGCATTACTTTAAAATAAACTGTTCATAAGGCATAAGGAGAGGAGAAAGGCAATATTTCACTCATAAAATCATGGATTTCTGAGGAATCTGACCTTACAAATTAACAGAGTCTGATTAGGGGGAAAGCTGATTGATTGGGTGGGGAGGAGAGCATAGGGAAGACTGTTTACAGATAAACACAATGGAATGGAAGTGCCTCAGGAGCACTGTGATGGGTGTAACCAGATAAACCTAAGCTTTTTGTGGAAGAAGGACAAAGCAAAGTCATCCTACACTACGGTTTTTTTTTTCTTTTTGGGTCACACAGGAGTTACTCCTGATTCATACTCGCAGGAATTACTCCTGGCGGTGCTCAGGGGACCATATGGGTCGCTGGGAATCAACCTAGGTCGGCTGCATGCAAGGCAAATGCCCCACCCGCTGTGCTATTGCTCCAGCCCCAGGCTGTACTGTTTTTAAGACTGCTTTTGTACTTGTTTATTTGTTTTGTTGTATTTGGGTTTGGATCATACTCCACTGAGGAGTAGTCCAGCTCAGTGCTCAAGATTCACCCCTGCCAGGTCTCATACTCTGTGTGGTACCTCAGATCCAAGACTGACTTCTTTAGCTTTGTTCTGTTTGGCAAGGTTGGGGACCACACCTATTGATCTTGGGGTTTCTTCTTGCTCTGTGCTCCAGCATTTCCCTGGCAGTGCTTTAGGGACCATATGGGACGCAAGGTTTAGGACCAGCCCTAATCGCTCTTCTTTCTGATTTATTTTTGTGCCACAGTGGAGGTGCTCAGGGCTTCCTCTTGCTCTCTGCTCTGGATTCATCCCTAAGAGGCATTGGAGCCCCCGGGCCACATGGCCCCATATGTGCCCTATCAGCCACAGTGATTAAGGAACCAGGACATGCGTTTCCTCTGTTTTGTCCTTTCCGCTCTGGAGAGCCTCATCTGCTCAGTCACACAGTCTCATGTTCACTCGCTGCTTTGTGTGCGGTTCTGGGCATGTGCCAGTACCAGGGAGATGGAACAGAGGATCTTTGGGTCTGGCAGAAGTGTTGGGGGTCAGGTCACTTTTGCCTGCTTTGAGAGGAATTTGGGGCAGCCCTGAAGTTGAGTTCATAGTCCCCTAGGCACAAATGTCCACACACAACTTTGAGTTGCTTGCTGGGCATTGAGTGTCCCCTTCTCACCCCTAGTGATTATGGGCCCTGGGGGTCGGGTTTTTTTGTGTTCAGTGTTTTGGTCCAAGCCCATCATTGCTTTTTTAAGAATTTTTTTAAATTTTACATTATTTTTAAAAAGTAATAGTTCACAATATTTGATTACATCTAATATTCCAGCCCCAATTCCACCACCATTACACCTTCCCACCACCATATTTTGGAAGTTTCCATCCTGTACCCCAAGCCCTGCCCCAAAGCAGAAAAGAAATAATTTATTTTGTATTGTTTCTTACGAATAAACCACTGAAAATGCGCAAAAAACCTTTCATTAGAGGAGAGTGTGTAAAGATTGTTGTATTTCCCCCAGAGGCCATTAAGCCTTTTTATAAGCTATTACTAATATGTTGTTAAGACTTGAGTCTTGTGTGCTTCTCTCTCTCTCACACACACACACACACACACACACATATATATCTGTAAAACTATAGTTCCCTCTAAGATTGGTTGCCTTCTACTTTAAAACCACTTCAAATTTGGTACGCTACTCTTGGAGTATGAGTGGTGTGAGGTATGAAATGTCGTGTTTGCGGCGTGCAAGGCAAGCACCCAAACCACTAGCCTGATACTCTCAGTTTAACATCATGTTTCTGTAACTGCCTCCTGGGGTTTTCCTTGTAGCTGAGAGTCCACTTTTTGTGTGTTGTCAAGGGGTAGAGCGTTGGCCGGACTGTGCTCTCTGATATTCTTACCAGCCTTTGCTCCTGTTTCATGACTCCAGCTCTCTGGGTTTCTACTAGGCAAGTTCGTCTCTGAATCCCCAAGGCTAGCTTCAGAGTCGTTGCTCTCAGCCCCAGCTTGATTAATTACTTCCCCAAGATACTCATTGTCTCATACCCCACCAGCTACCTACCTGCAGAGTTTGATTTCTTTTGACCTGAGAACTCTCATGGCATAGAGCAATAATTGGAATCTTCTCTGGTGTTCTAGGTGGAAGCAGCCAGCCCTGGTGGAATGTCTCTTTCTGCACACTGTGATAAGGCTTAAGTGAGCAGTTTTGCCCTCATCCCCATGGGAATGCTCAGACAGGTCCATTGTCTTCTGAGGGTGATGAAAATGACGAGAGTGTGCTCGTTCTGACAAAGTCTTCCCCTAGGAAAAAATCCTTGGCTGTTCAGCTCAGTCAGCGGACACAACCCCTCCATAGTGGGGCAGCCTCTGGTCTGTGGGAGAGGAATACTGCTTATAATGTGTCTCTCACACTGACAGGCCCACAGGAAGTCATTGTGAACTGAACCTGTCCACGTGTAAGGAATGTGGGGGAGCCTTCACATGTACTCAGCACCATCACATCCCTTTAGAAACCCACAGTGCTCAGAATTCCCAGGAATGTCAGCACTGAGGACAAACTCTGGAGTCTAGTGTCACCCCAGTGGGATTATGTGAATATCCACACATGAGAGAAACCGCTTAAGTGTAAGGACTGTGGGAAGATTATTATTATTATTATTATTATTCACAGGAGATTTCATACTGGGGAGTCCATATGCCTGTAAGGAACATGTCGAGGCCTTTATCTGACTCATACACCTTAGTATGCACAGGAAAAGTCACACTGGAGAGAAACCATATGCTTGTATGGAGTGGGAAGTCTTCGCTTGTTCCACAAGCCTGAGTGCACAGGAAAACGTACACTGGAGAGATAACTTATATGTGTGAGCAATGTGGGAAGGCCTTTGCTTATCCCTGAAGTCTTCGTTTTCACAGAATTCGTATCGGAGAAAACCCTTATATATGTGAGGTAGTTGTGAAGACCTTTCATTTCTTCTCAGTTTCTTTCTGAGCATAGGGAAGTTCATACAGGAATGAAACATTATTCCATTATTCATGTCACGACTGTGGGAGGGTCTTCACTTTCTTTTTTTTTTCCTTTTTGGGTCATTCCTGTCTCTATGCTCAGGATTTACTCCTGGTGGTTTTCAGGGGACCATATGGGATGCTGGGAGTCGAACACGGGTCAGTTACCTGCAAGGAAAATGCCGTACCCGCTGTGCTATCGCTCCAGCCCGAGTCTTCGCTTTATACTCAAACTTTTTAGTCCATAAGAAAACCCACTCTACAGTGAATCCATATATATGTAAGGAGTGTGGCAAGGCCTTTGCTTATTCTGCAAGCCTTTTGAGGCACAGAAAATTTCGTAGTGGAGACAGACCTTATGTTTGTAAAGACTTTGGCAATGCCTTCACTTCTGCTTAACTCCTTATTGAACATAGGAAAATTCATACTTGAAAAAGCACATATTAGTGTGGGAAAATCTTAACTCAATCCATAAGCTTTGCTTTGTGTAAAAGACATTTATCCAGAATTGAGGCCTTTCATATGTAAGGTCTGCAGGATAATTTTCAATCAATTAGTATAACTTTCTGAACAGGAAAATTCACATTGGAGAGAAACCTCATAAGTGTAAGGAATGCGGGAAGGTCTTCAGTTTGTCCTCAGCCCTTCCTACGCATATGAAAAGTCATTTTAAAGTAAAACCTTATGTATGCCAGATATGTGGAAAGAAAAGGCCTTTACTGGATCTGCAGGCCTTACTATGCATAGGAGAAACTGGGGAGAAACTACATATATATATATATGTATATGTATTTATATGCATATGTATTTACATATATATATACGCACACACATATGTAAGAACATGGGAAATCCATCATCTGTCATTTAAAGGCACTTGCAGCCTTTTAAGGCATAAGAGAATTAATACTGCAAAAAAATCTGTGGGTAAGGAATATAGGAAGGCTGTCGTGTTCCCCTCAAGCTTTAGTAAATATAACAGTTATGTTGGATCAATCAATTCCCTAATAACAATGGCCAGGGTCAGAACATGGCCCTTCGGTAAAACAATTTTAGTTTCGACAAGTGGGTGGGGGATTGCTGCAAAAGTACAGTCCGGAAGGAAATAATCCTGGTGCGTGTGAAAACTTCCTGTGACATTAGTACCATAAGGGAAAGGTACTTGCTGATTATCACGTGGACCATGGCTATGACAGAGTCCTGGCAGTTGAACTTCACATTCTGTTAACTGGTAAATAATGAGTCTTAGTGATAGAGCAAGGTGGATGGAATTAAATTTAACGTAAGTAGGTGGGGGTTATAGGATGGGAGATGCATGCTGAAAGTAGACTCTAGACCGAACACAATTGCCACTCAGTGCCTCTTTTGCAAACCACAGCACCCAAAAGGATAGAGCGAACAAAAGGGAATGCCCTGCCACAGAGGCAGGGTGGGATGGGGGCTTGGGGGGTGGGGGGGATACTGGGATTAGTGGTGGTCAAGAATGGGCACTGGTGGAAGGATGGGTACTCGATCATTGTATAACTGAAACCCAGGCACAAAACTTTGTAAGTCTACAACTGTACCTCATGGTGTTTCACTAATAAAAATTAAAAAAAAATAGGTGGGGGCTGGAGTAATAGCACAGTGGTAGGGTGTTTGCCTTGCACGTGGCCAACCCGGGTTCAATTCCCAGCATCACATATGATGCCCTGAGCAACACCAAGGGTAATTCCTGAGTGCAAAGCCAGGAATAACCCCTGTGCAATGTCAGGTGTGACACAAAAAGCAATAAAAATATTAAATAAATAGGTACAAAAATTGCATTTTGCTGGGTATTGTCAAGGCACACCATGGTTTCATTCGTCGCTGTGACTCTGGCTTGGCTCAGACGTCCTGGTTTGCAGGGGATCATGGCAGAGATTAACCACGATGCTGCGGAGAACATTTTGACTCGGATAGACAGCCAAACCTTCATTCTTCAGGCCCTTCTGTGTTATATTTCAGGGAGCCACATCCCGCTATGCTGTCCATATATGGTGTCCAAGTCAACCGTGTGCAAGGAAGCACTTTACTTGCTGTAGCATATCTGTACTCCTTGTATTTAGGTTTCCATTAGATTTACACAAAAGTTGAGGATAAATGTTTTGAGATTTTTACTTTGAAAGCAATAAAATCCTAACAATCCAATATTCACCAGAATGTTAAACACCATGTACATATGTGCAAAAGGCCAACTCAGGCTGCAGAGTGACCAGTGTGGTTTGCTGCCTGTTAGCCGCTCCTTTCTGGAGGTTTGTCTATATGCTGTGTTTTATATACTTTTGTTTTGGGGGAAACCTGACAGTTCTTAAGAGTTACTCCTTATGGTTCCCATTGCCACCATTGGGGAATGTCTGGGACTGAATTCAGGTTGACGGAGTTCAAGGCAGGTGCCCAACCCACAGCTCTACCCTTCTGGCCACGTACTATCTTTTTTTCTTTTTGGGTCATACCCGGTGATGCATAAGGGTGACTTCTGGCTCTGCAATCAGGAATTACTCCTGGTGGTGCTCAGGGGACCATATGGGACGCTGGGAATTGAACCCAAGTCAGCCGCATGCAAGGCAAACGCCCTACCTACTATGTTGTCACTCTAGCCCTGGCCACATACTCTTGGTTTGAAATCTTGTGTCTGAAACTGCCTCCTAGGGTTTTCCTTGTAGGCAAGTGTCCACTGCTCTTGTGTTGTTAAGGGGTAGAAGCTTTTGCTTCTGTTCCAGTGTCTCTCTGGCTCTCAGGGTTGTTACTAGATCAGTTCCTCTCTGCATCTCCAGGGCTGGCTACAGAGTCACTGCTAATACAGGATTGGGGGACTTCTCCTTCGTCCAGATCTCCACTTTGTGACCCATCACTCTAGCCGCCACCTCTCCACTCCTTTATGTGAGCCCATTCCACTTGCAGTACACTTTTTTTTTCTTTTCTTTTTGGGTCACACCCAGCGATGTTCAGGGGTTACTCCTGGGTCTGCACTCAGGAATTACTCCTGGCAGTGCTTGGGGGGCCATAAAGGATGCCAGGGATTGAACCTGGGTCAGCTGCATGCAAGACAAATGTCCTGTCCACTGTGCTATCGCTCTGGCCCAGCCAGCAGTACACATTTACCTGCGTTGTTCTAGTGGTTTTCTGTGCACCTGATGTCTGGCCCTTTAAGGCTGCTTGCAGAAGTGGAAGTGATATCCCAGCAGGTCTTTTAGGGTGCATGCTTCAGACACTGGATCAGGTCTCCATTTGTCACACCGGTGAAGGGAGCAGTGGCTGTCCTGCGTTGAAAGGGATCTGTGAGGGCTGCTTTTCTGGCAGGGCACAAGCGGCCTCCCATTAGTGCCTGGCGCCTCCCCATCTCGTCACTGTTAGTAGAGTGGCAACGCCAGCTTGGGGGCACTTTCACACTTCTCTTCTAGTCATTCCTGTGGCCACCAGTGACTTTTTGGGACGCGGAGCTTTGATGAGTATAGCAGGGGCTGTACCGGGGCGCAGGGGTGGAGGGTGTGAGTGAGTGATCCTGGGGATCCACTGCGGCCACAATCTTCTCCAGCTCCGCAAATGGGCAGTGGCGGGTGGGCGTGGGTATGAGTGAGGTGGTTACAGAGAGGGGAGGGGAAGCGGGGGCAGTCTTGACCCTCCCAGCACTGGGCTTCACTGGGCCCTGTCCTGGATCCTTTGGCCCGACGTTGTTGCTGTAGAACCTCCAGATTCACTTAGAGGACCGGAGCGATAGCACCGTGGTTAGGGCGTTTGCTTTGCATGTGGCCCACCCAAGTCCAATCTCCAAGCTCCATCATGACGGATTCCCGAGCGCAGAGACCCAAGTTTCTCTACTATTGTGTTGCTAGAAATGCCCTCCTTAAAATCTGTGAGCAGGTGTTTTAAATATTTAGTTGTTCCCTCATTACGTGTGTATACATTTTAAGTGTGTGATTTCTTCCTGTTGTACGTATCCCTTGATGAAGAGAATATAGCCTTCGCTGTCCCTTCTAATATTTTTTAACCTGAAAGTAGTGTTGTTGGATACTCGTATGGCCACCCCAGCTTTTTGAGGGAGCTGTTTGCTTGCAGGATTGTTTTCTATCCTTTCACTTCGAGTATGTATTTGCTCTGACTGTTGAGATGAGTTTCTTGTAAGCAGCAGAATGTTGGGTTCTGTCTCTAAATCCATTTTGCCACTCTGTCTCTTAATTAGTGAGTTTAGACGGTTGACGTTGAGAGAGATTATTGTTATGGGGTATTGTGTCATCTTTTTGTAGGGGTCTGTAGTGCTTGTAGGGTTTGTCTTGTCTTATAGTAGCCCCTTTAGGCCTTCTTTGAGATTTGGTTTTGAATCTATGAAGTTCCTGAGCTGTTGTTTATCTAGAAAACAGTGTACCATTCCTTCAAGTTTGAGTGAGAGTTTAGCCGGATAGAGTATTCTTGGTGAAATATTCATTTCAGTAAGTTTTTTCACTATATCCCGCCATTGCCTTCGCGCTTGGAGGGTTTCCTCTGTTAGGTCTGCTGTGAAGCTACGGGGTGCTTCTTTGTGTGTGATTTCCTTCTTTGACCTTGCTGCTTGCAGTATTGTGTCTCTATCGGCAGCATCGATCATTCTAACTATGATATGTCTTGGAGTGTTTTTGTTAGGGTCTCTTTTAGCTGGCACCATTTGGGCTCCTTGAATCTGCAAAGCTGCATTGTCGAGCTCTGGGAATTTTTCAGGAATGATTTGTTTAACCATGACTTTTTCATTGGCATTGTTTCCCTCAGCTTCTGGTACTCCAAGGATTCTAATGTTGTTCCTCTTGGAATCATCTCCTAAGACTCTGATTCGCTCTTGAGCTATTTTGAGGTCTCTTGCCATTGTTGTTGCCAGTTAGCTTGGTGCAGCTGTTCTTCCAGCTCACTGATTCTGTCTTCAGCTGTGGTCATTCTACTGCTGAGGGCACAGCTGAGTTTTTTATTTCATCGAACGGAATCTTTAATTCGTGACATTTCTGTGCATAACTTTCCAATTTCTGCTCACATTTCTCCCTGGATTTTCTCGATTGTCCCATCCATTGTATTTTTCATGTCCTCCTTCAATTTATTGGATATCTGTCTGACTGTTTCATTGAGTTCATTGAACATCTTCATGACTTCATATCTGAATTCTTTGTCAGAAAGTTTCCTTAGGTGAGTACCACCTACTGAGGCTTCTGTACTCTTTTCATCGCCCTGATTCATCATTTTGGTGAGTGGGTATGGGAATTGTGATGTTACTCTAGATTCCTTGGTATGTGTAACTACCTGCATCCGTGTGAGCATTGGCCTGCCTAAAATTAGAACAGGACCACTCCTACCAAAGTGACGCCCACTTCTGAAGAGGCCACTCCCCCACGGGAATGTGGTACCTGTGGGGAGGGGTAAAGGTTCGGTGGAGGAGAAGACGGGCACAGAGTTGGGGAGAAAGAGGAAGAGGAAGAGGCTCAGGGCTGCTTTTTTTCTAGGGTCCTAGAGGACGCCTGGGGCACTTGCACAGAGAAAGCCAAATCCCAGATTCGAGTACTGGCGCATAAACTGACCTGGGTGGGGAAGAAGACCATCACAGCATTGGGTACAAAGAGGAAGAGGCTTATTTAATTTTTTTTTAAAAATGAAAACTTGCCTTCTTGTGGCAGATGAGGTTCAATCCTAGGCATTTCTGATGATCCCCAGAACCTCGCAGGCCCACACCAAACCCCCATAAAAATGAAAAATCCTCCGCAGTGGGGCTGGAGCGAATGCACAGCGGTTAGGGTGTTTGCCTTGCACCTGGCCGACCTGGATTCAATTTTCAGCATCCTATATGGTTTCCTGAGCACCGCCAGAAGTAATTCCTGAGTGCAAAGTCAGGAGTAACCCCTGTACATCGCTGCGTGTGACCCAAAAAGCAAAAAAAAAAAAAAAAAAATCTCAGAAGATTTGTTGTGTTTAGAATTTCCAGGGAAGGAAATTGACTGCTGAGGCTCATTATTACCATCTTAAATAAAGTTCTTCCCACCCCACCCCAAGTTCCTCTGACGGCAGGTACCTTCACCCCAAACTTCTGGAGATGTTGGAGTTGGACCTGGCCTCTGCCACCCTCCTTATGGAAAACAGAGGACTTGGGACTTTCCATTTGTATATGAACCCCAAGGATCTCTTAGGGAGGGAGGAAGATATACTGTCAGAATTGTGGGGGCTGAGGGATGGGATGATGGGGCTGGAGACCTCTAAGTACTGGTCGGTTTGAAGAGATCGTGCTGTGGGAAGGCACAGTAGTCTTCTGTGCTCACTCTGGGTTCCGACTCAGGCACCATATAGGGTCACCTGAGCTTCCCTGAAAAATGTTGCGGCCATCCACAGCCCACGCCCCAAAATAATTAAGCCAGAGTCACTAACATATCAAGTCAGGTCTAGTGGCTATGGATATGGCTCCTCTGTACAGAAATAATTTTTTTTTCCTGCAGAAATTCTGAGGTTCCTGGGGAGCTATAGCAGGTCCTGAAGGCAGGTCAGGAACAGGAATATACATTTCTTAGAGAAAAATCGCAGAGTAAGGACAGAGACGCCCCACAGCGTCCTCTCACGGCGGATTGGGGAAGAGTTGTGGCCCGCCCTCTCCTGCCTAAAGATTTCCAGCCCTTGGGGGCGCTTTCATGTTACCCTGCGGGTCACTAGGATCCAGCAGTCCGCCTCAGGGCATGGAGTGGTAGCGGAGCATTCAGGGCTCTTGCCTCGCATAGGGCAACCTGGGTGTCTGGATTGAACCCAGCAGCGTGGCAAGTGATTTGCCCGCAGTAGAATCTCTCCCTCTAAGCCCCATTTCCCAAACGGTTCCTGTCCTGGGCTTCCCCACACCTTCGCGGTCTTCCCGTCTTCCGTGGAGGAAGGTGGTGGAAGCAAGACTCAGCTCGGCATCCCCAACTTTGGCATGAAGGAATCCTCCGTGAAAGGCTTTTGTTTGTGTTTCGGGAACCACATTCTGCGACATTTTGGGGTCATCCCTTCCCCTGCATTGAAGAATCACTCCTGACGGTGCTCATGGAGAACGTATGGGGTGCAGGGATAGAACCTGGATCGCACATGCAAGGCAAGTGCCCTACCAGTTCCATTTTCAGTGTTTGATCCATGGTCTTAGGCTACTCAGACCCATACTTTTATCTTACTATTATTTGGTTTCGAGCCACATGCAGTGGTACTCAGAGATTCCCTCTGTTTCTGTGCTCGGGGATCACTACTGGCCTACTGGCGAGTCTCAAGGATCCTCTGGGTGCTAGGGATGGTACCCTACCCTCTAACCTATCTCTCTGATCCTCAAGGCAGAACTTTTGGGGATGGAGCCATAGCACAGCAGGCAGGGTGTTTGCCTTGCATGCAGCCAACCCAGATTCAATTCCAAGCATCCCATATGGTCCCTCGAGCACTGTCAGGAGTAATTCCTGAGGTTGAAGCCAGGAGTAACTCCTGTGCATTGCTGGATGTGGCCCAAAAAGCAAAAAAAAAATTAATTAAAAAAATAATAAAGTGGGAGAGCGCCAAGGGGCTGGAAACCACCAAACTCCTTGGCAAAGCTGTTTTTTTGATGATGTTTTATCCTTTGCCTCCCTCACAAGCACCCGAGTGGAGGAGAGGGGGCAACCATGATGCTTTCTGTTGGGAGGGCAACAGCAGTGCTCAAGAAATCCAGGCGGGTCCCCACTGGCAATTCCTGGCCAATTGGGTGGCAGTTCATTGCAAGGTCTTGGGGATGAGGTGCTGGAGGTCACCTGGGCTGTTAGATGCCAAACTTTGTTAATTTGTGTTTGGGCCACAGTAGTGGTGCTCAAGGGTTACTCCCAGGTACATACTCAAGGATCACTCCTGCCAGGCCTGGGGAACCCAGTGGTCTGCCAGCAATCCCAGGCTGATCTTGCCTTGTTTTGTTTTGGAGGGTGCTGATGGGGAGGGGCCACACCCAGTGATTCTCAGGGGTTACTCCTGAGTCTACACTCCTGCATTGCACCTGGCAGTGCCTGGGAGGCCATATGGGACGTTGGGGATTACCAGACCTACCCACTGTCCTTGCATCCACTGTCCTGTTATTCCAGCCTGCTGTTTTGTTTTCTTTCGTATTTTTTGTGCCGTAGTGGAGTGTTTAGGATGTCCTCTTGGCTCTGTGCTGCGGATTCACCCCTGACAGGCATCAGGACCACCAGGGTGTGGTAGCCCTATACGCACCCTGGCAGCTACCATGATTCAGACACAAGTCATGTGTTTCCGTTTTTTTTTTTTCTGTCCTTGATCTGGGGTGCCTTGCCAATTCAGCGACACAGGCTGTGCGTGGATATTCTGTTCATGCTCTTTCAGTAATTTGACCCATTATTTCAGGGACACACGGGGTTCTCTTGTCACCTTTTCCTTGTCACCAATCCATGTCTCTGTCTCTGGGAGCAGGGCATTCCCGGTTGAAGCCTGTGGTAATCTCCTGGCTGGAAGGAGGAGCCTTGAGGACTGACAGTTGAGGAAGAATAACAACAGAGTCAAGAGAGCAAATCAAAGGGTCATTCCATGATGGACTGTCCAAGGTAGTGAAAGGCAGAGAGAGCACGGCACAGATGACTGGATCCAGGCGCCCGAGGCCCCAGGGGTCAGCAGCACATTTCACATGAGTTCAGGGCACCCATACACTGTCCAGGGCTCGAGCCAGTGAGGGTTCCTGACACTCACCTGCACACACGGCTCTCCTCCCTGGCCTCTTGGGAGTTAGTCATGGAATGACCCTGTGATTTGCTTTCTTAACGCTGTCTTTATTCTTCCTTAAAAAAAAAAAAACTAAAAATGAAATAGGGGCTGGAGTGATAGAACAGTGGGTAGGGCGTTTGCCTTGCATGCGGCTGACTTGGGTTCGATTCCTAGCATCCCACATGGCCCCTTGAGCACCTCCAGGAGTAACTCCTGACTGCATGAACCAGGAGTAACCCCTGTGCATTGCCATGTGTGACCCAAAAAGCAAAAAAAAAAAAGTTAAAGAAGAGCACTTCACACGAATATTAGAGAGGAAAAAAAGCCTGAAACTTTTTGTTTTGGGAAGTAGTAAAAATCCCAATAATCTAGTAGTCATATGATACTATAAATCATTTAGGTTGTTGAAAAGGCTAAGTAAGGCCTTTTTACCAGGGAAGTTTGCTAACTGTGAATCAGTATATACCTCCATTCTAGGATGGGTCCTTATGCTCTTTCAGTAATACTTTTGATTTTGGAAGCACACCTGACACTTCTGGTGGGGCTACGACAACCATTTGGGATGCCAGGGATGGAACTCAAGTAGACCAAGTTCAGTGCAAGTGCTAACCCACTGTCACTCATCACTCCTGGTCCGTACTCTGGGTTTGAAATGTATTTCTGAATCCCCCCATCGAACTTTCCTTGCCGGTGACTTTCCATTGCTCCTGTGTTGTCAGAGGTAGAGCATTAACGCGTAAAGTGCTCTCAGATGTCCTTCGCAGCCTTTCTTCCTCTTCCAGTTTATGTCCATCCCTCAGGTGGCTGCTCTCTGTTATGGCTGTGCTAGTTCCTCTCCAGGGCTGGCTTTTACCCCCATCTTGATTTATTACTTCCCTGAGAAACTCACTGTCCTATGCCCCACCCACTCCCTACCTGCCTGTTTTACCTGGATCAACACTTTTTTAGTTTTCCTGATGGCCTTGTGACTTTGACTAGAGCTTTGACTCTACACTTGACTGACCAGTAAAGCATCAGGGGACTTCTTTTTACCTGAGCTCCCAATCCAGCAACTGCCTCTCCACTCTCTTATGAGAATCCATCCCCCTCAAGCCACTGATTCATCTGGTTGGGGATAATGGTTTTCTGCACATCTGGAGTCTGGACTTTTAAAGCTGCTTGCAGGACAGGAAGTGACATCACAGCAGGGACTTCCTGGTGCTTCTCTTCCTGGAAACGGGGTCAGAGAGTCCTAGTTCAGGTGGGTGAAGGACAAAGTGGGGCCCCAACGAGGAAGCGGGACTCTGAAGGGCGATTTTGTCTTGCTGCAGCACGGGGGTGGCCTCCCGTGAGCTCCCTGTGCCTCCCCGTCCCCACACTGAGCCGCGGGTCTGCGCTAGCTCAAAGGGTCTCTCGAGCTCGTTTTTCTTGTGTTCCCCGATATCCAGGCGGTTGCTAAGGTATGATGGAGTCTTTTTGGGGGCACGGAGCTTTTGGAAGTTCGTCGGGGGCTGTAGTGGGATGTGGGGGTCGCAGTTGTGAGTGCGTGATCTTGGGGGGCCGCTGTAGCCACAGGCACCTTCAGCTCCACATTGGGGCAGCCGCGGGTGGGTGCGGGGCTGAGCACGGGGCTTGCGGGCCTTGAGATACAGGACCGGCCGTGGTCGGGGGCATGGCAGTCCGGACGCACCAGCTGACTCATGGGACCTTGCCCAAGTTTTGCTGCTGTAGAACCTTCAGAGTCACTTTGAGGGGCAGAGCCACAGCCCCCCCACAATGGCAAGAGACCCTGTTGCCGTCCAGCTTTTTCACTGGCTGCCCTTGTGGTTCGGGCCGGGGCAGTGGATCTGCAGGTGACCGGGGCTTGCCAGTGATACTTTCCTTTTGGAGCTATTTCTGGTGTGGGGAATGGGGGGCTCTGCATTCCCGGAGATACCCTGAGGGCTTACTCTGGCCCTGGCCTCAGTTGTCATTCCTGGCAGTGCTCTGAGGGCCATGGGGATGCAGAGGATTGATTAATGTCAGCAACGCAAGCATCCTAACAGGTTTACTGTATGTTGGAATAGGAATATCTGCTTCCTCACATCAAGTTGCAAAGTCCTGCCCAGACCCCTGGCTATCAAGGTGAGTACTGGGGGTAAAGGTGGTGGTGGTGGTGGTGGTGGTGGTGTGTGTGTGTGTGTGTGTGTGTGTGTGTGTGTGTGTGTGTGTACTAGGGTAAAAGGGTTTGATGATTTTTTTTAAATTGTTTATTTATTTATTTGGTTTTTGGGTCACACCCAGGATGCAAGGGGTTACTCCTGGTTCTGCTCTCAACAATTACTCCTGAGGTGCTCAGGGGACCATATGGGATCCAGGAAATTGAACCCAGGTTGGTCACTTGCAAAGCAAACTCCCTACCCACTGTTCTAGCACTCCAGCCACTGTTTTTTTTTTTTTTTAAGAAGAAAGGGGCTTCCCCAGGCAATTATATCCCAGAATGTGGCTCTCTCAGGAGGACAGAAGGGGGTGCTGATGCATGGGATATCCTAACTGGTTGGGCCTGTGAGAACCTTCTGTAGGATCCGGGAGGAGTCCCCAGATCAAGGCAGGGCCGACTTTTCTCTCTTGATGCCAAGCCTAGAACTTGTGTTGTGAAAGACAGCACAGATGCCAACCCATTTTGCTTCTCCTGGGGAGACAGAAACTTTAGATGCCAACCCATTTTGCTTCTCCTGGGGAGACAGAAGCTTTAGGCAGTGTCTCCCAGGCGGGTCTGTGAGCCAGTGTCCGAGGGCATGGCTGTTCAGAACTTCGGGTTTTGTTCCTGTCCAGTGCTCACAATTCTGACTTCTCCTCCAGGTTGCTGATCCTCTGGAAAAACAGGCAGGAGAAGATAGTGGTGAGGTGCCATCGGACACACAGACCCCAGGTAGGAGGAGAGTGACAAAATGAGGTGATGCAGTGACAGGTGCATCAGGCTTCCTGGGCTGTCTGTCTCTGAGTTGCTTCAGGAAGGATCCTGCTGCCTTGTGGGAGCATCCGGCTCTCTGCTGCATGAGGCCACGTGTCAATTCCGTTGTATTTGGCTTTTGGACCACTCCCACCTCATAGATTACTGGTGCTCCTCTTTACAATAGCCAGAATCTGGATAAAACCTGAGTGCCCGGGAACAGATGAGTGGTTAAAGAAACTTTGGTACAACTACACAATGTAGTACTATGTAACTGTTAGAAAAGATGAAGTCATGAAATTTACATACAAGTGGTACTACATGGAAAGTATCATGCTAAGTGAAATAAGTCAGAAAGAGAGGGATAAACATAGAAAGATTGCATTCATCTGGGGAACATAAAGTAACAAAATAGGAGACTAACACCCAAGAGTGGCCGGGATTAGTATCAGGAGGTTTGCTCCATGGCTCGGAGGTCAGCCACGTATCCTAGGGGAAAAGGAAGCTCAGATAGAAAATGGAGCACAAAATAAAGGGTGTTGGGAGGATCCTCCCAGGATGGGAGATGCAGGCTGAATGTAGACTATAAACCAAACATGATTGCCACTCAATCCTCTTCGACAAACCACAACACCCAAAAGGAGAGAGAGATCAAAGGGGAATGGCCTGCCACAGAGGCAGGTGGGGATGGGGGATGTGAGGGATACTGGGACCCGTGGTGTTGGAAAATGGGCACTGGTGGAGGGATGGGTATTTGATCATTGTATAATTGAAATTCAAGCACAAAAAAATTTGTAAATCTACAACTGTACCTCATGGTGTTTCACTAATAAAAATTTTGAAAAAAAATATTACTGGTGCTCAAGCATGACTCAGGGACCATATGGGGTGCTGGGCGTCAAAGGCTGGTGTCTGAGTATTCTGTTTTGTTTTTGGAGCCACATGCAGTGATTTCGGGGATTATACTCTTGGCTCTGCACTCTGGTGTTGTACCTGACAGTGCTTAGAGGACCCTATGGGATGGCAGGGATCACCAGCCCTACCCAATATCCCCAACATACAGTCCTGTTACACAATCATGCTGCTTTTTTCTTTTCGTATTTATTTTTGTGCAACAGGGGAGATGTCAGGGCTTCCTCTTGGCTCTGTGCTCCGGATTTCCACCTGATGTACATCATGGGTCCCCAGGTGTGCTGGCCTTGTTTGTGCCCTTGCAGCTACAGTGACTCCGGCCCCAGAACATGTTTTTCCCCTATTTTGTCCTTCTCACTCTGGAGAGCTTGGCCTGCTATCTCACATAGTCTAGTATTCACTCGCTGCTTCTTTTGCAGTTCTCGGCATGTGCTGGTCCCAGGGAGACAGAGCAAAGGGTCTCTGGGGCCAGCAGAGCTGTTGGGCTTAAGACACTTTGAGAAGCATTTGGGGTGGCCCTGAACCATGATCAGAGTCCTACAGGCACATATGTGCATGCACAGCCTTCAGTTGGTGGCTGGACATTGAATGTCCCCTTCTCCCTAGAGCATGGGCTATGGGATGCAGGGGGTGTATGTTTAGTGTTTTGAGCAAAAGCAAGGTCACTCATTTGGGTCCCACTGATTGTGTGCTCATTTGTCTCTCTATGCAATGCTCATAGGAGCAGTGGTGGAATGCCCTGGGGTCAGGAGCAAGTCTGCCACCTTCAGGAACCTTCTGGTAGAGCATCCTCATATTTTTGTAGATGCACTGTCTTACAGAGAAGTTGGGACCCCTCTACCAGGAGTTCAGGTGGAGGCTGGTTCCTCCCGAGGGGACAGACACTGAGCGCCTCTAGGGCCTAGGGGCCGGGCTTCATAGCCCAGGGAACAGGGTGAGAACAGACCCTGACTCCTACCCTCTTTGTATGCCGGCTCAGGACACCGTGAACCTTCCCCGACGTGGCTGTGAGCTGCACCCCAGAGGAGTGGACGTGCTTGGATGCCTCTCGAAAAAAGCTCTACAAGGATGTGATGCTGGTGACCTATGAGCACCTGTGGGCCATTGGTGAGAGCAGTGGGGTCGGCCCCACACTGGCCGACCTTGTCTGGACAGACCCGTGTTGGCGCCCTGTGCCGGGCCATAACTGTGTGTCCAGCAGTAGCTGTGACTGTCCTTGCGAGGACAGCCATGCAGTAGCTGTTTCTCTAGCTCCTTCCCTGGTTTTCTTGTTGGTGCTCACCTGGCGATGCTCGGGGCTTACTCTAAGCTCTGTCCATAGGAATCACTCTCTAGGGGTTTGCATGAATCTTGAGTGTTGGTGATTGACCCAGGTTAGCCCCGTGCATGGCAAACTCCCCACATGATGTACCATCGCTCAGGTCTCTAAAAAGTTCCTGGTTCCTGCCAATGATGAATTCTCTGATCACTTCTTGTTCTACACATAGTTTATGTGTATTTATTTTGGTTTTGCTTGTATTTGGGGCACAACCTGAATTCTTTGTCTCTGTGATGAGGGATCACTCCCGGGGGTGCTCAGGGGCCATGGAGTTCTGAGGATTGAACACGTTTGGCAGCTTAAAAGGTTGCTGTCTTAATCCTGGTGATATTGCACCAGGCCCACAACTTCAGTTAATTTATCTTTATTTTGTTTATTTTTTTTTAATTTTTATTAGTGAAACACCATGAGGGACAGTGCAGACTTAAAAAATTTTTGTGCTTGGGTTTCAGTAATACAGTGAGCAAGTACCCATCCCTCCACCAGTGCCCATTCTGCACCACCACTAATCCCAGTATCCCTCCCACCCCTACATCCTGCCCAACCTGTCTCTGTGAAGGGCAGTCCCTTTTGTTTTGATTTGGTTTGGGGGTTATATTTACAAATACTTAGGGATTATTTCTGGCTGAGTATTCAGTTCTTCATCCTGGTTGTGATCCTGGACATTGTGTGCTGGTGGGCATCAATTCTGTATGTGTTTGCAGTGTCTGTGTCCTCCCTGCAGTAATATTGCTCCCAACATAGCTCATTTATTTCTTAGGGCCTCACCCCATCAGATGTTGCTCTATTTCAGTGCTCGTGGTCACTTCCAGTGGTCTTGGTTCATCAGGACTCAGGATTTGCCTCTCGATTATGCAGTCAGGGATCACAGCTGGTGGCTTGAAAAAACCTGGTGAATATCAGGATCGAACTTTAACTGACCTTGAGAAAGGCCGGTGCCTGACCTGCTGTGCTGTCTGTCTGCATCCTTTTATGTTTATTTTAAAAACCAATTTGGGACTTTGGTCGTGTTTGGCCATCTTTGGATTTGTTGAGCTTTGGGGTTTACTGCACTTAGGCATCAGTTCACGCAGCTCAGTTCATTGCATGTTATGCCGAGCCTTGAGTGACAGTACAGAGGATATGATACTTTTCTTGAAGTTCACCATCCCATGTGGTCCTCAAGCAACACCAATGGTGATTTCTGAGTACACAGTCAGGAAGAAGCCTTGAGCATCCCCAGGTGAGGATCCCAAACTAGAGGGAAAAAAATAATACATACTGCAATGTGATCAAACCCCTGTTGGCCCTTTGCGAGGCCAGGGCTATACTATTTGTGGTGTTTTCTTGGGCCCCATATTTCACTCTTAAATTACGACCTGAATCTTAGCTCTTGGATAACTCCAAATCTGGAGCATTTTAGAAGTGCAGAATCTGTTCATGACTTTCCAGTAATTGACTCCATTTTTATAGGGACACATGGGGTTTACTTGTCACGTTTTCCTTGTCACTAATCCATGCTCCATCTCTGTGAGGTTCAGGGCATTCTAGGGTGAAACCTGCGGTGATCTCCTGGCTGGAAGGAGGAACCCTGAGGCTGGGGAGGAGAGGCATGCATGCAGGTGAGTTTCTGAGAACCCTCCATGGCTCAGGCCCTGGGCAGTGTGTGGGTGCCCTAAGCACATGTGAAACTCCCTGCTGACCCTGATATCCTTGGGATCCTGGATCCCGGCATCTGTGCTGCATTCACGCTGCCCTCTGCTCCCATGGATTGTCTGTCACGGAACAATCTTGCGCTTTACCTTCTTGACATTATTCTTCCTCATCTGCCAGTCCATGAATTCTCGCTCCTTATTCCCCCCTGTCTTTGCCTTACCCGCCTGTCTGTACAGCCTATAATGTCGCTGTACTTTCAAAATATTTTGTGCCTTTTCCAGTTAATAACTGAGGCCATAACAATGCTATTTTGGCTCTCAGTGATAGTAATGCAGGAAATGCCCTTGTCCTGCGCACTGTCCACCTGGATCAATAACCAGCATCCCATATAGATCCTTGAGCATCACTGCGTAGGTTCAACAGATAAAAACCCAAAAGATGTCTAGTAGAATTGCCAGTCTTCGCACAGCGATCCTGCCCAGGGATCTTCCCTTTTCTGTGGAATACATTAGACTGTAAAAACCATAGAGATGTCCTCAGGCTGTACTGCCTTTTTAAGGATGTTCCATTCGAGGAATTCTTAAATTTTATACTGTGTTTGTTTTCAGAACTCAAAGCATGGCTTCAGGATTTGGCCTTTCAGCAATTTGATTTGGGAACTCAGTCACGGAGTACGAGTGAGCTGGAAAGATTTGCAAGTTTGGAATCAGTATCAAATTCTAAAGAAAAATGTCAGTGTATTTAAAAATACCAGCATGTTATTTTTAAAGTGCAGGGCTGTGCATGGCCGGGAGGAAATTCAGAGTATAATGCTTGAGGTAGAGGACCCTTATCTTCACTGGGTGCTGACATCTCTGCTCAAAACCTAAAGAAAATTATAATATGTTTCATGCAAATACCGTGTTTTTTTCATTTGATTGAAAGTATCTACAAATGGTAATCATGAAAAGACCTTTTCTTTTAAACTGGTCCATCCAAATTACTCCATATGTTTCCCAAGACCTACCAGGAATAATCCTTGAGCACTGCATGGTGTACCCCCGCCCCCAAATGGAAACAAACTACAGAACAGAAAAAGTCATTGATCTTGAAAGGAATCTGCTTGTGGTGAGATGTTTTCAATGGCCTCTGTGGTCAGTCTCAGCAGTGTGGGATTCACCTTTTCTTCACAGATGCGTCCCAGCCTCCACTGCACATTGAACTAGAACTGAACCCAGAGTTTAGTGTGTTTTATATTCTCTTGAAACTGGTGCATCAGTTTTCTGCGGAGGGAATTATTTGTACCTGTTCATTGAGTTGAAAAAATATTTAAACAAATAATGGTCCCTCATTCCTCAGTTGTGCATGTGTGTCTTACAGAAACATTAGGTTAGTCCATGGTAATGCCATCCACCTGTCGGGGCTTGCATTGGTGTGGTGCAAATGGAAATCAATCTGCAGGTATCAGTTTCTTTTGACATGGAGACTCTTAAGGCATAGAACGATAATTGAATCCTCTGCTGTTCTACAGGGAAGTATCAAGCCTGAGTGTAATGTCTCTGACCCTTTGCACTGTGAAAAAGTCTCGAGTGATCATTTGTGCCCTCAGCCCCATGGGGATACCAAGACGCGCAGGATGGCCTCTGAGGGTGATGAGAATGGAGAGAGCGACCTCACTCTGAAGAAGCCCTCCACTGGGAAAAGGTTCACACAGTCTGTTGTTCATGGTCCACGGACACAAACCCCAACATTGGGGCAGACCCTAGAATGTGGGAGAGGAGCACTGTTTATAGTGAGTCCTTCACACCGAAAGGTCCACAAGCAAAGTCATCGTGGATTGACCCTGTCCAAGAGTAAGGAATGAGGGGAGCGTCCCCTTGTTCCCAGGACTGTGATGTTCCCTTAGAACTCCACAGTGGACAGAATCCACAGAAGTGTCAGCAGCAAGGGCATGGTTCGAATCCAGCGTCACTCTTTGTGATGATATGAACATCGACACTGGAGGGAGACCACATACATGTAAGGACTGTGTGAAGGCCTTCACTCGAACGTCAGACCCCTTAAAACATCGGAGAATTCATACTGGACAGAAAGCATATTTGTGTGAGCACTGTGGGAACGTCTTTGCTTACTCCTCACACCTTTCTAGACACAGGAAAAGTCATACTGGAGAGAAACCTCATAAATATAAGGCACATGCAAAGGGCTTCACTCGATCTTCAACCCTTACTGGGAATATGAAAACTCATACTGACGAGAGGCCTTATATATGTAAGGGATGTGGGAAGGCCTTTACTTATTCCTCAATCCTTACTGGGCATATGAGAATTCACAGTGGAGAGAAGCCTTATGGATGCAAGGTTTGTGGAAAGGCCTTTGTTAATTTCTCAAGACTTACCTGCCATATGAAAATTCACACTGGAGAGAGACCAGTTTGTAAGGAATGTGGGAAGGCCTTTGTTGAATCATCTGGCCTTACTCGGCATTTGAGAATTCACAATGGAGAGAAGCCTTATGGATGTAAGGTATGTGGAAAGACCTTTGTGGAATCCTCAAGCTTTACTTGTCATATGAGAAATAACACTGGAGAGAGACCTTATGTTTGTAAGGAATGTGGGAAGGCCTTCACTATGTCCTCAGACTTTACTTATCATATGAAAATTTACATTGGAGAGAAGCCTTATATATATATATAAGGAATGCAGAAAGGCCTTTGTTTATTCCTCACAGCTTACTGTTCATATGAGAAATCACACTGAAGAGAGGCCTTATGTATGTAAGGAATGTGTGAAGGCCTTCACTATGTCCTCACACCTTACTGAACATATGAGAATTCACACTGGAGAGAGACCTTTTGTTTGTAAGGAATGTGGGAAGGCCTTTGTTGAATCCTCAGGCCTTACTGAACATAGGGCAGTTCACACAGGAGTGAAATCTTTTATATGTCATGAATGTGGGAAGGCCATCGTGTGTCTTTTGCGTCTTAGGAAACATCATAAAATTCATATTGGATAACTCAATCCCGTAATAACAATTTTCAGTGTCAAAATAGGACCCTTTGGTAAAGTCTGCTGTGTTTGGACCATGGGATGCTGTGCTACAAAATGGCAGCCAGCAAGGATATAATCCCTTAATGTGTAACAAACTCTCTGTGATGTCAGTCTATAAGGGAAAATCTATGCAGGGTCCTGGCATTTAAACTTAATGTATATGTTAACATATACTTTTTGGATTTTCTGGTGAAAGCCAGGAGGAATGGGAATTAAAAGGCGAAAGAAAAATCCTCTTCGCTCAGGGCTGTCAAGGATCACCATTGTCTTATTCTTTGTTGTGACTCTGTCTTGACATTGTTTTCCTTTTTGGTTCACGCCCAGGAGTTACTTCTTCCTCCATAATCAGTAATTACTCCTGTCGGTGCCTGGGGACCATATGGGATGGCAGGGATTGGAACTGGGCTGCCCCGTGCAAGGAAAAAGCCCTCCCCTCTGGACTATTGCTCCAGCCCCTGTGACTTAGCTTTGAGGCCCTGGGTTTGGGGGATTGTGGCAGAAAACCAGCCACACCTTAACTCTTCAGGGCCTCTTTATTCATGTTCTTTGGAGCTAGACCCAGCTAAGTCCCACTCCTCACTCTCAGCTCAGTCATCCATACCTGGGGGACTCAGGATCATTATGGGGTACTGTGGTTGGAATCTAGGTGGGCTGTGTGTGACCAGCTCCTTCTCCCATGCCGTCTCTGCCTGCCATGTGTTCAGGTACTGCTTAGCGTTATGTAAGTATAAAAGATAAATGTTTCAGAAAGTGTAATCTTAGTTAAATGGCCCTGGCAAGGTTCTTTAATGGGGTGCCGTGAAGACACTTTGTTTCTTGAATTTTAAACTTTGTTTTTCCCGTCTTTTTGGGTCATACCCTGAAATACTCAGGCATTACTCCGGGTGGTGCTCCGGGAACCCTGTTAAACCTGGTGCAAGGAAAAAGTCCTGTCGTACCTACTCTATGGTCCCTATTGGAAACAGTTTAAATGAAAATTACTGTGGAAGGGGCCCCTTGAATCAAATGTCTGACAAATGCCGGGAATATGGGTCAGCTTCCCACATCCAAGCAGGCTGTTCCATTTACCTATGATTACTCACAAGTTTGGTCATGTTCCTGGATCCCCCTCTCCCAAGTTCAATAATATTACAGAAAAAAGTAAATATTGTATGTAGAATTAGCAAAGTCCCCTCAATGTAGTAATCACCAGAATGATAAAAAGGATTCAGATCTGCTTAAAGGACAAAAAGGCTCCAAGGTGACCAATATGGCTTGCTGCATCTCCAGGGCTGGCTTCAGAGTCACTGATTCACCCATTATTGGTTACTTCCTCACGAAACTCATTGTCAGGTGCCTTGTACCAACTTGCCTGTTTGACCTTGAATCAACCCACATGTGTTTTTCCTGATGGACTGTGTGTGAGAGCATTGTTTCAATGGTTGACTAACCAGTACAGGATCAGGGCTCTTGTCCTTACCCCCAGCCCCCCACTGTATGACCCACCACTCCAGCAGCTGCCTCTCCACTACTTTATCCAGTCCATCCCCCTTAAAGTACCGATTCACCTGGATGGGCACAGAGGGTCTCTTCATCTAGACCATGGCCCTTTAAGGATCCTGGGGGGTGTGGAAGTGATGTCACAGAACTGTTACTTTCAGCATCCTTTCTATTCTAGTCGTGGTTTCCTGGCTCAGGCCACCATTGGTCTCGTGGGTAGAAGAAGAATTGGCGGCTCATTTGACGGGGACTGTGGGCGCCAATTTTGTGGCAGGACACATGCGGCCTCCCAGTCTCCTGCACTGTGAGTGGCAGAACTGGGCCAACTTGGAGGGCGCTTTTGTGCTTGTTTTTCACTTGTTCCTGATATCCAGGTTGTTCCTGAGGTATGGCAAAGGCTTTAGGGGAACCCAGAGTCTTTGGGCAGTGGACTGGGGGCTGTGCCGGGGTACAAGGTTTGCATGTGTGAGCAAGTGATCGTGGGAGGGTCCCCTTTGCCAGGATCACTTCCAGCTCCAGGAAGGGTTAGAAATGGGTGGATATAGGGCTGAGGGAAAAGTAAAGCAACACAGATCTTATAACCCCTGAGTGAATTTCTCAGACAGAATGTCTTCTTGAGTTAATCCCCTCCCCCCAAAGAATTGTCTCTGTTGAAAAGCTTGACCTGTGTAAATGGTAAATCACAATACATGCAGTCCTGTACCTTGATCACCCTCAGATGTTCTATAAGTATGCTATTCGGTTCTGAATTAAAGGTCCACTGTGCATTGGCCATCAATTGTTGTGGTTCCTGTGTCTTTGTTTATCTGGAGAGATGGAACACCAAACGCCTCATACCATGGGATCTACCGACTCACTATTCTTAATATCAGGCAACCTGGGAAGGGCGCCTCAGAATTCACACTTGAGTATTTGTTGTTGTTTCATTTCATTAGAGTTACCTTTTGAAGTTGAAGTATTTTTGGTAAACACCCTGCTTTGACTGTGCCTTATTTCTGCCTCTGAGCTCAGGCATCACTTCTGCAGGGGTCAGGGGCCCATATATGTCCTAGTGTATTGAACCTGGGTCAGTCAAGTGGAAGGTGAATGTTTTACCTGCTGTATTACCACCCCAATTCACAAGATAAAAATATTCATGATTTAAAAGTAGACTCACTCCAGAAATTCCAGTTGTCAGACACACGTAAAATCATGGTTCATAGTGAACACCCTGGATATTTGGATAATTTTGTGATGCAAGACTCTGTTTACATGGTTTTCAGAGCTATTCCTGCAAAACAGGAGCAAGATCTCAAGGAGGCTCATGTGCTGATTTGGGATTACAATAAATCATGACCAGGATGGCCTAGGTCCTGCAGATCAGACATGGGGCTGCCTGGGGCTCATCCAAGCGCAGAAGTGATCATGTTCTGGAAAAGAGCTTGCAGGCCCATGTCACTGACCATTCTGCAAGAGGGTAGCTGAAGGTTTATCCACCCTGAATCCCTGTGGCTGCCCCCACAGCAGAGCCACTAATGGGCCTATTGTCACTGTCACCTGAAGGGGCCGTCTCTGCACGGGAGCTCCTGACCACAGAGTTATTCCCTGGCCATCAGGACCTTCCTGTAGGGCCCCAAGTGGATTCCCGGGGCTCGGGCAGGGCTGTAATTTCCTCCCCTGTAGGGTGAGACTAGCCTTCCTGTCCCAACAGGCAGCCTGGTCACAGCCTACTTCTATATACCCTAGAGAGACAGTTGCATCTGGCAGTGTGTCCCTGCCGATGGGTTTGTGAGCCAGTGTCCAAGCGTCAGGCAAGAAAAGTACATTTCTGGCTCCAATTCAGGGACTTCTGGTCAGGTGGGGGAGGGCGGCTGGCTGTGCTCCTCTGGTGCTCATGGCTCAGGTCTTTCCATGGAGCCTCCTGCTGATCCGCAGGAAAATCAAAGGCAGGAGGTGGTGATGCATATCTGCCACACCATCCTCAGGCATGAGAGCGACAAGGTTACACAGTGCAGTGACAGGAGCGCACAGGCTTCTCACGTCTTGGGTTGTTTCAGGAAGGAGACGTGAGATGTGGCTCCAAGCCTGAGTGCCCGGCTCTCTGCTGTTTGAGGCCCAAGGGCTTCAAGCTCCTGGATCCAGAAATCTGTGCAAAGGTCATGCTGTCCTTCCTGCTCCTGGACTGTCCATCATGGAATGATGTGTGCTTTAATTCCCTGGCTTTGTAGTTAATCTTCCTTATCTGTCAGGTGTGTAGAATAGTCCATGGGAATCTCAGCCTTTGGTCTTCCTGTATGTGCCTCAGCACGGTAGCTGTGCAGCCTGCAACTCCAGATCCCCTTTTCTGGAGCAGCCGGACCTATTCTGCCTTCTCTAACACCATGGTTATATTTGCCCTCGGATCATTATGTTTTTGAGTATCTAAGAAGTTTATCCTTGTTTAAGTTTTGGGCCCAGTCATAGTAATACGGGATTCCTCGTGGGTCTCACCTTTAACTTCTGGCCATGCGCTCAGCAAATGTACCTGAGGTGTTCAGTGATCTGACACCTGAGCCTGTCTGCCTCAAGATAAGCACATGGTCTCTCTGCTGTTCTCTCGTGCTCCTCTTAGTCATATATTTGCCTTTCTTTTTAAATGAATAATGAGTCCATATCAAAATTAGTTTGGATGAGGACATCTATAGCAGGGAGCACACTTGCATTTTAGGCCGCTGACTGATTTTTGATCCCCTGCATTCCATATAGTCCCATTATCTGGTCTGGTCAAAATACAAAACCCAAAAGCTACTTGCATAATGTCAAGCTCCTCACAGTGATCACCCAAAAGATATACCCTTTTTTGTGGGCCTGTTTGGACTGTGAGAACTATCAAGATGTCCGCTATCTGCTGGGCCTCATTCTACTATCCACTGAGTAAATCATACATTCTGTTTTGTTTGATTTCAGAACTCAAACCCCAAATTTGTGATTCAGTATTACCACATTTTGATACAGTACAACAGGGTCATCTATTACAAGTGAGCTGGAAAGATTTTCATGTTCAGAATAAATATTACTATGCCGGTGGGATTTTCATTGGACTAAGCATGTGACTTGAATGGGGCCACCTGGCATCCTTTGCTGTAAGCAGATCTCCAGACTCTGGACACAGCAGGGAGGAAATCCACAGACTTATGTCAAGAGTCATAGGTTCTTAGCCTCAGTGGGGGCTAAACTCAGTAGTTGTAATATTTAAAGACATTGTTTTTTTAAATACCAAAATAATACTAAGGGTTTTTTTTATAGAATGTAAGTACAGGTGGACATTGTTGAAAAGAACTGGTTTGTTGGTCCTAGAAATAGTGTAGTGGGAAGTACACTGCTTTTTCCAGGGATGGAAACCAGATTCTATACCCAGCACACAATATGGTCCGCACAGCCCCAGTAGGAGTGATCTATGAGCAGTGTTTCGTGCAACACTGTCCCAACATATAAATACAAACAAACGAAAAAAAAAACTCATTGATCCTTACAATGATCCAATTAGGTTAGATGCCTTCAATGGCCCTTGCCTTCTCAGCTTTGTGGGGACTCATCCTTGCCTTCATACATGCACAACAAGCTCCATACTGAGCTACAACTGAACCCAGACTTGGATGTATTTTTATTTGCTTGAAACTGGTGATTCCTTTTTCTGTATAGAAATCATTTCAACTCAAGTGTTCTTCATTGAGTTGAGAAAAAATGGACACATGTTAATGACAACACTTCTGTCAATTTTGCATATCCTTCTTGCAAAAATATTTGGTCATTCCAGGAAAGGCTATATATGTGTCAATAAATGTATTTGCATGGTGGAAACGTTAGACATCAAACCTGCAGGGTTCGACATATTTTTTTGACATGAAGACTCTCAAGAAATCAAGAAATAATCAGAATCCTCCTCTGCTTTTCTACAGGGAAGCAACCAGCCTCAGTGGAATGTCTCTGATACTGTGCACTGTGACAGTCTCGAGTGAGCAGTGGTGCCTGCATCACCGTGGGGATTCTGAGATAGGAAGGAAGTCTTTAGATGGGAAAAGTCCCAGGGCTGATAGCAGCATGGACACAATTTGAGTCAGCCGCCACACAAGTGTGATCATCTGAATATCCACACAGGAGAGAAACTGTAGACATGTAAAGAATGTGGGAAGGCTTAGATCGATCCTCATACCTGATTATGCATAGGAGAATTCATACAGGATAGAAACGCTATTCATCCAAGGAATATGGGAAGACCTCAAGACTTAGTATGCATACGAAAATTCATTTAGAGAAAACTTATTCATGTGAGGATAAGGAATGTTTGAAGACCTTTATTTCCTTCTCAGGGCTTTCTGTACATAGGAAAATTTATGCAGGAGAGAAACCTTACTCATGTAAGGACTGTGGGAAGACCTTTACTTTGTACTCAGAAATTACTAAGCACAGGAAAATGCACAATGAGGAGAATGCTTATATATTTAAGGACTGTTGGAAGGCACATACTTAACTCTCAATCCTTATTACATATAAGAATATTCATACTGAAAAGAAACCTTATGTATGTAAGGCACACAGGAAGGCCTGCATTATGACCTCAAGCCTTAGTGATCACAGAAAAATTCATATGGCAGACAGCTTACATATGGAAGGACTGTGGGAAGGCCTTCATTCAAAGTTGATGTCTTACTAAACAGAAAATTTCATACCAGAGAGAAACCCCATACATGTTTAAAAAGGCCGTTGCTCTACATTCAAGCCTTAGTATGCATAGGAAAATTCATAGTGGAGAGAAGTCTTACATATGTCAGGAATGTGCAAAAGTCTTCACTCAACCCTCAACTCTTATGATACATATGAAAATACAAACCGGAGGGAAAACTCATGTTTGTCAATGTAGGAAGGCCTTTGTGTGCCTCTCTAGCCTTTGTAGTCATTGTAAAATGCACATGGGATGAGTTGACCACGAAGAACTATACCCAAGTTCAGAATAATCCCCCCTAGGGAAGACACGTTTTATTTAGGCCAGGAAGGTTAGGAGGGGGCTACAAAAGTGCAGACAAGAAGCTGAGAATCCAGCATGACAAGATTCCTGTGACATCAACCTATAAGGAAAAAGTAGTCGATGATTATCACCAGGGCAGAGTTATAGTTATACCAGTGTCCCTGCATTTGAACTTCACATGTATGTTAACTTGTAAATAACAGTCTTGGTGATGGAAACCAGGAGGAAAGTGACTAAATAAGTACCAAAAATAAATAGGAAAACCTCTTGAAGCTACAAAAGTTTTTAAAAATAAATGAGACAATCTTACCAACCCTACAACCAGATATAACAATGTTCACATGAATTTGTTGTCTTCACCTATTGATATTAATATTGCAAATTTGGTATCTCATAAATTTTATTTATTGTTTTGGACTTTTGGGTCACATCTGGCAATGCACAGAGGATACTCCTGGCTATGCACTGAGGAATTATTCCTTGTGGTGTTTGGGCGACCATATGGGATGCTGGGATTCCAACCTTCATAGGCCGCATGAAAATCAATTGCCCTACCCACTGAACTATCGATCCAGCCCTGTTTCATCATTTTTAATACATAATTGTATCAACAATTGGTGTTTTAATTTTCTTTAGTAAATTAAACAAATAACCATCCCTCACTCTGGACCGTCAAGGTTCACCGCTGGACCATTCTTTGCTCTGATCCTGGCATGACCCAAAACCCTGTTTTCTGGAGGGTTTTGGCAGAGACCAACCACAGTGCTGCAGGGAATCGTCTTCAATCAAAAATCAGCCAAACCTTCATTCTTCAGGCCTTTCTGTGATATATTGTAGGGCGCTGTGCTCAGGCCCTACGTCTGGCACTAAGCTCAGAGCTACATACCTGGGGGAATTCTCATATGTTGTGGAGCACTGAGGTTGGAATACAGGTCTGTATATCTTACAAGCACATTTTCCACTGTTGCATCTTTGCATATCTCGCATTCTGGGATTTTTCTTTTTTGAAGACTCAAATCAGTATTGAGAATGTTATTTCCAAAAACTGTCATCTTAAGAAAATGTTCCTGGAAATCATTCATAGGGAGGATGGAAGACAGTTTAAATTCATTTTATTGTGCATAGAAGAACTTGTGCAAGTTTTTTAAAGGGTGAAATGGGTCCCTGGAATGAAATATTTTACAAATGGTGGGGCCATGGGAGGGACCTCAAGCTTTCTCCATTTCAGCAGGTAATTCCATTCAGTTGTGCTTACTGATATACAGGTGGTCACATTCCTGGATAACACTCCTTTCTCATTTCAGTACTATTAGAGATAAGGAAACCAGAAACACTTACTTTTGCTTTTTTGGGGGGGTTCACCTGCGATGCGCAGGGGTTGCTCCTGGCTCAGCACTCAGGAATTACCGCTGGCGGTGCTCAGGTGACCATATGGGATGCTGGGAATCGAACCCGGGTTGGACGCGTGCAAGGCAAATGCACTACACACTGTGCTATCACTCCAGACCCAGAAACATTTACTTTTGGAAGCACTAAAATCCCAATAATCTAGTGGCCACTCAAATGCTAAAAGCCACTTAGATAGCAAAGCTATAAAATGATCAGTTAGATTTGCTAACTCTGAACTCTTTGTATAACTCCATTCCCGAATTGGTCCTTATGCTAGGTTTTATTTTTTTAGATAATATTTTTATTTGGGGACAACACCTGGCACTCATTAGGGGTAACTCTTTCACTCATTTGCGATGCCAGCGATGGAGATCAAGTTAACCAAGTCCAGTGCAATGCACTGTTTCCACCTGATCCTTACTTTGCGTTTGAAAATGTGTGTTTCGAAGCCTCCTCGTGGAACATTCCTTGTAGGTAGGTTTCCACTGCTGGCGTGTTGTCAGAGGGTAGAGCGTTGAATCTATTGTGTTCTAGATACTCTTAGCAGCCTTTTTCTCCAGTCCCAGTTTCTCTCCAACTCTCTGGTGCCTGCTCTCAGGGTTATTCTGTTCCTCTCCAACACTGGCTTTGGAGTCACCGTTTTCACTCCCATCTGGATTATTACTTCCCTGAGAAACTCGCTTTCTCCTCCTGTTACCTACCTTCCAGTTAGTGAATCAAACTGCTTCATTTATCTTGATAGACACGTGCGTGAGTGCATTGGTTCGATGTTTGACTGACTAGTGCAGGATCAGGGCACTTCTTACTCCCCAGAGACTCATGGTGTGACTGGCCTCCCCAGCAGTTGCCTCCCCCTCCTTTTTGTGACCCTGCCCCTTGCAGCACGGGATCCCCTGGGTGTCCCAAAAGGAACTCTCTGCACCTGGAGCCTGGTCCTTTAAGGCTGCGGGTGGAAACGGAAGTGATGTCACAGGCAGGGCCTTCCTGGTACCTGTGTTCTTGCTGACAGATGGTTCAGTCAGTCCCACTATTGTTACGTGGGTGAAGGGTGGCCCTGAACTGGCTGGAGGCGGTTCTTGGAGGCTGATTTTGGGGCAGGACGGGGGGGGGGTTGGGGGGTTGAGGGGGGTGGGGGGTGACTCTCCGTCTCTGGACTATGACTAGCATGGGGGATGCTTTCACTCTGGTTTATCACTTGTTCCCCGACATCCAGGTTTTCCTAAGTTGTGGCGGAGGTTTTAGGAGGACGTGGAGATTTGGGGGTGCTGTGGAGGCTATACTGGTGCACAATGTTGTGGGTGTGAGTGCGTGGTCTTGGGGGGCCGCTGAGGCCACAATGGCCTCTAGCTCGTGATGGGGCAGTGGGGGGGCTGTATGAGCTTGGGGTTGAGCACGGGGGTGCGGGACCTGCACAGGGCGGGGGGCTTGGCTGTTCCTACCCTCCCGGCAGTCCCATATTGAAGTTTTGGCCCTAATCTCATAGCTGTAGTACCTCCAAACTTGAAGGGCAGAGCCGCAGGCTACCCTCACCCTTCTCGCCCAATGGCAAGGGTCACCTTGCTGTTCATCATTTTCATGGCCACCGTGTTGGTCCATGACATTCGGGGGCAGTGGACCTGCAGGTGGCTGGGGTTTACCAGTGAATACGTTCTCTTGGGGCTATTTTTGGTTTGGGGGTTCTTTCGGGGGTGTGTGGGGGGAGGGGGCATTCCCAGAGATGCTCAGGGCTACCTCTGGCTCTGGGCTCAGGTATGATTCCTGCTGGTGTTGCTGCGGGACATCGGTTTGGGAGAATTTACCGGGTCAAGGCAAGTGCCCTACAGACTTCATTGTCTGTCCAACCACAATATTGTTTTTTTTTTCCAGATCACGAGTTTCATCTCCCTCATGTCAAGTTGCAAAGTACCCTCCACTCTTCATCTCTTCCTGAGCGCGTGACCCATAGCTATTGGTATAAATACTGAGGGAAAAGATTTTTGTTATTATTTAAAAAAATTTTTCCAGGGGCTGGAGCAATAGCACAGCGGGTAGGGCGTTTGCCTTGCAAGCGGCCAACTTGGGTTCGATTCCCAGCATCCCATATGGTCCCCTGAGCACCGCCAGGAGTAATTCCTGAGTGTAGAGCCAGGAGTAACCCCTGTGCATTGCCAGGTGTGACCCAAAAACGCCAAATAAAAATTTTTTTCCATTTTTTTGAAGGAAGATACGTGTGTGTGTGTGTGTGTGTTTGTGTGACTTTGTACAGGACTCCTGGTATTTTCGGAAGAAATTTATGTAGGAAGGGTCAGAGAGAAAGTACAGCAAATACTTGCCTTGCAGACAGTCAACTTGGGTTCGGTCCCCTGCATCCTCGTGACCCCAAAGCTTCCAGGAGTGAAACCCTGACTGCAGAGTTAGGAATACCCCCTGAACAATGCTTGTTTTGGCTCAAAGAAAAACACACACACACACACACACATACACACTTGTACACAGAAGAAATGTGTGATTGCAAGAAAAGAGAATAATAAGGATTCTGGGAAACTATGGAAATACCAGAAAACAGAGTTTTCAGAACCCACTCTTTTACTCTTTAAATGTTCCTCACTAATTTGTCCTTGCACATTATTTTTTGTTTGTTTTGTTTTGCTTCCTTACAGTTGTCCTGTTGGTGCTGTGGTTTTGGTCACTTCCTGTAGTGCTCTGCCTTACTTCTGACTCAGCTCAGGGATCACTGCAGCTGTTGCCCAGGGTGGTCAAGTATTGTACTTGGGTCAGCTGAGTGTAAGACCACTCCGCCCACAAAGTGGAATATTTACAGTATAAGTAGTCTTGAGAAGTTCCAAAGGTCAGGCACAGTTCATATTATGGTCCTTAGTAAAGAAATGCCTTGGTTATTTGGATTTATTTTCTATAAACCTGGGTGATTTCATCATTTTCAAATATATTCCTGCACAACAAGAGTGAGCATAGGATGAGACTCACGCAGATGTGCTGATGCAGATTAGAGTAAATTAGGACTCAGATGGGCCCAGGTCCAGCGAGACAGAGCTTGGCTGTGCCTCAGGCTCATCTGGACCCAGACGTGACCTTGTTCCCCTGAAGAGAGTGCACAGGCGCATGTCCTTGTCCACCCTGCAAGAGAGTGGCTGAAGGTTTGTCTACCCAAGTCCCAGTCTTTCCCCATGGCAGAGCCACATTTCAGGCTGTAATTCCCAGGGGCAGCACTGCTGCCTGCCTGCAGGGGGTGCTGGTACTCAGGAACTCCTGAGGGCCCTGGCTGGGCCTCTAGGGAATTTTTTGTGCTCCTTGGAGGAATCTGAGGATCATAGGAAGCTGCCATTTCCACTGCTTTCACCCCATCTTGATGGCTTCCTGACACAACTCAATGTCAGGTGCCTTGTACCAACCTGCCTGTTTGACCTTGAATCAACCCACATGTGTTTTTCCTGATGGACTGTGTGTGAGAGCATTGCTTTAATGTTTGACTGACCAGTACAGGATCAGGGGTCTTCTGCTTATCCCCAGGCCCCCACTGTGTAAGCAAACACTCTAGCAGCTGCCTCTCCACTCCTTTATCCAGTCCATCCCACTTGGAGCACGGATTCACCTGGTGGGCAAAGAGGGTATCTGCATCTGGATCATGGCCCTTTAAGGCTCCTGGCAGAAGCAGAAATGATGTCATAAACAGGCCCTTCAGAGATCCTTTCTATTCTAGTGGTGGTTGCCTGGCTCTGGCCGCCATTGGTCTCATGGGTAAAGGAGGAACTTGCGCCCAGCTTGACAGGGTAGCTGCGAGGCTGATTTTGTGGCAGAATGCAAGTGGCCTCAGGTGAGCGCCCCGCATCTTGGCACTTTGAGTGGTGGGGCTGCGCCAATTTTGGGGGGGGGGCGCTTTCACGCTTGTTTTCCACTGTTCAGCATTTCCAGACGGTTGCTGAGGTGAGGTAAGGCGAAAGCTTTCAGGGGACCAAGAGGATTATGGCGGTTCAGCGGGGGATGTGCCAGGCGCAGGGGTCAGAGGTGTGAACAACTGATCCTGGGGGGTCCCCTTGGCCAGGATCTCCTCCAGCTCCTGGAAGAGTATATATGTTCTAATATATTGAATCTAGGTCTGCCAAGTGTAAGGTGAATGTTTTACCCAATATATTACCACTTTAGGCCCCAAGATAAAATATTCATGGTTTCAAAGTAGACTCACTCCAGAAATTCCAGTTGTTAGATACACATAACATCATGGTTCGTAGTAAACACCCTGTTTATTTGGATAGATTTGTGATACAACACACTGATTACATGGTTCTCAGAGCTCACCTGATCACTTGACTTCCCGTTAATCATCGTTTGCTCGAGCGCGCGCCAGTGACGTCTCTATTTGTCCCTGTCGCGTGCTAGTGTAGCCCAATGGTGTCTGTTCACTCTAGGAACACAAAGAGCCTCAAATCGATCTTTCATGATCTTGATGAAGAAGTTTGACCATCTGGTAGGTGGGTGGCCACTTGGTCTTTTGACATCCCGTGGAATCCAGTCGGTAACAGCTCTAGTCCAGCAGTCGTCTTTAAATCTCATTACGTGACCAGTCCATGTGATTTTTGATGCCTTGGCAAATGAGACAGTGTCCCTGATTCTTGATTGTCGACCAATGTCGGAATTCCGGATTCTTTCTCTCATTTGAGTGAAACATGACATTCCAAGCATAGCTCTTTCAATTCCTCTTTGGGAGACCCGAACAGCATTCTCATCCTGTTTGCATAGGGCCCAGGTCTCTGAGGCGTATATTAATGCAAAGAAGAACAGTGGAATCAAAGAGATGTGCCTGGAGCCGGAGGTTCTTCATCCTCTTAGCTATTTCTTCGAGGCTCTTGAAGGCGTTCCAAGCCACTCTCTTCCTCCTGATCAGCTCGGGTGCCAGGTCATTTGTCGTGTTGACTTCTTGACCTAGGTACATATAGCTATTGCATTCGAAGATGGTTGTTCCGTTGAGAGCGAATGGGGCATCAAGGGATGAGGCTGTTTCTCATAAACATTGTCTTCATAAGATTCAGTTGTAGTCCGACCTTTCCACAACTCATGGTCACAGTCGACCAGCATTTGTGCTGCTTGGCTAATGTTTGTTGTTATTAGAACGATGTCATCAGTAAAGCGGAGGTGGTGTAGTTGCCAATTATCTATCTTCACTCCCATTCCTCCCATTCTAGTCATCGCATGATGTTCTTGAGTGTGGCAGTGAAGAGTTTCGGTGAAATTGTATCACCCTGCCGAACCCCTTTCTTGACATCAATGATTATTTCTTTTTGGAATGGTGAGATCTTGGTAGTGAATCCGTAATACAACTTACAGGGATCTTGATGTATTGAGTTTGACTGCCCTGATTGACTAGGGCTTCAGTGACCACTTCTGTCTCAACAGAATAAAAGGCCTTCTTTAAAGTAATGAATGTTAGACAGTGCGACATCTTGAACTCCTGAGCTTAGTTATCATGAGCTCAATGAGCTTAATTATCATGTGGATGTGGTCAATGGTGCTGAATCCTTTTCGGAACACGGCTTGCTCGCATGGTTTTCCTTAATCTAGTGTTCTGTCAATCCTATTCAGGACGACTTGAGTGAACAACTTGTAGATGACAGACAATAGGCAGATCGGGTGATAGTTACCAATGTCATGGATGTCTCCCTTCTTGTACAGTAGTACAGTCCTGCTGGTTTTCCATTGGGACGGAACCTTGCATTCAGACAGGTAGCGTGTGAGGAGACGAGCCAGTGTATTGATGAGTACTGATGGCAGGTTCTTCAGGTGTTCAAGTCTGACCTTGTCTGGGCCGGGTGCTGTTCGTTTCTTTACTGACGAAATGGCATGTCAGATTTCAGAAGGGAGAACATTGGGAATGACATATTCATCCTGTGGAATTTGGTATGTTGTCAGGTGGACATGTCTATCAAAGAGATGTGAGTAGAAGTCATGGATAATCTTCTCCATTGCCTTTCTGGAAGATGTGATAGATCCATCAGGACGTCGGAGCGCAGTCATTTTGGTCTTGTAGTTGGCGAAGGACAGGCGGGCATTACAAACTTTTCCCAGCTTCTGCTGCATCTACCAGTACTTCTGCTCCTCTCTCTTTGAGGCCTTCTTTGATCGCATCTCTGCACTGCTTTGCGAGCTTGAATGTTCGCTTGCGGTTGCCTGAGGCATGTGCCAAACCACGTTGGCGAATAAGTTCTAGAGTTTTTGAAGACAGGCGTTTTTTTGTGACTAGCTCTCTCTTGGCATTCTCAGAGGTATCCCTGCAAAATAGGAGCAAGTGCTGGATGAGGCTCATGTGCTGATTGTGGGATTTCAGTAAATCACGACCAGGATGGGTCCAGGTCCAGAGGGTCAGTGCTGGGACTACCTGGGGCCTACCCGAGCCCAGAAGTGACCTTGGTCGCTGGAAGAGAGCGCCCAGACCTGTGTCCTTTCCCCTTTCCAAGAGGGCAGCTGAAGGTTTGTCCCTGTTGCTGGCCCCACGGCAGAGCGAATAATGGTGCTGTGGTCACTGGGGCCTGCAGGGGTTGCAGCTGCATGGGAGCTCCTGGCCTCAGAGTTAGTCTCTGGTCTTAGGGACCTTCCTGTGTGGTTCCCAGGGTAGAGTCCCAGGCTTGGGCAGTGCAGCGTTTTCCTCCCTGGTAGGCCTCAACCGCACCTGTCCTGACAGCAGCAGGGTCACAACACACTTCTCTGTCCCCTGAGAGAGAGGAACATCTATCAGTGTCTCCCCATGGATGGTTCTGTGAGCCAGTGTCCAAACATCCGGCTGGTCACTACCTTTCTGGCTCCAATGCAGGGACTTCTGGTCAGGTGGGGCCCTGGTCTGGTTGTGCTCCTCTCTGGTGCCCACGGCTCAGGTCCTTGTACGGAGCCTCCTGTTGGTCCACAGGAAAAACAGGCAGGAGATGGTGAGATGGCCTCTGCCACACCACCTTCAGGCAGGAGAGTGACAAGATGACGCAGTGCAGTGACATGTAGCACAGGCTTCCAAGGCCGATAATCTCTGATTGTTTCAGGAAGGAGACGGGGTATCCGGTTCCTAGCCTGATTGATCAGCTCTCTGTTTGAGGCCACTGTTGTTTTTTTGTTGTTGTTGTTGATTTGAATGGGCCATATTAGTGGTGCTCAAGGATCATTCCTCTCAGGACTGGGGAACCGGCCATACAGGGTGCCAGGGGTCCAATGCTGATTAGACTTGTTTGTTTGTTTGGGTTTTTTTTTTGAAAGATGTTGAAGGAGAGCGGTCAAACCCAGTTATTCTCAGGTTATTTCTGATTCTGTACGAAGGATTTCCATCTGACAGTTCTTGAGGAACTATAAGGGATGGCGGTATTGCCAGCCCTAACCGCTGTCCACAGACCCACAGTCCTGTTACTCCATCCTGCTGCTTTGTTTTCTTTCATGTTTATTTTCGTGCTACAGTGGAGGTACTCAGGGATTCCTCTTGGCTCTGTGCTCCAGATTCACCCCTGACAGGCATCAGAGGAACCCGGATGTGCTACTTATGTATGTACCCTGATGGCTACAAATGTCTCAGGCCCCAGGACATGTGTTTTTCCTATTTTGTCCTTCCTGCTCTTAGAGCCTCGCCTGCTCAGTCACACAGTCTCATGTTCAGACAATGTTCTGTGTGCAGTTCTGGGCATGTGCCTGTCCCAGAGATTTGGAGCAGAGAACCTTAGGATCAAATCACTTTTACCATCTTTGAGATGAATTCGGGACATCACTTATATATGTAAGGACTGTGGGAATGCGTTCACTTACTCCTCCTCATTACACATATTAATATTCATAATGGAAAGAATACTTACATGTATCAGCAATGCGAAAAGGCCTACATTAACCTCTCAAGCCTTAGAATCATAGGAAAATTGGTCTTGGAGACAAATTCTCTCTATATATAGAAGGACCGTGAGAAGGCTTTCAATCAAACTTGTTGTTTTACTAAGCACAGAAGAAAAATCACATTGGAAAGAAACCACATAAATGTCTGACATGTGGGAAGGTCTTCACTCTACACTGTAGCCTTACTATGCATTTTAAAAGTCATAGTGGAGAGAAGTCTTAAATATGTAAGAAAAATGCAAGATCGTCACTAAACCCATAACCCTTACTAGCCATACGAAAACATATACTGGAGAGAAATCTTAAGTTCGTTAATGTGGGAAGGCCTTTGCAAACCTCTCAAGCCTTTTAGACATCATAAAATGCACACTGGATGAGTCAATCCCTAATAACTATCCCCACATTCAGACAAATGCCCCTAGGGAAGATAAGTTTTGTTTGGACTGGGAGTGTTAGGGGGCTGCAGGAGTGCAGCCAAGAAGGAAGTAATCCAGGTAGCATGTGACAAGCTTCCGGTGATTTCATTACTATAAGTAAAGGTACTTGCTGATTATCACCTGAGCTCCAGCTTTAACAGTGTCACAGCATTTGGACTCATGTGTATGTTAACTTGTAAATAATGGGTTTTGGTGATGAAAGTTAAGAAGAACATGACTAAATAAAAATTAAAAATACGTAAACACCTCTTGAAGCAACAAAAAGCTTCAAAGATTCTTAGAGTCTTAAAAATGCTGCAATCAAATATAACAATGTTCACATAAATTTATTTTCTATATCTATTGTTATTGCAAGTTTGTTTTCTCATCAATTTTTTTGTTTTTGTTTTATTAGTGAAACACCATGAGGTACAGTTGTAGACTTAAAAGTTGTTGTGCTTGGGTTTCAGTTATACAATGATCGAGTACCCATCCCACCACCAGTGCCCATTCTCCACCCCGACAAATTCCAGTATCACTCTCACCCCCCATCCCCCATCCCACCCTGCCTCTATGGCAGGGCACTCCCTTTTGTTCTCTCTCCTTTTGGGTGTTACGGTCTGGAAAAAAGGCATTGAGTGTCAATCATGTTCAGTCCATAGTCTACTTTCAACATGTATCTCCCCTCCTGGAAGGATCCTCCAAACACCCTTTATTTGGTGCTCCCTTTTCTATCTGAGCTGCTCTTTCCCCTAGAGTGCCCGACTGGCCTCTAAGACATGGAGTAATCCTCCTGGTACTGATCTTGGCTATTCTTGGGTATTAATCTCCTATTTTGTTACTTTATGTCCCCCAGATGAAAGCAATCTTTTTATGTCTATCCCTCTCTTTCTGACTCATTTCGCTTAGCATGATACCTTCCACATGCTACCACTTGTATGTAAAATTCATGCCTTCATCTTTTCTAACAGTTACATAGTACTCCATTGTGTAGATGTACCAAAGCTTCTTTAATCAGTCATCTGTTCTTGGGCACTCGGGTTTTTTCCAGATTCAAGCTATTGTAAAGAGTGCTGCAATGAACAAACAAATTCAGATGTCACTTCGACTATACATTTTTACCTCTCTGGGATATATTCCCAGGAGTGGTATTGCTGGGTCAAATGGGAGCTCAATTTCTAATTTCTTGAGAATGGTCCATACTGTTTTCCAAAAGGGCTGAACCAGTCGGCATTCCCACCAACAGTGAAGGAGTGTTCCTTTCTCGCCACATCCGCGCCAGCACCAGTTGCTTTTGTTCTTTTGGATGTGGACTAGTCTCTGAGGTGTGAGATGGTATCTCATTGTGGTTTTGATCTGCATCTCCCTGATGATTAATGATGTAGAGCATTTTCTTATGTGCTTTTTTGCCATTCGGATTTCTTCTTTGAGATAGTTTCTGTTCATTTCATTGCCCCATTTTTTATGGGGTTGGGTATTTTCTTCTTGTGGAGTTCTACCAGTACTTTATATATCCTTGATATCAACCCCTTGTCAGATGTGTATTCAGCGAATATCCTTTCCCATTCTGTAGACTGTCTTTGTATTTTGGTCACTGTTTCTTTGGAGGTGTAGAAGCTTCTTAGTTTAAGATAGTCCTATTTATCTATCTCTGTTTTCACTTGCTTGGCTAGTGGTGTGACATCTTTGAAGATACCATTAGCTTCAACGTCATGGAGGGTTTTGCCAGCTTTGTCCTCAATGTACCTTATGGTTTCCGGTCTGATGTTGAAGTCTTTAATCCATTTTGATCTTACTTTTGTATATGGTGTTAGACAGAGTTCTGAGCCTTTTTTTTTGCATGTAGCCATCCAATTTTGCCAGCACCATTTGTTAGAAAGGCTTTCCTTACTCCACATTTCTTGCATCTTTATCAAAGATGAGATGATCATATGATTGAGGGAAGATATCAGTGTATTCAACCCTGTTCCATTGGTCTGCAACTCTGTTGTACAGAACCTTTGATCAGTAAGAAATGGCCTTCACTGTCTCTCGTGACCTTCTTCACTCTGAAATCAATATCGTCTGATATTAGAATGGCTACCCCAACATTTTTATGGGAGCTATTGGCCTGTAGGGTTGTTTTCCAGCCTTTGACTCTAAGTCTGTGTTTGCTTTGACTATTGAGATGTGTTTATTGCAGGCAGCAGAATGTTGGGTTCAATTTTCTAATCCATCCTGCCACTCTGTGTCTTTTAATTGGTGCGTTTAGCCCATTGACATTGAGAGAGATTATTGTTATGGGGTTTAGTCCCATTGTTCTTTTGAAATTTGGTGTATTTGAGGGTCCTGTCTTGCCTTAAAGTAGCCCATTTAGTTGTTCTTGTAACCATGGTTTTGAGTCTATGAAGTTCCTGAGCTGTTGTTTGTCTGTGAAACTGTGTGTTGTTCCTTCTGTTATGAATGAGAGTCTCACTGGGTAAAGTATTTTTGGAGAGGCATTTATTTCATTGAGTTTTTTCACTATATCCCACCATTGTTTTCGGGCCATGAGGGTTTCATCAGAAAAATCAGCTGTGAATTTTAAGGATGCTCCTTTGTAGGAGATTTCTTTCTTTGATCTTGCTGCTTTCAGAATTTTGTCTCTATCTAAGGTTTTGGTCATTTTGATCAGGATGTATCTTGGGGTATTTTTATTCGGATTTCTTCTAGCTGGTACCCTTCGGGCTTCCTGAATGTGGTCACAAGTTTTCTTCAGCTCTGGAAACGTTGTAGCAATGATGTCTTTGTCAGTTTCTTCTTCATCAAGGTTTTCTTCCTGTCCCTCTGGAACTCCAATAATTCTTATGTTACCCCTCTTGGCTTCATCACGATCTTCTCTTGCCATCTGTTCCCAAATTATGAGTCTCTTTTCCATTTTCTGCTCTTTTCTGGAGAGTCTTTGAACTTTATCTTCGAGCTCACTGATTCTGTTCTCAGCAGCTGTTACTCTGCTGCTGAGGCCTTCCACTGAGTTTTTCAATTCGCCTACCAGGTTTTTCAGGTCTGACATTTACGTTTGCATTTTCCTCATTTCTGCCTTCAAATCCTCTTGTCTTTTATTGGCATTGCTTTCCATTGTTTCTTTTAGTTCGCTAACCATCCTAAGTAGCTCCCTTCTGAATTCCTTGTCAGAGAGGTTGTCTAACACTACAGTACTGTTGGTGTATTCTGGAATAGCCTCTTCAATAAGAAAGTTTGGCGGGCTTTTCCGTTGCTTTACCATTGTGACCAGTGTGGTTTAGTCCTTCTCGTTCAATGTTACTATTCTGCTTGATGTGCAGAGTGAGTTGAGATAGGCTTAACGAGTTATTGGCTAATGTGTTTCTAGTGGTTGAGCTAACCTAGAGAAGGTTTCTTCTAAGAGGGTAACTTATGGTTCCTATGGGATATGTAGTGGGAGAATAAATCGCGGCTGCATTAGCGGCCACGTCTCCAGAAAGGGTCCCATGCGCTGGGCACTGGGCAGTACCTGTTCAAATGAGGAGAGAGTTCCCGGAGCCGTTCAGCTTTGTTTCCGCGAGATGTGCCCGAGTTCCCCGTCCCGCGCAGATCCAGGGGGAAAACCGGCTATTCTAGGGGATCAAGCTAGCTGCGCATCCCCGTCCCCTTTTTCTGTATTTTTCTATACTGCAGAAATTCATGTTTTCTCGTGAATACTACTCCTCTCTCTCATTGCTCTCACATCCTCCGTGTGTGTATGTGTGTGTGTGCATGCACATACATTTCACTTTAAGACCACAACTGGCAGTGCTCAGGGATTATTGCAGCTCTGGGTTCAGGGTTCATTCCTAATGGGGCTCAGGGAATATATGGATTACTAGGCATAGAAAGACCTGGGTTGGATGCTTGCAAGGAAAGTACCCTACTTGCTGTACTATTGATCTGGCCCTTTCTAAATGAATTATTTCCACCACATCAGGAGTGACCCTGAGAAAAGCTTCCCCAACACGACCACCCTCCCTGGAAATCAACTATTTCTCTTAAAAAAGAAAAACAAAACTTTACCCCCAGTACTCACAACAGCTGGGGGTCTTCTGGTCAGGGAGAGATTACATGTGTGGGGTGCTTTGCAACTGGACCTTAGGATGGAACAATTCTGGACTTAGGGTAAATATACAAAAGCTGGGACTAGAGAAAAGTGGGTAGGAAATTTGCCTTGCATGCAGCCAACCGAGATCAATTCCCAGCATCCCTTATTTTCCCTGAGTACCACAAGCAGAATTCCTGACTGCACAGCCAAAAGTAAACACTGACAACCTCTACATGTGGTACAAGAGCCAAACCAAAATGATATTTATGAAAAAGTTTCATTTGTAAACCCCACCCACCTGCAAGGACAGAGACACTTGGTGGCCCCTCTCTATCACCGGGTGGCACCGACCCATCAGGGTAGTCAATCAAAGGACAGAGGACATCTGGGTCTCCTGCTGCAGTGCAGCTGAGGCCCTGCCCTTTCAAGTGAATCTGAAGGTGCCACACTAAGGATGCCAGAGCCAAAGGCTCCAGAGAGGGTCAAGCACAGTCTGGTGGTGCCAGGTTCGAGAGTGCCAAGCCCCGCCCTCTGTAGGTCCCGCAGCACCAGGTCCACCGAACTCTGAACCTTTCAGGTGCTGGAGGAGATCCTGGCCAAGGGGACCCACCAGGATCACTTGTTCACACCTGCGACCCCTGCGCCTGGCACAGCACCCATCGCCCAAAGCCTCTGGATCCCCTGAAAGCGTTCACTTTACCTCACCTAAGGAACCACCTGGAAATCCTGAACAGTGGAAAACAAGCGTAAAACTGTCCCCCAAGCTGGCGCAGCCCCACCACTCAAAGTGCCAAGATGCGGGGCGCTCACCTGAGGCCACTTGCGTTCTGCCACAAAATAGGCTTCACAGTTGCCCTGTCAAGCCGGGTGCAAGTTCCTCCTCTACCCACGAGACCAATGGCGGCCAGAAAGAGGCAACCGCCAGTAGAATAGAATTTCTGAAGGGCCCATCTATGACATCATTTCTGCTTCTGCCAGGAGCCTTAAAGGGCCATGGTCCAGATGCAGATACCCTCTTTGCCCACCAGGCGAATCCGTGCTCCAAGTGGGATGGACTGGATAAAGGAGTGGAGAGGCAGCTGCTAGAGTGTTTGCTTACACAGTGGGGGCCTGGGGATAAGCAGAAGACCCCTGATCCTGTACTGGTCAGTCAAACATTAAAGCAATGCTCTCACACACAGTCCATCAGGAAAAACACATGTGGGTTGATTCAAGGTCAAACAGGCAGGTTGGTACAAGGCACCTGACATTGAGTTGTGTCAGGAAGCCATCAAGATGGGGTGAAAGCAGTGGAAATGGCAGCTTCCTATGATCCTCAGATTCCTCCAAGGAGCACAAAAAATTCCCTAGAGGCCCAGCCAGGGGCCTCAGGAGTTCCTGAGTACCAGCACCCCCTGCAGGCAGGCAGCAGTGCTGCCCCTGGGAATTACAGCCTGGAATGTGGCTCTGCCATGGGGAAAGTCACTAAGACTTAGGGTGGACAAACCTTCAGCCACTCTCTTGCAAGGTGGACAAGGACATGCGCCTGTGCACTCTGTCCTGGGGAACAAGGTCACTTCTGGGTCCAGATGAGCCTGAGGCACAGCCGAGCTCTGTCCCGCGGGATCTGGGCCCATCTGAGTCCTGATTTACTCTAATCCCGCATCAGCACATCTGCGTGAGTCTCATCCTATGCTCGCTCCTGTTGTGCAGGAATATATATGAAAATGGTGCAATCACCCAGGTTTATAGAAAATCCAAATAACCAAGGCATTTCTTTACTAAGGACAATAATATGAACTGTGCCTGACCTTTGGAACGTCTCAAGACTACTTATACTGTAAATATTCCACTTTGTGGGCGGAGTGGTCTTACACTCAGCTGACCCAAGTACAATACTTGACCACCCTGGGCAACAGCTGCAGTGATCCCTGAGCTGAGTCAGAAGTAAGGCAGAGCACTACAGGAAGTGACCAAAACCACAGCACCAACAGGACAACTGTAAGGAAGCAAAACAAAACAAACAAAAAATAATGTGCAAGGACAAATTAGTGAGGAACATTTAAAGAGTAAAAGAGTGGGTTCTGAAAACTCTGTTTTCTGGTATTTCCATAGTTTCCCAGAATCCTTATTATACTCTTTTCTTGCAATCACACGTTTCTTCTGTGTACAAGTGTGTATGTGTGTGTGTTTTTTTTCTTCTTTGAGCCAAAACAAGCATTGTTCAGGGGGTATTCCTAACTCTGCAGTCAGGGTTTCACTCCTGGAAGCTTTGGGGTCACGAGGATGCAGGGGACCGAACCCAAGTTGACTGTCTGCAAGACAAGTATTTGCTGTACTTTCTCTCTGCCCCTTCCTATATAAATTTCTTCCAAAAATACCAGGAGTCCTGTACAAAGTCACACACACACACACACACACACACACACACGTATCTTCCTTCAAAAAAATGGAAAAAAAAATTTTATTTGGCTTTTTTGGGTCACACCTGGCAATGCACAGGGGTTACTCCTGGCTCTACACTCAGGAATTACTCCTGGCGGTGCTCAGGGGACCATATGGGATGCTGGGAATCGAACCCAAGTTGGCCGCTTGCAAGGCAAACGCCCTACCCGCTGTGCTATTGCTCCAGCCCCTGGAAAATATTTTTTTAAAAAAATAACAAAAATCTTTTCCCTCAGTATTTATCCCAATAGCTACAGGTCACCCGCTCAGGAAGAGATGAAGAGTGGAGGGTACTTTGCAACTTGACATGAGGGAGATGAAACTCGTGATCTGAAAAAAAAAAAAAAACAATATTGTGGTTGGACAGGCAATGAATTCTGTAGGGCACTTGCCTTGACCCGGTAAATTCTCCCAAACCGATGTCCCGCAGCAACACCAGCAGGAATCATACCTGAGCCCAGAGCCAGAGGTAGCCCTGAGCATCTCTGGGAAGGCCCCCTCCCCCCACAGCCCCCCCCCCCGAAAGAACCCCCAAACCAAAAATAGCCCCAAGAGAACGTATTCACTGGTAAACCCCAGCCACCTGCAGGTCCACTGCCCCCAAATGTCACGGACCAACACGGTGGCCATGAAAATGATGAACAGCAAGGTGACCCTTGCCATGGGGTGAGAAGGGTGAGGGTGGCCTGCGGCTCTGCCCTTCAAGTCTGGAGGTACTACAGCTATGAGATTAGGGCCAAAACTTCAATATGGGACTGCCGGGAGGGTAGGAACAGCCAAGCCCCTCGCCCTGTGTAGGTACCGCACCCCCGTGCTCAACCCCAAGCTCATACAGCCCCCCCACTGCCCCATCACGGAGCTAGAGGCCATTGTGGCCTCAGCGGCCCCCCAAGACCACGCATTCACACCCACAACATTGCGCACAAGTATAGCCTCCACAGCACCCCCAAATCTCCACGTCCCCCTAAAGCCTCCGCCACGCCTCAGGAAAACCTGGATGTCGGGGAACAAGTGATAAACCAGGGTGAAAGCGTCCCCCATGCTAGTCATAGTCCAGAGACGGAAAGTTGCCCCCATCCTGCCCCAAAATCAGCCTTCAAGAACCACCTCCAGCCAGTTCAGGGCCACCCTTCACCCACGTAACAATAGTGGGACTGACTGAAGCATCTGTCAGCAAGAACACAGGTACCAGGAAGGCCCTGCCTGTGACGTCACTTCCGTTTCCACCCGCAGCCTTAAAGGACCAGGCTCCAGGTGCAGAGAGTTCCTTTTGGGACACCCAGGGGATCCCGTGCTGCAAGGGACAGGGTCACAAAAAGGAGGGGGAGGCAACTGCTGGGGAGGCCACTCACACCAAGGGTCTCTGGGGAGTAAGAAGTGCCCTGATCCTGCACTAGTCAGTCAAACATCGAACCAATGCACTCACGCACGTGTCTATCAAGATAAATGAAGCAGTTTGATTCACTAACTGGAAGGTAGGTAACAGGAGGGGAAAGCGAGTTTCTCAGGGAAGTAATAATCCAGATGGGAGTGAAAACGGTGACTCCAAAGCCAGTGTTGGAGAGGAACAGAATAACCCTGAGAGCAGGCACCAGAGAGTTGGAGAGAAACTGGGACTGGAGAAAAAGGCTGCTAAGAGTATCTAGAACACTATAGATTCAACGCTCTACCCTCTGACAACACGCCAGCAGTGGAAACCTACCTACAAGGAATGTTCCACGAGGAGGCTTCAGAAACACACATTTTCAAACGCAAAGTAAGGATCAGGTGGAAACAGTGCATTGCACTGGACTTGGTTAACTTGATCTCCATCGCTGGCATCGCAAATGAGTGAAAGAGTTACCCCTAATGAGTGCCAGGTGTTGTCCCCAAATAAAAATATTATCTAAAAAAATAAAACCTAGCATAAGGACCAATTCGGGAATGGAGTTATACAAAGAGTTCAGAGTTAGCAAATCTAACTGATCATTTTATAGCTTTGCTATTTAAGTGGCTTTTAGCATTTGAGTGGCCACTAGATTATTGGGATTTTAGTGCTTCCAAAAGTAAATGTTTCTGGGTCTGGAGTGATAGCACAGTGTGTAGTGCATTTGCCTTGCACGCGTCCAACCCGGGTTCGATTCCCAGCATCCCATATGGTCACCTGAGCACCGCCAGCGGTAATTCCTGAGTGCAGAGCCAGGAGTAACCCCTGTGCATCGCAGGTGAACCCCCCGCCCCAAAAAAAAAGCAAAAGTAAATGTTTCTGATTTCCTTATCTCTAATAGTACTGAAATGAGAAAGGAGTGTTATCCAGGAATGTGACCACCTGTATATCAGTAAGCACAGCTGAATGGAATTACCTGCTGAAATGGAGGAAGCTTGAGGTCCCTCCCATGGCCCCACCATTTGTTAAATATTTCACTCCAGGGACCCCTTTCACCCTTTAAAAAACTTGCACAAGTTCTTCTATGCACAATAAAATGAATTTAAACTGTCTTCCATCCTCCCTATGAATGATTTCCAGGAACATTTTCTTAAGATGACAGTTTTTGGAAATAACATTCTCAATACTGATTTGAGTCTTCAAAAAAGAAAAATCCCAGAATGCGAGATATGCAAAGATGCAACAGTGGAAAATGTGCTTGTAAGATATACAGACCTGTATTCCAACCTCAGTGCTCCACAACATATGAGAATTCCCCCAGGTATGTAGCTCTGAGCTTAGTGCCAGACGTAGGGCCTGAGCACAGCGCCCTACAATATATCACAGAAAGGCCTGAAGAATGAAGGTTTGGCTGATTTTTGATTGAAGACGATTCCCTGCAGCACTGTGGTTGGTCTCTGCCAAAACCCTCCAGAAAACAGGGTTTTGGGTCATGCCAGGATCAGAGCAAAGAATGGTCCAGCGGTGAACCTTGACGGTCCAGAGTGAGGGATGGTTATTTGTTTAATTTACTAAAGAAAATTAAAACACCAATTGTTGATACAATTCTGTATTAAAAATGATGAAACAGGGCTGGATCGATAGTTCAGTGGGTAGGGCAATTGATTTTCATGCGGTCTATGAAGGTTGGAATCCCAGCATCCCATATGGTCGCCCAAACACCACAAGGAATAATTCCTCAGTGCATAGCCAGGAGTATCCTCTGTGCATTGCCAGATGTGACCCAAAAGTCCAAAACAATAAATAAAATTTATGAGATACCAAATTTGCAATATTAATATCAATAGGTGAAGACAACAAATTCATGTGAACATTGTTATATCTGGTTGTAGGGTTGGTAAGATTGTCTCATTTATTTTTAAAAGCTTTTGTATCTTCAAGAGGTTTTCCTATTTATTTTTGGTACTTATTTAGTCACTTTCCTCCTGGTTTCCATCACCAAGACTGTTATTTACAAGTTAACATACATGTGAAGTTCAAATGCAGGGACACTGGTATAACTATAACTCTGCCCTGGTGATAATCATCGACTACTTTTTCCTTATAGGTTGATGTCACGGGAATCTTGTCATGCTGGATTCTCAGCTTCTTGTCTGCACTTTTGTAGCCCCCTCCTAACCTTCCTGGCCTAAATAAAACGTGTCTTCCCTAGGGGGGATTATTCTGAACTTGGGTATAGTTCTTCGTGGTCAACTCATCCCATGTGCATTTTACAATGACTACAAAGGCTAGAGAGGCACACAAAGGCCTTCCTACATTGACAAACATGAGTTTTCCCTCCGGTTTGTATTTTCCTATGTATCATAAGAGTTGAGGGTTGAGTGAAGACTTTTGCACATTCCTGACATATGTAAGACTTCTCTCCACTATGAATTTTCCTATGCATACTAAGGCTTGAATGTAGAGCAACGGCCTTTTTAAACATGTATGGGGTTTCTCTCTGGTATGAAATTTTCTGTTTAGTAAGACATCAACTTTGAATGAAGGCCTTCCCACAGTCCTTCCATATGTAAGCTGTCTGCCATATGAATTTTTCTGTGATCACTAAGGCTTGAGGTCATAATGCAGGCCTTCCTGTGTGCCTTACATACATAAGGTTTCTTTTCAGTATGAATATTCTTATATGTAATAAGGATTGAGAGTTAAGTATGTGCCTTCCAACAGTCCTTAAATATATAAGCATTCTCCTCATTGTGCATTTTCCTGTGCTTAGTAACTTCTGAGTACAAAGTAAAGGTCTTCCCACAGTCCTTACATGAGTAAGGTTTCTCTCCTGCATAAATTTTCCTATGTACAGAAAGCCCTGAGAAGGAAATAAAGGTCTTCATACATTCCTTATCCTCACATGAATAAGTTTTCTCTAAATGAATTTTCGTATGCATACTAAGTCTTGAGGTCTTCCCATATTCCTTGGATGAATAGCGTTTCTCTCCTGTATGAATTCTCCTATATATAATCAGGTGTGAGGATCCATCTAAGGCTTCTCACATTCTTTGCATTTCTACAGTTTCTCTCCTATGTGAATATTCAGATGATCACACTTGTGTGGCGGCTGACTCAAATTATGTTCGTGCTGCTAACAGCTCTGGGACTATTCCCATCTGAAGACTTCCTGCCTGTCTCAAAATCCCCACAGTGATGCAAGCACCACTGTTCACTCGAGACTGTCACAGTGCCCAGGATCAGAGACATTCCACTGAGGCTGGTTGCTTCCCTGGAGAAGAGCAGAGGAGAATTCCGAATTTTTCTTGATTTCTTGAGAATCTCCATGTCAAAATAAAATTTCGAACCCTGCAGGATTGATGTCTAACATTTCCACCATGCAAATACAATTATTGACACATATATGGCTTTTCCTGGAATGACCAAATAGTTTTGTAAGAAGGACATTCAAAATTGATAAAAGTGTTGTCATTAAATGTGTGTCCATTTTTTTCTCAACTCAATGAAGATCACATTAAGTGTACACCAGACAATGAACTTTATAGGAATTAGTTTAACTAAGGAAGTAAAAGACCTGTATGAAGAAAACTATAAAACGCTGCTTCTGGAAATAATAGAGGATGTGAGGAAATGGAAAAGTATCTCCTGTTCATGGATCGGGAGAATTAATATTGTCGAAATGGCAATACTTCCCAAAGCACTGTAGAAATTCTCAACAATTTTAATACTAAAATTTTATTAGCAGTTGGGGATTTTTCTCTTTAGTAAATTAAATACATACATACATAACCACCCCTCACTCTGGACTGCCAAGTTTCACCATTGTCTCAGTCTTTGCTTATATTCTGACTTGGCCCAGAGGCCCTGTTTTAAAGGAGTTTAAGGCAGAGATCAACCATAATATTGCCGAGAATCATTGTAAATCAAAAATCAGGCAAATCTTGATTCTTCGTGCCTTCCTGTCTTATGCCTCAGTGAGATGTGGTAAGCCCTGCAGCATAATATGGGGTGGGATGGCAAAGTGTGTGCAGGGTACAGGTGAACCCCGACTTGCTGGAGTATCTCCCCAGTTGTGAGATACTCACAACTGTGAGTTTATTATTAGTCCAACCTATTTTTTTTGCTTTGTTTGTTTCATTTTGGGGTCCAGCTGGCTATTCACATGGTGACTCCATGTTCTGTACTCAGGAATCACTGCTGGTTTGATCCTCGACATCCAATATGGTCCCCAGGCATGACCAGGAGTATTTGCTCAGCCCAGGGCCATGAATAAACACTATACATTGCTGTGTCTGACTCAAAACAAACCAAGTAAATTTACTTCTCTTTCCATACATAACTTGTCTTGCTTTTGTTCTTGGTATTGTTTCGAGGACACACTTGGATTTTTTTCATTTCTAACCTTTGAATTCCATTAATTTATTTTTGGCTGTTGGGCCACAGTCAGTGGTGTTCAGGGGTTACTCCTGGCTTTTCCCTCAGTATTTACTCGTGGCAGTGCTCAGGGACCATATGGGATGCTGAGATTCGAACTCCGGTGGTTTGCCTGCAAGCCCTGTCCGCTATGCTGTCATTACAGCCCCTAACATCATTCATTTCTTAGAGTCTCACCCCCTCATCCCAGCATCCCATCAGTGCTTGGGGTCACTTCAAGTGATCTTAGGCAATCAGGTGGCACCCAGCATCAAATCAGAAGTTCCTGCATGCAAAGCATGTTTCCGAATCCTGTGCATTGTCACCCTCAATCAGATGGCACCCAGCATCAAATCAGAAGTTCCTGCATGCAAAGCATGTTTCCGAATCCTGTGCATTGTCGCCCTGCCTTCATTGGACTCTTTTAGGTTTTTTAAAATTTGATTTGGGCTAAACCAGCAGGACTCAGGGTTTGCTCCTGGTCTCTGCACTCAGGTATCATGCCTGGCTGGTGGTGGACAGTATGGGGTTGTCAGGGATCAAACCTGGATTGACCATTGGCAAGACCATTGCCCCACCTGCTGTAATACCAGCTACCCTCTGCTGTGGTCCCCTTTGTTTTTAGCTTAATATAAATTTGGGGTGGCTTTCCATCCTTGTCCTTGCTTGGATGCTTGGGTTTACTCCTGACTCTGCACTCAGTGAGAGTGAACTCAGGGCCTCCAGTTGCTGGTATCCTGGCCACAGGGCCCAGCAGTCATTGTTCTCGGGGATAAAGGACAAAGTAGGGTCACTTCTTGGAAAGCTGACTGTGACGGCCAATTTTGTGGCAGGAGACAAGGCCTCCTCTGAGCACCCCACATTTCCCTGTCTCTGCACTATAAGGGGGGTAGTTGCACCAGCTTGGGGGGGGGCGCTTTCACACCTTTTTTTTTTCACTTGTTCCCTGATAGTGGAGGAACAAAGAGATGGGAACCACAGATTGATGATCAAAATGGCCCATTTCATGCAGAGCTGAAAGCATACTTACAAACCAACTGAGGGGGGTGGGATACAGGACTGCATTTAGCTGTGAGGGTCATTTGCAGACATAAAATGTTGCAATGGAGGTAATTCTTTTGGGGGGATTAACTCAAGAAGACATTCTGTCTGACATCTCTGTGGGTTTTATTTTTTCCTTGTAGTTGTACATATTCAACAAATAAGTTTATTTATGAACACTTGCAGTTATTTGGATTAGTTACAACCTTAGCCCTGAGGGCAAGCAAGGGTACTACTGTAAGTTTTCAGGATGGTTCAGCTTTTCCTACCCCTTGGAAGTCCTTTTCCTTAAGTTACAAGACTTTCATGAAGACTGTGCTTTTATGCTTTCTAGACTGTCCCTTTTTGATGCTGGATAGCTTTGCCGCTTTCCCCTGGTCCATCTAAGACCCTAGGTGGGACCCCCCCCCTTTGTTGGGTGTTATGAATTATGGCAACAGATGATTTGTCACTAATTTGTGATTCGAGCTCTGTGGGGGTAGGGCATTCCCTTGGTGAAGGCTTCAGTGATCTCCTGACTGGAAGGAGGAACTCTGAGACCAGGGAAGAGAGGCATGTGTGCAGGTGAATGTCTGAGGACCCTCCCTGGTGGAGCTCTGGGCAGTGTGGGGGTGCCCTGAGTGCAAGTGAAAAACGCTGCTGAACCCGGGAGCCTCGAACTCCTGGATCCAGGCCTCTGTGCTGTGCTCACACTGCTCTTCACTTGTCTGGACTCTCCCTCAATTATGATCCTGCACTTTAGTTTCTTGGCGTTGTTATTATTTATCCTGATGTGTTAGTGCATACGATTCACAGCCCTTGGTGTCCCGCCCCCCCCCCCAGTCTTTACATTAGCAGCCTGGCTGCACAGCCTACATTGGTCGGGTGCCTGCAAAATATCTTTTGCCTCTTTCTGTAAATAGTGAATGAGTGATCCCGTAACAAAACTAGTTTGGGCCTGAGTAATAGTATAGTGGGGACTGTGCTTACCGTGCACTCGGCCGACCTTGTTCAATAACTTGCATCCCATATGTGTCCCAAACATCACAGGGTCTGGTCAAAAACTAAAACCTGAACATCTTGTGTGGATGCCATGCTGCTCACACCCATCGTCTAATCAGGTCTTCTCTTTGCTGCGGGCCTGTTTGGATTGTGAGAACCAAGGAGATGTCCTCCACCCACACTGTCTTATTCAACTACATTTCTTTCAATGAATTCTTATACTGCGTATTGCATTTGATTTCAGAACTCAAACCGCAGATTCAGGATTTGACACTGCAGCAATTTGATATGGGAATGGTGTCATTGAGTATGAGTGAGCTGGTAAAATTTGGAACAGATATTATGCTGACAGGATACTCGGTGGACCAAGCGTGTGATTTTTAAAGTGTAGGGCTGGGCACTACAGAGAGGAAATCTAGAGCCTAATGCTTGGGGTTGAGGCCCTTAGCTTCACTTGGTGGTGAAATCACTGCTCAAAACCTAAAGAAATTTCTATTTTTTTCCTGAATCAAAAACTTGATATTTCATTTGATTGAACCTGGAAAATTGTTTCAAAATAACTATTTATTTTGGGGTGGGAGCAGTAGTACAGTGGGTAATGACCCTATGGGGTGCCAGGGGCCCACTGCTGATCTTGGTTTTTTGATTTGTTTTGGGTGATTTTGAAGAGGATGAACCACACCTCGTGATTCTCAAGGGTTACTCCTAGCTCTGCACTCCAGCATTGCACCTGGTATTGCTTGGGAGACCTATGAAATGGCTGCGGCCACCAGCCCTACCCATTGTCCCTGGCCTGATGTCCTTCCTGTTCCTCCATTATGCTGCTTTGTTTTCTTCCGTATTTATTTGTGTGCCACATTGGAGGCGCTCAGGGCTTCATCTTGGCTCAGTCCTCTGGGTTCACAACTGATGTCATCAGGGCCCCCGGGATGTGCGGGCCCCATAAGTGCCCTGGCAGCTACAGTGACTCAGTCCCAGGACGTGTGTTTCCCCTCTTTTGTCTTTTCTGCTCTGGAGAGCCTTGCCTGCTGTGTCACACAGTCACATTCACACGATGCTGTGCACAATTCCTGGAATGCTCCGGTCCCAGGGAGATGGAGCAGAGGATTTTTGGGACTGAGTCACTACTTTCCGAGACAGATTTGTGGCAACCCTGAACCAGGATTTCTGAGTCCTAAGGGCACATATGTTACACAGAGCTTTGAGTACCTCGCTGAACATTGAGTTTCCCTTTTCATTCCTAGGACAAGAGTTTTGTGTATGGGGGGATGCTTAGTATTTTGGGCCACATCTAGGATCACTTTATTGGTCTCTCTGGGTCTGTGTTCAGTTGTTACTCTTTAGTGCTCACTGGACTAGTGGTGCTGTGTTTGGCCCTGGGGTGTCTGTGTGTAAGGCTGACACCTAATAGGAACTTTGTACTATAAATTTCTCACATTTTATCAGATCCAGCTTCCTTAGAATGATTTCTGGGGCCTATTACAGAGGAATTTTCAGTGGAGGTTTGTTCTTCTCAAGGGGAGACACCCTGAGCTGAACCCTTCTAGATTCCTCATGGTTCCCTCCTCACTGCCAAGGGAATGGGCTGGGGATGGACCCTGACTCCTGCTCCTGTATGTCTCCTGACTGAGGATGCGGTGACCTTTACTCATGTGGCCATAACCCTCACCCCAGGAGTGGATGTGCCTGGCCGTATATGAGAGAAAGCTGTATAGGGACGTGATACTGGAGACCTATGAACATCTGTGGGCCATCGGTGAGATCTGCATGGGAGCGTGTGCCAGGAGAGACCTGTAAGGCATCTTGAGGACTGGACAGGGGCTCTGTGGCCATTACTCTGACAGCCAGGATGTTTGACAGCTGTGCATTTCTCTGTTTCTCTACGTCCTTTCCTTTTCTCTGTTTTTGTTATTGGGCCGCACCTCATGATGCTCAGGGGTTACCAAGGCCCTTTACTCAGGGATGACTTTAGGTGGGCTTTGGGGTCCATCTGAGATACAGGGCATTGAACCAGATCAACCACATGCCAGCGAAGCATCCTCCACATTGTACTGTCGCTCAAGCTCCTGTAAAAAGTTCCTTCCATTGCTAAATTAACTTCTTGTACTACCCTTCACTTCAATGTGTTTGCTTTGGGTTTGTTTTGGGGCCACAGTCCACATTCCTTCTGGCTCTGTGATGAAGGATCACTCATAGCAGTGCTCAGGGGCCCTTGGGGGTGCTGTGGATTCACCTGCAGCAGCTTACGAGGCTGGTACCTTAACCTTTGTACTACTGCACCAGACCTGCAACTTCATTTATTACTTTTTGTTTGTTTGTTTTGACTTGGTTTGCGTGCTAGACCCGGTAATGCTCAGGGATTATGCCTGGTTTTTATTGAGGAATTTCTCCCTACAGTGCTTTGGAATCCATATGGATGCCAGGGATCAAAACTGTATGTGTGTATCAGGCACTTGCCCACCGTGCTGGACTATCACTCCAGCCACTAGTTCATTTCTTTCTTAGGTCCTCACCCCATTAGTCTCTGCTCTATTTCACTACTTGGGGTCACTTCCAGTAGTTCATGGGAGACATCAGCAGGACCCAGATTTCACTCTTGAAATGAAACTTGGGTCTTATGTCCCTGATATCCACCAATCTGAGGCATATGGATAGTGGAGATTCTGTTCATGCCTTTTCTGTAATTTCGCTGCTTTTAATAGGACACATGGAGTTGTCCTAGTAAGTTGTCACTTTTTTCCTTGTCACTAATCCGTACATTGTCTCTGTCGAAGCAGGGCATTCCGAGGTGGAGCCTGGGTGATCTTCTGGCTGGATGGAGGAGCTCTGAGGTTGGGGAGGAGAGGCTTGTGTGTGGGTGTGTGTCTGAGAACGCTCCCTGGCTCGAGCCCTGGGCAGCGTGTGGGTGCCAAGTGTGTGTGAAACGTGCTGCTGACCCCGGGAGCCTCAGGCTCCTGGATCCAGGCGTCTGTGCTGCGTCATGCTGCCATTACCTCCCCAGGACTCTCAAACACAGAATGATCCTCACTTTGTTTTCTTGGCTTTGTCACGTCTTGTGTCAGGAGTACAGAATCATGCAATGGTTTCTTGGTGCTCAGTCCCCCTGCCTTATCAGCCTGGCTGTACAGCCTGCAATGCCAGGTCTCTTTCCAGGCGCAGCTGGATGCTCTGCCCTCACTGTCATGCTTATCTTTTTTTTTTCTTTTTGGGTCACACCCGGCGATGCTTTAGGGTTAGTCCCAGCTCTGCACTCGGGAATTGCTCCTGTCAGTGTTCAGGGGACAATATGGGATGCTAGGAATCAAACCCGGGTCAGTCACGTGCAAGACAAACGTCTTACCCATTGTGTTATCACTACAGCCCTGTAATGTTATCTTTGCCATCGGATAATTAGCATGACTTTTCATAATATCAACAAAATGATTTTGTTTTTGTTTTGGGCCTGAAATACTCAGCCGTTTTTCCTGGTTGTTCACAGGGGTTACTTTTGGTGGTGCTCAGGGATCAGTCCCTATCAGCCTCTTAGAAGGCGAATGCCCTACCTGCTGTTTTCTTCTACCCACTAAGGAATATTTTTGACTTTATGTTTAAATATTGAATGAGGGGGCACATAATAAAGCTAAATGGAGCTGGAGAGATAGTACACACAAGTGTTCTTCCCTTGCACAGAGCCAACCCAGGTTGAATCTGGACATCACATATGTTCCCCCAGTCATCACTGGGTCTGGTAAAAAATGAAAACTCAGAAAGATAATTTGGGGATTGCGAAGCTGCTCACGGCGGTTCTCTCAATGGACTTCCCTTTGCTGTGGGCCTCTGTGGACTGCGAGAACCATGGAGATGTTCTCCACCTTCTCAACCTCATCTAATTATGTTCCATTCAATAAATTCGTTTTTTTTTCTTTTTGGGTCAAACTTGGCAATGCACAGAGTTTACTCCTGGCTCTGCACTCAGGAATTTCACCTGGTAGTGCTCAGGGGATCATATGTGATGCTGGGAATCAAATCCGTGTTGGCCGCTTGCAAGGCAAACACCCTACCCACTGTGCTATCGCTTGAGCCCCGCATTCAATGAATTCTTACATTGCATTTTTTGTTTAATTTCAGAACCTAACCCTGGTATGTGTGGTTGAAGAATTTGCCCTACTTGCTGTACTATCTTTTAGCGCCGAACTTTATATTTTGTATGCATCCAATTTTGTTTTGTTTTCTTTCATTTTTCGGCCATGCCGTGATACTAGGGGTGACTCTGGGTTCTGCACTCACATATCACTCTTGGTGTTTGCTTGGAGTTTCATATAGGATCCGGGGATTGAATTGGACCAGTTGCGTGCAAGGCAACAAAAGTGAAGATTGTGTTCTTTGTGTACTTTCAGTAACTTGGCTGGCTATATCAGGGACACATGGGCTAGGCCTCTCGCCTTTTCATTGTCACTAGTCTCTACATTGATTCTGTAAGGGCAAGGTATTCTAGAGTGAAGCCAGCAGTAATCCCCTGGCTGTTAGGAGGAGCCCTGAGACCGGGGAGGAGAGGTGTGTATGCAGCTGAGTGTCTAAGAACCCTCCCAGGCTTGAGCCCCAGGCATCATGGGTGTGCCCTGAGTGTATGTGAAACATGCTGCTGACCCCAGGGGAACTCGGGCTCCTGGATGCAGGCATCCGTGCTGTACTCACAGGGCCCTTAAATCCCCTGGGGTGATCCGGTGCTTTGCTTTCTTGGATTGTTCCATTCTTCTTCATTAGTCATGTGTTCATGAGATTCAGGGTCCTTTGTACCCCTTTCCCTTACCAGCCTGGCTGTACAGCCTGTATTGTTGGGGTGCCCTTTTCAGGAGCAGCAGAACCACCTTGCACCCCACCCGCTCTGTCACTAAGGTTGTCTTTGCCCTCAGATCATTAGCATGTTTTTTGAGTATATGAAGACATTTTGTTTTATTTTGGTTTGGGGTCTGATGTTGCCAAGGGGTTTATTCCTGGCGGTCCTCAGGGGTTCTTTTGGGCGGTGCTCAGAATCCTGCCCCTGTCAGCCTTATGCAAGGCAGATGGCCTACCTGCTATTCTCTCTCTGACCCATTACAAAATGTTCTTTTGCTTTTATGTTAAAAAGTTAATGAGTGAGCCCTTAATAAAGCTAGTTTGTGCTGAAGTCATAGTATAGTGGGGAGCGTGCTTGCCTTGCACTGGGTTTGATTTGCAGTATGCTGTATGATTCCCAGATATCCCTGGGTCTATTCAAATAGAAAACCCAAAAGGGTAGTGTGTGATTGTCAAGCTCCTCCCAGCGATACTCCCAAAGGATCTTCCCTTTGCTCTGGGTGTGTTGGACTGTGAGAACCACAGAGATGTCATCCACCTGCTCGGCCTGTTCACCCAGGGGTCATTCGACTAATTCTTACCTGACTTGCTGTGATTTATTTCAGAACTCAAACCATAGCTTCAGGATTTGGCATAGCTGAAATCTGACTTTGGAAGACAGTCACTGAATATGCCTGAGCTGGGAAGATTCACACATTCAAAAATGAATATCATTTTCTTCAGTTTCTTCCAAACTTATCTCAATTCTCCTCTGATTCTCTTTCCATGAATCTCCTTCATTTCTCTTGGACTCTCCCTCTCAAATTCTCTCTTGATTTTTCCTTTGTCTACTCTTACAGCCTTAGTTATCTCCAAAATCATCAGGGGTTTGGGGTAGCAAATACACATAGCCAAGGTCATACAATCAATGGATGTATGGTCCCTCTCTTGGGGAAAGCTTCTTCTAGGACAAACTTTTTCAGCAAAAAGACCCACCTACAGGCGGAATGCCATCTTTGGGTGTGTTTTTCCTTCTCTTCATCCAGGAACCATATAAACATTCATATTAATTCTACTCTTTAATAATATTAGTCATTTTGTATGGACACAGTAAGATACATAAAGCTGGGGACATCTTACTATAGATCTCAGACTACGGTGCTCAGGCAAGATTAGTCTTTCTTAACCCTAGCATGGTCCTAATTTAGATTTTACTCTTTGTATCATGAAAGAATTTGTCCATGACCATGCTCTTAATTTATATGGCGCTTTGGTCTGGCCCATTTTGATGACAGAGTACCTCAAAGCTATCCCTGGGTCCATCCAGTCCCTCATTGTGACAATACCTTTGGGGTGCTAGGAACTAAGGGCAACTGAGGCTAAGATTGAGAAAGTAGATATCCAGGTATGAGGTATTATTTGGAGTCAATTAACTCCCAAGTTACAAAGTCAGAGTATTACCTATCTTCCTATGTCTATACGAAAAGGACATTGCTCTAAAGTAACTATGCAAAGGACATAAGGAGAAGAGAAAATCAGTTTTTCACTCAGATTTCTGAGGATTCAGACCTTACCAATTAACAGAGTCTGATTAGGAGAAAAAGCTGACAGGCCAGTTGGGAAAGCAAATCACAGAGAAGGAAGTTACAGAGAAACACAGAAGAATGGGAGTGCTTCAGGAGCACTGTGGTAAACCTATGTTCCCTGTGGTGAGGGAGGAAAGACATACCAATGTTAAACCTAAAGTGTTTAGAGCTATATTCCAAGAAACAGAGGAATGGGAGTGCCTCAGGAACATAGTGATGGGTGTAATCCAATAAACCTAAATTCCATGTGACAAGGAAGACTGGACATACCAATGTTAAACCTAGAATGTTTAGAACTATATTTCCAACAGAATAGTGTAGTAGTTGGACTGGAGCGATAGCACAGCGGGTAGGGTGTTTGCCTTGCACGTGGCCCTTGAGGATGCCCCGAGTTGGATTCCTCTGCCCCTTTGAGAGAGCCTGGCCAGCTACCAAGAGTATCTCGCCCGCACGGCAAAGCCTGGCAAGCTCCCCGTGGTGTATTATATATGTCAAACACAGTAACAACAAGTCTCAGGATGGAGACATTATTGGGCCTGCTTGAGCAAATCGATGAACAATGGGAGGACAGTATGGTAGTGGGATCATAGGGGAAGTTGAAGATAGGGGCAATTATCGAATGAACTCCAAAATTTGGAGTTTTTGTTCACACCAGCTTGCAGGCTGTTCAGCTAGGCAGAAGCCTCCCAAGAGAAGCACAGTCTGTTGGTTAGAAAAAAGCACATCCTGATGCACCTGTCCTTTTCATAAGCACCCACAAAATTAACTTCACCAGACCCACATCCTTGTACCCCGTAAATTTATATAAGCATAGTGAGGCAAGCATAGTTACCGAAGCAAAGAAAAGCGAATACAGAAATAAATCAGCTATTGATATTTACTACCTCACTTTGGGGGGACCCTTACCTATTGTTCCTATTTGCACACTGTTATGATCTGGTACCCTAGTGGAGTGGTTACAAGAAATTGAAATATGTTTATGGAATAATTCTGCTAAAAAGCAAACTTGTAAAATAAATTTCATATTTTTACTGTAACAAACACCAAATCATCATAACCAAACAATAGATCTACATGTCTGAAAAAGAGGCTTTCTTCTCCTGCACAACTGCTATACAGTTGTTCTTGCTTACTGGTTCAAATTTTGAAGAATTATAGCTTACTAAATCATCAAGTACTAAAATATTAAAAGACTATTTAGCTGCACAGCAGTTAACGGACTTTCCGTTCATTTGTCTGATCCATGTAGAATCACGGCCATGTAGACCTTGAGCACTGTTTGAAGAGTTGCTGCGCATAGCTCTCACGGAATAACTGGAGAGCACCCTTTGCTCTGAACACACACAAATACAGACACAGGAATTTTTGCTTACACAAATATCTTCCAAGTCATCACCAATCCCTGAGTCCCCTTCTGGGCTACCCCTGACCCCTTTCTGAGCCACGTGATTCACTTAGTTTCTAGCTCTCTCCTATCATTGAGAAAATAAACAGTTGAAGTTACTCCAGACCTGGACTTTCAGTGCGATACAAATGAATGTGGGGACTCAGAGAGAGATGGTCTGGGTGGCTGTTTGCAAAGTATCTTTGTGAATTTTATTCCCTTCGTAAAAAAAAAAAAAAAACTTCTGATCGACACACTATCTGTTCCGTCAGTCACTGTCCATTTATCCCAGACCTGGCAAACAGCAGATATCTTGATCACCTGATCCTATACCAGAAAAGGGGAAAAATGAACCTTTTGACCAGGCAAGTACCTGGTCAGGAATATTTGAAGCCTGGCCCTTTAAGGGTCTGGGCGACCTGCCGATGATGTCACAGAATCAGGATCATCCTCTTTCCCTGTGGGTCGTGGAGGTCGGTCGGAAGTGCTGGCGGGCTGGTTTCGGTGCGGAAGGTGAGGAGCTGGTGAGGGGGCACCCCAGGGGGGCAGGGGGGTCCAGGAATGTCAGTTTCCCGCCGGCCTCCCGAGTGGTCGCTCTGAGCGCCTGAACTTCCGCGTTTTCCGCCTTGTGAGCGGCGGGGTCGCTCCGTGGCGGTGGCCCGGGGTGGCGGCCCCTCACCCGGAACGCACGGAGCGCTCCTGCTGCCGAAAGCTTTATCTTGCATGTAAATTGATTTTGAGGGAAAGAAGGTCGTTTTTACTAAGGAGAATTTATTTAGAAAGATGCTTAAGGGGAGAACGCGGCCGGCTGGCCGGGGTCGATCCCGGCCCCCAACAGCGTCCTGGTGATGTCGGTGGGCCCACGGGTGACTTATGTGAAGCGGGGAGGAGAAAGACAGTCACTTTCTCCCCACCCACCTCTGCCACTCGGGACCCAGGGTTGCTGGGTTCTTGTCTCGCCTGGCAGAAAGGAATTTCAGGAGTAGACAAGCAGTGAAGTAAATAGATTTTATTTGGAGGATTTTAGGTAGGGAGAGAGAGAGTGAGAGACTAAAGTTAGACGAAAGCGTGAAAGTACACATCTCCAGAGGGGAGATGCGGGCGACACATGTGCTCGGGCACCACGTGTGCTCAGCCACGTGGACGTAAGCACACATGGGCTCAGGCAGCATATGCGCGCCCTTCCTTTGTTCCAGGTGGCCTTTATAGGGTTTCTCCAACCTGCCCCCACGTGGGGCTTCTCTCCAGGTAAAAGATCCTTGCTAAGGAGGTTACCAGGGAGGTCCAAAAAGAGGAATTTCATGGGGAGTCCTATATCCTGAGGGTCTGCGGATTGTCTTATCAGGCCTTTGTTTTCTGTATCCACAAGTTGGGTCATTCCTAGAATTCTTCCATTGCAAAGGGCCTTTCCCTATCTACCAGCCTGGAGTGAGCCCAGAGCCTGGCGCCAGTGATGGGGTGGGTGGCAGGAGGGGCAGGGCACATGTATGTGCTTGGGGCTCAAAAGCATTTGGCAGAGCCTTTGATCTTCACTTGTTCCTTGTACATTCAGTGGATTCTGGGAGTACAGGAAAGTGGGGAGCTTCTCTTTACTTTTTCTTTCTATTTTTTTTAATTTTCCTTTTTGGGTCACACCCAGTGATGCACGTGGGTTCCTCCTGGCTCTCCGTTCAGCAAGCACTCCTAGTGGTGCCAGGAACCATGAGGGATGCCCAGAATTAAACCCAGGTTTCCTGCCCTTGAAACAAATGCTCTTTTGTTTATGCTGTCACTCAGGCCCCAAGGTGCAGAGATTTAAGATAACTCTGGGCTGGGAGGAGGGGGATCAGCAGGGGGTTCATCAGGGCTGTGCTATGCCACAGCGGGTCTTGCAACCAAGTGTGCAATCTTAGCAGGAAGTAGCACGGAGACTTCTAGAGTGTTTCCTATACCCTCTAGTAATGCAGTTTCCGATCAATATTGGACACACCCCTTTATTCATTTAAATGAACTAATTATTTAGTCTCCTTCCTTCGCGGAGTCCCTTGGAGGGGAGCGGGTTGAGCTTTCCTCCCCGCCCCGGCCAGGGCTACGGCAGCCGGAGACCTCCAGGACCAGCCACCACCATGCTGAGACCACTCTCTGCACACCTGAAGGTACTGGCAGAGGGACAAAGCCACGCGGGTTCCGGGGCCGAGACCTCCAAGCCTACTCGAATTGGAGTCGAGCATCTTCCACCCAGATCCTCCAAATTCCAGTAGGCGGGGGTCACACCCACCACCTGGCCCCCCGGCGCCGTGTAATCCCATCAGCGGCCAAGACTCAGAGACTATAAAATCCAGATCCCGGACGACAACAGTGCAGTCTCTGCCCCCGCGCCTAGGTGTTCCTTCCCGGAGTCCCTTGGAGGGGAGCGGGTTGAGCTTTCCTCCCCGCCCCGGCCAGGGCTACGGCAGCCGGAGAGCTCCAGGACCAGCCACCACCATGCTGAGACCACTCTCCGCACACCTGAAGGTACTGGCAGAGGGACAAAGCCACGCGGGTTCCGGGGCCGAGACCTCCAAGCCTACTCGAATTGGAGTCGAGCATCTTCCACCCAGATCCTCCAAATTCCAGTAGGCGGGGGTCACACCCACCACCTGGCCCCCTGGCGCCGTGTAATCCCATCAGCGGCCAAGACTCAGAGACTATAAAATCCAGATCCCGGACGACAACAGTGCAGTCTCTGCCCCCGCGCCTCGGTGTTCCTTCCCGGAGTCCCTTGGAGGGGAGCGGGTTGAGCTTTCCTCCGCGCCCCGGCCAGGGCTACGGCAGCCGGAGACCTCCAGGACCAGCCACCACCATGCTGAGACCACTCTCCGCACACCTGAAGGTACTGGCAGAGGGACAAAGCCACGCGGGTTCCGGGGCCGAGACCTCCAAGCCTACTCGAATTGGAGTCGAGCATCTTCCACCCAGATCCTCCAAATTCCAGTAGGCGGGGGTCACACCCACCACCTTGCCCCCTGGCGCCGTGTAATCCCATCAGCGGCCAAGACTCAGAGACTATAAAATCCAGATCCCGGACGACAACAGTGCAGTCTCTGCCCCCGCGCCTCGGTGTTCCTTCCCGGAGTCCCTTGGAGGGGAGCGGGTTGAGCTTTCCTCCCCGCCCCGGCCAGGGCAACGGCAGCCGGAGACCTCCAGGACCAGCCACCACCATGCTGAGACCACTCTCCGCACACCTGAAGGTACTGGCAGAGGGACAAAGCCACGCGGGTTCCGGGGCCGAGACCTCCAAGCCTACTCGAATTGGAGTCGAGCATCTTCCACCCAGATCCTCCAAATTCCAGTAGGCGGGGGTCACACCCACCACCTGGCCCCCTGGCGCCGTGTAATCCCATCAGCGGCCAAGACTCAGAGACTATAAAATCCAGATCCCGGACGACAACAGTGCAGTCTCTGCCCCCGCGCCTCGGTGTTCCTTCCCGGAGTCCCTTGGAGGGGAGCGGGTTGAGCTTTCCTCCCCGCCCCGGCCAGGGCTACGGCAGCCGGAGACCTCCAGGACCAGCCACCACCATGCTGAGACCACTCTCCACACACCTGAAGGTACTGGCAGAGGGACAAAGCCACGCGGGTTCCGGGGCCGAGACCTCCAAGCCTACTCGAATTGGAGTCGAGCATCTTCCACCCAGATCCTCCAAATTCCAGTAGGCGGGGGTCACACCCACCACCTGGCCCCCTGGCGCCGTGTAATCCCATCAGCGGCCAAGACTCAGAGACTATAAAATCCAGATCCCGGACGACAACAGTGCAGTCTCTACCCCCGCGCCTCGGTGTTCCTTCCCGGAGTCCCTTGGAGGGGAGCGGGTTGAGCTTTCCTCCCCGCCACGGCCAGGGCTACGGCAGCCGGAGACCTCCAGGACCAGCCACCACCATGCTGAGACCACTCTCCGCACACCTGAAGGTACTGGCAGAGGGACAAAGCCATGCGGGTTCCGGGGCCGAGACCTCCAAGCCTACTCGAATTGGAGTCGAGCATCTTCCACCCAGATCCTCCAAATTCCAGTAGGCGGGGGTCACACCCACCACCTGGCCCCCTGGCGCCGTGTAATCCCATCAGCGGCCAAGACTCAGAGACTATAAAATCCAGATCCCGGACGACAACAGTGCAGTCTCTGCCCCCGCGCCTCGGTGTTCCTTCCCGGAGTCCCTTGGAGGGGAGCGGGTTGAGCTTTCCTCCCCGCCCCGGCCAGGGCTACGGCAGCCGGAGACCTCCAGGACCAGCCACCACCATGCTGAGACCACTCTCCACACACCTGAAGGTACTGGCAGAGGGACAAAGCCACGCGGGTTCCGGGGCCGAGACCTCCAAGCCTACTCTAATTGGAGTCGAGCATCTTCCACCCAGATCCTCCAAATTCCAGTAGGCGGGGGTCACACCCACCACCTGGCCCGCTGGCGCCGTGTAATCCCATCAGCGGCCAAGACTCAGAGACTATAAAATCCAGATCCCGGACGACAACAGTGCAGTCTCTGCCCCCGCGCCTCGGTGTTCCTTCCCGGAGTCCCTTGGAGGGGAGCGGGTTGAGCTTTCCTCCCCGCCCCGGCCAGGGCTGCGGCAGCCGGAGACCTCCAGGACCAGCCACCACCATGCTGAGACCACTCTCCGCACACCTGAAGGTACTGGCAGAGGGACAAAGCCACGCGGGTTCCGGGGCCGAGACCTCCAAGCCTACTCGAATTGGAGTCGAGCATCTTCCACCCAGATCCTCCAAATTCCAGTAGGCGGGGGTCACACACACCACCTGGCCCCCTGGCGCCGTGTAATCCCATCAGCGGCCAAGACTCAGAGACTATAAAATCCAGATCCCGGACGACAACAGTGCAGTCTCTGCCCCCGCGCCTCGGTGTTCCTTCCCGGAGTCCCTTGGAGGGGAGCGGGTTGAGCTTTCCTCCCCGCCCCGGCCAGGGCTACGGCAGCCGGAGACCTCCAGGACCAGCCACCACCATGCTGAGACCACTCTCCGCACACCTGAAGGTACTGGCAGAGGGACAAAGCCACGCGGGTTCCGGGGCCGAGACCTCCAAGCCTACTCGAATTGGAGTCGAGCATCTTCCACCCAGATCCTCCAAATTCCAGTAGGCGGGGGTCACACCCACCACCTGGCCCCCCGGCACCGTGTAATCCCATCAGCGGCCAAGACTCAGAGACTATAAAATTCAGATCCCGGACGACAATAGTGCAGTCTCTGCCCCCGCGCCTCGGTGTTCCTTCCCGGAGTCCCTTGGAGGGGAGCGGGTTGAGCTTTCCTCCCCGCCCCGGCCGGGGCTACGGCAGCCGGAGAGCTCCAGGACCAGCCACCATCATGCTGAGACCACTCTCCGCACACCTGAAGGTACTGGCAGAGGGACAAAGCCACGCGGGTTCCGGGGCCGAGACCTCCAAGCCTACTCGAATTGGAGTCGAGCATCTTCCACCCAGATCCTCCAAATTCCAGTAGGCGGGGGTCACACCCACCACCTGGCCCCCTGGCGCCGTGTAATCCCATCAGCGGCCAAGACTCAGAGACTATAAAATCCAGATCCCGGACGACAACAGTGCAGTCTCTACCCCCGCGCCTCGGTGTTCCTTCCCGGAGTCCCTTGGAGGGGAGCGGGTTGAGCTTTCCTCCCCGCCACGGCCAGGGCTACGGCAGCCGGAGACCTCCAGGACCAGCCACCACCATGCTGAGACCACTCTCCGCACACCTGAAGGTACTGGCAGAGGGACAAAGCCATGCGGGTTCCGGGGCCGAGACCTCCAAGCCTACTCGAATTGGAGTCGAGCATCTTCCACCCAGATCCTCCAAATTCCAGTAGGCGGGGGTCACACCCACCACCTGGCCCCCTGGCGCCGTGTAATCCCATCAGCGGCCAAGACTCAGAGACTATAAAATCCAGATCCCGGACGACAACAGTGCAGTCTCTGCCCCCGCGCCTCGGTGTTCCTTCCCGGAGTCCCTTGGAGGGGAGCGGGTTGAGCTTTCCTCCCCGCCCCGGCCAGGGCTACGGCAGCCGGAGACCTCCAGGACCAGCCACCACCATGCTGAGACCACTCTCCACACACCTGAAGGTACTGGCAGAGGGACAAAGCCACGCGGGTTCCGGGGCCGAGACCTCCAAGCCTACTCGAATTGGAGTCGAGCATCTTCCACCCAGATCCTCCAAATTCCAGTAGGCGGGGGTCACACCCACCACCTGGCCCCCTGGCGCCGTGTAATCCCATCAGCGGCCAAGACTCAGAGACTATAAAATCCAGATCCCGGACGACAACAGTGCAGTCTCTGCCCCCGCGCCTCGGTGTTCCTTCCCGGAGTCCCTTGGAGGGGAGCGGGTTGAGCTTTCCTCCCCGCCCCGGCCAGGGCTACGGCAGCCGGAGACCTCCAGGACCAGCCACCACCATGCTGAGACCACTCTCCGCACACCTGAAGGTACTGGCAGAGGGACAAAGCCATGCGGGTTCCGGGGCCGAGACCTCCAAGCCTACTCTAATTGGAGTCGAGCATCTTCCACCCAGATCCTCCAAATTCCAGTAGGCGGGGGTCACACCCACCACCTGGCCCGCTGGCGCCGTGTAATCCCATCAGCGGCCAAGACTCAGAGACTATAAAATCCAGATCCCGGACGACAACAGTGCAGTCTCTGCCCCCGCGCCTCGGTGTTCCTTCCCGGAGTCCCTTGGAGGGGAGCGGGTTGAGCTTTCCTCCCCGCCCCGGCCAGGGCTGCGGCAGCCGGAGACCTCCAGGACCAGCCACCACCATGCTGAGACCACTCTCCGCACACCTGAAGGTACTGGCAGAGGGACAAAGCCACGCGGGTTCCGGGGCCGAGACCTCCAAGCCTACTCGAATTGGAGTCGAGCATCTTCCACCCAGATCCTCCAAATTCCAGTAGGCGGGGGTCACACACACCACCTGGCCCCCTGGCGCCGTGTAATCCCATCAGCGGCCAAGACTCAGAGACTATAAAATCCAGATCCCGGACGACAACAGTGCAGTCTCTGCCCCCGCGCCTCGGTGTTCCTTCCCGGAGTCCCTTGGAGGGGAGCGGGTTGAGCTTTCCTCCCCGCCCCGGCCAGGGCTACGGCAGCCGGAGACCTCGAGGACCAGCCACCACCATGCTGAGACCACTCTCCGCACACCTGAAGGTACTGGCAGAGGGACAAAGCCACGCGGGTTCCGGGGCCGAGACCTCCAAGCCTACTCGAATTGGAGTCGAGCATCTTCCACCCAGATCCTCCAAATTCCAGTAGGCGGGGGTCACACCCACCACCTGGCCCCCTGGCGCCGTGTAATCCCATCAGCGGCCAAGACTCAGAGACTATAAAATCCAGATCCCGGACGACAACAGTGCAGTCTCTGCCCCCGCGCCTCAGTGTTCCTTCCCGGAGTCCCTTGGAGGGGAGCGGGTTGAGCTTTCCTCCCCGCCCCGGCCAGGGCTACGGCAGCCGGAGACCTCCAGGACCAGCCACCACCATGCTGAGACCACTCTCCGCACACCTGAAGGTACTGGCAGAGGGACAAAGCCACGCGGGTTCCGGGGCCGAGACCTCCAAGCCTACTCGAATTGGAGTCGAGCATCTTCCACCCAGATCCTCCAAATTCCAGTAGGCGGGGGTCACACCCACCACCTGGCCCCCTGGCACCGTGTAATCCCATCAGCGGCCAAGACTCAGAGACTATAAAATCCAGATCCCGGACGACAACAGTGCAGTCTCTGCCCCCGTGCCTCGGTGTTCCTTCCCGGAGTCCCTTGGAGGGGAGCGGGTTGAGCTTTCCTCCCCGCCCCGGCCAGGGCTACGGCAGCCGGAGACCTCCAGGACCAGCCACCACCATGCTGAGACCACTCTCCGCACACCTGAAGGTACTGGCAGAGGGACAAAGCCACGCGGGTTCCGGGGCCGAGACCTCCAAGCCTACTCGAATTGGAGTCGAGCATCTTCCACCCAGATCCTCCAAATTCCAGTAGGCGGGGGTCACACCCACCACCTGGCCCCCTGGCGCCGTGTAATCCCATCAGCGGCCAAGACTCAGAGACTATAAAATCCAGATCCCGGACGACAACAGTGCAGTCTCTGCCCCCGCGCCTCGGTGTTCCTTCCCGGAGTCCCTTGGAGGGGAGCGGGTTGAGCTTTCCTCCGCGCCCCTGCCAGGGCTACGGCAGCCGGAGACCTCCAGGACCAGCCACCACCATGCTGAGACCACTCTCCGCACACCTGAAGGTACTGGCAGAGGGACAAAGCCACGCGGGTTCCGGGGCCGAGACCTCCAAGCCTACTCGAATTGGAGTCGAGCATCTTCCACCCAGATCCTCCAAATTCCAGTAGGCGGGGGTCACACCCACCACCTGGCCCCCCGGCGCCGTGTAATCCCATCAGCGGCCAAGACTCAGAGACTATAAAATCCAGATCCCGGACGACAACAGTGCAGTCTCTGCCCCCGCGCCTCGGTGTTCCTTCCCGGAGTCCCTTGGAGGGGAGCGGGTTGAGCTTTCCTCCCCGCCCCGGCCAGGGCTACGGCAGCCGGAGACCTCCAGGACCAGCCACCACCAGGCTGAGACCACTCTCCGCACACCTGAAGGTACTGGCAGAGGGACAAAGCCACGCGGGTTCCGGGGCCGAGACCTCCAAGCCTACTCGAATTGGAGTCGAGCATCTTCCACCCAGATCCTCCAAATTCCAGTAGGCGGGGGTCACACCCACCACCTGGCCCCCCGGCACCGTGTAATCCCATCAGCGGCCAAGATTCTGAGACTATAAAATCCAGATCCCGGACGACAACAGTGCAGTCTCTGCCCCGCGCCTCGGTGTTCCTTCCCAAAGTCCCTTGGACGGGAGCGGGTTGAGCTTTCCTCCCCGCCCCGGCCAGGGCTACGGCAGCCGGAGACCTCCAGGACCAGCCACCACCATGCTGAGACCACTCTCCGCACACCTGAAGGTACTGGCAGAGGGACAAAGCCACGCGGGTTCCGGGGCCGAGACCTCCAAGCCTACTCGAATTGGAGTCGAGCATCTTCCACCCAGATCCTCCAAATTCCAGTAGGCGGGGGTCACACCCACCACCTGGCCCCCCGGCACCGTGTAATCCCATCAGCGGCCAAGACTCAGAGACTATAAAATTCAGATCCCGGACGACAATAGTGCAGTCTCTGCCCCCGCGCCTCGGTGTTCCTTCCCGGAGTCCCTTGGAGGGGAGCGGGTTGAGCTTTCCTCCCCGCCCCGGCCGGGGCTACGGCAGCCGGAGACCTCCAGGACCAGCCACCATCATGCTGAGACCACTCTCCGCACACCTGAAGGTACTGGCAGAGGGACAAAGCCACGCGGGTTCCGGGGCCGAGACCTCCAAGCCTACTCGAATTGGAGTCGAGCATCTTCCACCCAGATCCTCCAAATTCCAGTAGGCGGGGGTCACACCCACCACCTGGCCCCCCGGCACCGTGTAATCCCATCAGCGGCCAAGACTCAGAGACTATAAAATTCAGATCCCGGACGACAATAGTGCAGTCTCTGCCCCCGCGCCTCGGTGTTCCTTCCCGGAGTCCCTTGGAGGGGAGCGGGTTGAGCTTTCCTCCCCGCCCCGGCCGGGGCTACGGCAGCCGGAGAGCTCCAGGACCAGCCACCACCATGCTGAGACCACTCTCCGAACACCTGAAGGTACTGGCAGAGGGACAAAGCCACGCGGGTTCCGGGGCCGAGACCTCCAAGCCTACTCGAATTGGAGTCGAGCATCTTCCACCCAGATCCTCCAAATTCCAGTAGGAGGGGGTCACACCCACCACCTGGCCCCCTGGCGCCGTGTAATCCCATTAGCGGCCAAGACTCAGAGACTATAAAATCCAGATCCCGGACGACAACAGTGCAGTCTCTGCCCCCGCGCCTCGGTGTTCCTTCCCGGAGTCCCTTGGAGGGGAGCGGGTTGAGCTTTCCTCCCCGCCCCGGCCAGGGCTACGGCAGCCGGAGAGCTCCAGGACCAGCCACCACCATGCTGAGACCACTCTCCGCACACCTGAAGGTACTGGCAGAGGGACAAAGCCACGCGGGTTCCGGGGCCGAGACCTCCAAGCCTACTCGAATTGGAGTCGAGCATCTTCCACCCAGATCCTCCAAATTCCAGTAGGCCGGGGTCACACCCACCACCTGGCCCCCTGGCGCCGTGTAATCCCATCAGCGGCCAAGACTCAGAGACTATAAAATCCAGATCCCGGACGACAACAGTGCAGTCTCTGCCCCCGCGCCTCGGTGTTCCTTCCCGGAGTCCCTTGGAGGGGAGCGGGTTGAGCTTTCCTCCCCGCCCCGGCCAGGGCTACGGCAGCCGGAGACCTCCAGGACCAGTCACCACCATGCTGAGACCACTCTCCGCACACCTGAAGGTACTGGCAGAGGGACAAAGCCACGCGGGTTCCGGGGCCGAGACCTCCAAGCCTACTCGAATTGGAGTCGAGCATCTTCCACCCAGATCCTCCAAATTCCAGTAGGCGGGGGTCACACCCACCACCTGGCCCCCCGGCACCGTGTAATCCCATCAGCGGCCAAGACTCAGAGACTATAAAATCCAGATCCCGGACGACAACAGTGCAGTCTCTGCCCCCGCGTCTCGGTGTTCCTTCCCGGAGTCCCTTGGAGGGGAGCGGGTTGAGCTTTCCTCCCCGCCCCGGCCGGGGCTACGGCAGCCGGAGAGCTCCAGGACCAGCCGCCACCATGCTGAGACCACTCTCCGCACACCTGAAGGTACTGGCAGAGGGACAAAGCCACGCGGGTTCCGGGGCCGAGACCTCCAAGCCTACTCGAATTGGAGTCGAGCATCTTCCACCCAGATCCTCCAAATTCCAGTAGGCGGGGGTCACACCCACCACCTGGCCCCCTGGCGCCGTGTAATCCCATCAGCGGCCAAGACTCAGAGACTATAAAATTCAGATCCCGGACGACAATAGTGCAGTCTCTGCCCCCGCGCCTCGGTGTTCCTTCCCGGAGTCCCTTGGAGGGGAGCGGGTTGAGCTTTCCTCCCCGCCCCGGCCGGGGCTACGGCAGCCGGAGAGCTCCAGGACCAGCCACCACCATGCTGAGACCACTCTCCGCACACCTGAAGGTACTGGCAGAGGGACAAAGCCACGCGGGTTCCGGGGCCGAGACCTCCAAGCCTACTCGAATTGGAGTCGAGCATCTTCCACCCAGATCCTCCAAATTCCAGTAGGAGGGGGTCACACCCACCACCTGGCCCCCTGGCGCCGTGTAATCCCATCAGCGGCCAAGACTCAGAGACTATAAAATCCAGATCCCGGACGACAACAGTGCAGTCTCTGCCCCCGCGCCTCGGTGTTCCTTCCCGGAGTCCCTTGGAGGGGAGCGGGTTGAGCTTTCCTCCCCGCCCCGGCCAGGGCTACGGCAGCCGGAGAGCTCCAGGTCCAGCCACCACCATGCTGAGACCACTCTCCGCACACCTGAAGGTACTGGCAGAGGGACAAAGCCACGCGGGTTCCGGGGCCGAGACCTCCAAGCCTACTCGAATTGGAGTCGAGCATCTTCCACCCAGATCCTCCAAATTCCAGTAGGCCGGGGTCATACCCACCACCTGGCCCCCTGGCGCCGTGTAATCCCATCAGCGGCCAAGACTCAGAGACTATAAAATCCAGATCCCGGACGACAACAGTGCAGTCTCTGCCCCCGCGCCTCGGTGTTCCTTCCCGGAGTCCCTTGGAGGGGAGCGGGTTGAGTTTTCCTCCCCGCCCCGGCCAGGGCTACGGCAGCCGGAGACCTCCAGGACCAGTCACCACCATGCTGAGACCACTCTCCGCACACCTGAAGGTACTGGCAGAGGGACAAAGCCACGCGGGTTCCGGGGCCGAGACCTCCAAGCCTACTCGAATTGGAGTCGAGCATCTTCCACCGAGATCCTCCAAATTCCAGTAGGCGGGGGTCACACCCACCACCTGGCCCCCCGGCACCGTGTAATCCCATCAGCGGCCAAGACTCAGAGACTATAAAATCCAGATCCCGGACGACAACAGTGCAGTCTCTGCCCCCGCATCTCGGTGTTCCTTCCCGGAGTCCCTTGGAGGGGAGCGGGTTGAGCTTTCCTCCCCGCCCCGGCCGGGCCTACGGCAGCCGGAGAGCTCCAGGACCAGCCACCACCATGCTGAGACCACTCTCCGCACACCTGAAGGTACTGGCAGAGGGACAAAGCCACGCGGGTTCCGGGGCCGAGACCTCCAAGCCTACTCGAATTGGAGTCGAGCATCTTCCACCCAGATCCTCCAAATTCCAGTAGGCGGGGGTCACACCCACCACCTGGTCCCCTGGCGCCGTGTAATCCCATCAGCGGCCAAGACTCAGAGACTATAAAATCCAGATCCCGGACGACAACAGTGCAGTCTCTGCCCCCGCACCTCAGTGTTCCTTCCCGGAGTCCCTTGGAGGGGAGCGGGTTGAGCTTTCCTCCCCGCCCCGGCCAGGGCTACGGCAGCCGGAGACCTCCAGGACCAGCCACCACCATGCTGAGACCACTCTCCGCACACCTGAAGGTACTGGCAGAGGGACAAAGCCACGCGGGTTCCGGGGCCGAGACCTCCAAGCCTACTCGAATTGGAGTCGAGCATCTTCCACCCAGATCCTCCAAATTCCAGTAGGCGGGGGTCACACCCACCACCTGGCCCCCTGGCGCCGTGTAATCCCATCAGCGGCCAAGACTCAGAGACTATAAAATCCAGATCCCGGACGACAACAGTGCAGTCTCTGCCCCCGCGCCTCGGTGTTCCTTCCCGGAGTCCCTTGGAGGGGAGCGGGTTGAGCTTTCCTCCCCGCCCCGGCCGGGGCTACGGCAGCCGGAGAGCTCCAGGACCAGCCACCACCATGCTGAGACCACTCTCCGCACACCTGAAGGTACTGGCAGAGGGACAAAGCCACGCGGGTTCCGGGGCCGAGACCTCCAAGCCTACTCGAATTGGAGTCGAGCATCTTCCACCCAGATCCTCCAAATTCCAGTAGGAGGGGGTCACACCCACCACCTGGCCCCCTGGCGCCGTGTAATCCCATCAGCGGCCAAGACTCAGAGACTATAAAATCCAGATCCCGGACGACAACAGTGCAGTCTCTGCCCCCGCGCCTCAGTGTTCCTTCCCGGAGTCCCTTGGAGGGGAGCGGGTTGAGCTTTCCTCCCCGCCCCGGCCAGGGCTACGGCAGCCGGAGAGCTCCAGGACCAGCCACCACCATGCTGAGACCACTCTCCGCACACCTGAAGGTACTAGCAGAGGGACAAAGCCACGCGGGTTCCGGGGCCGAGACCTCCAAGCCTACTCGAATTGGAGTCGAGCATCTTCCACCCAGATCCTCCAAATTCCAGTAGGCCGGGGTCACACCCACCACCTGGCCCCCTGGCGCCGTGTAATCCCATCAGCGGCCAACACTCAGAGACTATAAAATCCAGATCCCGGACGACAACAGTGCAGTCTCTGCCCCCGCGCCTCGGTGTTCCTTCCCGGAGTCCCTTGGAGGGGAGCGGGTTGAGCTTTCCTCCCCGCCCCGTCCAGGGCTACGGCAGCCGGAGACCTCCAGGACCAGCCACCACCATGCTGAGACCACTCTCCGCACACCTGAAGGTACTGGCAGAGGGACAAAGCCACGCGGGTTCCGGGGCCGAGACCTCCAAGCCTACTCGAATTGGAGTCGAGCATCTTCCACCCAGATCCTCCAAATTCCAGTAGGCGGGGGTCACACCCACCACCTGGCCCCCTGGCGCCATGTAATCCCATCAGCGGCCAAGACTCAGAGACTATAAAATCCAGATCCCGGACAACAGTGCAGTCTCTGCCCTCGCGCCTCGGTGTTCCTTCCCGGAGTCCCTTGGAGGGGAGCGGGTTGAGCTTTCCTCCCCGCCCCGGCCGGGGCTACGGCAGCCGGAGAGCTCCAGGACCAGCCACCACCATGCTGAGACCACTCTCCGCACACCTGAAGGTACTGGCAGAGGGACAAAGCCACGCGGGTTCCGGGGCCGAGACCTCCAAGCCTACTCGAATTGGAGTCGAGCATCTTCCACCCAGATCCTCCAAATTCCGGTAGGCGGGGGTCACACCCACCACCTGGCCCCCTGGCGCCGTGTAATCCCATCAGCGGCCAAGACTCAGAGACTATAAAATCCAGATCCCGGACGACAACAGTGCAGTCTCTGCCCCCGCGCCTCGGTGTTCCTTCCCGGAGTCCCTTGGAGGGGAGCGGGTTGAGCTTTCCTCCCCGCCCCGGCCAGGGCTACGGCAGCCGGAGACCTCCAGGACCAGCCACCACCATGCTGAGAACACTCTCCGCACACCTGAAGGTACTGGCAGAGGGACAAAGCCACGCGGGTTCCGGGGCCGAGACCTCCAAGCCTACTCGAATTGGAGTCGAGCATCTTCCACCCAGATCCTCCAAATTCCAGTAGGCGGGGGTCACACCCACGACCTGGCCCCCTGGCGCCGTGTAATCCCATCAGCGGCCAAGAATCAGAGACTATAAAATCCAGATCCCGGACGACAACAGTGCAGTCTCTGCCCCCGCGCCTCGGTGTTCCTTCCCGGAGTCCCTTGGAGGGGAGCGGGTTGAGCTTTCCTCCCCGCCCCGGCCGGGGCTACGGCAGCCGGAGAGCTCCAGGACCAGCCACCACCATGCTGAGACCACTCTCCGCACACCTGAAGGTACTGGCAGAGGGACAAAGCCACGCGGGTTCCGGGGCCGAGACCTCCAAGCCTACTCGAATTGGAGTCGAGCATCTTCCACCCAGATCCTCCAAATTCCAGTAGGCGGGGGTCACACCCACCACCTGGCCCCCTGGCGCCGTGTAATCCCATCAGCGGCCAAGACTTAGAGACTATAAAATCCAGATCCCGGAGGACAACAGTGCAGTCTCTGCCCCCTCGCCTCGGTGTTCCTTCCCGGAGTCCCTTGGAGGGGAGCGGGTTGAGCTTTCCTCCCCGCCCCGGCCAGGGCTACGGCAGCCGGAGACCTCCAGGACCAGCCACCACCATGCTGAGACCACTCTCCGCACACCTGAAGGTACTGGCAGAGGGACAAAGCCACGCGGGTTCCGGGGCCGAGACCTCCAAGCCTACTCGAATTGGAGTCGAGCATCTTCCACCCAGATCCTCCAAATTCCAGTAGGCGGGGGTCACACCCACCACCTGGCCCCCCGGCACCGTGTAATCCCATCAGCGGCCAAGACTCAGAGACTATAAAATCCAGATCCCGGACGACAACAGTGCAGTCTCTGCCCCCGCGCCTCGGTGTTCCTTCCCGGAGTCCCTTGGAGGGGAGCGGGTTGAGCTTTCCTCCCCGCCCCGGCCGGGGCTACGGCAGCCGGAGAGCTCCAGGACCAGCCACCACCATGCTGAGACCACTCTCCGCACACCTGAAGGTACTGGCAGAGGGACAAAGCCACGCGGGTTCCGGGGACGAGACCTCCAAGCCTACTCGAATTGGAGTCGAGCATTTCCACCCAGATCCTCCAAATTCCAGTAGGAGGGGGTCACACCCACCACCTGGCCCCATGGCGCCCTGTAATCCCATCAGCGGCCAAGACTCAGAGACTATAAAATCCAGATCCCGGACGACAACAGTGCAGTCTCTGCTCCCGCGCCTCAGTGTTCCTTCCCGGAGTCCCTTGGAGGGGAGCGGGTTGAGCTTTCCTCCCCGCCCCGGCCAGGGCTACGGCAGCCGGAGACCTCCAGGACCAGCCACCACCATCCTGAGACCACTCTCCGCACACCTGAAGGTACTGGCAGAGGGACAAAGCCACGCGGGTTCCGGGGCCGAGACCTCCAAGCCTACTCGAATTGGAGTCGAGCATCTTCCACCCAGATCCTCCAAATTCCGGTAGGCGAGGGTCACACCCACCACCTGGCCCCCTGGCGCCGTGTAATCCCATCAGCGGCCAAGACTCAGAGACTATAAAATCCAGATCCCGGACGACAACAGTGCAGTCTCTGCCCCCGCGCCTCAGTGTTCCTTCCCGGAGTCCCTTGGAGGGGAGCGGGTTGAGCTTTCCTCCCCGCCCCGGCCAGGGCTACGGCAGCCGGAGACCTCCAGGACCAGCCACCACCATGCTGAGAACACTCTCCGCACACCTGAAGGTACTGGCAGAGGGACAAAGCCACGCGGGTTCCGGGGCCGAGACCTCCAAGCCTACTCGAATTGGAGTCGAGCATCTTCCACCCAGATCCTCCAAATTCGAGTAGGCGGGGGTCACACCCACGACCTGGCCCCCTGGCGCCGTGTAATCCCATCAGCGGCCAAGAATCAGAGACTATAAAATCCAGATCCCGGACGACAACAGTGCAGTCTCTGCCCCCGCGCCTCGGTGTTCCTTCCCGGAGTCCCTTGGAGGGGAGCGGGTTGAGCTTTCCTCCCCGCCCCGGCCGGGGCTACGGCAGCCGGAGAGCTCCAGGACCAGCCACCACCATGCTGAGACCACTCTCCGCACACCTGAAGGTACTGGCAGAGGGACAAAGCCACGCGGGTTCCGGGGCCGAGACCTCCAAGCCTACTCGAATTGGAGTCGAGCATCTTCCACCCAGATCCTCCAAATTCCAGTAGGCGGGGGTCACACCCACCACCTGGCCCCCTGGCGCCGTGTAATCCCATCAGCGGCCAAGACTCAGAGACTATAAAATCCAGATCCCGGAGGACAACAGTGCAGTCTCTGCCCCGTCGCCTCGGTGTTCCTTCCCGGAGTCCCTTGGAGGGGAGCGGGTTGAGCTTTCCTCCCCGCCCCGGCCAGGGCTACGGCAGCCGGAGACCTCCAGGACCAGCCACCACCATGCTGAGACCACTCTCCGCACACCTGAAGGTACTGGCAGAGGGACAAAGCCACGCGGGTTCCGGGGCCGAGACCTCCAAGCCTACTCGAATTGGAGTCGAGCATCTTCCACCCAGATCCTCCAAATTCCAGTAGGCGGGGGTCACACCCACCACCTGGCCCCCCGGCACCGTGTAATCCCATCAGCGGCCAAGACTCAGAGACTATAAAATCCAGATCCCGGACGACAACAGTGCAGTCTCTGCCCCCGCGCCTCAGTGTTCCTTCCCGGAGTCCCTTGGAGGGGAGCGGGTTGAGCTTTCCTCCCCGCCCCGGCCAGGGCTACGGCAGCCGGAGAGCTCCAGGACCAGCCACCACCATGCTGAGACTACTCTCCGCACACCTGAAGGTACTAGCAGAGGGACAAAGCCACGCGGGTTCCGGGGCCGAGACCTCCAAGCCTACTCGAATTGGAGTCGAGCATCTTCCACCCAGATCCTCCAAATTCCAGTAGGCCGGGGTCACACCCACCACCTGGCCCCCTGGCGCCGTGTAATCCCATCAGCGGCCAAGACTCAGAGACTATAAAATCCAGATCCCGGACGACAACAGTGCAGTCTCTGCCCCCGCGCCTCGGTGTTCCTTCCCGGAGTCCCTTGGAGGGGAGCGGGTTGAGCTTTCCTCCCCGCCCCGGCCAGGGCTACGGCAGCCGGAGACCTCCAGGACCAGCCACCACCATGCTGAGACCACTCTCCGCACACCTGAAGGTACTGGCAGAGGGACAAAGCCACGCGGGTTCCGGGGCCGAGACCTCCAAGCCTACTCGAATTGGAGTCGAGCATCTTCCACCCAGATCCTCCAAATTCCAGTAGGCGGGGGTCACACCCACCACCTGGCCCCCTGGCGCCGTGTAATCCCATCAGCGGCCAAGACTCAGAGACTATAAAATCCAGATCCCGGACAACAGTGCAGTCTCTGCCCTCGCGCCTCGGTGTTCCTTCCCGGAGTCCCTTGGAGGGGAGCGGGTTGAGCTTTCCTCCCCGCCCCGGCCGGGGCTACGGCAGCCGGAGAGCTCCAGGACCAGCCACCACCATGCTGAGACCACTCTCCGCACACCTGAAGGTACTGGCAGAGGGACAAAGCCACGCGGGTTCCGGGGCCGAGACCTCCAAGCCTACTCGAATTGGAGTCGAGCATCTTCCACCCAGATCCTCCAAATTCCGGTAGGCGGGGGTCACACCCACCACCTGGCCCCCTGGCGCCGTGTAATCCCATCAGCGGCCAAGACTCAGAGACTATAAAATCCAGATCCCGGACGACAACAGTGCAGTCTCTGCCCCCGCGCCTCGGTGTTCCTTCCCGGAGTCCCTTGGAGGGGAGCGGGTTGAGCTTTCCTCCCCGCCCCGGCCAGGGCTACGGCAGCCGGAGACCTCCAGGACCAGCCACCACCATGCTGAGAACACTCTCCGCACACCTGAAGGTACTGGCAGAGGGACAAAGCCACGCGGGTTCCGGGGCCGAGACCTCCAAGCCTACTCGAATTGGAGTCGAGCATCTTCCACCCAGATCCTCCAAATTCCAGTAGGCGGGGGTCACACCCACGACCTGGCCCCCTGGCGCCGTGTAATCCCATCAGCGGCCAAGAATCAGAGACTATAAAATCCAGATCCCGGACGACAACAGTGCAGTCTCTGCCCCCGCGCCTCGGTGTTCCTTCCCGGAGTCCCTTGGAGGGGAGCGGGTTGAGCTTTCCTCCCCGTCCCGGCCGGTGCTACGGCAGCCGGAGAGCTCCAGGACCAGCCACCACCATGCTGAGACCACTCTCCGCACACCTGAAGGTACTGGCAGAGGGACAAAGCCACGCGGGTTCCGGGACCGAGACCTCCAAGCCTACTCGAATTGGAGTCGAGCATCTTCCACCCAGATCCTCCAAATTCCAGTAGGCGGGGGTCACACCCACCACCTGGCCCCCTGGCGCCGTGTAATCCCATCAGCGGCCAAGACTTAGAGACTATAAAATCCAGATCCCGGAGGACAACAGTGCAGTCTCTGCCCCCTCGCCTCGGTGTTCCTTCCCGGAGTCCCTTGGAGGGGAGCGGGTTGAGCTTTCCTCCCCGCCCCGGCCAGGGCTACGGCAGCCGGAGACCTCCAGGACCAGCCACCACCATGCTGAGACCACTCTCCGCACACCTGAAGGTACTGGCAGAGGGACAAAGCCACGCGGGTTCCGGGGCCGAGACCTCCAAGCCTACTCGAATTGGAGTCGAGCATCTTCCACCCAGATCCTCCAAATTCCAGTAGGCGGGGGTCACACCCACCACCTGGCCCCCCGGCACCGTGTAATCCCATCAGCGGCCAAGACTCAGAGACTATAAAATCCAGATCCCGGACGACAACAGTGCAGTCTCTGCCCCCGCGCCTCGGTGTTCCTTCCCGGAGTCCCTTGGAGGGGAGCGGGTTGAGCTTTCCTCCCCGCCCCGGCCGGGGCTACGGCAGCCGGAGAGCTCCAGGACCAGCCACCACCATGCTGAGACCACTCTCCGCACACCTGAAGGTACTGGCAGAGGGACAAAGCCACGCGGGTTCCGGGGACGAGACCTCCAAGCCTACTCGAATTGGAGTCGAGCATCTTCCACCCAGATCCTCCAAATTCCAGTAGGAGGGGGTCACACCCACCACCTGGCCCCCTGGCGCCGTGTAATCCCATCAGCGGCCAAGACTCAGAGACTATAAAATCCAGATCCCGGACGACAACAGTGCAGTCTCTGCTCCCGCGCCTCAGTGTTCCTTCCCGGAGTCCCTTGGAGGGGAGCGGGTTGAGCTTTCCTCCCCGCCCCGGCCAGGGCTACGGCAGCCGGAGACCTCCAGGACCAGCCACCACCATCCTGAGACCACTCTCCGCACACCTGAAGGTACTGGCAGAGGGACAAAGCCACGCGGGTTCCGGGGCCGAGACCTCCAAGCCTACTCGAATTGGAGTCGAGCATCTTCCACCCAGATCCTCCAAATTCCGGTAGGCGGGGGTCACACCCACCACCTGGCCCCCTGGCGCCGTGTAATCCCATCAGCGGCCAAGACTCAGAGACTATAAAATCCAGATCCCGGACGACAACAGTGCAGTCTCTGCCCCCGCGCCTCGGTGTTCCTTCCCGGAGTCCCTTGGAGGGGAGCGGGTTGAGCTTTCCTCCCCGCCCCGGCCAGGGCTACGGCAGCCGGAGACCTCCAGGACCAGCCACCACCATGCTGAGAACACTCTCCGCACACCTGAAGGTACTGGCAGAGGGACAAAGCCACGCGGGTTCCGGGGCCGAGACCTCCAAGCCTACTCGAATTGGAGTCGAGCATCTTCCACCCAGATCCTCCAAATTCGAGTAGGCGGGGGTCACACCCACGACCTGGCCCCCTGGCGCCGTGTAATCCCATCAGCGGCCAAGAATCAGAGACTATAAAATCCAGATCCCGGACGACAACAGTGCAGTCTCTGCCCCCGCGCCTCGGTGTTCCTTCCCGGAGTCCCTTGGAGGGGAGCGGGTTGAGCTTTCCTCCCCGCCCCGGCCGGGGCTACGGCAGACGGAGAGCTCCAGGACCAGCCACCACCATGCTGAGACCACTCTCCGCACACCTGAAGGTACTGGCAGAGGGACAAAGCCACGCGGGTTCCGGGGCCGAGACCTCCAAGCCTACTCGAATTGGAGTCGAGCATCTTCCACCCAGATCCTCCAAATTCCAGTAGGCGGGGGTCACACCCACCACCTGGCCCCCTGGCGCCGTGTAATCCCATCAGCGGCCAAGACTCAGAGACTATAAAATCCAGATCCCGGAGGACAACAGTGCAGTCTCTGCCCCGTCGCCTCGGTGTTCCTTCCCGGAGTCCCTTGGAGGGGAGCGGGTTGAGCTTTCCTCCCCGCCCCGGCCAGGGCTACGGCAGCCGGAGACCTCCAGGACCAGCCACCACCATGCTGAGACCACTCTCCGCACACCTGAAGGTACTGGCAGAGGGACAAAGCCACGCGGGTTCCGGGGCCGAGACCTCCAAGCCTACTCGAATTGGAGTCGAGCATCTTCCACCCAGATCCTCCAAATTCCAGTAGGCGGGGGTCACACCCACCACCTGGCCCCCCGGCACCGTGTAATCCCATCAGCGGCCAAGACTCAGAGACTATAAAATCCAGATCCCGGACGACAACAGTGCAGTCTCTGCCCCCGCGCCTCGGTGTTCCTTCCCGGAGTCCCTTGGAGGGGAGCGGGTTGAGCTTTCCTCCCCGCCCCGGCCGGGGCTACGGCAGCCGGAGAGCTCCAGGACCAGCCACCACCATGCTGAGACCACTCTCCGCACACCTAAAGGTACTGGCAGAGGGACAAAGCCACGCGGGTTCCGGGGACGAGACCTCCAAGCCTACTCGAATTGGATTCGAGCATCTTCCACCCAGATCCTCCAAATTCCAGTAGGAGGGGGTCACACCCACCACCTGGCCCCCTGGCGCCGTGTAATCCCATCAGCGGCCAAGACTCAGAGACTATAAAATCCAGATCCCGGACAACAGTGCAGTCTCTGCCCTCGCGCCTCCGTGTTCCTTCCCGGAGTCCCTTGGAGGGGAGCGGGTTGAGCTTTCCTCCCCGCCCCGGCCGGGGCTACGGCAGCCGGAGAGCTCCAGGAGCAGCCACCACCATGCTGAGACCAGTCTCCGCACACCTGAAGGTACTGGCAGAGGGACAAAGCCACGCGGGTTCCGGGGCCGAGACCTCCAAGCCTACTCGAATTGGAGTCGAGCATCTTCCACCCAGATCCTCCAAATTCCGGTAGGCGGGGGTCACACCCATCACCTGGCCCCCTGGCGCCGTGTAATCCCATCAGCGGCCAAGACTCAGAGACTATAAAATCCAGATCCCGGACGACAACAGTGCAGTCTCTGCCCCCGCGCCTCGGTGTTCCTTCCCGGAGTCCCTTGGAGGGGAGCGGGTTGAGCTTTCCTCCCCGCCCCGGCCAGGGCTACGGCAGCCGGAGACCTCCAGGACCAGCCACCACCATGCTGAGAACACTCTCCGCACACCTGAAGGTACTGGCAGAGGGACAAAGCCACGCGGGTTCCGGGGCTGAGACCTCCAAGCCTACTCGAATTGGAGTCGAGCATCTTCCACCCAGATCCTCCAAATTCCAGTAGGCGGGGGTCACACCCACGACCTGGCCCCCTGGCGCCGTGTAATCCCATCAGCGGCCAAGAATCAGAGACTATAAAATCCAGATCCCGGACGACAACAGTGCAGTCTCTGCCCCCGCGCCTCGGTGTTCCTTCCCGGAGTCCCTTGGAGGGGAGCGGGTTGAGCTTTCCTCCCCGCCCCGGCCGGGGCTACAGCAGCCGGAGAGCTCCAGGACCAGCCACCACCATGCTGAGACCACTCTCCGCACACCTGAAGGTACTGGCAGAGGGACAAAGCCACGCGGGTTCCGGGGCCGAGACCTCCAAGCCTACTCGAATTGGAGTCGAGCATCTCCCACCCAGATCCTCCAAATTCCAGTAGGCGGGGGTCACACCCACCACCTGGCCCCCTGGCGCCGTGTAATCCCATCAGCGGCCAAGACTCAGAGACTATAAAATCCAGATCCGGGAGGACAACAGTGCAGTCTCTGCCCCCGCGCCTCGGTGTTCCTTCCCGGAGTCCCTTGGAGGGGAGCGGGTTGAGCTTTCCTCCCCGCCCCGGCCAGGGCTACGGCAGCCGGAGACCTCCAGGACCAGCCACCACCATGCTGAGACCACTCTCCGCACACCTGAAGGTACTGGCAGAGGGACAAAGCCACGCGGGTTCCGGGGCCGAGACCTCCAAGCCTACTCGAATTGGAGTCGAGCATCTTCCACCCAGATCCTCCAAATTCCAGTAGGCGGGGGTCACACCCACCACCTGGCCCCCCGGCACCGTGTAATCCCATCAGCGGCCAAGACTCAGAGACTATAAAATCCAGATCCCGGACGACAACAGTGCAGTCTCTGCCCCCGCGCCTCGGTGTTCCTTCCCGGAGTCCCTTGGAGGGGAGCGGGTTGAGCTTTCCTCCCCGTCCCGGCCGGGGTTACGGCAGCCGGAGAGCTCCAGGACCAGCCACCACCATGCTGAGACCACTCTCCGCACACCTGAAGGTACTGGCAGAGGGACAAAGCCACGCGGGTTCCGGGGCCGAGACCTCCAAGCCTACTCGAATTGGAGTCGAGCATCTTCCACCCAGATCCTCCAAATTCCAGTAGGCGGGGGTCACACCCACCACCTGGCCCCCTGGCGCCGTGTAATCCCATCAGCGGCCAAGACTCAGAGACTATAAAATCCAGATCCCGGACGACAACAGTGCAGTCTCTGCCCCCGCGCCTCGGTGTTCCTTCCCGGAGTCCCTTGGAGGGGAGCGGGTTGAGCTTTCCTCCCCGTCCCGGCCGGGGCTACGGCAGCCGGAGAGCTCCAGGACCAGCCACCACCATGCTGAGACCACTCTCTGCACACCTGAAGGTACTGGCAGAGGGACAAAGCCACGGGGGTTCCGGGGCCGAGACCTCCAAGCCTACTCGAATTGGAGTCGAGCATCTTCCACCCAGATCCTCCAAATTCCAGTAGGCGGGGGTCACACCCACCACCTGGCCCCCCGGCACCGTGTAATCCCATCAGCGGCCAAGACTCAGAGACTATAAAATCCAGATCCCGGACGACAACAGTGCAGTCTCTGCCCCCGCGCCTCAGTGTTCCTTCCCGGAGTCCCTTGGAGGGGAGCGGGTTGAGCTTTCCTCCCCGCCCCGGCCGGGGCTACGGCAGCCGGAGAGCTCCAGGACCAGCCACCACCATGCTGAGACCACTCTCCGCACACCTGAAGGTACTGGCAGAGTGACAAAGCCACGCGGGTTCCGGGGCCGAGACCTCCAAGCCTACTCGAATTGGAGTCGAGCATCTTCCACCCAGATCCTCCAAATTCCAGTAGGCGGGGGTCACACCCACCACCTGGCCCCCTGGCGCCGTGTAATCCCATCAGCGGCCAAGACTCAGAGACTATAAAATCCAGATCCCGGACGATAACAGTGCAGTCTCTGCCCCCGCGCCTCGGTGTTCCTTCCCGGAGTCCCTTGGAGGGAGCGGGTTGAGCTTTCCTCCCCGCCCCGGCCGGGGCTACGGCAGCCGGAGAGATCCAGGAACAGCCACCACCATGCTGAGACCACTCTCCGCACACCTGAAGGTACTGGCAGAGGGACAAAGCCACGCGGGTTCCGGGGCCGAGACCTCCAAGCCTACTCGAATTGGAGTCGAGCATCTTCCACCCAGATCCTCCAAATTCCAGTAGGCGGGGGTCACACCCACCACCTGGCCCCCCGGCACCGTGTAATCCCTTCAGCGGCCAAGACTCAGAGACTATAAAATCCAGATCCCGGACGACAACAGTGCAGTCTCTGCCCCCGCGCCTCGGTGTTCCTTCCCGGAGTCCCTTGGAGGGGAGCGGGTTGAGCTTTCCTCCCCGCCCCGGCCGGGGCTACGGCAGCCGGAGAGCTCCAGGACCAGCCACCACCATGCTGAGACCACTCTCCGCACACCTGAAGGTACTGGCAGAGGGACAAAGCCACGCGGGTTCCGGGGCCGAGACCTCCAAGCCTACTCGAATTGGAGTCGAGCATCTTCCACCCAGATCCTCCAAATTCCAGTAGGCGGGGGTCACACCCACCACCTGGCCTCCTGGCGCCGTGTAATCCCATCAGCGGCCAAGACTCAGAGACTATAAAATCCAGATCCCGGACGACAACAGTGCAGTCTCTGCCCCCGCGCCTCGGTGTTCCTTCCCGGAGTCCCTTGGAGGGGAGCGGGTTGAGCTTTCCTCCCCGCCCCGGCCAGGGCTACGGCAGCCGGAGAGCTCCAGGACCAGCCACCACCATGCTGAGACCACTCTCCGCACACCTGAAGGTACTGGCAGAGGGACAAAGCCACGCGGGTTCCGGGGCCGAGACCTCCAAGCCTACTCGAATTGGAGTCGAGCATCTTCCACCCAGATCCTCCAAATTCCAGTAGGCGGGGGTCACACCCACCACCTGGCCCCCTGGCGCCGTGTAATCCCATCAGCGGCCAAGACTCAGAGACTAAAAAATCCAGATCCCGGACGACAACAGTGCAGTCTCTGCCCCCGCGCCTCGGTGTTCCTTCCCGGATTCCCTTGGAGGGGAGCGGGTTGAGCTTTCCTCCCCGCCCCGGCCGGGGCTACGGCAGCCGGAGAGCTCCAGGAACAGCCACCACCATGCTGAGACCACTCTCCGCACACCTGAAGGTACTGGCAGAGGGACAAAGCCACGCGGGTTCCGGGGCTGAGACCTCCAAGCCTACTCGAATTGGAGTCGAGCATCTTCCACCCAGATCCTCCAAATTCCAGTAGGAGGGGGTCACACCCACCGCCTGGCCCCCTGGCGCCGTGTAATCCCATCAGCGGCCAAGACTCGAGACTATAAAATCCAGATCCCGGACGACAACAGTGCAGTCTCTGCCCCCGCGCCTCGGTGTTCCTTCCCGGAGTCCCTTGGAGGGGAGCGGGTTGAGCTTTCCTCCCCGCCCCGGCCAGGGCTACGGCAGCCGGAGAGCTCCAGGACCAGCCACCACCATGCTGAGACCACTCTCCGCACACCTGAAGGTACTGGCAGAGGGACAAAGCCACGCGGGTTCCGGGGCCGAGACCTCCAAGCCTACTCGAATTGGAGTCGAGCATCTTCCACCCAGATCCTCCAAATTCCAGTAGGCCAGGGTCACACCCACCACCTGGCCCCCTGGCGCCGTGTAATCCCATCAGCGGCCAAGACTCAGAGACTATAAAATGCAGATTCCGGACGACAACAGTGCAGTCTCTGACCCCCGCGCCTCGGTGTTCCTTCCTGGAGTCCCTTGGAGGGGAGCGGGTTGAGCTTTCCTCCCCGCCCCGGCCAGGGCTACGGCAGCCGGAGAGCTCCAGGACCAGCCACCACCATGCTGAGACCACTCTCCGCACACCTGAAGGTACTGGCAGAGGGACAAAGCCACGCGGGTTCCGGGGCCGAGACCTCCAAGCCTACTCGAATTGGAGTCGAGCATCTTCCACCCAGATCCTCCAAATTCCAGTAGGCGGGGGTCACACCCACCACCTGGCCCCCTGGCGCCGTGTAATCCCATCAGCGGCCAAGACTCAGAGATTATAAAATCCAGATCCCGGACAACAGTGCAGTCTCTGCCCTCGCGCCTCGGTGTTCCTTCCCGGAGTCCCTTGGAGGGGAGCGGGTTGAGCTTTACTCCCCGCCCCGGCCGGGGCTACGGCAGCGGGAGAGCTCCAGGACCAGCCACCACCATGCTGAGACCACTCTCCGCACACCTGAAGGTACTGGCAGAGGGACAAAGCCACGCGGGTTCCGGGGCCGAGACCTCCAAGTCTACTCGAATTGGAGTCCAGCATCTTCCACCCAGATCCTCCAAATTCCGGTAGGCGGGGGTCACACCCACCACCTGGCCCCCAGGCGCCGTGTAATCCCATCAGCGGCCAAGACTCAGAGACTATAAAATCCAGATCCCGGACGACAACAGTGCAGTCTCTGCCCCCGCGCCTCGGTGTTCCTTCCCGGAGTCCCTTGGAGGGGAGCGGGTTGAGCTTTCCTCCCCGCCCCGGCCAGGGCTACGGCAGCCGGAGACCTCCAGGACCAGCCACCACCATGCTGAGACCACTCTCCGCACACCTGAAGGTACTGGCAGAGGGACAAAGCCACGCGGGTTCCGGGGCCGAGACCTCCAAGCCTACTCGAATTGGAGTCGAGCATCTTCCACCCAGATCCTCCAAATTCCAGTAGGCGGGGGTCACACCCACCACCTGGCCCCCTGGCGCCGTGTAATCCCATCAGCGGCCAAGACTCAGAGACTATAAAATCCAGATCCCGGACGACAACAGTGCAGTCTCTGCCCCCGCGCCTCGGTGTTCCTTCCCGGAGTCCCTTGGAGGGGAGCGGGTTGAGCTTTCCTCCCCGCCCCAGCCGGGGCTACGGCAGCCGGAGAGCTCCAGGACCAGCCACCACCATGCTGAGAACACTCTCCGCACACCTGAAGGTACTGGCAGAGGGACAAAGCCACGCGGGTTCCGGGGCCGAGACCTCCAAGCCTACTCGAATTGGAGTCGAGCATCTTCCACCCAGATCCTCCAAATTCCAGTAGGCGGGGGTCACACCCACCACCTGGCCCCCCGGCACCGTGTAATCCCATCAGCGGCCAAGACTCAGAGACTATAAAATCCAGATCCCGGACGACAACAGTGCAGTCTCTGCCCCCGCGCCTCGGTGTTCCTTCCCGGAGTCCCTTGGAGGGGAGCGGGTTGAGCTTTCCTCCCCGTCCCGGCCGGGGTTACGGCAGCCGGAGAGCTCCAGGACCAGCCACCACCATGCTGAGACCACTCTCCGCACACCTGAAGGTACTGGCAGAGGGACAAAGCCACGCGGGTTCCGGGGCCGAGACCTCCAAGCCTACTCGAATTGGAGTCGAGCATCTTCCACCCAGATCCTCCAAATTCCAGTAGGCGGGGGTCACACCCACCACCTGGCCCCCTGGCGCCGTGTAATCCCATCAGCGGCCAAGACTCAGAGACTATAAAATCCAGATCCCGGACGACAACAGTGCAGTCTCTGCCCCCGCGCCTCGGTGTTCCTTCCCGGAGTCCCTTGGAGGGGAGCGTGTTGAGCTTTCCTCCCCGTCCCGGCCGGGGCTACGGCAGCCGGAGAGCTCCAGGACCAGCCACCACCATGCTGAGACCACTCTCTGCACACCTGAAGGTACTGGCAGAGGGACAAAACCACGGGGGTTCCGGGGCCGAGACCTCCAAGCCTACTCGAATTGGAGTCGAGCATCTTCCACCCAGATCCTCCAAATTCCAGTAGGCGGGGGTCACACCCACCACCTGGCCCCCCGGCACCGTGTAATCCCATCAGCGGCCAAGACTCAGAGACTATAAAATCCAGATCCCGGACGACAACAGTGCAGTCTCTGCCCCCGCGCCTCGGTGTTCCTTCCCGGAGTCCCTTGGAGGGGAGCGGGTTGAGCTTTCCTCCCCGCCCCGGCCGGGGCTACGGCAGCCGGAGAGCTCCAGGACCAGCCACCACCATGCTGAGACCACTCTCCGCACACCTGAAGGTACTGGCAGAGTGACAAAGCCACGCGGGTTCCGGGGCCGAGACCTACTCGAATTGGAGTCGAGCATCTTCCACCCAGATCCTCCAAATTCCAGTAGGCGGGGGTCACACCCACCACCTGGCCCCCTGGCGCCGTGTAATCCCATCAGCGGCCAAGACTCAGAGACTATAAAATCCAGATCCCGGACGATAACAGTGCAGTCTCTGCCCCCGCGCCTCGGTGTTCCTTCCCGGAGTCCCTTGGAGGGAGCGGGTTGAGCTTTCCTCCCCGCCCCGGCCGGGGCTACGGCAGCCGGAGAGATCCAGGAACAGCCACCACCATGCTGAGACCACTCTCCGCACACCTGAAGGTACTGGCAGAGGGACAAAACCACGCGGGTTCCGGGGCCGAGACCTCCAAGCCTACTCGAATTGGAGTCGAGCATCTTCCACCCAGATCCTCCAAATTCCAGTAGGCGGGGGTCACACCCACCACCTGGCCCCCCGGCACCGTGTAATCCCTTCAGCGGCCAAGACTCAGAGACTATAAAATCCAGATCCCGGACGACAACAGTGCAGTCTCTGCCCCCGCGCCTCGGTGTTCCTTCCCGGAGTCCCTTGGAGGGGAGCGGGTTGAGCTTTCCTCCCCGCCCCGGCCGGGGCTACGGCAGCCGGAGAGCTCCAGGACCAGCCACCACCATGATGAGACCACTCTCCGCACACCTGAAGGTACTGGCAGAGGGACAAAGCCACGCGGGTTCCGGGGCCGAGACCTCCAAGCCTACTCGAATTGGAGTCGAGCATCTTCCACCCAGATCCTCCAAATTCCAGTAGGCGGGGGTCACACCCACCACCTGGCCTCCTGGCGCCGTGTAATCCCATCAGCGGCCAAGACTCAGAGACTATAAAATCCAGATCCCGGACGACAACAGTGCAGTCTCTGCCCCCGCGCCTCGGTGTTCCTTCCCGGAGTCCCTTGGAGGGGAGCGGGTTGAGCTTTCCTCCCCGCCCCGGCCAGGGCTACGGCAGCCGGAGAGCTCCAGGACCAGCCACCACCATGCTGAGACCACTCTCCGCACACCTGAAGGTACTGGCAGAGGGACAAAGCCACGCGGGTTCCGGGGCCGAGACCTCCAAGCCTACTCGAATTGGAGTCGAGCATCTTCCACCCAGATCCTCCAAATTCCAGTAGGCCGGGGTCACACCCACCACCTGGCCCCCTGGCGCCGTGTAATCCCATCAGCGGCCAAGACTCAGAGACTATAAAATCCAGATCCCGGACGACAACAGTGCAGTCTCTGACCCCCGCGCCTCGGTGTTCCTTCCCGGAGTCCCTTGGAGGGGAGCGGGTTGAGCTTTCCTCCCCGCCCCGGCCAGGGCTACGGCAGCCGGAGAGCTCCAGGACCAGCCACCACCATGCTGAGACCACTCTCCGCACACCTGAAGGTACTGGCAGAGGGACAAAGCCACGCGGGTTCCGGGGCCGAGACCTCCAAGCCTACTCGAATTGGAGTCGAGCATCTTCCACCCAGATCCTCCAAATTCCAGTAGGCGGGGGTCACACCCACCACCTGGCCCCCTGGCGCCGTGTAATCCCATCAGCGGCCAAGACTCAGAGACTATAAAATCCAGATCCCGGACAACAGGGCAGTCTCTGCCCTCGCGCCTCGGTGTTCCTTCCCGGAGTACCTTGGAGGGGAGCGGGTTGAGCTTTCCTCCCCGCCCCGGCCGGGGCTACGGCAGGCGGAGAGCTCCAGGACCAGCCACCACCATGCGGAGACCACTCTCCGCACACCTGAAGGTACTGGCAGAGGGACAAAGCCACGCGGGTTCCGGGGCCGAGACCTCCAAGTCTACTCGAATTGGAGTCGAGCATCTTCCACCCAGATCCTCCAAATTCCGGTAGGCGGGGGTCACACCCACCACCTGGCCCCCAGGCGCCGTGTAATCCCATCAGCGGCCAAGACTCAGAGACTATAAAATCCAGATCCAGGACGACAACAGTGCAGTCTCTGCCCCCGCGCCTCGGTGTTCCTTCCCGGAGTCCCTTGGAGGGGAGCGGGTTGAGCTTTCCTCCCCGCCCCGGCCAGGGCTACGGCAGCCGGAGAGCTCCAGGACCAGCCACCACCATGCTGAGACCACTCTCCGCAAACCTGAAGGTACTGGCAGAGGGACAAAGCCACGGGGGTTCCGGGGCCGAGACCTCCAAGCCTACTCGAATTGGAGTCGAGCATCTTCCACCCAGATCCTCCAAATTCCAGTAGGCGGGGGTCACACCCACCACCTGGCCCCCCGGCACCGTGTAATCCCATCAGCGGCCAAGACTCAGAGACTATAAAATCCAGATCCCGGACGACAACAGTGCAGTCTCTGCCCCCGCGCCTCGGTGTTCCTTCCCGGAGTCCCTTGGAGGGGAGCGGGTTGAGCTTTCCTCCCCGTCCCGGCCGGGGCTACGGCAGCCGGAGAGCTCCAGGACCAGCCACCACCATGCTGAGACCACTCTCCGCACACCTGAAGGTACTGGCAGAGGGACAAAGCCACGCGGGTTCCGGGGCCGAGACCTCCAAGCCTACTCGAATTGGAGTCGAGCATCTTCCACCCAGATCCTCCAAATTCCAGTAGGCGGGGGTCACACCCACCACCTGGCCCCCTGGCGCCGTGTAATCCCATCAGCGCCCAAGACTCAGAGACTATAAAATCCAGATCCCGGACGATAACAGTGCAGTCTCTGCCCCCGCGCCTCGGTGTTCCTTCCCGGAGTCCCTTGGAGGGGAACGGGTTGAGCTTTCCTCCCCGCCCCGGCCGGGGCTACGGCAGCCGGAGAGCTCCAGGACCAGCCACCACCATGCTGAGACCACTCTCCGCACACCTGAAGGTACTGGCAGAGGGACAAAGCCACGCGGGTTCCGGGGCCGAGACCTCCAAGCCTACTCGAATTGGAGTCGAGCATCTTCCACCCAGATCCTCCAAATTCCAGTAGGCGGGGGTCACACCCACCACCTGGCCCCCCGGCACCGTGTAATCCCATCAGCGGCCAAGACTCAGACACTATAAAATCCAGATCCCGGACGACAACAGTGCAGTCTCTGCCCCCGCGCCTCGGTGTTCCTTCCCGGAGTCCCTTGGAGGGGAGCGGGTTGAGCTTTTCTCCCCGCCCCGGCCGGGGCTACGGCAGCCGGAGAGCTCCAGGACCAGCCACCACCATGCTGAGACCACTCTCCGCACACCTGAAGGTACTGGCAGAGGGACAAAGCCACGCGGGTTCCGGGGCCGAGACCTCCAAGCCTACTCGAATTGGAGTCGAGCATCTTCCACCCAGATCCTCCAAATTCCAGTAGGCGGGGGTCACACCCACCACCTGGCCCCCTGGCGCCGTGTAATCCCATCAGCGGCCAAGACTCAGAGACTATAAAATCCAGATCCCGGACGATAACAGTGCAGTCTCTGCCCCCGCGCCTCGGTGTTCCTTCCCGGAGTCCCTTGGAGGGAGCGGGTTGAGCTTTCCTCCCCGCCCCGGCCGGGGCTACGGCAGCCGGAGAGATCCAGGAACAGCCACCACCATGCTGAGACCACTCTCCGCACACCTGAAGGTACTGGCAGAGGGACAAAGCCACGCGGGTTCCGGGGCCGAGACCTCCAAGCCTACTCGAATTGGAGTCGAGCATCTTCCACCCAGATCCTCAAAATTCCAGTAGGCGGGGGTCACACCCACCACCTGGCCCCCCGGCACCGTGTAATCCCTTCAGCGGCCAAGACTCAGAGACTATAAAATCCAGATCCCGGACGACAACAGTGCAGTCTCTGCCCCCGCGCCTCGGTGTTCCTTCCCGGAGTCCCTTGGAGGGGAGCGGGTTGAGCTTTCCTCCCCGCCCCGGCCGGGGCTACGGCAGCCGGAGAGCTCCAGGACCAGCCACCACCATGCTGAGACCACTCTCCGCACACCTGAAGGTACTGGCAGAGGGACAAAGCCACGCGGGTTCCGGGGCCGAGACCTCCAAGCCTACTCGAATTGGAGTCGAGCATCTTCCACCCAGATCCTCCAAACTCCAGTAGGCGGGGGTCACACCCACCACCTGGCCCCCTGGCGCCGTGTAATCCCATCAGCGGCCAAGACTCAGAGACTATAAAATCCAGATCCCGGACGACAACAGTGCAGTCTCTGCCCCCGCGCCTCGGTGTTCCTTCCCGGAGTCCCTTGGAGGGGAGCGGGTTGAGCTTTCCTCCCCGCCCCGGCCGGGGCTACGGCAGCCGGAGAGCTCCAGGACCAGCCACCACCATGCTGAGACCACTCTCCGCACACCTGAAGGTACTGGCAGAGGGACAAAGCCACGCGGGTTCCGGGGCCGAGACCTCCAAGCCTACTCGAATTGGAGTCGAGCATCTTCCACCCAGATCCTCCAAATTCCAGTAGGCGGGGGTCACACCCACCACCTGGCCCCCTGGCGCCGTGTAATCCCATCAGCGGCCAAGACTCAGAGACTATAAAATCCAGATCCCGGACGACAACAGTGCAGTCTCTGCCCCCGCGCCTCGGTGTTCCTTCCCGGAGTCCCTTGGAGGGGAGCGGGTTGAGCTTTCCTCCCCGCCCCGGCCGGGGCTACGGCAGCCGGAGAGCTCCAGGACCAGCCACCACCATGCTGAGACCACTCTCCGCACACCTGAAGGTACTGGCAGAGTGACAAAGCCACGCGGGTTCCGGGGACGAGACCTCCAAGCCTACTCGAATTGGAGTCGAGCATCTTCCACCCAGATCCTCCAAATTCCAGTAGGAGGGGGTCACACCCACCGCCTGGCCCCCTGGCGCCGTGTAATCCCATCAGCGGCCAAGACTCAGAGACTATAAAATCCAGATCCCGGACGACAACAGTGCAGTCTCTGCCCCCGCGCCTCGGTGTTCCTTCCCGGAGTCCCTTGGAGGGGAGCGGGTTGAGCTTTTCTCCCCGCCCCGGCCGGGGCTACGGCAGCCGGAGAGCTCCAGGACCAGCCACCACCATGCTGAGACCACTCTCCGCACACCTGAAGGTACTGGCAGAGGGACAAAGCCACGCGGGTTCCGGGGCCGAGACCTCCAAGCCTACTCGAATTGGAGTCGAGCATCTTCCACCCAGATCCTCCAAATTCCAGTAGGCGGGGGTCACACCCACCACCTGGCCCCCTGGCGCCGTGTAATCCCATCAGCGGCCAAGACTCAGAGACTATAAAATCCAGATCCCGGACGATAACAGTGCAGTCTCTGCCCCCGCGCCTCGGTGTTCCTTCCCGGAGTCCCTTGGAGGGAGCGGGTTGAGCTTTCCTCCCCGCCCCGGCCGGGGCTACGGCAGCCGGAGAGATCCAGGAACAGCCACCACCATGCTGAGACCACTCTCCGCACACCTGAAGGTACTGGCAGAGGGACAAAGCCACGCGGGTTCCGGGGCCGAGACCTCCAAGCCTACTCGAATTGGAGTCGAGCATCTTCCACCCAGATCCTCCAAATTCCAGTAGGCGGGGGTCACACCCACCACCTGGCCCCCCGGCACCGTGTAATCCCTTCAGCGGCCAAGACTCAGAGACTATAAAATCCAGATCCCGGACGACAACAGTGCAGTCTCTGCCCCCGCGCCTCGGTGTTCCTTCCCGGAGTCCCTTGGAGGGGAGCGGGTTGAGCTTTCCTCCCCGCCCCGGCCGGGGCTACGGCAGCCGGAGAGCTCCAGGACCAGCCACCACCATGCTGAGACCACTCTCCGCACACCTGAAGGTACTGGCAGAGGGACAAAGCCACGCGGGTTCCGGGGCCGAGACCTCCAAGCCTACTCGAATTGGAGTCGAGCATCTTCCACCCAGATCCTCCAAACTCCAGTAGGCGGGGGTCACACCCACCACCTGGCCCCCTGGCGCCGTGTAATCCCATCAGCGGCCAAGACTCAGAGACTATAAAATCCAGATCCCGGACGACAACAGTGCAGTCTCTGCCCCCGCGCCTCGGTGTTCCTTCCCGGAGTCCCTTGGAGGGGAGCGGGTTGAGCTTTCCTCCCCGCCCCGGCCGGGGCTACGGCAGCCGGAGAGCTCCAGGACCAGCCACCACCATGCTGAGACCACTCTCCGCACACCTGAAGGTACTGGCAGAGGGACAAAGCCACGCGGGTTCCGGGGCCGAGACCTCCAAGCCTACTCGAATTGGAGTCGAGCATCTTCCACCCAGATCCTCCAAATTCCAGTAGGCGGGGGTCACACCCACCACCTGGCCCCCTGGCGCCGTGTAATCCCATCAGCGGCCAAGACTCAGAGACTATAAAATCCAGATCCCGGACGACAACAGTGCAGTCTCTGCCCCCGCGCCTCGGTGTTCCTTCCCGGAGTCCCTTGGAGGGGAGCGGGTTGAGCTTTCCTCCCCGCCCCGGCCGGGGCTACGGCAGCCGGAGAGCTCCAGGACCAGCCACCACCATGCTGAGACCACTCTCCGCACACCTGAAGGTACTGGCAGAGGGACAAAGCCACGCGGGTTCCGCGGACGAGACCTCCAAGCCTACTCGAATTGGAGTCGAGCATCTTCCACCCAGATCCTCCAAATTCCAGTAGGAGGGGGTCACACCCACCGCCTGGCCCCCTGGCGCCGTGTAATCCCATCAGCGGCCAAGACTCAGAGACTATAAAATCCAGATCCCGGACGACAACAGTGCAGTCTCTGCCCCCGCGCCTCGGTGTTCCTTCCCGGAGTCCCTTGGAGGGGAGCGGGTTGAGCTTTCCTCCCCGCCCCGGCCAGGGCTACGGCAGCCGGAGAGCTCCAGGACCAGCCACCACCATGCTGAGACCACTCTCCGCACACCTGAAGGTACTGGCAGAGGGACAAAGCCACGCGGGTTCCGGGGCCGAGACCTCCAAGTCTACTCGAATTGGAGTCGAGCATCTTCCACCCAGATCCTCCAAATTCCAGTAGGCCGGGGTCACACCCACCACCTGGCCCCCTGGCGCCGTGTAATCCCATCAGCGGCCAAGACTCAGAGACTATAAAATCCAGATCCCGGACGACAACAGTGCAGTCTCTGACCCCCGCGCCTCGGTGTTCCTTCCCGGAGTCCCTTGGAGGGGAGCGGGTTGAGCTTTCCTCCCCGCCCCGGCCAGGGCTACGGCAGCCGGAGAGCTCCAGGACCAGCCACCACCATGCTGAGACCACTCTCCGCACACCTGAAGGTACTGGCAGAGGGACAAAGCCACGCGGGTTCCGGGGCCGAGACCTCCAAGCCTACTCGAATTGGAGTCGAGCATCTTCCACCCAGATCCTCCAAATTCCAGTAGGCGGGGGTCACACCCACCACCTGGCCCCCTGGCGCCGTGTAATCCCATCAGCGGCCAAGACTCAGAGACTATAAAATCCAGATCCCGGACAACAGTGCAGTCTCTGCCCTCGCGCCTCGGTGTTCCTTCCCGGAGTCCCTTGGAGGGGAGCGGGTTGAGCTTTCCTCCCCGCCCCGGCCGGGGCTACGGCAGCCGGAGAGCTCCAGGACCAGCCACCACCATGCGGAGACCACTCTCCGCACACCTGAAGGTACTGGCAGAGGGACAAAGCCACGCGGGTTCCGGGGCCGAGACCTCCAAGTCTACTCGAATTGGAGTCGAGCATCTTCCACCCAGATCCTCCAAATTCCGGTAGGCGGGGGTCACACCCACCACCTGGCCCCCAGGCGCCGTGTAATCCCATCAGCGGCCAAGACTCAGAGACTATAAAATCCAGATCCAGGACGACAACAGTGCAGTCTCTGCCCCCGCGCCTCGGTGTTCCTTCCCGGAGTCCCTTGGAGGGGAGCGAGTTGAGCTTTCCTCCCCGCCCCGGCCAGGGCTACGGCAGCCGGAGACCTCCAGGACCAGCCACCACCATGCTGAGACCACTCTCCGCACACCTGAAGGTACTGGCAGAGGGACAAAGCCACGCGGGTTCCGGGGCCGAGACCTCCAAGCCTACTCGAATTGGAGTCGAGCATCTTCCACCCAGATCCTCCAAATTCCAGTAGGCGGGGGTCACACCCACCATCTGGCCCCCTGGCGCCGTGTAATCCCATCAGCGGCCAAGACTCAGAGACTATAAAATCCAGATCCCGGACGACAACAGTGCAGTCTCTGCCCCCGCGCCTCGGTGTTCCTTCCCGGAGTCCCTTGGAGGGGAGCGGGTTGAGCTTTCCTCCCCGCCCCGGCCAGGGCTACGGCAGCCGGAGAGCTCCAGGACCAGCCACCACCATGCTGAGACCACTCTCCGCACACCTGAAGGTACTGGCAGAGGGACAAAGCCACGGGGGTTCCGGGGCCGAGACCTCCAAGCCTACTCGAATTGGAGTCGAGCATCTTCCACCAAGATCCTCCAAATTCCAGTAGGCGGGGGTCACACCCACCACCTGGCCCCCCGGCACCGTGTAATCCCATCAGCGGCCAAGACTCAGAGACTATAAAATCCAGATCCCGGACGACAACAGTGCAGTCTCTGCCCCCGCGCCTCGGTGTTCCTTCCCGGAGTCCCTTGGAGGGGAGCGGGTTGAGCTTTCCTCCCCGTCCCGGCCGGGGCTACGGCAGCCGGAGAGCTCCAGGACCAGCCACCACCATACTGAGACCACTCTCCGCACACCTGAAGGTACTGGCAGAGGGACAAAGCCACGCGGGTTCCGGGGCCGAGACCTCCAAGCCTACTCGAATTGGAGTCGAGCATCTTCCACCCAGATCCTCCAAATTCCAGTAGGCGGGGGTCACACCCACCACCTGGCCCCCTGGCGCCGTGTAATCCCATCAGCGCCCAAGACTCAGAGACTATAAAATCCAGATCCCGGACGATAACAGTGCAGTCTCTGCCCCCGCGCCTCGGTGTTCCTTCCCGGAGTCCCTTGGAGGGGAACGGGTTGAGCTTTCCTCCCCGCCCCGGCCGGGGCTACGGCAGCCGGAGAGCTCCAGGACCAGCCACCACCATGCTGAGACCACTCTCCGCACACCTGAAGGTACTGGCAGAGGGACAAAGCCACGCGGGTTCCGGGGCCGAGACCTCCAAGCCTACTCGAATTGGAGTCGAGCATCTTCCACCCAGATCCTCCAAATTCCAGTAGGCGGGGGTCACACCCACCACCTGGCCCCCTGGCGCCGTGTAATCCCATCAGCGGCCAAGACTCAGAGACTATAAAATCCAGATCCCGGACGACAACAGTGCAGTCTCTGCCCCCGCGCCTCGGTGTTCCTTCCCGGAGTCCCTTGGAGGGGAGCGGGTTGAGCTTTCCTCCCCGCCCCGGCCGGGGCTACGGCAGCCGGAGAGCTCCAGGACCAGCCACCACCATGCTGAGACCACTCTCTGCACACCTGAAGGTACTGGCAGAGGGACAAAGCCACGGGGGTTCCGGGGCCGAGACCTCCAAGCCTACTCGAATTGGAGTCGAGCATCTTCCACCCAGATCCTCCAAATTCCAGTAGGCGGGGGTCACACCCACCACCTGGCCCCCCGGCACCGTGTAATCCCATCAGCGGCCAAGACTCAGAGACTATAAAATCCAGATCCCGGACGACAACAGTGCAGTCTCTGCCCCCGCGCCTCGGTGTTCCTTCCCGGAGTCCCTTGGAGGGGAGCGGGTTGAGCTTTTCTCCCCGCCCCGGCCGGGGCTACGGCAGCCGGAGAGCTCCAGGACCAGCCACCACCATGCTGAGACCACTCTCCGCACACCTGAAGGTACTGGCAGAGGGACAAAGCCACGCGGGTTCCGGGGCCGAGACCTCCAAGCCTACTCGAATTGGAGTCGAGCATCTTCCACCCAGATCCTCCAAATTCCAGTAGGCGGGGGTCACACCCACCACCTGGCCCCCTGGCGCCGTGTAATCCCATCAGCGGCCAAGACTCAGAGACTATAAAATCCAGATCCCGGACGATAACAGTGCAGTCTCTGCCCCCGCGCCTCGGTGTTCCTTCCCGGAGTCCCTTGGAGGGAGCGGGTTGAGCTTTCCTCCCCGCCCCGGCCGGGGCTACGGCAGCCGGAGAGCTCCAGGAACAGCCACCACCATGCTGAGACCACTCTCCGCACACCTGAAGGTACTGGCAGAGGGACAAAGCCACGCCGGTTCCGGGGCCGAGACCTCCAAGCCTACTCGAATTGGAGTCGAGCATCTTCCACCCAGATCCTCCAAATTCCAGTAGGCGGGGGTCACACCCACCACCTGGCCCCCCGGCACCGTGTAATCCCATCAGTGGCCAAGACTCAGAGACTATAAAATCCAGATCCCGGACGACAACAGTGCAGTCTCTGCCCCCGCGTCTCGGTGTTCCTTCCCGGAGTCCCTTGGAGGGGAGCGGGTTGAGCTTTCCTCCCCGCCCCGGCCGGGGCTACGGCAGCCGGAGAGCTCCAGGACCAGCCACCACCATGCTGAGACCACTCTCCGCACACCTGAAGGTACTGGCAGAGGGACAAAGCCACGCGGGTTCCGGGGCCGAGACCTCCAAGCCTACTCGAATTGGAGTCGAGCATCTTCCACCCAGATCCTCCAAATTCCAGTAGGCGGGGGTCACACCCACCACCTGGCCCCCTGGCGCCGTGTAATCCCATCAGCGGCCAAGACTCAGAGACTATAAAATCCAGATCCCGGACGATAACAGTGCAGTCTCTGCCCCCGCGCCTCGGTGTTCCTTCCCGGAGTCCCTTGGAGGGGAGCGGGTTGAGCTTTCCTCCCCGCCCCGGCCGGGGCTACGGCAGCCGGAGAGCTCCAGGAACAGCCACCACCATGCTGAGACCACTCTCCGCACACCTGAAGGTACTGGCAGAGGGACAAAGCCACGCGGGTTCCGGGGCCGAGACCTCCAAGTCTACTCGAATTGGAGTCGAGCATCTTCCACCCAGATCCTCCAAATTCCAGTAGGCGGGGGTCACACCCACCACCTGGCCCCCTGGCTCCGTGTAATCCCATCAGCGGCCAAGACTCAGAGACTATAAAATCCAGATCCCGGAACCCGGGATCCCAACTTCTTATTATCTCATTCCTACTTCGGACAAACTTGCAGGCTATCGAATGTAGCCTGCCCACAGGGCAGAGTCTGGCAAACTCCCCGTGCCCTACCAAATATGCCAAATACCAGTAACAATGATGGGTCTCATTCTCCTAAAGAGCCGTGAATATAATCTCAGGGCTAGGATGAAAGAGACGTTACTGGGGCCTGCTCGAGGCAATCGGCGATTAGCAGGATGATGAAATGAATGAAATGAAAAATTATTTAGTCTGGAGGAGTAGAACTGCAAGACTCAGTTACTTCTCCTGCCTCTGCACTTAGGGATCATTTCTGGCTGGGATCAGGGATTCTTATGGGATGCCAGGATTCAAACTTGGTTTGGCCAAGTGCAAGACAAGCACCTCACCTACTATACGATCTCTCCAATCCCCTTATAATTTATTTTATTGTAGTTTTTGGGCCACAGCACCACTCAGTGCTCATGGATTACTCTTGGTTCTGAGCTCAGGCATCATTTTTTTTTCTTTTCTTATTAGTGAAACACCATGAGGTACAGTTATAGGCTTACAAATTTTGTGCTTGGGTTTCAGTTATACAATGATCAAGTGCCCATCCCTCCACCAGTGCCCGTCATCCATCACCACGGGTTCCAGCATCCTCCCCCCCCCCGTCCCCTTTGTTCTCTCTCTCTTCTTTTGGGTACTGTGTTTTGCAAGAGAGGCTTTGAGTGGCAATGATGTTTGGTCTATAGACTACTTTTAGCATGCTTCTCCCACCCTGGGAGTGTCCTCACAACACCCTTCATTTGGTACTCTCTTCTGTATCTGAGCTTCCTTTTCGCCTAGAACGTGTGGCTGGCCTTCCATTCATGGAGCAAAATTCCTGGTACTAATCTCAGCCATTCCTGTGTGTTAATCTCCCTTTTTGTTGCTTTATGTTCCCCAGATGAATGCAGTCTTTTTGTGTCTATCCTGCTCTTTCTGACTCATTTGGCTTAACATGATACTTTCCATGTAGTACCACTTGTATGTAAATTTCATAACTTCATCTTTTCTAACAGCTACATAGTACTCCATTGTGTAAATGTACCTAAGTTTCTTTAACCAGTCATCTGTTCTCGGGCACTCAGGTTTTTTCCAGATTCTGGCTATTGTAAAGAGTGCTGCAATGAACAAACAAGTGCAGATGTCACTTCGACTATACCTTTTTGCATCTCTGGGATATATTCCCAGGAGTGCTATAGCTGGGTCAAATGGCAGATCAAATTCTAATTTTTTGAGAGTCGTCCATACTGTTTTCCAAAAGGGTTGGACCAGCCGGCATTCCCACCAGCAGTGAAGGAGGGTCCCTTTCTCACCACATCCGCGCCAGCACCGGTTGCTTTTGTTCTTGTGGATGTGGGCCAGTCTCTGTGGTGTGAAATGATATCTCATTGTGGTTTTGATCTGCATCTCTCTGATGATTAGTGATGTAGAGCATTTTCTCATGTGCCTTTTTGCCTTTCGAATTTCTTCTTTGTGAAAGTTTCTGTTCAATTCCTCACCCCATTTTTTGATGGGGTTGGGTGATTTCTTCTTGTGGAGTTTAACCAGTACCTTGTATATCCTTGATATCAACCCCTTGTCAGATGTGTACTTGGTGAATATCCTTTCCCATTCTGTAGGCTGTCTTTGTATTTTGGTCACTGTTTCTTTTGAGGTGCAGAAGCTTCTTAGTTTAAGATAGTCCCATTTGTCTATCTCTGTTTTCACTTTCTCGACCAGTGGCGTGACATCTTTGAAGATACTATTAGCTTCAATATCATGGAGAGTTTTGCCAACTTTGTCTTCAATAAACATTATGAATTCTGGTCTGATGTTGAGGTCATAAATCCATTTTGATCTTACTTTTGTGCATGGTGTTAGGCAGAGATCTGAGCCCACTTTTTTGCATGTAGCCGTCCAATTTTGCCAGCACAGTTTATTGAAGAAGCTTTCCCTGCTCCATTTCACTTTTCTTGCCCCCTTATCAAAAATTAGATGATTATATGTTTGGGAGGAAATGTCAATATATTCAACTCTGTTCCATTGGTCTGCAGCTCTGCTTTTGTTCCAGTACCATGCTGTTTTAATTATTACTGCCTTGTAGTAGAGTTTGAAGTTAGGGAGGTTGATTCCTCCCATTTTCTTTTTCCCAAGAATTTCTTTAGCTATTCGTGAGGGCTTATTGTTTCATATAAATTTCAGGAGTGTTTGCTCCATTTCTTTGAAGAGTGTCATGGGTATCCTTATAGGGATTGCATTGAATTTGTACAGTGCTTTGGGAAGTATTGCCATTTTGATGATGTTGATTCTCCCCATCCATGAACAGGGGATATTTTTCCGTTTCCTCGTGTCCTCTTTTATTTCCTGAAGTAGCGTTTTGTAGTTTTCTTTGTACAAGTCCTTTACTTCCTTAGGTAAGCTGATTCCTAGATACTTGATTTTCTGGGGCACAATTGTGAATGGGATTGTTTTCTTGATGTCACTTTCTTCTCTTTCACTATTTGCGTATAGGAATGCCATGGATTTTTGGGTATTGATATTATAGCCTGCCACTTTACTATACAAGCCTATTGTTTCTAGGAGTTTCTTGGTAGAGGTTTTAGGGTTCTCTAAGTATAGTATCATGTCATCTGCGAATAGTGAGAGCTTAATTTCTTCTTTCCCTATCTGGATGTCCTTAATATCTTTTTCTTGCCTAATCACTATTGCAAGTACTTCCAGTACTATATTGAACAGTAGTGGAGAGAGTGGGCATCCTTGTCTCGTCCCTGACCTTAGGGGGAAGGGTCTCAGTTTTTCCCCATTGAGGATGATGTTTGCTGTAGGTTTGTGGTAGATGGCTTTAACTATATTGAGGAAAGTCCCTTCTATCCCCATTTTGGCAAGGGTTTTCATCATGAATGGGTGCTGGATCTTGTCAAAAGCTTACTCTGCGTCTATTGATATGATCATATGATTTTTATCTTTTCTTTTGTTGATATGATGGATTATGCTGATTGATTTCTCAGGCATCGTTTTTAACAGTGCTGGGGTGGGTGAGCATATGCACTGTTGCATATTGACTCCGGTTTAGCTGCTTGAAATAAAAGCACCCTATCAACTTACTATGTTTGCTAACCCTGTATGATTATATTTCCTCAAAAGAGAATTTCTACCTCATCTGTCAAGATTCCAAGCATCCCTCACTGTCCATCTCTCCCACACCAGGGGCGTGCCCTACTGTTGAAGTGAGTACTTGCAGAAAGGGGTTTTCCAGGGACCAGCTGCAATAGGTTTTAAATGTCTCACTCTTAGGGGCTGGTCAGTAGTATAGTCAGGAGGGCGTTTGTCTTTCTTGCAGTGACCAGGGTTATCCCCGACATGCCATAGAGTCCCCTGAGCATCACTAGGTATGGCCACAACCCTCCCACTCCAGAATTTGACTTGACACACGAGCATTCTTTGAACTTCTTTTTGGGTGTTGGGGTATTTCTCCTGTCTTTTCCTCCCCTGTTTGCTGCAAACTTGGAGATAGTCAGAGACTGTCCCCCGATGCCTGTGTGTCTCGTATGCAGAAGGAGCCATGCCATGTCCCCCAAAGGCAGGTGCTTTGCCCGCTGAGCTCCTCTCCCTGGGTCTATCTCACTACTTGTGGAGCAGATGAGGTGAGATTTGAGACCACACCTGGCAGTGCTTGAGTTCTGTGCCCTGCCAGGGCCTAGTGGATAAGGGGTACCAGGGAAGGCCCTCTGGGCTTTCAGTTGGACAGTGTCTGCTTCAGTCTGCTGTGTTCCCTCTTACCCCTCTGTTCATACCTTAATTGGAAGTTCTTAGATATGAATATTCTTGAGTCCTTTGAACAAGAGGCTGTTAGGAGGAAAGGAAGGACTTGGAGGCTCTGAGCGAAATTATTGACTTTAAAATTTCATTTGGGATAAATGCAATTTTTCTCTTTTTTTTTCTGCTTTTTGGGTCACACTGGCGATACTCAGGGGTTGTTATCCTGGCTCTGCACTAAGCCTCTGCAGTCAGGAATCACTCCTGGTGGTGCTCGGGGAACCATATGGGATGCCAGGGACCAAACCCAGGTCAGCCATGTGCAAATCAAATGCCCTGCCCGCTGTACTGTCACTCCAGCCCCAAGTGTAATTTTTTATCCGCTTCTTTTTTTATAAAATCACGTACCCATAGGAGTAAAATCATACAGTCTGAAAACCATGGGGCTGGAGTAATAGCACAGTGGGTAGGGCGTTTGCATTGCACGCAGCCAACCTGTGTTCGATTGCCAGCATCCCATATGGTCCCCTGAGCACCACCAGGGGTAATTCCTGAGTGCAGAGCCAGGAGTAACCCCTGCACATAGCCAGGTGTGACCCAAAAATCAAAACACAAAAGCAAAAAAACTAACAAAAATTATAGTCTGAAAACCTGGCCTGTAAGCTCTGAGCACTTCTGGGTGTGGTCCCAAAAGAAAACAAAAAACTGAAAGGACTGACCTTTGCAAATATATTACTAGATTTCACACCTTTGCTGTTGGCAGATAAATTCCTCATTGTCTTTATTTGGGCAGGAGGGGGATTGGCTGTGCGGGCTTTTGCCAAACCCAGCAGTGCTTGAGATCACTCCTTGGTGATTCAGAATGTGAAATTGAGTCTGTCACCTGCATGACAAGTGCCCTGTCATTCACTGTGTGCTCTTTCTGGCCCCTGTAAACCTTTGAAATTGCAGTTTGTACTTCTGGGTCAGGTTTGCACCGGGAGGCCCCAGGTGCCAGCAGCCCTGCCTGGACGTCTACCAGCTGGGCCTCATCCCTGTTTTCTGTCTGTATCCTTCTCATAAGGTTCACAGTACTTACATAGACTTTGAATTCCTGGGGTCAGTGATAAGCCAGGAGTGCAGGCCCTGGCCTTGCAAGCAGCCTGCAACATGGTACAATCTCCTGCACAATGCAGGATTCCTCAAGCACCACCTGGGTGAGCCCAAAGGTCTGCCACCTGTGGCTCCAAAACCCAGGTCTGACCTGCATTCTCCAAAACTGGCTGGTGGAGCTTGACTCATGAAAAAAAACTTTTTTTTTTCTGGTCATACCCTGTGCTTGCTGCTTTTGGTACCCTGTGTGGTGCCAGGGACTGAACCCAGGTCAGCTGTGTACAAGGCCCATACCCTACCAGAATGTAGTTCTGGCACCTAAATTTATTTTTGGTTGTCCACACCTGGCGGCATTTACCCCTAGCTCTGTTGTCATTGATCACTCTAGGTTTGGGGATCCTGTGGGGTGATGGGAATTGAACCCTTGTCACCTGTGTGACAGACAAGCACCTTGTGATCTGTTCTATCTCTGTAACCATCATAAAAATGCTTTTATGCTGGGTAGAGTCCAGAAAGTTGTGTTCTTTTTTTCCAATTAACTACACAATTCACTTTTTACTTGTGTGTTTTTGTTTTGGGGCCACAGCCAGCAGTACTCTGGGTACTGGAGTAACCTGACTCTGCACTCAGGAGTCCCTCCAGGTGGGCTTGGGGGATCCTATGGGATGTGGGGGATTACACCAGAGTCAGCTGCATTCAAGGCAAGTGCCCTCCTCAATATGCTGTTGCTCTGCCTCGGGACCTAATTCTTCTCTCTTCCACTATATGTTTAGATATCATAACATTTTCAGTTCAAGTGGAACTAAGACCCGTGAGATAGGAGAACAGGTCAGCTGCTTGCCCTGCCCTCCCTGAGAGTAATTTCAGACTCCAAAGCAGAAACTTCTGATCAGGGCCCTGGGGTTTGTGCACCTCTCTCTCATGCTCACTGATCTTTGCATGGAGCTTCCTGCTGATTCTCGGGAATTATAGGTGGGAGAAGATGATGTTGTGCTGTCTGACACACCATCCACAGGGAGGAGGAAAATGACAAATGATATGATGCAGGGAGGAGCGCCTAGGCCTTCAGGGCTGACTGTCTCTAGAGTTGTTTCAGGAAGGAGCACTGGCTCTACTTGTGTAAACTCATGAAAGGGGCACTGCACACTGTGGCGGTGGCTCAATCTCTCCCGCCGCTGGCGTTCGGTAGTCACACCATTATTCCACCTCGGGGAGGTCGATGGTGATGGGCAGGCAAAGGAAGGAACGAGGGCCAGACTGGTTGGTCTTAGTCACGGTTTATTCCATTCCTCTCTCTATCCACATCAGTCTCTTCTCCGCCTCTGCCTCTGCCTCTGTCTCTGCCTCTTCCTCCCCCATGCTACTTCATTCTCCTTCTCCATCCCCCTTCATTCTCCTTCTCCATCCCCCTTCATCCTCCTTCTCTGGAGTCTGGATTCTGATCCCTCTTTCTCTTCCTTCTGCTCCCCTTCTCCTTCCTTCTGATCCCCCCCAGCCCACTCATCCAGTACAGTTAAATCCCAAAGCATGAGGGGTTGGGGTAATCATTACACATAGGTGTAATCAAAATCAATAGGGGTAGAATTCTTTCCCTCTTTCCCTGGGGACATCCACTCCTAGGACAGATCCTCATTATCAGATCAATCCACCCTAGAGCAGATTCTCCTGGGTGTGTTTCTCCTCTCCTTGTCTAGCAAACATATATGCATGTATAATATAAATCATTTTGTATGGATACAGTAAGAAATATCTTAAACTTATAGAATTGCCCTCCTAGGGCCATCTCGATCTTGGACTGCAGTGCTCAGGCCAGATAGTCTTTCCCACCCCTAGCAGGATCCTAGTCTCGTCATTACTTTTGGATCAGTCACAATCACAACAATCACAACCATCCTGTTATTCGTCGATTTCCTCGAACAGGCCCTAGTAATGTCTCCTTCGTCCTAGCCCTGAGATTTTTGAAAAAGGTGACATATTCAAGGCTCTTTCAGAGTTAGGAGAATGAGACCCTTCATTGTTACTGGTATTTGGTATTTGGCATATTGGGTACGCCATGGGGAGTTTGCCAGACTCTGCCGTGTGGGCAGGTTTCATTTGGTAGCCTACCAGTTTTGGATCATGATGGCATTTGCCTATGATCAAACTCTTAACTTATAGTTAAGAATCGTGGCACTTTGGCCTGGCCCATTTCAATGCCAGGGTAGCTCACGGCTTGCCCTGGGTACATTCAGTCCCTCATCGGGACCCTGCTTTTGGGGTGTTAGGAACTAAGGGCAACTGAGGCGTAAATTGAGAAAGCAGATGCCTGGGAATGAATAATATTCAAAACCAATCAAATCCTAAATCACAAAGCATAATGTTAACGGTCTTCCTGTATCTATACAGAAAGGGCATTGCTTTAAAGTAAAATGTTCATAAGGCATAATGAGAGGAGAAAGGCAATATTTCACTCATAAAATCATGGATTACTGAGGAATCTGACCTTCCAAATTAACAGAGTAAGATTAGGGGGAAAGCTGATTAATTGGGTGGGGAGGAGAGCATAAGGGAAGACTGTTTACAGATAAACACAATGGAATGGAAGTACCTCAGGAGCACTGTGATGGGTGTAACCAGATAAACCTAAGCTTTTTGTGGAAGAAGGACAAAGCAAAGCCATCCTACACTACTTTTTTTTTTTTTTTTGCTTTTTGGGTCACACTCTGAGATGCACAGGAGTTACTTCTGGTTCATGTATGCAGGAATTACTCCTGGCATTGCTCGGGGGACCATATGGGTCACTGGGAATCAACCTAGGTTGATGCAAGGCAAACTCCCCATCCGCTGTGCTATTGCTCCAGCCCCAGGCTGTACTGTTTTTAAGACTGCTTTTGACCTTGTTTATTTGTTTTGTTGTATTTGGGCTGGAGCAATAGCACAGCAGGTAGGGCGTAGGGCGTCTGCTTTGCACGCAGCCAACATGACCGACCCGAGTTCGATTCCTCTGCCCCTCTCGGAGAGCCCGGCAAGCTACCGAGAGTATTCAATATGCCAGACACAGTAACAACAAAGTCTCCAATGGAGACGTTACTGGGCCCACTCGAGCAAATCGATGATCAACGGGAGGACCTTTACTTTACTTTTATTTGGGTTTGGATCATACTCCACTGAGGAGTAGTCCCAGCTCAGTGCTCAAGATTCACCCCTGCCAGGGCTCATACTCTGTGTGGTACCTCAGATCCAAGACTGACTTCTTTAGCTTTGTTCTGTTTGGGAAGGTTGGGGACCACACCTATTGATCTTGGGGTTTCTTCTTGCTCTGTGCTCCAGCATTTCCCTGGCAGTGCTTTGGGGACCATATGGGATGCAAGGTTTAGGACCAGCCCTAATCGCTCTTCTTTCTGATTTATTTTTGTGCCACAGTGGAGGTGCTCAGGGCTTCCTCTTGCTCTCTGCTCTGGATTCACCCCTAAGAGGCATTGGAGCCCCCGGGCCACATGGCCCCATATGTGCCCTATCAGCCACAGTGATTCAGGAACCGGGACATGCGTTTCCTCTGTTTTGTCCTTTCTGCTTTGGAGAGCCTCACCTGCTCAGTCACACAGTCTCATGTTCCCTCGCAGCTTTGTGTGCAGTTCTGGGCATGTGCCAGTACCAGGGAGATGGAACAGAGGATCTTTGGGTCTGGCAGAAGTGTTGGGGGTCAGGTCACTTTTGCCTGCTTTGAGAGGAATTTGGGGCAGCCCTGAACTTGAGTTCATAGTCCCCTAGGCACAAATGTCCACACACAACTTTGAGTTGCTTGCTGGGCATTGAGTGTCCCCTTCTCATCCCTAGTGATTATGGTCCCTGGTGGTCGGGTTTTTTTGTGTTCAGTGTTTTGGTCCAAGCCCATCATTGCTTTTTTAAGAATTTTTTTAAATTTTACATTATTTTTAAAAAGTAATAGTTCACAATATTTGATTACATCTAATATTCCAGCCCCAATTCCACCACCATTACACCTTCCCACCACCATATTTTGGAAGTTTCCATCCTGTACCCCAAGCCCTGCCCCAAAGCAGAAAAGAAATAATTTATTTTGTATTGTTTCTTACGAATAAACCACTGAAAATGCGCAAAAAAAAACTTTCGTTAGAGGAGAGTGTGTAAAGATTGTTGTATTTCCCCCAGAGGCCATTAAGCCTTTTTATAAGCTATTACTAATATGTTGTTAAGGCTTGAGTCTTGTGTGCTTCTCTCTCTCTCTCTCTCTCTCTCTCTCACACACACACACACACACACACACACACACATATCTGTAAAACTGTAGTTCCCTCTAAGATTGGTTGCCTTCTACTTTAAAACCACTTCAAATTCGGTACGCTACTCTTGGAGTATGAGTGGTGTGAGGTATGAAATGTCGTGTTTGCGGCGTGCAAGGCAAGCACCCAAACCACTAGCCTGATACTCTCAGTTTAACATCATGTTTCTGTAACTGCCTCCTGGGGTTTTCCTTGTAACTGAGAGTCCACTTTTTGTGTGTTGTCAAGGGGTAGAGCGTTGGCCGGACTGTGCTGATATTCTTACCAGCCTTTGCTCCTGTTCCAGTGTCTCCAGCTCTCTGGGTTTCTACTAGACCAGTTCGTCTCTGAATCCCCAAGGCTAGCTTCAGAGTCGTTGCTCTCAGCCCCATCTTGATTAATTACTTCCCCAAGATACTCATTGTCTCATGCCCCACCAACTACCTACCTGCAGAGTTTGATTTCTTTTGACATGAGAACTCTCATGGCGTAGAGCAATAATTGGAATCTTCTCTGGTGTTCTAGGTGGAAGCAGCCAGCCCTGGTGGAATGTCTCTTTCTGCACACTGTGATAAGGCTTAAGTGAGCAGTTTTGCCCTCATCCCCATGGGGATGCTCAGACAGGTCCATTGTCTTCTGAGGGTGATGAAAATGGCAAAAGTATGCTCGTTCTGACAAAGTCTTCCCCTACGAAAAGATCCTTGGCTGTTCAGCTCAGTCAGCGGACACAACCCCTACATAGTGGGGCAGCCCCTAGTCTGTGGGAGAGGAATACTCTTTATAATGTGTCTCTCACACTGACAGGCCCACAGGAAGTCATTGTGAACTGAACCTGTCCACGTGTAAGGAATGTGAGGGAGCCTTCACGTGTTCTCAGCACCATCACATTCCTTTAGAAACCCACAGTGCTCAGAATTCCCAGGAATGTCAGCACTGAGGACAAACTCTGGAGTCTAGTGTCACCCCGGCGGGACTATGTGAATATCCACACAGGAGAGAAACCACTTAAGTGTAAGGACTGTGGGAAGATTATTATTATTATTATTATTATTATTATTATTATTCACACGAGATTTCATACTGGAGAGTCCGTATGCCTGTAAGGAATGTGTCGAGGCCTTTATCTGACTCATACACCTTAGTATGCACAGGAAAAGTCACACTGGAGAGAAACCATATGCTTGTATGGAGTGGGAAGTCTTCGCTTGTTCCACAAGCCTGAGTGCACAGGAAAACGTACACTGGAGAGATAACTTATATGTGTGAGCAATGTGGGAAGGCCTTTGATTATCCCTGAAGTCTTAGTTTTCACAGAATTCGTATCAGAGAAAACCCTTATATATGTGAGGTAGTTGTGAAGACCTTTCATTTCTTCTCAGTTTCTTTCTGAGCATAGGGAAGTTCATACAGGAATGAAACATTATTCCATTATTCATGTCACGACTGTGGGAGGGTCTTTATTTTCTTTTGTTTTTTCCTTTTTGGGTCATTCCTGTCTCTGTACTCGGGAGTTACTGCTGGTGGTTTTCAGGGGACCATATGGGATGCTGTGATTGAACACGTGTCAGCTACATGCAAGGCAAAGACCGTACCCGCTGTGCTATCACTTCAGCCTGGGTCTTCACTTTATCCTCAAACTTTTTAGTCCACAAGAAAACCCACTCTACAGTGAATCCATATATATATGTAAGGAGCGTGGCAAGGCCTTTGCTTATTCTTCAAGCCTTTTGAGGCACAGAAAATTTCGTACTGGAGACAAACCTTATGTCTGTAAAAACTTTGGCAATGCCTTCTCTTCCCCTTAACTCCTTATTGAACATAGGAAAATTCATACTTGAAAAAGCACATATTAGGGTGGGAAGATCTTATCTCAATCCACAAGCTTTGCTTTGTGTAAAAGACATTTATCCAGAATTGAGGCCTTTCATATGTAAGGTCTGCAGGATAATTTTCAATTAGCATAACTTTCTGAACAGGAAAATTCACATTGGAGAGAAACCTTGTATGTGTAAGGAATGTGGGAAGGTCTTCAGTTTGTCCTCAGCCCTAACTACGCATATGAAAAGTCATTTTAGAGTGAAACCTTATGTATGCCAGGCATGCGGAAAGGAAAGGCCTTTACTGGGTCTGCAGGCCTTACTATGCATAGGAGAATTCACACTGGGGAGAAACTACACAGACACACACACACACACAAACACACACATGTAAGAACATGGGAAGTCCATCATCCATAATTTAAAGGCACCTGCAGCCTTTTAAGGCATAAGAGAATTAATACTGCAAAAAAATCTGTGGGTAAGGAATATAGAAAGGTTTTCGTGTTCCCCTCAAGCCTTAGTAACTATAACAGTTATGTCGTATCAATCAATTCCCTAATAACTATGGTCAGGGTCAGAACATGGCCCTTAGGTAAAACAGTTTTAGTTTTGACAAGTGGGGGGGGATTGCTACAAAAGTACAGTCCGGAAGGAAATAATCCTGTTGCGTGTGAAAGCTTGGTGTGACATTAGAACCATAAGGGAAGGGTACTTGCTGATTATCACCTGGACCATGGATATGACAGTGTCCTGGCATTTGGACTTCACGTTCTGTTAACTGGTAAATAATGAGTCTTAGTGATACAGCAAGGTGGATGGAATTAAATAAAACGTAAGTAGGTGGGGGCTATAGGATGGGATATGCATGCTGAAAGTAGACTCTAGACTTAACATGATTGCCACACAATGCCTCTTTTGCAAACCACAGCACCCAAAAGGAGAGAGAACAAAAGGGAATGCAGGGTGGGATGGGGGGTTGGAGGTGGGAGGGATACTGGGATTAGTTGTGGTGGAGAATGGGCACTGGTGAAGGGATGAGTACTCGATCATTGTATACCTGAAACCCAGGCACAAAAATTTGTAAGTCTACAACTATACCTCATGGTGTTTCACTAATAAAAATTAAAAAAAAAAATAGGTGGGTGATGGAGTAATAGGACAATGGGTAGGGTATGCCCCAAAAAGCAATAAAAAATAAATAAATAGGTACAAAAAATTTATTTTGCTGGGTATTGTCAAGGCTCACCATGGTTTCATTCGTCGCTGTGACTCTGGCTTGGCTCAGAGGTCCTGGTTTGGGGGGATCATGGCAGAGATTAACCATGATGCTGCAGAGAACTTTTTGACCTCAGACAGCCAAACCTCCATTCTTCAGGCCTTTGTGTCTTAAGTTCTGGGTAGCCTCATCCCGCTGTGCTGTCCATATTTGGTGTCCAGGTCAGCCGGGTGCAAGGAAGCACTTTACTTGCTGTAGCATATCTGTACTCCTTGTATTCAGGTTTCCATTAGATTTACACAAAAGTTGAGGATAAATGTTTTGAGATTTTTACTTTGAAAGCAATAAAATCCTAACAATCCAATATTCACCAGAATGTTAAACACCATGTACATATGTGCAAAAGGCCAACTCAGGCTGCAGAGTGACCAGTTTGGTTTGCTGCCTGTTAGCCGCTCCTTTCTGGAGGTTTGTCTATATGCTGTGTTTTATATACTTTTGTTTTGGAGGAAACCTGACAGTTCTTAAGAGTTACTCCTGATGGTTCCCATTGCCACCATTGAGGAATATCTGGGACTGAATTCAGGTTGACCGAGTTCAAGGCAGGTACCCAACCTACCCTTCTGGCCACGTACTCTTTTTTTTTTTCTTTTTGGGTCATACCCGGTGATGCGTAAGGGTGACTTCTGGCTCTGCAATCAGGAATTACTCCTGGTGGTGCTCAGGGGACCATTTGGGATGCTGGGAATTGAACCCAAGTCAGCTGCGTGCAAGGCAAACACCCTACCTACTATGTTGTCACTCCAGCCCTGGCCACATACTCTTGGTTTGAAATCTTGTGTCTGAAACTGCCTCCTAGGGTTTTCCTTGTAGGCAAGTGTCCACTGCTCTTGTGTTGTTAAGGGGTAGAAGCTTTTGCTTCTGTTCCAGTGTCTCTCTGGCTCTCAGGGTTGTTACTAGATCAGTTCCTCTCTGCATCTCCAGGGCTGGCTACAGAGTCACTGCTAATACAGGATTGGGGGACTTCTCCTTCGTCCAGATCTCCACTTTGTGACCCATCACTCTAGCCGCCACCTCTCCACTCCTTTATGTGAGCCCATTCCACTTGCAGTACACTTTTTTTTTCTTTTCTTTTTGGGTCACACCCAGCGATGTTCAGGGGTTACTCCTGGGTCTGCATTCAGGAATTACTCCTGGCAGTGCTTGGGGGGCCATAAAGGATGCCAGGGATTGAACCTGGGTCAGCTGCATGCAAGACAAATGTCCTGTCCACTGTGCTATCGTTCTGGCCCAGCCAGCAGTACACATTTACCTGCGTTGTTCTAGTGGTTTTCTGTGCACCTGATGTCTGGCCCTTTAAGGATGCTTACAGAAGTGGAAGTGATATCCCAGCAGGTCTGTTAGGGTGCTTGCTTCAGACACTGGATCAGGTCTCCATTTGTCACACCTGTGAAGGGAGCAGTGGCTGTCTTTCGTTGAAAGGGGTCTGTGAGGGTTGCTTTTCTGGCAGGGCACAAGCGGCCTCCCATTAGCGCCTGGCGACTCCCCATCTCGTCACTGTGAGTAGAGTGGCAACACCAGCTTGGGGGCACTTTCACGCTTCTCTTCCAGTCATTCCTGTGGCACAGCGGTGACTTTTTGGGGACGCGGAGCTTTGATGAGTATAGCAGGGGCTGTACCGGGGCGCAGGGGTGGAGGGTGTGAGTGAGTGATCCTGGGGATCCACTGTGGCCACAATCTCCTCCAGCTCCGCAAATGGGCAGTGGCGTGTGGGCGTGGGTATGAGTGAGGTGGTTACAGAGAGGGGAGGGGAAGCGGGAGTGGTCTTGACACTCCCAGCACTGGCCTTCGCTGGGCCCTTTCCTGGATCCTTTGGCCCGACATCGTTGCTGTAGAACCTCCAGATTCACTTAGAGGACCGGAGCGATAGCAGCGTGGTTAGGGCGTTTGCTTTGCATGTGGCCCACCCAAGTCCGATCTCCAAGCTCCATCATGACGGATTCCCGAGCGCAGAGACCGAAGTTTCTCTACTATCGTGTTGCTAGAAATGCCCTCCTTAAAATCTGTGAGCAGGTGTTTTAAATATTTAGTTGTTCCCTCATTACGTGTGTATACATTTAAGTGTGTGATTTCTTCCTGTTGTACATATCCCTTGATGAAGAGAATATAGCCTTGCTGTCCCTTCTAATATTTTTTAACCTGAAAGTAGTGTTGTCGGATACTCGTATGGCCACCCCAGCTTTATGAGGGAGCTGTTTGCTTGCAGGATTGTTTTCTATCATTTCACTTTGAGTCTGTGTTTGCTCTGACTGTTGAGATGAGTTTCTTGAAACTAGCAGAATATTGGGTTCTATCTCTGACTCCATTTTGGCACTCTATGTCTCTGAATTGGTGAATTTAGACGGTTGACGTTGAGAGAGATTATTGTTATGGGGTATTGTGTCATCTTTTTGTAGGGGTCTGTAGTGCTTGTAGGGTTTGTTGTCTTATAGTAGCCCCGTTAGGCCTTCTTTGAGGTTTGGTTTTGAATCTATGAAGTTCCTGAGCTGCTGTTTATCTAGAAAATAGTGTACCATTCCTTCAAGTTTGAGTGAGAGTTAAGCCGGATAGAGTATTCTTGGTGAAGTATTTATTTCAGTGAGTTTTTTCACTGTATCCCGCCATTGCCTTCGCGCTTGGAGGGTTTCCTCTGATAGGTCTGCTGTGAAGCTAAGGGGTGCTTCTTTGTGTGTGATTTCCTTCTTTGACCTTGCTGCTTGCAGTATTGTGTCTCTATCGGCAGCATCGATCATTCTAACTATGATATGTCTTGGAGTGTTTTTGTTAGGGTCTCTTTTGGCTGGCACCATTTGGGTTCCTTGAATCTGCATAGCTGCATTGTCGAGCTCTGGGAATTTTTCAGGAATGATTTGTGTAACCGTGACTTTTTCATTGGCATTGTTTCCCTCAGCTTCTGGTACTCCAAGGATTCTAATGTTGTTCCTCTTGGAATCATCTCCTAAGACTCTGATTCGCTCTTGAGCTATTTTGAGGTCTCTTGCCATTGTTGTTGCCAGTTAGCTTGGTGCAGCTGTTCTTCCAGCTCACTGATTCTGTCTTCAGCTGTGGTTATTCTACTCTTGAGGGCACAGCTGAGTTTTTTTATTTCATCTAACGGAATCTTTAATTCGTGACATTTCTGTGCATAACTTTCCAATTTCTGCTCTCATTTCTCCCCGGATTTTCTCGATTGTCCCATCCATTGTAACTTTCATGTCCTCCTTCAATTTATTAGATATCTGTCTGACTGTTTCATTGAATTTCTTGAACATCTTCATGACTTTATATCTGAATTCTGTGTCAGAGAGTTTCCTTAGGTGAGTACCACGTACTGAGGCTTCTGGACTCTTTTCATCGTCCTCCCCACATGGTAAGGATTTGTGTTGTTTCATCATTTTGGTGAGTGGGTATGGGAATTGTGATGTTACTCTAGATTCCTTGGTATGTGTAACTACCTGCATCCGTGTGAGCATTGGCCTGCCAAAAATTAGACCAGGACCACTCCTACCAAAGTGACGCCCACTTCTGAAGAGGCCACTCCCCCACGGGAATGTGGTATGTGTGGGGTGGGGTAAATGTTGGGTGGAGGAGAAGATGGGCATGAAGAGGAAGAGGAAGTTGGGGATGAAGAGGAAGAGGAAGAGGCTCAGGGCTGCTTTTGTTCTAGGGTCCTAGAGGACGCCTGGGGCGCTTGCACAGAGAAAGCCAAATCCCAGGTTCATGTACTGGCAGATAAACTGACCTGGGTGGGGAAGAAGACCATCACAGCATTGGGGACAAAGAGGAAGAGGCTTATTTACATTTTTTTAAAAGTGAAAACTTGCCTTTCTGTGGCAGATGAGGTTCAATCCTAGGCATTTCTGATGGTCCCCAGAACCTCGCAGGCCCACACCAAACCCCCATAAAAATGAAAAATCCTCAGCAGAGGGGCTGGAGCGAATGCAGTGGTTAGGGCGTTTGCTTTGCACCTGGACGACCTGGGTTCAATTTTCAGCATCCCATATGGTTTCCTGAGCACCGCCAGAAATAATTCCTGAGTGCAGAGTCAGGAGTAACCCTGTACATCACTGCGTGTGACCCAAAAAGCAAAAAAAAAAAAAAATTCTCAGCAGATTTGGTGTGTTTAGAATTTCCAGGGAAGGAAATTGACTGCTGAGGCTCATTATTACCATTTTAAATATAGTTATTCCCACCCCACCCCAAGTTCCTCTGATGGCAGGTACCTTCACCCCAAACTTCTGGAGATGTTGGAGTTGGACCTGGCCTCTGCCACCCTCCTTATGGAAAAAAAAGGACTTGGGACTTTCCATTTGTATATGAATCCCAAAGATCTCTTAGGGAGGGAGGAAGATACTCTCTCAGAATTGCGGGGTGCTGAGGGATGCGATGATGGGGCTGGAGACCTGTAAGAACTGGTCAGTTTGAAGAGATCGTGCTGTGGGAAGGCACAGTCATCTTCTGTGCTCACTCTGGTTTCCGACTCAGGCACCATATAGGGTCACCTGAGCTTCCCTGAAAAATGTTGCGGCTATCCACAGCCCAGATCCCAAAATAATTAAGCCAGAGTCACTAGCTTATCAAGTCAGCTCTGGGGGCTATGGATACGGCTCCTCTGTACAGAAATAATTTTTTTCCTGCATAAATTCTGAGGATCTGGGGAGCTATAGCAGGTCCTGAAGGCAGGTCAGCATCAGGAATATACATTTCTTAGAGAAAAGTCCCAGAGTAAGGACAGAGATGCCCCACAGCGTCCTCTCGCGGTGGATTGGTGGAAGAGTTGTGGCCCGACCTCTCCTGCCTAAGGATTTCCATCCCTTGGGGGCACTTTCATGTTACCCTGCGGGTCACTAGGATCCAGCAGTCCGCCTCAGGGTATGGAGTGGTAGCCGAGCATCCAGGGCGCTTGCCTCGCATGGGGCAACCCGGGTGTCTGGATTGAACCCAGCAGCGTGGCAAGTGCTTTGCCCGCAGTAGAATCTCTCCCTCTAAGCCCCCTTTCCCAAACGGTTCCTGTCCTGGGCATCCCCATACCTTCGCGGTCTTCCCGTTTTCCGTGGAGGAAGGTGGTGGAAGCAAGACTCAGCTCGGCATCCCCAACTTTGGCATGAAGGAATCCTCCGTGAAAGGCTTTTGTTTGTGTTTCGGGAACCACATTCTGCGACATTTTGGGGTCATCCCTTCCCCTGCATTGAAGAATCACTCCTGACGTTGCTCATGAGGAAAGTATGGGGTACAGGGACAGGGATAGAACCTGGATCGCACATGCAAGGCAAGTGCCCTACCAGTTCCATTTTCAGTGTTTGATCCATGGTCCTAGGCTACTCAGACACATACTTTTATCTTACTATTATTTGGTTTCGAGCCACATGCAGTGGTACTCAGAGATTTCCTCCGTTTCTGTGCTCGGGGATCACTACTGGCGAGTCTCAAGGATCCTCTGGGGTGCTAGGGATGGTACCCTACCCTCTAACCTATCTCTCTGATCCTCAAGGCAGAACTTTTTGGGATGGAGCCATAGCAAAGCAGGTAGGGTGTTTGCCTTGCATGCGGCCAACCCAGATTCAATTCCCAGCATCCCATAATGGTCCCTCGAACACTGCCAGGAGTAGTTCCTGAGTTTGGAGCCAGGAGTAACTCCTGTGCATTGCTGGATGTGACCCAAATAAATGATTAAAGTAATTATCTCCTAATAAAGTAAGAGAGCGCTAAGGGGCTGGAAACCACCAAACTCCTTGGCAAAGCTGTTTTTTTGATGATGTGTTATCCTTTGCCTCCCTCACAAGCACCCGAGTGGAGGAGAGGGGGCGACCATGATGCTTTCTGTTGGGAGGGCAACAGCAGTGCTCAAGAATTTGACGGGGGTCCCCACTGGCAATTCCTGGCCAATTGGGTGGCAGTTCATTGCAAAGTCTTGGGATGAGGTGCTGGAGGTCACCTGGGCTTTTAGATGCCAAACTTTGTTAATTTGTGTTTGGGCCACAGTAGTGGTGCTCAAGGGTTACTCCCAGCTCCATACTCAAGGATCACTCCTGCCAGGTCTGGGGAACCCAGAGGGTTGCCAGCAATCCCAGGCTGATCTTGCCTTGTTTTGTTTTGGAGGGTGCTGATGGGAAGGGGCCACACCCAGTGATTCTAGGGTTACTCCTGAGTCTACACTCCTGCATTGCACCTGGCAGTGCCTGGTAGGCCATATCGGACGTTGGGGATTACCAGCCCTACCCAATGTCCCTGCATCCACTGTTCTGTTATTCCAGCCTGCTGTTTTGTTTTCTTTCGTATTTTTTGTGCCGTAGTGGAGTGTTTAGGATGTCCTCTTGGCTCTGTGCTGCGGATTCACCCCTGACAGGCATCAGGACCACCAGGGTGTGGTAGCCCTATACGCACCCTGGCAGCTACCATTATTCAGACACAAGTCATGTGTTTCCGGTTTTTTTTGTCTTTGATCTGGGGTGACTTGCCAATTCAGCGACACAGGCTGTGCGTGGATATTCTGTTCATGCCCTTTCAGTAATTTGGCCCATTATGTCAGGGACACACGGGGTTCTCTTGTCACCTTTTCCTTTTCACCAATCCATGTCTCTGTCTCTGGGAGCAGGGCATTCCCGGTTGAAGCCTGTGGTAATCTCCTGGCTGGAAGGAGGAACCTTGAGGACTGACAGTTGAGGAAGAATAACAACAGAGTCAAGAGAGCAAATCAAAGGGTCTTTCCATGATGGACTGTCCAAGGTAGTGAAAGGCAGAGAGAGCACGGCACAGATGACTGGATACAGGTGCCCGAGGCCCCAGGGGTCAGCAGCACATTTCACATGAGCTCAGTGCACTCATACACTGTCCAGGGCTCGAGCCAGTGAGGGTCCCTGACACTCACCTGCACACACGGCTCTCCTCCCTGGCCTCTTGGGAGTTAGTCATGGAATGACCCTGTGATTTGCTTTCTTAACGCTGTCTTTATTCTTCCTTAAAAAAAAAAAAAACTAAAAATGAAATAGGGGCTGGAGAGATAGAACAGCGGGTAGGGCGTTTGCCTTGCATGCGGCCGACTTGGGTTCAATTCCTAGCATCCCATATGGCCCCTTGAGTACCTCCAAGAGTAACTCCTGACTGCATTAACCAGGAGTAACCACTGTGCATTACCATGTGTAACCCAAAAAGCAAAAAAAAAAAAAAAAAAAAAAAAAAGTTAAAGAAGAGCACTTCTCACTTCACTAATATTAGAGAGGAAAAAAAGTCTGAAACTTTTTGTTTTGGGAAGTAGTAAAAATCCCAATAATCTAGTAGTCATATGATACTATAAGTCATTTAGGTGGTTGAAAAGGCTAAGTAAGGCCTTTTTATCAGGGAAGTTTGCTAACTGTGAATCATTATATACCTCCAATCTTGGATGGGTCCTTATGCTTTTCAGTAACATTTTTGATTTTGGAATCACTCCTGACACTTCTGGTGGTGTTCTGGTAACCATTTGGGATGCCAGGGATGGAACTCACGTAGACCAAGTTCAGTGCAAGTGCTAACCCACTGTACTTGTCACTCCTGGTCCATACTCTGGGTTTGAAATGTATTTCTGAATCCCCCCCATCGAACTTTCCTTGCTGGTGACTTTCCATTGCTCCTGTGTTAGAGGTAGAGCATTAACGCATAAAGTGCTCTCAGATGTCCTTCGCAGCCTTTCTTCCTCTTCCAGTTTCTGTCCACCCTCAGGTGGCTGCTCTCTGTTTTGGTTGTGCTAGTTCCTCTCCAGGGCTGGATTTAACCCCCATCTTGATTTGTTACTTCCCTGAGAAACTTACTGTCCTGTTCCCCATCCACTCCCTACCTGCCTGTTTTACCCAGATCAACCCTGTTTTAGTTTTCCTGATGGCCTTGTGTGTGAGAGCTTTGACTCTACACTTGACTGACCAGTAAAGCATCAGGGGACTTCTTCTTTTTACCCGAGTTCCCAATCGAGCAGCTGCCTCTCCACTCTCTTATGCGAATCCATCCACCTCAAGCCACTGGTTCACCTGGGTGGGGATAATGGTTCTCTGCACATCTGGAGTCTGGCCTTTTAAAGCCGCTTGCAGGACTGGAAGTGACATCACAGCGGGGCCTTCCTGGTGCTTCTCTTCCTGGAAACGGGGTCAGAGAGTCCTTGTTCAGGTGGGTGAAGGACGAAGTGGGGCCCCAGTGAGGAAGCGGAACTCTGAAGGGTGATTTTGTCTTGCTGCAGGACGGGGGTGGCCTCCCGTGAGCTCCCTGTGCCTCCCCGTCTCCACACTTTGTCTCTGGACCACGCTAGCTCAAGGGGCCTCTCGCGCTTGTTTTTCTTGTGTTCCCCGATATCCAGGTGGTTGCTGAGGTATGTTGGAGTCTTTTGGGGGGCGCGGAGCTTCTGGAGGTTTGTCGGGGGCTGTAGTGGGACGCGGGGGTCGCAGTTGGGAGTGCGTGATCCCGAGGAACCGCTGTGGCCACGGTCACCTTAAGCTCCACATTGGGGCAGCCGCGGGTGGGTGCGGGGCTGAGCACGGGGCTTGGGGGCCTTGGGATGCAGGACCGGCCGAGGTTGGGCGCTTGGCAGTCCGGACCGTCCAGCTGACTCATGGGACCTTGCCCAAGTTTTGCTGCTGTAGAATCTTCAGATTCACTTTGAGGGGCAGAGCCACAGCTCCCCCCCCCAACCCCTGACCGCCCACAATGGCAAGAGACCCTGTTGCCGTCCAGGTTTTCATTGGCTACCCTCATGGTTCGGGCCTGGGCAGTGGATCTGCAGGTGGCCGGGGTTTGCCAGTGATACTTTTCTTTTGGAGGTATTTATGTTCTGGGGAATGGGGTGCTCTGCATTCCCGGAGATACCCTAAGGGCTTTCTCTGGCTCTGGCCTCAGATGTTATTCCTGGCAGTGCTCTGGGGGCCGTGGTGATGCAGAGGATTGATTCGTGTCAGCAACGCAAGCATCCTAACAGGTTTACTGTATGTTGGAATAGGAATCTCTGCTTCCTCACATCAAGTTGCAAAGTCCTGTCCAGACCCCTGGCTATAGAGGTGAGTTCTGGGGGTAAAGGGTCTGTGTGTGTGTGTGTGTGTGTGTGTGTGTGTGTGGTGTGTATACTAGGGTAAAAGTGTTTGTAGAAATTTTTTTTAATTTGTTTATTTATTTGGTTTTTTTTTTGGGTCACACCCAGGATGCAAGGGGTTACTCCTGGTTCTGCTCTCAACAATTACTCCTGAGGTGCTCAGGGGACCATATGGGATCCTGGAAATCGACCCCAGGTTGGCCACTTGCAAAGCAAACGCCCTACCCACTGTTCTAGCACTCCAGCCCCTGTTTTTTTTTAATAGAGAGGGGCTCCCCCAGGCAATTATAAATTATAGCCCAGAATGTGGCTCTCTCAGGAGGACAGAAGGGGGTGCTGATGCATGCGATATCCTGGCCTCCAACTCCTAACTGGCTGGGCCTGTGAGAACCTTCTGTAGGATCCGGGAGGAGTCCCCAGATCAAGGCAGGGCCGACTTTTCTCTGTTGATGCCAAGCCTAGAACTTGTGTTGTGAAAGACAGCACAGATGCCAACCCATTTTGCTTCTCCTGGGGAGACAGAAGCTTTAGGCAGTGTCTCCCAGGCGGGTCTGTGAGCCAGTGCCCGAGGGCATGGCTGTTCAGAACTTGGGGTTTTGTTCCTGTCCAGTTCTCACAATTCTGACTTCTCCTCCAGGTTGCTGATCCTCTGGAAAAACAGGCAGGAGAAGATGGTGATGTGATGCCATCGGACACCAACCCCAGGTAGGAGGAGAGTGACAAAATGAGATAATGCAGTGACAGGAGCGTCAGGCTTCCCGGGCTGTCTGTCTCTGAGTTGCTTCAGGAAGGACCCTGCTGCCTTGTGGGAGCACCTGGCTCTCTACTGTATGAGGCCACGTGTCAATTCCGTTATATTTGGCTTTTGGACCCCTCCCACCTCATATTACTGGTGCTCCTCTTTACAATAGCCAGAATCTGGATAAAAGCTGAGTGCCCAAGAACAGATGACTGGTTAAAGAAACTTTGGTACATCTACACAATGGAGTACTATGTAGCTGTTAGAAAAGGTGAAGCCATGAAATTTATATACACGTGGTACTACATGGAAAGTATCACGTTCAGCGAAATGAGTGAGAGAAAGATAGACATAGAAAGATTGCATTCATTTGTGGAATATAAAGTAAGAAAATAAGAGACTAATACATAAGAGTGGCTGGGATTAGTACCAGGAGTTTTTCTCCATGGCTTGGAGGCCAGCCACACATGCTAAGGGAAAAGGCAGCTCAGATACAGAAGGGAGCACCAAATAAAGGGTGTTGGGAGGATCCTCCCCGGATGGGAGAAGCATGCTGAAAGTAGACTATGGACCAAACATGATTTCCACTCAACGCCTCTTGCAAACTACAACACCCAAAAGGAGAAAGAGAACAAAAGGGAATGCCCTGCCACAGAGGCAGGGTGGGATGGAGGGGATGGGGGGTGGGAGGGATACTGGGACCTGTGATGTTGGAAAATGGGCACTGGTGGTGGGATGGGTATTTGATCATTGTATAATTGAAACCCAAGCACAATAATTGAAAGTCTACATTGTACCTCATGGTGTTTCTCTAATAACAATTTTTAAAAAAAGATTATTGGTGCTCAAGGATGACTCAGGGACCTTATGGGGTGCTGGGCATAAAAGGCTGGTGTCTGGGTATTTTTTGTTGTTGTTGTTGTTTTCGGAACCACATGCAGTGATTATGGGGATTATACTCTTGGCTTTGCATTCTGGCGTTGCACCTGGCAGTGCTTAGGGGACCATATGGGATGGCGGTTATCACCAGCCCTACCCACTATCCCCATCCCACTGTCCTGTTACACAGTCATACTGCTTTGTTTCTTTTCGTAGTCATTTTTGTGCCACAGGGGAGATACTCAGGGCTTCCTCTTGGCTCTGTGCTCCAGATTTCCACCTGATGTGCCTCATATGTCCCCAGTTGTCCTGGCTCTGATTGTGCCCTTGCAGTTACAGTGACTCTGGCCCTAGACCATGTTGTTCTCCTATTTTGTCCTTCTTACTCTGGAGAGCTTCCTCTGCTCTGTCATATAGTCTCTCATTCACTCTCTGCTCTTTTTGCAGTTCTCAGCTTGCACCACTCACAGGGAAACAGAACAAAGGATCTCTGGGGCCGGCAGAGCTGTTGGGCTTAAGACTTTGAGAGGCATTTGGGGTGGCCCTGAACCATGATCAGAGTCCTACAGGCACATATGTGCATGCACAGCCTTCTGTCGGTGGCTGGACATTGAGTGTCCCCTTCTCCCTAGAGCATGGGCTGTGGGATGCAGGGGGTGTATGTTTAGTGTTCTGAGCTGAAAGCGGGGTCACTTATTTGGGTCCCAATGATTGTGTGCTCAGTTGTTACTCTCTGCAGTGCTCATAGGAGCAGTGGTGGAATTCCCTGGGGTCAGGAGAAAGTCTGCCACCTTCAGGAACCTTCTAGTAGAGCATCCTCACATTTTCATAGATGCAGCTTTCTTAGAGAAAAGTTGGGACCCGGCTGCCAGGAGTTCAGTTGGAGGCTGTTTTCTCCCGAGGGGACAGACCCTGAGCCCCTCTAGGGCCCTGAGGTCCTGGCTTCACAGCCCACGGATCAGGGTGGGGACAGACCCTGACTCCTTTCCCCTTTGTATGCCGGCTCAGGACACGGTGACCTTCCCTGACGTGGCCCTGATCTTCACCCCAGAGGAGTGGACGTGCTTGGATGCCTCTCAAAGAAAGCTCTACAAGGACGTGATGCTGGAGACCTAACAGCACCTGTGGGCCATTGGTGAGAGCAGTGCGGGGCCGACCTTGTCTGGACAGGCCCATGTGGGCTCCCTGTGCCGGGCCGTGACTGTGTGTCCAGTAGTAGCTGTGACTTTCGTGGTAAGGACAACCATGCAGTAGCTTAGTTCCTTCTGTGGTTTTCTTGTTGGTGCTCACCTGGCGATGCTCGGGGCTTACTCTAAGCTCTGCCCGTGGGAATCATTCTCTGTGGCTTTGCATGAATCTGGAGTGTTGGGGAACGACCCAGGTTAGCCCCGTGCATGGCAAGGTCCCTGAGTGTTGTACCATCGCTCAGGTCTCTCTAAAAAGTTCCTTGTTCCTGCCAAGGCTGAGTTCTCTGATCACTTCTTGTACTACACATAAATTCTAGTATTTGTTTTGGTTTTGCTTTTATTTGGGGCACAACCTTAATCCACTTGTCTCTGTACTGAGGGATCAATCCTGGGGGTGCTCAGGGGCCATGGGGTTCTCAGGATTGAACACGCTTGGCAGCTTAAAAGGATGCTATCTTAATCTTGGTACTGTTGCACCAGGCCACAACTTTAGTGAATTTATTTTTATTTTTATTATTTTATTTTTATTATTTTATTTTTCAAAAATTTTTATTAGTGAAACACCATGAGGTACAGTTGTAGACTTAAAAGTTTTTATGCTTAGGTTTCAGTTATACAGTGATCGAGTACCCATCCCTCCACTAGTGCCCATTCTCCACCACCACTAATCCCAGTATCCCTCCCACCCCCAACCCCCTGTCCAACCTGCCTCTGTGGCAGGGGATTCCCTTTTATTTTGTTTTGATTTGGTTTGGGGTTATACTTAAAAATAAGTATACTTATAAGTATACTTATATACTTAGGGATTATTTCTGGCTGAGTATTCAGTTATTAATCCTGGTTGTGGTACAGGTCATTGTGTGCTGCTGGGGATCAATCCTGTACATGTGTGCAGTTTCTGTTTCCTTCCTGCCTGCTGTAGGGCCTCACCCCATCAGATGTTGCTCTGTTTCAGTGCTCACGGTCACTTCCAGTGGCTCTTGGTTCATCCGGAGTCAGGATTTGTCTTTGGATTATGCAATCAGGGATCACATCTGATGGCTTGAGAGACCCTACTGAATGTCAAGATCGAACTTTAATTGACCTTGAGGAAGGCCAGTGCCTGAGCTGCTGGTGGTGTCTGTCTGGATCCGTTTATGTTTATTTTTATAACCAATATGGTGTTTGGTCGTCTTTGGCCATCTTTGGATTTGTTAAGCTTTGGGGTTTACTGCACGCGGGTATCAGTTCACGCACTGTCAGTACATTGCATGTGATGCCGAGCCTAGAGTGACAGTAGAGTGGGCATGGTGCTTATCTTGCAAATTCTGGACATGCGTTCTATCCTGAACATCCCATGTGGTCTTCAAGCACCACCAAAGGTGATTTCTGAGTACACGGTCACAAGAAGCATTGAGCATCCTCAGGTAAGGATCCCAAAATAGAGAAAAATACTCTTTATTGTGCTATGATCAAACCCCTGTTGGCCCTCTGCAAAGACAGAGCTATACTATTTTTTGTATTTTCTGGGGCCCCATATTTCATTCTTAAAGTAAGACCTGAATCTTAGCTCTTAAATTACCCCAAATCTGGAGCTCTTAAATTACCCCAAATTTTAAAATTGCAGATTCTGTTCATGCTTTTCGAGTAATTTACTCCATTTTTATAGGGACACATGGGGCTTACTTGTCACGTTTTTCTAGTCGCTCATCCATCCTCCATCTCTGTGTGGTTCAGGGCATTCTAGGGTGAAGCCTGCGGTGATCTCCTGGCTGGAAGGAGGAACCCTGAGGCCTGGGAGGAGAGGTATGCATGCAGGTGAGTGTCTGAGAACCTTCCGTGACTCAGGCCCTGGGCAGTGTGTGGGTGCCCTGAGCATGTGTGAAATGCCCTGCTGACCCTGATATCCTTGGGTTCCTGGATCCAGGCATCTGTGCTGCATTCACGCTTCCCTTTGCTTCCACAGATTGTTTGTCACGGACTAATCGTGTACTTTACTTTCTTGGCTTTGACATTATTTTTCCTCTTCTGCCAGTGCATGAAATTCTCTCTCCATGGTTCCCCTGTCTTTGCATTAACAGCCTGTCTCTACTGCCTATAATGTTGTTGTATCTTCAAAATATTTTTTGCCTTTTTTGTTTAGTTAATAAGTGAGGTGATAATAAAGCTATTTTGGCTCTGAGTGATAGTAATGCAAGAAATGTGCTTGTCCTTGCACACTATCCACCTGGTTCAATATCCAGCATCCCATAGAGTTCCCTGAGCATCACTGCGTATGTTCAACAGACAAAAACCCAAAAAATGTCATGTAGGATTGCCGATCTTCTCACAGTGATCTTCAACAGGATTTTCCCTTTTCTGTGGGATCCTTTGGAGTGCAAGAATCAGAGAGATGTCCTCAAGCTGTACTTCCTGGTTAAGGATGTTCCATTCGAAGAATTCTTACATTGTGTATTGTGTTTGGTTTCAGAACTCAAAGCATGGATTCAGCATTTGGTAGCTCAGTCACCGAGTATGAGTGAGCCGGTAAGATTTGCAAGTTTGGAATCAATATTATAATACTTATGGAAAATGTGGGTGTACCAGTATGTTATTTTTAAAGTGCAGGGCTGGGAATGGCCAGAAGGAAATTAAGATTATGATGCTTGAGGTTGAGGACCCTTTTCTTTACTGGGGACTGACATCTCTGCTCAAAACCTAAAGAAAACTGTAATATGTTTCATGTAAATGCCGTGTTTTTCATTTGATTGAAAGTATCTACAAATGGTAATTGTAAAAAGACCTGAACTTTAAACTGCTCTGTCCACATTGCTCCATGTGTTTCCCAGAGACCTACCGGGAATAATCCCTGAGCACTGCATGGTGTACCCCCGCCCCCAAATGGCAACAAAATACAGAACAGAAAAAGTCATTGATCCTGAAAAGAATCCGCCTGTGGTGAGATGTTTTCAATGGCCCCTGTGGTCAGTCTCAGCAGTGTGGAATGCAGCATTTCTTCACAAATGCTTTACGGGCTCTACTCCAAATTGAGCTAGAACTGAACCCAGAGTTTAGAGTGTTTTATATTCTCTTGAATCTAATGCATCAGTTTTCTGTGGAGGGAGTTTTTTCTGCATGTTCATTGAGGTGAAAAAAACACTTAACAAATAAATGGCCCCCATTCATCAATTTTCCATATGTGTCTTACAGAAACATTAGGTTCGTCCGTGGTAATGTCATCCACTTGTCAGGAATTGCATTCGTTTGTTGCAACTGTTAGAAATCAATCTGCAGGTATTCACTTTATTTGACATGGAGACTCTTAGAGCATAGAACGATAATTGGATTCCTCTGCTGTTCTACAGGGAAGCAGCCAGCCTGAGTGGAATGTCTCTGACCCTTCACACTGTGAAAACGTCTCGAGTGTGCATTTGTGCCCTCAGCCACACGGGGATGCCAAGGCAAGCAAGATGGCCTCTGAGGGTGATCAGAATGCCGAGAGCAACCTCACTCTGAAGAATCACTCCCCTGGGAAAAGGTTCACACAGTCTGTTGTTCTCGGTCCACAGACACAAGCCCCAACATTGGGGCAGTCCCTAGAATGTGGGAGAGGAGCACTTTTTATAGCGAGTCCTTCACACCGAAAGTTCCACAAGCAAAGTCACCATGGATTGACCCTGTCCAAGAGTAAGGAATGTGGGGGAGCTTCCCTTTGTTCCCAGGACCATGATGTTCCCTTAGAACCCCACAGTGGACAGAATCCCCAGGAGTGTCAGCAGCAAGGGTATGGTTTGAATCCATTGTCACCCGCGTGTGATCACATGAACATCCACACTGGAGGGAAATCACATGCATGTAAGGACTGTGCGAAGGCCTTCACTCGACCCTCAGACCTCTTAAAACATTGTAGAATTTATACTGGAGAGAAAACATATGTGTGTGAGCAATGTGGGAAGATCTTTGTTGACTTCACACAGCTTTCTAGACACAGGAAAATTCATCCTGGAGAGAAACTTCATAAATATAAGGCACGGGCAAAGGCCTTCACTCGATCCCCAACCATTACTGGGCATATGAAAACTCATACTGAGGAGAGGCCTTATATATGTAAGGAATGTGGGAAGGCCTTTAGTTATTCCTCAGTCCTTACTCGGCATATGAGAATTCACAATGGAGAGAAGCCTTATGGATGTAAGGTATGTGGAAAGGCCTTTGTTACTTCCTCAACACTTAACTGCCATATAAGAATTCACACTGGAGAGAGACCATATGTTTGTAAGGAATGTGGGAAGGCCTTTGTTGAATCCTCAGGCCTTACTCAACATATGAGAATTCACAGTGGCGAGAAGCCTTATGGATGTAAGGTATGTGGAAAGGCCTTTGTTAATTCCTCAAGACTTACCTGCCATATGAGAATTCACACTGAAGAGAGACCGTATGTTTGTAAGGAATGTGGGAAGGCCTTTGTTGAATCCTCAGGCCTTACACGGCATATGAGAATTCACAGTGGAGAGAAGCCTTATGGGTGTAAGGTTTGTGGAAAGGCCTTTGTTAGTTCCTCAAGCCTTAATCTGCATATGAGAATTCACAATGGAGAGAAGCCTTATGGATGTAAGCTATGTGGAAATGCCTTCACTGTGTCCTCAAGACTTGATCTGCATATGAGAATTCACAATGGAGAGAAGCCTTATGGATGTAAGGTTTGTGGAAAGGCCTTTGTTGTATCCTCAAACCTTATCTGCCATATGAGAATTCACACTGGAGAGAGACCTTATGTTTGTAAGGAATGTGGGAAGGCCTTTGTTGAATCCTCAGGCCTTACGCGGCATATGAGAATTCACAGTGGAGAGAAGCCTTATGGATGTAAGGTTTGTGGAAAGGCCTTTGTTAGTTCCTCAAGCCTTAATCTGCATATGAGAATTCACAATGGAGAGAAGCCTTATGGATGTAAGGTATGTGGAAAGGCCTTTGTTCTATCCTCAAGACTGATCTGCCATATGAGAATTCACACTGGAGAGAGACCTTATGTTTGTAAGGAGTGTGGGAAGGCCTTTGTTTGTTCCTATAACCTTACTCGTCATGTGAGAATTCATACTGGAGAGAAACCTTTTATTTGTAAGGAATGTGGGAAGGCCTTTCGTCTGCTCTCCAGCCTTACTGCACATAGGGCAGTTCACACTGGAGAGAAACCTTTTGTTTGTAAGGAATGTGGGAAGGCCTTTGTGCTTCTTTGTCGTCTTAGGAGACATCATGAAATTCATATTAGATAACTCAATCCCCTAATAACAATGTTCAATGTCAAAACAGGCCCCTTTGTGAAAGCCTATTGTGTTTGGACAATGGGATGCTGTGCTACAAAAGTGCAGCCAGGAAGGAAATAATAAAGTGTGTAATAAACTTTCTGTGATGTCAGTCTATAAGGGAAAGTCTATGCCAGAATTTGAACTTGATGTGTATGTTAACATGTATTTTTTGGATCTTTTTGTGAAAGCCAGAGGAATGTGAATTAAAGGCAAAAAAATCCCCTTTGCTCAGGTTGTCAAGGCTAACCACTGTCTCATTCTTTGCTGTAACTCTGGCTTGACTTTCTTTGCTTTTTGTTCACACCCAGCGATACTCAGGGGTTAATCCTGCCTCTACAATCAGTAATTACTCCTGGGGGTTTCTCGGTACCGTATGGGATGCCAGGGATTGAAACTGGGCCGGCCCTGTGCAAGGAAAAAGCCCTCCTCCCAGACTATCATTCCAACCCCTGTGGCTTGGCTTTGAGGACCTGGGTTTGGGGGATTATGGCAGAGAAACACTCATGTTCTTCAGGGCCTCCTGATTCATGTTCCTCGGAGCCACATCCAGCTGAGCCCATCTCCTGGCTCTCAGCTCATGCATCCATACCTGGGGGACTCAGTCTTTATGGGGTACTTGGCTGGAATCCCAATGGACCGTTTGTGACCAGCTCCTTCACCCATGTCATCTCTGCCTCCCTTGTGTTCAGGTACTGGTTAGCGTTGTGTAAATGTAAAGGATAAATATTTTTTAAATGCCATCTTAGGAAAATGCCCCTGACAAGGCTCTTTAATGGAGTGCAATGAAGAGAGTTATTTATGATTTATTTGTTTTGCTTTTTGGGTGACATCCGGCGATGCACCTGGGTATATTCCTGGTTCTGAACTCAGGAATTACCTCTGGTAGTGCTCAGGGGACCATATGGGATGCTAGGAATCGAACCTGGGTCGGCCGCATGCAAAGCCAGTGCCCTACCCTCTGTGCTAGTGCTACAATGCTTTTTTTTAAAAAATTTTTAAACTTTGTTTTTCCTGTGTTTTTGGGTCATACCCTGAAATACTCAGGAATTATTCATGGTAGTGCTCCAGGGACCCTCCTGTGGTGTTCCAGTGTCGTGTTAAACCTGGTGCAAGACAAATATCCTATCGGCTGTACCTACTTGTTGGCCCCTATTGGAAACAGTTTAAATGAACTTTACTGTGTGCAGAAAGACATGAGTGGATGAAAGGGGCCCCTTGAATCAAATATCTGAGATGTGCTGGGAATATGGGTTAGCTCCCCACACCCCAGCAGGCCATTCCGTTTACCTGTGATTACTCACAAGGTTGGGCACATTCCTGGATCCCCCCATCAGTTCAATAATATTACAGAAAAAAAAGTAAATGTTGTATTTGGAATTAGCAAAGTCCCATCAACGTAGAAGTCACCAGAATGGTAAAAAGGATTCAGCTCTGCTTAAAGGACAAAAAAAGGTTTGAATGTGACCAAAATGGCTTGCTGCCCATTAGCCTCCATTTTCAGGGTCGGAATATTTGATGTTGTTGGTAGTGCAACCTGGCAGTGCTCACAGCCTACTCCTGGCTTTGCTCTTTGATGTTGCTCAGGGGACCATTTGGAATTCTGAGGGTTAAACCAAGATTTACCACATGCAAGGTAAGCGCCCAAGCCACTTTACTACCCTCTTGCCCCATACTCTGGATTTGAAACTTTGCTTTTGAAACTGCCTCCTGCGGTTTTCCTTGAAGGCAAGCGTCCGCTGGTGCAGTGTTTTTAAGGGGTAGTGCATTGACCAGACAGTGGTCTCTGATGCTCCTACCAGCTTCTGCTCCTGTTCTGTGTAAACACACAAAAAACGACGGGCAAAAGGAAGGCAGCGGCCTATCTCTCCCCCCACCCGCGTTCCGTAGTCTCAGGCTGTTTTACCACTCCAGGGAGGTCGATGGCGGTGGTCAGGCTGAGGAAGGAAACGAGTGCCAGGCTGGTTGGTCTTAGTAGCAATTTATTACATGGAAAAGATGTATGTCTTGGAGGCCTCAGGAGTTCTCAAGCACACGCTCTCCCCGAGAGAGCCCCCAAAATCCCCTTATATAGATTATGGTACCTCTAATGGGCGTTATATATTGATGTCATCAAAAGGAGTTACAGAAAGAACATTGAGGCAGAAAACCATACATTGTTTCTTTATATCAGCAGGCCAGTCATCTTGCCTCACTTTTTACAAGCTACAAGCACTTGGATTAGCACATCAAAGACCAGTCTGCTAGAGCTTGGAATCTACATCTCAAAGATGCACCTGCCTGGAGCCAGGCATCTGCATCCCCTAGATCAGGCCTGGTTTAGCACCTGGGATCTGCATATCTAAGACCAGATAGGTTCTTGTGAGATAAGGGAAACTGCCTCTCACAATATACTGAATTTACTGAAGCAGTTTGAAGGGGAGAAATGTTCAGTCTCATCCAACCTAGTCAGGACCCATGGGAAAGCTGCTTCTAGGACAGATTCTCATTTAGCAGATCAACCCACCCTAGAACAGATTTCCCTGGATGTGTTTGTCCTCTCCTTGTCTGACCAACATATAAGCATACATAATATGCATTTTTGTGGACACAGTAAGAAATACTTTAAGTTCATAGAATTGCTCTCCTAGGGCCATCTCGATCTCGGACTGCAGTGCTCAGGCCAGATATCTTTCCTATTCTTAGCAGCAGGTCCTAGTCACTTCGTTACTTTTGGATCATGACAGCATTTGCCTATGATCAAACTCTTAACCTATGGTTAAGAACCGTGACACCTTGGCCTGGCCCATCTCGATGCCAGGGTAGCACTTAACTTACTGGCTTGCCCTGGTTCCATTCAGTCCCCTGTTGGGACCCTGCCTTGGGGTGCTAGAAAGTGAGGGCAACTGAGGCTTGAGTTGAGAAAGCAGATGCCCAGGGTGAATAATATTCAAGGCCAATTAAATCCTAAATTATAAAGCATAATACTAATAGTCTTCCTGTAACTATACAAAAAAGGACATTGCATTAAAGTACTCAAAAGACATAAGGAGAGGAAAAAGGCAATATTAACTTACAGTACAAGTTCAGTGTCGTAGAAGGATGAGACCTTACAAATTGGATGGGGAAGAGAGCACAAAGAACTGGTTACAGACAAACAAAGTAATGGGAGTGACTCAGGAGCACTGTGATGCGTGCAACCTGATAAACCTAAGATCCTTGTACTCCAACATCGTTCCAGTGTCTGTCCAACTCTCTGGGCTGCTGCTAGGCCAGCTGCTCTCTGCATCTCCAGCAGTGGATTTGCAGTCACTGCTTTCACCCCATCTTGATTACTTTCCCAAGAAACTCAGCATCCGGTAAATTGTACCAACCTTCCTGTTTTACCTTGAACCAACCCAGCTGCATTTTTCCTGATGGACTGTGTATGAGAGTATTGGGTCTTTGTTTGACTGACCAGTACAGGATCATGGGTCTCTGTATCCACAGCCCCCCACTGTGTGACCCACCACTCTCCACAGCCACCTCTGCACACCTTTATGCAGTCCATTCCCCTTGAAGCACAGATTCACCTGGGTGGGCAAAAAGGGTCTCTGCATCTGGACTGTGGCCCTTTAAGGCTCAGGTTCCTGACAGATGTGGAAGTGGCATCCCAGGCCGGGGTCCTTCAGATATTTTTTCTATTCCAGTTGTGTTTGCCCGGCTCAGGCTGCCATTGGTCTTTTGCTAGAGGAGGAAATGGCTGGCCTTCGTGCAAGAGGGACTGTGAAGCCCTATTTTTTGTCAGTACACGAGTGGCGGTCTATGAACGCCCAGTGCTTCCCGTTCTCCTCAGTGTGAGTGCCGGAGCCGCTCCAGCTTGGGGGGCCCTTTTGTGCTTGTTTTTTCCTCTTATTTCTGATATCAGCCATTTCCTGAGGCATGAGGGATGCTTTAGGGGAACCCATAGGCTTTAGGGGGTACAGGTGTTGCGGAGTATGTGGGTGATAGTGGGGATCCTGTTTGGCCACCATCACCTCCAGCTCCATGAGATTGGGGCTGAGCTTGGGGCCTGCAGGACCTGCAGAGCGCAGGGCTTGGCTGTCCCGACCCTCCCAGCGTTAGACTTTGCTCTTCCCTGTTCCGGAGCATTTGGCCCTGGCATCCCTGTTCCGGAGCATTTAGCTCTGGCATCACTCATGTAGAACCTTCAGATTCACTTCAAACCGCAGGGCCCCAACCCCCATGTAGTAGCAGACCCAGTTGTCATCTGCCCTTTGTCGGGATATGCAGGGTCACATGGTGGTTTGGTCCCTGCCGGAGGCTGGGTTTGCAAATGACACTTTATTAGAGGTACAATTACAGACTTACAAACTTTCCTGCATGCATTTCAGTCATATAATGATTGAGTACCCATCCCTCCACCAGTGCCCATTATCCACCACCAATGGTCCCAGAGGCAGGGTGGGGTGGGGGCATGGGGAGAAAGTGGGGCTTTTTTAAGGGGAGAAGGGCTGTGGCGTGATACAGTCACATTCTCGGCCATGGTTGTGGGGGGCAGCCCTGCTGACAGCCTGTAGGGGGTGCTGTTGCACGTGATCTGGCCTCCAAGTCAGCGCCTGGCTGTGCCTGTGAGAGCCTTCTGTGGGACCCAGGGAGGAGTCCTCAGGCCAAGACAGGACTGAATCTTCTCCCTTGTAACCAAGCCCAGAGCTTGTGTTGCGAAAGGCAGCACAGATGCTAACCCATTTTGCTTCTCCTGGGGAGACAGAAGCATTAGACATTGTTCCCCAGGCAGGTCTGTGAGCCAGTGCCGGACGGTGTGGCTGGTCAGGGCTAGGGGTTGTGCTCGTCTCTAGTGTTCACTGCTCTCACTCCTCCTCCAGGTCGCTGATCCTCGGGAAAATCAGAGGCAGGATAAGACGGTGACATGCCATCAGACACCCCATAACTAGGTAGGAGGAGAGTGACAAGATAAGGTGATACAGTGACAGGAGCCCTCAGTCTTCTTGGGCCAAATGTCTCTGAGTTTTTCCAGGAAGGATCTTCAATCGTACCTCCTTTTTGGAGGGACGGACACTTTCTGTACAAGGCCATGTTTGTTTCAGTTTTGTTGTTTTTGGCTTTTGAACCACCCTGCTTAAAGAGTACTCATACCTTAGTGCTCAAGGTTGACTCCTGAGATGTCTCAGGGACCATATGAGGTCGTGGGGGTCGAAGGCTGGCGTCTGGGTATTTTATTCTGTTTGAAGGGCTACACCCAGTGATTCTGAAGATTATTCTTGGCCCGGCACTTTGGCATTGCACCTGGCAGTGCTTGGGGGACCATATGGGAAGATTGGGTTCACCAGCCCGAACTTCTATTCTATTACTCCATCCAGCTTCTTTATTTTCTTTTGCATTTATTTTTGTGCCACAGTGGAAGTGCCCAGGCCTTCTTGGCTCTGTGCTGTATTCTCACCTGATGCGCATCACAGGTCCCCTGGGTTGTGCTGGCCCTGTTTTCTCCCTGTCAGCTATGGTGACTCAGATCGCAGGACATGTGTTTCCCCTATTTTGTCCTTTCTGCTCTGGAGAGCCTCTCCTGGTCGGTCACACAGTCCCGCATTCACTTGCTTCTCTGTTTGGAACTGGACCAGCTTGGGGGGGGGGGCGATTTCGTGCTTGATTTTTACTCGATCCTGATACCCAGGCAGTTCCTGAGGCTTTAGGGGGATCCAGAGGCTTTGGGCAGTGGAGTTGGGGCTGTGCCGGGGTGCAGGGTTCGCACGTGTGAGCAAGTGATCGTGGGAGGGTCCATTAGCCAGGATGCCCTCCAGCTTCGGGAAGGCTCAGAGGTGGGTGGGTGCAGGGTTGAGGGACGTGCACAGGGCTTAGCCTTCTCAAACCTGCCAGTACTGGGTGGTGCTTGGATGTTTCCAGAGCCTTTGGCCCTGGCATCACTAGTGTAAGACCGTCCGATTCACTTCAAAGGGCAGGACCCCAGCCCCCATGCAGCAGGAGACCCAGTTCTCCTCTGTGCTTTGATTGATTGACCGTTGTGATGGGAAAAGGCCACCCAATGGCTCATTCCCTGTGGGTGGGTGAGTTTTGCAAGTGAAACTTTTTCTTTTATTTTTATTTTATTTTATTTATATTTTTTATTTTTATTTTTGCTTTTTGGGTCACATTCGGCGATGCACAGAGTTACTCCTGGCTCTTCACTCAGGAATTACTCCTGGTGAGGCTCAGGGGACCAGATGGGATGCTGGGAATTAAACCTGGGTCGGCCGCATGTAAGGCAAATGCCGTGCCAGCTCTGCTAATGCTCTAGCCTCTTCATTATTTTTTGGTTGGGTTTGTATACCATATCTGGAGATGCTCAGGGTTTACTTTTGGCTCTGCAGTTGGGAATTCCTGCGGATGGTACTCTGGGATCAATATAGGATGCCAGGGATTGATCTGGGTTGGCAATGTGCAAGGCAAATTCCCTGCCCGCTTTATTGTCTCTCGTCCCAACTTTTGTGTCTTTTTTCCTATGTCAAGAATTTCTGCTTCCTAAGGGCCAGTTGCAAAGCACCTCACACATGTAATCCCTTCCTGACCAGATGACCCCCAGCTGTTGTGGTGAGTACTGGGGGTAAATTATGTGTCTTTTAAAAAGATAAATAGTTGATTTCTGGGGTGTGTGGTGGCGTTTGGGAAGCCTTGCTCAGGATCACTCCTGATGTGGTGGAAATAATTAATTTAGAAAGGGCTAGAGCAATAGTACAACCAGTAGGGAGTTTGCCTTTAAGCGGCCAGCCCAGGTTAGATCTACGTCTGGTATTTCACATACTCCCTGAGCCCCACTTGGACTGAGCCCTGATCCCAGTGCTGCAGTAACCCCTGATCACTGCCAATTGTGATCCAAAATTAAAACACATGCACACATTCAGACATACTCACACATAGGATGTGGAACAATGAAAGAGAGTACTAGTATTTAAGAGAAAATATGGATTTCTGCAGCATAGAATAAAACAGAAAAGGGGGCTTCAGGACCTGCTTTAAATGTTTTACTCTAGAATTTGTCTTTACACATGAGTGTTAGATATTAACCCTAAGTGTTTTAGGCTTGGTCAGTGAATTGCCAACTTTTCTTCCCCTCAGAGAAGGTCACAGTACTCTTATGAGCACTCCCAATCCCCCGAGTTTATCTTTAACTCATAAAGTCAGACATTCTGGTGACTCTGGACTTTGTATATGTAGTCATTTATTTGCATTTCTCTTTCACCTCTCACCTATATAATCTATAATCTGTTACTATAGAGCAACGTTCTTCAAAAAGGAAAAAAAGTTAATATGAAGTGCTGAATATTTGAGGGTTAATTGACTTTAAAATATATTTACTCCTGGGCATTCATCATAATTACTTGACTCAGGTTCAGTTCCCGCATTTTCTTACCCCAGAACACTGGATCCCACCGAGAATCTCTGGTTTAACCTGGGGCAAGCATCAAGGCTACATTGGCTTCAATATGGGACAGTCTAGAAATCATAAATCACTGTCTTGTTTTCAAGCTGTCATGACATAAAAGACAGAACCCCCTGGGGTAACTGGGCCAAGAACTCTGTGTGGAATTTATGGAAAAAACACAGTCATCTTTTAACATTAGTTCCTGGACCCAGAGAAGTGTTTTGGTATGTTTCTTACTGTGTGTATCTAGATAACTGCAAATATTAACAAGAAGTAAACATGATTCTTTTATATGTAGGAACAGGGAGAGAGCAAAGCAATGCAGATCTTGTAACCCCCAAGTGAATTTCTCAGACAGAACGTCTCCTTGAGTTATTTCCCTCTCAAAGAATTGCCTCTGTTGAAACACTTGACCTCTGTGAGTGGTAAATCAAAATACATGCAGTCCTGTACCTTAATCTCCCTCAGATGTTCTATAAGTATGCTATTCGGTTCTGAATTAAAGGACCACTGTGCACTGGTCCATTGACCATCAATTGTTGTAGTCCTCGTATCTTTGTTTCTTGGAGAGATGGAACACCAAACGCCTCATACTATAGGACCTACCGACTCACTATTCTTCACATCTGGCAACCTGGGAAGGGTGCCTCAGAATTCACACTTGAGTATTTGTTGTTGTTTTGTTTCATCAGAGTTACCTTTTGAAGTGCAGTATTTTTGGTAAACACCCTGCTTTGTCTGTGGCTTATTCCTGCCTCTGCGCTCAGGGATCACTTCTGGCAGGGGTCAGGAGCCCATATATTCAATACAATATATTTAATACAATATAGGGCTGGAGCGATAGCACAGCGGGTAGGGCATTCGCCTTACAAGCGGCCAACATGGCCGACCTGAGTTCGATTCCTCCGCCCCTCTCGGAGAGCCCGGCAAGCTACCGAGAGTATTCGATATGCCAGACACAGTAACAACAAAGGCTCCAATGGAGACGTTACTGGGCCCGCTCGAGCAAATCGACGATCAACGGGAGGGCCTTTACCTTTTATAGCTATTGTATTGAATCTGGGTCAGTAAAGTGCAAGGTGAATGTTTTTACCAGCTATATTGCCACACCAATCCACAAGATATAATATTCATGGTTTAAAAGTAGACTCACTCCAGGGTACTGGAGTGATAGCACAGCGGGTAGGGCGTTTGCCTCGCACGCGGCGACCCAGGTTCATTTCCCAGCATCCCATATGGTCTCCTGAGCACTGGCAGGAGTGATTCCTGAGTGCAAAGCCAGGAGTAACCACTGAGCATCGCCAGGTGTGACCCGAAAAGCAAAAATAAATAAATAAATCACTTAATCACTTAACTTTCCGTTAGTCGTCGATTTGCTTGAGCGGGCGCCAGTGCAGAGATGCGATCAAGGAAGACCTCAAAGAGAGATGAGCAGAAGTGCTGGTAGATGCGGCAGAAGCCGGGAAAAGTATTTGTAACTCCCTCCTGTCCTTTGCCAACTACAAGAGCAAGATGACTGCCCTCTGACGTCCTGATGGATCCATCACATCCTCCGGAAAGGCAATGGAGACGATTATCCATGACTTCTACTCAAATCTCTTTGATAGCCATGTCCACTAGTCAGCAAACCAAATTCCACAGGATGGATATGATGTTCCCAACGTTCTACCTTCCAAAATCAACACACCATTTTTTCGATAAAGAAATGAACAGCACCCGACCCAGACAAGGTCAGACTTGAACACCTGAAGAAACTGCCATCAGTACTCATCAATACACTGGCTTGGCTCTTCACACGCTACCTGTCTGAATGCATGGTTCCGTCCCAATAGAAAACCAGCAGGACCGTACTACTGTTCAAGAAGGAAGACATCCATGGCATTGGCAACTATCGCTCGATCTGCCTATTGTCTGTCATCTACAATTTGTTCACTCGAGTCATCCTAAATAGGATTGGCAGAACACTAGATGAAGGACAACCATGTGAGCAAGCCGGGTTCCGCAAAGGATTCAGCACTATTGACCATATTCACATGATAACCAAGCTCATTGAGGTGTCTCAGGAGTTCAAGATTCCGCTCTGTTTAACATTCATTGATTTAAAGAAGGCCTTTGATTCTGTTGAGATGGAAGCGGCCATTGAAGCCCTAGTCAATCAGGGCATTCAAGCCCAATACATCAAGATCCTTCGTGAGCTGTATTGCAGATTCACTACCAGTATCTCACCATTCTACAAAGAAGTAATAATTGATGTCAAGAGAGGGGTTCGGCAGGGTGATCCCATTTCACTGAAACTCTTCAGTGCCACCCTCAAGAACATCATGCGACGACTTGAATGGGAAGGAATGGGAGTGAAGATAGATTGTCAGCAATTACACCACCTCCGCTTTGCTGATGACATTGTTTTAATAACACCAAAATAAATAAATAAAATAAAAGTAGACTCACTCCAGAAATTCTAGTTTTCAGACACACATAAAATCATGGTTCATAATAAACACCCTGGATATCTGGATAATTTTGTGATACAAGACACTGTTTACATGGTTTTCAGTTGTTCCTACAAAATAGGAGCAAGTGCTAGAGGAGGCTCATGTGCTCATTCGGGATTACAGTAAATTATGACCAGGATGGCCTAGATCCAGCAGATCAGACATTGGACTGCCTGGGGCTCACCCGAACCCAGGAGTGACCTTGTTCCCTGGAAGAGGCCCATGACCCCACCCATTATACAAGAGGGCAGCTGAAGGTTTGACCACCCGGAGTCCCTGTGGCTGTCCCCACAGCAGAGCCACTTATGGGCCTGTTGTCACTGTGACCTGCAGGGGCCGTCTCTGCATGGGACCTCCTGGTCTCAGAGTTAGTCTCTGGCCATAGGGACCTTCCTGTAGGGCCTATAGTGGATTCCCGGGGCTCTGGCAGGGCTGTAGTTTCCTCCCCTGTAGGCTGAAACTAGCCCTCCTGTCCCAACAAGCAGCCTGGTCACAACCCACTTCTCTGTCCCCTGGAGAGGCAGGAGCATCTGGCATTGTATCCCTGCGGATGAGTCTGTGAGCTAGTGACCAAGTATCTGGCAAGTCACTACATTTCTTGCTCCAATGCAGGGACTTCCTGTTGGGGGGCGGGGCTGGCTATGCTCCTCTGGTGCTCATGGCTCAGGTCTTTCCATGGAGCCTCCTGCTGATCCGCAGGAAAAACAAAGGCAGGAGATGGTGACGCGCCCTCTGCCACACCATCCTCAGGCATGAGAGCGACAAGATGACCCAGTGCAGTGACAGGAGCGCACAGGCTTCTCAGGTCTTGGGTTGTTTTAGGAAGGAGATGTGGGATTTGGCTACAAGCCTGAGTACCTGGCTTTCTGCTGTTTGAGGCCATGGGGCCTCAAGTTCCTGGATCCAGGCATCTGTGCCAAGTTCGTGCTGCCCTTCATCCCCCTGGACTGTCCATCATGGAATGATCTGTGCTTTAATTTCCTGGCTTTATAGTTAATCTTCCTTATCTGTCAGCTGTGTAGAATAATTCATGGGAATTTCAGTCTTTGGTCTTCCTTTATGTGCCTCACCAGGGTGACTGTCCAGCCTGAACTCCATGTCCCCTTTTGTGGAGCAGCCGGACACCCTATGCCCTCTCTAACACCATGCTTATCTTTGCCCTCGAATCATTGTATGATTTTGAGTATCTAAGAAGTTTATCATTCTTTAGGTTTCGGGCCCAGCCATATTTAAACGTGACTCCTCGTGGGTCTCAGGTGTAACTCCTGGCCATGCGCTCAGGAATTGTACCCGAGGTGTTCAGGGATCTGAGACTTGAGCCTGTCTGCCTCAAGCTAAGCACATGATCCCTCTGCTGTTCTCTCGTGTTCCTCTTAGTCATCTTTTTGCCTTTGTTTTTAAATAATGAATGAGTCCATAACAAAATTACTTTGGGTCAGGACAGGTACAGCCAGGAGCGCACTTGCATTTTAGGCGGCTAACCGATTTTTGATCCCCTGCATTCCATATGGTCCCATTATCCGGTCTGATCAAAATACAAAACCCAAAAGCTACGTGGATAATGTCAAGCTCCTCACAGTGATTACCCAAAAGATCTACCATTGGGGCTGGAGTGATAGCACAGCGGGTAGGGCGTTTGCCTTGCACGCAGCCTACATGGCCGACCCGGGTTCGATTCCCAGCATCCCATATGGTCCCTCGAGTACCGCCAGGAGTAATTCCTGAGTGCATGAGCCAGGAGTAATCCCTGTGCAATGCTGAGTGTGACCCAAAGACCAAAAAAAGATCTACCCGTTTCTGCGGACCTGTTTGGACTGTGAGAACTATCAAGATGTCCGCTATCTGCTGGGCCTCATTCTACTATCCACTGAATAACTCTTACATTCTGTTTTGTTTGAATTCAGAACTCAAAGCCAAACTTTGGGATTCAGTATTATCACGTTTTGATGCAGTACAACAGGATCATCGATTACAAGTGAGTCGGAAAGATTTGCATGTTCAGAATAAATGTTATTATTCCGGTGGGATTTTCAGTGGACCAAACATGTGGCTTGGAGGGGGGCACCTAGAATCCTTTGCTTTCAGCAGATCTACAGACTCCGGACAACTCAGGGAGGAAATTTACAGCCTTATGCCAAGCGTAGTAGTCTCTTAGTTTCAGTTGGTGCTAAACTCAGCAGTTTTAAGATTTAAAGACATTCTGTTTTTTAAATACCAAAATCGTACTGAGATATTTCTTCTATAGAATGTAAGCACAAGTGGTCATTCTTGAAAAGAACTGGTTTGTTGGCCCCAGTAATAGTGTAGTGGGAAGTGCACTGCTTTGATCAGGAATGGAAAGCAGGTTCTATACCCAGCACCCAGTATGGTCCTGACAACCCCACTAGGAGTGATCTATGAGCACTGTTTCATGTGACACTGCCCCAACAAATAAATACAAACAAAAAACCCCCCAAAACCTCATTGATCCCGATATTAATTCAATTAGGTTCGATGTTTTCAATGGCCCCTGCGTTCTCAGTTTTGTGAGACGCAGTTTTGCCTTCGTACATGCATCCTAAACTCCAGACTGAGCTACAACCAAACCCCGACTCGGTTGTATTTTTATTTGCTTGAAACTGTTGCTTCCTTTTTCTGTATAGAAATTATTTCCACTTAATGTGTTCTTCATTGAGTTGAGAAAAAATTGGACACATGTTAATGGCAACATGTGTCAATTTTGCTTGAACTTCTTGCAAAAATATTTGGTTATTTCAGGAAAAGCCATATATGTGTCGATAATTGTATTTGCATGGTGGAAATATTAGACATCAAACCTGCAGGGTTTGACATTTTTTTTTAACATGGAAACTCTCAAGAAATCAAGAAATAATCAGAATCCTCCTCTGCTGCTCTCCATGGAAGCAACGTTCCTCAGTGGAATGTCTCTGATCCTGTACACTGTGACACTTTCAAGTGAGCAGTGGTACCTGCATCACCATGGGGATTCTGAGACAGGCAGGAAGTCTTCAGATGGGAAAAGTCCCAGGGATGTTAGCAACACGGACAGAATTTGAGTCAGCCGCCATGCAAGTGTGATCATCTGAATATCCACACAGGAGAGAAACTGTAGAAATGTAAAGAATTTGGGAAGCCTTAGATCAATCTTCATACCGGATTATACATAGGAGAATTCATACAGGAGATGAAAGCTATTCATCCAAGGAATATGGGAAGACCTCAAGACTTAGTATGCATAGGAAAATTCATTTAGAGAAACTTTATTCATGTAAGGATAAAGAATGTATGAAGACCTTTATTTCCTTCTTAGGGGTTTCTATGCATAGGAAAATTTATGCAGGAGAGAAACCTTACTCATGTAAGGACTGTGGAAAGACCTTTACTTTGTACTCAGAACTTACTAAGCACAGGAAAACGCACACTGAAGAGAATCCTTATATATGTAAGGACTGTTGGAAGGCATTCACTTACCTCTCACTCGTTATTACATATAAGAACATTCATGCTGGAAAGAAACCTTTTGTATGTAAGGCAAGCAGGAGGCCCTGTTTTGAAGGGGTTTATGGCAAACATCAACCATAATGTTGCTGAGAATCATTGTGAATCAAAAATCAGGCAATTCTTCATTCTTCTCACCTAGCTGTCTTATGCCTGAGGGAGCTGTGGTCAGGCCCTACACCATAGTATGGGGTGGGATGGCCTCACTCCTGTCCCCTGTGTATGTCCGTTCAGGACATGGTGACCTTCCCCGATGTGGTCATGAGCTTCACCCTGGAGAAATGGACGGGGGCCAGAATGCTAAGTATGTGCAGGGTACGGGTCAGCCTCAATTTGCTGGAGTATCTCCCCAGTTGTGAGCCTTATTTATTATGAGTCTAACTTAATTTTTTTGCTTCGTTTCATTTTGGGGTCCAGCTGTTGAAGCACATGGTGACTCCAGGTTATGCACTCAGGAATCACTACTAGTTTGATACTTGACATGCAATATGGTCCCCAGGCATGGCCAGGAGTATTTCCTCAGCCCAGAGCCATGAATAAACCCTATAAATTGCTGTGTGTGTGACTCAAAACAAACAAAATAAATTTACTTATCTTTCCACATTTAACTTGTGTTTTGCTTTTGATCTTGGTATTGTTTCGGGGACACACTTGGAATTTTTATTTTCTTTCATTTGTAACGTTTACATTCCATTCATTTATTTTTTGGCTGTTGGGCCACACTCAGTGGTGTTCAGGGGTTACTCCTGGCTCTTCCCTCAGTATTTACTCGTGGCAGTGCTCAGGGGCCATATGGGATGCTGAGATTCCAACTCCGGTGGTTTGCATGCAAGCCCTGCCCGCTATGCTGTCATTACAGCCCCTAAGATCATTTATTTCTTAGAGTCTCACCCCCTCATATGCTGTTATTCTCAGTGCTTGGGGTCACTTCAAGTGACCTTGGGCGATCAGGTGGCGCCCAGCATCCAATCAGAAGTTCCTTCATGCAAAGCATGTTTCTGAATCCTGTGCATTGTCGCCCTGCCTTCATTGGACTCTTTTAGGTTTTTTAAAATTTGATTTGGGCCAAACCAGCAGGACTCAGGGTTTGCTCCTGGTCTCTGCACTCAGGGATCATGCCTGGCAGGTGTTGGACAGTATGGGGTTGTCGGGGATCAAACCTGGACTGACCATTGGCAAGACCATTGCCCCACCTGCTGTAATACTTGCTACCCTCTATCTTCCCCTTTGTTTTTAGCTTAATATAATTTTCGGGGACTTTCCATCCTTGTCCTTGCTTGGATGCTTGGGTTCACTCCTGACTCTGCACTCAGTGAGAGTGAACTCAGGGCCCTCCAGTTTCTGGTGTTCTGGACACATGGCCCAGCAGTTGTTCTCGTGGATAAAGGACAAAGTAGGGTCTCTTCTTGGAAAGCTGACTGTGAAGGCCAATTTTGTGGCAGAAGATGAGGCTTCCTGCGAGCACCCCACACTTCCCTGTCTCTGCACTATAAGTGGGGTAGCTGCACCAGCTTGTGGGGCGCTTTCACACTTTTTTTTTCACTTGTTCCCTGATATCCAGGTGGTTCCTAAGGAGCAGTGGAGGCTCTCGGGGGGCACAGTTTTGCGGGGTATGATGGGGGCTGTACCAGGGTGCAGGGTACGTGGTGTGAGTCCATGATCTTGGGGGGCCCCTGCAGCCATGACCGCCTCCATGTCAGCAATAGTCAGAGGTGGGAGGGAGTGGGGCTGAGCATGGGGACTGCAGGTCTTGGGGTGAGGGACCTATATCAGATCACTGAAAGCCTTTGTTTTCCACATTGCAAACCCGTGTTCCATCCTGCTAGCACAACCTGGATTGATTTCTGAGTGCAGAGCCAGGAATAACCACTTAGCATCAGCTGTGTGGCCTCCAAAAAATAAAATAGAAGATTTATTTTGATTGGGCTGGAGCGATTTATTTTGATTATTTTTATTGATTATTTTGATTTCTTTTGATTGGGCACAGAAGGTAGGGCATTTGCCTTGCACTAGGCCCACCCGGATTCGATTTCCAGTATCCCATGTGGTCTCCCGAGCACCGCCAGAAGTAATTTCTGAGTGCATTAGCCAGGATTAACCTCTGTGCATCACTGGGTGTGACCCAAAAAGAAAAAAAAAAGAACCAGGGGGAAACCCTGAGCATCGCCAGGTGTGACCCCCAGAGAAAAAAAAAAGAGTATGTAGGAATATATTAAGAAGCAAAGCAACTTCCTCATTTCATCTCTCCCTTAGCAGGCTACCCTCACTGTTGTTTTGTGTAGTGCTGGTAAAGTAAGATATTTAAAGTAATATATTTGATTTTTTGGTAAATAGGAGCTTCGACTAGGGCTTACTGCTGGTGTGCTGGAATTATCTAGAAAGCGCCAGTGTACAGCATATACTAGGTATGCTTGCCTTGCAAGCATCCAACCAAGGTTCTGTATATGTAGCATTGCATATGTTCCCTGAAGCGCACCGTGACTTATCCCTCATCCCAGACTAGGAATAATCCCTGAGCATTGTTGGTTATTGTCCTCAAACTAAACACATACAAACACACACACATACATGCAAACACACACACAGGATGTGAGAGAAGAGAAAAGAGAATAAGTATTCAGGATAAATCATGGGCTTCTTCAGCATTAAATAAATAAAAAAGTGATCTAACGGGGCTGGAGCGATACCACTGCGGGTAGGGCATTTGCCTAGCATGCAGCCAACCTGGGATCTATTCCCAGCTTCCCATGTGGTACCCTGAACACTGCCAGGAGTAATTCCTGAGTGCATGAGCCAGGAGTAACTCCTGGGCAAAGCCAGGAGTGACCCCCCAAAAAAGTTACCTAAGGACCCACTGTTCAATCCTTTCACTGTAGAGTTTTTCTTTGCACATGAATTTATTTTTGGTTTTGTTTTCTTCGTTAGTTACTGTTTGTTGTTGCAGTATTTGGGAGCCACACCATGCAGTGTTCATAGCTAACTCCTGGCTCTGAGCTCAGGGATCATTTCTCCCTAGGGTCAGGAACCCATTTGGGGTGCTCCGGTATTGAATCTGGGTCAGCAAAGTGCAAAGCAAGCACCTTCTCTACTGAATCACCACCTTGGCTCTAAAGTATAATATTCATCTTTTAAAAGTAAAATCACGGGGCTGGAGTGATAGCACAGTGGGTAGGGCGTTTCCGTTGCATGCGGCCGACCCGGGTTCGATTCCCAGCTTCCCATATGGTCCCCTGAGCACTGCCAAGCGTAATTCCTGAGTGCAGAGCCAGGAGTAAACCCTGGGCATCACCGGGTATGACCTCCCCCAAAAATGTAGTGTCAGCCGGGTATCCTAGAGGAAAGGATCCTCCCAGGAGGGGAGATGCATGTCGAAGGTAGACTATGGACTGAACATGTTTGCCACTCAATGCCTCTTTTGCAGACCACAACACCCAAAAGGAGAGAGAGAACACAGGGGATTGCCCTGCCACAGAGACGGGGGGATGGGGGGATGGGGGTGGGAGGGATATTATCCATGGTGGTGGAAAATGGGCACTGGTGGAGGGATGGGTATCTGATCATTGTATAATTGAAACCAAAGCACAAAAAATTGTAAATCTACAACTTTAAAAAAAATAAAATAAAATAAAGGGAAAAAAAAAATGTAGTGTCACTCCAGATTCTTGTTGGGTAACATTGCTTTGTCCCTCTACAAGAAGCTTAGGTTTTATCTGGTTACACCCATCAATCTGGTTACACCCATCATAGTGCTCCTGAAGCACTTCCACTTCCATTGTGTTTATCTGTAAACAGTCTTCCCTATGCTCTCCTTCCCACCCAGTTAATCAGCTTTCCCCTTAATCAGACTTTGTTAATTTGTAAGATCAGTTTCCCAGAAATCTAATTTTATATGTATAAGTGAAATATTGCCTTTTTCCTCTCCTTATGCCTTATGAACAGTTTACTTTAAAGTAATATCCTTTTTGTATAGATACAGGAAGACCGTTAACATTATGCTTTGTAACTTAGGATTTGATTGGCCTTGAATATTATTCACTCCTGGGCATCTTCTTTCTCGACTTAAGCCTCAGTTGCCCTTAGTTCCTAACACCCCAAAAGCAGGGTCCCGACGAGGGACTGAATGGACCCAGGGCAAGTGGCGAGCTACCCTGGCAGCGAAATGGGCCAGGCCAAAGTGTCACGATTCTTAACTATAAGTTAACAGTTTGATCATAGACAAATGCTGTCATGATCCAAAGGTAACGACAAGACTAGGATCCTGCTAGGGGTGAGAAAGACTATCTGGCCTGAGCACCATAGTCTGAGATCGAGATGGCCCTAGGAGAGCAAATCTATAAGTTTAAGATATTTCTTACTGTGTCCATACAAAATGATTTATATTATATTCTTACATGCTTGTCGGACAAGGAGAGGAGAGGCACGCCGATGGGATTATGCTCTAGGGTGGGTCCTCCTGCTGAGGAAGGATCTGTCCTAGGAGCGGCCTTCCCTGAGGCTAAGATTTCTACCCCTATTGATTGTGACCTGACCTATGTGTAATTGTTCCCCCCAATTCCTCATGGAGAGAGGATTTAACTGTACTGTAGGAGTGGGCTGGGGGCAGAAGGAAGAAGAGAGTTCAGAGAGGATCAGAAGGAAGCGGAAGATGAAGGGGGATGGAAAAGGAGAATGAAGTAGCATGGGGGTAGAGACAGAAGGAGAGATGAGGAGAGAATCAGAATAAACTACGACTAATACCTACCAGCCTGGCCCTTATTCCTTCCTCTGCCTGACCATCTCCATCGATCTCTCCGGGGTGGGAGAAGGGTGAGACTACCGAACACGGGCGGCGGTAGAGATAGAGCCACCGCCGCTGTGGGTTGCCGTGCCCCCCTCTTTGTGTGAGTTACACATCTGGCATCCCTGGGTGGGCACGAACCACCAACCTTTCGGATAATGGACTGGAAAACACAGTTCACATCCTGGTGTATAGTAAACACCCTGGATATTAGAATAATTTTCCGATACAGCAAAATTGTTGCACAATTTTCAAGTATATTTCTGTACAACAAGAGTGAATGCTAGATGCAGTTTCATGCAGATGTGTCTGTGAGGTTTAGGGCATTTCTGGGTGAAACCTGTGGTCATCTGGCTGGAAGGAGTAGCCCTGAGGCCTAGGGAAGAGAGGTGTATGTGCAGGTGAGTTCTGTAAGTTCATAGAATAAGTAAGTCAGCTAGACTGGCAGTGATGTGGTGTTTCTCATCCACCACATGCTTTCGGTGGCCATGAGCTGCTACTCCCACCTCGACCAGCAGCCACCTCCAACAGATGCATTAAGAAGGGAACAGGGCCACCAGGATGGTTGGTGATCAGTTGGCATTTTTCCATCCTCCACACACAACTGTTCCAGTTCAGCTTTAGGGGTTGCTGTCTTACCCCCAGTACAATTGCACCATGAGGTCAAGTTTCAAGAATTTTGTTTTGTTTTCTTTTGATTTGGTTTCGGGATTGCAGGTGGCAATGCTCAGGTTTTATTCCTAACTATGCACTGTAGCACTATCCTCCCGTTGTTCATCAATTTGCTGAAGTGGGCTCCAGTAACGTCTACATTGTGAGACTTGTTACTGTTTTCGGCATATCGAATATGCCAGGGGGAACTTGCCAGGCTCTGCTGTGTGTGCAGGATACTCTTGGTAGCTTGTCGGGCTCTCCAAAAGTTGTGGAGGAATCCACCCAGGGTTGGCCGGGCGCAAGGCAATCAACCTATCTGCCCCCAAACCAAAAAAAAAAAAACTGTCTTTTCTAAAAGTAAAAGGGCCTCGTTGGTTTAAAACAGTCACTTGATCACTTGATCCCCCGTTATTCATCGATTTACTCGAGCGGGTGCCAGTAATGTCTCCATTCATCCCTGTTGCATGCTAGCATAGCCCAATGGCATCTGTTCGTTCTAGGACCATGCAGAGCCTCAAACTGATCATTCAGGGTCTTGACAAAGAAGTCTGAGCATCTTGTTGGTGGGCGTCTACACGATCTTTTGATGTCCCGTGGAATCCAGTCAGTAATGGCTCTAGTCCAGCAGTTGTCTGTAAACCTCATTACATGTCCAGACCATCTGATTTTTGATGCCTTGGCAAATGAGACAGCGTCCCTGATTCTTGACCGTTGACGGAGATCAGAGCTCTGAATTCTATCTCTCATTTGAGTGAAGTGTGATATTCCAAGCATAGCTCTTTCAATTCCTCTTGGAGAGATCCAAATAGCGTTCTCATCCTGTTTTCTTAGGGCCGAGGTCCCTGAGGCATATGTTAATGCAGGAAGAACAGTGGAATCAAAGACATGTGCTCGTAGCTGGAGTTTCTTTGTCCTCTTAGTTATTTCTTCAACGCTCTTGAAGGCATTCCAAGTCGCTCTCTTCCTCCTGCATAACTCAGGTGGCAGGTCATTCATCATGTTGATTTCTCGACGTAGGCATATATAACTGTTGCATTCGGAGATGGTGGTTCCATTGAGAGCGATTGCAGCATCAGGAACGAGGCCGTTTCTCATAAACATTGTCTTCACAAGATTCAGCTGTAGTCCGACCTTTCCACACTCATGGTCGAAGTTGTTCAGCATTTGTGCTGCTTGGCTGATGTTTGGTGTTATTAGAACGATGTCATCAGCAAAGCAGAAGTGGTGTAGTTGTCGACCATCTATCTTTACTCCCATTTCTTCCCATTCCAGTCATCGCATGATGTTCTCGAGGGTGGCACTGAAGAGTTTTGGTGGAATGGTATCACCCTGACGAACCCCTCTCGACATGGATGATTACTTCTTTGTAGAATGGTGAGATCCTGGTAGTGAATCCGTAATAGAGCTCATGGAGGATCCTGATGTATTGAGTTTGTACACCCTGATTTGCTAGGGCTTCAATGACCGCTTCCGTCTCAGCAGAATCAAAGGCCTTCTTTAAATCAATGAACTTTAGACAGAGCGGCATCTTGAACTCCTGAGAAACCTCAATGAGCTTAGTTATCATGTGGATATGGTCGATGGTACTGAATCCTTTTCGGAACCCAGTTTGTTCACGTGGTTGTCCTTCATCTAGTGTTCTGCTAATCCTATTCAGGATGACTCGAGTGAACAGTTTGTAGATGACAGACAATAGGCAGATTGGGCAATAATTTCGAATGTCGTGGATGTCTCCCTTCTTGTATAGTAGTACAGTCTTGCTGGTTTTCCATTCGGATGGAACCTTGCATTCAGACAGGTAGCGTGTGAAGAGCCGAGCCAGTGTATTGATGAGTACTGATGGTAAGTTCTTCAGGTGTTCAGGTCTGATCTTGTCTGGGCCAGGTGTTCTTTGTTTCTTTACCAACGAGATGGCGTGTTGAATTTCAGAGGGGAGAACATTGGGAACGATATATCCATCGTGCGGAATGTGGTATGTGGGCAAGTGGACGTGGCTATTAAAGAGATCTGAGTAGAAGTCATGAATAATCTTCTCCATTGCTCTTCTGGAAGATGTGATGGATCCATCAGGATGTGGAAGGGCAATCATCTTGGTCTTGTAGTTGGTGAAGGACAGGCGGGCATTATGGATGCTTTTCCTGGCTTCTGCCGCATCTACAAGCACCGCTGTTCTCCTGTCTTTGAGGTCATTCTTGATGGCTTCTCTGCATTGTTTTGCCAGCTCATATGTTTGCTTGCAGTTGCCTGAGCCATGTGCCAAGACAGGTTGGCGAATAAGTTCAAGAGTGTTCGAAGAAAGGCATTTTTTGTGGTTATCTCTCTCTTGGCATTCCTTGCACAATCATGTAGGTGCTGAATCATTCGATCGTATTCCTCATCAATGTTGTCAGTGATGGCATCTTCCCGTGTTGCGGCAACAGAGCCAAAGAGCTCCCAGTTGGTGGTTGTTCTGGGAGTTCTCTTCTTAAACTTTGCATTCTTTTCTCCCTGTTCTGTGAGGTAGAATTTTGCACGAAGGAGACGGTGGTCCGATCCCATTTGGAATTTTGGGACAACAGCAACATCGGTTAGGCAAAACTGCCGATTGAATATGATGTGGTCCATTTCATTTAGGGTGATTAGAGGTCGCCCCAAAAGCCTCAATCCCTCTCGGAAAGACTGGCAAGCTACCGAGAGTATTCCACCCGCACGGAAGAGCCTGGCAAGCTATCCGTTGTGTATTCGATATGTCAAAATCAGTAATTACAACTGGTCTCATTCACCTGACCCTGAATATTTTTTTCAGCACGTGACAGGGACAAATGGAGATGTTACTGGCGCCCGCTCAAACAAATCAACGACTAACAGGAAGTTAAGTGATTAAGTGATTAAGTGATTTCATTGTGGAGCCGTCTACCGGGAGACTCCCATGTCCAACGTTTAGATTCAGCCTTTTGGAACTGTGAGTTACCATGGAAGGTATTGGTTGACATGATGAACTCAGACAGTATGTAACCCTGTTCGTTCCATTCTAGGCCATGGGTCCCAATGTGGAGTTCATTGACTGATCTTCTTGGTCCTATCTTGGCATTAAAATCACCGACAATGATCTTGTAGAAGGTGTGATCTTCTTTATAGAACTTCTCCAGCTCCATGTAGAACTTCTCAATTTCTCTTTCACCATAATTGGATGTTGGTGCATAGACAACAAAGATAGAAACTGCTGGCAGTGAGCCACATCTATTCAAGTGTAATCGTCCATTTCGGGTAGTTAGGCATTCGAATGAATCAATGCTCATGGTTACGTTCGTGTTGACAAGGATACCGACACCACCGACGCCTCTTTAGTCACATGTTCCAATGAACAGTTCTTCTCCATCGTCGAAAACGGTGTGATGTGATCGATGTCTTCTCGTTTCGGTCAGAACAATGATGTTGTACCTGATCTTTCGCGCTTGTACCATCAGGTCGTCGATGAATGCATCAGATGCCAGCATACGTGCCAGCAAGTACAGACAATCATTTTTGTCTTTCTTCATTTTGGCAGCCTATTTCTGCCTTGGGATTTTATCAGCCACTCCTTCCCCATCCTTCTCGACTCTGCCATATTCAGAGTCAGGGGAATGAGATCCATTTTTTTTTATTGGATTTGGCATATCAAATTGACCAGGAATAGCTTGGCAGGCTCTGCCGTGTGGGTGGGATATTTAAGGTACCCTGAAAAATTAAATAAATGTAAATAAAAAAGTTTAAAACAGTAACACATAAAAAAACAGTAACACATAGACAATCCAGTTTGAGAAGCCTTCAAGGGAAGTGGGTACACGAGATCCCAACAGGATGCTTAGAGGACATGAGCTGAGGATTCACCTTTTGGAAAATTTCCGAGAGTGGTTCTGACCTAAGTCTTCAATAATCTTTTGAAAGAAAGCTTTTTCTGGAAAATAATTTTTTCCTTACATTATCTCTAATCATTAACTGTAAGGTGGGAGAATAGCAACTTTTTTCTGTGATTTGTATACTTCAGTATGCAGAAATCTCTTACTTCCTAGAATTTATTATGAATTCCAAAGACTATATATTTAGGAAATGGCCTGGCCATGCCCTTGAACCATAAGGGCTGCCTGGGATCAACCTGTACATGTGGGCAGCACATTTGTCTTCCCTGCTGTAATATCTCTCCCACCACAGTTCATTCTTTTTTTTTGTCTCACCCCATCAGATGCTGCCCTGTTTCAATGTTCAGGGTCACTTGAATGGATCTTGGGAGACTTCCTCAGGACTCAGGGTTTGCTCCTGGGCTTTGCACTCAGGGATCATTCCTGGATGGCTTGAGGGACTCTAGGGAATATTAGGAAATGAACCTGGATTAGCCGTGAGCAAGGCAAGTGCAGCATTTCTGTGCTGTCTGTATGGATACTTTATTTTTTTAATTGGGAAGTCTTGCCATCTTTGGCCATTTTTGGATTTATTAAGCTCTTGGGTTTACAGCCCTTAATGATCACTTCGAGAGGGGTTCAGGAAGGTCCATGTGGTGCTGGGCCTAAAGTTATAGTACAGTGGGGGAAGGTGATTATCTTGCAATCAGTGGACATGGGCTCTATACCTGGCATCCCATGGGGTCCCTGTGAGTTTATGCGTGGGGGTCCCTAGCAGAGGAAGAAAGAGATGGGGAACCACGGACTGATAATCCAAATGGCCCATTTCATGGAGAGCTGAAAGCATTCTTACAGAACAACTGAGGGAGGGTGGGATATAGGACTGCATTTAGATGTGAGGGTCATTTGCAGACATAAAATGTTGCAATGGAGGTAATTCTCTTGGGGGGATTAACTCAAGAAGACATTCTGTCTGACATCTCTGTGGCTTTTCTTTTTTCCCTGTAGTTGTACATATTCAACAAATAAGTTTACTTATCAATACTTGCAGTTATTTGGATTAGTTACAACCCCGGCCCCGAGGGCAAGCAAGGGTTTTAGTGTAAGTCTTCAGGCTGGTCCAGCTTTCCCTACCTACCCCTTGGAGGTCCTTTTCCTTAAGTTATAAGACTTTCATCAAGACTGTGCTTTTATGCTTTCTACGCTGTCTCTTTTTGATGCTGGGTAGCTTTGCCGCTCTCCCCAGGTCCATCCAATACCCATCTAGGGACCCCCCTTTGTTGGGTGTTAGGAACTATGTCAACCGAAGCTTTATCACTAATCTGTGATTTGATCTCTGTTTCGGCAGGGCATTCCTGTGGTGTGAAGCCCTCAGTGATCTCCTGACTGGAAGGAGGAGCTCTTGAGACCGGGGAGGAGAGGAGAGGCGTGTGTGCAGGGGTGACAGGGGTGTGTCTGAGGACCCTCCGTGGTTGAGGTCTGGGAAGTGTGGGGGTGCCCTGAGTGCAGGTGAAAAATGCTGCTGACTCTGGGGGCCTCGAACTCCTGGATCCCTTTTTTGTCCTTTCTGATCTGGGGAGCCTTGCTTGCTCTGTCACACAGTCATATTCACATGATGCTGTGCACAATTCCAGGGATGCTCCGGTCCCAGGGAGATGGAGAAAGGATCTTTGGGACTGAGTCACTACTTTCTGAGACAGATTTGTGGCAACCCTGAATCAGGATCTCTGAGTCCTATAGGCACATATGTTACACAGAGCTTTGAGTACTTCGCTGAATATTGAGTGTCACCTTTTCATTCCTAGAACAAAAGTTGTGTATATGGGGGGATGCTTAGTGTTTGGGGCCACATCTAGGATCACTTTGTTGGTTTCTTTGGGTCTGTGTTCAGTTGTTACTCTGTAGTGCTCACTGGACCAGTGGCTCTGAGTTTGGCCCTGGGGTATCTGTGTGTAAGGCTTACACCTGACAAGAACTTTGTACTATAGATTTCTCACATTTTATCAGATTCAGCTTCCTTAGAATGATTTCTGGGGCCTGTCAGCCAGGAATTTTGAGTGGAGGCTCGTTCTTTCTGAGGGGAGACACCCTGAGCTGAATCCTTCTAGATTCCTGGTGGACTCCTCCTCACTACCAAGGGAATGGGCTGGGGATGGACCCTGACTCCTGCCTGTATATGTGTCCTGACTCAGGATGCTGTGACCTTTACTCATGTGGCCATCACCTTCCCCCCATGAGTGGATGTGCCTGGCTGTATATGAGAGAAAGCTCTAAAGGGACGTGATACTGGAGACCTATGAACATCTGCGGACTGTCGGTGAGAGCTGCGTGGGAGCATGTGCCAGGACAGACCCATTAGAAATCTTAGGGACTGGGCAGGGGCTGTGTGGCCATTACTCTGACAGGCCAGGATGTTTGACAGCTTTGTATTTTTCTGTTTCTCTACGTCCTTTCCTTTTCTCTGTTTTTGTTATTGGGCCACAACTCATAATGCTCAGGGACTACCACCGCCCTTTACTCAAGTTTCACTTTAGGTGGGCCTCGGTCCATCTGAGATGCAGGGCATTGAACCAGATCAACCACATGCAAGCGAAGCATCCTCCGCATTGTACTGTCGCTCAAGCTCCTGTAAAAAGTTCCTTCCATTGCTAAATTGACTTCTTGTACTACCCTTCACTTCAATGTGTTTGCTTTGGTTTTGTTTTGGAGCCACAGTCCACATTCCTTCTGGCTCTGTGCTGAAGTATTCATAGCAGTGCTCAGGGGCCATTTGGGGTAGTATTTACTACCCCAATTTAGTATTTATACAATACAGATGAGATTAAGTTAAACTACAAGTCACAAGTAGTTTTGGAAGCAACTCTACTTATGGCCGTGACTCAATAGATATACAGAGTAAACCAATGGCAATTCCATAATAAAATACAAGAATTTTCATCATGCAGGGGCTGGAGTGATAGCACAGCGTGTAGGGCATTTGCCTTGCAAGAGGTCAACCTGGGTTCGATTCCCAGCATCCCATATGGTCCCCGAGCACCAACAGAGTAATTCCTGAGTTTAGAGACAGGAGTAATGCCTGTGTATTACCGGATATTACCCAAAAAGCCAAAAAAAAAAGAATTTTCATCATGCATTGTTTACAGGCACCTTAAGAGGTGGTCTCTTTAGAGGCAGGATAGTCAAGATTCAACAGACAATGAAATCTTGGCAAGTATTTTTACACAATACTTTTATTTTTTTAATGTAGGAGTACTGCTATTTATTCAGCCACTGATTAGCTGATTGAATTGTTACACAATACTTTAAAGTCATGTTTGCAATACATTTTATACTCAATAATTTAAAACTCCCCCAAATAAAATTTTCTCAAGGACCTAACATCATATTTTGTATGTGTCCAATTTTGTTTTGTTTAGTTTCATTTTTCAGCCCCGCCATAATACTTAGGGGTGACTCTGGGATCTGCACTCACTTATCAGTCTTGGTGTTTGCTTGGGGGATCATATGGGATCCGGGGTTTAAATTGGACCAGTTGCGTGCAAGGCAGCAAAAGTGAAGATTGTGTTGTTTGCGTACTTTCAGTAACTTGGCTGCTATATCAGGTACACATGGGCTAGGCCTCTCACCTTTTCATTGTCTCTAATCTCTACATTGATTCTGTGGGGGCAAGATATTCTAGGACGAAGCCAGCTGTAATCCAGTGGCTGGTAGGAGGAGCCCTGAGGCCGGGGAGGAGAGGCGTGTATGCAGCTGAGTGTCTGAGGACCCTACCAGGCTCGGGCCCTGGCCTTGTGGGTGTGCCCTGAGTGTGTGTGAATCATGCTGCTGACCCCAGGGGGCCTCGGGCTTCTGGATGCAGGCATCTGTGCTCTACTCACAGGGCCCTTTGCTCCCCTGGGGTGATCCTGTGCTTTGCTTTCTTGGCTTGTTCCATTCTTCTTCATTAGTCTTGTGTTCATGAGATTAAGGGTCCTTTGTACCCCTTTCCCTTACCAGCCTGACTGCACAGCCTGTATTGTTGGTGTGCCCTATTCAAGAGCAGCAGAACCACCTTGCAACCTGCCCTCTCTGTCACTAAGCATGTCTTTGACCTCAGATCATTTGCATGTTTTTTGAGTATACGAAGACATTTTGTTTTGTTTTGGTTTGGGGTCTGATGTTGCCAAGGGGTTTATTACTGGCGGTCCTCAAGGGTTCCTTTGGGCAGTGCTCAGAATCCTGCCCCTGTCAGCCTTATGCAAGGCAGATGCCCTACCTGCTATACTCTCTCTTACCCACTATGAAATATTCTTTTGCTTTTATGTTAAAAGTCACTGAGTGAGCCCATAATAAAGCTAGTTTGTGCTGAAGTCATACAATAGTGGGGAGGGTGCTTGCCTTGCACAGGGTTTGAGTTGCTGTATCCCATAGGATCCTCAAATATCCCTGGGTCTAGTCAAATAGAAAAGCCAAAAGGCTAGTGTGTGATTGCCAGGCTCCTCACAGCTATACTCCCAAAGGATCTTCCCTTTATCTGGGCCTGTTTGGACTGTGAGAACCACAGAGATGTCATCCACCTGCTCGGCCTGTTCACCCAGGGGTCATTCGAATAATTCTTACCTGACTTGCTGTGATTTATTTCAGAACTCAAACCACAGCTTCAGAATTTGGCATAGCTGCAATCTGACTTGGGAATAGGGTCACTGAATATGCGTGAGCTGGGAAGATTCACACATTCAAAAATGAATATCATTATACCCAGCAGGATAACTCAGTGGAGCAAGCACGTGACTTGAAAGGTGGGGATCCGGGCTCTCTTCCTGCTATTACATCTGTGATGTCTGGAAACTGCAAGGAGGAAATCCAGAGTCTTATCCTGGGAGTAAAAGGCAGTTAGCCTTACTGGGTACTGAAACTGAAAAAAATTCTATTATTTTTCATATCAATAAAGTACTTTAATTTTTTCTTCTATTGAAAGCAAACACAAGTGGTAATTGTTTCAAAGAACTGGTTTGTCATTTCATGTTGTGTATTCAAAAAATGAATATGAATCCCCCTCTCTCTGCTCTCTCTCTTCCCCCCAACCCCGCCGCCGCCTGAATTTGATGGTCTCAGACTGCTTCCCCCACCCTTGGCCAGCTGACGGCCATGGGTGTATGATGGAGGGAATGAGGGCCAGGCTGGTTGGTATCAATTTCAGTTTCTTCCAATCTCGTCTCAGTTCTCCTCTGATTCTCCTTCCATGAATCTCCTTCATTCCTCTTGGATTTTTCCTCTCGGATTCTTTCTTGATTTTTTTCCCTTGCCGACTCTTACAGCTTTAGTTATCTCCCAAGTCATGAGGGAGTTGGGGTAGCAATTACACATAGGCGAGGTTATACAATCAATGGATGTATGGTCCCTCTCTCAGAGGAAGCTTCTTCTAGGACAAACTCAGCAAGAAGACCCACCTAACGGTGACATGCCATCTATGGGTGCGTTTTTCCTTCCCTTAGTCCAGGAACCATATAAACATTCATCTTAATTCTGCTCCTTAATAAAATCAGTCATTTTGTATGGATACAGTAATAGATACATTAAGCTGGCGACATCTTACTATGGATCTCAGGCTACAGTGCTCAGGCCAGATTAGTCTTTCTTATCCCTAGCATGGTACCAATCTAGTTGTTACTCTTTGGATCATGACAGAATTTGTCCATGACCATGCTCTTAACTTATATGTCGCTTTGGTCTAGCCCATTTCAATGCCAGGGTACCTCAGAGCTAGCCCTGGGTCCATCCACTCCCTCATCGTGACACTGCCTTTGGGGTGCTAGGAAATAAGGGAAGCTAAGGGTTAGATTAAGAAAGCAGATGCCCAGGTATGAAGTATTCTTTGGAGTCAATTAACTCCAAGTTACAAAGTCAGAGTATTAACTATCTTCCTAGTCTATACAAAAAGGACGTTGCTCTAAAGTAACTATGCAAAGGACATAAGGAGAAGATAAAAGCAGTTTTTCACTCAGATTTCTGAGGATTCAGACCTTACAAATTAACAGAGTCTGATTCGGAGTAAAAGGTGACAGGCCAGTTGGGAAAGGAAATCACAGAGAAGGAAGGTACACAGAAACACAGAAGAATGGGAGTGCCTCAGGAGCACTGTGGTAAACCTAAGCTCCCTGTGGCAAGGGAGGAAGGAGATACCAATGTTAAACCTAAGTGCTTAGAGCTATAATCCAAGAAACAGATGGATGGGAGTGCCCCAGGAGCATTGTGATGGGTGTTATGCAATAAACCTTAAACTCCCTGTGACAAGGGAGAACGGACATACCAATGTTAAACCTAAAATGTTTAGAGCTATATTTCCAACAGAATAGTGTAGTAGTTGGGCTGGAGCGATAGCACAGCGGGTAGGGTGTTTGCCTTGCACGTGGCCCTTGAGGCTTCCCCGAGTTCGATTCCTCTGCCCCTCTCGGAGAGCCTGGCAAGCTACCGAGAGTATCTCGCCCGCATGGCAAAGCCTGGCAAGCTCCCCGTGGCGTATTAGATATGCCAAACACAGTAAGAACAAGTCTCAGGATGGAGACATTATTGGGCCTGCTCAAGCAAATTGATGAAAAACGGGAGGACAGTGTAGTAGTGGGAAGATAGGGGAATTTGAAGATAGGGGAGGTTGTGCTGCGTCCAGCCTTCTACGCAATCCCAGAGCTGACTCTCGGGGCCAGAGAGAAGATCGCCAGCACTAACAGGTCCTTTGAAGGCCCTTTGCGGACATCCCAGGGACTTGGGATATTGGGCCCCCACACCATCAATTCTCAAATGAAGTCCAAAATTTGGAGGGTTTGTTCATACCAGTTTGCAGGCTGTTCTGCTAGGCAAAGCAGCAGCCTCCCAAGAGAAGCATAGAATGTTGGTTAGAAAAAAGCACATCCTGACACACCTGTCCTTTTCATAAGCACCCACAAAATTAAATTCACGAGGCCTACATCCTGTTACCCTGTAAATTTAGTTATTGAAGCAAGGAAAAGAGAATACACAAAGAAACCAGCTATTGTTGTTTACTACCTCACTTGTGGGGGGACCCTTACCTATTGTTCCTATTTGCACTCTGTGACGATCTGGCACCCTAGTGGAGTGGTTACAAGAAATTGAGTATGTTTATGGAATAATTCCGCTAATAAGTAAACTTGCAAACTAAATTTTATACTCTTATTGTAACAAACACCAAGTCATCATAGCCGAACAATAGATCTATGTGTCTGAAAAAGAGGTTTTCTCCTACACACCTGCTATACCATTGTTCTTGCCCACTGGTTCAAATTTTGAAGAATTATAGCTTAATAAATCATCTAGTACAAAAATATTAAAAGAATATTTAGCTGCACAGCAGTTAAGGGACTTTCCGTTCATTTGTCTGATCCATGTAGAATTCACGGCTATGTAGACCTTGAGCACTGTTTGACGAGTTGCTGCATATAGCTCTCAAGGAATAACTGGAGAGCACCATTTGCTCTGAACACACACAAATACAGACACAGGAATTTTTGCTTACACAAATATCTTCCCAGTCATTACCAATCCCTGAGTCCCTTTCTGGGCTACCCCTGACCCCTTTCTGAGTCACGTGATTCACTTAGTTTCTAGCTCTCTCCTATTATTGTGAAAATAAACAGTTGAAGCTACTCAAGAAAGACCTGGACGTTCAGTGCGATATAAACGAACATGGGGACTCAGAGAGATGGTGTGGGTGGCTGTTCGCAAAGTATCTTTGTGAATTTTATTTCCTTCGTCAAAACAAAGACTTCTGATCAATATGCTACCTGTTCAGTCCGTCACTCTCCATCTATCGCAGACCTGGCAAACATCAGATGTCCTGATCACCTGCTCCTATCCCAGAAATGGGTAAAAATGAACCTTTCTGACCAGTCCAGTACCTAGTCAGGAATATTTGAAGCCTGGCCCTTTAAGGCTCTGGGTGAACGTGCTGATGACGTCATGGAATCGGGATCCTCTTTCTCTGGGGGTCTGGGCGGTTGCCGCAGAAGTGCTGGCTGGCCGCCATCGCTGTGGAAGGTGAGGAGCGGGTGAGGGGGCACCCAGGGGGTCAGGGGGGACCAGCATGGTCGGTCTCCCGCTGGCCGCCCGAGTGGTCGGTTTGAGTGCCTGAACTTCCGCGGTCTTCGCCTTCTGTGCGGCGGGGTCGCCCCGTGACGGTGGCCCGGGGTGGCGGCCTCTCACCAGGGACCCACCAAGCGCCCCTGCGGAAAGCTTTATCTTGTTTATAAATTGATTTTGAGGGAAACAAGGTCGTTGTTACGGAGTAGAACTTAGAAAGTTGCATGAGGGGGGAACGCGGCCGGCCGGGTTCGATCCCGGCACCCCACATAGTCCCGGTACCAGCCTGGAGTGAGCCCAGAGCCAGGGGCCAGTGATGGGGTGGGTGGGGGGAGGGGCAGGGCACATGTATGTGTTTTGGACTCAAAAGCATTTGGCAGAGCCTTTGATCTTCACTTGTTACTTGTGCATTCAGTGGGTTCTGGGAGTACAGGGAGGTGGGAGCATCTCTTTACTTTTTCTTTCTTTTTTTTTTATTTTGCTTTTTTGGGTCACACCCAGCGATGCACGTGAGTTACTCCTGGCTCTCCTTTGAGCAAGCACTCCTAGTGGTGCCAGAAACCATGAGGGATGCCCAGAATTAAACCCAGGTTGGCTGCCTTCGAAAGTAATGCTCATTTGTCTGTGTTATCATTCTGGCACCAAGGTGCAGAGCTTTAAGACAACTCAGGCCTGGGAGGAGGGGGATCTGCAGGGGGTGCATCAGGGTTGTGCTGTGCCACAGCGGGTCTTGCAAGCAAGTGTGCAATCCTAGCAGGAAGTAGCTCAGAGACTTCTAGAGTGTGCCCTAACTCCTCTAGTAATCCAATTTTACATCGGTATTGGCCACGCCCCTTTATTTAAAGATTAATTAAAATTAATTAATTATTTAAAGATTAATTAAAGATTAAAGGCCCTCCCATTGATCATCGATTTGCTCGAGCGGGCCCAGTAACGTCTCCATTGGAGACTTTGTTGTTACTGTGTTTGGCATATCGAATACGTCACAGGGAGCTTGCCAGGCTCTGCCGTGCCGGCGAGATACTCGGTAGCTTGCTGGGCTCTCCGAGAGGGGCGGAGAGCAAGGCAAATGCCCTACCTGCTGCCTGCAAGGAAAATGCCCTACCCGCTGTGCTATCGCTCCAGCCCCTTTATTTATTTAAATGAATTAATTATTTAGTCTGGAGGAGTACAGCTGCAAGAATCAGTTACTTCTCTTGCCTCTGCATTCAGGGAACACTTCTGGCTGGGTTCAGGGAACCATATTGGGATGCCAGGATTCAAACTTGGTTTGGCCGAGTGCAAGACAGGCACCTCACCTGCTATATGATCTCTAAAATTCCTTTATAATTCTTTTTATTGTAGTTTTTTGGGCCACAGCGTCACTCAGGGCTCAGGGCTTACTCTTTGTTTCTGAGCTCAGGCATCATTTTTAACAGTGCTGGGGTGGGTGAATGTATGTACTGTTTCATATTGACCCTGGCTTAGCTGCTTGAAAGAAAAGCACCCTATTAACTTACTATCTGTTTTAACCCTATATGATTATATTTCCTCAGAAAAAAGAATTTCTGCCTCACCTGTCCAGATTCCAAGCATTCCTCACTGTCCATCTCTCCCACACCAGGGGCGTTCCCTGCTGTTGAAGTGAGTACTTGCAGAAAGGGGTTTTCTGGGACCAGCTGCAATAGGTTTTAAATGTCTCACTCTTAGGGGCTGGTCATTAGTATAGTCAGGAGGGTGTTTGTCTTTCTTGCAGTGACCAGGGTTATCCCTGACACACCTTAGGCTCCACTGAGCATCAGTAGGTATGGCCTCAACCCTCCCACTCCAGAATTTGTTTTGACACACGAGCATTCTTTGAACTTCTTTTTGGGTGTCGGGGTATTTCTATGTTTCCCCCACCCCCGTTTGCTACAAACTTGGAGATAGTCAGAGACTCTCCCCCCTCCGTGTCTGTGTGTCTGGGATGCAGGGGGAGCCATGCAGGGGAGCCATGCCATGTCCACCAAAGGTAAAGCAAGTGCTCAACCCTCTAAGCTCCTCTCTCTGGGTCTATCTCACTACTTGAGGATCAGATAAGGTGAGATTTGGGACCACACCTGGCAGTGCTTGACGTCTTTGTCCTGCTCAGGGGACTGGGGTACCAGGGAACGCCCTCAGGCTTTCAGTTGGCCAGTATCTGCTTGAATATGATGTATTCTCTCCTACTCCACTATTCATACCTTAATTGGAAGTTCTTAAATATGAACATTTTTGAGTCCTTTTGAACAAGAGGTTGTTTAGAGGAAAGGAAGGACTTGGAAGCTCTGAGTGAAATTATGGACTTTAAACTTTCATTTGGGATAAGTGCAATTTTATTTTCTCCACTTTTTGGGTCACACTGGCGATGCTCAGGGCTTATTCCTGGCTCTGCACTCAGCCTCTGTACTCAGGAATCACTCCTTCAGTGCTCGGGGAACCATATGGGATGCCAGGGACCAAACTCAGGTCAGCTGGGTGCAAGTCAAACGCCCTGCCTGTTGTACTGTCACTCTGGCCCCAAGTATAATTTTTCATCCCCTTTTTCTTTTATAAAATCATGTACCCGTAGGACTAAAACCAAATAATCTGAAAACTTGGCTGTAAGCTCTGAGCACTTCTCAGTGTGGTCCCAAAACAGAAAAAAAAAAACCCAAAGGATTGACCCTTGCGAATATATTACTAGATTTCACACCTCTGCTGTTGGCAGATAAATTCCTCATTGCCTTTATTTGGCCAGGAGGGGGATTGACTGTGTGGGCTTTTGCCAAACCCAGCAGTGCTCTGGGATCACTCCTTGCTGATTCAGGCTGTAAAGTTGAGTATGCCACATGCATGACACGTGCCCTGCCATTCACTGTGTGCTCTTTCTGGCCCCTGCAAACCTTTGAAATTGCAGTTTGTACTTCTGGCTCAGGATTGCACCGGGAGGACCCAGGTGCCAGCAGCCCTGTCTGGATCTCTACCAGCTGGGCCTCATCCCTGTTTCCTGCCTGTATCCTTCTCATAATGTTCACAGTCCTTATAGAGACTTTGATTTCCTGAGGTCAGTGATAGGCCAGGGGTGCAGGCCCTGGCCTTGCAGCAGCCTGCCACACGGTACAATCTCCTGCAAAATGCAGGATTTCTCAAGAACCACCTGGGTGAGCCCAAATATCTGCCACCTGTGGCTCCAAAACCCAAGTCTAACCTGCATTCTCCAAAAGTGGCTGGTAGAGGTTGATGCATGAACAAAAACTTTTTTTTTTCTGGTCATACCCTGTGGTTGCTACTTTTGTTACCCAGTGTGGTGCCAGGGACTGAACACAGGTCAACTGTGTACAAGGCCCATACCCTACCATACTATAGTTCTGACACCTAAATTTTTTTTTGGTTGGCCACACCCCGCGGAGTTTACCCGTGGCTCTGTTTTCATTGATCGATCTAGGTTTGGGGATCCTGTGGGGTGATGGGGACTGAACCCTTGTCAGCTGTGTGTCAGACAAGCACCTTGTGATCTGTGCTATCTCTTTAGCCATCATAAAAATGCTTTTATGCTGGGTAAAGTCCAGAAACTTTTTTTTCTGATTAACTATACAATTCACTTTTTACTTGTGTGTTTTTGTTTTGGGGTCACAGCCAGAAGTACTCTGGGTACTGGAGTAACCTGACTCTGCACTCAGCAGTCACTCCAGGTGGCTTGGGGGATCTAGTGGAATGTGGGGGATTAAACCAGAGTAAGCTGCATTCAAGGTAGTTGCCCTCCCCAATATGCTGTAGCTCTGGCCCGGGTCCTAATTCTTCTCTGTTCCACTATATTTCTGTTTAGATATCATAATATTTTCAGTTCAAGTGGATGTACGACCCGTGAGATACGAGAGCAGGTCAGCTGCTTGCCCTGCCCTCCCTGAGAGCAATTTCGGACTCCAAAGCAGAAACTTCTGGTCAGGACCCTGGAGTTTGTGCACCTCTGTCATGCTCACAGTGCTGACGTCTCTAGATCTTTGCACGGAGCTTCCTGCTGATTCTCGGGAATTATAGATGGAAGAAGATGATGTCACGCTGTCTGGCCCACCGTCCACAGAGAGGAGGAAAGTGACAAGATGATATGATGCAGTGAGAGGATTGCATAGACCTTCAGGGCTGACTGTCTCTAGAGTTGTTTCAGGAGGGAGCACTGGCTCTATTCATATATGTGAGGTAGGAGGGAAGACGTTTCATTTATTCTCAGGTTCTTTCTGAGCATAGGAAAGTTTATACAGGAATGAAACATTCAAGTCACGACTGTGGGAGGGTCTTCACTTTCTATTTTTTTTTCTTTTTGGGTCATTCCTGGATCTGCACTCAGGAGTTACTCCTGGCAGTGCTCAGGGGACCATATGGGATGCTGGGAATCGAACATGGGTCGGCTGCATGGGATGCTTGGAATGGAACCTGGGTTGGCTGCATGCAAGGCAAACGCCCTACCCGCTTTTCTAACGGGGCTAAGGGGGTAAGGGCCTGGAAACCACCAAACTCCTTGGCAAAGCTGTTTTTTCGATGATGTTTTCTCCTTTGCTTCCCTCCCAAGCACCCAAGTGGAGGAGAGCGGGCGACCATGATACTTTCTGTTGGGAGGGCAACAGCAGTGCTCAAGAAATCAACGGGGGTCCCCACTGGCAATTCCTGACCAATTGGGTGGCAGTTCATTGCAAGGTCTCGAGGATGAGGTACTGGAGGTCACCTGGGCAACCCTGGGCTGACACCCAAAAGGGCCTTTAGAGGACCCAGCCATTCCTGGGGGACCAAGTGTCTGTGTGGTGCTGGAGATTGAACCCACACATACCATGCTTGCAACCTCACTCCTGTATCATCTCCCAGTCCCTGCAACGACACGTGTAGAGAGGAGAAAAAGGAGGCCCAGCAGTTTCCCTGAGGTCACACAGCATGAAGGAGGATCTTTGCTCTGGTGATATTCAGGGCAGCAAGAAGCAGGGAGGATGGCCAATCACCCCAACCACCACCCCACCCCTGTTCCCAAGTCTGAGTGGAATTGCCCCACAAGGAGGCTCTGTGCAGCATGTCCAAGTCAGGATCCCCCTTGCGTCAGAGGGTGGTCGTGCCCCCGAGCTCATCCAAGAGGGTGCCCTACATGCTCATCCCTCTGGAGCCTGGTCAGGTGGACTTGGAGGTGAAGGTCATGAGCATCGAAACCTGGGACCACATGAGGAAGACCAACCTGGTCCAGGTAATGGACCAGAACAGAGATGGGGGAGCGGAGGGACCCTCCCCAGGCTACCGGTTAGTCTCTGGGTGGGACAGTTGGGAGCTGGGCCTTGGTTCAAGTAACAGGCCCCTGGATGGGAGTGAGGGGATGCACCAGGACACACAGCCCTCATGCAGCACCAGGTTCTGCATTCTCTTACAGTTTCCTGTGGGACGTCCAGAACCTATTTATGAGTGGGGAGCATGTGAAAGTCAAATAGCTCCACCAAATACTATTTTGCCCCAAGCAAATAGAGAATCATTCCCTGAAGCCCCCACAGGGCAGGAGGCTAGTACACCAAGAGGACTTTTGCCTTGTATGATGCTGACCAGGATTGAAGCCAGCATCATATAGGATCCCCTGAGTGCAGAGCCAGATATTAGCTATGAACAAATTTTTTTTAAAAAAGGAAAAGAAGAGGGGCTGGAACAATATCACAGCGAATACGGCGCTTGTGTTGCACGTGACTGGCCCAGGTTCGATTTCCAGCATCCCATAAGGTCCCCTGAGCACTGTCAGTGGTGATTCCTGAGTGCAGAGCCGGGAGTAACCCCTATGCATCACCACGTGTGACCCAAAAAGCAAGAAAATAAATAAAAATGAAGAGCACTTTTCACTTTACAAATATTAGAGGGGAAAAAAAGCCTGAAACTCTTTGCTTTTGGAAGCAGTAAAAATCCTAATAATCTAATGGTCACTAAGATGCTATAAATCATTTAGGTTTTCGAAAAGGCTAAATAAGGCCTTTTGATCAGGAAAGTTTGCTAACTGTGAGCTCAGTATACACCTCCATTCTAGAATGGGTCCTTATGCTGGGTTTTTTTTTCAATAATATTTTTTATTTGGAACCACACCTGACACTTCCTAGTGTCTGGTGGTGCTCAGGCAACCATTTGGGTTGCCAGGGATGAAACTCAAGTTGACCAAGTTCACTGCAAGTGCTAACCCACTGTACTCGTCACTCCTGGTCCATACTCTGGGTTTGAAAATATATTTCTGAAGCCTCCCCATCGAAATTTTCTTGCCAGTGACTTTCCATTGCTCGTGTGTTGTCAGGGGTAGAGCATTAATGCATAAAGTGCTCTCAGATGTCCTCTGCAGCCTTTCTTCCTCTTCCAGTTTCTGTCCAGCTCTCAGGCGGCTGTACTCTGTCTGGATTTTTCCAGTTCTTCTCCAGGGCTGGCTGCCCAGTCACTGCTTTCACCCCCATCTTAATTTGTTACTTCCCAGAGAAACTCACTGTCCTGTGTCCCACCCACTCCCTATCTGCCTGTTTTATCCGAATCAATCCTGTTGCAGTTTTCCTGATGGCCTTGTGTGTGGGAGCATTGACTCCACACTTGACTGGCCAGTAAAGCATCAGGGGACTTCTTCTTACACGAGCTCCCACGCTGACCAGCTACTGCAAGAACTGCCTCTCAACTCCCTTATTCAAATCCATTCCCCTCCAGCCACTGATTCACCTGGGTGGGTATAATGGTTCTCTGCACATCTGGAGCGATAGCACAGCGGGTAGGGCGTTCGCCTTACAAGCAGCCAACATGGCCGACCCGAGTTCGATTCCTCCGCCCCTCTCGGAGAGCCCGGCAAGCTACCGAGAGTATTCGATATGCCAGACACAGTAACAGCAAAGTCTCCAATGGAGATGTTACTGGGCCCGCTCGAGCAAATCGACGATCAACGGGAAGGAGGGCACATCTGGAGTCTGGCCCTTTAAGCTGCTTGCAGGACAGGAAGTGACATCACAGCAGGGCCTTCCTGGTGCTTCTCTTCCTGGAAACGGGGCCAGAGAGTTCTTATTCACGTTGGTGAAGGACCAAGGGGCCCCAGCTAGGAAGCGGGACTCTGAAGGCTGATTTTGTCTTACTGCAGGTCAGGGGTGGCCTCCCGCCTCCACACTGTGAGCCGCAGACTACGCCAGCCTCGCCGCTAGTTTTTCTTGTGTTCCCCGATATCCAGGCAGTTCCTGAGTTATGATGGAGTCTTTTGGGGGCATAGAGCTTTGGGAGGTTTGTCGGGGGCTCTAGTGGGATGCGGGGGTCATGGGTGTGAGTGCGTGATCCTGGGGGTCTGCTGTGGCCACGGGAGCTGCGGGCCTTGGGGTGCAGGAGCTGCAGAGGGCGGGGCCTTAGCCTTCCTGACCCTCCCAGCTGACTCATGTTGGGTCCTTGCCCCGGTTTCTCTGCTGTAGAATCTCCAGATTCACTTTGAGGGCCAGAGCTGCATCCCCCACCAAAAGGCTTTAGACCCTGTTGCCGTCCAGCTTTTTCATTGGCTGCCCTCGTGGGTCGGGCCGGGAAGATGTATCTGCAGGTGGCCGGGGTTTGCCAGTGATACTTTCCTTTTGGAGCTATTTCTGGAGTAGGGAATGGGGGACTCTGCAATCCCGGAGATACCCTGAGGGCTTACTCTGTCTCTGGCCTCAGATGTTATTCCTGGCAGTGCTCTGGGGGCCATGGGGATGCAGAGGATTGATTCGTGTCAGCAACGCAAGCATCCTAACAGCTTTACTGTATGTTGGAATAGCAATATCTGCTTCCTCACATCAAGTTGCACAGTCCTGCCCAGACTGCTGGCTATCGAGGTTAGTATTGGGGGGTAAAGGGTGTATCTGTGTGCACTTGTGTATTCGTGTACTGCTGGTAAAAGTGTATGTATATAGAAAGTTTTTATTTATTTTTTTGCTTTTTGGGTCTCACCCAAAAAAGCAAAATGCTCAGGGGTTAATACGGGCTCTGTACTCAGAAAGCACTCCTGGCGGTGCTTGGGGGACCATGTGGATGCTGGAAATTGAATTTGGGTTGGCCGCGTGCAAGGCAAACACCCTACCCACTGTGCTATTGCTCTAGCCCCTGTAGAAAGTTTTTTTTAAAAAACTTATTTATTTGCTTTTTGGTTCACACCTGGCGATGCAAGGGGTTACTCCTGGTTCTGCTGTCAAGAATTACTCCTGTGGTTCTCAGGGGACCATATGGAATGCTGGGAATCGAACCCAGGTTGGCCACTTGCAAAACAAACTGCCCTATCCACTGTTCGACCACTCCAGCCCGTTTTCTTTTTTTTTCTTTAAAGAAGAGAGGGGCTCCCCCATGCAATCATAGCCCAAACTGTGGCTCTTTCATGGGGCCAGAAGGGGGTGGTGATGAACGGGCCTCAGAGTCCTTCCTGGCTGGGCCTGTGAGAACCTTCTGTGGGATATGGGAGGGGTCACCAGACCAAGGCAGGGCTGACTTTTCTCTCTTATGGCCAAACCCAGAACTTGTGTCGCGAAAGGCAGCACAGATGCCAACCCATCTTGCTTCTCCTGGGGAGAAAGAAGCATTAGTCAGTGTCCCCCAGGCGGGTCTTTGAGCCAGTTGGCCAAGGGTGTGGCTGGTCAGATCTTGGGGGTTTTGCTCCTGTCCAGTGCTCACAATTCTGACTTGTCCTCCAGGTTTCTGATCCTCAGGAAAAACAGACGCAGGAAAAGATGGTGAGCTGCCATCAGACACAGCGAAGCCAGGTAGGAGTGACAAAATGAGGTGATGCAGTGCCAGGAGCGTCAGGCTTCCTGGGATGTCTGTCTCTGACTTGCTTCAGGAAGGATCCTGCCGCCTTGTGAGAGCACCTGGCTCTCTGCAGTATGCAGCCACGTTTGTGTCAGTTTCATTGTATTTTGCTTTAGAACCACAGCATCTCAAAGATTACTGGTGCTCAGGAATGACTCCTGATATGTCTCAGGGACCTTATGGGGTGCTGGGCATCAAAGGCTGGTGTCTGAGAATTTTTTTTTGGGAGCCACATGCATGATTCTGGGGATTATACTCTTGGCCCTGCACTCTGGCATTGCACCTGGCAGTGCTTAGAGAACCTTATGGGATGGCGGGTATCACCAGCCCTACCCACTGTCCCAACCTACGGTCCTGTTACACAATCATGCTGCTTTGTTTCTTTTCGTAGTCACTTTTGTGCCACAGGGGAGATGCTCAGGGCTTCCTCTTGCCTCTGTGCTCCGGATTTCCACCTGATATGCATCATGGTTCCCCGGGTGCGCTGGTCCTGTTTGTGCCCTGGCAGCTGCAGTAACTCAGGCCCCAGGATATGTGTTTCCATTATTTTGTCCTCACTCTGGATGACTACTTCTGCTCTATCACACAGTGCAGCATTCATTGGCTGCTCTGTTTGCAGTTCTGGGCATGTGCTGGTCCCAGGGAGACAGAGCAAAGGATCTCTGGGGCCAGCAGAGCTGTTGGGCTTAAGACACTTTGAGAGGCAATTGGGGTGGCCCTGAGCCATGATCAGAGTTCAACAGGCACATATGTGCATGCACAGCTTTCAGTCGGTGGCTGGACATAGAGTGTCCCCTTCTCCCTAGAGCATGGGCTGTGGGATGCAGGGGGTATATGTTTCGTGTTTTTAGCTGAAAGCAGGGTTACTCATTTGGGTCCCACTGATTGTGTGCTCAGTTCTTACTCTTGGCAGTGCTCATAGGAACAGTGGTGGAATTCCCTGGGTCAGGAGCAAGTCTGCCACCTTCAGGAACCTTCTAGTAGAGCATCCTCACATTTTCATAGATGCAGCTGTCTTAGAGAGAAGTTGGGACCCGTCTGCCAGGAATTCAGGTGGAGACTGGTTTTTCCCGAGGGGACAGATACTGAGCCCCTCTATAGCCCAGGGATCCTGGCCTCAGAGAACAGGGAACAGCGTGGGGACAGACCCTGACTCCAGCCCCTCTTTGTATGCCGGCTCAGGACACGATGACGTTCCCCGATGTGGCCGTGAGTTTCACCCCAGAGGAGTGGACATGCCTAGATACCTCTCAGAGAAAGCTCTACAGGGACGTGATGCTGGAGACCTACCAGCACCTGCAGGCTATTGGTGAGAGCAGTGCGGGGCCAACCTTGTCTGGACAGACCCGTGTGGGCTTTTGTGCTGGGTCCTGATTGTATGTCCAACAGTCTGATGGTCCAGGACTAACATCCGTGCAGTAGCTATTTCTCTAGTTCCTTTCCTCGTTCTCTTGTTGGTGATCACCTGGTGATGCTCAGGGCTTACTCTAAGCTCTGTCCATAGGAATCACTCTCTGTGGGTTTGGATGAATCTGGAGTGTTGGGGATTGACCCAGGTTGGCCTCTGAATGCAATCTCCCCGCACGCTGAACCATCGCTCAGGTCTCTCTAAATAGTTCCTGGTTCCTGCCATTGCTGAGTTCCCTTCTCTGATAACTTCTAGTCCTACACATAATTTTTATTTATTTGTTTTGGTTTTGTTTTTATTTGGGGCACAAACTGAATCCTTTTGTCTCTGTGCCGAGGGATCACTCCTGGGGGTGCTCAGGGGCCATGGGGTGCTGAGGATTGAACACGCTTGGCAGCTTAAAAGGTTGCTATCTTAATCCTGATACTATTGCACCAGGCCGACAGCTTCAGTTATTTTGTTTTGTTTTGATTTGGTTTTTGGGGTTATACTTACAAATACTTAGGGATTATTTATAGCTGTGTATTCAGTTATTCATCCTGGTTGTGGTCCGGGACATTGTGTGATGCTGGGGATCAATTTTGTACGTGTGTGCAGTGTCTGTGTCCTGCCTGTTGTAATATCGCTCCCAGCATAGCTCCTTTATTTCTTAGGGCCTCACCCCATCAGATGGTACTCTTATTTCAGTGCTCTTGGTCAATCCCAGTGGTTCTCGGTTCATCGGGACTCAGGTTTTGCGTCTGGACTATGCAGTTAGGGATCACAGATGATGGCTTGAGAGACCCTCCTGAATGTCTGGATCGAAACTTTATTGACCTTGAGCAAGTGCCTGACCTGCTGTGCTGTCTATCTGGATCCTTTTGTTTATTTTTAAAACCAACAGGGGGCTATGGTCGTCTTTGGCCATCTTTGGATTTGTTAAGCTTTGAGGTTTACTGCACTAAGGCATCAGTTCACGCAGGCTCAGGACATTGCATGTGATGCCAAGCCTAGAGTGACAGTACAGCAGGCACGGTGCTTGTCTTGCAAGATCTGGACATGCTTTCTATACTCAACATTCCATGTTACACTCAAGCACCACCAAAGGTAAGATTTCTGAGTACACAGTCAGCGAGAAGACTTGAGCAACCCCAGGTGCGAATCCTGAACTAGAGAAAAAAAATACTACATACTGTGCTGTGATCAAACCCCTGTTGGCCCTTTAAGACCTAGGCTATACTGTTTGTGGTATTTTCTGGGGCCCCATATTTCACTCTTAAATTATGACCTGAATCTTAGCTCTTGGATAACTCCAAATCTGGAGCATTTTAGTAGTGCAGATTCTGTTCATGGCTTTCCAGTAATTGACTCTATTTTTACTGGGACACATGGGATTTATTTGTTATGTTCTCCTTGTCTCTCATCCATGCTCCATCTCTGTGAGGTTCAGGGCATTCTGGGGTGAAGCCTGTGGTGATCTCCTGGTTGGAAGGAGGAACCCTGAGGTTGGGGAGGAGAAACATGTATGCAGGTGAGTGTCTGAGAACTCTCCCTGGCTCAGGCCCTGGGCAGTGTATGGGTGCCCTGAGCACACGTGAAACTCGCTGCTGACCCTGATATCCTTGGGTTCCTGGATCCAGGCATCTGTGCTGCATTCACGCTGCCATGGGTTGTCTGTCATAGAATAATCTTGTGCTTTACCTTCTTGGCTTTGACATTATTTTTCCTCTTCTTCCAGTCGATAAAATTCTCACTCCTTGGTCCCCCTGTCTTTCCCTTACTGGCCTGTCTCTACAGCCTATACTGTCGCTGTACCTTCAAAATATTTTTTGCCATTTTCGTTTAGTTAGTAAGTGAGGCCACAATAAAACTATTTTGCCTCTGAGTAATAGTAATGGAGGAAATGCGCTTGTCCTGCACACTGTCCACCTGGTTCAATAACCAGCATCCCATATAGTTCCCTGAGCATCACTGCGTATGTTCAACAAAAAAAAAAAAAAGAAAAAAATGTCTTGTAGGATTGCCAAGCTTTTTGCAGCAATCCTCTGTGGAACCTTCTCTTTTCTGTGTGATACTTTGGACTGTGAGGACCATAGAGATGTCCTCAAGCTGTACTGCCTGGTTAAGTATGTTCCATTTGAAGAATTCTTACATTGTATATTGTGTTTGGTTTCAGTACTCAAAGGATGGCTTCAGGATTTGGGAACTCAGTCACCGAGTATGAGTGAGCCGGTAAGATTTGCAACTTTGGAATCAATATTATAATACTAATAGAAAATGTCAGTGGACCAGCATGTTATTTTTTTTATTTTATTATTTTTTATTTTTTATAGGTAAAGGTAAATGCCCTCCCGTTGATCGTCGATTTGCTCGAGCGGGCCCAGTAACGTCTCCATTGGAGACTTTGTTGTTACTGTGTCTGGCATATCGAATACTCTCGGTAGCTTGCCGGGCTGTCCGAGAGGGGCGGAGGAATCGAACTCGGGTCGGCCATGTTGGCCGCTTGTAAGGCGAACGCCCTACCCGCTGTGCTATAATTTATTTATTTATTGAATCTCTGTGGGAAAAGTTACAGAGCTTTAAGGTTTAAGTCTCAGTCATGTAAATATCAAACACATTTCTCTTTACCAATACTTATTTTTTACCGCGAACCCCAATAGAACCCCACCTCCCACCCCTCCCAATTCCTGTGAGTCAGATGAGTTCTAGTTAACACTCTATCTACTTTGACTAGATTCATTGTTTCGATAAAAGATGCACCATTATTATTTAGAGTTTACGACCCCCCCAAAATCAGACATGCTGAAAAAGCATTGTGAAATGATTTGCTTTCTACAGCTGGGTTTAAGAATTAAATGATGTTAAATGATGTTAAACGCCCCTCGTTATCATGGCCGCGCGGTTTTGGATTTCTGCTATTTTACTTATTAACCCTGGAAGTATTTCTATTAAAAGTTAGATAATTAAGAGATTGGTTTCTGTGCTCTGGAATCGTGGCCGTGCCGGAGAGCTGCTTGTGGGGGGCAACTGGTGACCTCGGTAGGTCGTGAGGGACGGACCGGAAGGCCCCCCTTCCCATGAGGTTTTTGCCGCCCCTGACCCCCGGCTCAAACCTGCTGTCCACAAGGCTCCCATGCGGCCTCCATCTTTCTTTCCAGAGAGGAGAAGGCGAATGGGGCAACACCCTTTCCCCTCCGGGCAGGCATGATGGTGCCGTTTAACACATAGTCCATTCGCTTTTCTGCTCCAAGCTGCTGGTTTTCTGTGTTAAGTCCTTGTGCTTCTGGGGCCGTGGCCATGCTGGAGAGCCGCTCGTGGGGGGCAACTGGTGACCTCGGTAGGGGCGTGAAGGACGGACCGGAACGGCCCCCTTCCCATGAGGTTTTTGCCCCCCCCCCCCACCCCTGGTTCAAACCTGCTGTCCACAAGGTTCCCACGGCATGTTATTTTTAAAGTGCAGGGCCGTGAATGGCCGGAAGGAAATTCAGAGTATGATGCTTGAAGTTGAGGACCCTTATCTTCACTGGGTGCTGACATCTCTGCTCAAAACCTAAAGAAAATTGTAATATGTTTCATGTAAATGCTGTGCTTTTTCATTTGATTGAAAGTATCTACAAATGGTAATCGTGAAAAGACCTGGTCTTTTAAACAGGTCCATCCACATTGCTCCATGTGTTTCCCAGAGGCCTACCGGGAATAATCCCTGAGCACTGTATGGTGTACCCCTGCCCCGAAGTGAAAACAAAATACGGAATAGAAAAAGTCATTGATCCTGAAAAGAATCTGCCGGCAGTTTAGATGTTTTCATTGGCCCCTGTGGTTAGTCTCAGCAGTGTGGGATGAAATTAGATGTTTTCAATGGTCCCTGTGGTCAGTCTCATCACAAATGCTTTCCGAGCTGTACTCCAAATTGAGCTAGACCTGAACCCAGAGTTTAGTGTTTTATTTTCCCTTGAATATGGTGCATCAGTTTTCTGTGGAGAGAGTTATTTCTGCCTGTTCATTAAGTTGAAAAAAATATTTAACAAATTAATGGCCACTCATTCATCAATTTTCCTTGTGTATCTTACAGAAACATTAGGTTAGTTCATGGTAATGCCATCCACCTGTTAGGAATCGCATTGGTGTGGTGCAAATGTGAGAAACCAATCTGCAGGTACCAATTTCATGTAACATGGAGAGTCTTAAGGAATAGAACGATAAGTGTAATCGTCTGCTGTTCTACAGGGAAGCAGCCAGCCCGAGTGGAATGTCTCTGACCCTTCAGACTGTGAAAAAGTCTCGAGTGTGGATTTGTGCCCTCAACCACATGGGAATGCCAAGGCAGGCAGGATGGCCTCTGAGGGTGATCAGAATGGAGAGAGCAACCTCACTCAGAAGAATACCTCCCCTGGGAAAAGGTTCACACAGTCTGTTCTTCTTGGTCCACGGACACAAACCCCAACACTGGGGCAGTCCCTAGAATGTGGGAGAGGAGCACTGTTTATAGTGAGTCCTTCACACCGAAAGGCCCACAAGCAAAGTTACCATGGATTGACCCTGTCCAAAAGTAAGGAATGTGGGGGAGCTTTCCCTTGTTCCCAGAACCCTGATGTTCCCTTAGAAACCCACAGTGGAGAGAATCCCCAGGAGTATCAGCAGCGGGCCAGCACAGCGGGTAGGGCGTTCGCCTTACACGTGGCCAACATGGCTGACCCGAGTTCGATTCCTCCACCCCTCTCGGAGAGCCCGGCAAGCTACCGAGAGTATTCGATATGCCAAACACAGTAACAACAAAATCTCCAATGGAGACGTTACTGGGCCCGCTCGAGCAAATCGACGATCAACGGGAGGGCCTTTACCTTTTACCTTTACCTTAGCAGCAAGGACATGGTTTGAATCCAGTGTTACCCCTTTATGATGACATGAACATCCACACTGGAGGGAAATCGCATATATGTAAGGACTGTGCGAAGGTCTTCACTCGATCCTCAACCCTTACTGGACATATGAAAACTCATACTGAAGAGAGGCCTTATATATGTAAGGAATGCGGGAAGGCCTTTGTTGAATCCTCAGGCCTTACTCGGCATATGAGAATTCACAATGGAGAGAAGCCTTATGTATGTAAGGTTTGTGGAAAGGCCTTTGTTAGTTCCTCAAGCGTTAATCTGCATATGAATATTCACAATGGAGAGAAGCCTTATGGATGTAAGGTATGTGGAAAGGCCTTTGCTGTATCCTCAAGACTGATCACCCATATGCGAATTCACACTGGAGAGAGACCTTATGTCTGTAAGGAGTGTGGGAAGGCCTTTGTTTCTTCCTCACACCTTAATGATCATGTGAGAATTCACACTAGAGAGAAACCTATTGCTTGTAAGGAATGTGGGAAGGCCTTTCGTCGACCCTCAAGCCTTACTGTACATAGGGCAGTTCACGCTGGAGTGAAATATTTTATATGTCAAGAATGTTGAAAAGCCTTTCTGTTTCTTTCTCGTCTTAGGAAATATAAAATTTATAAATAGAACATTTTGGTAAAGTCTATTCTGTTTGGACCATGGGATGCTGTGCTACAAAAGTGCAGCCAGGAAGGAAATAATCCTGGTAGTGTGTAACAAACTTTCTGTGATGTTAGTCTATAAGGGAAAGTCTATGCCAGTGTCCCTGAATTTGAACTTGATGTATATGTTAATATGTACTTTTTAGATTTTTCTGGTGAAAACTAAGAGGAATGTGAATAAAAATGCAAAAAAAATCCCCTTTGCTCAGGGCTGTCAAGGTCGAGAGTGGCCGAGATTAGTACCAGGATTTTGCTGCATAGCTTGGAGGCCAGCCACACATGCTAGGGGAAAAGGCAGCTCAGTTAGAAAGGGAGCACCAAATAAAGGGTGTTTGGAGGATCCTCCCAGGATGGGGGAAGCATGCTGAAAGTATGATATAGACCAGACATGATTACCACTCAGTGCCTCTTTTGCAAACCCCAACACCCAAAAGGAGAGAGAGAACAAAGGGAAATGCCCTACCACAGAGACAGGGTGGGATGAGGGCATGGGGGTTCGGAGGGATACTGGGGTCCGTGGTGGTGGGAAATGGGTACTGGTTGAGGGATGGGTATTTGATCATTGTATAATTGAAACCGAAGCATGAAAATTTTTAAGTCTACAGCTGTACCTCATGGTTTCTCACTAATAAAAATCTTTAAAAAATGTGAATAAAAAGGCAAAAAAAATCTCTTCTCTCAGGGCTGTCAAGGCTCACCATTGTCTTATTCTTTGTTGTGACTCTGGTTTGACTTTTTTTTTTTGCTTTTTGGTTCCCACTCAGTGGTCCTCAGGGGTTACTTCTGCCTCCACAATCAGTAATTACTCCTGGCAGTGCCTGAGGACCATTAGGAATGTCAGGGATTGAAACTGGTTGCCCCATGCAAGACAAAAGCCCTCCCCTCTGGACTATTGCTCAAGTCCCTGTGATTTGGTTTTGAGGCCCTGGGTTTGGGGGATTATGGCAGAGAAAGAGCCACACTTTCATTCTTCGGGGCGTTCTGATTCCTGCTTTTCGGAGACACAACCAGTTGAGTCCTACTCCTTGCTCTCAGCTCAGTCACCCATACCTGGGGGACTGAGGATCATTATGGGGTACAGTGGTTGGAATCCAGGTGGGCTGTGTGACCAGCTCCTTCCCCCATGCCATCTCTGCCTCCCATGTGTTCAGGTACTGGTTAGTTTTGTGTCAGTATAAAGGATAAATAATTTTGAAAGTTTTATCTTAGTTAAATGACTCAGGCAAGGTTCTTTAGCGGAGTGCCATGAAGACAGTTTGTTTTTTAAATTTTAAAAGGTAAAAGGTAAAGGCCCTCCCATTGTTCGTCGATTTGCTCGAGCGGGCCCAATAATGTCTCCATTGGAGACTTTGTTGTTACTGTGTTTGGCATATCAAATACTCTCGGTAGCTTCCCAGGCTCTCCGAGAGGGGTGGAAGAATCGAACTCGGGTCGGCCATGTTGGCCGCTTGTAACTTTATTTTTCCCATCTTTTTGAGTCATACCCTGAAATACTCAGGGATTACTCCTGGTGGTGCTTCGGGAACCCTGTTAAACCTGGTGCAAGGCAAATTTCCTGTCTGTTGTACCTACTCTTTGGCCCCTATTGGAAACAGTTTAAATGAACTTTACAGTGTGTAGGAAGACATATAAAAGGATGGAAGGGGCCTCTTGAATCAAATGTCTGACAAGTGCCAGGAATATGGGTCAGCTCTCCACAGCCCTGCAGACCGTTCTGTTTACCTCTGATTTTTCACAAAGTTGGTCATGTTCCCCATGAGTTCAATAATAGTAAAGTAAAGGCCCTCCCATTGATCATCGATTTGCTCGAGCGGGCCCAGTAACGTCTCCATTGGAGACTTTGTTGTTACTGTGTCTGGCATATCGAATACGTCATGGGGAGCTTGCCAGGATCTGCCGTGCGGGTGAAATACTCTCGGTAGCTTGTCAGCCATGTTGGCTGCGTGCAAGGCAAACGCCCTACCGCTGTGTTATCGCTCCAAAAGGTAAGTGTTGTGTTGTGTTGTATTTATTTATTTATTTATTTTTATTTATTGAATCACTGTTGGGAAAGTTGCAAAGCTTTCAGGTTTAATCCTCAGTCATGCAAATATCAAACACATTTCCCTTTACCAATAATTTTTCACCATGAAGAACCCCAATAACCGCCCTCCCAACCCTCCCAATGCCCGTGAGGCAGATGAATTCTAGTTAACACTTTATCTACTTTGATTAGATTCATTGTTTTGACAAAAGATTCATCATTATTATTTAGAGTTTACATCCCCAAATCAGACATGCTGAAAAGGCATTGTGAGATAATTTGTTTTCTACAGCTGGTCACAAGAATTAAATGATGTTTTGTGGCCGCACAATTTTGGATTTCTGGTATTTTACTTATTAAGCCTGGAAGTATTTCTGCTGAGAGTCAGATAATTATGAGATTGGTTTCTGTGCTCTGGAGCTATGGCTGTGGCAGAGAGCCGCTCGTGGGGGGGGGGACTCCTGACCTCGGTAGGGCGTGAAGAACGAGCTGGGAATGCCCCCCTTCCCATGAGGTTTCAGTTGTCCCATCACAACCAGCTCATACCTGGCTTTCCATAAAGCTTCGGAGCAGCTGCCATCTTTCTTTCCAGAGGGAAAAAGGTGGAAGGGAGCAACACCCCTTCCCCTCTGGGCTGGCATGGTGGCATGGCTTAACAAATAGTCCATTCACTTTTCTGCTGCAAGCTGCCAGGCTCTGCATTAAGTCCTTGTGCTTCTGGAGCCATGGCCATGCCGGAGACCCACTCGTGGGGAGCAACTCGTGACCTCCAAGTGTTGTATTTAGAATTAGCAAACTCCCAGAATGATAAAAAGGATTCAGATCTCTTACAGGACAAAAAACGCTCCAAGGTGACCAATATGGCTTGCTGCCAATTAGCGTCCATTTTTAGGGTCAGAATATATGATGTTGTTGGTGCAACCGGGCAGTGTTCAGGGCCTGCTCCTGGCTTTGCACTTTGATGGTGCTCGGGACCATTTGGAATTCTGAGAGTTGAACCCAGATCAACCACATGCAAGGCAAGCACCACAAGTGACAAAGCCACTGTACTACACTCTTGCCCCATACTCTGGATTTAAAATTGTGCTTCTGAAACTGTTTTCTTTTTAGGGAAGAGTGCACTGGTTTGGTGTTTCCAAGGGGTAGTGCGTTGACCAGACCGTGCTCTCTGATGTTCTTACCAACCTCTGCTCCTGTTCCAGTGTCTGTCCAGCTCTCTGGGCTGCTGCTAGGCCAGTTCCTCTCTGCAGCTCCAGGGCTGGCTTTGCAGTCACTGCTTTCACATCATCTTTATTACTTTCCCAAGAAACTCAGCACCCGGTGAATAGTACCAACCTTCCTGTTTTACCTTGAATCAACCCAGCTGCATTTTTTCTGATGGACTTTGTGTGGGAGCATTGGGTCATTGTTTGACTGACCAGGACAGGATCAGGGGTCTCCGTATCCACAGCCCCCCACTGTGTGACCCACCACTCTCCACAGCTGCTTCTCCGCACCTTTGTTCCGTCCATCCCCCTTGAAGCACAGATTCATCTGGGTGGGCAAAAAAGGTCTCTGCATCTGGACCAGGGCCCTTTAAGTCTCAGGTTCCCAACAGATGTGGAAGTGGCATCCCAGGCTGGGGTCCTTCAGATATTTTTTTCTATTTCCATCGTGTTGCATGACTCAGGCCGCTATTGGTCTCATGGTAGAGGAGGAAATGGCGGCTTCGTGGAAGGTGGACGGTGAAGACCTATTTTTTGTCAGGACGCAAATGGCGGTCCACGAACACACAGTGCCTCCCGTTCTCAGCACTGTGATTGCTGGGGCTGCTCCAACTTGGGAGGGCCCTTTTGTGCTTGTTTTTGTCTCATTTCTGATATCAGTCATTTCCTGAGGCATGAGGAATGCTTTAGGGGAACACAGAGGCTTTAGGGGGTAGAGGGGTTGTGGCGTATGCGTGGGTGATCATGGAGGTCCCCTTTGGCCACCATTACTTCCAGCTCCATGAATGGTCAGCAGCAGGTGGGCATGGGGCTGAGCGCAGGGGCTGAGTTCGGTTCCTGCGGGACCTGCAGAGGGAAGGGCTTCGCTGTCTCAACTCTCCCAGCATGGGACTTTGCTCTGCTCTGTTCCGGAGCATTTGGCCCTGGCATCACTCATGTAGAACCTTCAGATTCACTTCAAAGGGCAGGGCCCCGGCCCCTCTGTAGTAGCAGACCCAGTTGTCCTCATGTCCTTTGAACTGTCATGATATGGCAGGGCCACATGTTGGTTCGATCCCTTCAGGAGGCTGGGGTTTGCAAATGAAACCTTTTCAGTATCATTCTTTCGGTTTGGCTTGTGTACCACATCCAGAGATGCTCAGGGTCTACTTTTTTTTTTTTTGGCTTTTTGGGTCACATTCAGCGATGCACAGAGGTAACTCCTGACTCTGCACTCAGAAATTACTCATGGTGGTGCTCAGGGACCATATGGGATGCTGGCAATCGAACCCAGGTAGGCGGAACGCAAGCAAATGCCCTACTCACTGTGTTATCTCTGCAGCCCCACTTAGGGTTCAGAAACTGCCTCCTGGGTTTTCCTTGTAGATGAGTGTTCACTGCTCGCGTCTTGGCAATCATAGAGCGTTAACTGGACAGTGTTCTCTGATGTTCTCTATGAGCCTTTGCTGATGTTCCAGCGTCTTTCCAGCTCTCTGGGCTGCTGCCAGGCCAGTTCCTCTCTGCTCTTGTGCTGGCTTAGAGTCACTGCTTTTATCCTACTTTGACTGATGATTTTCTGGAGAAACTCATTGTCCGGTGGCCCACCTGCTCGCTATCTCCTCTTTTACTTTGAATGAACCCCCTTTGCGATTTTCCTGATGGACTGTGTGTGAGAGCATTGGCTCATTGTTTGCCCAGTACGAGACCAGGGGACTTCTTACCCCTCGCTAGACCTCCACTGTGTGACTGGCCAGTACAGCACCTGCCTCTCCACCCCTTTATGTGAGCCCATCCCCCTGGTGCTACAGATTCACCTGGGTAGGCATAATGGTTCTCTCCACATCTGGAGTCTGGCTCTTTAAGGCTGCTTGCGGCAACAGAAGTGACATCACAGGAGGCCTTTCCTGGTGCTTCTATTCCTGGAATTTGTGTCAGTGTTATTGTTCACGTGGGTAAAGGACAGTGTAGGGCCCCTGTGAGGAAGTGGGACTCTGAAGGCCGACTTTGTGGCAGAACAGGGGTGATCGCCTGTGAGCACCTGGTGGTTCCCCTGGTGTCCACACTGAGCTGCGGGTCCTCGGCAGCTTGGGGGGCACTTTTCCACTTGGTTTTCACTTGTTCCCTGATATCAGGCGATTCCTGAGGCGCAGTGGATCTTTGACAGGGTCAAGGGAGGAGGATGTGAGTGAGTGATCCTGGGGGACTCCTACGACCACAATTGCCTCCAGCTCTGCAATGGAGCAGCGGCGGGTGGATACGGGGCTGAGTGCAGGGGCTGTGGGCCTTGGGGGCGAGGGACCTGCCGAGGGCATGGGCTTGGCCATCCTGACCTCCAGCTGACCTACATCAGGACCTTGGCCCCTGTCTCGCTGCTGTAAAATCTCCAGATTCACTTCGGGCAGAGTCACAGCTCCTGCAATGCCAAGAGACCCTGTTACCGTCCGGTTTTTTCAATGGCTTCCCTTGTATGACGGGCCATCCGGAGCAGTAGATCATAGGTGACTGGGGTTTTAATTTCCTTTTGGGGCTATTTTTGGTGTGGGGAATGGGGGGCTCTGCATGCCCGAGGATACCCTGAGAGCTTACTCTGGCCCCTGACTCAAGTATTTTTTTCTGGAGTGCTCTGAGGGCCACTACAGATGCATAGGGATGCGGAGGATTGACTGGTGTCAACAAGACAAGCATCTTACTAGTTTTACTGTGTGTTGGAACAGGAATTTCTGCTTCTTCACATCAAGTTGTAAAGCCCTGTCTAGATACTGTCCATTGAGGTAAGTACTGGCGGTAAAGGGTGTGTGTGTATGTGTGTGTGTGTGTGCAGAAATTGTTTTTTTTTAATTTATTTTATTTATTTTTTATTTTTTTATTAGAGGTACAATTACAGACTTACTAACTTTCCTGAATGCATTTCAGTCATACAATGATTGAGTACCCATCTCTCCACTAGTGCCCATTATCCACCACCAATGGTCCCAGACGCAGGGTAGGGGGGCATGGGGAGAAAGTGGGTTTTTTTAAGAGGAGAAGGGCTGTGGTGTGATACAGTCACATTCTGGGCCATGGTTGTGGGGGGCAGCCCTGCTGCCAGCCTGCAGGGGTCGCTGATGCACATGATCTGGCCTTCGAGTCAGTGCCTGGCTGTGCCTGTGAGAGCCTTCTGTAGGACCAAGAGAGGAGTCCTCAGGCCAAGGCAGGACTGAGTTTTCTCTCTTCTTACCAAGCCCAGAGCTTGTGTTGCGAAAGGCAGCACAGATGCCAACCCATTTTGCCTCCCCTGGGGAGACAGGAGCATTAAGCAGTTTCCCCCTGGTGGGTCTGTGAGCCAGTGCCCGACGGTGTGGCTGGTCCTGGCTGGGGGTTGTGCTCCTCTCCAGTGCTGACTGCTCTGACTCTTCCTGCAGGTCTCTGATCCTCAGGAAAATCAGAGGCAGGAGAAGATGGTGACATGCCATCGGACACCCCATCCCTAGGTAGGAGGAGAGTGACAAGATAAGGTGATGCAGTGACAGGAGCGCTCAGTCTTCTTCGGCCTAATGTCTCTGAGTTGTTCCAGGAAGGATCCTGCATTGTGTCTTCTTGTCAGAGGGCCCGACTCTTTCTGTATGAGGCAATGTTTGTTTCAGTTTTGTTGTTTTTGGCTTTTGAACCACACCCAGCTTAAAGAGTACTCATACATTAGTGCTCAAGGATGACTCCTGACATGTCTCAGGGACCATATTGGATGCTGGGGGTTGAAGGCTTGTGCCTGGGTATTTTGTTTGGACGCCTATACCCAGTGATTCTGGGGATTATTCTTGGCCCTGCACTCTGCCACTGCATCTGGCAGTGCTTGGGGGACCATATGGGAAGATTGGGTTCACAGCCCGACCTTCTGTTCTATTACTCCATCCTGCTGCTTTATTTTCTTTCCTGTTTATTTTTGTGCCACAGTGGAGGTGACCAGGCCTTCTTTTCTCTGTGCTCTGGATTCCCACCTGATGCACGTCACAGGTCCCCCGGGTTTTCTGGCCCCGTTTTCGCCCTGTCAACTACGGTGACTCAGATCCCAGAACATGTGTTTCCCCTATTTGTCCTTTCTGCTCTGGAGAGCCGTGCCTGCTCGGTCACACAGTCCCGCATTCACTCGCTTCTCTGTTTGCAGTTCTGGGCCTGTGTCATCTTTTTGGGTCACACCCAGAAATACTCAGGGATTACTCCTGGTGGTGCTCTGGGACTCTCTTAAAGGTAATGCAAGAGAAATGTCCTCCCTGCTGTCCTATCTCTTTGGCCCCTACTGGAAACAGTTTAAATGAAATTCACTGTATGTAGAAAGAAGTTTAAAAGGATGGAAACATTTGATTCAAATGTCTGATAAATGTTGGGTATATGGGTCAGTTCCCCACATCCCAGCACTCCCCAGGCTCTCCACATCCCAGCAGGGCCTTCCATTTACCTGTGATTACTCACAAGGGTCGTTAAGTTCCTGTATTCCAACTGTCAATTCAATAATATCAGAGAAAAAGAATAAGCATTGTATTTGGAATGAGCACAGTCCCATCAATCTTGTAGTCACCAGCATCGTGAAAAGGATTCAGATCAGTTTAAAGGTCCTAAAAGGCTCCAAAGTGACCGGAATGGTTTGCTGCCTATTATCCTCCATTCTTAGAGTTGGACTATACTCTAGGTTTTTATGTGTACATGTATATACATAAATATAACTTTGATATATATAACTTTGATATATATAATTTATATGGTATATATTATGTATAACACAAATACTCCATATATTATATATGTATGTATGTATGTATGTATGTATGTTTGTGGTAAAACACCTGGCAGTTCACAGGGCTTACTCCTGGATTTTCACTTTGATGGTGCTCAGGGGACCCTTTGGAATTCTGAGGATTGAATCCAGATTGAACCCAGACCACATACAAGGCAAATGCCCACCCCACTGTACTACCCCTCTTGTCCATACTCTGGATTTGAAATTGTGTTTCTGAAACTGCCTCCTGTGGCTTTTCTTGTAGGCAAGAGTCCACTGGTCAGGCGTCTTCAAGAGGTAGTGTGTTGGCTGGATAGTGCTCTCTGATGGTCTTACCAGGCTTTTTCCCTTCCCAGCATCTGTCCAGCTCTCTTGACTGGTGCTCAGCCAGTTTCTCTCTGCATCTCTAGGGCTGGCTTCAGAGTCACTGCTTTCACCCCGTCTTGATGACTTCCTCACGAAACTCAATGTCAGATACCTTGTACCACCTGCCTGTTTGACCTTGAATCAACCCACATGTGTTTTTCCTGATGCACTGTGTGTGAGAGCATTGTTTCAATGGTTGACTAACCAGTACGGGATCAGGGCTCTTGTCCTTACCCCAAGCCCCCACACTGTGTGACCCACCACTCCAGCAGCTGCCTCTCCACTACTATTTCCAGTCCAGACCCCTTAAAGCACCAATTCACCTGGATGGTCACAGAGGGTCTCTCTGCATCTGGACCATGGCCCTTTAAGGATCCTGGCAGGTGCGGAAGTGATGTCACTGAACTGGTACTTTCAGCATCCTTTCTATTATAGTTGTGGTTGCCTGGCTCAGGCCACCATTAGTATAGTGGGTAGAGGAGAAATTGGTGGCGCATTTGACAGGGGGATTGTGGAGGCCGATTTTGTGGCAGGATACTAGCGGCCTCCCAGTCTCCTGCACTGTGAGTGCAGATCTGGGCCAGCTTGGGAAGTGCTTTTGTGCTTGTTTTTCACTCATTCCTAATATCCAGGCAGTTCCAGAGGTATGGCAAAGGCTTTAGGAGGATCCAGAGGCTTTTGGCAGTGGAATTGGGGCTGTGCAAGGGTGCAGGGTTCACATGTGTGAGCAAGTGATGGCGGGAGGGTCCCCTTAGCCAGGATCGCCTCCAGGTTCAGGAAAGGTCAGAGGTGGGTGAGTGCGGGGCTGAGGGACCTGCACAGGGCGGGGCTTAGAACTCTCAAACCTGCCAGCGCTGGACTGTGCTTGACTCTTTCCAGAGCCTTTGGCCCTGGCATCACTAGGGTAAAACCTTCAGATTCACTTCAAAGGGCAGGGCCCCAGCCCCCTGAAGCGAGTAACCCAGTTCTCCTCTGTGCTTTGATTGACTGTTGTGATAAGAAAAGGCCACCCAGTGGATCAATCCCTGTGGGTGGGTGAGGTTTGCAAGTGAAACTTTTTCTTTTCTTTTCTTTTCTTTTCTTTTCTTTTTTTTGCCTTTTGGGTCACAACCGGTGATGCATAGGGGTTACTCCTGGGTCTGCTCTCAGGAATTACTCCTGGCGATGCTCATGGGACCACATGGGATCCTGGGAATTATACGAGGTTTGGCCGCATGCAAGGCAGATGCCTTGCTGACTCTGCTATCGCTCCAGCCTCTTCATTATTTTTTTGGTTGGGCTTGTGTACCATATCTGGAGATGCGCAGGGTTTACTTTTGGCTCTACAGTTGGAAATTCCTGCTTATGGTACTCGGGGATCACATGGAATGCCAGGGATTGATCTGGGTTGGCAACATGCAAGGCAAATGCCCTGCCTGCTTTATGGTCTCTCGTCCCAACTTTTGTGTCTTTTTTTCTAGGTCAAGAATTTCTGCTTCCTAAGGTACAGTTGCAAAGCACTCCACACATGTAATCCCTTCCTGACCAGATGACCCCCAGCTGTTGTGGTGAGTATGGGGGTAAATTATGTGTCATTTTTAAAGAGAAATAGTTGATTTCTTGGGTGTGTGGTGTTGTTGGGGAAGCCTTGCTCAGGGTCACTCCTGATGTGGTGGAAATAATTAACTTAGAAAGGGCCAGAGCAATAGTACAACCAGCAGGGAGCTTGCCTTTAAGCGGCCAGCCCAGGTTAGATCTACGTCTGGTATTTCACATACTCCCTGAGCCCCACTTGGACTGAGCCCTGATCCCAGAGCTGCAGTAACCCCTGAGCACTGCCAATTGTGGTCCAAAATTAAAACACATGCACACATTCAGACATACTCACACATAGGATGTGGAACAATGAAAGAGAGTACTAGTATTTATAAGAGAAAATATGGATTTCTGCAGCATAGAAAAAGACAGAAAAGGGGACTTAAGGACCTGCTTTAAATGTTTCACTCTAGAATTTGTCTTTACACATGAGTGTTGGATATTAACCCTAAGTGTTTTAGGCTTCATCAGTAAATTGCCAACTTTTCTTCCCCTCAGAGAAGGTCACAGTACTCTTATGAGCACTCCCAATCCCCTGAGTTTATCTTTAACTCATAAAGTCAAACATTCTGGTGACTCTGGACTTTGTATCTGTAGTCATTTATTTGCATTTCTTTATCCCCTCTAACCTATATAGTCTAGAATCTAGGATCTATTACTATAGAGCACCGTTCTTTGCTTCAGAAAGGAAAAAGTTAATATGAAGTGCTGAATATTTAAGGGTTAATTTACTTTAAAATATATTTACTCCTGGGTATCCGTCATAATTACTTGACTCAGGCTTCAGTTGCCATATTTTCTAACCCCAGAAAACTGGATCCCACCGAGAATCTCTGCTTTGATCAGTGGCAAGCATGAAAGCTAATTTGGCTTCAATATGGGACAGTCTAGAAATCAAAAAGCAAGCATGTTCTTGTTTCCAAGCCATCATGACCTAAAAGACCAGACCCCATGGAGTAACAGGGCCAAGGACTCCGTGTGGAATTTATGGAAAAAGCACAGTCATCTTTTAACAATAGTTCCTGAATCTAGAGAAGTAAGTTTTGAAATGTTTCTTACTGTGTGTATTCAGATAACTTCACATATTAATAAGAAGTTAACTTAATTCTTTAATATGTACAAACAGGGAAATAGCGAAGCAATACAGATCTTATATCCCCTGAGTGAATGAATTTCTCAGACAGAACGTCTTCTTGATTTAATCCCCCCCCCCCGAAAGGGCCCGCTCGAGCAAATCGACGATCAATGGGAGGGCCTTTACCTTACCTTTACCCCCGAAAGAATTGCCTCTGTTGAAAATCTTGACCTCTGTAAATGGTAAATCACAATACATGCGGTCCGATACCTTTATATAAGCATGTTCAGATGTTCTATAAGCATGCTATTAGGTTCTGAATTAAAGGTCTACTGTGCACTGGCCTTGTTCCTGATGCTCCATTCGCTCTCAACGGAACCACCATCTCTGAATGCAACAGTTATATATACCTAGGTCGAGAAATCAACATGATGAATGACCTAGCACCTGAGTTGCGCAGGAGGAAGAGAGCAGCTTGGAATGCCTTCAAGAGCATTGAAGAAATAACTAAAAGGACAAAGAACCTCCAGCTACGAGCACATCTCTTTGATTCCACTGTTCTTCCTGCATTAACATATGCCTCAGAGACCTGGACCCTACGAAAACGGGATGAGAACGCTATTCGGGTCTCTCAAAGAGGAATCGAAAGAACTATGTTTGGAATATCACGATTCACTCAAATGAGAGATAGAATCCGGAGTTCTGATCTTCGTCAATGCTCAAGAATCAGGAACGCTGTCTCATTTGCCAAGACATCAAAAATCAGATGGGCTGGACATGTAATGAGGTTTACAGACAACTGCTGGACTAGAGCCATTACTAATTGGATTCCACGGGACATCAAAAGATCACGTGGACGCCCACCTACAAGATGGTCAGACTTTGTCAAGACCCTAAATGATCGGTTTGAGGCTCTGCATGTTCCTAGAATGAACAGATACCATTGGGCTACGCTAGCACGCAACCGGGATGAATGGAGACGTTACTGGCACCCGCTCGAATAAATCGATGAATAACGGGGATTAAGTGATTAAGTGATTATGTGTGCACTGGCCATCAATTGTTGTGGTCCCTGTGCTTTGTTTCTCTGGAGAGATGGACCACCAAACGCCTCATACCATGGGACCTACCGACTCACTATTCTTAACATCAGGCAACCTGGGAAGTTGCCTCAGAATTCACACTTGAATATTTGTTGTTGTTTCGTTTCATTAGAGTTACCTTTTGAAGTTGCAGTATTTTTGGTAAACACCCTGCTTTGTCTGTGGCTTATTCCTGCCTCTGCGCTCAGGGATCACTTCTGGCAGGGGTCAGGGGCCCATATATGTGCTAGTGTATTGAACCTGGTTCAGTCAAGTGCAAGGTGAATGTTTTACCTGCTGTATTACCACACCAATCTACAAGATATAATACTCATGGTTTAAAAGTAGACTCACTTGAGAAATTCCAGTTGTCAGACACACGTAAAATCATGGTTCATAGTAAACACCCTGGATATCTGGGTAATTTTGTGATACAAGACACTGTTCACATGGTTTTCAGAGCTATTCCTGCAAAATAGGAGCAAGTGTTGGATGAGGCTCATGTGCTGATTTGGGATTACAGTAAATCATGTCCAGGATGGCCTAGGTTCCACAGGTCAGACATGGGACTGCCTGGGGCTCACCCGAGCCCAGAAATGACCTTGTTCCCTGGACGAGAGCTCGCAGGCCCATGTCCCCAACCATTCTGCAAGAAGGCAGCTGAAGGTTTGTCCACGCTAATTCCCTGTGACTGGCCCCACAGCAGAGCCACTAATGGACCAATTGTCACTGTCACCTGCAGGGGTCGTCTCTGCACGGGACCTCCTGGCCTCAGAGTTAGTCCCTGGCCTTACGGACATTCCTGTAGGGACTATAGTGGATTCCCAGGGCTCGGGCAGGGCTGCAGTTTCCTCCCCTGTAGGCTGAGACTAGCCCTTCTGTCCCAACAGGTATCCTGATCACAACCCACTTCTCTGTCCCCTGGAGAGGCAGGAGCATCTGGCAGTGTATCCCTGTGGATGGGTCTGTGAGCCAGTGTACAAGCGTCTGGCAATTCAATACATTTCTTGTTCCAATGCAGGGACTTCTGGTCAGGTGGGGGGGTGGGGCTGGCTGTGCTCCTCTGGTGCTCACGGCTCAGGTCTTTCCACGGAGCCTCCTGCTGATCTGCAGGAAAAACAAAGGCAGGAGATGGTGACACGCCCTCTGCCACACCATCCTCAGGAATGAGAGCGACTAGATACCCCAGTGCAGTGACAGGAGGGCGCAGGGTGGCCTCAACCTCCTGGATCCAGGCATCTGTGCCGAGTGCATGCTGCCCTTCATCCCCCTGGACTCTCCATCATGGAATGATCTGCGCTTTAATTTCCTGGCTTTGCCATTAATCTTCCTTATCTGTCAGGTACGTAGAAAAGTCCATGGGAATCTCAGCCTTTGATCGTCCTGTATGTGCCTCAGCAGGGTGGCTGTGCAGCCTGCAACTCCAGGTCCCCTTTTCTGCAGCAGCCAGACCCCCAATGCCCTCTCTAACATCATGCGTATCTCTGCCCTTGGATAATTATATAATTTTGAGTAAGAAGTTTATCATTGTTTAGGTTTTGCGCCCAGCCATAGTCACACATGACTCCTTGTGGGTCTCAGGTATAAGTAATGGCCATGCGCTCAGGAATTGTACACGATGTGTTCAGGGATCTGAGACCTGAGCCTCAAGCTAAGCACACGGTCTCTGTGCTGTTCTCTCGTATTCCTCTTAGTCATACTTTTGCCTTTGTTTTTAAAAAATGAATGAGTCCGTAACAAAATTAGTTTGGGTCAGGACATGTACAGCAGGGAGCACACTTGCATTTTAGGCCACTGACCGAGTTTTGATCCCCTGAATTCCATATGGTCCCGTTATCTGGTTTGGTCAAAATACAAAACCCAAAAGCTAGTTTGGTAACCAAGCTACTCACAGTGATCACCTAAAAGATCTACCCTTTTCTTTGGGCCTATTTTTACTGTGAGAACTATCAAGATGTCCTCTATCTGCTGGGCCTCATTCTACTATCCACTGAGTAACTCTTACATTCTGTTTTGTTCGAGTTCAGAACTCAAACCCCAACTTTGGGATTCAGTATCACCACATTTTGATCCAGTACAACAGGATCATCGATTACAAGTGAGCTGGAAAGATTTGCATGTTCAGAATAAATATTATTATGTCGGTGGGATTTTCAGTGGACCAAGCATGTGGCTTGAATGGGGGCACCTGGCATCCTTTGCTGTCAGCAGATCTCCAGACTCTTGACACCGCAGGGAGGAAATCCACATCCTTATGCCAAGAGTAATAGGCTCTTAGCCTCATTGGGTGCTAAAATCAGTAGTTTCAAGGTTTAAAGACATTCTGGTTTTTTAAATACCAAAATGATACTGAGTTTTTCTCTTATAGAATGTAAGCACAGGTGGACATTGTTGAAAAGAACTAGTAATAGTGTAGTGGGAAGTGCACTGCTTTGTCCAGGGATGGAAACCAGGTTCTATACCCAGCACCCAATATGGTCCCCACAGCCCCACAGTCCCACTAGTGTGAGCACTGTTTCATGTGACACTGCCCCAACAAATAAACACAAACAAAAAACCCCAAAAACCTCATTGATCCTGACATTAACTCAATTAGGTTCGATGTCTTCAATGGCCCCTGTGTTCTCAGATTTGTGGGGATTCAGCCTTGCCTTCGTACATGCATCCCGAGCTCCATACTGAGCTACAACATAATCCAGATTCTGGTGTATTTTTATTTGCTTGAAACTGGTCCTTCCATTTTCTGTATAGGAATTATTTTCACTTACTGTGTTCTTCATTGAGTTGAGAAAGAAATGGACACACGTTAATGGCCAACACTTCTGTCAATTTTGCATGTCCTTCTTGCAAAAACATTTTGTCATTCCAGGAAAAGCCATACACGTGTCGGTAATTGTATTTGCCGGGTGGAAATGTTAGACACCAAACCTGCAGGGCTCGACATTTTTTGACAGGGAGACTCAAGAAATCAAGAAATCATTGGAATCCTCCTCTGATGTTCTCCAGGGAAGCAGCCAGCCTCGATGGTATGTCTCTGATCTGTGTACTATGACAGTCTCTAAACACTGGAATCAGGGATGATTTAAACCCACCCTTTACAGTAAATTTCTGCATCCATTGTTACACAGATGAGTGACATCATTTTGTTTGTGTTTCTTTTTCTGCCTAACTTCATGCAACACAGTATCTTTTCGTTCCAAACCTGTTGCTGCATAAATCAGTAATTCTAAAACCTAAAAAAAACTTCTTTGTATTTATTTATCTTTTTGCTTTTTGGGTCACACCCAGCGATGGTGTGGTTACTCTGGGCCCTCCACTCAGTAATTACTCCTAGCGATGCTTGAGGGACCATATGGGATATCCAGGATTGAACCCAGATCGGCCGCGTGCAAGACAAAAACCCTACCCCTGTACTACGGCTCTGAGCTTCCAAAATCTCTTCTTAATACAGAGGAAATACTGTGATTTTACATTTAATAGACAGCAAAGACAAGTGGCGAGTGTTGAAAAGAACAGGATGGTGCAGTACTATTGATTTTGCATTAGGAAGGGCACTTTTTTGCACCAGGAAGGGAACCTGGACTCCATCCCAGCACCCCACATGTCCCCCAGAGCCCCAGCAGCAGGAATCCTTGACTAATGTTTGGTGTGATCCTCTCCCCACCTAAGTAAACAGAACAAGAAAGAAAAAACTCATTGATGCTGGAGAGGAATCTGCTTGAGGTGAGATTTTTCACAGTGTCCCTCTTGGTGTATGGGGATACATCTTTGCCTTTGCACATGTATCCTGGGCTCCACACTGAGCTGGAACCAAACCCAGTTTCAGGTCCCTTTTATTTTCAGTCTAAACTGGTACTCCATTTTTCTGTAGAGGGAGTTATTTCCACTTACTATGTCTGTTCATTGAGTTGAAAAAAAAATATATATAGCTATGTGACCCCGCATCGGTCACATTTGTTTGTCTGTTTTATTGAAACATTAGTCGTTGCTTGGAAAATCTGGTCACATGTCAGAATTTCTATTGAGGGGGTTAAATGTTAGAAACCAACCTGCAGCTGTAGAACTTTCTGGACAAGGAGACTCTCAGGTACAGCACACTAATTGGAAGCCTTCTCTGCTGTTCTTCAGGGAAGCAGCCAGCCTAGGTGGGTTGTCTGATCATGCGCACTGTGACAGAATGTCGAGTGACCAGTTGTCTCTTCAGCCCCATGAACATGCCAAGACAGACAGCCCCATGAGCATGCCAAGCTCTCCCCTGGGAAAAGCTACTCAGAGACTATTCAGCTCAGTCCATGGACACAAACCGCCCTAGTGCAGAAGCCTCTGGACAGTGGGAGAGGTCACAATTTATAGAGAGTCCTTCACACCGACATTCTCATAAGCAAAAACACCATGGTACAAACCCGTTCAAGTGTAAGGAATGTGGGGGAGCTTTCCCATGTCCTCGACACCTTTTTGTTTCGTTAGAAACCCACACAGGTGGAGAGAATCCCCAGGAATGTCAGCAGCAAGGACAAACTTTGAGTCCAGCATCACCCCTGTGTGACCATGTCAACATCCACACAGGAAAGAAACCATATACGTGTCAACAATGTGGGAAGGTCTTCCATCAATCCTCATACCTATTAATACCGGAGAGAAACCATATGCATGTAAGGACAGTGGGAAGCCCTTTGCTACTTACTCAAGCCTTTTTTATTGCTTTTTTTTTGGGGGGGTCACACTTGGCGATGCACAGGGGTTACTCCTGGCTCTGCACTGAGGAATTACTCTTGGCGGTGCTCAGGGGACCATATGGGATGCTGGGAATTGAACCTGGGTTGGCCGTGTGCAAGGCAAATGCCCTACCCGCTGTGCTATCGCTCCAGCCCCTCAAGCCTTTTTTAATCACAAGAAAATACAAACTGGAGAAAAGCCTGTTATATGTGAGGTCAGTGGGAAAGCTCTTCCATACCCGACGACTCCTCATTACACATAGGGAAATTCAGAGTGGAGAGAAACCACATAAATGTTGGTGTTTGGTAATGCCTTCACTCAATCCTCAGCCCTTACTATGCATATGAAAACTCATTCTGGAGAGAAGCCTAATATATGTCAGGAATGTGGGAAATCCTTTACTTGATCGTCAAAGCTTACAGTACATAGGAGAATTCACACTGGGGAGAAACCACATACATGTACAGAATGCGGGGAGACCTTTATTTATATCTCCAGCCACTTCACTACATCCTCAGATACTGCTTGAATCAAAAGGCATACACAACAAAACTTTATGTATGTAAAGAATGTGGGGAAACCTTGTTTCCCTCTGATCTTTGGTAACATGGTAAAATTCATACCGAATGGTGACGGTCACGGTCCTCCCGTTGTTCATCGATTTGCTCGAGCAGGCCCAGTAATGTCTCCATTGGAGACTTTATTGTTACTGTGTCTGGCATATCGAATATATCACGGGTAGCTTGCCAGGCTCTGGCGTGCGGGCAAGATACACTCGGTAGCTTGCAGGGCTCTCCAAGAGGGGTGGAGGAATCGAACTCGGGTCGGCCATGTTGGCTGCGTGCAAGGCAAATGCCCTACCGCTGTGCTATCACTCCAGCTCCATATCGAATGACTAATAAAAATTTACAATGTCAGAACAGGATCGCTCAGTGGAACCTATTTTGTTTGCCCAAGGGAGTGGGGAGTGCAGAAAGTGTACTTTGTGGCTGCTACAAAAGTGCCACAAGCACAATGTTTTGAACATCTCAAATCTACGGAATCCCAGAACTCTGGCAGGGAGTAAGAGAATTTGGGGGTCCTTCCAAATGCACAGCAGGTTGGGTGTGTGCTTTGCACGTGGTCGACATGGGGTTGATACCCAGCATCCCCTATAGTCCCCTGAGCACCGCCACAAGTAATCCCTGAGTACCGAGCCAGGAGTAACCCCTGTGCAACATCCTGTGTGACCACAAATCACTTCACTTAATCACTTAACTTCCCGTTAGTCGTCGATTTGCTCGAGCGGGCGCCAGTAATGTCTCCATTTGTCCCTGTCGCGTGCTAGTGTAGCCCAATGGCATCTCTTCGCTCCGGGAACATGGAGGGCCTCAAACCGATCGTTCATGACCTTGACAAAGAAGTCTGACCATCTGGTAGGTGGGCGGCCACGCGGTCTCTTGACATCCCGTGGAATCCAATCAGTAACAGCTCTAGTCCAACGGTCGTCTTTAAATCTCATTACGTGACCAGCCCATCTGATTTTCGACACCTTGGCAAATGAGACAGCGTCCCTGATCCTTGATCGTCGACGGATGTCAGAACTCCGGATTCGTTCTCTCATTTGAGTGAAACGTGATATTCCAAGCATAGCTCTTTCTATTCTTCTTTGGGAGACCTGAATGGCGTTCTCATCTTGTTTGCGTAGGGCCCAGGTCTCTGAGGCATATGTTAATGCAGGAAGAACAGTGGAATCAAAGAGATGTGCCCGGAGCCGGAGGTTCTTCGTCCTCTTAGCTATTTCTTCGACGTTCTTGAAGGCGTTCCAAGCCGCTCTCTTCCTCCTGCGCAGCTCGGGTGCCAGGTCATTTGTCATGTTGACCTCTCGACCTAGGTACACATAGCTGTTGCATTCGGAGATGGTCGTTCCATTGAGAGCGAATGGGGCGTCAGGAACAAGGCTATTTCTCATAAACATTGTCTTCGTAAGATTCAGCTGTAGTCCTACCTTTCCACACTCACGGTCAAAGTCGGCCAGCATTTGTGCCGCTTGGCTGATGTTTGGTGTTATTAAAACAATGTCATCAGCAAAGCGGAGGTGGTGTAGTTGCCGACCATCTATCTTCACTCCCATTCCTTCCCATTCCAGTCGTCGCATGATGTTCTCGAGGGTGGCACTGAAGAGTTTTGGTGAAATGGTATCACCCTGCCGCACCCCTCTCTTGACATCAACGATCACTTCTTTGTAGAATGGTGAGATCCTGGTAGTGAATCCGCAATACAGCTCACGGAGGATCCTGATGTATTGGGCTTGTATGCCCTGATTGGCTAGGGCTTCAATGACCGCTTCCGTCTCAACAGAATCAAAGGCCTTCTTTAAATCAATGAACGTTAAGCAGAGCGGCATCTTGAACTCCCGAGAAACCTCAATTAGTTTGGTTATCGTGTGGATATGGTCGATGGTGCTGAATCCTTTGCGGAACCCTGCTTGCTCACATGGTTGTCCTTCATCTAGTGTTCTGCCAATCCTATTCAGGATGACTCGAGTGAACAACTTGTAGATGACAGACAATAGGCAGATCGGGCGATAGTTGCCAATGTCATGGATGTCTCCCTTCTTGAACAGTAGTACGGTCCTGCTGGTTTTCCATTGAGATGGAACCTTGCATTCAGACAGGTAGCGAGTGAAGAGCCGAGCCAGTGTATTGATGAGTACTGACGGCAGGTTCTTCAGGTGTTCAGGTCTGACCTTGTCTGGGCCGGGTGCTGTTTGTTTCTTTACCGACGAAATGGCGTGTCGGATTTCGGAAGGGAGAACGTTGGGAACGACATACCCATCCTGTGGAATTTGGTATGTCGGCAAGTGGACATGGCTATCGAAGAGATTTGAGTAGAAGTCATGGATAATCTTCTCCATTGCCGTTCTGGAGGATGTGATGGATCCATCAGGACGTCGGAGGGCAGTCATCTTGGTCTTATAGTTGGCGAAGGACAGGCGGGCGTTACGAATACTTTTCCCGGCTTCTGCCGCATCTACCAGTACTTCTGCTCTTCTCTCTTTGAGGTCTTCCTTGATCGCATCTCTGCACTGCTTTGCAAGCTCGGACGTTAGCTTGCGGTTGCCTGAGGCATGCGCCAAACCACGCTGGCGAATTAGCTCAAGAGTTTTCGAAGATAGGCGACTTTTTGTGGCTATCTCTCTCTTGGCGTTCCTCGCACATTCATGGAGGTGCTGAACCAGTCGATCGTATTCCTCGTCAATGTTGTCAACAATGGCATCTTCCCATGTTGCCGCAATAGTACCAAAGAGTTCCCAGTTGGTGGTCGTTCTGGGAGTTCTCTTTTTGACCTTTGCAGCCCTTTCTCCCCGCTCTGTGAAGTAGAATTTTGCACGAAGGAGACGGTGGTCCGATCCCGTTCGAAATTTTGGGACAACAGCGACATCAGTCAGGCAAAACCGTCGATTGAATATGATGTGGTCTATTTCGTTGTGGAATCGTCCACCGGGAGACTCCCATGTCCATCGTTTAGATTCTGCCTTCTGGAACTGTGAGTTACCATGAATGGTCTTGGTCTAAATACCGGCACGAGACCGATAGTCAACAAGTACCGTAAGGGAAAGTTGAAAAGAACTTTGAAGAGAGAGTTCAAGAGGGCGTGAAACCGTTAAGAGGTAAACGGGTGGGGTCCGCGCAGTCCGCCCGGAGGATTCAACCCGGCGGCGCGTGGCCGGCCGTGCCGGCGGTCCGGCGGATCTTTCCCGCTCCCCGTTCCTCCCGACCCCTCCACCCGTCCTCCCTCCCCTCGCCGTCTGCGGCGGGGTGCGGGGGTGGGCGGGCGGGGCCGGGGGTGGGGTCGGCGGGGGACCGCCCCCCGGCCGGCGACCGGCCGCCGCCGGGCGCATTTCCACCGCCCCCGGCGCCGCTCGTGGGGGGCCCAAGTCCTTCTGATCAAGGCCCAGCCCGTGGACGGTGTGAGGCCGGTCGTGGCCCCCGGCGCGCCGGGTCCGGGTCTTCCCGGAGTCGGGTTGCTTGGGAATGCAGCCCAAAGCGGGTGGTAAACTCCATCTAAGGCTTTGACCACAAAAAGCAAAAAAATATATGGAGGGGAAAGATGTGTGAGGATGACCGTGATGGGATAAAGGGTCAGGAAAAGGAGACAGAACTCTGAGAAATCTCTTGGCTTGCCTTGGCCAACCTGGGTTCCATCTTCCACACCATAGAAAGCCTTGCACTCCCCACACATTTAGTCCTGCTGTGACCACCCCCAAATAAATCCAGGGCACTGGTGTGGCAGTGTTGGGGGCTGCAGAGTGGGACAAGGATCAGGGGTCTCTCTGAAGAGAACTTGGAGAGTCCTGGGAAGTTTCAGTAGGTTCTGGAACAGGGCGGGGCCAGGGGTGGACATTCCTGAGAGAAAGGACCCTGGGCAGGGACAAACATGCTCCATAGCGCCGTCTTGTGGCGACGGAGAGGAAGTGTCTCGTCCTGGGTTTACAGGGAAGTTTTCCAGAGTTGGGCTTTGCTTCAGTGATTAAGGATCAAGCCTCAGGCAATAGAGCAGGAGGAAAGTGGGTAGTAAAGCGCTTCCTTTGCAGCAGTTAAACCGAGTCTGAACCCAGGCACCCCCTATAGTTCCCTGAACACCTACAGGAGTAATTAAGGAAAGAATAGCCAGGAATCACCCCAGAACATTGCTGTGTGTGGCCCCCAGTTTGTTTGTCAGCGGATTCCTTCACCTCAGGCCCGGAGTAACAACGAGCTGAATCTTGCTTCGACCTCACCAGCTACACATAGAACAGAGAAATGACTTTTATTGAAATGTAGGGTGATGAGGTATGTGGGTGACCAAGAGAAGAAACCTTTCAGATGGGGTTCTTCGAGATAGAAGATGGGGGGGGAGGCAATGCTTTGTGCCCAACACAGGTCAATTCCCAGCATTATGTAGGGTCCCCGAGTGCCCGCAGAAGGTCTGCTGTGGCCACCGACCACCCTCCCCAATAAAGAACCCAGTGTCACTTGCCCAGAGAGTCAGTATGGTGGGTGGGGAAGGGACAAAGATCATGTTTCTTTATGTTGCTTCAAACCCCACTAGGAACAGCAAATTCTGAACACCTAATTAAGAAGCCAGAGACTCTTGCGGAGTCAGTGTGTTTGTGTGGGGGGGGGAGGCTCTGGAGGGCGGCAAGCATCTGTTTGGGGGGGTTCCACACAGTAATGCTCAGGGATTGGTCCTGCCCATTGTTAAATATCCCTGTCAGTTGCTGGGGTCTATATGGGGTCCAGAGTTCCAAACTGATGCAAGACCTTACCCACTGTTACCCCACTATGGTCCCAGGCTACGTGCTTGGTTCTTAATGACCCCCAGCATTGAAGCCAATCCGAGAGCTGGAAATCTTAAGGGTGGGGAACTCGGGCAACGGGAGTTCCGCTTAAACGCCACGAGATGGCGCTGTGGGGGCGTTTCCGTCCCTCCCTAGGCCCAATTCTGTAAGAAATTTCCACCCTTGCATTTGCTTCAGGTGTGGGGTAATTAAGGATTAAGCATGCAGCCTGGGGCGTGCAGCAGTTGCAAAACCCTTAGGGCACTTGTATTGCATTCTCCAGACTTGGGTACCTTCTCTGGTATCCCATATGGTCCCCCAATTATGCAAGTCGTGATTCCTGAGTCCATAGCCAGTAGTCATCCCTGAGCATCGTCAGCTGTGACCCCCAAAAAATAAAAAAGGAGGGGCTGGAGCAATACCACAGCGGGTAGGGCGTTTGCTTTGCACATGGCCGACCTGAGTTAGATTGCCAGCATCCCATATGGTCCCCCAAACACCGCCAGGAGTGATCCCTGAGTGCAAAGCCAGGAGTAACCCCTGAGTATAGCCGGGTGTGACCTAAAAAGCAAAATAATAATAATAATCATGATGAAAAAATGTCACTGTCACTGTCCTTCCATTGTTCATCGATTTGCTCGAGTGGGCCCAGTAATGTCTCCATTGGAGACTTTGTTGTTACTGTGTTTGGCATATCGAATACATCACGGGTAGCTTGCCAGGCTCTGTCGTGCGGGCGATATACTCTCAGTAGCTTGCCGGGCTCTCCAAGAGGGGTGGAGGAATCGAACTCAGGTGGGCCATGTTGGCTGCGTGCAAGGCAAACGCCCTACCCCTGTGTTATCGCTCCAGCCCAATAATGAAAAAATACAAAAAATAAAAAGAGGAAAGAAATCAGAACATCTGCAATCTAATGCCGTCAGATTCCTTTGGATTAAACCTTAGTGGGGTACCAAGATGAATCTTGCTTCCACATCCCTCATTCTCACAGAATGGGAGGAGGACACCGTCAGAAATTTGGGGTGTCAGGTTGTGGGTGCACAATTACAGGAAACTTTCATTAAGTAGTTCAGCCAGAGAATAAACAGAGAGGGGTTAGAACTTGCCTTGCTCAGAGAGAGAACATAACATTTTAATTTAAATTTTTAAAAAGTGAAAATTTGCCTTCCTTGTGACAGATGAGGTTCAATCCTAGGCATTTCTACTGGTCCCCAGAACCTCGTGGGCCCACACCAAACCCTCATAAAAATTAAAAATCCTCAGCAGTGGGGCTGGAGCGATGGCACAGCGGTTAGGACGTTTGCCTTGCACCTGGTTGACCCGGGTTCAATTCCCGGCAGCCCATATGTTCCCCTGTGCATCACCAGAAGTAACTACTGAATGCAGTGCCAGGAGTAACCCCTGTACATAGCTGGATGTGACCCAAAAAGAAAACAAATCCTCAGCAGATTTGTTGTATTTAGAATTTCCAGGGAAGGAGATTGGCTGCCGAGGCTCATTATTACAATTTTAAATAAAAGTTCTTCCTAACCGACCCCAAGTTCCTCTGACAGTAGGTACCATCACCCCAAACTTTGGAGATGTTGGAGTTGAATCTGGCCTCTGCCATTCTCCTTATGGAGATCAGAGCACTTGGGATTTGTATGTGAACCCCAAAGATCTCTTAGGGAGGGAGGAAGATACACGGTCAAAAATGTGGGGAGCTGACGTGTGGGATGCAGGGGCTGGAGACCTTTAAGAACGGGTCGGATTGAAGACATGGTACTGTGGGAAAGCACAGTTGTCTTCTGTTCTCCCCCTGGGTTCCATCTCAGGCACCATATAGGGTCATGTTGGGCTGCCCTGTAAAAGTTTGCGGCTGTGCACAGCACACACCCTAAAATAAGCCAGAGACACTAGCTTGGCCAGTCAGCTCTGGGGGCTGTGGATACAGCTCCTCTGTACAGAAATAATTTTTCCCTGCAGAAATTCTGAGGGTCCTGGGGAGCTATAGCGGGTGATAGAGGCTGATCAGGATCAGGAATAAATCTTTCTTACAGATACATTCCAGGAGGAGGGACGGAGCCGCCACACAGCGCCCTGTCGTGGTGCATTGGCGGAAGAGTCTTGGCCCGACTTTCCTGCCTAAAGATTTCCAGCCCTTTGGTTCGCTTTCATGTTACCCTGTGTGTCACTAGGATCCAGCAGGCCACCTCAGGCCGTGCAGCGGTAGACGAGCATCCAGGGCGCTTGCTTCATATGGGGCGACCCGGGCATCGGGATTGAACCCAGCAGCATGGCAACTGCTTTGCCCGCAGTAGAATCTCTCCCTCTAAGCCCCCTTTTGCTAACGGTTCCTGTCCAGGTTATCCACACAACTTCACGGTCTTCCGTGGAGGAAGGTGGTGGAAGCAAGACTCAGCTCGGCATCCCCAACTTTGGCGTGAAGGAATCCTCCATGAAAGGCTTTTGTTTGTTTGTGTTTCTGGACCACACCCAGCGATATTCGGGATCATCCCTGCCTCTGCATTCAGGAATCACTCCTGATGGTGCTGGGGAGGGGGGGACATATGGGGTGCAGGGATGGAACCTGGATTACCTCATACAGGACAAGCGCCTTCCTGACTCAATATTCGATCCATGGCCCTAGGCTGCCTGCTTGATCCTTAATGACCCTATACTTAACATTGAAGCAAACAAAGGGATGGAAATCTTACTCCTGGGAAAGTCGGGCTATGGCATTTCTGCTGAAATGCCACGAGATGGCGCTGTGGGGAGTTTCCGACCCTTCCCAGGCCCGTTTCTCTAAGAATTTTTTATTCTTAGAAAATTTGGGTTGCCCATGACAACCCAAATTTGGGGTTGAGTTGTTTGGGTAGCCTATTACACGTAACATTCAAAGGGCTTGATCAACACAGACATTGCAATGGGGGTTCAAAAGTTTTCTTGCTCAGAGCGAAGAGAAAAACCAATGTAAGAAAATAACGCTGCCTTGCTTGCTCCAGGCCAGGTTCAATCCTCCGCTCCCCTCGAGGTTCATACACAAAGCTAGGTCAACCCACTGACTGACTCCCCGAGGAGATTCAGCTATGTACCCCACAAAGATCAGAAGGCTGGAATCGAACCCAGGTTACTCAAGTGAAAGACAATAGACATAGGCTCTCCTACCGCTGCAACTCTGGAAACCGCTTGCTTGATCCTTAATAGCCCCATACTTACACTTAACATAGGCACCCTTCACTATGAGAGGAATGGGAGAAAAACTCACTAGTAAGAAGGTTCTGGGAAACGTAGGGCCAGAGATCAAATCCTAGGCAAAAAATCCTTTCCCCACCCAGTCTAAACTGAAGATCAGCTGGAGGTCAATTCAAATACTAATGGAGGCAGCCAGCAGGCTTAGTTCTAGGCAGGTAAAGGTAAAGGTAAAGGCCCTCCCGTTGATCGTCGATTTGCTCGAGCGGGCCCAGTAACGTCTCCATTGGAGACTTTGTTGTTACTGTGTCTGGCATATCGAATACTCTTGGTAGCTTGCCGGGCTCTCCGAGAGGGGCGGAGGAATCGAACTCGGGTCGGCCATGTTGGCTGCGTGTAAGGCAGACGCCCTACCCACTGTGCTATCACTCCCACCCAGTTCTAGGCAATTCAAGGCAAAAAGAAAAAAAAGTGTAAAAGGCAGTTAAGAAGTTTGAGGAAGAAAGCTGGAAGCAATGGAACATGTAGCAAGCTAAGAACTAGCAGAACTTTTTCTCTTCTCCCCTCAAAGTAGGAAGGTTTCTCAGAAACCCACAGCACTCTAAATACGGCTCCACACGCAAGCTGTGGTCGTGTGGACGCTTGGGCAGGCACCAGGGACACCTGGGGTATTGGGCAGATCACTAATGGAGATGTCCTCGCTTGTGATTTTCTGACCCAGGATAGGCAGCATGCAGTTGTGGTCATGGAACTCGTTAGAACCATGGCAATTCAGGCAGAAGGGGACAAAGCCCCTTGGGAAACGTTACCAGGAGAAAAGTTTGCCAAGAAATCATTCTATTTTAGGATTTTTCCTTCCTTCTCATAGGTTATTGCTGGCACTTAGGAGACCCGGGAAATTCTACATCGATTCCCAAATATTCTACTTTGATTTGCTTATTGAAACACTGGAAGAACGTCCAGCTAGATAGTTTAAATAAGGATTGTCTTGTTGACCTATGTAACATCACGTGGCATGAGTATAAACTAGAATGTGGGGAAAGATAGCCAGTAAATGGAAGTTTGCATTGCTAGACCATTTTGCAGTCAGATCTTTTTGCAGGTCACAAAAGAAATAGGATTATCAAAACAGAGGAGGGAGGAAAATGCAAGATTATATGATTAACTGTTTGATATCAGAAAGAAGTGTGTCACTAAGGCAGCCTATCCCCATGTCTGATAAGAAGATACTAGCTCCCTGCCTCAGAACTAGCCTTGACCAAAATATGGTAACATCTAACCACCTTAGGTTTCAACAAGTTTGTAAAAGCTTATTTTGCTGGCTTATATCAACAAAGGGCTGGAGCGATAGCACAGTGGGTAGGACATTTGCCTTGCACGCAGCCGACCTGGGTTCAATTCCACCATCCCTCTCAGAGAGCCCAGAGTATCCCACCCACAGGGTAGAGCCTTGCAGGCTACGCATGGCGTAACGATATGCCAAAAACAGTAACAACAAGTATCACAAGGGAGACATTACTGCTGCCTGCACGAGGAAATTGATGAACAACAGGAGGACAGTGCTACAGTGCTACAGTGCTAACACTGAAGCAAATCCAAGCATGGAAAATTCTTTGAGAAAGGGCCTGGGGAGGCACGGAAACGCCCACAGCGCCATCTCGAGGAGTTTCAGCAAAAATGCTGCAGCCCGACTTTCCCACACTTAAGATTTCCAGTCATTTCTTTGCTTCAATGTTAGGTATAGGGTCATTAAGGATCAAGCAAGCCACTTGGGTTGCTGCAGCGGGAGCAGAGCGGTTAGTGCTCTTGGCTTGCAGTCACAGGCCCTGATTCTTTCTTTGGCTGTCCATACAGGCTCACCATCATGCCAGAGTGATTCCTGAGTTCAGAGCCAGGAGAATCTCTGAGTGTTGCTTGGTTTGTGGCCCCCAAACCATGAACGAACCAAATGAAACCAAAACAGCCTCAGTCCCTTATTGCAGGATTCCCTCATCCCAACATGGGGCTTTCTGAGCTGTATCTTGCTGTATCCACGCTGCCTCTTCCTTGTAGAAGGGGTTTCGGCACTCTCAGAACATTGGGTGATGGGGTGTTGGTTGTCCATAATAGGAAATATTTCTAAAGCTATTTAGACATACTAAAGTGGCTTCAGAAGGCTTCTAGCTCAGAGTGAAAAGACCCTAAAATAAAAGAAAATTAACTTTGCCTTGCTCGTTCCACGTCAGGTCCAATCCTCTGATTCCCTCGTGGTACAACCTGGTGTACCACGTGGTTGTACCTCGTGGTACAACGCTGGAGCAACCCACTCGACCCCGGAGGAGATTCAGTTATGTACCTCCCAAGATATGAAGGCTGGAATCGAACCCAAGTTCCCCAAGTGAAAGAAAGCGGCTTGCTTGGTCCTTAATTACCCCATTCTTAAAACTGAAGCCAATCCAAGGGTGGAAAATTCTTATAGAACGGGCCTGGGGAGGGAAGGAAACGCCCACAGCGCCATCTCCTGGCGTTTCGCGGAACTGCCGCGGCCCGACTTTCCCACACTTAAGATTTCCAGACATTTTCTTAGCTTAGATGTTAGGTATAGGGTGATTAAGGATCAAGCAAGTCGATTGTTCGCTGTAGCGGAGGCAGAGTGGTTAGTGCTCTTGGCTTGCAGTCACAGGGCCCTGGTTCTTTCTTTGCTCTCCATACAGCCCGACCATCATGCCAGAGTGATTCCTGAGTTCAGAGCTAGGAGAATCCCTGAACATTGTTGGGTTTGTGGCCCCCAAACCATGAACAAACCAAATAAAACCAAAACAGCCTCAGTCTTTTGATGGCGGATTCCCCCACCCCAACGTGGTGGATTCTGAGCTGTATCTTGTTGTATCCCTGACCCCTCTTCTTTGTAGAAGAGGGTTGGGCCACCCTCAGAATGTGGGGTGATGGCACGTGGGATTGAGTAAAACTGGAAACATTTCCGAAGAGCTGGGCCACAGACAGAGCAAAGTGGGCTCAGAACTTTTCTTGTCAAAGTGAACAGAACAACAACAAAATAATCTCACCCTGCCTGTAGCCGACCAGGTACTTAATGGTCCCCAGAACCCTGTGCGCCCACACCAAAGCAGACCCCCCTAAAAGAATCCTTGGAGCCAGCGCTATAGTACAGCGGGTAGGGTGTTTGCCTTGCATGGAGCCGACCGGGTCCAATCCACAGCATCCCTTATGGTCCCCCAAGTACCGCAGGAGTAATTTCTGAGTGCAGAGCCTGGAGTAAACCCCTGAGCATCGCTGAGTGTGACCCCAAAAGCAAAGAAAAAATTAGTTGGCAGAAATGTTTCATTTATAATTTCCAGGAAGGAGATTTCCCAGTCTTAGGTTCATTATTCCTGTGTTAATTAAAATTCTACTTAGCCCACCCCCAGTTCCTCTCATGGCTGTTACCTTCACCTCAGACATCTGAAAATGCTGGAGTTGAATCTGGCCTCTGTCACCCTTCTCCACGGAGAACAGAAGACATGGGACTTTTAATTTGTATAGGAACCCCAAAACTCAGGACAGAAGATGGCACCCTCAGTAATGTAGGGTGCTTTGATGTGGGGAGTGGGGTCTGGAGACCTTTAAACTAAGTTGGTTGGAGACATCGTACTGTGGGAAGGCGCAGCCTCTCCTGTGTCACCCTATTCGCTCTCGGGCAGCTGGCTCTGGAGCACTGCCCACTGGTTGTCTATCCACGCAGAGGGTCAGTGGGGTGAGACCCAGGCAGCATAGACAACTAGACACAGTTAACCACTTTATTCTCTGACCTGAGGCCCAGCAGGGCAGGGGCAGGGCCGAAAGATGCTGGACTCTCTCATTCCTTCCAGCACTCCGCGGGTACAAGTGAGTCGAATCCACCAGAGGCAGCCTTCTCTTGGCACACGGATCCCTCGAGAATGAAGGCAGCACCATTGGGGTTCGGGTCACCCCCTCACCCCCACTCCCCCTGACCCTATCCACACCTCCTGATCTGGCCCGATGATTCGAGGAGGGGGTCAGAGGCAGGGGTGGGGCAGCGACGGAGGTGGGCTGAGGCGGGAGCTCAGAGCTCCGCCAATTCCTTCTGAATTCAAACTTTGGTTTCTACACTCGGGACCCCACGCCTACCCTGCTCCCCCAAATGTCAGGGGAAGCCAATGAGCAGTCTCTCTCGGATAGGATGGAATCCATTGGTCAACAAGGAGTTCCGGAATCACCAGAGTTTTGGGGAACAGGGCGGGAGGCAGGTTTTGGGGGACTGTATTAGCTCCAAGCTGGAAGTCCTTCGAATGGAGTACAGGGGTGCTAAACTCCAGCTAAACTTTCACTGTGTCCCCCAAGAGCAGAGGGGAGAGGTTTGGGGTTCCTCCCGGATCCTGAAGAAGGGAGGAGATTCCTCTTGTCTGACCGTGAGCAGTTGCAGGAGAAGATAAATAGGGCAGCTCGAGGCCTCAGCACCATTAGTGCCCCCGTGGGGGCGTGCTGTTTGTCCCCCCTCCACAACCCCCGAGACTCTCAGCTGCTAAATTAGATGGACCCCAACTGGGAGCCAAACTTCTGACAAGGCTGTCCAAAATCGGCAGCCGCCAATTCACCTGGGGGACAAAGGGGGTCGGTGGAACACAGCATCTGGGTGCTTCCCACCAGCATAATTTTTGGGGGGCTCAACTTCCTAAGCAGTGCTCAGGAGGTTGGGGGCCCCTCCTGGTGGGAGCTGGTTGCTCGGGCCTTGAGATGCTGAGGGTCACCAAGGCTATACCTGTGTGTGGGGAACATGTGGTGACATTGGATCAAAACTTGGTCTTTGCATGTGCAAAGCATGCACCCCATTTTCTAAGCTACCTCCCCTGTCCCTGCCCTGACCCTTGTGGCCTTGTCGTCCCAGGCTGGAAACTTGAGGCATCAGGGTCTCCCAGAGTGTTTGTGGGATTCAGGAAAGGCTTAATCAAGCACCCACTCTTCAGTCCAGCAATGATGGACAGATGGAGCTGGTGGACAAATGCCCCTGGTTCTTGGCTCCCCCTCAGCCTCTGTGGGGCAATTTTCAAGTACTGCCTGCCTCACAGTGTCTCCCAGATGTCCCCAGTGAAGCCGAGTACTCCCAACGATGACAATGTAACCAAGCTCCCTTGGGGCCACTTCTCCCAGCTTGTCACCACCCACCATTCCCCTCTTGCCCTCGGGGTGGCTAGATAATACTGGAGACTCCTGCCTCACACACAGCCAACCCGAGTTCCATCCCTCGTATCTCAGAGAGTTCCCAGAGCCCTGCCAGGAGTGATCCCTGAGCATTGCTATGTGTGACCCGAAGACAAACAATTATTATTATTATTAATTTTGTTTGCAAGCCATAGCTGGCAGTACTCAGGACTGACTCCTGGAGGATCTGCGGGACCCTACCGGCTACCGGGGATCAAACCTGGACCAGCTGCATGCAAGGCAAGCACCTCCCCACTGAACTATCTCTCCGGCCCTCCAGCCTCACAGATCCTTGTTCTTTTAAAATAAGAACAGGGTTTATTTGAACGCTCTGAGGAAGGAGAGAGAGAGAGAGAGAGAGAGAGAGAGAGAGAGAGAGAGAGAGAGAGAGAGAGAAAGACAGAAACACAGAGACACAGAGACAGAGACAGAGAGAGAAACAGACAGAGACACAGAGACAGAGACAGAGAGAGAACCTGTTTTTCCCAAGTAGACCAGGCCCTGGACCCAAACTCGGCTATTCGGGTAGAACGGCTTGTCTCAGAATCCAGGGGCAGTGTGATGGCACAGAGGGGAGGGCGCTGACCTACACACCATTAACCTGGGTTTGATCCCCAGCATCTTATAGGGTCCCCCAAGCACTGCCAGGAGTGAGCCTTGATGCAGTGCCAAGGTACTTGTAACTATATCTCACAGTGATTCAATTAAAACACACACATACACACACACACTTCTTGAATGTGTGAGTGTCTCTCCGTCCTGCCCCTTAAATACACCCTCGAGGATTGGAATGTTCCCTTTGATCCCAAGCCTACTTCCAGTTGATTGTCAGTCACTCATTTTGGTTATTTTTTTTTTTTTATAATTTTCAGTCACTCATTTTGAAATACTACTCATCCACTCACAACCTCTGTCCCTTTCCCTGCAGACAAGTTTATTGAACCTCAACCAATGTCTTTCCTCCATAGATTCTGACTCGCGGTGGCTCTGCCTAAACCACCCGCAGCTCCCTTTTGGTGGTGCAATGCTAAGGAAACTCATTTTCGGTACCCATACCCCTAAACCCTCTGACATTCATTTTTTGTCACTTCTCATTCTGGTTTTTGCCTTCCTCACACATTGTTATTATGCTCACAATATAGATATTTGTTATCTGGATTGAAGCCATAGTACAGCAGTGAGACATTTGCTTTGCACGAGGCCAGCTTGGGTACAAGCTCCGCATCTCATATGGAACCCTGGGCACTGCAAGGAGTAAACCCTGAGTGCCGCACCAGGAGAAGCCCCTGAGCATCACCATGTGTGGCAAAGAAAAAAAAATTATCATTAGGAATAGGAATAAACTCATTTTTCCCTTTGGATTGATGTAATTTTTCAGCTAGATAGAAGCAAAGGTTGCACAACATTTCCAAAGTCGGGATAGTCCTGAGAGAAACGAGCACAGGATTATTTAAAGAAGAATTTATTTCAGTCAACTATTAAATGAAGTACAAAATATGCATGTAAGTAATTAACAATGTTTTCAAAATAGTACAGGAAAAGGCCTGGAGCAATAGCACAGCGGGAGGATACTTGCCTTGCACACAGCTGTCCTGGGTCTAATCCCTGGTACCACATATCCCCTGAGCCCCAGAAGGAGTAATCCCTGAGTATGAACATAAGTATGAACATATCAACTATCATAAGCCCACTTTATTCCATTGTATCTTCAATAGTATGATAAAGCAAGAAAGAAGATAAACATTGAAAATTATAAACAGTTAGATGTCTCGATCTACATTGGTTAATAATGAAACCTCAAAAAAAACTATGATAACACAAGTCATAAAAGAGTTGCAGTGTTAAAGGATTTTCAACAGGGGGAATGGGAGGTGGGAGGGATACTGGGATAAGTGGTGGTGGAGAAGGGGCACTGGTTGAGCGATGGGTACTTGATCATTGTATAACTAAAACCCAAGCACAAAAATTTGTAAGTCTACAACTGTACCTCATGGTGTTTCACTAATAAAAATTTTAAAAATACTATTAGTAAAAAATAAATAAAGTTCAATGGGTACTAACAAAAAAGGGTTTTTCAACAGTCTTACTCATATAAAATAATTCTAATTGGTCCAAGACATTCTTGGTAAAAACATTTAAAATGGTAGAAAGATATTTTGGTTTTTTTTTTGTTTGGTTGGTTTTTTGATTTTTGGGTTACACTCGGCAATGCACAGGGGTTACTCCTGGCTCTGCACTCATGAATTACTCCTGTGTGCTCAGGGCACCATATGGGATACTGGGAATGGAACCAGGGTCGGCTGCGTGCAATGCAAATGCCCTACCCCCTGTGGTATCGCTCCAGCCCCATTTTTGGATGACAGAAAAAGACATTTGAAGACATAAAATGTCTTTGAATCAGAACATCTGGTATTGTGATAAAAAATTCTTACCAACATTAAAAACTCTAAAATTTATAAAACAAATTCCCAAACAACACTAAAATATTTTAATTAAGCTGAACTATATAAGATAGTTCTAGTTTTCTTTTGTTTATTTTTGGACCATACTCAGCAATTCTCAGGGCTTACTCCTGGCACTGCACTCAGGGATCACTCCTGGCCATCTCAGGGACCCTATGGGTTGTCGGGGATGGAACCTGCATCAGCTTCATGCATGGCAAGAGCCCTCCCCACTGCACTGTGGCTGCCGCCCCCAATAGTTCTAAGACTTTGGTCATTAGATCATAGGCTCTATCAAAAACAAAGGAAAAAGGCTTTTTGGTAGTTCCAGAAGGGGCGCTGTCCCCCCATAATTTGTCAATGCTTTGAGTAATCATTGCCCCTCTGCTATGAGCAGTTCGGTTTGGCTATGGGTCTATGTATTTGGAGAGAAACACAGTGGGTTACAACACTTGCCCTGCACATGGGAGATCTAGGTTTGGTCTCTTTATTATCTGAGGAATGTGTCACATTACATAAATCAGTTCCACAGAGCCACTTCAATATTCTCAGGGATGAATATTTAAAATTATTATGTAAATGAAATAAAGGGGAGCATAGAGTGATAGTAAAGAAGGTAATGTGCTTGTCTGGCACGCAGCCAACCTGGTTGGAAGGCACAGCCAGATGTGCATCCCCTGTAGGTGAGTCTTTCCATGATGTTTTTTATTCCATCTCGCTGTTCATTTATCAAGTATGTACAGTAAGCTGTGGAGGTGGAGACATGTCCATTTAAGATGTTATTTTCTTTCATTTTACATCACTTAGTCTCAGCTTTCCACTTTCCTTTTCCATCCTGGTCACATCTGGCGACGCTCATGGCTCACTCCTGGCTCTGTACTCAGAAATCACTCCTAGCAAGCTGCAGATCATGTGCAAGGCAAGTGCCCTACACAAGTGCCCTAGCCTATCTCTCTAGCCCCACAGCACTTAACATGTCCTGTCCTGAGCACTTTGTGTCTGAGCACTTTGTGTCAGAGATGGTGTGAGAGTATTCAAGTCTCTGAAGGCAGTAGTTTGTGGAGCTTTCCTTATCTTTAAAAATGTGCAGTTCAGAAAGGGGCCTCTGTGGCTTCTTATCAGCAAGAAAGGACAGATCGCTGGATAGCAGGAAGAAACAAAAACAGTGATGTTTCCTAACCCTTGAACCTCACGATTGTATGTTATATAAATGTTAAGGCAGCAGCTTAACCAGTAAAAAAAAGACAAAACAGCTCACTTGGACCAAGATGGTGTGGGTGGCCTTGATCTCAAGAGAAGATTGTGGGCAGAGACTGTGCCTAAGGATGTGCTGGACATTCTTGCGATGGTTGAAGAGGAACTTTACCATGTGCACGCTGGTCCAGATCATGAGGGACACACACAGGAAATCTCTTAAAACGATTACTCCCAGAAATCCAGACACCACCAGAGTCTCTGAGTCATGTGCCATACAGTATTTTTGGTTATAAACTAGTCTAATTCCAGTAGTGTTGAATGGGGCTTTCACTGCTGCAATGATGACCTGGCTATAGATGAGCATGTTGAGTATCCAGAAGAAGAGGAAGGCAGAGGAAATGCATGAGTAGATATTTGATTTGAACCACACCCACTGAGCATGGTTGTTGGTGATCACGATGGCTTGGAACACACTGAGGAAAGATGTGGTACAGAGGGAAAGACCCCGGCCCACTCTGTTCAAGAACAAAACTGCCTTACAACCAGTGTCGTGCAGAAAAATTTCTTATTCCAAAGAAAAATATTAATTCTGGAATTCCGGCAAATAAAACTGTCATCATGTTGGCTAAAGTTAAGTGGGTAAATATCCAATCTATTGGCTTTGCTCTTTGCAGAAAGGTGTTCATGTGTATCATGAGCAGCAGCGAATTTCCAGTAAAACCAAATATGAATTGGAAGAAAAATAATATTCCCCAAATCACTTCTTGCAGAACTATTGTGTCCATCGCTTCCTGGTCCATTGGATAAAGACCTGCACCAAGTATAAATAACAGATTTGTTGGTGAACCTGAGAGAAATGTCATGACATGCTGGTGTGAATGTGACTTACACATTACATAAATAGACTCTGCAAAAGCACTGTCATTTTTCAGAAAATGAAGAATTAGTCCAAAAAAATTTTTAGAGGATTATCAATATGACCTAGCAGGATTTATTGATACCATATTTTTGGGTTTTGATTTTTGTGTCACACGCAGCGATGCTCAGGGTTTACTCCTGGCTCTGCACTCAGGAATGATTCTCTTTTTTTGCCTTTTGGGTCACACTCAGCAATGCACAGAGGTTACTCCTGGCTCTGCACTCAGGAATTATCCCCGGCGGTGCTTAGGGGACCATATGGGATGCTGGGACTTGATCCCGGATTGGCCGCGTGCAAGGCAAACGCCCTACCTGCTATGCTCTTGCTCCAGCCCCCACTCAGGAATTATTCTTGGTGGTTCTTGAGAGACCTAATGGGATGCCGGGGATCAGCTAGTGTAAAGCAAGCGCCCTCCCTGCTCTACTGTCTCTACCCAACTATGTTTTTCATTTTTCTTGGATTATTTCAGACTATTTTCAAAGAAGTAAATTGAGTATCTTGTTGAACATTTTGAACCGATTATATATTTTATAACAGAGAGGTTATATTTTAGTAATATGAGACTTAAATTGATTATTTTTAACTTGACAACTTTAATGCATTTCTGTAATTTGGAATATGTTCCAGAAACTTAAAATCATTTAAGTCATTTTTTTGCCTTTGAGTTTTTCAATCATGGTGATGTTCAGGGGTGACTTCTGGTTCTGCACTCAGGAATTGCTCCAGGAGGTTCTATATGGGGACTATATGGGGTGCTGGGGATCGAATCCAGGTGTGCCATGAGCAAGGCAAATGCCCTCCCATATATATTATCACTCCGACCCTCATTCAATCGTTTCTATCATATTATTGGATCACCATTTTACATCACATCATTCTGGTCTCTCTCCTGATCCTGTCGTAGAGTATCACAGGACTATCTGATTCTTTAGATTTCTCTTCTGAAAATCTCTTCTGAAAATCTGGTCACAGATAATGTGACAAAAAAGTCATGACTATCCAAGTTTTAGGGTCACCCAAATAGGGATCACGCAGACAGGCCATTTTTTCACCCATATCGCTCCAGCATCCTGGTTCCCCTTATGTGAGACACCATTGAATTTGACAGACATGTTCATGACTGTGAGTAAACACGGCACAATTAAGGGGTGCATGAAGACAGAGACCCAGATATTGCTAACAGACAACCAGCAGCATCTTTAAAGGATAGATTCAGTGACAGTTTGCTAATCTATTATGGTCTGGACATGTCTGTCTGCTTCCCTCTGGTCTAAACTTGTTTTTCTTAGGGAACTATCCCGATCATGGAGTTCCTTTAGGCAGTGAATTTCCCACATCTCACTATTCCTACCCGGGTCTCTTGGAGTTTCCATGAATTCATAGGTAGATTTGTTTCAGTGAAGGTCTCAGTATTTTTCCTGGATATTATCTTCATCTACTTCTCTACCATGAGTCACAGGTTCTCAAGAACTCTTTCTTGGGGTAGAGCATTTGCCTTGCATGTGGGCAACGTGGGTTCGTTCCCAGAAACCCATATTGTGCCCAAGCACTGCTGGGAGTGATTTCTGAGCTTTGTCTGGTGTGGTGCCTAAAAAAAGAAATAACCCAAGGGAGAAAATCCAAGGCCATTTATGTGGGTCCCATTTTCCCTTTGTGTGAGGCCAGCATTTGGGCTGGAGCAGGGTCATGAGCCTGAAATGGCCCGCATACCATACAGCATTAGAAAAAGGATGCTATGAAATTTGCTTATAAAAGTATGGACATGGAGAGTATCATGCAGAGTGAAGAGTCAGAGGGAAAGGGACACACATAGAATGATTGCACTCATTTGTGAGATTAAAAAAAAAAACACCACACAGTGTAGGGCTAACAACCATCGACAGTAGAAACAAGGGCCAGAAGAATTGGTCCATGGTTAGAAGCCTGTCTCAGGGCTGGAGAAGGCAATTTGGATAGAGAAGGAACAATTATGACAATGATGGTTGGAACAGATTGCACTGGATGGGAGATGTGTGCTGAATGTGGGTAAAGGGCCAAACATGATGAACTATCAGTATGTGTGTTGCAAATCATAATGCTCAAAAGGCGAGAGAGACAGAGTGAGACAGAGGCAGAGACAGAGAGGCAAAAGACTAGGGATATTAGCGGTGGGATTCGCACACTGGTTGAGGAATGGGTGTATTGAATGATTGTAATTCCATCAAGAAAGCTTGTAACTTTATCTAACAGTTATTCAATTAAAAACACACATGCACACACACAAACCTGTTGTATGTGTGAGTCTTTCTCCTTCCTGAGCAATAGCACAGCAGGGAGGACACTTGCCTTGTACACAGCTGTCTTGGGTTCGATCCCTGGTACTGCATATCCCCTGAGCCCCAGAGGAGTGATCCCTGAGCACAGATCCAGGAGTAAGTGAGCACAGCAGGGTGGCCTAAAAGCAAAAAGAACATAAGGCAAATAGTGTAAGCCTTCAGGGAATTCACAAACATGCTAAAATATCATCACGTTAGGAATCATATGAACATATTGACTTAAGATTTGGCAAAATAGGTCAGATTACCAAATGACAAATGAGACTGGCAGCTCTATCCTTGAAACATCTCATACATGGGGCTGGAGTGAGAGTACAGCGGGGAGGGCATTTACCTTTCAAGTGGTCAACCCGTTTGATCCAGAAATTTCATATAGTCCCCACAGCACTCCCAAGAATAATTTCTGAGTGCAGAGCAAGAGTAGCCTCTGAACATTGCCGGGTGTGATCCAGAAAGCAAATCCAGCCAACCGACCAAATACCTCATAAAAGGCTAGAGTGATAACACAGAGGGATGGCACTTGCCTGGCACACAGCTGATAGGGTTTGATTCTTGGCATCCCTTATGGTCCCGGACCCCACCCTGAGTAATTCCTGAACTCAAAGCTGGAGTTAAACCGTGAGCATCACCCGGTATGGGCCCACAGAGAAACAAAAAAATCTTGTAGTACAAAAATATTATAAGATTAAGGGAGAAATAATTGATTCAAGATATTATAACAAAATATAGAAGGTGCTAAACTCACTATTTTAGGTCATACGTGTGAACATATCAACTATCATAAGCCCACTTTATTCCATGTTATCTTCAATAGTATGATAAAGCAATAAAGAAGATAAATATTGAAAATTATAAATTGTTAGATGTTTTGATTCAATGTTAATGAATGATCTACATTGGTTAATAATTGAGGGGCCGGAGCGATAGCACAGTGGGTAAGGCGTTTGCCTTGTATGCGGCTGACATGGGTTCGATCTCCGGCATCCCATATGGTCCCCCAAGCACCTCCAGGAGTAATTCCTGAGTGCAGAGCCAGGAATAATCCCTAAGCATAGCTGGGTGTGACCCAAAAAGCAAAAAAAAAAAAAAAATACATTGGTTAATAATTGAAACCTCCGAATAAAACTATCATTCTGATGACAGAAGTCATAAAGCAGTTGCAAAGTTAAAGGATTTTCAACAGCCTTACTCATATAAAACAATTCTAATTGGTCCAAGAAATTCTGGCTCAAAGCATATTAAATGGTAGAAAGATATTTTTGGATGACAGAAAAAGACATTTGAAGACATAAAATACTTATGAATCAGAACATCTGGTATTGCGGTAGAAAATTCTTACCAAAATTAAAAACTCTAAAATTTATAAAACAGTGGAGTTCATGCACAATTCAATCAGCCTAATCAGTGGCTAAATAAATAGCAGTACTCCTACATTAAAAAATGCTAAAAATTATAAAACAAATCCCCAAACAACCCTAAAATCATACAATTAAGATGAACTAGATAAGATAGTTCTAATTTTCTTTTGTTTATTTTTTGGACCAAACTCAGCAGTACTAAGGGCTTACTCCTGTCTCTGCAATCAGGGATCGCTCCTGGTTGTCTCAGGGATCCTGTGAGCTATCGGGGATCGAACCTGAATCAGCTGCATTCACGGCAAGAGCCCTCCCTGCTGCACTGTCGCCCCCAATAGTTCTAATACTTTGGTTATTAGATCATAGGCTCTAAGAAAAATACATGTAAAAGGGCATTTGGGAAAAAGTTAAAAATCAAAGAGAGGGGCTTGAGCGATATCACAGAGGGTAGGGTGTTTGCCTTGCACGAGACTGATCCGGGTTTGATTCCCAGCATCCCATATGGTCCCTGAGCACCACCAGAAGTGATTCCTGATTGCAGGAACCAGAGTAACATCTGTGCATCATCGTTGTGACCCAAAACAAAACAAAAAAATAAACAATGAGAAATGCATAGGTTGGGGAAAGAAAACAAATGAAAAGTGAACTCAGAAAACAAAGTTTGATGTTTAAATGCAGATTAAGAAAAATAAAAGGGGCCAGAGTGATAGTCTAGTGCAGAGGATGCTTGCCTTGCTCGTGGTGGGTTTGGGATTGATCCCTGGCATTGTGTAGGGTCCCTGGAACCCACCATGAGTGATCCCTGAACACAGAACCAGGAGTAAGTCCTGAGCACCGTTAGTGTGGCCCCCAAACAACCAAAGTGAAATAAAAGAGAAAGTACAGTAGAATAAAAATTATAACAAAGTATATAGTTGAAACTTCAGAGAAAAAAATCATAAATTGATGGGGCTAGAGTGATAGTACAGTGAGTAGGGCCTTGCCTTTCACACAGCCAACCAGGATTCCATTCCCAGTATCCCAGAGACCTTGTCACTTTATGCTCAGGAAAATTTTTGATGTTCCCATAGACTCACAAATTACTGTCTGAGTTTCAAAAGGATCAATTTACAAAAGGTTTTAATGAGAGTCCCCCTCAGGTGTTCACTTCAGAAACTTTCCCATTTCATCAGCCTGAGTCCTCAGAGTTCTGCAGGAGCAGAACAGGAAACAAACTTGGGAATATTTGGATACTCACAGGTAAATCAAAAGTTCTCATTGCTCTGATCAAATAGCTCTGACAGCCTTTTGGAGAGGAATTACTTTTCTCTCACGATTTTTTGTGGGAATAACCAAATCTCCTCCTAGTTAAGAAAATAAAGATTATAAATGAAAATTATTTTTTATTGAATCACCATGAGATACACTCAAAAAACTTTCATGTTTGAATTTCAGTCCTACAATGATAGAACTCCCGTCCTTCCAACAGTGAACAATTTCCACCACCAATGTCCCCAGTATCCGCACCCACCCACCCCTCCCACTGCTTCTGTGGCAATTTTCACCATACTCTTTCTCTACTTTTGGATATTATTGCTTTGCAATATAGATACTGAGGGACTATCACGTTTGGTCCTTTATCACCTTTCAGCACACATGTCTCATCCTGAGTGCTCCCTCCACCCATCATCAACTCAGGGATCTGCACTCTATCCCAGCAAATTCTCTTCCAGCTCATTTGGAAGGCTTCCAACATTGGAGCAATATTCCTGGACCTTATCTCTACTGTCCTTGGGTGTCAGTCTCATAATATGTTATTTTGTATTCCACAAAGAAATGCAGTCATTCTACATCTGTCCCTCTCTTTCTGACTCATTCCACTCAGCATGATACTGTCCATGACCATCCACTTATAAGGAAATGTCATGATTTTATCTCTCCTAACAGCTGCATAGTATTCCATTGTGTAGATGTACCAAAGTTTCTGTAACCAGTTGTTTGTTTGGGGGTTGTTTCCAGCTTCTGGCTATTGTGAACAGTGTACAGATCAGTTTCTGGTCATGCATTCCACTTCTCAATGAAAGCTCACTTTTTCCTGAAGTCCATCATTTCTCCAGCCCATACAGATGATTTAGTTATCACACTACCTCCCAATGTGTCACAAGCTCTCTCTGCACACTAAGATTTCATGTCTGTTTCTCTGCTGGAGCAGTGCGCATGGTCAGCAGACATGCAGTGGAGAAGCTGAGTGCAAGAATGTTAGCATGGTGCTGTTCTACATTCTTGATCAACTGAGGCCAAGTGTTTTCTCATCATGACTAAATTAATAGCAACAGTTAAAATGTTTTGTCTTCACTTGACACAAAATCTTTTGGTTCCGTCACATTGCTGAAAAAGGCATTTTAGTATCATTACTTGCTACTGAAGACAAAGTCAAATTTGCTTTGTACATGAACATCTCTGTGGATCCTTTTTGGTTCTGTGCCCTGAGCTCTTTATCCGGCATTTCTTGGGGCTTTAATGGCATCATATTCCTATGATAATTCTTAAGGATTAAAAAAATCAGCCTAGGCAATATGGTCCCGCCAGCAGGTCAACCTGTACCTGTGAGGCGAGTGCATCAGCAGCCTGATGGCGCCTTCAGACTTCCAGATACCCCCAAAATTGTTCCTGTGCCTTTGGACCCCCAAAAACCTTGGGGCAAAGTTTACCAAGAAAGTAAACGGCCAAAAGTTAGGTATGTGGGAAACACACCTATAAACCACTTTCGGCTCAGTTATATAATTGAAGGCATGGCCTCTCTGGTTCCTGATTGAAATGCTTAATGGCCATGATCCCAGAGACTCAAAAACAAATCTCGAAACCCAGCAGTTTTTGGCAGAAATGCATCCGGTCCCTGCCGTAGGTTACTGGTGCTGGGCCAACCTAGGTGGGAATAGGTTTCGTGCCTTGGCCTGTTCCCCCTGGCGGCCCAGTGGCCACCATCCTCCAGAGGCTACTGGAAAGTCAGGTTTGGGCCCGCAGTGACGAGACGCAGGGCCTCACGGGATGGGGGTGGAGCCGGTCCTGTCCTCCCCATCTCAACGAGACCCCAAGTCATCGCCCACGAATAGGCTTTTGGCAGAAATGCATCCAGACCCCACAGTAGGTTACTGTCGCCGGGCCACCCAAGAAGGAAAAGGATGTTGTCACTCCGCCTGCTCCCCCTTGGCGGCTTGGTGGCTGTCATCCTCCAGAAGCCACTGGACAGTCAGGCTTGGGCCCACAGTAGCGAAACTTGTTGGACCTCACGGAATAGGAGTGGACCCTGTACTGTCCTCCCCATCCCAACGAGATCCCAAGTCATCGCCCATAAACAGCCTCTCTGGCTCCTGATCAAGCTGCTTAATGGCCATGATCCCAGAGACTCAGAAACAAGTCTCGAAACCCAGCGGCTTTTGGCAGAAATGTGTCAGGACCCCACAGTAGGTTACTGTCGCTGGGTCACTCTAGGGGGGAAAGGGTGTCGTCCCTCCACCTGCTTCCCCCTCGTGGCTCGATAGCCATCATCCTCCAGAGGCCATTTGACAGTCAGGTTTGGGCCCTCAGTGACGAGACATTTTGGGCCTCACGGGATGGGGGTGGAGCCGGTCCTGTCCTCCCCACCCCAACGAGACAACAAGTCATCACCCACGAACGGCCTTTCTGGCTCCTGATCAAGCTGCTTAATGGCCATGGTCCCAGAGACTCAGGAGCACATCTCGGAACCCAGCAGGTTTTTGCAGAAATCCCTCCAGATTTAAGTCTTAAAATTTCGGAATTTCAAAATCGCACAGCCACTACTGTAGCCATGAGACATCACATGTTTTCATAACCAGCAATAGAAAACAAATTGTCTACTGTTGCCTTTTCAGCAGATCTGAGTGTTGGGGTAAAATCTTAAATAATAATGGTGGGTCTGGTGTCAAAATATTGAATGTGATCAAAATAGAGAGAGAGAGAGAGTAATGTGGAAATCATCTGCCCCACAGGTAGGGGGAGGGCATGGGATGGGGGTATACTGGGGTTGTTGGGGGTGGAGAATGGGCACTGGTGAATGTATGGATGTATCATTGTACGACCAAGACTTAGATCCGAAAGCTTTGTAATTGCTCTCATGGTGATCCAATAAATAAAATTATAAAACATGAAAAAAATGTCAGCCTGAATATTCATGGTATCTCTAAGCCATATATATATAAATATATACATGTATATGTGTATTTACTTTTTCAGTCAAATTAGTGATGATTAATGTTTCCGCCTAACTCTGCATTCAGGAATTACTACCTTTGGGCTGGGATACCAGATGGAATGCCGGATATTGAACCAGCTGTAGTATCTTTTCAGTCCTGCTTACTTATTTCTATATGTTATAAATTATTGTGTATATTTATAAGTATTTGATGAGCATGAAAAGTGAAACTCTCAAATTCTACATCTATCACTTGATCACTTGACTTCCCGTTAGTCGTCGATTTGCTCGAGCGGGCACCAGTAACGTCGGCATTTGTCCCTGTCGCGTGCTAGTGTAGCCCAATGGCGTCTGTTCGCTCTAGGAATATAAAGTGCCTCAAACCGATCATTCATAATCTTGATGAAGAAGTCTGACCATCTGTTAGGTGGGTGGCCATGCGGACTTTTGCATCCTGTGGAATCCAGTCGGTAACAGCTCTAGTCCAGCAGTCGTCTTTAAATCTCATTACATGACCAGCCCATCTGATTTTTGACACCTTGGCAAATGAGACAGCATCCCTGATTCTTGATCGTCGACGGATGTTGGAACTCCGGTTTCTTTCTCTCATTTGAGTGATGCGTGATATTCCAAGCATAACTCTTTGGATTCCTCTTTGAAAGACCCCAATAGCGTTCTCATCACGTTTTCGTAGGGCCCAGGTCTCTGAGTCATACGTTAATGCAGGAAGAACAGTGGAATCAAAGAGATGTGCCAGGAGCTGGAGGTTCTTCGTCCTCTTAGCTATTTCTTCGACGCTCTTGAAGGCATTCTAAGCCGCTCTCTTCCTCCTGCGCAGCTCGGGTGCCAGGTCATTTGTCGTGTTGACTTCTTGACCTAGGTACACATAGCTGTTGGATTCGGAGATGGTCGTTCCGTTGAGAGTGAATGGGGTGTCAGGAACGAGGCTGTTTCTCATAAACATTGTCTTGGTAAGATTCTGCTGTAGTCCTACCTTTCCACACTCACGGTCGAAGTCGGCCAGCATTTGTGCCACTTGGCTGATGTTTGGTGTTATTAAAACAATGTTATCAGCAAAGCGGAAGCGGTGTAGTTGCCGACCATCTATCTTCACTCCCATTTCTTCCCATTCCCGTCATCGCATGATGTTCTCGAGGGTGGCACTGAAGAGTTTCGGTGAAATGGTATCACCCTGCTGAACCCCTCTCTTTACATCAATGATTACTTCTTTGTAGAATGGTGAGATCCTGGTATTGAATCTGTAATTTTGCTCACGGAGGATCTTGATGTATTGAGCTTGAATGCCCTGATTGGCTAGGGCTTCAATGACCGCTTTCGTCTCAACAGAATGAAAGGTCTTCTTTAAATCAATGAATATTAGACAGAGCGGCATCTTGAACTCCCGAGAAACCTCAATGAGCTTGGTTATTGTGTGGATATGGTCGATAGTGCTGAATCCTTTGCGGAACCCGGCTTGCTTGCATGGTTGTCCTTCATCTAGTGTTCTGCTAATCCTATTTAGGATGACTCGAGTGAACAACTTGTAGATGACAGACAATAGGCAGATCGAGCAATAGTTGCCAATGTCATGGATATCTCCCTTCGTGAACAGTAGTACAGTCCTGCTGGTTTTCCATTGGGATGGAACCTTGAATTCAGACAGGTAGCATGTGAAGAGCCAAGCCAGCCTATTGATGAGTACTGACGGCAGGTTCTTCAGGTGTTCAGGTCTCACCTTGTCTGGGCCGGGTGCTGTTCGTTTCTTTGCTGACGAAATGGCATGCCATATTTCAGAAGGTAGAACATTAGGAATGACATATTGACGGTTTTGCCTGACCGATGTCGCTTTTGTCCCAAAATTCCGAACGGGATCGGACCACCGTCTCCTTCGTGCAAAATTCTACTTCGCAGAGCAGGGAGAAAGGGCTGCAAAGTTTAAAAAGAGAACTCCCAGAACGACCACCAACTGGGAGCTCTTTGGCACTATTGTAGCAACATGGGAAGGTGCCATGGTTGACAACACTGACGAGGAATGCGATCGACTGATTCAGCACCTCCATGATTGTGCGAGGAACGCCAAGAGAGATAGCCACAAAAAAAGCCTGTCTTCGAAAACTCTTGAGCTTATTTGTCAACGTGGTTTGGCACATGCCTCAGGCAACCACAAGCAAATGTCCGAGCTCGCAAAGCAGTGCAGAGATGTGATCAAGGAAGACCTCAAAGAGAGAAGAGCAGGAGTGCTGGTAGATGCGGCAGAAACCGGGAAAAGCATTCGTAACACCCGCCTGTCCTTCGCCAACTACAAGACCAAGATGACTGCCCTCCGATGTCCTGATGGATCTATCACATCCTTCAGAACTGCAATGGAGAAGATTATCCATGATTTCTACTCAAATCTCTTCGATAGCCATGTCCACTCTACATCTATAAGAGCCTTTAAATGACTATATTTTGATCAGGTTTATAGTTTTTGTTGCTATTTGGGTCACAGCCAGTGATTGTCAGGGCTGTCTTCTGGCTGTACACTGAGGAATTACTCCTGGCAGTTTCTCGTGACCAATATGTGGTGCTGGGGATTAAACTCTGGTCAGCTGGTGCAAGGCAAGTGTATCGTCATGTGTTGGGTTCACGTAGGCACTGTTTCCGAGTCATCTGAGGGTGCCACCCTGTTGAAGAAAGATCGGGGGCTTCTCCTGGAGGTGGGAGGGCTTCAGAGGTACTGCTGCAGAGATGGCATAGGGCATTCCCAGAAGGGGCACTCTCCCGTCATAATTTGTAATTGCTGTGTGTAATTATTGCCCCTCTATTACAAGCAGTTGGGCTTTATGATGAGTCTACTTTTCTGCCTTGCTGACGATTATGTTATTTGAGTTACTTGCCACCCACTGTAGTGCATCCGTGTCTCATCACTCCCCAAGGACACTCACAATTTTCCATGTGTATTAAATTCCGGCTGTGTTGAACTCCTCCTTTGATTTTCCCCTGCATTTTTTCCCATTCTATCCCCATTCCCCACTCTTTAGCAGTTCCTCTTTCTCCAGATTAGCCCTGTTTATTTTTCAATAAAGTTTGTTTTCTGGTGAACAGTCTGCAACCTGTTCTTCTGTCCATCACCTGGGAATGCCTGTCAGTACCAAGTGCACCAGGACACACGGACACCACAGGCTGGAGATTGTTGGGGATTGCTCCAGCCCTCAGGCTTATGTTTTTTTGAAATGTTCTTTTCATGTTATACTCCAATTGTAGTAAATAATACCAAATTATATTGTGCTGTAATTAAGTATCATGAATAAATCAAAAAATAATATACGGAGGGGAAAGGGGTGTGAGGATGACTGTGATGAGAAATCTTTAAAATAAAATGGTCCAGAAAAGGAGACAGAACTGTTGGAAGGCTCTTGCCTTGACTTGGCCAACCGGGGTTGATCCCCCGCACTAGCGAATGCTTTGCATCCCCACTCCTTTAGTTCTGCTGTGGCCACTCCAAAACAAAGCAGAGCACTGGTGTGGCAGTGTGGGGGTGCTGCAGAGGTGAACGAGAATCGGGGATCTCTCTGCAGAAAGCTCAGAGTGTCCGAGGAGCTTCAGCAGGTTCTGGAAGGAGTCAGGACCAGGGACTTAGAGAAAGGACCCTGGCCAGGGACGAACATGCTCCATAGCACCGTCTTGTGGTGACGGAGGGGATGAAGTGCGTCCGGGTTTACAGGGAAGATTTCCAGTGCTGGCTTTTGCTTCCATGATTAAGGATCAAGCTTGAGGCAATAGAACAGGAGAAAACTGGGTAGAACAGCGGCTCCCCTTGCAGCACTTAAACCAGGTTCTATCCCAGGCACCCCATATAGTTCCCTGAGCACCTACAGGTGTATTTAAGGAAAGAAAAGCCAGGAGTCACCCCAGAACATTGCCGGATGTGATCCCTAATTACAAACTAGCAAACAAAAACGATAGCCTCAGTTTCTTTGTCAGCTGATTCCTTCACCTTAGACCTGGGGTACCGAGCTAAATCTTGCTTTGACCTCACCACCTGCACATAGAATAAAGAAAGGGCATTTATTGAAATATGGGGTGATGAGGTATGGGGTGACCAGGACAGGAAACCTTTCAGAGGGGGTTATTTGAGACGGAATACGGGGGAGTCAATGCTTTGTGTTCATCACAGATCAATTCCCGGCATTATGTAAGGTCCCTAAGCGCCTGCAGAAGTTCTGCTGTTTGGATGACACCCCTCCCCAATAAAGAACCGAGTGTCATTTGCCCAGTGAGTCAGTATGGTGGGTGGGGAGGGGACGAGGATCACGTTTCTTTATGTTCCCCAAAACCCCACCAGAAATTGCAAATTCTGAACACCCAAATAAGAAGCCAGAGAAACTTGCGGGGCAAGTCAATGTGGGGGGCTGTGGAGGGCGGCAAGCATCTGGTTGGGGTAGACACACAGAGCTCAGGGGTTGGTCCCGCCACGATCAAGACCATCCTTTTGTTCATTGATTTCCTCAAGCAGGCCCCAGTAACGTCTCCTTCGTCGTAGCCCTGAGACTTTTTAAAAAGTGCCATATTCAAGGCTCTTTCAGGGTTAGGAGAATGAGGCCCATCATTGTCACTGGTATTTGGCATATTGGGTACGCCACGGGGAGTTTGCCAGACTTTGCCGTGTGGGCAAGTTACATTTGGTAGCCTGTCAGTTTGTCCAAAGTAGAAATGAGATAGTAAGATGTCGCGTAGCCAGGTTCATATCCTGAAATACTCAGAGTTTACTCCTGGTGGTACTCCGGGAACCCTGTTAAATCTGGTGCAAGGCAAATGTCTGTCTGTTGTACCTACTCTTTGGCCCTATTGGAAACAGTTTAAATGAACATTCCTGTGTTTAGAAAGACATGGAAGGATGGAATGGGCCCCTTGAATCAAATGTCTGACAAATGCTGGGAATATGAGTCAGCTCCCCACATCCCAGCAGGCCGTTCTATTTACCTATGATTACTCACAAGGTTAGTCACGTTCCTGGATCCCCCCCTCCAAGTTCAATAACATTACAGAAAAACTTAAGTTTTGTATTTAGAATTAGCAAAGTCCCCTCAATGTAGTAGTCACCAGAATGATAAAAAGGATTCAGATCTGCTTAAAGGACAAAAAAGGCTCCAAGGTGACTAATATGGCTTGCTGCCCATTAGCCTGCATTTTTAGGGTTGGAATATCTGATGCTGTTGTTGGTGCAGCCTGGCAGTGCTCAGGGATTACTTCTGGCTTTGCACTTTGATGGTGCTCAGGGGACCATTTAGAATTCTGAGGGTTGAATCCAAATTGACCACATGTAAGGCAAATGCCCAAGCCACTGTACTAACCTTACCCCATCACGATGATGATCACGACCATCCTGTTGTTCGTCGATTGCCTCTAGCAGGCCGCAGTAACGTCTCCTTTGTCCTAGCCCTGAGATTTTTTAAAAAGTGCCATATTAAAACCTATTCCAGGGTTAGGAGAATGAGATCCATCATTGTTACTGGTATTTGGCGTATTGGGTACACCACGGGGAGTTTGCCAGACTCTGCTGTGTGGGCAGGTTACATTCATTAGCCTGCCATTTTGTCCAAAGTAAGAATGAGATAATAAGGCTTCTGGGAGCTGGGTTTTATAGTTTTTTGTTCCTGTGCCGGTACCTTCATGAGTCTAGAGAGTGGTCTCAGCATGGTGGTGGCTGGTTCTGGAGGTCTTCGGCTGCCAGAGCCCTGGTTGGGGCGGGGAGGGAAACTCAACCCGCTCCCCTCCAAGGGGCCCCGGCGAGCACAGCCAGGCCTTGCCCCATAGACTGGATTTAAAATTGTGCTTCTGAAACGGTTTTCCTTGTAGGCAAGAGTCCACTGATTTGGTGTTTTCCAGGGTTAGTGCGTTGACCAGACAGTGCTCTCTGATGTTTTTACCAGTCTCTGCTCCTCTTCCAGTGTCTGTCCAACTCTCAGGGCTGCTACTAGGCCAGTTCCTCTCTGCATATTCAGGGGTGGCTTTGCCGTCACTGCTTTCACCCCATCTTGATTACTTCCCCAAGAAACTCAGCATCCAGTGAGTTGTACCAAGCTTCCTGTTTTACCTTGAATCACCCCAGCTGCGTTTTTCCTGATGGACTGTGTGTGAGAGCATTGGGTCATTGTTTGACTGAGCAATACAGGATCAGGGGTCTTCTAATCCCCACCCTCCCACTGTGTGACCCACCACTCTACACAGCCACCTCTGCACACATTTATCAGGTCCATCCCCCTTGAAGCACAGATTCACCTGTTTGGGCAAAAAGGGTCTCTGCATCTGGACCAGAGCCCTTTAAGGCTCAGGTTCTGGCAGCAGTGGAAGTGGCATCCCAGGCCAGGGACCTTCAGATATTTTTTCTCTTCCCACTGTGGTTGCCTGATCAGGCCGCCATTGGTCTGGTGGTAGAGTAGGAAATGGCGGCCCTTCGTGGAAGGGGGACTGTGAAGACCTATTTTTTGTCAGGACGCGAGTCGCGGTTCCTGAGTGCCCAATGCCTCCCATTCTCCGCCCTGTAAGTGCCGGGGCTGCTCCAGCTTGGGGGGACCTTTTTGTGCTTGTTTTTCTCTCATTTCTGTTATCAGCCATTTCCTGAGGCATTAGGGATGCTTTAGGGGAACCCAGAGGCTTTAGGGGGTGCAGGGGTTGCGGTGTGTGTGGGTGATAGTGGGGGTCCCCTTTGGCCACCATTACCTAGACTCCATGAATGGTCAGCAGCATGTTGGCGTGAGGCTGAGCGCAGGGGCTAAGCTCGGGGCCTGTGGGACCTGCAGAGGGCATTGCTTGGCTGTCCTGACCCTCCCAGCATGGGACTTTGCTCTGCCCTATTCCAGAGCATTTGGCCCTGGCATCACTTGTGTAGAATCTTCAGATTCACTTCAAAGGGCAGGATCCCAGACCCCTGTATTATCAGACCCAGTTGTCGTTTGTCCTTTGACTGTCGTGATATGGCATGGTCACATGGTGATTTGGTCCCTGCCGGAGGTTGGGGTTTGCGAATGAAACTTTTTCAGTATCATCGTTTTGTTTTGGCTTGTGTACCACATCCAAAGACGCTCAGATTCTACTTTTATTTTCTTTTTAGGTCACACCCAGCGAAGCACAGCGGTCACTCCTGGATCTGCACTCAGAAATTACTCCTGGCAGAGCTCAGGGGACCATATGGGATGCTGGGAATCAAACCCTGGTAGGCCGCATGCAAAGCAAACGCCCTACCCGCTGTGTTATCTCTCCAGCCCCACTCAGGGTTCGGAAAATACCTCCTGGGTTTTCCTTGTAGATGAGTGTTCACTGCTCCCATGTTGTCATTCATAGAGTGTTGACTGGACAGTGTTCTATGAGCCTTTGCTACTGTTCCAGCGTCTCTCCAGCACTCTGGGCTGCTCGAGGCCAGTTCCTCTCTGCTCTTCTGCTGGCTTAGAGTCACTACTTTCACTCTATCTTGATTGATGATTTCCTGGAGAAACTCATTGCCCCGTGCCCCACCTGCTCCCTATCTGCCTCTTTTACTCTGAATGAACCCCCTTTGCGATTTTCCTGATGGACTGTGTGTGAGAGCATTGGCTCATTGTTTGCCTAGTACGAGACCAGGGGACTTCTTACCCCTCGCTAGACCTCCACTGTGTGACCGGCCAGTACAGCAGCTGCCTCTCCACCCCTTTATGTGAACCCATCCCCCTGGTGCTACAGATTCACCTGGGTAGTCATAATGGTTCTCTCCACATCTGGAGTCTGGCTCTTTAAGGCTGCTTGCGGCAACAGAAGTGACATCACAGGAGGCCCTTCCTGGTGCTTCTATTCCTGGAATTTGTGTCAATGCTATTGTTCACGTGGTAAAGGACAGAGTAGGGGGGCCCCTGTGAGGAAGTAGGACTCTGAAGGCCGACTTTGTGGCAGAACGGGGGTGATCGCCCATGAGCACCTGGTGGTTTCCCTGGTGTCCACACAGCTGCGGGTCCTCGGCAGCTTGGGGGGCACTTTTGCACTTAGTTTTCACTTGTTCCCTGATATTGGCGATTTCTGAGGCGCAGTGTATCTTTGACAGGGTCAAGGGAGGAGGATGTGAGTGAGTGATCCTGGGGGGCTCCTGCGGCCACAATTGCCTCCAGCTCTGCAATGGAGCAGCAGCGGGTGGGTACAGGGCTGAGTGTGGGGGCTGCGGGCCTTGCGGGTGAGGGACCTGCCGAGGGCATGGGCTAGGCCATCCTGACCTCCAGCTGACCTACGTTGGGATCTTGGCCCAGTCTCGCTGCTGTAAAATCTCCAGATTCACTTTGGGCAGAGTCGCAGCTCCCGCAATGCCAAGAGACCCTGTTATTGTCCGGCTTTTTCAATGGCTTCCCTTGTATGAAGGGGCCATCTGGAGCAGTGGATCATAGGTGACTGGGGTTTAATTTCCTTTGGGGCTATTTTTGGTGTGGGGAATGGGGGGCTCTGCATGCCCGAAGATACCCTGATGGCTTAGTCTGGCTCCTGGCTCAAGTATTTTTCCTGGAGTTCTCTGGGGGCCATAGGGATGCATAGTGATGCAGAGGATTGAGTGGTGTCAACAAGGCAAGCATCTTACTAGTTTTACTCTCTGTTGACACAGGAATTTCTGCTTCTTCACATCAAGTTGTAAAGCCCTTTCTAGACCCCTGTTCATTGAGGTGAGTACTGGGGGTAAAAGGTGTGTGTGTGTGTGTGTGTGTGTGTGTGTGTGTGTGTGTGTGTGTAGAAAGTGGGTTTTTTTTAAATAGGAGAAGGGCTGTGGTGTGATACAGTCACATTCTGGGCCATGGTTCTGGGGGGCAGCCCTGCCGCCAGCCTGCAGGGAGCGCTGATGCACGTGATCTGGCCTCCGAGTCAGTGCCTGGCTGTGCCTGTGAGAGCCTTCTGTGGGACCCAGGGAGGAGTCCTCAGGCCAAGGCAGGGCTGAGTTTTCTCTCTTGTTACCAAGCCCAGAGCTTGTGTTGCGAAAGGGAGCACAGATTCCAACCCATTGTGCTTCTCCTGGGGAAACAGAAGCATTAGACATTGTTCCACAGTCGGGTCTGTGAGCCAGTGCCCAAGGGTGTGGCTGGTCAGGGCTGGGGGTTGTGCTCCTCTCCAGTTCTCACTGCTCTGACTCCTCCTCCAGGTCTCTGATCCTCAGGAAAATCAGAGGCATGAGAAGATGGTGACATGCCATCGGACACACCATCCCTAGGTAGGAGGAGAGTGACAAGATAAGGTGATGTAGTGACAGGAGCACTTGGTCTTCTTGGGCCCAATGTCTCTGAGTTGTTCCAGGAAGGATCCTGCATTGTGCCTCCTTGTCGGAGGTCCCGACTCTTTCTGTATGAGGCATGTTTGTTTCAGTTTTGTTGTATTTGGCTTTTGAACCACACCCAGCTTAAAGAGTACTAATAGCTTAGTGCTCAAGGTTGACTCCTGAGATGTCTCAGGGACCATATGAGGTGATGGGGGTCGAAGGCTGGCGTCTGGTATTTTGTTTGGAGGGCTAAACCCAGTGATTCTGGGGATTATTCTTGGCCCTGCAGTCTGGCATTGCAACTGGCAGTGCTTGATGAACCATATGGGAAGATTGGGTTCACAGCCCGACCTTCTGTTCTGTTACTCTATCCTGCTGCTTTATTTTCTTTCCTGTTTATTTTTGTGTGACAGTGGAGGTGCCCAGGCCTTGTTTTCTATGTGCTCTGGATTCCCACCTGATGCGCATCACGGGTCCCCCGGATTGTGTTGGCCCCATTTTCACCCTATTAGCTACGGTGACTCGGATCTCAGACATGTGTTTCCCCTATTTTGTCCTTTCTGCACTGGAGAGCCTTGCCTGCTTGGTCACACAGTCCTGCATTTACTAGCTTCTCTGTTTCCAGTTCTGGGCATGTGCTGTCTTTTTGGGCCACACCCAGAAATACTCAGGGATTACTCCTGGTGGTGCTCTGGGAACCTGTTAAAAGTAATGCAAGAGAAATGTCCTTCCTGCTGTCCTATGTCTTTGGCCCTTACTGGTAACAGTTTAAATGAACTTTTCTGTGCGTAGAAAGACGTTTGAAAGGATGGAAGAGGCCCCTTGATTCAAATGTCTGACAAATGTTGGGAATATGGGTCAGTTCCCCATATCCCAGCGCTCCCCAGGCTCCCCACATCCCAGCAGGCCGTTCCATTTACCTGTGATTACTCTCAAGGTTCGTCAAGTTCCTGGATTCCACCCATCAGTTCAATCACTTAAATCACTTAACTTATCACTTAACTTCCCGTTAGTCGTCGATTTGCTCGAGCGGGCGCCAGTAACGTCTCCATTTGTCCCTGTCGCGTGCTAGTGTAGCCCAATGGCATCTGTTCGCTCTGGGAACATGCAGGGCCTCAAACCGATCGTTCATGATCTTGACGAAGAAGTCTGACCATTTGGTAGGTGGGTGGCCAAGCGGTCTTTTGACATCCCGTGGAATCCAATCAGTAACAGCTCTAGTCCAACGGTCGTCTTTAAATCTCATTACGTGACCAGCCCATCTGATTTTTGACACCTTGGCAAATGAGACAGCGTCCCTGATTCTTGATCGTCGACAGATGTCAGAACTCCGGATTCTTTCTCTCATTTGAGTGAAACGTGATATTCCAAGCATAGCTCTTTCTATTCTTCTTTGGGAGACCTGAATAGCGTTCTCATCTTGTTTGCGTAGGGCCCAGGTCTCTGAGGCATATGTTAATGCAGGAAGAACAGTGGAATAAAAGAGATGTGCCTGGAGCCGGAGGTTCTTCGTCCTCTTAGCTATGTCTTTGACGTTTTTGAAGGCGTTCCAAGCCGCTCTCTTCCTCCTGCGCAGCTCGGGTGCCAGGTCATTTGTCATGTTGACCTCTCGACCTAGGTACACATAGCTGTTGCATTCGGAGATGGTCGTTCCATTGAGAGCGAATGGGGTGTCAGGAACAAGGCTGTTTCTCATAAACATTGTCTTAGTAAGATTCAGCTGTAGTCCTACCTTTCCACACTCACGGTCAAAGTCGGCCAGCATTTGTGCCGCTTGGCTGATGTTTGGTGTTATTTAAACAATGTCATCAGCAAAGCGGAGGTGGTGTAGTTGCCGACCATCTATCTTCACTCCCATTCCTTCCCATTCCAGTCGTCGCATGATGTTCTCGAGGGTGGCACTGAAGAGTTTCGGTGAAATGGTATCACCCTGCTGCACCCCTCTCTTGACATCAACGATCACTTCTTTGTAGAATGGTGAGATCCTGGTAGTGAATCCGCAATACAGCTCATGGAGGATCCTGATGTATTGGGCTTGAATGCCCTGATTGGCTAGGGCTTCAATGACCGCTTCCGTCTCAACAGAATCAAAGGCCTTCTTTAAATCAATGAACGTTAAACAGAGCGGCATCTTGAACTCCCAAGTAACATCAATGAGCTTGGTTATCGTGTGGATATGGTCGATGGTGCTGAATCCTTTGCGGAACCCTGCTTGCTCGCATGGTTGTCCTTCATCTAGTGTTCTGCCAATCCTATTCAGGATGACTCGAGTGAACAACTTGTAGATGACAGACAATAGGCAGATCGGGCAATAGTTGCCAATGTCATGAATGTCTCCCTTCTTGAACAGTAGTATGGTCCTGCTGGTTTTACATTGGGACGGAACCTTGCATTCAGACAGGTAGCGAGTGAAGAGCTGAGCCAGTGTATTGATGAGTACTGACAGCAGGTTCTTCAGGTGTTCAGGTCTGACCTTGTCTGGGCCGGGAGCTGTTTGTTTCTTTACCGACGAAATGGCGTGTCGGATTTCGGAAGGGAGAATGTTGGGAACAACATATCCATCCTGTGGAATTTGGTATGTCAGCAAGTGGACATGGCTATCGAAGAGATCCGAGTAGAAGTCATGGATAATCTTCTCCATTGCCGTTCTGGAGGATGTGATGGATCCATCAGGGCATCGGAGGGTAGTCATCTTGGTCTTATAGTTGGCGAAGGCCAGGCGGGCGTTACGAATACTTTTCCCGGCTTCTGCCGCATCTACCATACTTCTGCTCTTCTCTCTTTGAGGTCTTCCTTGATCGCATCTCTGCACTGCTTTGCGAGCTCCGACGTTAGCTTGCGGTTGCCTGAGGCATGCGCCAAACCCAGCCGTCGCCACACTCCAGGACGCTTTCCGGACCCGCGTGGCAGCTCCGGCCGAGACCCACGCACGACTGAAGACCCACAGAACAAGATCAGCGGAACTCTCTGAGACCTTGGACTCCAGGCTCGGCGGACCCAGGGACAGAGCTTCTCTGCTTGCTCCCACCACCACAGGTGACAAAGGGATTCTAATCAGGAGCCCCACCCTACCCTGCCCTGTCTGCTTCCATTAACCACCCAGGGATCGAATTGTGCACCGGAGACCCACCCTACCCAGATAAATACCCCACTGGCAGACTTCCACTCTCGACACTACTTCCACTACCCAGCCGTCGCCACACTCCAGGACGCTTTCCGGACCCGCGTGGCAGCTCTGGCCGAGACCCACGCACGACTGAAGACCCACAGAACAAGATCAGCGGAACTCTCTGAGACCTTGAACTCCAGGCTCGGCGGACCCAGGGACAGAGCTTCTCTGCTTGCTCCCACCACCACAGGTGACAAAGGGATTCTAATCAGGAGCCCCACCCTACCCTGCCCTGTCTGCTTCCATCAACCACCCAGGGATCGAATTGTGCACAGGAGACCCACCCTACCCAGATAAATCAGTTCAATAATAGAGGAAAAAAATAAGTATTGTATTTGGAATGAACAAAGTCCCATCAATCTCATTGTCACCAGCATGATAAAAAGGATTCAGATATGTTTAAAGGCCATAAAAGGCTCCAAAGTGACCGGAATGGTTTGCTGCCTATTATCCTATTATTCTTTGGGTCAGAATATACTTTATTTTTTGTGTGTAAATATATGTACATAAATATAAATTTGATATAGATGTAATTTATATGATATATATTATGTTTAACACAAATGCTTCATAATATATATTATATATATTATATAATATATTATATATATTATATATATGTATGTATGAGGGCTGGAGCGATAGCACAGCGGTAGGGCATTTGCCTTGCGCGCAGCCAGCCTGGTCAATTTGGGTTCGATTCCTCCGCCCTCTCGGAGAGCCTGGCAAGATACCCGTTACCTATTCGATATGCCAAACAAAGTAACAACAAGTCTCAAAACAAATGGAGACGTTACTGGGCCCGCTCGAGAAATTGATGATGTATGTATGTTTGTTTGTGGTACACACCTGGCAGTTCACAGGGCTTACTCCTGGATTTTCACTTTGATGGTGCTCAGGGGACCATTTGGAACTGTGAGAATTGAACCCAGATTGACCACATACAAGGCAAGTGCCCGTCCCACTGTACTACCTCTCTTGTCCATACTCTGGATTTGAAATTGTGTTTCTGAAATTGTCTCCTGTGGTTTTTCTTGTAGGCAAGAGTCCACTGGTCAGGCGTTTTCAAGAGGTGGTGTGTTGGCTGGACAGTGCTCTCTGATGATCTTACCCCTTTCCAGTGTCTGTCCAGCTCTCTGGACTGGTGCTAGGCCAGTTCTTCTCTGCTTCTCCAAGGCTGGCTTCAGAGTCACTGCTTTCACCCCATCTTGATTACTTCCTCAGTAAACTCAATGTTAGGTGCCTTGTACCAGCTTGCCTGTTTGACCTTGAATCAACCCACATGTATTTTTCCTGATGGACTGTGTGTGAGAGCATTGTTTCAATGGTTGACTAACCAATACAGGATCAGGGCTCTTGTCCTTACCCCCAGCCCTCCTCTGTGTGATCCACCACTACAGCAGCTGCCTCTCCACTACTTTATCCAGTCCAGCTCCCTTAAAGCACCTATTCACCTGGATGGGGACAGAGGGTCTCTCAGCATCTGGACCATGGCTCTTTAAGGATCCTAGCGGGTGCGGAAGTGATGTCACAGAACTGGTACTTTCAGCATCCTTTCTATTATAGTTGTGGTTGCCTGGCTCAGGCCGGCATTAGTCTAGTGGGTAGAGGAAGAATTGGCGGCTCGTTTGACAGGGGGACTGTGGAGGCCAATTTTGTGCAGGATACTAACGGCCTCCCAGTCTCCTGGACTGTGAGTGCAGAGCTGGGTCAGCTTGGGGGGTGCTTTTGCGCTTGTTTTTCACTCATTCCTTATATCCAGGTGGTTTCTGAGGTATGGTAAAGGCTTTACGGGGATCCAGAGGCTTTGGGTAGTGGAGCGGGGGCTGTGCCGGGGTGTGGAGTTTGCACATTTGAGCAAGTGATCATGACAGGGTCCCCTTAGCCAGGATCACCTTCAGCTCTGGGAAGGCTCAGAGGTGGGTGGGTGCAGGGGTGAGGGACCTGCACAGGGCGGGGCTTAGCCCTCTCAATCCTGTTAGCACTGGGTGGTGCTTGGCTGTTTCCAGAGTCTTTGGCCCTGGCATCGCTAGTGTAGAACCTTCAGGTTCACTTCAAAGGGCAAGGCCCCAGCCCCCCTGCAGCAGGAGACCCAGTTCTCTGTGCTTCGAGTGACTGTTGTGATGGGAAAAGGCCACTCAGTGGCTCATTCTCGGTGGATAAGTGAGGCTTGCAAGTGAAACTTTTTCTTTTCTTTTTTTTTCCTTTTTGGGTCACATCCAGCAATGTTCAGGGGTTCCTCCTGGCTCCGCACTCAGGAATTACTCCTGGCGATGCTCAGGGTACCACATGGGATGCTGGGAATTAAACCTGGGTCGGCCACATACAAGGCCAATGCCGTGCTGGCTCTGCTATCTCTCCAGCCCCTTCATTATTTTTTTGGTTGGGCTTGTGTACCATATATAGAGTTGCTCAGGGTTTAATTTCGGCTCTGCTGTTGGGAATTCCTGCTGCTGGTACTCGGGGATCATATGGAATGCCAGGGATTGATCTGGGTTGGCAACGTGCAAGGCAATTTCTCTACTCACTTTACTGTCTCTCGTCCCAACTTTTGTGTCTTTTTTTCTAGATCAAGAATTTCTGCTTCCTACGGGCCAGTTGCAAAGCACCCCACACATGTAATCCCTTCCTGACCTGATAACCCCCAGCTGTTGTGGTGAGTACTGGGGGTAAATTTTGTGTCTTTTTAAAAGAGAAATAGTTGATTTCTGGGGTGTGTGTTGTTGTTGGGGCAGCATTGCTCAGGATGACTCCTGATGTGGTGGAAATAGTTAATAGTACAGCCATTTGTGTTCTTGCCTTGTAAGCGGCCAAACCAGGTTCGATCTACATCTGGTATTTAACATAGTCCTTTAGCCCCAGTAGGACTGAGCCCTGATCCCAGAGCTGCAATAACCCCTGAACACTGCCAGTTGTGGTCCAAAATTGAAACACATGCACACACACAGATATACACACATAGGATGTGAGAACAATGAAAAAGAGTACTAGTATTTAAGAGGAAATATGAATTTCTGCAGCGTAGAAAGAAAAGAAAATGGGGCTTAAGGACTTGATTTAAATGTTTCACTCTAGAATTTGTCTTTATACATGAGTTTTGGATATTAACCCTAATTGTTTTAGGCTTGATCAGTGAATTACCCACTTTTCTTCCCCTCAGAGAAGGTTACAGTACTCTTTTCAGCACTCCCAGTCACCTGAGTTTATCTTTAACTTATAAAGTCAAACATTCTGGTGACTCTGGTCTTTGTATCTGTAATCATTTATTTGCATTACTCTTTCCCCTCTCATTTATATAATCAATAATCTATTACTATAGAGCAACATTCTTTGCTTCAAAAAGGAAAAAGTTAATATGAAGTGATTAATATTTGAGGGTTAATTGACTTTAAAATATATTTACTCCTGGGCATCCATCATAATTAATTGACTCAGACTGTTACCGTATTTTCTAACTCCAGAAAACTGGATCCCACTGAGAATCTCTGGTTTGGCCTGGGGCAAGCATCAAAGCTACATTGGCTTCAATATGGGACAGTCTAGAAATCATAAAGCACAGTCTTGTTTTCAAACCGTCATGACCTAAAAGACCGGAACCCATGGGTAACTGGGCCAAGGACTTTGTGTGGAATTTATGGAAAAAGCACAGTCATCTTTTAACATTAGTTCCTGGACCCAGAGAAGTAATTTTTGAAATGTTTCTTGCTGTATGTAGCCAGATAACTGCAAATATTAATAAGAAGCAAACTTAATTCTTTAATATGTACAAACAGGGAAAGAGCAAAGCAACATAGATCTTGTAACCTCCGAGTGAATTCCTCAGACAGAATTTCTCCTTGAGATAATTCCCCTCCAAAGATTGCCTCTGTTGAAATGCTTGACCTCTGTAAATGGTAAATCACAATACATGGAGTCCTGTACCTCGATCTCCCTCAGATGTTCTCTAAGTATGCTATCTGATTCTGAATAAAAGGTCCACTGTGCACTGGTCCATTGGCCATCAATTGTGGTCCTCGTGTCTTTGTTTCTTGGAGAGATGGAACACCAAACGCCTCGTACTATAGGACCTACCGACTCACTATTCTTCACATCTGGTAACCTGGGAAGGGTGCCTCAGAATTCACACTTGAGTATTTGTTGTTGTTTTGTTTCATTAGAGTTACCTTTTGAAGTGTCGTATTTTTGGTAAACACCCTGCTTTGTCTGTGGCTTATTCCTGCCTCTGAACTCAGGGATCACTTCTGGCAGGGGTCAGGAGCCCATATATGTGCTATTGTATTGAACCTGGGTCAGTGAAGTGCAAGGTGAATGTTTTACCAGCTATATTGCCACACCAATCCACAAGATATAATACTCATGGTTTAAAAGTAGACTCACTCCAGGGGGCTGGAGTCATAGCACAGTGGGTAGGGCGTTTGCCTCGCACACGGCGACCCGGGTTCATTTCCCAGCATCCCATATGGTCTCCTGAGCACTGCCAGGATTGATTCTGAATGCAAAGCCAGGAGTAACCACTGAGCATCGCCAGATGTGACCCGAAAAGCAAAAATATATAAATAAATAAATAAAATAAAAGTAGACTCACTCCAGAAATTCTGGTTTTCAGACAAACATAAAATCATGGTTCGGAAGCGTTCAGAATAAGGAACACATGGAGGGTGCGGGATCCCGGAGGAAAAGAAAAAAGAAAAAACAGGTTCCAAAAAGAGCCGAGAGCACCGGCAAGTTCCAGATGGAGTAGGCGCCGCATCCCGCCTCCCCCAGATGGAACCCTGGTGACCAGAAGCCTCTACAAACACAGCTCGAGTATGCGGGAACGAGGACTTTTTCTCAAATCTGCCGGACTACACCTCCCAGGTAACCTCTGATTCCGGAAGTCACGCCCACAGCCCGCCCCCCAGCGCCATCTTTGAAGCGTTCAGAATAAGGAACACATGGAGGGTGCGGGATCCCGGAGGAAAAGAAAAAAGAAAAAACAGGTTCCAAAAAGAGCCGAGAGCACCGGCAAGTTCCAGATGGAGTAGGCGCCGCATCCCGCCTCCCCCAGATGGAACCCTGGTGACCAGAAGCCTCTACAAACACAGCTCGAGTATGCGGGAACGAGGACTTTTTCTCAAAACCGCGCGGCCGCTTATGCGGCCGCGCGACATCTCTCTATGTACAAAGTGATCAATGAGAAGTAAACCACCCAATCTTTCTCCCTGAAAATCAGAGTTAAGTTTGGAGCATGGCCACAGCCCCAGAAACACAAGGACTTAATGCAGAAACCAGCAGCTTAGAGCAGAAAAGTGAACGGACAATGAGTTAACCCAGGCCATCATTTCTGCCCAGAGGGGAAAGGGTGTTGCCCCATTCGCCCTCTCTTCTCTGGAAAGAAGGATGGTGGCCGCATGGGAGCCTTGTGGACAGCAGGTATGAGCCGGGGTGTGGGGGGCGACTAAATCTTCACGAGAAGGGGGGCATTCCGGTCCGTCCTTCACGCCCTACCGAGGTCAACAGTTGCCCCCCACGGGCGGCTCCCCAGCACGGCCACAGTCCCAGAAGCACAAGGACTTAATGCAGAACCCGGCAGCTTGGAGCAGAAAAGTGAAAGGACTATGCGTTATTCCAGGCCATCAAGTCTGCCGGAGGGGAAAGGGTGTTGCCCCATTCGCCCTCTCTTCTCTGGAAAGAAGGATGGCGGCCGCATGGGAGCCTTGTGGACAGCAGGTATGAGCCGGGGGTGTGGGGGCGACTGGAACCTCATGGGAAGGGGGGCGTTCCGGTCCGTCCTTCACGCCCTACCGAGGTCACCAGTTGCCCCCCCACGAGCGGCTCTCCAGCACGGCCACAGCCCCAGAAGCACAAGGGCTTAATGCAGAACCCAGCAGCTTGGAGCAGAAAAGTGAAAGGACTATGCGTTAATCCAGGCAATCATTTCTGCCCAGAGGGGAAAGGGTGTTGCTCCCTTCCGCCCTCCTCCCTCTGGAAAGAAAGATGGCGGCCACATGGGAGCCTTGTGGACAGCAGGTATGAGCCGGGGGTGTGGGGGCGACTAAAACCTCATGGGAAGATGGGCGTTCTGGTCCGTCCTTCACGCCCTACCGAGGTCACCAGTTGCCCCCCACGAGCGGCTCTCCAGCACGGCCACGGCCCCAGAAGCACAAGGACTTAATGCAGAACCCAGCAGCTTGGAGCAGAAAAGTGAACGGACTATGCGTTAATCCAGGCCATCAAGTCTGCCGGAGGGGAAAGGGTGTTGCCCCATTCGCCCTCTCTTCTCTGAAAAGAAGGATGGCGGCCGCATGGGAGTCTTGTGGACAGCAGGTATGAGCCGGGGGTGTGGGGGCGACTAAAACCTCATGGGAAGGGGGGCGTTCCCCTCCGTCCTTCACGCCCTACCGAGGTCACCAGTTGCCCCCCACGAGCGGCTCTCCAGCACGGCCACGGCCCCAGAAGCACAAGGGCTTAATGCAGAACCCAGCAGCTTGGAGCAGAAAAGTGAAAGGACTATGCATTGATCCAGGCCATCAAGTCTGCCGGAGGGGAAAGGGTGTTGCCCCATTCGCCCTCTCCTCTCTGGAAAGAAAGATGGCGGCCACATGGGAGGCTTGTGGACAGCAGGTATGAGCCGGGAGTGTGGGGGCGACTAAAACCTCATGGGAAGGGGGGCGTTTCGGTCTGCCCTTCATGCCCTACCGAGGCCACCAGTTGCCCCCACGAGCGGCTCTCCAGCACGGGCACAGCCCCAGAAGCACAATGACCTAATGCAGAACCCAGCAGCTTGGAGCAGAAAAGTGAAAGGACTATGCGTTAATCCAGGCAATCATTTCTGCCCAGAGGGGAAAGGGTGTTGCTCCCTTCCGCCCTCCTCCCTCTGGAAAGAAAGATGGCGGCCACATGGGAGCCTTGTGGACAGCAGGTATGAGCCGGGGGTGTGGGGGCGACTAAAACCTCATGGGAAGGGGGGCGTTCTGGTCCGTCCTTCACGCCCTACCGAGGTCACCAGTTGCCCCCCGCGAGTGGCTCTCCAGCACGGCCATGGCCCCAGAAGCACAAGGACTTAATGCAGAACCCAGCAGCTTGGAGCAGAAAAGTGAATGGACTATGCATTGATCCAGGCCATCAAGTCTGCCGGAGGGGAAAGGGTGTTGCCCCATTCGCCCTCTCCTCTCTGGAAAGAAAGATGGCGGCCACATGGGAGGCTTGTGGACAGCAGGTATGAGCCGGGAGTGTGGGGGCGACTAAAACCTCAGGGGAAGGGGGGCATTTCGCTCCGCCCTTCACGCCCTACCGAGGCCACCGGTTGCCCCCCGCGAGCGGCTCTCCAGCACGGCCAGAACCCCAGAACACAGAAACCAATCTCTTAACTATCTGACTCTCAGTAGAAATACCTCCAGGGTCAATAGGTAAAAGAGCAGAAATCCAAAACCAACATTTAATTCTTGAACCCAGCCGTAGAAAGCAAATCACTTCACAATGCTTTTTCAGCATGTCTGATTGGGGGGGGGGTAAACTCTAAATAATAGTGGTGAATCTTTTATTGAAACAATGAATCTAATCAAAGCAGATAGAGTGTTAACTAGAATGCATCTGCCTCACAGGGACGGGGAGGGGTGGGGGGTGGGGTTTTATTGGGGTACTTCATGGTAAAAATAAGTATTGGTAAAGGGAAATGTGTTTGATATTTGCATGACTGAGACATAAACCTGAAAGCTTTGTAACCTTTCCCACAGTGATTCAATAAATAAAAAAAAAAAAAAATCATGGTTCATACTAAACACCCAGGATATCTGGATAATTTTGTGATACAAGACACTGTTTACATGGTTTTCAGAGCTGTTCCTACAAAATAGGAGCAAATGTTGGAGTAGGCTCATGTGCTGATTCCGGATTACAGTAAATTATGACCAGGATGGCCTAGGTCCAGCAGAGTAGACATGGGACTGCCGGGGTCTCACCCGAGCCCAGAAGTGACCTTGTTCCCTGGAAGAGGGCTCCCAGGGCCATGTCCCCATCCATTCTGCAAGAGGGCACCTGAAGGATTGTCCACCCTGCGTCCCTGTGGCTGTCCCCACAGCAGAGCCACTAATGGGCCTGTTGTCACTGTGACCTGAAGGGGCCGTCTCTGCACCCTGGCCTCAGTGTTAGTCTCTGGCCATAGGGACCTTCCTGTAGGGCCTATAGTGGATTTCCAGGGCTCTGGCAGGGCTGTAGTTTCCTCCCCTGCAGGCTGAGACTAGCCCTCCTGTCCCAACAGGCAGCCTGATCACAACCCACTTCTCTGTCCCCTGGAGAGGCAGGATCATCTGGCAGTGTATCCCTGTGGATGGGTCTGTGAGCCAGTGTCCAAGTGTCTGGCAAGTCACTACATTTCTTTGCTCCAATGCAGGGACTTCGGGTCAAGTGGGGGGAAGGGTAGCTGTGTTCCTCTGGTGCTCACGGCTCAGGTCTTTCCATGGAGCCTCCTGCTGATCCGCAGGAAAAACAAAGGCAGGAGATGGTGACGCGCCCTCTGCCATCCTCACGCATGAGAGTGACAAGATGATCCAGTGCAGTGACAGGAGCACACAGGCTTCTCGGGTCTTGCGTTGTTTTAGGAAGGAGATGTGGGAATTTGCTGCAAGCCTGAGTGCCCGGCTCTCTGCTGTTTGAGGCCATGGGGTCTCAAGCTCCTGGATCCAGGCATCTGTGCCAAGTTTGTGCTGCCCTTCATCCCCCTGAACTGTCCATCATGGAATGATCTGTGCTTTAATTTCCTGGCTTTGTAGTTAATCTTCCTTATCTGTCAGGTGTGTAGAATAGTCCATGGGAATCTCAGCCTTGGTCTTCCTGTATGTGCCTCACCAGGGTGACTGTCTAGCCTGAACTCCATGTGCCCTTTTCTGAAGCAGCCGTACACCCTCTGCCCTCTCTAACACCATGCTTATCTTTTCCCTCGAATCATTATATGATTTTGAGTATCTAAGAAGTTTATCATTCTTTAGGTTTCGGGCCCAGCCATAGTCACACATGACTCTTCGTGGGTCTCAGGTGTAACTCCTGGCCATGCACACAGGAATTGTACCCGAGGTGTTCAGGGACCTGAGACTTGAGCCTGTCTCCCTAAAGCTAAGCACATCATCTCTCTGCTGTTCTCTTGTGTACCTCTTAGTCATCGTTTTGCCTTTGTTTTTAAATAATGAATGAGTCCATAACAAAATTACTTTGGGTCAGGACAGGTACAGCAGGGAGCGCACTTGCATTTTAGGCAGCTGACTGATTTTTGATCCCCTGCATTCCATATGGTCGCATTATCTGGTCTGATCAAAATACAAAACCCAAAAGCTACTTGGATAATGTCAAGCTCCTCACAGTGATCACCCAAAAGATCTACCATTGGGACTGGAGAGATAGCACAGCGGGTAGGGCGTTTGCCTTGCACGCAGCCTACATGGCCGACCCGGGTTCGATTCCCAGCATCCCATATGGTCCCTCGAGTACCGCCAGGAGTAATTCATGAGTACATGAGTCAGTAGTAACCCCTGTGCAATGCAGAGTGTGACTCAAATACCAAAAAAAAATCTACCCTTTTCTGTGGACCTGTTTGGACTGTGAGAACTATCAAGATGTCCACTATCTGCTGGGCCTCATTCTATTATCCACTGAATAACTCTAACATTCTGTTTTGTTTAAATTCAGAACTCAAAGCCAAACTTTGGGATTAAGTATTATCACGCTTTTATGCAGCACAACAGGATCATCGATTACAAGTGAGTTGGAAAGATTTGCATATTCAGAACAAATGTTATTATGCCGGTGAGATTTTCAAAGGACCAAACATGTGGCTTGAATGGGGGGCACCTGGAATCCTTTGCTTTCAGCAGATCTACAGACTCCAGACACCTCAGGGAGGAAATCTACAGCCTTATGCCAAGCGTAATAGTCTCTTAGTTTCAGTTGGTGCAAAACTCAGCAGTTTTAAGATTTAAAGACATTCTGTTTTTTTTTTAAATACCAAAATCATACTGAGTTTTTTCTTCTATAGAATGTAAGCACAGGTGGTCATTCTTGAAAAGAACTGGTTTGTTGGCCCCAGTAATAGTGTAGTAGGAAGTGCACTGCCTTGACCAGGAATGGAAATCAGGTTCTATACCCAGCACCCAGTATAGTCTTGACAAACCCACTAGGAGTGGTCTATGAGCACTGTTTCATGTGATCCTGCCCCAACAAATAAATACAAACAAAACCCCCCCAAAACCTCATTGATCCTGATATTAATTCAATTAGGTTTGCTGTTTTCAATGGCCCCTGCGTTCTCAGTTTTGTGGGATGCAGTTTTGCCTTCGTACATGCATCCTAAGCTCCATACTGAGCTACAACCAAACCCAGACTCGGTTTTACTTTTACTTGCTTGAAACTGGTGCTTCCTTTTTCTGTATAGAAATTATTTCCACTTAATGTGTTCTTCATTGAGTTGAGAAAAAATTGGACACACGTTAATGACAACACTTCTGTCAATTTTGCTTGAACTTCTTGCAAAAATATTTGGTCATTCCAGGAAAAGCCATATATGTTTCAATAATTGTATTTTCATGGTGGGAATATTAGACATCAAACCTGCAGGGTTTGACATTTTTTTGACAAGAAGACTCTCAAGAAATCAAGAAATAATCGGAATCTTCCTCTGCTGTTCTCCAGGGAAGCAACCAGCCTCAGTGGAATGTCTCTGATCCTGTACACTGTGACACTTTCGAGTGAGCAGTGGTGCCTGCATCACCGTGCGGATTCTGAGACAGGCAGGAAGTTTTCAGATGGGAAAATTCCCAGGGATGTTAGCAGCACGGACACAATTTGAGTCAACCGCCATGCAAGTGTGATCATCTGAATATCCACACAGGAGAGAAACTGTAGAAATGTAAAGAATTTGGGAAGCCTTAGATCAATCTTCATACCGGATTATACATACGAGAATTCATACAGGAGAGAAACGCTATTCATCCAAGGAATATGGGAAGACAACAAGACTTAGTATGCATAGGAAAATTCATTTAAGGAAACCTTATTCATGTAAGGATAAGGAATGTATGAAAACCTTTATTTCCTTCTCAGGGGTTTCTATGCGTAGGAAAATTCATGCAAGAGAGAAACCTTACTCATGTAAGGACTGTGGAAAGACCTTTACTTTGTACTCAGAACTTACTAAGCACAGGAAAATGCACACTGAAGAGAATCCTTATATATGTAAGGACTGTTGGAAGGCATTCACTTACCTCTCACTCCTTATTACATATAAGAACATTTATACTGGAAAGAAACCTTATGTATGTAAGGCAAGCAGGAAGGCCTACATTATGTCCTCAAGCCTTAGTGATCACAGAAAAATTCATATGGCAGACGGCTTAAGTATGGAAGGACTGTGCGAAGACCTTCATTCAGAGTTGATGTCTTACTAAACAGAAAATTTCATACCAGAGAGAAACCCCATACATGTTAAAAATTATTTGCTCTACATTCAAGCCTTAGTATGCATAGGAAAATTCATAGTGGAGAGAAGTCTTACATATGTCAGGAATGTGCGAAGGCTTTCATTCAAACCTCAACTCCTACGATCCAATGGAAAATACATACTGGAGGGAAAGCTCATGCTTGTCAATGTACGAAGGCCTTTGTGTGCCTCTCAAGCCTTTGTAGTCATTGTAAAATCTACATGGAATGAGTTGCCCCTGAAGAACTACCCCAAGTTCAGAACAATCCCCCTTGGGAAGACAAGTTTTATTTAGACCAGGAAGGTTAGGAGGGAGCTACAAAAGTGCAGCCCACAAGCTAAGAATCCAGCATGACAAGCTTCCCGTGACATCATCACATAAGTGAAAGGTACTCGGTTATTATCATCAGGGCTAGAGTTATGGCAGTGTCCTGGCATTTGAACTTCACATGTATGTTAACTTGTAAATAACAGTCTTGGTGATGGAAGCCAGGAGGAAAGTGAATAAATAAGTACCAAATATAAATAGGAAAAACCTCTTCGAGCAACAAAAGCTTTTAAAAATTAATGAGACAATCTTACCAACCCTACAACCAGATATAACAACGGTCACGTGAATTTGTTTTCTCCACCTATTGATATTAATATTGCAAATTTGTTATCTCAAGTTTTATTTTATTCATTTTTTGGCCTATCGGGTCATATCCGGCGATGCACAGAGGTTACTCCTGGCTACACACTGAGGAATTATTCCTAGCGGTGCTTGGGGGACCATATGGGATTCTGGGAATCGAACCTTCGTAGGCCGCATGCAAGGCAGTTGCCCTTCCCACTGAACCATCGTTCCAGCCCTGTCTCATCAATTTTAATATAGAATTGTATCAACAATTGGGGTTTTCTTTTTCTTTAGTAAATTAAATAAATAACCACCTCTCACTCTGAACCGTCAAGGTTCACCGCTGGACCATTATTTGCTCTGATCCTGGCATGGCCCAAAAACCCTTTTTTTCTGAGGGGTTTTGGCAGAGACCAACCACAATGCTGCAGGGAATCGTATTCAATCAAAAATAAGCCAAACCCTCATTCTTTCGGGCTTTCTGTGTTACATTGTAGGGCGCTGTGCTCAGGCCCTCCACCTGGCATTAAGCTCAGAGCTACATACCTGGGAGAATTCTCATATGTTGTGGAGCACTAAGGTTGGAATATTGGTCTACTATCTGACGAGCACCTTTTCCACTGTTGCATCTTTGCATATCTCATATTCTGTGATTTTTGCTTTTTGGAGACTCAACTCAGTATTGAGAATGTGTATCTCCAAAAACTATCATCTTAAGAAAATGTTCCTGGAAATTTTCTTTCATAGGGTGGGTGTTTGACAGTTTAAATACATTTTATTTTGCATAGAAGAACTTGTGCCAGTTTTTTGAAAGGGTGAAAGGGGTTCCTGGAGTGAAATATTTTACAAATGGTGGGGCCATGGGAGGAACCTCAAGCTTTCCCCCATCTCAGCAGGCAATTCCATTCAGCTGTGCTTACTGATAATACAGGGTGGTCACATTCCTGGATCACACTCCTTTCTCAATTCAGTACTATTAGAGATAAGGAAACCAGGAATATTTGCTTTTATTTTTGGGGTTTTTTTTTTGGTTTTTGGGTCACACCTGGCGATGCACAGGGGTTACTCCTGGCTCTGCACTCAGGAATTATCCCTGGCAGTGCTTAGGGGACCATATGTTTTGCTGGGAATCGAACCCGAGTCGACCGCGTGCAAGGCAAACGCCCTACCCGCTGTGCTATTGCTCCAGCCCTCCAGAAACATTTGCTTTTGGAAGCACTGAAATCCCAACAATCTAGTGGCCACTCTAATGCTAAAAGCCACTTAGAGAGCAAGGCTATAAAATGATCAGTAAGATTTGCTAATTCTGATCTCTGTGTATACCTCCATCCTGGGATTGGTCCTTATGCTAGATTTTATTTTTTTAGAGAATATTTTTATTTGGTGACCACACATGGCACTTCTCATGGGTCACTCTTTTACTCCTAGTCAACATTTGGGATGCCAGGGATAGAGATCAAGTTGACCAAGTTCAGTGCAATGTACTGGTCCCACCTGATCCATACTTTGCGTTTGGAAATGTGTGTTTCTGAAGCCTCCCCATGGAACGTTCATTGTAGGTAGGTGTCCACTGCTTACGTGTTGTCAGAGGGTAGAACGTTGAACCTATAGTGTTCTAGATACTTTTAGCAGCCTTTTTCTCCTGTTCCAGTTTCTCTCCAACTCTCTGGTGGCTGCTCTCAGGGTTGTTCTGTTCCTCTCCAGGACTGGCTTCGGAGTCACTGTTTTCACTCCCATCTGGATTATTACTTCCCCGAGAAAGTCACTGTCCCAACCTGCTACCTACCTGCCAGTTAGTGAAACAACCTGCTTCACTTTTCTTGACGGACATGTGCGTGAGTGCATTGGTTCCATGTTTGACTGACCAGTGCAGGATCAGGGAACTTCTTACTCCCCAGGATCCCATGGTGTGACTGGCCTCCCCAGCAGTTGCCTCCCCCTCCTTTTTTTGAGCCCTGCCCCTTGCAGCACAGGATGCTCTGGGGTGTCCTGAAAGGATCTCTCTGCACCTGGAGCCTGGCCCTTTAAGGCTGCAGGTGGAAACGAAACTGATGTCACAGAGAGGGCCTTCCTGGTACCTGTGTTCTTGCTGACAGAGATAGTTCAATCAGTCTTACTATTGTTACGTGGGTGAAGAACGGCCTGGAACTAGCTGGAAGCGGTTCTTGAAGGCCTATTTTGGGGTTGGACGGGGGCAAATCTCCTTCTCTGAACTGTGAGACACGCGCTAGCGTGGGGGACGCTTTCGCGCTAGTTTCTCACTTGTTCCCCGACATCCAGGTGTTCCTGAGGCGTGGCGGAGTCTTTAGGGGGACGTGGATCTTTTGGGGGCACAATGGGTGCTGCACTGGGGCACAGTTGTTGCGTGTGTGAGCAGGTGGTCCCGGGGGGGGCGCTGAAGCCACGATGGCCTCTAGCTCTGTGATGGGGCAGTGGCGGATGGGGGGTGGGCCTGAGCTTGGGGCTGAGCACAGGGGTGCGGAACCTGCACAGGGCGGGGGGCTTGACTGTCCCGACCCTCCCGGCAGTCCCTTGTTGAAGTTTTGGTCCTAATCTTGTAGCAGTAGAACCTCCAAATTTGAAGGGCAAAGCCACAGCCCCCCTTCGCCCCCCCATGGCAAGGGTCCCCTTGCTGTTCATCATTTTCATTGACTGCCTTGTTGGTCCGGGTAATTCGGGGACAGTGGACCTGCGGGTGGCTGGGGTTTGCCAGTGAACATGTTCTCTTGGGGCTGTTTTTGGTTTGGGGGTTCTTTGGGAGGGTTGGGTGAGAGGAGGCATCCCCGGAGATGCTCAGGGCTTCCTCTGGCTCTAGGCTCAGGTATTATTCCTGCTGGTGTTGCTGCGGGACATATAGGTACCCGGAGAATTTACCGGGTCAAGGCAAGTGCCCTACAGACTTCATTGTCTGTCCAACCATAACATTGTTTTTTTTTTCAGATCACGAGTTTCATCTCCCTCATGTCAAGTTGCAAAGCACCCTCCACTCTTCATCTCTTCCTGAGCGGGAGACCTGTGGGTATTGGGATAAATACTGAGGGTAAAGATTTTTGTTGTTGTTTTTTAAATTTTTACTTTTTTTTGAAGGAAGATACTTGTTTATTTGTGTGGGGGGGTGTGGGAGGGACTTTCTACAGGACTCCTGGTATTTTTGGAAGAAATTTATGTAGGAAGAGGCGGAGCAAAAGTACAGCAAATACTTGCCTTGCACACAGTCACCTTGGGTTTGGTCCCCTGCATCCTAGTGATTCCCAAAGCTTTAAGAAGTGAAACCCTAAGTGCAGAGTTAAGAATACCCCCTGAGTAATGCTTGTTCTGGCTCAAAGGAAAAACACACACATACACACTTGCACACACAGGAAACTTGTGATTGCAAGAAAAGAGAATAATATGGATTCCGGGAAACTATGGAAATGCCAGAAAACAGTTTTCAGAACCCACTCTTTTACTACTTAAATGTTCTTCGCTAGTTTGTCTTTGCACATGATTTTTTTGTGTTTGTTTGCTTTGCTATCTTAGAGTTGTCCTGTTGGTGCTGTAGTTTTGGCCACTCCCTGTAGTACTCTGCCCTTACTTCTAACTCAGCTCAGCGATCACTGCAGCCAAGGTCCAGTGTGGACAAGTATCGTCCTTGGGTCAGCTGGGTGTAAGACGACTCCACCCTCAAAATAGAATATTTAGGGTGTAAGTATTCTAGAGAAGTTCCAAATGTCAGGCACAGTTCATATTATGGTCCTTAGTAAATCAATTCCTTGGTTATTTGGATTTATTTTCTATAAACCTGGGTGATTGCACCATTTTCAAATATATTCCTGCAAAACAGGAGCGAGCATAGGATGAGACTCACGCAGATGTGCTGATGCGGGATTAGAGTATATCAGGACTCAGATGGGCCCAGGTTAGTGGGACAGAGCACGGCTGTGCCTCAGACTCATCTGGACCCAGAAGTCACCTTGTTCCCATGGACAGAGTGCACAGGCGCATGTCCTTGTCCACCCTGCAAGAGAGTGGCTGAAGGTTTGTCTACCCTATGTCCCAGTCTTTCCTCATGGCAGAGCCACATTCCAGGCTGTAGTTCCCAGGCGAAGCACTGCTGCCTGCCTACAGGGGGTGCTGGTACTCAGGAACTCCTGAGGCCCCTGGCTGGGCCTCTAGGGAATTTTTTGTGCTCCATGGAGTAATCTGAGGATCTTAGAAGGCTGCCATTTCCACTGCTTTCACCCCATCTTGATGACTTCCTCACGCAACTCAATGTCAGGTGCCTTGTACCAACCTGCCTGTTTGACCTTGAATCAACCCACATGTGTTTTTCCTGATGGACTGTGTGTGAGAGCATTGTTTCAATGTTTGACTGACCAGTGCAGGATCAGGAGTCCTCCCCTTATCCCTAGGCCCCCAATGTGTGAGCAAACACTCTAGCAGCTGCCTCTACACTCCTTTATCCAGTCCATCCCCTTTGCAGCACGGATTCACCTGGGTGGGCACAGAGTGTCTCTGCATCTGGACCTTGGCCCTTTAAGGCTCCTGGTGGAAGCAGAAATGATGTCATAGACGGGCCTTCAGAAATCTTTTCTGTTCTAGTTGTGGTTGCCTGACTCTTGCTGCCATTGGTCTCGTGGGTAGAGGAGGAACTGGCGCCTCACATGACAGGGAAACTGTGAGGCCGATTTTGTGGCAGAATGCAAGTGGCCTCAGGTGAGCGCCCCGTGTCTTGGCATTGTGAGTGGTGGGGCTGTGCCAGCTTGGGGGGCTCTTTCATGCTTGTTTTCCACTCTTCGGGATATCCAGGCAGTTCCTGAGGTGAGGTAAGGCAAAAGCTTTCAGGGGTCCCAGAGGCTTTGTGCGGTGCAGCAGGGGTTTTGCCAGGTGCAGGGATCGCAGTTGTGAACAAGTGATCCTGGGGGTCCTCTTGGGCAGGATCTCCTCCAGCTCCTGGAAGGGTCGGAGGCCGGTGGGCCTTGGGCTGCGGGACCTGCAGAGGGCGGCGCTTAGTCCTCCCGAACCTGCCAGCACCGGAATGTGCTTGGTCCTGTCCAGAGCATTTGGCCCTGGCATTTTTATTGTGGCAACTTCAGATTTACTTAGAAGGGAAAGGCCCCAGCCCCACTGCAGCAGGAGACCCAGTTGTCCTCGTCCTTTGATTGACTACCCTGATGAGGCGGGGCCACCCGGTGATACAACTGGGCCACCCAGTGTCTCTGTCCTTGCAGGTGGGTGAGGATTGCAAATGAAACGTTTTCATTATTATAATTTTGGTTTGGCTCTTGTACCACATCTTTTGGTGGTCAGGATTTACTTTTGGCTCTGCAGTCGGGAATTTCTGCTTGTGGTACTCGGGGACCATAAGGGATGCAGGGAATTGATCTCTGTTGGCTGCATGCAAGGCAAGTTCCCTACCCACTTACTGTCTCTGGTCCCAGCTTTTGTATTTTTTCCACAAGGTCAAGAATTTCTCCATCCTAAGGTCCAGTTGCAAAGAACCCACACATGTAAACTCTCCTTAACCAGATGACCACCAGCTGTTGTGAATACTGGGGGTAATGTTTTGTTTTCATTTTTTAAGAGAAATAGTTCATTTCCGGGGGGGAAGCTCTGTTTAGGGTCACTCCTGATGTGGTGGAAATAATTCACTTAGAAAGGGCCAGAGCAATAGCACAAATAGGGTACTTTCCTTGCACATGGAACCCAGGTCTTTCTATGAGTAGTAATCCATATAGTCCCTGAGCCCCACTAGGATTGAACCCAGATCTGAGAGCTACAATAATCCCTGAGCATTGCTAGGTGGGGTCTAAAATTGAAATATGTGCATGAACACACCCACATACACACAGAGAGGCTATGAGAGCAATTAGAGATAGGAGTAGTATTCACGAGAAAACATAAATTTCTGCAGCATAGAAAAAACCAGATCTACTTAAGGATCTACTTTAAATATTTCACTCTAGAGTTTGTCTTTACTCTAAGTGTTTTAGGCTTGATCAGTAAATTTCCACTTTTCCTCCTCCCAGAGACGGTCATAGTGCTCTAATGAGCACTCTTAATCTATCCTTAAATCATAAATTAAACCTTCTGGTGACTCTGGACTTTGTATCTGTAGTCATTTATTTGCATTTCTCTTTCTGCTGTAACCTATATAATCTATAACCTATCACTATAGAGCAATGCTCTTTGCTCCAAAACAGAAAAACCGTTCATGCTAAGGTCTTAATATTTGTGAGTTAATTGACTCTAAAATGTATTTACTCCTGGCCATCCGTCATAATTACTTGACTCAGGCTTCAGTTGCCGTAGTCTCTAACGCCAGAAAGCTGGATCCGAGCTAGCTTTTAACCTTAGCTCCTGGATCCCAGAGGAGTAAGTTTGGAATGTTTCTCTACTGTGTGTATCGATAATTTCAAATATTAATAAGAAGAAAACTTATTTGTTTAATATGTATGAGCAGGGAAAAAGAAAAGCAACATAGATGAATATAGCCCCTGAGTGAGTTTCTCAGGAAAGTCTCAGGCAAAACGTCTTCTTGAGTTAATTCCCCCGCAAATAATTGTCTCTGTTGAAACGCTTGACCTCTGTAAATGGTAAATCACAATATGTGCAGTTCTGTACCTCAGACGCCCTCAGATGTTCTATAAGTATGCTGTTCAGTTATGATTTAAGAGGATGACTATGCACTATCCTTTGGCCAACAGTTGTTGTGGTCCCTTGTCTGCATTTCTTTGCAGAGACAGAACACTGAACGTGTTACCATGTGACCTACCAATTCACTATTCTTCACATCTGGCAACCTGGTGTGTGTGGCTCCGAATTCACACTTGGTTATTTTTTGTTGTTGTTCTCTTGTTTCATTAGAGTTACCTTTTGAAGTTGCAGTATTTTTGGTAATCACCCTTCATTGTCCGTGGCTTATTGCTGCCTCTGAACTCAGGCATCATTTCCTACAAGGATCAGGGGCCCAGATATATTCTAGTATATTGAACCTAGGTCAGCCAAGTGCAAGGTGAATGTCTTATCCACTGTATTACCACTCCAGGCCCCAAGATATAATATTCATGGTTTCAATGTAGACTAAACTCACTCTAGAAATTCCATTTGTTAGACACACATAGCACCATGGGTCATAGTAAACACCTTGGTTATTTGGATAGATTTGTGATACAACACACTGTTTACATGGTTTTCAGAGCTATTCCTGCAAAATAGGAGCAAGTGCTGGATGAGGATCATGTGCTGATTGGGGGATTAGAGTAAATCAAGACAAGGATGGGTCGAGGTCTAGAGCGTTAGAGCTGGGACTGCCTGGGGCCTACCCGAGCTCAGAAGTGACCTTGGTCCCTGGAAGAGAGTGCCCAGGCAGGTGTCCTATCCATTCTGCAAGAGGGAAGCTGAAGGTTTGTCCAATCTGAGTCCCTGTGGCTGGCTCCACGGCAGAGCCAATAATGGTGCTGTGGGAACTTGGGCCTGCAGGGGCTGCGGTTGCGCGGGAGCTCCTGGCCTCAGAGTCTCTGGCCTTAGGGACCTTCCTGTGTGGTTCCCAGTGTAGAGTCCTGGGGCTCGGGCAGTGCTGCGTTTTCCTCCCCCGTAGGACTCAACTGCTCCTGTCCTTACAGCAGCTGGGTCACAGCCCATTTCTCTGTCCCCTGAGAGATAGAAACATCTGTCAGTGTCTTCCCATGGATGGTTCTGTGAGCCAGTGTCCAAACATCTGGCTGGTCACTACCTTTCTAGCTCCAATGCAGGGACTTCTGGTCAGGTGGGGGCCAGGGCTGGTTGTGCTCCTCTCTGGTGCCCACGGGTCAGGTCCTTGCACGGAGCCTCCTGTTGGTCCACAGGAAAAACAGGCAGGAGATGGTGAGATGGCCTCTGCCACACCATCTTCAGGCAGGAGAGTGACAAGATGACACAGTGCAATGACGTGTAACACAAGCTTCCCAGGCTGATAGTCTCTGATTGTTTCAGGAAGGAGACGGGGGATCCTGCTCCTGGCCTGATTTATCAGCTCTCTGTTTGAGGCCACTGTTTTATTTTTTTGTTGATTTGAATGGTCCATATTAGTGGTGCTCAAGTATCATTCCTTTCAGGACTGGGGAACCAACTGTATAGGGTGCCAGGGGTCCAACGCTGATTAGACTTATTTGTATGTTTGTTTTTGGAAGATGTTGAAGGGGAGGGGCCATACCCAGTGATTCTCAGGATATTTCTGGTTCTGTACGAAGGATTTCCATCTGCCAATTCTTGAGGAACTATAAGGGATGGCGGTATTACCAGCCCTTCCCGCTGTCCCCAGACCACCTTTCCTGTTACTCCATCCAGCTGCTTTGTTTTCTTTCATGTTTATTTTTGTGCTACAGTGGAGATACTCAGGGCTTCCTCTTGGATATGTGCTCCAGATTCACCCTTGACAGGCATCAGGGGAACCCAGGTGTGCTACTTATGTATGTACCCTGATGGCTGCAAATGTCTCAGGCCCCAGGACATGAGTTTCTCCTATTTTGTTCTTCCTGCTCTGAGAGCCTCACCTGCTCAGTCACACAGTCTTATGTTCAGATGATGCTGTGTGTGAAGTTCTCGGCATGTGCCTGTCCCAGGTATTTGGAGCAGAGAACCTTAGGATCGAATCACTTTTACCATCTTTGAGATGAATTCGGGTCATCCTTTATATATGTAAGGACTGTGGGAACGCATTCACTTACTCCTCCTTATTACACACGGTAGTATTCATAATGGAAAGAAAAGTTTCATGTGTCAACAATGCGGAAAGGCCTACATTATGCCCTCAAGCCTTAGAATCACAGGAAAATTGCTCTTGGAGACAGACTCTACATATAGAAGGACTGTGGGAAGGCTTTCATTCAAGCTTGGTGTTTTACTAAGCAGAGAAAAAAATCACAGTGGAAAGAAACCATATAAATGTCTGACATGTGGGAACATCTTCACTCTACCCTGTAGCCTTTCTGTGCATTTTAAAAGTCATAGTAGAGGGGGTATGGTGCCACCAGCAGGTCAATCTGTACCTGTGAGGCGAGTGCATCAGCAGCCTGATGGCACTGTCAGACTTTTAGATACCCCAAAATTGCTGCTGTGCCTTTGGCCAGACCCCAAAAACTTGGGGCAAAGTTTACCAAGAAAGTAAACGGCCAATAGTTTGGTATGTGGGAGACACACCCACAAACTACCTCCGGCTCAGCTATATAATTGGCAGCTTGGCCTCTCTGGTTCCTGATTGAAATGCTTAATGGCCATGATACAAGAGCCTCAGAAACCAATCTCGGAGCCCAAAGACTTTTGGCAGAAATGCATCCTGTTCCTGCAGTAGGTTACTGGCGCTGGACCACTCCAGGTGGGAATAGGTTTCGTGCCTTGGCCTATTCTCCCTGGCAGCCCACTGACCGACATCCTCCAGAGGGCACTGGACAGTCAGGTTTGGGCGTTCAGTGATGAGACACATAAGGCCTCACTAGATGGGGTTGGAACCGGCCCTTTCTTCCCCATCCCAGTGAGATCCCGAGTCACCACCTACAAATGGCCTCTCTGGCACCTGATCAAGCTGATTAATGGCCATGATCCCAGAGACTCAGAAACAAATCTCGAAACCCAGTAGCTTTTGGCAGAAATGCATCTGGGCCGCATACAAGGTGGCTGCCGCCTCAGAGCTTATTGGAAAGGCAAGTATGAGCTGGCGGTGACAGGGCAACTGCTATCTCATGGGAAGGGGGGGCGGTACCGGCTCGTCCTTCACGCCCTACCGAGGTCATGAGTTGCCCTCCACGAGTCATAACATCAGACGCACAGAAACCAATCTCGTAATTATCTGGCTCTTTGTAGAAATCCAAAATCACGGCCCCGTGACATTATATGATTCTCATAGCCAGCTATAGAAAACAAAGTATTTCACAATGCCTTTTCAGAAATTCTGATTGTTGGGGGGGGGGAATTCTAAACAATAATGGTGCATCTTTTGTAGAAATAATGAATGTAATCAATGTGGAGAGAGTTAAGTAGAAATCATCTGCCTCACAGGCATTGGGAGGAGTGGGAAGGGATTATATTGGGGTTCTTAGTGGTGAAAAATGAGTGCCGGTGAAGGGAAAGGTGTTTGTTCATTGTATGGCCGAGACAAACCTGAAAGCTTAGTAACTTTTCCCACAGTGATTCAATAAATACATATAAGAAGAAAAAAATTATGAAAGAAAAAGTAAAAAAATAATAAAAGTCATAGTACAGAGAAGTCTTAAATATGTAAGAAAAATGCAAGACCTTCACTCAACCCATAACCCTTACTAGCAATATCAAAACATATACTGGAGAGAAATCTTATGTTTGTTAATGTGGGAAGGCCTTTGTATACGTCTCAAGCCTTGTAGACATCATAAAATGCACACTGGATAAGTCGATCCCTAATAACTATCCCCACAATCAGAGGAGTGCCCCTAGAGAGACAAGTTTTGTTTGGACCAGGAGTGTTTGGGGGCTGCAGGGGTGCAGCGAAGAAGGACGTAATCCAGGTAGCGTGTGACAAACTTCCAGTGACATCAGTACTATAAGGGAAAGGTACTTGCTGATTATCACCCGGGCTTCGGCTTTAGCAGTGTCCCAGCATTTGGACTTCACGTGTATGTTAACTTGTAAATAATGGGTTTTGGTAATGAAAGTCAAGAGGAAGCTGACTAAATAAAAATTAAAACTCAATACATAAAAACCTCTGGAAGCAACATAAAGCTTCAAAGATTCTTAGAGTCTTAAAATCCTGCAATCAAATATAACAATGTTCACATGAATTTATTACTACATCTATTGATATTGCAAGTTTGTTTTCTCAACAATTTTAATCCTAAAATTTTATTAGTAGTTGGGGATTTTTCTCTTTAGTAAATTAAATACATACATATATCACCACCCCTCATCTGGACTGCCAAGGTTCACCATTGTCTCAGTCTTTGCTCTGATTCTGGCTTGGCCCAGAGGCCCGTCTTTGAAGGGGTTAATGGCAGAGATCAACCATAATGTTGCCGAGAATCATTGTGAATCAAAAATCAGGCAATTCTTCATTCTTCCTACCTAGCTGTCTTATGACTGAGGGAGCTGTGGTCAGGCCCTACACCATAGTATAGGGTGGGATGGCCTCACTCCTGCCCCCTGTGTATGTCGGTCAGGACGAGGTGATCTTCCCTGACGTGGCCATGAGCTTCACCCCAGAGGAATGGACGGGGGCCAGAATGCTAAGTATGTGCAGGGTACAGGTGAGCCCCAATTTGCTGGAGTATCTCCCCAGTTGTGGGCCTTAGTTATTATGAGTCCAACTTAATTTTTTTTGCTTTGTTTAATTTTGGTTTCCAGCTGGCAATGCACATGGTGACTCCAGGTTCTGCACTCAGAAATCACTACTAGTTTGATACTTGACATCCAATATGGTCCCCAGGCGTGGCCAGGAGTATTTCCTCAGCCCAGAGCCATGAATAAACCCTATACATTGCTGTGTGTGTGACTCAAAACAGACCAAATAATTTTAATTCTCTTTCCACATTTAACTTGAGTGTTTTGCTTTTGCTCTTGGTATTGTTTCGGGGACACACTTGGAATTTTTATTTTCTTTCATTTGTTACTTTTAAATTCCATTCATTTATTTTTTGGCTGTTGGGCCACACTTAGTGGTGTTCAGGGGTTACTCCTGGTTCTTCCCTCAGTATTTACTCGTGGTAGTGCTCAGGGACCATATGGCATGCTAAGATTCGAACTCCGGTGGTTTGCATGCAAGTCCTGCCCGCTATGCTGTCATTACAGTCCCTAAGATCATTTATTTCTTAGAATCTCACCCCCTCATCCGCTGTTATTCTCAGTGCTTGGGGTCACCTCAAGTCATGTTGGGTGATCAGGTGGCGCCCAGCATCAAATCAGATGTTCCTTCATGCAAAGCATGTTTCTGAATCCTGTGAATTGTCGCTCTGCCTTCATTTGACTCTTTTAGGTTTTTAATTTTTTTTGGGGGGGGGGGGGCAAACCAGCAGGACTCAGGGTTTGTTCCTGGTCTCTGCACTCAGGGATCATGCCTGGCTGGTGGTGGACAGTATGGGGTTGTCGGGGATCAAACCTGGTCTGAGCATTGGCAAGAGCATTTCCCCACCTGCTGTAATATTTGCTACCCTCAGTCTTCCCCTTTGTTTTTAGCTTACTATAAATTTGGGGGGCTTTTCATCATTGTCCTTGCTTGGATGCTTGAGTTTACTCCTGACTCTGCACTCAGTGAGAGTGAACTCAGGGCCCTCCAGTTGCTGGTGTCCTGGACACAGGGCCCAGCAGTCATTGTTCTTGTGGATAATGGACAAAGTAGGGTCTCTTCTTGGAAAACTGACTGTGAAGGCCAATTTTCTGGCAGGAGACGAGGCCTCCTGTGAGCACCCCACACTTCCCTGTCTCTGCACTATAAGAGGGGTAGCTGCTCCATCTTGGGCAGCGCTTTCACACATTTTTTTTTCACTTGTTCCCTGATATCTAGGTGGTTCCTGAGAAGCGGTGGAGGCTCTCAGGGATCACAGCTTTGCCAGGTATGATGGGGGCAGTACCAGGGTATAGGGTGCGTGGTGTGAGTGCATGATCTTGGGGGGCCCCTGCAGCCACGACCACCTCCAGGTCAGCAATAGGCAGAGGCGGGTGGGAGCGGGGCTGAGCACGGGGACTGCAAGTCTTGGGGTGAGGGACCTATATGAAAGCACTGAAAGCCTTTGTTTTCCACATTGTAGAACCAGGTTCCATCCTGCTAGCATGACCTGGATTGATTTCTGAGTACAGAGCCAGGAATAACCACTTAGCATCAGCTGTGTGGCCTCCAAAAAATAGAATAGAAGATTAATTTTGACTGGGCTGGAGCGATTTATTTTGATTATTTTGATTGATTGTTTTGATTATTTTGATTTATTTTGATTGGGCACAGCAGGTAGGGCATTTGCCTTGCATGCGGCCTACCCGGGTTCAATTCCCAACATCCCATATGATCTCCTGAGCACGTTGCCAGCCCAGGTTCAATCCCTGGCATACCATATGGTCCCCTGAGAAACTGCAGGAGTAATTTCTGAGTGCAGAACCAGGAGGAAACCCTGAGCATCGCCAGATATGACCCAAAAAGTAAAAAAAGAGTATGTACGAATATGTTAAGGAGCAAAGCACCTTCCTCATTTCATCTCTCCCTTAGCAGGCTACCCTCGCTGTTGTTTTGTGTAGTGCTGGTAAAGTAAGATATTTAAAGGAATATATTTGATTTTTTGGTAAATAGGAGCTTTGCCTAGCACTCAATGCTGGTGTGCTGGAATTATTTAGGAAGGGCCAGTGTACAGCATATACTAGGTATACTTGCCTTGCAAGCATCCAACCCAGGTTCTGTGTATGTGTGGCATTGCGTATGGTCCCTGAAGCGCACCGTGACTTATCCCTCATCCCAGACTAGGAATAATCCCTTAGCACTGTTGGTTATTGCCGCAAAACTAAACACATACAAACGCACACACAAACACACAAACACACACAGGATGTGACAGAAGAGAAAAAAAGAATTAAGTATTCAGGATAAATCATGGGATTCTTGAGCATAAAATAAGTAAAAAAGTGATCTAACGGGGCTGGAGCGATACCACAGCGGGTAGGGCGTTTGCCTTGCACGCAGCCAACCCGGCTTCGATTCTCAGCATCCCATATGGTCCCCTGAGCACTGCCAAGAGTAATTCCTGAGTGTATATCCAGGAGTAACCCCTGGGGATCACCGGGTATTACCTCCCAAAAAATGTAGAGTCACTCCAGGTTCTTGGACTGGGAAACACAGTTCACATCCTGGTGTATAGTAAACACCCTGAGTATTAGAATAATTTTCCTATACAGCAAACTTTTTGCACAATTTTCAAGTATATTTCTGTACAACATGAGTGAGTGCTAGATGCAGGTTCATGCAGATGTATCTGTGTGGTTTAGGGCATTCGTGGGTGAAACCTGTGGTGTTGTGATCTGGTTGGAATGAGTACCCCTGAGGCCTAGGGAAGAGAGGTGTATGTGCGGGTGAGTTCTATAAGTTCACAGCATAAGTAAGTCAGCTAGACTGGCTGTGGCGTGGTGTTTCTCCTCCACCACATGCTTTCGGTGTCCAGGAGCTGCAACTCCCACTCCGACGGGCAGCCACCTCCAACAGATGCTTTAAGGAGGGAACAGGGCCACCACGATGGTTGGTGATCAGTTGCCATTTATTCCATTCTCCACACACAACTGTTCCAGATCAGCTTTAGTGTTTGGTGTCTTACCCCCAGTTCAATTGCACCATGCAGTCAAATTCAAGAATTTTGTTTTGTTTTTTGATTTGGTTTCAGGATTGCATGGGGCAATGCTCAGGTTTTATCCCTGACTATGCACTGTAGCACTGTCTTCCCGTTGTTCATCGATTTGCGGGAGCGGGCTCCAGTAACGTCTCCATTTTAAGACTTGTTGCTACTATTTTTGGCATATTGAATATGCCACGGGGAGCTTGCTAGGCTCTGCACTGTGGGCAGGATACTCTTGGTAGTTTGTTGTGTTCTCCAAGAGGGGTGGAGGAATCCAGCCAGGGTTGACCGCGTGCATGGCAAACAACCTATCTTCCCCCCCCCAACCAAAAAAAATCCTGTATTTTCTAAAAGTAAAAGGGCCTCATTGGTTTAAAACAGTAACACATAGACAATCGAGTGTGAGAAGCCTTTAGAGGAAGCGGGTACATGAGATCCCAGTAGGATGCCTTGAGGACATGAGCTAAGGACTCACCTGGTGGAAAATTCCTGAGAGTGGTTCTGACCTAAGTCATCAATAATCTTTTGAAAGAAAGTTTTAAATGGAAAATAATTTTTCCTTACATGATCTCTAATCATTAACTGTAAGTTGGGAGAATAGCAACGTTTTTTCTGTGATTTGTATACTTTAGTACGCAGAAATCTCTTACTTCCTAGAATTTGTTACAGATTCCAAAGACTATATATTTAGGAAATGGCTTGACCGTGCCCTTGAACCATATGAGCTGCCTGGGATCTACCTGTATGTGTGGGCAGCACATTTGTCTTCCCTGATGTAATATCTCTCCCACCACAGTTCATTATTTTTTTGGTCTCACCCCATCAGATGCTGCCCTGTTTCAATGCTCAGGGTCACTTGAATGCTTCTTGGGAGACTTTCTCAGGACTCAGGGTTTGTTCCTGGGCTTTCCACTCAGGGATCATTCCTGGATGGCTTGAGGGACCCTAGGGAATGTTAGGAAATGAACCTGGATTAGCCGTGAGCAAGGCAAGTGCAGCATTTCTGTGTTGTCTGTATGGATACTTTATTTTTTTCAATTGGGATGTCTTGCAATCTTTGGCCATTTTTGGATTTATTAAGCTCTTGGGTTTACAGCCCTTAGTGATCACTTCGAGAGGGTCTCAGGAAAGTCCATTTGGTGCTCGTCCTAAAATGATCGTACAGTGGGGGAAGGTGATTGGCTTGCAAGCAATGGACATGGTCCCTATACCTGGCATCCCATGGGGTCCCTGTGAGTTTATGTGTGGGGGTCCCTAGCAGAGGAACAAAGAGATGGGGAACCACAGACTGATGATCCAAATGGCCCATTTCATGGAGAGCTGAAAGCATACTTACAGAACAACTGAGGGAGGCTGGGATATAGGACTGCATTTAGGTGTGAGGGTCATTTTCAGACATAAAATGTTGCAATGGAAGTAATTCTATTGGGGGGATTAACTCAAGAAGACATTCTGTCTCACATCTCTGTGGATTTTCTTTTTTCCTGTGGTTCAACAAATAGGTTTTCTTATGAATACTTGCAGTTATTTGGATTAGTTACAACCCCGGCCCTGAGTGCAAGCACGGGTTTTACTCTATGTCTTCAGGCTGGTCCAGCTTTTCCTACCCCTTGGAGGTCCTTTTCCTTAAGTTATAAGACTTTCATCAAGACTGTGCTCTTATGCTTTCTACGCTGTCCCTTTTTGATGCTGGGTAGCTTTGCCGCTCTCCCCAGGTCCATACTAGACCCATCTAGGGACCCACTCTTTGTTGGGTGTTAGGAACTATGTCAACAGAAGCTTTATCACTAATCTGTGATTCGATCTATGTTGGGACAGGGCATTCTGGTGGTGTGAAGCCCTCAGTGATCTCCTGACTGGAAGGAGGAGCTCTTGAGACAGGGGAGGAGGGGCATGTGTGCAGGGGTGTGTCTGAGGACCCTCCCTGGTGGAGCTCTGGGCAGTGTGGGGGTGCCCTGAGTGCAGGTGAAAAGTGCTGCTGACCCTGGGGGCCTCAAACTCCTGGATCCCTTTTTTTGTCCTTTCTGCTCTAGGGAGCCTTGCTTGCTCTATCACACAGTCATATTCACATGATGCTGTGCACAATTCCATGGATGCTCCGGTCCCAGGGAAATGGAGAAAGGATCTTTGGGACTAAGTCACTACTTTCTGAGACAGATTTGTGGCAACCCTGAACCAGGAATTCTGAGTCCTATACGCACATATGTTACACAGAGCTTTGAGTACCTCGCTGAACATTGAGTGTCACCTTTTCTTTCCTAGAACAAGAGTTGTGTGTATGGGGGGATGCTTAGTGTTTGGGGCCACATATAGGGTCACTTTGTTGGTTTCTTTGGGTCTGTGTTCAGTTGTTACTCTGTAGTGCTCACTGGAACAGGTGCTCTGAGTTTGGCCCTGGGGTATCTGTGTGTGAGGCTGACACCTGACAAGAACTTTGTGCTATAGATTTCTCACATTTTATCAGATCCAGCTTCCTTAGAAAGATTTCTGGGGCTTGTAAGCCAGGAATTTTGAGTGGAGGCTCGTTCTTCCTGAGGGGAGACACCCTGAGCTGAATCCTTCTATATTCCTGGTGGTCTCCTCCTCACTGCCAAGGGAATGGGCTAGGGGTGGACCCTGACTCCTGCCTCTATATATGGCCTGATGGATACAGGATGCTGTGACCTTTACTCATGTGGCCATCACCTTCCCCCCCGTGAGTGGATGTACCTGGTCGTATATGAGAGAAAGCTCTATAGGGACGTGATACTGGAGACCTGTGAACATCTGCGGGCTGTCGGTGAGAGCTGTGTGGGAGCTTGTGCCAGGACAGACCTATTAGGAATCTTAGGGACTGGGCAGGGGCTGCGTGGCCATTACTCTGACAGGCCACGATGTTTGACAGCTGTGTATTTTTCTGTTTCTCTACATTCTTTCCTTTTCTCTGTTTTTGTTATTGGGCCACAACTCATGATGCTCAGGGATTACTGTAAAATCTTATCACGCCGAAGGTTGTATGTTCACGGGCTCACTGGACGGCACTGTTTCACCGCCTTAGTTCGGTGCTCTTGAGCCACTGTGTTTGGCCTGGATCGGAATGGCTGTTGGCCAAGGGCAGACGGAAGAAAAAACGGGGGCCAGGCCCGTCTATATCAATAGTAGTTTATTCCAATCCTCTTCACTCCTGTCTTTCTCTGCCTCCTTCTCTCCTGGGCCCCAGTCTTGGAACCTCTCTCCTTCTGGCTCTGACTCTGGATCTCTGGAGCCCGAGCTCCCTCACTTCTCACCCCTTTTCCGAGCTTACGTCTTAGTTTATATAGCAGTCACATAAGGCGGTGACATAAAGGTGGGTTGAATACTGACGAATCAACAAAGAGAGGTAAGACCACTCCTCCAGGAGATTAACTCAAGGATAAAATCTCATCTACAGAGATTACTTCAGATTACTAGGAGATCCACCAAAGGGTGGGATCCCAATAAGGGTATGTTCTTCCTTCAGTTAGTAATCTACTTAATATTTGTAATAAATCTACTTCTACTATTTCTAGCAATGTCATTCTGTATGAGCACAGTAAGAGATATAAATTTAGTTTGGTTCTTCCTTAGAATATCTCACTATACATTTCGCAGTCCTCAGGCCAGGTTAATCTTCCTAGCTCCAGCAGGGTCCTAGTCTCATCGTTACTTACTTTTGGATCATGACAGCATTTGTCCATGATCATGCCCTCAACTTATAGTTGAGTATCGTGGCTCTTTGGCCTGGCCCATTTCGATGCCAGGGTAGCTCACTGCTTGCCCTGGGTCCATGCAGTCCCTCGTCGGGACCCTGCTTTTGGGGTGCAAGGAACTAAGGGCAACTGAGTCAAGAAATCAGATGCCCAGGAGTAAATATTATTCGGAGTCAATCAACTCCCAAGTTACAAAGCATAATATTAACTGTCTTCCTGTGTCCACACAGAAAGGACATTGCTTACAATACAAGTTCAGTGTTCTTAGATGGGTGTGACCTGACAAACCTAAACTACCTGAGGAAGGACAAAAGAGTGTTATCCTACAGATTACCACCACCCTTTACTCAGGGATCACTTTAGGTGGGCCTTGGTCCATCTGAGATGCAGGGCATTGAACCAGATCAACCACATGCAAGCAAAGCATTCTCCGCATTGTACTGTCACTCAAGCTCCTATAAAAAAGTTCCTTCCATTGCTAAATTGACTTCTTGTACTAACCTTCACTTCAGTGTGTTTGCTTTGGTTTTGTTTTGGGGCCACAGTCCACATTCCTTCTGGCTCATTGCTGAAGGATCACTCGTAGCAGTGCTCAGGGGCCAATCGGGGTAGTACACATGGGCTAGGCCTCTGGCCTTTTCATTGTCTCTAATCTCCACATTGATTCTGTGGGGGCAGGGTATTCTAGGATGAAGCCAGCTGTAATCCCCTGGCTAGTAGGAGGAGCCCTGAGGCTGTGGGGGGGGAGGAGAGGCGTGTATGCACCTGAGTGTCTGAGGACCCTACCAGGCTCGGGCCCTGGCATCGTGGGAGTGCCCTTAGTCTGTGTGAATCATGCTGCTGACCCCAGGGGGCCTCGGGCTCCTGGATGCAGGCATCTGTGCTCTATTCACAAAACCCTTAGCTCCCCTGGGGTGATCGTGTGCTTTGCTTTCTTGGCTTGTTCCAGTCTTATTCATTAGTCATGTGTTCATGAGATTCAGGGTCCTTTGTACCCCATTCCCTTACCAGCCTGGCTGCACAGCCTGTATTGTTGGGGTGCCCTTTTCAGGAGCAGCAGAACCACCTTGCAACCCTCCCTCTCTGTCACTAAGCATGTATTTGACCTCAGATCATTTGCATGTTTTTTGAGTATAGGAAGACATTTTGTTTTGTTTTGGTTTGGGATCTGATGTTGCCAAGGGGTTTATTCCTGGCGGTCCTCAGTGGTTCCTTTGGGCAGTGCTCAGAATCCTGCCCCTGTCAGCCTTATGCAAGGCAGATGGCCTACCTGCTATTCTCTCTCTGACCCACTCTGAAATATTCTTTTGCTTTTATGTTAAAAGTCATTGAGTGAGCCCATAATAAAGCTAGTTTGTGCTGAAGTCATACAATAGTGGGGAGGGTGCTTGCCTTGCAGTGGGTTTGAGTTGCTGTATCCCATAGGATCCTCAAATATCCCTGGGTTTAGTCAAATAGAAAAGCCAAAAGGCTAGTGTGTGATTGCCAGGCTCCTCCTAGCGATACTCCCAAAGGATCTTCCCTTTACTCTGGGCCTGTTTGTACTGTGAGAACCACAGAGATGTCATCCACCTGCTCGGCCTGTTCACCCAGGTGTCATTCGAATAATTCTTACCTGACTTGCTGTGATTTATTTCAGAACTCAAACCACAGCTTCAGGATTTGGCATAGCTGCAATCCGACTTGGGAATAGGTTCACTGAATATGGGTGAGCTGGTAAGATTCACAAATTCAAAAATGAATATCATTATCCCCAGCGGGATATCTCAGTGGAGCAAGCATGTGACTTGAAAGGTGGAGGTCCGTGCTCTCTCCTTGCCATTACATCTGTGATCTCTGGACACTGCAAGGAGGAAATCCAGAGTCTTATCCTGGGAGTAAAAGGCACTTAGCCTTACTGGGTACTGAAACTGAAAAAACTTTGACTATTTTTCATATCAATAATGTACTTGAATTTTTTCTTCTGTTGAAAGCAAATACAAGTGGTAATTGTTTCAAAGAACTGGTTTGTCATTTCATGTTGTGTATTCAAAAATGAATATGAAGCCCCCCCTCTCTGCTCTCTCTCTTCCCTCCCACCCCGCCACCACCTGAATTTTATGGTCTCAGACTACTTCCCCCACCCTTGGCCAGCTGACGGCCATGGGTGGATGACGGAGGGAATGAGGGGCAGGCTGGTTGGTATCAATTGCAGTTTCTTCCAATATCGTCTCAGTTCTCCTCTGATTCTCCTTCCATGAATCTCCTTCATTCCTCTTGGATTTTCCCTCTCGGATTCTCTCTTGAATTTTTTCCCTTGCCGACTCTTACAGCCTTAGTTATCTCCCAAATCATGAGGGAGTTGGGGTAGCAATTACACGTAGGCGAGGTTATACAATCAATGGATGTATGGTCCCTCTCTCAGAGGAAGCTTCTTCTAGGACAAACTCTTTCAGCAAGAAGACCTACCTAACGGTGACATGCCATCTATGGGTGCGTTTTTCCTTCCCTTAGTCCAGGAAACATATAAACATTCATCTTAATTCTACTCCTTAATAAAATCAGTCATTTTGTATGGACACAGTAATAGATACATTAAGCTGGCGACATCTTACTATAGATCTCAGACTACAGTGCTCAGGCCAGATTAGTCTTTCTTAGCCCTAGCATGGTACCAATCTAGTTCTTATTTTGTGGATCATGACAGAATTTGTCCATGACCATGCTCTTAACTTATATGGCACTTTGGTCTAGCCCATTTCGATGCCAGGGTACCTCAGAGCTAGCCCTGGGTCCATCCACTCCCTCATCGTGACACTGCCTTTGGGGTGCTAGGAAATAAGAGCAGCTAAGGCTTAGATTGAGAAAGCAGATGCCCAGGTATGAAGTATTCTTTGGAGTCAATTAACGCCCAAGTTACAAAGTCAGAGTATTAACTATCTTCCTAGTCTATACAAAAAGGACGTTGCTCTAAAGTAACTATGCCAAGGACATAACGAGAAGATAAACGAGTTTTTCACTCAGATTTCTGAGGATTCAGACCTTACAAATTAACAGAGTCTGAATCGAAGAAAAAGGTGACAGGCCAGTTGGGAAAGCAAAGCACAGAGAAGGAAGTTACAGAGAAACACAGAAGAATGGGAGTGCCTCAGGAGCACTGTGGTAAACCTAAGCTCCCTGTGGCAAGGGAAGAAGGACATACCAATGTTAAACCTAAAGTGTTTAGAGCTATATTCCAAGAAACAGACGGATGGGAGTGCCTCAGGAGCATTGTGATGGGTGTAATCCAATAAACCTAAACTCCCTGTGACAAGGGAGAATGGACATCCTGATGTTAAACCTAGGATGTTTAGAGCTATATTTCCAACAAAATAGTGTAGTAGTTGGGCTGGAGCGATAGCACAGCAGGTAGAGCGTTTGCCTTGCACGTGGCCCTTGAGGCTGCCCCGAGTTCGATTCCTCCACCCCTCTTGGAGAGCCTGGCAAGCTACTGAGAGTATCTCACCCGCACGGCAAAGCCTGGCAAACTCCCTGTGGCGTATTAGATACACCAAACACAGTAACAACAAGTCTCAGGATGGAGACATTATTGGGCCTGCTCAAGCAAATCGATGGACAACGGGAGGACAGTGTAGTAGTGGGAAGATAGGGGAATTTGAAGATAGGGGAGGTTGTGCTGCGTCCATCCTTCTACACAATCCCAGAGCTGACTCTCGGAACCAGAGAGAAGATCGCCAGCAATAACAGGTCCTTTGAAGGCCCTTTGCGGACATCCCAGGGACTTGGGATGTTGGGCCCCCACACCATCAAATCTCGAATTAAGTCCAAAATTTGGAGTGTTTGTTCACACCAGCTTGCAGGCTGTTCTGCTAGGCAACGCAGCAGCCTCCCAAGAGAAGCATAGTCTGTTGGTTAGAAAAAAGCACATCCTTACACACCTGTCCTTTTCATAAGCACCCACAAAATTAAATTCACCAGGCCTACATCCTGTTACCCCTTAAATTTAGTTATTGAAGTAAGGAAAAGAGAATACACAAAGAAACCAGCTATTGATGTTTACTACCTCACTTGTGGGGGGACCCTAACCTATTGTTCCTATTTGCACTCTGTGACGATCTGGCACCCTAGTGGAGTGGTTACAAGAAATTGAGTATGTTTATGGAATAAATCCACTAAGAAGTAAACTTACGAACTAAATTTCATATTCTTACTGTAACAAACACCAAATCATCATAGCCGAACAATAGATCAATGTGTCTGAAAAAGAGGCTTTCTCCTACACACCTGCTATACCATTGTTCTTGCCCACTGGTTCAAATTTTGAAGAATTATAGTTTAATAAATCATCTAGTACAAAGTATTAAAAGACTATTTAGCTGCACAGCAGTTAAGGGACTTTCCGTTCATTTGTCTGATCCATTTAGAATTCACAGCTATGTAGACCTTGAGCACTGTTTGAAGAGTTGCTGCACATACCTCTCAAGGAATAACTGGAGAGCACCATTTGCTCTGAACACACACAAATACAGACACAGGAATTTTTGCTTACACAAATATCTTCCCAGCCATCACCAAACCCTGAGTCCCTTTCTGGGCTACCCCTGACCCCTTTCTGAGCCACGTAATTCACTTAGTTTCTAGCTCTCTCCTATCATTGTGAAAATAAACAGTTGAAGCTACTCAAGACCTGGACTTTCAGTGCGATATAAATGAACATGGGGACTCAGAAATAAGGTCTGGGTGGTTGTTTGCAAAGTATCTTTGTGAATTTTATTTCCTTCGTCAAAACAAAGACTTCTGATCGATGCTACCTGTTCAGTCCGTCACTCTAAATCTATCGCAGACCTCACAAACATCAGATGTCCTGATCATCTGGTCCTATCCCAGAAACGGGTACAAATGAACCTTTCTGACCAGGCAAGTACCTGGTCAGGAATATTTGAAGCCTGGCCCTTTAAGGCTCTCTGCGAACGTGCTGATGACGTCACGAAATCGGGATCCTCTTTCCCTGAGGGTCTGAGAGGTCGCGTGGAAGTGCTGGCTGGCCTCCAACTGCAGAAGGTGAGGAGCGGGTGAAGGGGCACCCAGGGGAAAAGGGGGGGTCGGTATGGTCGGTTTCCCGCTGGCCGCCCGAGTGGCCGGTTTGAGCGCCTGAACTTCCGCGGTCTTCGCCTTCTGGGCGGCGGGGTCACCCCGTGACGGTGGCCCGGGGTGGCGGCCCCTCACCAGGGACCCACCGGGCGCCCCTGCCGGTAGTGCGTCCGCCTTACAAGCGGCCAACATGGCCAACCCGAGTTCGATTCATCCGCCCCTCTCGGAGAGCCTGGCAAGCTACCGAGAGTATTCGATATGCCAGACACAGTAACAACAAAGTTTCCAATAGAGACATTACTGGACCCGTTGGAGCAAAATCGACGATCAACGGGAGGGCCTTTACCTTACCTTTACCTATAAATTGATTTTGAGGGAAACAAGGTCATTGTTAGTGAGTAGAACTTAGAAAGATGCATGAGGGGGGAACGCGGCCAGCCGGGTTCAATCCCGACACCCCACAGAGTCCCGGTACCAGCCTGAAGTGAGCCCAGAGCTGGGGGCCAGTGATAGGGTGGGTGGGGGGAGAAGCAGGGCACATGTATGTGCTTGGGGCTCAAAAGCATTTGGCAGAGCCTTTGATCTTCACTTGTTCCTTGTGCATTCAGTGGGTTCTGGGAGTACAGGGAGGTGGGGAGCGTCTCTTTACTTTTTCTTTCTTTTTTAAATTTTGCTTTTTGGGTCACACCCAGCGATGCACGTGGGTTACTCCTGGCTCTCTATTCCAGCAAGCACTCCTAGTGGTGCCAGGAACCATGAGGGATGCCCAGAATTAAACCCAGGTTGGCTGCCTTCAAAACTAATGCTCATCTGTCTATGTTATCATTCTGACCCCAAGGTGCAGAGCTTTAAGACAACTCAGGGCTGGGAGGAGGGGGATCGGCAGGGGGTGCATCAGGGCTGTGCTGTGCCACAGCAGGTCTTGCAAGCAAGTGTGCAATCTTAGCAGGAAGTAGCTCAGAGACTTCTAGAGTGTGCCCTAACTCCTCTAGTAATCCAATTTCACATAGGTATTGGCCACACACATTTATTTACTTAAATGAATTATTTAGTCTGGAGGAGTACAACTGCAAGACTCAGTTAATTCTCTTGCCTCTGCATTCAGGGATCACTCCTGGCTGGGTTCAGGGAACCATATTGGGACGCCAGGATTCAAACTTGGTTTGGCCGAGTGGAAGACAGGCACCTCATGATTGCTAAAATTCCTTTATAATCTTTTTTATTGTAGTTTGTTGGGCCACAACGTCACTCAGGGCTCAGGGCTTACTCTTTGTTTCTGAGCTCAGGCATCATGTTTAACATTGCTGGGGTGGGTGAAAGTATGTACTGTTTCATATTGACCCTGGCTTAGCTGCTTGAAAGAAAAGCACCCTATTAACTTACTATCTTTGCTAACCCTGTATGATTATATTTCCTCACAAAAAAAGAATTTCTGCCTCACCTGTCAAGATTCCAAGCATCCCTCACAGTCCATCTCTCCCAGACCAGGGTTGCGCCCTGCTATTGAAGTGAGTACTTGCAGAAAGGGGTTTTCTGGGACCAGCTGCAATAGGTTTTAAATGTCTCAGTCTTAGGGGCTGGTCAGCAGTATACTCAGGAGGGCGTTTGTCTTTCTTGTAGTGACCAGGGTTATCCCTGACAAGCATTAGGGTCCACTGAGCATCACCAGGTTTGCCTCCAACACTCCCACTCCAGAATTTGTTTTGACACACGAGCATTCTTTGAATTTCTTTTTGGGTGTTGAGGTATTTCTCCTGTCTTTTCCTCCCCTGTTTGCTACAAACTTGGAGATAGTCAGAGACTCTCCCAACTCAGTGTCTGTGTGTCTGGGATGCAGGGGGAGCCATGCCATGTCCCACAAAGGTAAAGCCAGTGCTCAACCCTCTGAGCTCCTCTCTCTGGGTCTATCTCACTACTTGAGGAGCAGATGAGGTGAGATTTGGGACCACACCTGACAGTACTTGAGGTCTGTGTCCTGCTCAGGGGAATAGGGGTATTAGGGAATGCCTTTAGGCTTTCAGTTGGCCAGTATCTGCTTGAATATGATGTATTCTCTCCTACTCCTCTATTAATACCTTAATTGGAAGTTCTTAAATGTGAACATTCTTGAGTCCTTTTGAACAAGAGGCTGTTAGGAGGAAAGGAAGGACTTGGAAGCTCTGAGCGAAATTATGGACTTTAAACTTTCATTTGGGATAAGTGCAATTTTTTTTCTCCACTTTTTGAGTCACACTGGCGATGCTCAGGGCTTATTCCTGGCTCTGCACTCAGCCTATGTACTCAGGAATCACTCCTGGCAGTGCTCGGGGAACCATGTGGGATGCCAGGGACCAAACCCAGGTCAGCTGTGTGCAAGTCAAACACCCTGCCCGTTGTACTGTCACTCTGACCCCAAGTGTAATTTTTCATCCCCCCTTTTTTATAAAATCATGTACCCAGAGGAGTAAAATCATATAGTCTGAAAACCTGGCCTATAAGCCCTGAGCACTTTTGAGTGTGGTCCCAAAACAGAAAAAAAAACCCCAAAGGATTGACCCTTGTGAAAATATTACTAGATTTCAGATCTCTGCTGTTGGCAGATAAATTCCTCATTGCCTTTATTTGGTCAAGAGGGGGATTGTGTGGGCTTTTGCCAAATCCGGCAGTGCTCTGGAATCACTCCTTGGTGATTCAGGATGTGAAGTTGAGTCTGTCGCCTGTATGACAAGTGCCCTGCCATTCACTGTGTGCTTTTTCTGGCCCCTGAAAACCTTTGAAATTGCAGTTTGTACTTCTGGCTCAGGTTTGCACCAGGAGGCCCCAGGTGCCAGCAGCCCTGCCTGGACCTCTACCAGCTGGGCCTCATCCCTGTTTCCTGCCTGTATCCTTCTCATAATGTTCACAGTACTTATAGAGACCTTGATTTCCTGGGGTCAGTGATAGGCCAGGGGTGCAGGCCCTGGCCTTGCAGGCAGCCTGCCGTGGTGCAGTCTCCTGTACAATGCAGGATTCCCCAAGCACCACTCAGGTAAGCTCAAAGTTCTGCCACCTGTAGCACCAAATTCCAAACCTGCATTCTACAAAACTGGTTGGTGGAGGATGACTTCTGAACAAATTACATATATATATATATAGATAGATAGATAGACAGATAGATATAGATATACATATAGATATACACACATACACAAACACACACACATATATGCATGTGTGTATAGATAGATAGATAGATAGATAGATAGATAGATAGATATAGATATATGGTCATGCCCTTTGCTTGCTGCCAAAAGGTACCAAACGGTACTCAGTGTGGTGCCGGGGTATACAGGTCAGCTGTGTACAAGGCAAGTACTCTACCAGACTATAGTTCTGGCACCTAAATTTATTGGTATATTTTTGGTTGGCTATACCCAATGGAGATTAGAGTTTACCCCGGCTCTGTTCTCATTGATAATACTAGGTTTGGGGACCCTGTGAGGTGTTAGGGATTGAACCCTGGTCAGGTATGTGCCAGACAAGCAACTTGTGGTCTGTGCTATCTCTATAGCCATCATAAAATGCTTTTATGCTAAGTCTAGAAAGTTGTGTTCTTTTTTCTGATTAACTACAGAAATTCACTTTTTTTTTTCTTTTTGGGTCACACCCGGTGATGCACAGGGGTTATTCTTGACTCATGCATTCAAAAGTGATTCCTGGCGATGCTTGGAACCATATGGGATGCTGGCAATCAAACCTGGGTTGGTTGTGTCCAAGGTAAACACCCTACCCGCTATGCTATTGCTCCAGTCCCCCACAGTTCACTTTTTTGTGTTTTTGTTCTCGGATCACAGCCAGAAGTGCTCTGGGCTTACTCCTGACTCTGCACTCAGGAGTCACTCCAGAGGGGTCTGGGGGACCCTGTGAGAAATGGGGGTTTGAACAGGATTTACATGTTAACAGATGTTCCTGGTCTCTCCTGGCGGGTCTCTCTCATTGTCAACATTTGGTGCTCTTGAGCCACTTCTCCGCCCTGGACAGCTGTTGCTTTGGACCGATGAAAGTAGAACAAGGACCAGGCTGGTTGCTGATTAGTTGCAGTTTATTCAGTCTCTTGTCTCTCCCAGCTCTATCCAACCCTCTCTCTAACTCGCTCTTCAATGCTCTCTGTGACTCCTCTCCAATCTCCCCAGACACTTTTACTCTCAGCTCTCAGCCTTCTCTCTAAGTCGCAACCGTGTCCTCCACTCTGTGTCTCTACTTCTCTCACTGTATCATTGTCATCCTGTTGTTCATTGATTGACTCAAGCAGGCCCCAGTAATGTCTCCTTCTTCCTATATCAGATTTTAAGAAGTGCCACATTTGAGGCTCTTTCAGGGTCAGGAGAATGAGAACCATCATTGTTACTGATTTTTGGCATATTGAATACACCATGGGGAGTTTGACAGACTCTGCTGTGTGGGCAGGATACTTCTGGTAGCCTGCCAGTTTTTCCAGAGTAAGACTAGGTAGTAAGATTTCGTGTGGCCGCGCACTTCCCAGAGCATGGTTTTATAGTCTTTGGGTCTTGGCCATTGATGGGATTACATGGCATCGGGGACAGTTGGTGGGTGTGATGGCTACATACTGGAAGATGGGAGATCTGGGTGGAGGAGGCCCAGTCCCAATACGAGCAGCTTGGAGATCTAAGCCCCAGGTCCTGCACACCTGGGTTCCTCTGCTGGTTCCTTCATGCGTGAGGCTCGTCTGAACTTGTGGAGAGTGGTGTTAAGCATGGCTGTGGCACGAACCAGAGATCTTCAGCTGCCGGGGCTCTTCTCAGGGTGGGGAGGGAAACTCAACACACACTCCTCCAAAAGGCCCCAGTAAGACAGCCAGATGCGGAGGTAGGAGACTGTGCTGTTCTCTTCCAGGAGCAGGGTTTTATAGTCTCTGGGTCTTTGCCATTGATGGGATTACACAGCACCGGTGGCAGTTGGTGGGTGTAACGCCTACATACTGGAAGTTAGGGGATCTGGATGGAGGAGTACCATCCCCTTTTTCAGTCTCCTTCATTCTCCCTGTCTCCCTGAAGCTGCTCTTTTCCTTCTCTCACCACGACCCCAATCCACGCCTCCCCACGGGAAGCTCAATGAAGCTCAATGGTTTTCCAGACTTCCCCATCACCTGCAGCCCACGAAGGAAAAGCAGCCCTTAAGGTGTGTTACTCCTCTCTTTAGACCAGCAACTTAATTGACATATTTAGTTTTACTTCCTAATGATTACCATTGTGTATGGACACAGTAATAGACACTTTTAGTCTTGTTGGTGACTCTCCTGGGGACTTCTCACCACAGATTCAGACTACGGTGCTCAGGCCGGATCAATCACTCCTAATCCTATCAGGGTCAAAGTCTAGTTATTACTTTTTGATTCATGACAGAATTTGTCCATGACCAGGCTCTTATAGATAAGCATTATGGTACATTGGCCAGGCACATTTCGATGCCAGGGTAGCTAGCTCACCACTTGCCATGGGTCCATCTAGTCCCTCATCGGACCCTTCTTTTGGGGATTGAGGAAGTAAGGGCAACTGAGGCTTCAGTCAAAAGAGCAGATGTCTAGGAGACCATCAACTCTCAAGCTCAGGCTTGCTTTTGTAAATGTCTTCCTGTATCCATACAAAAAGCAATTGCTCTGAAATAGCTAACCATGCAAAAGACATTAAGGAGAAGAGAAAGACAATATTTACAAGTCAAAGTCTGATCAGGAGACAAAGGTAATTGAAAGTTTATGGGCAATCAACAAACATAAACTCTCACATGCCAGGGAGTAAGGGCAGACCACTATTATCCTACAATACCTGGTGATCCTCAGTGGTTTCTCCTGGCTGTGCACTCAGGTATTATTTCTGATGGTGCTCCGGGAGACTTTACAGGATCCTGGGGATTGAACCTAGGTTAGCCATGTGCAAGGAACACCCTACCCAGATCTACAGTTGCTCTGGTCTCAATTGGAGAGTTTAGATGCAAGTAACTGTGCACAGAATGTCGTTTGAAAGAATGGAAGGGGCGCCTTGATGAAATCTTTTATAAGTGGGAATATGGGTCAGGTCCCAAGCTCCCCACATCCCTGCAGACCATTCCGTTTTACCTGTGATCACTCACAAGGTTGGTTACATTCCTGGGTCCCACCCATGTCACTTTACTAATATTAGAGGTAAAAAAGGAAACATTTATGATTGAATAGAGCAAAATTCCATCCATCTATTAGTCAGATGGTTCTCAGGGGACCCTTTGTAATTCTGGACATTGTACCTAGATTGACTGCATGAAACACACTGTACTATCCTGATACTCTCAGTTTGAAATCATGTTTCTGAAACTGCCTCTTGGGGTTTTCTTTGTAGCTTAGAGTCCACTGCTCGCGTGTTTTCAAGGGGTAGAGCGTTGGCTGGACCTTGCTCTCTGATGTTCTTACCAGCCTTTGCTCCTGTTCCATGTCTTCAACTCTCTGTGTTTCTAAATAGGCCAGTTCCTCTCTGAATCGCCAGGATTGGCTTCGGTGTCTCTGCTTTCATCTCCATCAGTATTTATCATTTCCCCAAGAAACTCATTGTCCCGTACCCACCAGCTACCTACCTGCAGAGCTTGATTTCTTTTGACATGAAAACTCTCATGGCATAGACTAATAATTAGAATCTCATGGCATAGACTAATAATTAGAATCATTCTCTGTACTTCTGCATGGAAGCAGCCAGCCCTGGTGGAATGTCTCTTCCTGCACACTGTGATAAAGGCTCAAGTGAGCAGTTTGACCCTCATCCCCACAGGGATGCTGAGACAGGTGGGATGTCTTCTGAGGTTGTCAAAAGATCACTATTCCCATGTCCTCAGCACCATCACTTTCCCATAGAAGCTCATATTGGACAGAATCCCCAGAAATGTAAGCACTGCGGACAAACTTTTGAGTCCAGCATCACCCCGGTGGAACTATGTGAACATCCAGACAGGAGAGAAACCGTTTAAGTGTAAGGACTGTGGGAAGACCTTCAATGGATCCTCATAGCTTATACACAGGAGATTTCATACTGCAGAGTTTGTATGCATGTAAGGAATGTGCTGTGGCCTTTCTCTGACTCATACATCTTAGTATGCACAGAAAAAGTCACACTGGAAAGAAACCATATACATATACGGAGTGGAAAGTCTCTGCTTATTCCACAAGCCTTAGTACACAGATAAACTCACACTGGGGAGATAACTTACACTTGGGAGCAATGTAGGAAGGCCTTTACTTCTTCCTGAAGTCTTAGTTTTCATAATTTCTGTTTCGTAGAACACCCTTATATGTGAGTTAGGTGGAAAGGCCTTTCATTTCTTCTCAGGTCTTTCTGAGCATAGTAAAGTTCATACAGGGGAGTAAAACACTATTTTTGTCACTACTGTGGGAGTGTCTTCACTTACTGTTCAAACTTTTTCGTCCATAAGAAAACACACAGTGCAGTTAATCCATATATATACATATGTATGTATATATATATATGTATATATATATATGTAAGGAGTGTGGCAAGGCCTTTGCTTATTTCACAATACTTTTGTGACACTGAATTTTTCATACTGGAAACAAACCTTATGTTTGTAAAGACTTTGGCAAAGCCTTCACTTTCCCCTAACTCCTTATTAAACATAGGGAACTTCATACTCGAAGAAAACATATGTAGGGGTGTGGGAAGATTTTTACTCAATCCTCAAGCTTTGCTGTGTGAGAAAAGTTTATCCTGGATTGAGGCCTTATATATGAAAGGATTGTAGGAAGATTTTGATGCAATTGGCATAGCTTTCTGAGCAGGAAAATTCGCAGTGCAGAGAAACCTCATAAGTGTAAGGGATGTGGAAAGGTCTTCAGTTTGACTTCAGCCCTTACTGCGCATGTGAAAAGTATTTTTGCAGTGAAACCTTATATCTGTCAGGAGTATGGGAAGGACTATCCTGGATCCTGGGGCCTTATGCATAGAAGGATTCACACTGGAGAGAATCTATATATAAATATACATATTTATATATATGTAAGAATATATATATATATATATTTATGTAAGAACGTGGAAAGCACATTATTCGCACCTGTGACTTTAAAGAGAATCCTGGAGAAAATCCTGTAGGTAAGGAATATAGGAAGGCCTTCATGTTCCCTCAAGCTTTAGTAAATATAAAAGTTATGCTGGATCAATCACTTCCATAATAACAATGGCCGGCGTCGGAACAGGGCCCAGAGGTAAAACAATTTTAGTGTCAACAAGTGGGTGGGGGATTGATAGAAAAGTACAATAGGGAAGGAAATAATCCTGTTATGTGTGAAAGCTTCCTGTGATACTAGTACCGTAAGTGAAAGGTACTTGCTGATTATCACCTACAGCATGGTTATGATAATGTCCTGGCATGTGGACTTCCCAGTATGTTAACTGGTAAATAATGGTTCTTAGTGATAAGGCAAGGTGGAAGGAATTAAATAAGAAGTAAATAGGTACAAACATTGCATTTTTCTGGGTACTGTCAAGACCCACCATTTGTTTCATTCTTTGCTGTGACTCTGACTTGGCTCAGAGGCCCTGCTTTGCAGAGGATCATGGCAGAGATCAACCAGTATGCTGTGGTGAGCCCTTTTGACATGGGATAGACAGTCAAACCTCCATTCTTCAGGCCCTTCTATGTTATGTTCTGGTAGTTACATCCCGCTGTGCTGTCCATAATTTGTGTCCAGGTCAGCCACATGCAAGGAAGCACTTCACTCGCTGTAGCATATCTGCACTCATCGTATTCAGTTTTCCATTTGATTTACACAAACATTGAGGGTAAATGTTTTGAAACTTACACTTTGGAAGCAGTAAAATCCTAACTATCTATTATACACCAAAATGGGACCATATAGAATCCAGATGATTGAACCTGGGTCAGCTGCAAACAAGGCAAACACCCTATCCACTCTGCTTTCACTCCAGCAAACCAGCCTTACAAATTTACCTGAATTTTCCTAGTTCTCGGTACAGCTGGTGACTGACCCTCTAAGGCTGCTTGCAGAAGCGGAAGTGACGTCACAGCAGGGCATTTGCGTGTTTGCCTGCAAGACGCTGGGTCAGGCGTTCATTTGTTACGCAGGTGAAGGGAGAACAGGCTGTCCCACGTGGAAGGGGTCTGTGAAGGCCGGTTTTGTGGCAGGACACTAGCGGCCTCCCGTGAGCACCCCGCTCCACGCCTCCCGGTGTCTGTGTTAGGGTTCGAGCGCAGGACAGCCACACCTGTCAAGGAAAATTCTGAGACACCAAGTCCACACAAAAGCAAGAGATTTATTCAAGCATGCTCAGGCTCACAGCGTGACCGCAAACAGTCAGTGGCTGAGAGCCCCAGGCCTCTTCAAAGGGGGCTTTTTATAGGGCATCTTCCCGCGCATTTCAGAAAGCCCATGCACAAGTCATCCAATACATTTGAACTACATTACATTAGAAGCTGCACACAGGCAGCCAATCATTTTGAACAAGCCATCAGCACCAGCCACTCTCTTCTGTGCAGGTCACCAGGCCATCCCAATGGGCAGCTAATTAGGCCTTTTCTGGCCTTATGGCCATATTAGGTGGATTCCAAAAACAGGGAAATACCTTATTAGGCCCTCTCTGGCCCTGTGACCTTATTAGGTGGATTCCGAGGGCAAGGAAATACCTCATTATGTCTTTTCCGGACTTATGGTCTTTTTTGGCAAATTCCAGGGGCAACAAGAAGATAGGGGTACTTGGTGCTGTCAACAGGACGCAGCTGCAGGGCAGGATATGGGCTGGGACTTGCTTTGCTAGGGCCCAATTGTCATGGGGCTATCTTTCATTCCCCCCTTTTCTTCTAGTAGGTCTTCTAATCCTAGAGACCGTCATTCTGTAATGCCTGGTATTGCTGTTTCATCACTAATAGCTTGACCTCTCCCAGTCGGTTTTGTATAAATGCAAGCAGGCGACTAAGAAGGCAAGGGCCGATTGTCACTATTAGGAGGAGCAGAACGAGAGGTCCTGCTATGGCCTAAAGTAAAGTGGTCAGCCATGGGGACTTGTGGAATCATCCTTCGAAGCAACCCTGCTGATCCAGCAGATGTTTCTCCCGGGCCTGTATTCTTTCTCTTCACTTGGCCATAGAGTCTCTGGCCACCCCAGTGTGGTCAGTATAGACACAACACTCCTCCCTTAGGGCCTCACATAAACCACCTTCCTTCAGGAATAACAAGGCCAGCCCTTGCGGGGGCCCGCAAAACCACTCTCTGGCCCGCAGAGGTGGCCCTAGGATCCGTAGGTGCAGGGAAGAACCGACCGAATGAACACAAGACACAAGAGACAGAATGCAGCTCAGAAACAGAGAGAAAAAGGGACAGACTTTATTGGGGGCAATCAGGGTATATATCCATTAGTGAGGCAGCTACACTAAAGGTTGTGCCCATATATGGTTAGGAAGGTTTGTTTTCACCTATCATGCATTACAAGGTTTATGTGTATCTGGTACCAGACACGAGGTGATTACACAAAGGGCCATGTCCATATGATTTGCCGGACATGAGGTAGATACACAAAGAGCCATATCCGTAAAATTTACATGCATCACGTACCAGACACAAGATAGTTACTTCTTGTTATTACTAACAGCCATGACAGATGTTCTCTCAGGATAACCATACATCAAGATAACCATACATAGCACTGGTTTTGCCTCTTGCGGGGTCAAGTAGGTCAAGATGACCATACATAGCACAGGCTGTGCCTGCTGTGGGGTCGTAGGTCAGGATGACCATACAGGCACTTAGGCCTTGGTCAGTTAAAGGGCCAGCTTCCCACAAGCCCTCACCTATTTTGGAGGACTACTTATGACCAGGATGTTAGGCTTTTTTCAAGGCCGATATGGAGCCTTCGATCACCTTTAGATCCTGATTAATAGCTATGTGCAGTTGTTCCTGCTGTCTAGGGGCCTGGATTAGCGAAGCAGTTCCAGTACCTATCCCTGCGGCTACTCCCAATCCCAACAAAACTGCCAGGGTAAGGCTAACAGGCTCCCTCTGGAACCGAGTCTTTCCCAGCTGTACTTCTTTGAATTCCTCCCCAGGGTAGTAAGTCAGTCTGGGAAATATTCGTACCATTAAGCAGAAGTCCCGGCTGCTATTAAATATCTGGGTGGAGACGCACGGGGTCAGACCAGTGTTGCAGGCGCAGCGGGTACCGTTTGCTGGTAAGATGTACTGAGCCGAAGATGTGGGGGTTATAACCTGAGCACACCTGGAATCACCCTTTGCCAGCTTTCCTAGACAAGTTCCCTCTCCCGAGACCTGGACAAGTGTAAGCTTGTGGGTGGTACTCCAATCACAGCGGGTGGGATCATTCGTTTCTTGGGGTGATCCATTTACTGCCAGCTCCTCGTAGTATGGTGGCGCTGCACTCAAGCATAACCAACAGGAGACAGTTAGGTTTGGGTTGGAGGTGTTTAAAGCCTTATAACTCCCCTGGATCAGGTTATACAGCCGCTGCCCAGTGTGAGATGGAGGTGTAGATGGGGTCGGTGGAGTCCCGGTTACCCGTGGCGTAGTGGTTGAACTGCTAGGTGGGGAAGTACTCATGGGAGTAGTGGGGGATCGTTGTGGGGGCTAGAGGGGTCTACTTGTGACCGGACCTTGATCTGGGAGAACTCTATTTGGACCAATCGCCCTGTGGTCCACAGCCTCCTGTTTCAACCTAATGGTAAACCAGAATCCAGGGTCAGGGTGGGAAAAGTCATGGACATAGATCCTTAGTCCCCAAGTTCTCCCTTTAAGCCACTGGAGAAGGTTTTCCTGCCTTTTGCTCTGGGTAGTTAAGGTGATGCTGAGGGTATTATAGGGGCCGCCCTGATTACAGCCCCTCAAGTTCCTTACATCGCTCCAGGCCCAAGCAACCTTGATCCAGTCCCATGAGGAGGCAGGCTTCCAGTAAGCTTGCCCTGTGGTCTCGCAACCGCAGGCCTTACAATACAGAGCCTCCAGCCCTCCACAAGTCCTTTTCCCTTAACGATCTCTGCCATCTTTTGGACAGATATAGAATTGTTGCAGCCCGAGGCGACACCTTCTCGCCCTAGTCAAACACCCGATGGTTCCCCCTACTCCTGCATGGCCAGCATTTGCTCGGGAGTCAGCTCTGTCTGGTATTACTTCCTCCTCCCCCACATCCCAGGTGTCTAGTCCCAAGACAATCTGACACATATCTGGGCGCAAAGTGGGCCACCATGTCCTCGGAGTGTAAGTTCCCTTGACGGACCAGGCCACTTGTCCGGTAGGGGATACCATCTCCCAAGTCAAGTATTGGGGAGCGTGGGGATTACAGGTTATGGGGGGGGGGAGAGTCCACAGTCCTACCCACACGGCGGATACACAGTCTGAGGGGATTCTCAGTCTTCTCCAGCTTCTAGGCAGATTCGGTCAGAGGGGCAGGTTTGAGGTGAGAGGCATCGATCCATGCGGCAATGTCATCGACTTTCACGGCAGTTGGGGTGGTCAGGATCACCAGTTAGGGTCCCTTCCACCGAGGTTCCAGAGTCTGGACTTGGTGTCGGCGGACGTAAACCATGTCCCCGACCTGGTACCAGTGTGGCACCTGCAGGTCACCAGGCTGATACGCGGTGGCCAACTGCTTCCAGACCGAGTGTTGGACTGTTTCAATTTTTTTCAGCCTGGCAATTAGAGGGGTAGACAAAGGGATCATGCCATCAAATAAATTCAAGTCCCTCACCGGAGGGGGAGTTCCATGTAGGATCTCAAAGGGGGTCAGATTTAGCAAAGTCGGGGAAGGGGTGTTTCGGGCTCAGAACAGGGCATAAGGTAGGAGCATGGTCCAATCTTTCCAGCCGGTTTTTACAGCTAGTTTAGTTAAGGTCTCTTTTATGGTTCTGTTCATCCTTTCTACCTGTCCTGAACTCTGGAGTCTATATGCACAATGCAATTTCCAGTTTATCCCCAGTGCTTTAGCTAGTCCCTGACTTACTCGGGCCACAAAGGCCGGCCCATTGTCAGACCCTATAGTATGGGGAAGACCGAACCTGGGGAAGATTTCTTCCATGATCTTCTTCACTACTACTTTTGCAGTTTCTCCCTTTGTCGGGTAGGCCTCGGACCATCTTGAGAAAGTGTCCACCATCACAAGTAGATACTTGAATCCATATCTAGCCAGAACTATTTCTGTGAAGTCGATCTCCCAATACTGCCCCGGTCGGTCCCCCCGAGTCTTGTCCCTGCACTAACTACCATACCTGCTGGGTAGGCATTAACCTTTTGACAAGCCTCACAGTCCGCTACTATTGCCTTGGCCAATTGTTGTTCCTCCTCAACGGTCAGGCCAAAGGTCTGGGTTTTCAGTAATTCAGCTATTTTCTGGGGCCCCAAGTGAGTGAGTTTGTGAAGAGTCTGTAAGTAAGTCAAGGCCTGCTGGTGGTCGTCCCCCTCATGCCCGTCACCGATTTGCTGTGGAGACTCTGCCTCTTGCCCATCATCCCTCAATTCTAGCCCTTCCTCGGCCACCTGGATTGATGCAGCCGGGGAGAAGGCAACTGCCCAGCGGGCTTGTTCGTCTGCCTTGTGGTTCCCAGTGACCACCGGGTCTGATCCCCGCTGATGACCCGGGAAGTGGATGATGGCTATTTCAGCAGAGAGGAGGACTGCTGCCAGGAGCCGTAAGATCTCAGGCTTGTTCTTGATCTCTTTTCCAGCTGATGTCAAAAGGCCCCGCTGCTGGTAAATGTCCCCATATATGTGGGCAGTGGCAAAGGCATACCGACTGTCAGTATAAATTGGAGTTCTCTTACCTTCTGCCAGTTTCAATGCTTTGGCCAGGGCAATGAGCTCGGCCTTCTGAGCCGAGGTTCTTTCAGTTAACTTTTTGGTCCAAATGATAGCTTCATTACTCACCACGGCTGCCCCCGCCCTCCTCCTTCCGTCCTGGAGAAAGCTGCTCCCATCTGTGTAGCAGGTAACATCCGGGTTCTGCAGGGGCTAGTCATTTAGATCTCGCCTGACTCCCGTCTCTTCGGCTAGGATGTCTTGGCAAGTTGTAAGACTGGTTCCTGCTGTTTATCGGGTAATAGGGTGGCGGAGTTCAGGATGGAAGGGGAACCGAAAGTTACTCGGTAAAGACCAACAGGATGCTTTGATAGTATGTAATGCGGGCGTTTGTGAGCCGCCTGTCAGGTGGCTGGCGAACCACACTCTCCAGTGTGTGTGGAGCTATCAGCATCACTTTCTGTCCTAGTGTCAGCTTGTCTGCGTGTTTTACCAAGAGGGTCGCAGCTGCTATTGCCTTCAGGCACCGGGGCCATCCACTAGCGACAGGATCCAACCTTTTTGACAAATAGGCCACCGGCCTTTTCCATGGTCCCAAAGTTTGAGTCAATACACCCTTGGCTATCCCTCCTTTCTCATCCAAATAGAGGGTAAAGGGCTTTTCTACGTCAGGAAGGGCCAATGCTGGTGCGCTGATCAAAGCCTTCTTGATATCATCAAATGCCCTCTGTTGCTCAAGCCCCCACTCAAAGGGAATATCATTTTTGGTAAGATGGTACAGAGGCGTGGCTAGGAGGAAAACCCGGGGATCCACAGTCAGCAAAATCCTGCCGTCTCTAGAAATTCCCTTAGCTGACGGTGGGAACTGGGGGCAGGGATCTGGGTTCCCATCTTTTTCCGGGCCTCTGTGAGCCAGCGATGCCCACCCCGAATCTTATAGCCCAGCAACGTTACCTCTCTCTTGCATAGCTGAGCTTTTCGAAAAGAGGCTCGGTATCCGAGTCTAGTCAGCTCGGCGAGCAGTCTGTGTCCCGCACTCACAGTCCTCCTCAGATTCGGCCGCCAGCAACAGATCATCTATGTACTGTAACAGGGTTATGTCTGGGTTTCCCCAGCGGAAGGCGTTCAGGTCCTTATGGAGTGCCTCATCAAAAATGGTGGGGGAGTTCTTGAACCCCTGTGGTAGTCGCGTCCAGGTGAGTTGACCTAAAATCCCCATTTCGGGGTCAGTCCATTCCAGAGGCTGGCTGGAAGGATGCAAAGGCAGACTAAAAAAGGCGTCTTTTAAGTCCAAGACAGTATACCAAGTTTTGTTCGGCCCCAAAGAACTGAGGAGATTATGAGGATTCGGCACAGTGGGGGTGGATATCTTCTACTCTGCTATTTACCTCCCGGAGATCCTGTACATGGAGGTAATCCCCTGTTCCCTGCTTCTTGACCGGGAGCAGAGGTGTGTTCCAGGCTGATTGACAGGGCACTAGCACCCCCTGCTGGTATAATTTATGAATGTGAGGTTTGATCCCTTCCCTAGCTTCTTTGCTCATCCGGTATTGACGAATCCACACTAGGGTGGCAGTGGCTCTGAGGGTCACCACCACTGGAGGTTGCTGGGTAGCTAGGCCGATCCCCGCCGTTTCTGCCCAGGCCTCAGGAAACTGTCTTAACCAGGAATCCGCTTCCTTCAACAGGGGCCCGTGCTAGGTCGCGGCCTGATACAGTCAGTATTCTTCATCTGCCCTCAGGGTTAGTATGGTAGTCACTGGGGTATCGTCCAATTCCACTGATCCAACTAATGGATTCCGGAATGTTACCTTGGAGCCCGTTGGGTCAAAGGCGATATTGGCCCTTAATTTGGTTAGCAAGTCTCTTCCCAGTAAGGGAGCAGGACAATTTGGTATGACCAAGAATGAATGCTGGATCTCTCTTTTTCCCAAATTCATGATCCGTTTGGTGGTCCAGGGTCGGTAGCTGCTGTCGTTTGCCCCATGAACTAGAGATTTCTTTGTTGACAGTTTCCCTAGAGGTTTTTGCAGCACCGAGTGCATTGCCCCCGTGTCTACTTCAAAGTCAATGGGGGTCCCCTCCACTTCAAACTTTCCCCTGAGCTCACGGAGGGGGTCCGAGCTCCGACGACCCTAGTCATCCAAGGGCCAGCAAGTTTACAGGCTTTTCTCCTTTCCTTTTCTGGGGCCACTCGCGGGCCCAATGCCCAAACTCTTTAAGCACATTGGTCTGACTGCAGTCGCGGGCGTGGGGTCTTGAATTCCTGCCCCAAGGGTCAACAGGACCCCTTGGGAGGCCCTCTAATTTCTCCCCTGCTTGGCTGCAACATAGCGGCTTGTATCTTTGTCACCTCCTGGTCCCTCTCATTCCCTTTTCTCCTTTCTCAACTCTCTCTCACGTTCCCTTTCTTCCCTCTCTTTCTCCTTTCTTCTCTCTCTTCTGGGGTCTCCCTCTTGTGATACACCTTATCTGCTTCCTTAACTAGGTCCCACAAGGTCAGATCCTGGATCCCGTCTAGTCTTGGTAGTTTTCTCCGAATGTCTGCAGCGAACTGTCGAATAAAAGCTATGACCACCGACCCCTTATGCTCTTCACATTCGGAGTCGAAGGGTGTGTATCTCCGGAAGGCTTCCATGAGTCTTTCCAAGAACCTACTGGGGGATTCATCAGGACTCTGACTCACTTCCCTTACCCTGGCCAAATTAGTGGGGCGCCTGGAGGCTCCCCAGAGACCCGCCAACAGAATCTGGCCATAATTGGACAGATGCTCCCTACCTTGTAAGGTGTTGAGTCCCAATTGGGGCGACGCAGCAGGAACTGATCCTCAATGACGTTAGGGAGTGTGGTCGGTCTCCCATCATCTCCTGGAACATTCTTTCCGGCTTCCAGAAGAATCCGGTCCCATTCCTTGGTGGTGAAGAGAGTGTCCAGAAGTTGCTGACAGTCGTCCCAGGTAGGCTGGTGGGAGTGGCAGATAGACTCAACCAGCCCAGCCAACCTGGGGGGTTCCTCGTAAAAAGTGGGATTGTTATTCCGCCAGTTATAAAGATCCGAGGTAGAAAAGGGCCAACATTGTAAAGTTTGCAACCACCCCCCATGCCCATCGTCTATCATGGGACCGAATGGATGCAGAGGGAGAGCAACTGTTTCTTAGAGATGAGACTCGACCAGTTCAGGGTCCTCCTGTGGAGCTCGTCGTCGCCGTGCACAGGTGCCTTGGCCTGGGGGCTCAAGTATTCCCGACCAGGCTGGAAGAGTTTGGGCTTGTCCTCCCCTGTCCTTAGCGGCCATCGTAGGGGGCTCCAGCTCCCTCTCCAACGCATTCTGCCCCGCTCCTCCTGCCTGCGGGGGAGGAGCCGGAGCCGGGTCTCCCACTGCTGCAAGGGGGAGATCTGGGTATATGTGTGGCACAGCTGGATAAGGGGGAGGAGCAGGCGGGGTGGAATCCAAAAGAATAAGGTCCCCCTGCGACTCGGGGAGAATCGGGGCTGACGGGATCTGTGATCTGAGGTTAGTGGGCGGCGAAGGCGTTTCTCCCTGGACCATGAGGACCTTGGATTCTTCTTTCGGTGTCTGTTTGGAAAGAAACGGCTTTACTCAGGGAAGGGTGTTCTCACAAAGGTCCCTCCAAAGAAGAATATAGGATTGTTGGTCAGGGTGACCTAGTGGGTCAGGTCTGAAAATAACGTCCTGTACTGCCCGGACCAAGTCCAGGTCGAACGCTCCATCCGCCGGCCACTCGACTCCGAAGGTCGGCCATTCGGCCGAACAGAAGGTCCGCCACTTTCCTTTCTGAATGAAATAAGAGAGGTTAGATCCTCGCTTGCGGACCTCCGACCAGTGGTCCAGAGTAAGGGAAAGAGGAGTTGAGAGGGTCTGCCCCATGGCCAGTGGGGAGACTTCAGAGAGGAAGAGATAAAGACAAAGAGAGAGAAGGAGACAGGAAGTCACACAGCGACCCAGGAGGGTCGTCCACAGACACGCCAAGGGAAGAAGTCTTCCAGCTATTGGAAGGGGTACTGGTAAAAACATCACTGTCTCGCTCTCTGTCTGGAAGGAGGCCTCCGTGTCTCCTTCCGCCCAAACGAAGCCTTCAGGTGTCCCCAGGGTTCTATCACCACTGGGGCGTCCCCCAGGGTCGTGGCCTCTGGTCTCGGAACACGTCTGTTCGCCACAGCCAGAGGGCCCTCTCGGAACCGATCTGACAGCCACTGCGAGAATCCCCTGACCAGTCGACACACACACACCGATTTAGCGATCGCTGAGTACAGGCGCTTTACTCACCCCAGAACGTCTTGTCAGGGAGGTCTTGATCAGGTGGGCAAGGGTCCTTTTGCTCCCAATCCCGGGTGAGTCCCCAGATGTTAGGGTTCGAGCGCAGGACAACCATACCTGTCAAGGAAAACTCTGAGAGACCAAGTCGATGCAAAAGCAAGAGGTTTATTCAAGCATACTCGGGCTCACAATGTGACCGCAAACAGTCAGTGACTGAGAACCCCGGGCCTCTTCAAAGGGGGCTTTTTATAGGGCATTTTCCCGCGCATTTCAGAAAGCCCGTGCACAAGTTATCCAATACATTTGAACTATTACATTAGAAGCTGCACACAAGCAGCCAATCATTTTGCAACAAGCCATCAGCACCAGCCACTCTCTTCTGTACAGGTCACCAGGCCATCCCAACGGGCAGCTAATTAGGTCTTTCCTGGCTTTATGGCCATATTAGGTGGATTCCAAAAACAGGGAAATACCTTATTAGGCCCTCTCTGGCCCTGTGGCCTTATTAGGCGGATGAGGCTTAAGTCTCATAAACATGACAATGCCCAGGAGTATATAGTATCTGCATTCAATTAACTCTGAAGTTACAAAAGCATAATATTGCCTTCCTTTATCTATACAAAGCTGAGGGCTGCGGGCATGGCCATCCCAATCCTCCCAGCACAATCTTTCCAACCTAGGACTGCACTGGTCCTTGTCCAGGAGCAAAAAAGGATACTTGTCTAAAGTAAACAGTAGAGGATATAAAGGAAAGAGAAAGTTAACATTTCACTTACAAATACAAAATCCAGAGATCTCTGAAGAATCTGACTTTACAATTCACAGGTTGTGGTTATGGGAAATGGGTGATTAATGCATAGGGGAAGCAGAGCACAGGGAAGTTAAAGATGAATACTAAGGAAATGGGAGTAATTGGGATGGGTGTTACTCAGTAAGCCTCAGCTTCTTGTAGCAGAGGAGAAATGATGAACCAATGTTAAACCTAAATTGTTTAGAACCAGAATCCAACCAGCGTAAAGGGATTTGTTTTTTTTTCAGCAAGAAAGTTTTGGTTTTCCAGGAGTAGGGACATTTGCACAGGAATCCCACTGGGTGTGCTAGGAGCACATTTACTTAGGGCCGGAGCCATAGTACAGTGAGTAAGGACTTAAGCATCCAAGTAATCGACCCAGGTTCTATCCCCCGCATCCCATATGGTCTGTACCAGAGTGATTGCTGTGTGTAGAGCTAGGAGTAAGCCCTGAATCTGCAGGTTGTGGCCCTGAAACAAAATCACACTAAGTCACACTTAAATATACACATATATATGCACAAACAATGGTGAAAGAACAATAGGGATTCAGGAGAAACTGTGAGTTTCTGTAGCAGAGATAGATCAAAAATAGGGGATTATTTTTTCTTTTTTGGATCACAACTGGCGCTGCACAGGGATTACTCCTGGCTTTGCACTCAGGAGTTACTCCTGACAATGCTCAGGGGACCATATGGGATACTGGGAATCTAACCCGGGTTGGCCGCGTGCAAGGTAAACGCCCTACCTGCTGTGCTGTCTCTCCAGCCCCAAGAATAGGGGATTTTTAAGGACCAGAAATTTGACTCTTTTAATGTTTCATTCTCGAATTTGTCTTTGTACATCATTTCCGCCCCCTTCGGTAGAATTTGCCTTTTTTCTTGTTATATTTTTCACCACAGCCTACAGTGCTCAGTGTTTACTCTTGTCTCTGAGCTCAAGGATCATTTGACAAGATTCAGGGTAGCATTGTGTGTCTAGATATCATTGGTTCTATGTTTGGTGACAACTGCAGGATCAGGGGACTTCTCCTTACCCCCAGGCCCCCAGTGTGTGACCGACCAGTCCAGCATTTGCCTTTCCACTCCATTATTTGAGTCCATCCCCCTTGCAGCACAGATTCACCTGGGTGGCAAAAAGGTTCTCAGTGCCTAGAGTCTGGCTCTTTAAGGCACCTTATGGAAATGGAAGTGATGTCATAAGTGTGTCATGGTTCATTTTCCATCCCTGACACAGACACTAGGGCTTTTGCTCACTTGGCAAAGGACAAGTAAATTTGCACCTCATCCTGGAAGGGGGACTCTGAAGGCATATTTTGTGGCAGGATTCGAGAAGCCTCCTGTGAGCAACCCACACCTTCCCATTTCCACCCTGTGAGCGGAGGGGCTGAGCCAGATTGGGGGGCATTTTTGTGCTGGTTTTTCACTTGTTCCCTGAGGTCCACGTGGATTATGAGGTGCAGTGGATGCTGTAGGGGAATGCAGAGCTTTGGAGGTGCCGTGAGGGCTGTATCAGGGTGCAGAGGTCGCAGTTGTGAGTGCGTGATACTGGGGGGCCTTTTTGGCCACGATCATCTCCAGCTCTGGGATGAGGCAACAGTAGGTGAATGTGGGACTCAGCCAGGGGCTTGGCCGTCCCAACCCTCCCAGCAATCCCATGTTTGAACCATCGGCCCTAAGCTCGCTTCTGTAGAATCTCCAGATTTGAGGGGCAGAGCTTCAGCCCCTCCACCTAATGGCAGGAGACCTGTTGCTTGTCATCTTCATTTTCTGCCGTGAGATCCCGGTTCATGCGGGGGATGGAGGGAGGTGGACTTGCAGGTGGCTGAGGTTTGCCAATGAAATTGTATTTGGGGGGCTATTTTTGTTTCTTTAGATTTTGGGGGGGAGAGAGGGCACATACGCGGAGATGCTCATGACTTACTTGAGTCTCTAAGCTCAGGTATTATCCCTGGCGCTGCTGGGGGCCATATGGGATGGAGAGGATTGATCAGTTCATCTAGTCAAGCACCCAGTTCACATTATTGCCTTCTAATTACAATACTGGTGTTCTTTCTCTGGATCATGAATTTCAGCTCCCTCACATCAAGCTGCAAAGCACCTGTGACTCTTCCTCTCTCCCTGAGCAGACAACACCTCGAGCCTCCTATTGATCCGCAGAACAACAGTGACAGGAGAAGATGGTGACGCAGCTTCTGATAAACCGTTCCCAGGTAGGAGTAGACGGATAGAATGACATGAGGTAGTACCAGGAGTGCCCAGGCTTCCTGAGCCTTCTGTTTTGAGTTTCTTTTGGACGGATTCCAAGATGAGACTTCCAATCGGACCGTCCCATTCTGCTGTTTGAAGCTGCTTTTGTATATGTTTGTTTTGTTTGATTTGGCTTTGGGGCCGACCCAGTGGTGCATGAGGAGTACTCAAAGCTCAGTACTCAATGCTCATTCCTGACAGGTCTAGGTGACCAATGGGATGCTGGAGGTCCAAAGGTTTCATTTTGGGTGTTCTGTTTTATTAGGGGTGGCAGAGCAAGGATTCTCACAATCATTCCTTGTGCTGCACTCTTGCATTGCCCCTGGCAGTGCTTGTGGGACCATATGGGATGTCGGGGATTGCTAGTTCTACATGCTGTCCTGTTACACCAACCTGCTGCTTCGGCTTCTTTTGCATTGTTTTTGTCATCAGCTCTCCTCTTGACTCTGTGCTCTGGATTCAAAAGTGACAGGCCTCAGAGCACCCTGGGGTGTGTTGACCCCGTTTGGGCCCTAGCAACTACAGTGACTTGGGCCCCCAGACTTGCTTTTCTCCTGTTTTGTCCTTCCTACTTTGGAGAGACTACCTGCTCGGTCATATAGTCTTACGTTCACATAATCTTGTGTGTGGATTTCTGGGCATGCTCTGATCCCAAGGAGAAAGAGCCAAGGATCTCTGAGGCCAGTAGAGATGTTTGGGTAAAGAAATTTCTACCTTCTTTGAGCGGGATTTGGGGTGGTCCTGAGCAGTGAGTTCCTACAGGCACACATGCCATGCACTGCTCTAAGTAGTTGTCTATATGGACTGTCAAGTTCTCAATCCTAGTGGTCATGTGCTGTGGGGGTGCAGTGGTGAGCATGCAGTGTTTTTTGCTACACCCAGGGATAGTCTTTTGGATTGTACAAGTCTGTGATCAGGTGATCCTCTCTACAGTGCTCACTGGACCAGTGGTGCTCGAATTGGCCCTGGGGTTACCAGGAAAGGCAGATACATCCAAGAACCTTCTGAATGACGTCCTCCCACTTTAGCAGATCCAGCTGCCTTATGTGATTTCTGGGGCCAGTCAGCCATGCGTGTGCATGGAGGCTGGTTCATTCGGAGGGTAGAGGCCCAGCGACAATATAGGACCCTGGGTCCTGGCCTCAGAATAGTGAGAATGAGGCTAAGATGTATTCTGACTCCCACCCTCTCCATTTGCTGACTCAGGACACAGTGACCTTCAATGACGTGGCTGTGAACTTCACCCTGGAGGAATGGTCATGCCTGGAGGCCTCTCAGCGCAAGCTCTACAGGGACGTGATGCTGGAGACCTACCAGCATCTGCAGGCTGTCGGTGAGAGAAATGTGGAGCCAACCGTGTCTGAAGAGACCCACGTGGGCTCCCTGGGGTTGGGAGGCAGCTGTGTGTCCAACAGTAGCTCTGTGACACGCTGGGATATTGGACAGCCGTGCAGTAGCTCTTCTCTCTCTATTTTTTTTTAGGGTTCACCTGTGTATACTCAGGGCTTACTCTCAGCTTTGTTCTCAGGAATTACTCTTCTGGGGTTGCCAGACCCTATGGGGTGATTCAGATCAACCTGTTTCGACTGTGTCCATTGGAAGATCGATCCCTATCTGCCCAGTTATCGCTCAGGTCCTTTAAATAGATCCATCCATTGTTGTATCAATTTACTTTGTATACTACACGAACTTTTGTATGTTTAATTGGTTTTGCTGTTGCTTTGTTTGGGGGCACAGTCCACAGTTCTCCTGGCTCTGTGCTAAAGGATGACTCCTAAGAGTGCTCAGGGGCCATGGGGTACCATGGACTGAAACCTCTTGGCAACTTAAAATGTTGGTGCCTCACCCCCAGTACTTTTGCACCAGTCAGTCAACGGTCTTTGCATTTTCTTTTTTCCTTAGGGATTAGGGATTATTCCTGCCTGTGTATTCAGGATCCACACCTGGCCTTGCTCCAAGACCATATGGGCTGCCTGGGATCACACCCACATGTGTGTGCAGCGCTTCTGTCTTATCTGCTGTACTATCTCTTTCCGTTCGGAGAGCCCGGCAAGCTACCGAGAGTATTTGATATGCCAGACACAGTAACAACAAAGTCTCCAATGGAGACGTTACTGGGCCCGCTCGAGCAAATCGATGATCAACAGGAGGGCCTTTACTTTACTTTTACTTTTATCTCTTTCCCACCACAGGGGATTTGATATCTCGTCTCTCAACTCATTAGACGCTGCCCTATTTCACTGCTTTGATTTAATTCTAATGGTTCTTGTGACACTTCAGCAGAACTTAGGGTTTGCTCCTGGACTCTGCACTCAGGGATCACTCCTGGCTGGCATGAGGGACCCTAGGAGATATCTGGTATCGCAACTGCATTGTCCGTGAGAAACTCCTGCTGTGCTCTCTTTCTGGATACATTTTTTAGCTTAAAAAAATAAGGGTCTCTTGCCACCCTTGACCATTTCCAGATTTATTATGCATTTAGTTTTACTGAAATTCGTGATGAGTTCATGAGGGACTCAGGAAACTTCATGTGCTGCTGGGCCTAGAAAGACAGTACAGGGAGGAAAGTGATTTTCTTGCAAGCAGCGCACATGGGTTAAATCCCCTGCAACCCATGTCATTCCTGAGCACCAGCAGCAGTGATTTATGAATACAGTGTCAGGAGTCACCCCTGAGCATTGCCAGGTGAGACCCCAAACAATACAAAAAACGACAACATATTATGCTGAACGTCCCCCTGTCGGCCATACACAAGGCCAGGTCTAGAGTATTTGTGATATTTTCTTGGGTCTTAACTCTTGAATAAGTAGAAATATGTAGCATTTTGGAAATGAACATCCTGTTCATGCTTTTCAAATATTTGCCCAGTTATATCAGGAAAACATGGGGATTTACCTGTCACCTTTTCCCTGTGACTTATCCATGCCTCTGTCTCTGTCGGGGCAGGGCACTCTGGGATGAAGCCTGCGGTGATCTCCTGGCTGGAAGGAGGACCCCTGAGGTCGGGGAGGAGAGGCATGTGTGCGGGTGAGTGTCTGAGTACCCTTCCTGGCTCAGGCCCTGTGCAGTGTATGGGTGCGCTGAGCATGTAGGCAACATGCTGCTGAGACTGGCGACTCACTATCTGCTCTTCATTCACCTTGACTGTAAGTCACAGAACGATCCTATAATTTGCTTCCATGTCTTTCGAATAAGTAAGACCATAACAGAGCTAGTTTGAATCTGAACGATAGTACAGCAGGGAGTGCCTTGCAGTGCCTGAAGGTGATCTCTTCAATAATGTGTTCAATAACCTGGTTCTCCTAACATTACCAGGTCTGCTCAAAAACAAAAACAATACCTAGTGTAGAGTTGCCAAGATCCTCACATTTTTCCGCTATCGAATCTTTTCTTTAGTGTGGGACTCTTTGGACATTGAGAATAACAGAAATGTACTCTTAACTACAGGCATCATTTTGCTACATTTTTGGACAAGTGCTTGAACTGCATGTTTTGTTCAGTTTCAGAACTGAATCCGCGGCTTCAGGATTTGGCATTACAGCACTTTGATTTGGGAATGGGGTCCGCAATTAAGAGTGAGTTGGTAAGATTCACTAATTCAGAATAACTATTATTATGCCAGCAGGAGTGGACCAAGTATGTGATTGTTAAGGTGGAAGGCTGGGAATGGCAGGAAGGAATTCCAAAGCCTTATGCTTGGAGTAGAGGACCCTTAGATTCAAGAGGTGCTGAAACCAACCATGTATAAAAATAATGTGAGTTTTGATTTGCTTGAGAGTGGTAGTTGTTTAGAAAGCTAATTTGTGCACCCTAGAGATGGTGCAGTGAGAAATATACTTGCTTTGCACAGAGATGGATGGTCCTTACCCAGCACGCCTTATAGACACCATAGACCCAGAGAACTGATCCTAGATACTGCGTGGTGTGCTCCTCCGCCCACCCAACCCCCAATAAATAGAAACTACAAAACAGAAAGAAAAAAAAATTGTTGATTGTGAAAGCAATAACTTGTGGTGAGAGCTTAGCAATGGCCAGGTGGTCTGTCTCAGCTGTGTGATGATACAGCGTAGTCTTCACCCCTGCATCAGAGGTTCCACTCTGAGCTTTAACCAAACCCACTGTGGATGTATTTCATTTTCTCTTGAAATGGATGTGTCCATTTTCTATAGAAGGAATTATTTCTAGTTGTTTTCCTTCATTAATTTAAAGTGGGGAAAGTCACAGAATTTACTGACTCTCTATCCATCAATTTTGTGCGTCCAATTTACAGCAACATGAAGTTATTCAATAGTAAGACAATTCATATGTCAGTAATTGCATTTGTGCAGTGCATTTGTGTGAAACCACATCTGAAGGGCTCAGTTTTTTGACAGGAAGACTCAGTGAATAAGTCAATAATTACAATCCTCTGTTGTTCCACAGGAAAGCTGCCACCCCGAGTGGAGTGTCTCTGATCCTGCACTGTATAATAATGTCTCTAGTGACCAATCCTGCCCTCAGCCCCATGAGGACGACGATACAGGCGGGATGTCTTCTGAGGGTGATCAGAATGGTGAGAGCTACCTCACTCTGAAGAAGCCCTCTCCTGGAGAAAGTTCCTTGGAGTGTGTTATTCTCAGTTCAGAGACACAAAATTCCCCACTGGGGCACCTGCTAGGGAGAGAAGCACTGTTTATAGTGAGTCCCTCACAGCAACATACCCTCAACCACAGTCAACGTGAGCAGAACCCATCTATGTGTATGGAATGTGGGGGAGTCTTCCCATGTTCTCAGCACTGTGGTGTTCCCTTAGAAAACCACAGTGGACAGAATCCCCAGAAAAGTCAGCCCCAAGAACAAAGTGTGAGTCAAGGGTTACTCCATCATGACTATATGAATATAAATTCAGGAGCGAAACCTTTGCATGTGAAGAATGTGTGAAGGCCTTCGATCACTCATCACATCTTATTATGCATAGGAGAATTCATACAGGAGAGAAACCTCATGAATATCAGACATGTGGGAAGGCCTTTATTCAGTCCTCTAGTCTTAATAGACCTATGAAAACTCATAGTGGAGAGAAGCCTTATATAAGTCAGGAGTGTGCTAATGCCTTTACTCGATCCTCAGGCATCAGTATACATAGAAGTATTCACACTGGAGAGAAACCATATATATGTCAGGAATGTGGAAAGGCCTTTACTCAATCCTCACGCCTCAGTATACATAGGAGAATTCACACTGGAGAGAAAACGTATATATGTAAGGAATGTGGGAAGATGTTTGCTGTAGTCTCAAGACTTAGTGTATATAGGAAAATTCACAATGGAATGAAACCGTTTATATGTGAGGAATGTGGAAAGGCCTTTGCTAGAGCTTCAAGACTTAGTGTACATAGGAGAATTCACACTGGAGAGAAACCGTATATATGTAAGGAATGTGGGAAGGCCTTTGCTAAAGCTTCAAAACTTACTGTACATAGGAGAATTCACACTGGAGAGAAACCGTATATATGTAAGGAATGTGGGAAGGCCTTTGCTGAATCCTCAAGACTTACTGTACATAGGAGAATTCACACTGGAGAGAAACCGTATATATGTAAGGAATGTAGGAAGGCCTTTGCTAAAGCTTCAAGACTTACTGTACATAGGAGAATTCACACTGGAGAGAAACCGTATATATGTAAGGAATGTGGGAAGGCCTTTGCTGAATCCTCAAGACTTACTGTACATAGGAGAATTCACACTGGAGAGAAACCATATATATGTAAGGAATGTGGAAAGGCCTTTGCTGTAGCCTCAAGACTTAGTGTACATAGGAAAATTCACACTGGAGTGAAACCGTTTATATGTGAGGAATGTGGAAAGGCCTTTGCTGTAGCTTCAACACTTAGTGTACATAGGAGAATTCACAGTGGAGAGAAACCGTATATATGTAAGGAATGTGGAAAGGCCTTTGCTTTGGCCTCAAGACTTTGTGAACATCGGAAAATTCACACTGGAGAAAGACCCTATGTTTGTAAGGAATGTGGAAAGGCCTTTATTTTGGCCTCAAGACTTAGTGTACATAAGAGAATTCACACTGGAGAGAAACCATATATATGTAAGGAATGTGGGAAGTCCTTTGCTGAAGCCTCAAGCCTTCGTGGACATAGGAGAATTCACACTGGAGAGAAACCATATATATGTAAGGAATGTGGGAAGTCCTTTACTGAAGCTTCAAGTCTTCGTGTACATAGGAGAATTCACACTGGAGAGAAACCATATATATGTAAGGAATGTGGGAAGGCCTTTGCTAGAGCTTCAAGCCTTACTGAACATAGAAGAATTCACACTGGAGAGAAACCGTATATATGTAAAGAATGTGGGAAGGCCTTTGCTACAGCCTCAAACCTTAATGTACATAGGAGAATTCACACTGGAGAGAAACCGTAATATATGTAAGGAATGTGGGAAGTCCTTTGCTGAAGCATCACACCTTTGTGTACATAGGAGATTTCACACTGGAGAGAAACCATATATATGTAAGGAATGCGGAAAGACCTTTACTTCATCCTCACAATTAACTGTACATAGGAGAATTCACAGTGGAGAGAAACCGTATATTTGTATGGAATGTGGGAAGTCCTTTGCTGAAGCCTGCTGATTTTCACCCGGGCTGCACCTATGCCAGTGTTCTTGTGCTTGGAATTGCTTGTGTATTAACTTGTAAATAATGGGTCATGGTGATGAAAATAAGGACGAAGTTGACTGAATAAACAGGTACAGAAACACCCTCCTGCTCAGAGCTGTCATTTCTCACTACTCTGTTATTGTTTGCTATGCTTCTGGCTTGGCCCAGAGGGTCTGGTTAGCGGGAATTATGGCAGAAATCAACCAAGATGCAGCATTGAATACTTTGAAAATGGAAAAATAGGTAAACCTTCATTCTTCAGTCTTTCCTGTGTTAGGATTTGGAATGCTTGAGCACCCTGCAAATCCTGGTTTGGCAATTTGAGCGCCAGGTCACACCAGCTTGTATGGTGCATTCACGCTTGTTTCTTACTTGTTCTGGATATCCAGGCTTTAGTGGATGTGGAGCTTTTGAGTGGTGCATTGGGTGCTGTTCTGTGGCTCAGGTGTCATGGGTGAGGGTGCGTTATCCTGAGGGTCCCTGCAGCTACGATCGATCCAGGTCCAAGATGGCACTGGAGGTTGGGCACATGCATTTCAGGCCTTGGTGTGAGTAGCCTGCAAAAAGTGGGGGTCTTGGTCATCTCATTCCTCCCTACTGGAGACTGTGAAGGACCCTGTTTGGAGCCTCTGGACTGGACATAACACTTATCGAAACTTCAGATATGTTCATGGGCAGCCCCTTTCGGGACACTTTTGCCGTCGGTCATTTTCATTGGCTTCAGTGCTGGGTGTGGGTCTTTGGGGTGTGTTTGGACAAGTGAGAGGTATTTGCCTTGAAAATTTATTCTTTGGATTATATATATATATATATTTTTTTGCTTTTTGGGTCACACTCAGCGTTTCACATGGGTTTCTCCTGACTTATGCACTCAGGTATTACTCCTGGTAAAGCTCAGGGGACCATATTGTTTCTGGGATTCGAACCCGGGTTGGTCACTTGCAAGTCAAACCTCCTACCCGCTCTGCTATCACTTCAGCCCCTCTTTGGATTAATTTTAATAGCTGTTTTTATTCAGGGGAGTTGGAAGGGATTCTTTGATGCTCAAGGTTTACTTCTGGTTGTGCATCTCAGGAATTATTCTGTGCTGCTGCTGGGTACCTATAGGATGGAGAGGTTTGACCTGAGTCAGCAAGAGTAGCATCCTAGTCGCTTCACAGTGATTCCAACCCCACTATTGGTGTTTTTTTCTCCTATATAGAATTTCTACTTCCCGGGAGTATGGTACCACAGCCCATCAATCTGTGCCTGTAAGGCGACTGCATCAGCAGCCTGATGGCACCGTCAGACGTCCAGAGACTCCAAAATTGCTGCTGTGCCTTTGGCCACACTCCAAAAACTTTGGTCAAAGTCTTCCAAGAAAGTAAACAGCCAAAGTTAGGTATGTGCAAGACACACCAACAAACCATTTCCTGCTCAGCTATATAATTGGAGGCAAGGTCTCTCTGGTTCCTGATCAAACTCCTTAAAGGCTATGATCCCAGAGACTCAGAGACAAATCTCGGAACCCAGCGGCTTTTTGCAGAGATGCGCCCGGTACCCACAATGAGCTATCAGCGACAGACCACCACAAGGGGGAAAGGGTGTGTCTCTCCACCTGATCCCACTTGGTGGCTCGGTGGCCACCATCTTCCAGAGGCCATTGGACAGACAGGTTTGGGCCTGCAGTGACAAGACATGTGAGGCCTCATGGGATTGGGGTGGACTCTGCCCTTTCCTCCCTACCTCACAGAGACCCCGAGTCGCTGCCCATGTATGGACTCTCTGGCTCTTGATCACTCTGTTTAACGTCCATGATCCCAGAGTCTCAGAAACAAATTTCGGAACCCAGCGGCTTTCAGCAGAAATGTGTCTGGTCCCCACAATAGGTTACCAAAGCTGGGTATTTCAGGTAGGAATAGGTTTCGTGCCTGGTGGTTTAGTGGCCGCCATCTCTGAGGGCTTCTGGATGGTTAGGTTTGGGACTGCAGTGAGGAGACATGCAGGGCCTAACAGGATGGTGGTAGAGCCAGCCCTTTTTTCCCCACCCCAAATAAAACCCCGGATTGTCTGGCACCTACAATTGACCTCTGTGGCTTGTGATCAAGGTGCGTAATGACCATGATCCCAGAGATTCAGAGACAAATCTCGAAACCAAGCGTGTTTTAGCAGAAATGTGTCTGTACCCTGCAGTAGGTTACTGTCCCTGGTCCACACCAGGGGGAATTGGTGCTGTCCCCCCAACTGCTCTCGCCTGGCGGCTTGGTGGCCCCCATCCTCCAAAGGCCTTTGGAAGGTCAGGTTTGGGCCCACACTCACAAAGATACGTGGGGCCTCTCAGGATGAGGTGGAGCCGGTCAATTCCTCCCCACCCCAACAAGAGCCTAAGTCATTCCCACGAACCACCTCTCTGGCTTGTGATAAAGCTGTTTATTGGCCATAATCCCAGAGACTCAGGGACAAATCTCGGAACCCAGCAGGTTTTGGCAGTAATCTCTCCAGATTTAGTTGTTAAAATTTCAGAATTCCAAAATCATATGTTATTTATAACCAGCAATCGAAAAAAAATGTCTATTGTTGCGTTTTCGCCAGATCTGAGTGCTGGAGTAAAATCCCAAATAATAATGGTGGGTCTCGTGTCAAAATATTGAATGTAATCAAAGTAGAGAGAAGAATGTGGAAATTATCTGCCCCACAGGTAGGAGGAGGCTGTGAAATGGCAGTATACTTGGGTTTTTAGTGGTGGAAAATGGGCACGGTGAAGGGACGGGTCTTTCATTGTATGACCAAGACTTAAACCTGAGTTTTGTAATTGCTCTCCCATTTTTTCCCGTTTTCTCCCATTTATTTAGAAATGGCCAGAGCAATTGTAGAGCAAGTAGGATGCTTGTCTTGCATGTGGCCAACCCAGGAGTCCTCCAGTCCAGAACATCTTTGAGTTGCTCATTGGACATTGAGTGTCCCCTTCTCATCCCTAGAACATGTGATGTGGGGGTGTGGCATGGGGTAGGGGTGTCTTCTCCCCAGAGCTGTTCATTACGGAGAAATCCTGTGCTTTGCATTCTTGACTTTGTGGTCATTCTTCCTCATCTGTCAGGTATGTCGAGTAGTCCATGTGTTTTAAGGCCCTTGTTTTCCTGGCTGTATAACTAGCCTGACTGTACACCTAAAGGGCTGGGTGCTCTTTCTGAACCCCACTCTGTCAATCTGACACCATGTTTATCTTTGCCTTTGGATCATTGCCTTGGTCTTCTGAGTATAATGAGAAATTGAGTTTTCTTTTGTTTTGGGGCCGGGGGATGCTCAGCAATTATTCCTGTTGGTTCTCGTAAGTTGCTTTCGGCAGTGCTCAGGGATCAACTCCTATCAGCCTCATGCAAGGCCTACCTGCTGTACGCTAGTACGCACCAAAAATGGTTTATTGTGTGTATGTTAAATTGTGACTGTGAGCCCATAGTGAAGTTAATTAGAACCAGAACATTAGTGCATCACGGAGGGTGCTTGCCTTACAGATGCCACCTACCTTCAATGTCCAGCATCCCCTTTGGTATCCCAAGCATCACTGGGTCTGATTAAAATAAAACCCTAAAGGCTTTTTTGGGGATTTCCGAGCTCCTCCCAGCAACACTTCCCGCAGATTTTCCCTTTCTGTAGGCTTGCTTGGACTGTGAGAACTATGGAGATGTCCTCTACCTGCTTGGTCATTCAACTGCATTCCATTCAACATTGGACTAATTCTCATTGTGCATTTTGTTTGATTTTAGAACTCAAATCACAGGTTCAGATGTGGCATTACAGCAATTTCTTTAGGGAATGGGGATATTGCATACAAGTGTGCTCTAAGATTGTCTTGTTGAAACTAACTATTATGCCATTGGAGTGCTCAGTGGACCGAGCATGCGACTTGAAAAGTGGGGTCTGGCTCCATCTCCACAACCACATCTATGGTCTCAGCATCACAGGAAAAATGTCGGAGCGATAGCACAGCGGGTAGGGTGTTCGCCTTACAAGCGGCCAACATGGCCAACCCGAGTTCGATTACTCTGCCCCTCTCGGAGAGCCCGGCAAGCTACCGAGAGTATTCGATATGCCAGACACAGTAACAACAAAGTCTCCAATGGAGACGTTACTGGGCCCGTTCGAGCAAATCGACGATCAACGGGAGGGCCTTTACCTTTACCTTTACCTTTTAATGCTGGGTCTAGAGGGTCTTTAACCTCAGTGGGTGCTGAAATATGGAAATTTATTTTATTGTATTGCTTTTAAAGTTTTCATTAAAGTGCCAGTATTTTCAAAATTATTGGTAGTTGTATTTAGGCATACACTAATTGAACACCAATCCCTGCATCAGCTTCCCTCCACCCGTGTTCCCATATTCCCTCCCCACCCCAGTCCCCACTCTACCCCCGCCTGTCATCTGGACAAGCACATGACTAGGTTTCAGTGGTTACAGCTTAGTTCTCTAGTTTTCAGTTCTGTTACATCTGTGTTTTGGGTAAATGGCTACACCCCTCACTCATGTCACTGGCATAAATGAATCCCTGATCCCTGTAAACTTCTGGTTCTCTTCCACCCCAAATTTCTTTCCTTCTTTGTCCGGCTTCTCTCTAAACACTGGAATCAGGGATGATTGAAGCAGCCCCTTTACAGTGCATTTCCACATCCAGTGTTCTGTATTCCAAAGATGAGTGACATCATCCTGTTTTTTTTTCTTTTTCTGGCTAACTTCACTCAAGACAGTATCTTCCGTTCCTATCATGTTGCTGCATAAAAGCAGTAATTATAAAACCTAAAAAATATATCACTTGATAACTTGATCACCCTTTATCCATCGATTTATTCGAGTGAGTGCCAGGAACGTCTCCATGCATGCCTGTTGTGTGCTAGTGTAGCCCAAAGGCATCTGTTCATTCTAGGAGCATGCAGAGTCCTAAACCAATCATTCAGGGTATTGAAAAAGAAGTCTGACCATCTTGTAGGTGGGCGTCCACGTGATCTTTTGACGTCCCATGGAATCCAGTCAGTAATGGCTCTAGGCCAGTGGTTGTCTGTAAACCTCATTACGTGTCCATCCCATCTGATTTTTGATGCCTTGGGAGATGAGACAGTGTTCCTGATTCTTGACCGTTGATGGAGATTAAAACTCCGGATTCTAGCTCTCATTTGAGTGATGTGTAATATTCCAAGCATAGCTTTTTTGATTCCTCTTTGAGAGACACAAATAGCTTTCTCATCCTGTTTCCGTAGGGCCCAGGTATCTAAGGCATATGTTAATGGAGGAAGAACAGTGGAGTCGAAGAGATTTGCTCATAGCTGGAGGTTCTTTTTCCTCTTAGTTATTTCTTCAACTCTTTTGAAGGCATTCCAAGCTGCTCTCTTCCTCCTGCGTAACTCAGGTGCCAGGTCATTCATCATGTTGCTTTCTCAAACTAGGTATATATATATCTGTTGCATTCGGAGATGATGGTTCCAATGAGAGCGAATGGATCGTCAGGAACGAGGCTGATTCTTATAAACATTGTCTTCGTAACATTTACCTTTAGTCCAACCTTTCCACAGTCACGGTCAAAGTAGGTCAGCATTTGTGCCCCTTCGCTGATGTTTGGTGTTATTAGAACGATGTCATCAGAAAAGTGGAGGGGGTGTAGTTGCCGACCATCTATCTTCACTCCATTCCTTCCCATGCCAGTCATCGCATGATGTTCTCGAGGGTGGCACTGAAGAGTTTTGGTGAAATAGTATCACCCTGCCGAACCCCTCTCTTGACATGGATGATTACTTCTTTGTATAATGGTGAGATCCTGGTAGTAAATCCGTAATAGAGCTCACGGAGGATCCTGATGTATTGAGTTTGTACACCCTGATTAGCTTGGGCTTCTATGACCGCTTCCGTCTCAACAGAATCAAAGGCCTTCTTTAAATCAATGAATGTTACACAGAGCGGCATATTGAACTCCTGAGAAGCCTCAATGAGCTTAGTAATCGTGTGGATATGGTAGACGGTACTGAATCCTTTTCGGAACCCGGCATGTTCACATGGTTGTTCTCCATCTAGTGTTCTGCTAATCCTATTCAGGATGGCTAGAGTGAACAGTTTGCAGATGACAGACAATAGGCAGATTGGGAGATAGTTGCCAATGTTGTGGATGTCTCCCTTCTTGTATAGTTGTACTGTCTTGCTGGTTTTCCATTGGGATGGAACCTTGCATTCAGACAGGTAGCGTGTGAAGAGCCGAGCCAGTGCATTTATGAGTATTGATGGTAATTTCTTTAGGTGTTCAGGTCTGATCTTGTCTGGCCCAGGTGCTCTTTGCTTCTTTATCTATGAGATGACTTGTTGAATTTTGGAAAGGAGAACATTGGCAACGATATGTCAATCATGCAGAATGTGGTATGTGGGCAAGTGGACTTGGCTATCAAAGAGATCTGAGTAGAAGTCATGAATAATCTTCTCCATTGCCCTTCTGGAAGATGTGATAGATCCATCAGGATGTCGGAGGGCAGTCATCTTGGTCTTGTAGTTGGTGAAGGACAGGCGGGCATTACGAATGCTTTTCCTGGCTTCTGCCGCATCTACCAGCATTGCTGTTCTCCTGTCTTTGAGGTCATCCTTGATGGCTTCTCTGCATTATTTTGCCAGCTCGGATGTTCGCTTGCGGTTGCCTGAGGCATGTGCCAAGCCACGTTGGTGAATAAGTTCAAGAGTGTTCGAAGAAAGGTGGTGTTTTCGTGGTTATCTCTCTCGGCCCCGGGAGTCCCCGCAGCAGGAATCCGTGAGCATGCTGGTGTGAGCCTCTCCCCACCTAAGTAAATAGAACAAGATAACAGAAAACTCATTGATCCTCGAGAGGAATCTGCTTCAGGTGAGATATTTTCAAAGGTCTGTCTCGGCTCTGTGAGGATGCATCATTGCCTTCGCACATGTATCCCACTAAGCTATCCCACTATGCTCCACAATAAGTTAGTACCAAACCCAGTCTCGGGCCCCTTTTATTTTCACTCTAAACTGGTGCTTCAATTTTCTGCAGAGGGAGTTATTTACACTTACTGTTTCTGTTCTTTATGTTGGAAAAAAATTACACAGCTCTGTGACCTGCCGTCGGTCTATTTTGCTTGTCCATCTTGCTGAAATGTCAAGTCGTTGCCTGGAAATCCATCCACATGTCAGAATTGCAACCGAGTCGGGTAAATGTTAGAAACCAACCTGCAGATCTAGAATTTTTTTGACGAGAAAACTATCAGGCACAGCACAGGAATTGGAATCCTTCTCTGCTTTTCTTCGGGTAGCAACAGCCCAGGTGGAATTCTTCTGGTCATGCACACTGTGACAAAATCTCGAGTGAGCAGTTATGCCTTCAGCCCCATGAGGATGCCAAGACAAGTGGGATGTCTTCTGTAGGTTACCAGTAGGAAGTAAGCGTCCATGCTGCAAACAAGAGCTCCCCTGGCACAAGCTACTCAGAGACTGTTCTGCTCAGTCCATGGGCACAAACCGCCCCAGGGGAGAAGGCCCTGGACTGTGGGAGAGGAGCACTGATTGTAGTGAGTCCAGTTATGTATCCCACAAGATATGAAGACTGGAATCGAACCCAGGTTACCCAATTGAAAGAAAGCTCTCACATTCTTTGGCTCTCCATACAGCCCTACGATCATGCCTGAGTGCTTCCTGAGTACAGAGCCAGGAGAACCTCTGCGGGTTGCTGGATTTGTGGCCCCCAAACCATGAACAAACCAAATAAAACCAAAACAGCCTCAGTCTTTTATTGTAGGATTAGCTAACCCCAACGTGGGTGTTTCTGAGGTGTATCTTGCTGTATCCATGCTGCCTCTTCCTCGTAGAAGCGGGTCGGGTACCCTCAGAACGTAGGGTGATGAGTGTGCGTTGCCCATAGCAGGAAATATTTCTAAATGGTTTGGTCACAGACATAAAAAGGTGGCTTCAGATGTTTTTTAGCTCAGAGTGTCACAGTCACTGTCCTCCCATTGTTCATTGATTTACTCAAGGGGGGGCCAGTAATTGTGAGACTTGTTACTGTGTTTGGCATATCGAATACATCACAGGTAGCTTGCCAGGCTTTGCCATGTGGGCAATATACTCTTGTTTCCTTGCTGAGAGGGTGGAGGAATCGAACCCAGGTCGGCCATGTCGGCCGCATGCAAGGCAAACGCCCTACCCGCTGTGCTATTGCTCCAGCCTTGCAGCTTTGCCTTGCTCTGTCCACGTCAGGTTAAATCCTCTGCACTCCTCTTGGTCTAGAGGCAAAGATGGAGCAGCCCACTCAACCCCAGAGGTGATTCAGCCATATATCCCACAAGATCTGAAGGCGGGAATCGAATGCTGGTCACCCATGTGAGAGACTCGCAACCTCAAGGTTCTCCGACCACTGCCCGTTTGAAGCTCCGTGCTTGATCTTTAATTACCCCATACTTAACACAGAAGCAAACCTAAGGGTGAAAATTCTTAGAAAAATGGGCCTGGAGAGGCACGGGATTGCTCACAGCTCCATGCCATGGCTTTTCAGCATAACTTCTGTGGTCCAAATTTTCCCACGTTTAAGATTTTCAGATCTTCTCCTTGCTTAAATATAAAGTATGGGGTCATTGTAAGGATCCAGCATGCAACTTGGGCTGCTGCAACGGGAGCAGAGCAGATAGGGCTTTTGCCTTGCATCTAAAGGACCCAGGTATAGTCATAGACTTCCCCTATGGTTCTTCAGTCATGTACATAGTGAGTATGGAGTGCAGAGGCAGGAGAAGGCCCTGAACATATCCGGGTGTGGCCACAACCATAAAGGAACAAACAAGAAAGAAAAGTAAAACACAGAGCTTCAGTTCCTTGATGGCGAATTCCATCACCCCGACTTGAGGATGTCAGAACTGTATATTCTTCCATTCCCCACTACGGTGTAGAAGACAGAGTATCCTCATAATGTGGGGTGATGGGATGTAGGTTGCCCATAAAAGGAAACATTCAAAGGGCTCGGTCACAGGCATCACAGGGTGCATTCAGAACCTTTCTTGTACAGAGAGAAAAGAACAATTAATGTGAGAAAATAACCTTGCCTTGCTCATTAAAGTTTCAGTTCAATCTTCTGCACCCCTCCAGGTTTAGAGTCAAAGCTAGGGCAACCCACTCGACCCCCAAGGCGATTCAGCTATCCACCCCACAAAGATCTGAAGGTTGGAATCGAACACAGATTACTCAAGTGAAAGGCAAGCAACCGCAGGCTTTCCTTCCTACTGCTGCACCTGTGGAAGAGGCTTGCTTGATCCTTTATTACCCCATACTGAACACTGAAGCAAACACAAAGGTGGAAAATTCTTAGAGAAAAGAGCACGTTTTGTTAATTTATGTTCCCCAGATGAAAGCAATCTTTCTATGTCTGTCCCTTTCTTTCAGACTAACACCCAAGAATAGCCGAGACAGGTGCGAGGAGGTTTACTCCATGGCACGGAGGCCAGCCGCACACGCTAGGGAAAAGGGCAGCTCAGATCGAGAAGGGAGCACCAAATAAAGGGTGCTGGGAGGATCCTCCCAGGATGGGAGATGCATGCTGAAAGTTAACTATAGACCGAACATGATTGACACTCATTGCCTCATTTGCAAACCACAGCCCCCAAAAGAAGAGAAAGAACAAAAAGGAATGCACTGCCACAGAGGCAGTGTGGGATAGGGGGGATGGGAATGGGAAGGACTAACTGGGATCAGTGGTGGTGGAGGGATGGATACTCGATAATTGTATAACTGAAATCCAAGCACAAAAATTTGTAAGTCTACAACTGTACCTCGTGGTGATTCACTAATAATAAATAAATAAATAAATAAATAAAACAAAGAAACGATCCGGGAGAGGGACAGAAACGCCCACAGCGCCATCTCGTGGTGTATCGCCAGAACTGCCGCAGCCCACCTTTACCACGCTTTAGATTTCCAGCCCAGTTCTTTGCTTCAATGTTAGGAATAGGGTCATTAAGTATCAAGCAAGCCACTTGGGTCGCTGCAGCGGGAGCAGAGCGGTTAGTGTTCATGGCTTGCAGTCACAGGCCCCGGTTCTTTCTCTGGCTCTCCATACAGCCCCACCATCATGCCGGATTCCTGAATTCAACGTCAGGAGAACCTCTGCTGTTGCTGGATTTGTGTCCCCCAAACTATAAAAAAATCAAATACAACCAAAAGAGCCCCAGTCCCTTATTGGGGGATTCCCTCACCCCAACGTGGGGGGTTTCTGAGCTGTATCTTGCTGTATCCATGCTGACTCTTCCTTGTAGTAGAGTTTTGGGCTCCCTCAGAATGTGAGGTGCTGGGGTGTGGGTTGCCCATAACAGGAAATATTTCTCAATGGCTTGGTCACAGACATATCAAAGTGGCTTCAGAAGGTTTCTAGCTCAGTGAAGAGAACAAAACATGAAAATAAATGACTTTGCCTTGCACTTTCCACGTCAGTTCAATCCTCTGCACCCTTCCTGGTCCAGAGACAAAGTGTGAGCAATCCACTCAATCCCCAAGAAGATTCTTTCTTTGGCTCTCCATACAGCCCCACCATCATGTTGTAGTGATTCCTGAGTGCCAGGAGTAACCCTGAGCATTGCTGGTGTTGGGCCTCCAAACTATGAACAAACCAAATAAAACCAAAACAGCCTCAGTCCCGTGATGGCAGATTCCCCCACCCTAACTTGGTGGGTTTTGAGCTGTATCTTGCTGTATCCATGACCCCTTTTCTTTGTAGAATGAAACGCCCTGCCTGCTGTGCTATCACTCCAGCCCAGTGTCTCATTTTTGCTTGGACTCTGGTTTGAGGCAGAGACCCCGGTTGGTGGGGTTTATGATAGAGATCAACCAGGATGTTGCAGTGAATCCTTTGGAATGGAAAAAGAGGCAAACCTCCACACTTCAAACCTTCCTCTGTTATGTTTTGAGGAGTCACACCTGTTTTTCTCAGGCCATACTCTTGGGTCTGAACTCATCCATACCTGTGAGGGGGGACATAGATATCCCTATGGGGATCTGGACTTAGAATCCGAATCAGTCTTGTGCAATCAAACACCTTCCCGCTGTATCAGCTCTGCACTGAACTGTTGTGTTCAGATTTTTATTAGATTTCCCTTAACATTGAGAATAAATATTTCTGAAAAGTTTAGGATAATGGCCCTGTCATTATTCTGAAATAGGGTGGATTAGAGATAGTTGAAATGGACTTGACTGTGCACAGAAAGATTTTTGATGGTTCTATGAAACGATGGAACAGGCCCCTTGATCAAAATATTTTACAAATGGTGGGAACCTGGAAGAATGCCCAGACTCCCGTCTCAGCAGGCAATAACATCAGCTGTGATGACTAACTATAAAGGGTGGTCACAGTTCTGGATTTTGCTCTCCTCATTTCAGTTATATTTGGAGAAAAGACGACAAAACGTTGTGTTTGCAAGTGGTAAAATCTCAACCCTACTAGCAACCAGAATGATTAAAACCGTTTTTGGTCTGTCCAAAAGACCAAGTCTACAAAATGATCTAGTACACTTTGGTGCCCATTAGCTCCTATGTGCCTCCGTTCTTAGGGTAGGTCCATACATGGATTTATTTATTGAAATATGTTTTATGTAATTCATGCCATACTGGCAGTTCCTACGAGTCTGTGTTGTTTTGGATTCCAGGAATGGAACTCAGAAAACCATGTTTAACATAAGTATTAAGCAACAGTAATAACCTCTTTCCCCATACTCTTGGTTGAAAACGCGTTTCTAGAGCTGCGTCCTGGGGTTTCCTTGTATATTCTTATATAGCGTGTTTTCAGGGGGTAGAGTGTTCACTGTACAGTGCTCTCAGATGTTCTTCCCAGCCTTTGGTCCTGTTCAGTGTCTCTCTAGCTCTCTGGGTTGCTGATAGGCCAATTCCTCTGCATCTTCAGGGTTGGCTTCAGAGTCACTGCACCCGTTTTGATTAATGACTTCCCAGAGAAAGTCACTGTCCCATGACCCATTCATAACCTACTTGACTGTTTTACTTTGAATCAATCTGCTTTTGTTTTTATGATGGACGTGTGTGTGGGAGCATTGGTTCCATGTTTGACAAGTACAGGACCAAGGGACACTGCCTTAAGTCAATGCCCTGAACTCTGTGACCAGCCCCTCCAGCACTTACCACTCCTCTCCTTTATCCAAGCTCATTTCTCTTGCATTGAATCACCTGATCTGGCACTTGTCTGTCTGCACTTGGAACCTGGCACTTTAAGGCTCCTTGGTGAAATGGATGATGTCACAGAAGGGAGTCTTCCATGTGCACCTTTACTTCCTAATGATGTCCAGTGGATCAGGCCTCCTCCGGGCACACCTTTAAAGGACAAAGTGATACTTCAGTCGAAGGGGGGCACTGAAGGCCAATTAGTGGCAGGACATGAGGACCTTTCACCTCCAGTGCCTGTAATGTGACCAACGGGATTGCGCCAGCTTTTGGGACACTTTTGTGGTTGTTTTTCACTCCCCCTTATCCATATCCAGTAGTTTCCTGGATCTGTCTTGCTCCAGAGGCTTTAGGGGGATATAGAGCTTTGCTGGGTGCTCTGGGGGGATTTAGCACGGCACAGGGGTCTCGGGTGTGAGTGCATTATCCTTGGGGGCATCTTCACTTCCAGCTCTGCGATGGGGCACCATTGCCAGGATGCAGAGCTGAGCATGGAGGCTGTGGTTCTTGAAGATGCCTGGCAGAAGTCTTAACCATCCCAACCTTCTCAACCAGGGGTTGTACCGGGCCCTGTCCTGCAGCTTTCTGTGTAGACATGCGTATGTAAAACTGCCAGATCACTTTGAGTGGCCGCTTCTCAGCCCCCAATGGTGAGGGACCCTGTTGAAGCCCGTCCTTTTCATTGGCAACTGCCAGGAGGATTCCTGGGGGCCTGGTCCTAGCATGTGGCTGATGTTTGTAAATTAATAAATAAATGAACATTGGGACTCAGAGAGATGGTCTTGGTGGCTGTTTGCAAAGTATTTTTGTGAATTTTATTTCCTTTGTAAATACAAAGACTTTCTGCTCGACATGTTATCTGTTCAGCTCATCCCTCACTATCTATCCCAGACCTGGCGACCCCCAGCTGTCTGGATCACCTGATCCTATCCCAGAAACGAGGAAAAATGAACCTCTCTGACCAGGGAATTACCTGTTCAGGAATATTTGAAGTCTGGCCCTTTAAGTCTCTGGGCAAATGTGCAGGTGATGACACAAAATCCGGGTCCTTTATCCGCGGTGCCTTAGCGTTCTGTGTGGAAGTGCTGGCGGGTCCCGTGGTTGTGGAAGGTGAGGAGCGGGTGAGGGGGAACTCAGGGGATGCAGGGTGGTCCGGGAACATCGGTTTCCCCGCTGGCCGCCGGAGTGGTCGCTCTGAGCGTCTGAACCTTCGCGGTCTCCGCCTTGTGTGTGGCGGGGTCCTCCATGGTGGTGGCCGGGGTGGCGGCCCCTCACCCCAGATGCACCGAGAGTTCCTTCCGGGAGCTTTATCTTATTTATAAATTGATTTTGAGGGATACACGGTCATTTTTACTGAGGAGAACTTAGAAAGATGCATAAGGGGGGAACGCGGCCGGCCAGGTTTGATCCCGGCACCCCACAGCGTCCGGGTACCAGCCTGGAGTGAGCCCAGGGCCCGGAGTAACCCCTGAGCAAAGCCCCCCAGGGCCCCCCAAAAAGGTGGGTGGGTAGAGGAAGCACGTGGTTGAGGAGAAAAACGAATTTGAAGCACTAAGGTCGTTCTGAAAGCTTGAGAAACAAGGACAATAACCGAACAAACAAAAGTGGAAAAAAAGTTTTGTTTTTTTTTTTTTTGCTTGTTGGGTCACACCTGGCGACGCACAGGGGACCATATGGGATGCTGGGAATTGAACCCAGGTCGGCTGCGTGCAAGGGAAACGCCCTACCCGCTGTGCTATAGCTCCAGCCCGTTTTAATTTTTTAATGTGTTTTAGACCCTTACCCGATGGCGCTCAGGACTCCCTCCCTGGGGATCCGAGGACCCTTTGGGGTGTCAGGATGCGAGGCCAGCGCGCTCCCTGCTGACCCATCCCTCGGGCCCCTCACAAAGCAGAAAGCGTCAGAGCTAGAGGGAGTGTCAGTCTCCCCCCAGATCTGATGGGGCGTGTGAGGGCACCTCAGCGTTATCTTAGTTTCATGGTGACGATCAGCATCTGGTCAGTCACAGGGGTGGGTGGATCATCCCAGCAGTGTCCCCAGGACATCCCGTTACTGGCCCCCTTTCATTCCTTTGGCTGATTGTGGAGTAGGTAAAGCATGGGTTTCCCTCATCAAAGGACCTGGGGGCGCATTTTTTCCTCTTGGGGAGGTTTGAGCCACACCCGGAAGTGTTCAGGGGTCACTCCTGGGGTTGCACAGGATACCCCATATCTGGACCAGCAGCATGAGAAAAAACACCCTCCCCTCTGTCCTGTCATTCTTGGGGGGGTGTCGGGGTTGGGTGGGCATAGGGGCACGGCATATTCTTTATGTACTTGGGGCTCAAAAGCATTTGGCAGAGCCTTTCTTTTTCACTTGTTACTTGTGCATTCAGTGGGTTCTGGGAGTACAGGGAGGTGGGGAGCTTCTCTTTACTTCTTTTTATTTATTTATTTTTCTTTTTGGGTCACACCCAGCGATGCATGTTGTTTAGTCCTGTCTCTACATTCAGCAAGCACTCCTAGTGGTGCCAGGGATGCCCAGATGAAACCCAGGTCGGCTGCCTTCAAAACAAATGCTCATTTGTCTATGCTATCACTCAAGCCCCAAGGTGTAGAGCTATAAGACAACGCAGTGTTGGGGGGTGGGTCCAGAGGGGTGCATCATCACAGTGGGTCTTGCAACCAAATGTGCAATCTCAGCAGAAAGTAGCTCAAAGACTTCTAGAGTGTGCCCTAAACCCTCAGGTAATGCAATTTAGGATCAGTATTGGCCACACCCCTTTACTCATTTAAATGAACTAATTATGTAGTCTGGAGGAATACAACTGCAAGACTCAGTTACTTCTCCTCCCTTTGTACTCAGGGATTATTTATGGCTGGGCTCAGGGAACCATATAGGATGCCAGGATTTAAACTTGGTTTGGCTGAGTGCCAGACAAGCACCTCATCTGCTATACTACCCTCTCCAATCCCTTTACACAGAAATGTACTTATAATTTATTTATTGTAATTTTTTGGGCCACAACACCACTCATTGCTCAGAGCTTACTCTTGGTTCTGAGCTCAGTCATCATTTTTAGCAGTGCTGGGGTGGGTGAGCATAGGTACTGCTGCATATTGACCCTGGCGTAGCTGCTTGAAATAAAAGCACCCTATCAACTTATTATCTTTGCTAAACCTATATGGTTATATTTCCTCAGAAAAAAGAATGTCTGCCTCACCTGTCAAGATTCCAAGCATCCTTCACTGTCCATCTCTCCCAGACCAGGGGTGTGCCCTGATGTTGAAGTGAGTACTTGCAGAAAGGGGTTTTCCAGCGACCAGATGCAGTGGGTTTTAAATGTCTCACTCTTAGGGGCCGGTCAGCAGTATAGTCAGGAGGGCATTTGTCTTTCTTGTGGTTACTAGGGTTATCCCCCATATGTCATAGGGTCTCCTGAGCATCACTAGGTATGGCCACAACCCCCCCACTCCAGAATTTGTCTGACACATGAACATTCTTTGAACTTCTTTTTGGGTGTTGGGGTATTTCTCCTGTTCCCCCTTCCCCCCTGTTTGCTACAAACTTGGAGATAGTCAGAGACTCTCCCCCTCAGTGTCCGTGTGTCTGGGATGCAGGGGGAGCCATGCCATGTCCCCAAAGGTAAAGCTGCTGCTCAGCCATCTGAGCTCCTCTCTCTGGGTCTATCTCACTACTTGGGGAGCAGATGAGGTGAGATTTGGGACCACACCTGGCAGTGCTTGAGGTCTGTGCCCTGCTCAGGGGACTAGTGGATATGGGGTACCAGGGAAGGCCCTCTGGGTTTTCAGTTGGCCAATATCTGTTTCAGTCTGGTGTACTCTATCGACTGCTCTATTCATACCTTAATTGGAAGTTCTTAAATATGAACTTTTTTTTTGCTTTTTGGGTTATGCCCGGCAATGCACAGGGGTTACTCCTGGCTTTGCACTCAGAAGTTACTCCTGGTCGTGCTCAGGGGTCCATATGGGATGCTGGGAATCGAACCTGGGTCAGTAGCGTGCAAGGCAAACACACGACCGGCTGTGCTATCTATCCAGCCCCAAATATGAACATTCTTGAGTCCTTTGAATAAGAGGCTGTTAGGAGGAAAGGAAGCAGTTGGAGGCTCTGAGCGAAATTATGGACTTTAAACTTTCATTTGGGATAAGTGCAATTTTTTTTTCTCTTTTTGGGTCACAATGGCGATGCTCATGGCTTATTCCTGGCTCTGCACTCAGCCTCTGTACTCAGGAATCACTCCTGGCAGTGGTTTGGGAACCATGTGGGATGCCAGGGACCAAACTCAGCTCAGCTGTGTGCAAGTCAAACGCCCTGCCAGCTGTACTGTCACTCTGGCCCAAGTGTAATTTTACATCCCCCTTTTCTTTTGTAAAATCATGTACCCACAGGAATAAAATCATATAGTCTGAAAATCTGGCCTGTAAACTCTGAGCACTTCTGGGTGTGGTCCCAAAACTAAAAACCCAAAGGACTGACCCTTGCAAATATATTACTAGATTTCACACCTCTGCTGTTGGCAGATAAATTCCTCATTGCTTTTATTTGGGGAGGAGAGGTATTGGCTATGCAGAATGTGAAGTTGAGTCTGCTGCATGCATGACAAGTGCCCTGCCAATCACTCTGTGCTCTTTCTGGCCCCTGCAAACCTTTGAAATTGCAATTTGTACTTCTGGCTCAGGTTTGCACCAGGAGTCCCCAGGTGCCAGCAGCCCTGCCTGGATCTCTACCAGCTGGGCCCCTTCCCTGTTTCCTATCTGTATCCTTATCATAAGATTCACAGTACTTATCTAGACTTTGAATTCCTGTGATCAGTGATAGGCCACGAGTGCAGGCACTGGCCTTGCAAGCAGCCTGCCACACAGTACAATCTCCTGCACAATGCAGGATTCCTCAAGAACCATCTGGGTAAGCCCAAAGATCTGCCACCTGTGGCTCCAAAACCCAAGTCTGACCTGCATTCTCCAAAACTGGCTGGTGGAGGTTGACTCATGAACAAAAACTTATTTTTTCTGGTCATACCCTGTCGTTGCTGCTTTTGGTACCCAGTGTGGTGCCAGGGACTGAACCCAGGTCAGCTGTGTACAAGGTCCATACCCTACCAGACTATAGTTCTGACACCTAAATTTATTTTTGGTTGGCCACACCGGGCGGAGTTTACCCCTGGCTCTGTTGTCATTGATTTCTCTAGGTTTGGGGATGCTGTGGGGTGCTGGGGATTGAACCCTTGTCAGCTGTGTGCCACACAAGCACCTTGTGATCTGTGCTATCTCTGTAGCCATCATAAAAATGCTTTTATGCTGGGAAAATTCCAGAAAGTTGTTTTCTTTTTTCTTATTAACTATACAGTTAACTTTTTACCTGTGTGTTTTTGTTTTGCGGCCACAGCCAGCAGTGCTCTGGGTACTAGGCTAACCTGACTCTGCACTCAGAATTAACTCCAGGTGGGCTTGGGGGATCCTATGGTATGTGGGGAATTAAACCACAGTCAGCTTCGTTCAAGGCAAGTGCCCTCCCCAATATGCTGTTGCTCTGGCCCGGGACTTAATTCTTCTCTCTTCCACTATATTTCTATTTAGATATCATAACATTTTCAGTTCAAGTGGATCTACGACCCTTGAGATAGGAGAGCAGGTCAGCTGCTTGGCCTGCCTTCCCTGAGAGCAATTTCAGACTCCAAAGCAGAAACTTCTGGTCAGGACCCTAGGGTTTGTGCACCTCTCTCATGGTCACAGTTCTGACTTTTCTAGATCTTTGCATGGAGCTTCTTGCACATTTTTGGGAATTATAGGTGGGAGAAGATGATGTCGCGCTGTTTCACACACAGTTCACAGGGAGGAGGGAAGTGACAAAATGATAAGATGCAGTGACAGTAGTTCATAAGCTTTCAGGGCTGACTGTCTCTAGAGTTGTTTCAGGAGGGAGCACTGATTCTACTGTTTTGTGAGGCTGCTTTTGTCCTTGTTCATTTGTTTTGTTGTATTTGGTTTTGGATCATACTCCATTGAGGAGTACTCCCAGCTCAGTGCAAAAGATTCATCCCTGCCAGGTCTCATACTCTGTGTAGTGCTGCAGATCCAAGACTGACCTCATTGACTTTGTTTTGTTTGGGAAGGTTGGGGACCACACCTAGTGATTCTTGGGGTTTCTCCTTGCTCTGTACTCCAGCATTGCCCCTGGTAGTGCTTGGGGGACCATATGGGATGCCAGGGTCACCAGCCCTATCCGCTCTTTTTTTCAGATTTATTTTTGTGCCACAGTGGAGGTGCTCAGGGCTTCCTCTTGCTCTCTGCTCTGGATTCACCCCTAACGGGCATCGTAGCTCCCGGGCCACATGGCCCCATATGTACTCTGTCCACTACAGTGACTCGGGACCGAGGACATACATTTCCTATGTTTTGTCTTCCCACTCTGGAGAGCCTCACCTGCTCATTCACACAGTCTCAAGTTCACTCGCTGCTTTGTATATACTTCTGGGCATGTACCAGTACCAGGGAGATGGAGCAGAGGATCTTTGGGTCTGGCAGAAGTGTTGGGGGTCAGGTCACTTTTGCCTGCTTTGAGAGGAATTTGGGGCAGCCTGAACTCTTAGTTCAGAGTCCTCTAGGCACAAATGTCCACACACAACTTTGAATTGCTCACTAGACATTGAGTGTCCCCTTATCATCCCTAGTATTTAGGGCCCTGGGGGTCGGGGTTTTTTTTTGTGTTCAGTGTTTTGGTCCAAGCCCATCATTGCTATTTTTTTTGTAATTTTTTTCTTTTTGGGTCACACCCGGTGATGCACAGGGGTTACTCCTGGCTCTGCACTTAGGAGTTACTCCTGGCGGTGCTCAGGGAACCATTTGGGATGCTGGGAATCGAACCCGGGTCGGCTGCATGCAAGGCAAACGCCCTACCTGCCGTGCTATCTCTCCAGCCCCCATTTTGTTGGTAAATTTTTAAAATTTTATATTATTTTTTAGTATATGTGCTGCCGAAGCGATGGAGCAATAGCACAGCAGTAGGGCATTTTCCTTGCACACAGCCAACATGGCCGACCCGAGTTCGATTCCTCCGCCCCTTTTGGAGATCCCAGCAAGCTACCGAGAGTATCTCGCCCACACGGCAGAGCCTGGAAAGCTACCCATGATGTATTCGATACGCCAAACACAGTAACAACAAAGTCTCCGATGGAGACGTTACTGGGCCCACTCAAGAAAATCGATGAACAACGGGAGGACAGTGACAGTATATTATTTTTATAAAGTAGTTCATAGTATTTGATTACATTTAATATTTGAGCCCCAATCCCACCACCATTACACCTTCCCACCACCATAATTTGGATGTTTTCATCCTGTACCCCAACCCCTGCCCCAAAGCAGAACTGAAATAATTTATTTTGTATTGTTTCTGATGAATAAACCACTGAAAATGCTCCAAAAAACTTTCGTTAGAGGAAAGTGTGTAAAGATTTTTGTATTTCACCCAGGGGTCATTAAGCCCTTACATAAGCGATTACTAATATGTTGTTAAGGGCTGATTCTTGTGTGCTTATATCTATCTCTCTCTATATATATATTAATCTTTAAAAATATATTTCTCTCTCAAATTGGTTGCCTTCTACTTTAAAACCACATCAAATGTGGTACGCTACTCTTGGAGTATGAGTGGTGTGAGATATGAGATGATGTATTCATGGCTGCACGATCCCGGGATAGGTTTACTCGTGGGAGGCCTTCATTTCTCAGACCTTACTAGTCATAAGAGAAAGCATACTGGAGAGAAACTGGTGTTCTCTGGCCCTACTCCTGGCTCTGAGTTCAGGCATCCATACCTGGGGACTCTGGATCATTTTGGGGTACTGTGTTTAGTATCCAGGTCGGCCATGTGTGACTAGCTCCTTACCCCCTGTATCATCTCTGATATTGTTATATTTGTGTACGTATAAAGGATAAAAATTTCCCAAGTGTCATCTTAGGAAAATGGCCCTGGCAAGGTTCCTATATGGGGTGGGATGGGGGATAATTTATTTTTTTAATTAAAGTGCCTTTGTCTATTTGGATCATACCTGATAATGCTCAGGGGTTGCTCTTGGCTCTGCACCCAGGTATTATTTCTGTTGGTGCTCCAGGAAACTCTTAAGATCCTGTGTATTGAACCCAGGTCAGCTGTGTGCAAGCAACACCCTTCCCCTATGTACAATTGCTCTGGTCTCAATTGGAGACAGTTTAGATGAACTATACTGTGCATAGAATGTCATTTGAAAGGATAGAAGGGGATCTATGATGAAATCTTTTTTTTTCAATTTGAAAGCAATCGTTTATTAACTGACCAGATTATAAAAATATGGTAGATACCTTAGTTCATCCATCTAATCAGCTGGTTGCTGGTCTTCTCTGTTGCCAGCATCTACAAAATGGGTGGTCTTTTTCTTCATCCCACCCCGGAGAGAAGATAATTTGAAGGGCCAGAGGAAGTTGTTTGCCTCTTTGAAGCGCTTTCCAACAGTCTAGATCTCATGAATCAGATCCTCAATGCAGATGATGTCATATTTACCCAGAGTTCGCGCGATCAGTGCATTATCCGTTAGGGCAATTCGCTTCTTGTGGAGTTTGCCATAACCATGCTTGTAGATCAATTCATTTACTGACTTCAGGTTTGGGTACCTCCATGCAATATAGGGTTCCACGATCCTCACATGTTCATCGTAGCCTTTTTGAGTTTAACAGAGGTACCATTGAAGATCTGGTGAAGGCGGAGAAGCTGTAGCGCCTTTGGGACCTTAGGGCTCACCCCATTGATACCTCTAATTCTGAGGACAAAAGCCAATTTGGGTCCCGCAGGGATGTAAAAGTCGCCAGCTTTTCTCGCCGTCCTAGCCATGCGATCCTCTGTCCTGTACATCTGCCTATACTCCTTGTGATAATGCTTAGCTTTTTCGTAGATCAGCATCCTCCTCACCTTTCGAGGCATCTTTTGAGCAAACTTCTTTCGCAGGCGCTTCATCTTCAGCTCTGCAAAATTCTTTCCCTTTTCCTTCAGGGTTTCTGGCACATCAGGAAGCTTCTTTGTCTTCTCTCTGGTGGACGCTGCTGCCGGCTTAGCAGGGACCTTCTTTTACTTCTCTTCTGCACCTGGTTCCAGTCAGAAAAAAGGATGATGAAATCTTTTACAAGTGGGAATATGGGTCAGCTCCCAAGCTCCCCACATACCGGCAGGGCATTCCATTTACCTGTGAATACTCAAAAGGTTGGTCACATTCCTGAATCCCACCCATGCCACTTCACTAATCTTACAAGGAAAAAAGGAAACATTTATGTTTGGATGGAGCCAAATTCCATCCATCTATGAGATGGTGCTCAGGGGACCATTTGGGATTCTGGACATTGAGCCCAGAATGACTGCGTGCAGGGCAAGCACCCAACCCACTAGCCTGATACTCTCAGTTTGACATCATGTTTCTGAAACTGCCTCCTTGGGTTTTCCTTGTAGCTGAGAGTCCACCGTTTGTGTGTTGTCAAGGGGTAGAGCGTTGGCTGCGCTGTGCTCTCTGATATTCTTACCAGCCTTTGTTCCTGTTCCAGAGTCTCCAGCTCTCTGGGTTTCTACTAGGTCAGTTCGTCTCTGAATCCCCAAGGCTGGCTTCAGAGTCGTTGCTTTCAGCCCCATCTTGATTAATTACTTCCCCAAGATACCCATTGTCTCATACCTCAGCAGCTACCTACCTGCAGAGTTTGATTTCTTTATCATTGTAATCCTTCTCTGCTGTTCTACGTGGAAGCAGCCAGCCCTGGTGGAATGTCTCTTTCTGCACACTGTGATAAAGGGTTAAGTCAGCAATTTTGCCCTCATCCCCTTTCATTTCTTCTCAGGTTCTTTCTGAGCATAGGGATGCTCAGACAGGTCTATTGTCTTCTGAGGGTGATGAAAATGGCAAGAATATGCTTGTTCTGACAAAGTCTTCCCCTAGGAAAAGATCCTTGCATGTTCAGCTCAGTCAGAAAACATAACGCCTTCATAGTGGGGCAGCCTCTGGTCTGTGGGAGAGGAATAGTGTTTATAATGTGTCTCTCACACTGACAGGCCCACAGGCAGTCATTTTGAACTGAACCTGTCCACGTGTAAGGAATGTGGGGGAGCCTTCACGTGTTCTCAGCACCATCACATTCCCTTAGAAACCCACAGTGCTCAGAATTCCAAGGAATGTCAGCACTGAGGACAAACTCTTGAGTCCAGCGTCACCCCGGCAGGACTATGTGAATATGCACACAGGAGGGAAACCGCTTAAGTGTAAGGACTGTGGGAAGGCCTTCGATGAATCTCATACCTTATACACAGGAGATTTTGTACTGAAGAGTCCATATGCATGTAAGGAATGTATCGAGAACTTTATCTGACTCATAGACCTTAGTATGCACAGGAAAAGTCACACTGGACAGAAACCATATGCTTGTATGAGTGGGAAGTCTTTGGTTGTTCCATAAGCCTGAATGCACAGGAAAACTCACACTGGAGAGAAAACTTGTATGTGTGAACAATGTGGGAAGGCCTTCCCCTGAAGTCTTAGTTTTCACGAAATTTGTATCGAAGAAAACCCTTATATATGTGAGGTAGGTGGGAAGACCTTTCATTTATTTTCAGGTTCTTTCTGAGCACAGGGAAGTTCATACTGGAATGAAACATTATTCATGTCACGACTGTGGGAGGGTCTTCACTTTCTTTTTTCCTTTTTGGGTCATTCCTCGCTATGTATTCAGGAGTTACTCCTGGTGGTTTTCAGGGGACCATAGGGGATGCTGGAAATTGAACATGGGTCAGCTATATGCAAGGCAAATGCTGTACCTGTTATGCTATCGCTGCAGCCTGGGTCTTCACTTTATCCTCAAACTTTTTAGTCCACAAGAAAACCCACTCTACAGTGAATCCATATATATATATATATATATATATATATATATATATATATATATATGTAAGGAGTATGGCAAGGCCTTTGCTTATTCTACAAGCCTTTTTGAGGCACAAAAAATTTCGTACTAGAGACAAACCTTATGTTTGTAAAGATTTTGGCAACACCTTCACTTCCCCTTAACTCCTTATTAAACATAGGAAAATTCATACTTGAAAAAAACATATATTAGGGTGGGGAGACCTTAACTCAATCCACAAGCTTTGCTTTGCTTAAAAATAATCCAGGATTGAGGACTTTCATATGTAAGGTCTGTAGGATAATTTTCAATCAATTAGCATAACTTTCTGAACAGGAAAATTCACATTGGAGAGAAACCTCATAAGTGTAAGGAATGCGGGAAGGTCTTCAGTTTGTCCTCAGCCATTCCTACGCATATGAAAAGTCATTTTAGAGTGAAACCTTATATATGCCAGGAGTGCGGAAAGGAAAGGCCTTTGCTGGATCTGCAGGCCTTACTATGCATAGGAGAATTCACACTGGGGAGAAAAAAAAATATATATATATATACGCTCACACACATATGTAAGAAAATGGGAATTCCATCATCTGTCATTTAAAGGCACCTGTAGCCTTTTAAGGCATAAGAGAATTAATACTGCAAAAAATTCTGTGGGTAAGGAATATAAGGAGGTTTTCGTTTTCCCCTCAAGCTTTAGTAAATATAAAAGTTATGTTGGATCAATCAATTCCCTAATAACAATGGCCAGGGTCAGAACATGGCCCTTCAGTAAAACAGTTTTAGTTTCGACAAGTGGGTGGGGGATTGCTACAAAAGTACAGTCCGGAAGGAAATAATCCTGGTGCGTGTAAAAACTTCCTGTGACATTAGTACCATAAGGGAAAGGTACTTCCTGATTATCACGTGGACCATGCCTATGAGAGTGTACCCTGGCATTTGGACTTCACATTCTGTTAACTGGTAAACAATGAGTCTCAGTGATAGAGCAAGGTGGACGGAATTAAATAAAACGTAAGTAGGTGGGGGCTATAGGATGGGAGATGCATGCTGAAAGTAGACTCTAGACCTAACACGATTGCCACTCAATGCCTCTTTTGCAAACCACAGCACCCAAAAGGAGAGAGAACAAAAGGGAATGCCCTGCCACAGAGGCAAGGTGGGATGGGGGCTTGGGGAGTGGGAGGGATACTGGGATTAGTGGTGGTCGAGAATGGGCACTGGTGGAAGGATGGGTACTCGATCATTGTATAACTGAATCCCAGGCACAAAAATTTGTAAATCTACAACTGTACCTCATGGTGTTTCACTAATAAAAGTTTTTAAAAAATAGGTGGGTGCTGGAGTAATAGAACAGTGGTAGGGTGTTTGCCTTGCACGTGGCTGACCCGGGTTCAATTCCCAGCATCCCATATGGTGCCCTGAGCACCACCAAGGGTAATTCCTGAGTGCAGAGCCAGGAGTATCCCCTGTGCAATGTCAGGCGTGACCCAAAAAGAATAAAAATATTAAATAAATAGGTACAAAAATTGCATTTTGCTTGGTATTGTCAAGGCACACCATGGTTTCATTTGTCGCTGTGACTCTGGCTTGGCTCAGAGGTCCTGGTTTGTGGGGGATCATGGCAGAGATTAACCACGATCCTGCGGAGAACTTTTTGACCTCGGATAGACAGCCAAACCTTCATTCTTCAGGCCGTTCTGTGTTATATTCGGGGAGCCACATCCCACTGTGCTGTCCATATTTGGTGTCCAGGTCAGCCGCGTGCAAGGAAGCACTTTACTTGCTGTAGCATATCTGTATTCCTTGTATTCAGGTTTCCATTAGATTTACACAAACGTTGAGGATAAATGTTTTGAAATTTTTACTTTGGAAGCAGTAAAATCCTAACAATCTAATATTCACCAGAGTGGTAAACACCATGTAGATATGTGCAAAAGGCCAAGCCAGGCTGCAGAGTGACCAGTGTGGTTTGCTGCCTATTAGCCGCTCCTTTCTGAGGGTTTGTCTATATGCTGTGTTTTGTATACTTTTGTTTTGGGGGAAACCTGACAGTTCTTAAGAGTTACTCCTGATGGTTCCCATTGCCACCATTGGGGAATGTCTGGGACTGAATTCAGGTTGACCAAGTTCAATGCAGGTACCTAACCCACTGCTCTACCCTTCTGGCCACGTACTATTTTTTTTCTTTTTGGGTCATACCCAGTGATGCATAAGGATGACTTCTGGATCTGCAATCAGGAATTAACGCTGGTGGTGCTCAGGGGACCATATGGGATGCTGGGAATCAAACCCAAGTCAGCTGCGTGCAAGGCAAACACCCTACCTACTATGTTATCACTCCAGCCCTGGCCACATACTCTTGGCTTGAAATCTTGTTTGTGAAACTGCCTCCTAGGATTTTCCTTGTAGACAAGTGTCCACTGCTCTTGTGTTGTTAAGGGGTAGAAGCCTTTGCTTCTGTTCCAGTGTCTCTCCGGCGCTCAGGGTTGTTCCTAGATCAGTTCCTCTCTGCATCTCCAGGGCTGGCTACAGAGTTACTGCTAATACAGGATTGGGGGACTTCTCCTTCTTCCAGATCCCCACTTTGTGACCTATCACTCTAGCCACCACCTTTCCACTCCTTTATGTGAGCCCATTCCACTTGCAGTGCATTTTTTTTCTTTTCTTTTTGGGTCAAACCCAGCGATGTTCAGGTGTCACTCCTGGCTCTGCACTCTGGAATTACTCTTGGCAGTGCTTGGGGGACCATAAAGGATGCCGGGGATTGAACCTGGGTCAGCTGCATGCAAAACAAATGTCCTGTCCACTGTGCTATCACTCTGGCCCAGCCAGCGATACACATTTACCTGCTTTGTTCTAGTGGTTTTCTGTGCACCTGATGTCTGGCCCTTTCAGGCTGTTTGCAGAAGTGGAAGTGATATCACAGCAGGGCTTTTAAGGTGCTTGCTTTTCTGGATCAGGTCTCCATTTGTCACACTGGTGAAGGGAGCAGTGGCTGTCCTGCGTTGAAGGGGATCTCTGAGGGCTGCTTTTGTGGCAGGGAACAAGCGGCCTCCCATTAGCACCTGGCGCCTCCACATCTCGTCACTGTGAGTACAGGGGCAACGCCAGCTTGGGGGCACGTTCATGCTTCTTTTCCAGTCATTCCTGTGGCGCAGCAGTGACCTTTTTGGGGACGCAGAGCTTTGATGAGTATAGCAGGGGCTGTACCGGGGCACAGGGGTCGAGGGAGTGAGAGCGTGATCCTGGGGATAAAATGTGGCCTCAATTTCCTCCAGCTCCGCAAATGGGCAGTGGCGGGTGGGCGTGGGTATGAGTGAGGTGGTTACAGAGAGGGGAGGGGAAGCGGGGGCGGTCTTGACCCTCCCAGCACTGGGCTTCGCTGGGCCCTGTCCTGGATCCTTTGGCCCGACATTGTTGCTGTAGAACCTCCAGATTCACTTAGAGGACTGGAGCAATAGCACCGTGGTTAGGGCGTTTGCTTTGCATGTGGCCCACCCAAGTCCGATCTCCAAGCTCCACCAGGACGGATTCCTGAGCGCGGAGACCGAACTTTCTTTACTATTGTGTTGCTATAAATGCCCTCCTTAAAATCTGTGAGCAGGTGTTTTAAATATTTAGTTGTTTCCTCATTATGTGTGTATACATTTAAGAGTGTGATTTCTTCCTGTTGTATGTATCCCTTGAAGAAGAAAAAATAGCCTTCGCTGTCCCTTCTAATTTTTTTAACCTGAATGTAATGTTGTTGGATACTCGTATGGCCACCCCAGCTTTTTGAGGGAGCTGTTTGCTTGCAGGATTGTTTTCTATCCTTTCACTTTGAGCCTGTATTTGCTCTGACTGTTGAGATGAGTTTCTTGTAAGCACCAGAATGTTGGGTTCTGTCTCTGAATCCATTTTGCCACTCCATGTCTCTTAATTGGTGAATTTAGACAGTTGACATTGAGAGAGATTATTATTATGGGGTTTTGTATCATCTTTTTGTAGGGGTCTGTAGTGCTTGTAGGGTTTGTCTTGTCTTATAATAGTCCCTTTAGGCCTTCTTTGAGGTTTGGTTTTGAATCTATGAAGTTCCTGAGCTGCTGTTTATCTAGAAAATAGTGTACCATTCCTTAAAGTTTGAGTGAGAGTTTAGCCAGATAGAGTATTCTTGGTGAAGTATTCATTTCAGTGAGTTTTTTCACTATACCACACCATTGCCTTTGGGCTTGCAGGGTTCCTCTGATAGGTCTGCTGTGAAGCTAAGGGGTGCTCCTTTGTGTGTGATTTCCTTCTTTGACCTTGCTGCTTGCAGTATTGTGTCTCAATAGACAGCATCGATCATTCTAACTATCATATGTCTTGGAGTGTTTTTGTTAGGGTCTCTTTTAGCTGGCACCATTTGGGCTCCTTGAATCTGCATAGCTGCATTGTCGAGCTCTGGGAATTTTTCAGGAATGATTTGTTTCACCGTGACTTTTTCATTGGGATTGTTTCCCTCAGCTTCTGGTACTCCGATGATTCTAATGTTGTTCCTCTTGGAATCATCTCCTAAGACTGTGATTCGCTCTCGAGCTATTTTGAGGTCTCTTGCCATTGTTGTTGCCAGTTAGCTTGGTGCAGATGTTCTTCCAGCTCACTGATTCTGTCTTCAGCTGTGGTCATTCTACTGTTGAGGGCACAACTGAGTTTTTTATTTCATCTAACGAAATCTTTAATTCGTGACATTTCTGTGCATAACTTTCCAATTTCTGCTCTCATTTCATCCTGGATTTTCTCGATTGTCCCATCCATTGTATATTTCATGTCCTCCTTCAATTTATTGGATATCTGTCTGATTGTTTCATTGAGTTCATTGAACATCTTCATGACTTCATATCTGAATTCTTTGTCAGACAGTTTCCTTAGGTACCACCTACTGAGGCTTCTGGTCTCTTTTCATCGCCCTGTTTCATCATTTTGGTGAGTGGGTATGGGAATTGTGATGTTACGCTAGATTTCTTGGTATGATTAACTACCTGCATCTGTGTGAGCATTGGCCTGCCTAAAATTAGACCAGGACCACTCCTACCAAAGTGACACCCACTTCTGAAGAGGCCACTCCCCCACGGGAATGTGGTATGTGTTGGGAGAGTAAAGGTTGGGTGCAGGAGAAGACGGGCACAAAGTTGGGGATGAAGAGGAAGAGGAAGAGGCTCAGGGCTGCTTTTGTTCTAGGGTCCTAGAGGACGCCTGGGGCACTTGCACAGAGAAAGCCAAATTCCAGGTTCAAGTACTGGCGGATAAACTGACCTGGGTGGAGAAGAGGACCGTCACAGCGTTGTGGACAAAGAGGAAGAGGTTTATTTAATTTTTTTTAAAAATGAAAACTTGCCTTCTTGTGGCAGATGAGGTTCAATCCTAGGCATTTCTGATGGTCCCCAGAACCTCGCAGGCCCACACCAAACCCCCATAAAAATGAAAAATCCTCAGCAGTGGGGCTGGAGCGAATGCACAGCGGTTAGGGCGTTTGCCTTGCACCTGGCCACCTGGGTTCAATTTTCAGCATCCCATATGGTTTCCTGAGCACCGCCAGAAATAATTCCTGAGTGCAGAGTCAGGAGTAACCCCTGTACATCGCTGCGTGTGACCCAAAAAACAAAACAAAAAAAAAACTCAGAAGATTTGGTGTGTTTAGAATTTCCAGGGAAGGAAATTGGCTGCTGAGGCTCATTATTACCATTTTAAATAAAGTTCTTCCCACCCCACCCAAGTTCCTCTAACGGCAGGTACCTCCACCCCAAACTTCTGGAGATGTTGGAGTTGGACCTGGCCCCTGCCACCCTCCTTATGGAAAACAGAGGACTTGGGACTTTCCATTTGTATATGAACCCCAAAGATCTCTTAGGGAGGGAGGAAGATATACTGTCAGAATTGTGGGGTGCTGAGGGAGGGGATGATGGGGCTGGAGACCTGTAAGAACTGGTCGGTTTGAAGAGATTGTGCTGTGGGAAGGCACAGTCGTCTTCTGTGCTCACTCTGGGTTCCGACTCAGGCACCATATAGGGTCACCTGAGCTGCCCTGAAAAATTTTGCGGACATCCACAGCCCACACCCCAAAATAATTAAGCCAGAGTCACTAGCTTATGAAGTCAGCTCTGAGGGCTATGGATACGACTCCTCTGTACAGAAGTGATTTTTTTCCTGCAGAAATTCTGATGATCCTGGGGCGCTATAGCAGTTCCTGAAGGCAGGTCAGGAACAGGAATATACATTTCTTAGAGAAAAGTCCCAGAGTAAGGACAGAGACGCCCCAAAGCATCCTCTCGCGGTGGATTGGTGGAAGAGTTGTGGCCCGACCTCTCCTGCCTAAAGATATCCAGCCCTTGGGCTCGCTTTCATGTTACCCTGCAGGTCACTAGGATCCAGCAGGCCGCCTCAGGGCATGGAGTGGTAGCCGAGCATCCAGGGCGCTTGCCTCGCATGGGGCAACCCGGGTGTCGGGATTGAACCCAGCAGTGTGGCAAGTGCTTTGCCCACAGTACAATCTCTCCCTCTAAGCCCCCTTTCCCAAACGGTTCCTGTCCCGGGCATCCCCACACCTTCGCAGTCTTCCATGGAGGAAGGTGGTGGAAGCAAGACTCAACTCGGCATCCCCAACTTTGGCATGAAGGAATCCTCCGTGAAAGGCTTTTGTTTGTGTTTCGGGAACCACATTCTGTGATATTTTGGGGTCATCCCTTCCCCTGCATTGAAGAATCACTGCTGACGGTGCTCATTGGGAACGTATGATGTGCAGGGATAGAAACTGGATCGCACATGCAAGGCAAGTGCCCTACCAGTTCCGTTTTCAGTGTTTGATCCATGGTCCTAGGCTACTCAAACCCATACTTTTATCTTATTATTATTTGGTTTCAAGCCACATGCATTGGTACTCAGTGATTCCCTCTGTTTCTGTGCTCAGGGATCACTACTGGCGAGTCTCAAGGATACTCTGGGGTGCTAGGGATGGTACCCTATCCTCTAACCTATCTCTCTGATCCTCAAGGCAGGACTTTTGGGGATGGAGCCATATCACAGCAGGTAGGGTGTTTGCTTGCATGCGGCCAACCCAGATTCAATTCCAAGCATCCCAGATGGTCCTTCGAGCACTGTCAGGAGTAATTCCTGAGTTTTGAGCCAGGAGTAACTCCTGTGCATTGCTGGATGTGATCCAAAAAAACAAAAAAATTAATTAAAAAATAATAAAGTGGCAGAGCGCTAAGGGGCTGGAAACCACCGAACTCCTTGGCAAAGCTGTTTTTTTTATGATGTTTTATCCTTTGCCTCCCTTGCAAGCACCCGAGTGGAGAAGAGGGGGAAACCATGATGCTTTCTGTTGGGAGGGCAACAGCAGTGCTCAAGAAATCGACGGGGGGTCCCCACTGGCAATTCCTGGCCAATTGGGTGGCAGTTCATTGCAAAGTCTTGGGGATGAGGTGCTGGAGGTCACCTGGGCTGTTGGATGCCAAACTTTGTTAATTTGTGTTTGGGCCACAGTAGTGGTGCTCAAAGGTTACTCCCAGCTCCATACTAAAGGATCACTCCTGCCAGGCCTGGGGAACCCAGTGGGCTGCCAGCAATCCCAGGCTGATCTTGCCTTGTTTTGTTTTGGAGGGTGCTGATGGGGAGGGGCCACACCCTGTGATTCTTGGGTTACTCGTGAGTCTACACTCCTGCATTGCACCTGGCAATGCCTGGGAGGCCATATGGGACGTTGGGCATTACCAGCCCTACCCACTGTCCCTGCATCCACTGTCCTGTTATTCCAGCCTGCTGTTTTGTTTTCTTTCGTATTTTTTGTGCCGTAGTGGAGTGTTTAAGATGTTCTCTTGGCTCTGTGCTGCGGATACACCCCTGACAGGCATCAGGACCACCAGGGTGTAGTAGCCCTATACGCACCCTGGCAGCTACCATGATTCAGACACAAGTCATTTGTTTCCGGGTTTTTTTGTCCTTGATCTGGGGTGCCTTGCCAATTCAGTGACACAGGCTGTGCGTGTATATTCTGTTCATGCTCTTTCAGTAATTTGACCCATTATGTCAGGGACACACGGAGTTCTCTTGTCACCTTTTCCTTGTCACCAATCCAGGTCTCTGTCTCTGGGAGCAGGGCATTCCAGGTTGAAGCCTGCGGTAATCTCCTGGCTAGAAGGAGGAGCCCTGAGGACTGACAGTTGAGGAAGAATAACAACAGAGTCAAGAGAGCAAATCAAAGGGTCATTCCATGATGGACTGTCCAATGTAGTGAAAGGCAGAGAGAGCACGGCACAGATGACTGTATCCAGGCGCCTGAGGCCCCAGGGGTCAGTGGCACATTTCACATGAGCTCAGGGCACCCACACACTGTCCAGGACCCGAGCCAGTGAGGGTCCCTGACAGTCACCTGCACACACGGCTCTCCTCCATGGCCTCTTGGGAATTTGTCATGGAATGACCCTGTGATTTGCTTTCTTAACGCTGTCTTTATTCTTCCTTTAAAAAAAAACTAAAAATGAAAAAGGGGCTGGAGAGATAGAACAGCGGGTTGGGCGTTTGCCTTGCATGTGGCCGACTGGGGTTCGATTCCTAGCATCCCATATGGCCCCTTGAGCACCTCCAAGAGTAACTCCTGACTGCATGAATCAGGAGTAACCACTGTGCATTGCCATGTGTGACCCAAAAAACAAAAAAAAAAAAGAGTTAAAGAAGAGCACTTCACACTAATATTAGAGAGGAAAAAAAGCCTGACACTTTTTGTTTTGGGAAGTAGTAAAAATCCCAATAATCTCGTAGTCATATGATACTATAAATCATTTAGGTTGTTGAAAAGGCTAAATAAGGCCTTTTTACCAGGGAAGTTTGCTAACTGTGAATCAGTATATACCTCCATTCTAGGATGGGTCCTTATGCTCTTTCAGTAATACTTTTGATTTTGGAAGCACACCTGACACTTCTGGTGGTGCTACGACAACCATTTGGGATGCCAGGGATGGAACACAAGTAGACCAAGTTCAGTGCAAGTGCTAACCCACTGTATCAGTCACTCCTGGTCCATAATCTGGGTTTGAAATGTATTTCTGAATGCCCCCCATCGAACTTTCCTTGCCGGTGATTTTCCATTGCTCCTGTGTTGTCAGAGGTAGAGCATTAAGGCGTAAAGTGCTCTCTGATATCCTTTGCAGCATTTCTTCCTCTTCCAGTTTCTGTCCACCCCTCAGGTGGCTGCTCTCTGTCTGGGTTGTGCCAGTTCCTCTCCAGGGCTGGCTTTCACCCCAATCTTGATTTGTTACTTCCCTGAGAAACTCACTGTCCTGTGCCCCACCCACTCCCTACCTGCCTGTTTTACCTGGATCAACACTGTTTTAGTTTTCCTGATGGCCTTGTGTGTGAGAGCTTTGACTTTACACTTGACTGACCAGTAAAGCATCAGGGGACTTCTTTTTACCTGAGCTCCCAATCCAGCAGCTGCCTCTCCACTCTCTTATGCGAATCCATCCCCCTCAAGCCACTGATTCACCTGGGTGGGGATAATGGTTCTCTGCACATCTGGAGTCTGGCCCTTTAAGGCTGCTTGCAGGACCGGAAATGACATCACAGCGGGGACTTCCTGGTGCTTCTCTTCCTGGAAACAGGATCAGAGAGTCCTTGTTCAGGTGGGTGAAGGACAAAGTAGGGTCCCAGCGAGGAAGCGGGACTCTGAAGGGTGATTTTGTCTTGCTGCAGCACGGGGGTGGCCTCGCGTGAGCTCCCTGTGCCTCCCATCCCCACACTGAGCCGCGGGACCGCGCTAGCTCAAAGGGCCTCTCGAGCTCCTTTTTCTTGTGTTCCCAGATATCCAGGTGGTTGCTGAGGTATGATGGAGTCTTTTGGGTGGCGCAGAGCTTTTGGAAGTTCATCGGGGGCTGTAGTGGGATGTGGGGGTCGCAGTTGTGAATGCGTGATCCTGGGGGGCCGCTGTGGCCACGGTCACCTTCAGCTGCAAATTGGGGCAGCCGCGGGTGGGTGCGGGGCTGAGCACGGGGCTTGCGGGCCTTGAGATACAGGACCGGCCGAGGTCAGGGGCTTAGCAGTTCGGACCCTCCAGCTGACTCATGGGACACTGCCCAAGTTTCGCTGCTGTAGAACCTTCAGAGTCACTTTGAGGGGCAGAGCAACAGCCCCCCTGCAATGGCAAGAGACCCTGTTGCCGTCCAGCTTTTTCACTGGCTGCCCTCGTGGTTCGGGCCGGGGCAGTGGATCTGCAGGTGACAGGGGTTTGCCAGTGATACTTTCCTTTTGGAGCTATTTCTGGTGTGGGGAATGGGGGGCTCTGAATTCCCGGAGATATCCTGAGGGCTTACTCTGGCCCTGGCCTCAGTTGTCATTCCTGGCAGTGCTCTGAGGGCCGTGGGGATGCAGAGGATTGATTAGTGTCAGCAACGCAAGCATCCTAACAGGTTTACTGTATGTTGGAATAGGAATATCTGCTTCCTTACATCAAGTTGCAAAGTCCTGCCCAGACCCCTGGTTATCAAGGTGAGTACTGGGGGTAAAGGGTGTGTGTGTGTGTGTGTGTGTGTGTGTGTGTGTGTATAGTAGGGTAAAAGGGTTTGTAGAATTTTTTTAATTATTTATTTATTTGGTTTTTGGGTCACACCCAGGATGCAAGGAGTTCCTCCTGGTTCTGCTCTCAACAATTATTCTTGAGGTGCTCAGGGGACCATATGGGATCCAGGAAATTGAACCCAGGTTGACCACTTGCAAATCAAACACCCTACCCACTGTTCTAGCACTCCAGTCACTGTTTTTTTTTTTTTTTAAGAAGAAAGGGGCATCCCCAGGCAATCATATCCCAGAATGTCGCTCTCTCAGGAGGACAGAAGGGGGAGCTAATGCATGGGATATCCTAACTGGTTGGGCCTGTGAACCTTCTGTAGGATCTGGGAGGAGTCCCCAGATCAAGGAAGGGCTGACTTTTCTCTCTTGATGCCAAGCCTAGAACTTGTGTTGTGAAAGACAGCACAGATGCCAACCCATTTTGCTTCTCCTGGGGAGACAGAAGCTTTAGGCAGTGTCTCCCAGGCGGGTCTGTGAGCCAGTGCCCGAGGGCATGGCTGTTCAGAACTTGGGGTTTTGCTCCTGTCCAGTGCTCAAAATTCTGACTTCTTCTCCAGGTTGCTGATCCTCTGGAAAAACAGGCAGGAGAAGATGGTGGTGAGGTGCCATCGGACACCCCGACCCCAGGTAGGAGGAGAGTGACAAAATGAGGTGATGCAGTGACAGGTGCATCAGGCTTCCTGGGCTGTCTGTCTCTCAGTTGCTTCAGGAAGGATCCTGATGCCTTGTGGGAGCACCCGGCTCTCTGCTGCATGAGGCCACGTGTCAATTCCAATGTATTTGGCTTTTGGACCACTCCCACCTCATAGATTACCCGTGCTCCTCTTTACAATAGCCAGAATCTGGATAAAACCTGAGTGCCCGGGAACAGATGAGTGGTTAAAGAAACTTTGGTACAACTACACAATGGAGTACTATGTAGCTGTTAGAAAAGATGAAGTCATGAAATTTACATACAAGTGGTACTACATGGAAAGTATCACGCTAAGTGAAATGAGTCAGAAGGAGAGGGATAGACATAGAAAGATTGCATTCATCTGGGGAACATAAAGTAACAAAATAGGAGACTAACACCCAAGAGTGGTCGGGATTAGTATCAGGAGGTTTGCTCCATGGCTCGGAGGCCAGCCACACATCCTAGGGTAAAAGGGAGCTCAGATAGAAAAGGGAGCACCAAATAAAGAGTGTTGGGAGGATCCTCCCAGGATGGGAGATGCATGCTGAAAGTAGACTATAAACCAAACATGATTGCCACTCAATGCCTCTTTGACAAACCACAACACCCAAAAGGGGAGAGAGATCAAAGGGGAATGCCCTGCCACAGAGGCAGGTGGGGATGGGGGGATGGGGGATGTGAGGGATACTGGGACCCGTGGTGTTGGAAAATGGGCACTGGTGGAGGGATACATATTTGATCATTGTATAATTGAAATCCAAGTGCAAAAAAAATTGTAAATCTACAACTGTACCTCATGGTGTTTCACTAATAAAAATTTTGAAAAAAAAGATTACTGTTGCTCAAGCATGACTCAGGGACCATATGGGGTACTGGGCGTCAGAGGCTGGTGTCTGAGTATTCTGTTTTGTTTTTGGAGCCACACGCAGTGATTTCGGGGATTATACTCTTGGCTCTGCACTCTGGCATTGCACCTGGCAGTGCTTAGAGGACCCTATGGGATGGCGGGGATCACCAGCCCTACCCAATATCCACAACATACAGTCCTGTTACAAAATCATGCTGCTTTTTTCTTTTCGTATTTATTTTTGTCCAACAGGGGAGATGCTCAGGGCTTCCTCTTGCCTCTTTGCTCCGAATTTCCAGCTGATGTGCATCATGGGTCCCCTGGTGTGCTGGCCTTGTTTGTGCCCTTGCAGCTACAGTGACTCCGGCCCCAGAACATGTTTTTCCCCTATTTTGTCCTTCTCACTCTGGAGAGCTTGGCCTGTTATCTCATATAGTCTAGTATTCACTCGCTGCTCCTTTTGCAGTTCTCAGCATGCGCTGTTCCCAGGGAGACAGAGCAAAGGATCTCTGGGGCCAGCAGAGCTTTTGGGCTTAAGACACTTTGAGAGGAATTTGGGTTGCCCTGCACCATGATCAGAGTCCAACAGGCACATATGTGCATGTACAGCTTTCAGTAGGTGGCTGGATATTAAGTGTCCCCTTCTCCCTAGAGCATGGGATGTGGGGTGCAGGGGCTCTATGTCTAGTGTTTTGAGCTGAAAGCAGGGTCACTCATTTGGGAACCACTGATTGTGTGCTCAGTTGTTATTCTCTGCAGTGCTCATAGGAGCAGTGGTGGAAATCCCTGGGGTCAGGAGCTAGACCACCACCTTCAGGAACCTTCTAGTAGAGCATTCTCACATTTTCATAGGTGCAGCTGTCTTAGAAAGAAGTTGGGACCCGTCTGCCAGGAGTTCAGGTGGAAGCTGGTTCCTCCCGAGGGGAAAGACCCTGAGCCCCTCTAGGTCCCTAGGGTCCTGACCTCACAGCCCAGGTAACAGGTTGGGGACAGATCCTGATTCCTGACCCCTTTGTATGCTGGTTCAGGACACGGTGACCTTCCCCGACGTGGCCGTGATCTTCACCCCAGAGGAGTGGACGTACTTGGATGCCTCTCAAAAAAAGCTCTACAAGGATGTGATGCTGGAGACCTACGAGCAACTGTCGGCCATTGGTGAGAGCAATGTTGGGCCAACCTTGTCTGGACAGACCCATGATGGCTCCCTGTGCCTGGTCGTGACGGTGTGTCCAGCAGAAGCTGTGACTGTCCTGGCGAGGACAGCCATTCAGTAGCTGTTTCTCTAGCTCCTTCCCTGGTTTTCTTATTGGTGCTCACCTGGCGATGCTTGGGAATTACTCTAAGCTCTGTCCATAGGAATCACTCTCTGTGGGTTTCCATGAATCTGGAGTGTTGGGGATCGACCCAGGTTAGCCCCGTGCATGGCAAGCTCCCTGCGTGTTGTACCATCGCTCAGGTCTCTCTAAAAAGTTCCTGGTTCCTGCCAATACTGAGTTCTCTGATTAATTCTAGTACTACACATAATTTCTATGTCTTTGTTTTGGTTTTGCTTTTATTTGGGGCACAACCTGAATTCTCTTGTCTCTGTGCTGAGGCATCACTCCGGGGGTGCTCAGGGGTCATGGGGTTCTGAGGATTGAACATGTTTGGCAGCTTAAAAGGTTTCTGTCTTAATCCTGGTGCTATTGCAACAGGCCCACAACTTCAGTTAATTTATTTTTATTTTGTTTATTTGATTTTTTAAAAAGTTTTATTAGTGAAACACCATGAGGGACAGTGCAGACTTAAACATTTTTGTGCTTGGGTTTCAGTAATACAGTGATCAAGTACCCATCCCTCTACCAGTGCTCATTCTGTACCACCACTAATGCCAGTATCCCTCCCACCCCCTACCCCCTGCCCAACCTGCCTCTGTGGCAGAGCATTCCCTTTTGTTTTGTTTTGATTTGGTTTTGGGGTTACACTTACAAATACTTAGGGATTATTTCTGACTGAATATACAGTTCTTCATCCTGGTTGTGGTCCGGGATATTGTGTGCTGGTGGGCATCAATTCTGTATGTGTTTGCAGTGTCTGTGCCCTGCCTGGAGTAATATTGCTCCCAACATAGCTCATTTATTTCTTAGGGCCTCACCCCATCAGATGTTGCTCTATTTCAGTGCTCGTGGTCACTTCCAGTGGTTCCTGGTTCATCATGAGTCAGGATTTCCCTCTGGATTATGCAGTCAGGGATCACAGCTGATGGATTGAGAGACGCTACTGAATATCAGGAAGGAACTTTAATTGACCTTTAGAAAGGCCAGTGCCTGACCTTCTGTGCTGTCTGTTTGCATCCTTTTATGTTTATTTTAAAAACCAATTTGGGACTTTGCTCTTGTTTGTCCATCTTTGGATTTGTTAAGCTTTGGGGTATACTGCACTCAGGCATCAGTTCACGCAGCTCAGTACATTGCATGTGATGCCGAGCCTAGAGTGACAGTACAGAGGACATGATACTTTTCTTGCAAGTTCACCATCCCATGTGGTCCTCAAGCAACACCAAAGATGATTTTCTAAGTACACAGTCAGGAAGAAGCCTTGAGAATCCCCAGGTGAGGATCCCAAAATATAGAAAAAAATAATACATACTGCCATCTGATCAAACCCCTGTTGGCCCTTTGCGAGGCCAGGGCTATTCTATTTGTGGTGTTTTCTGGGGCCCCATATTTTACTCTTAAATTACGACCTGAATCTTAGCTCTTGGCTAACTCCAAATCTGGAGCATTTTAGAAGTGCAGATTCTGTTCATGACTTTCCAGTAATTGACTCCATTTTTATAGGGACACATGGGGTTTACTTGTCACGTTTTCCTTGTCTCTAATCCATGCTCCATCTCTGTGAGGTTCAGGGAATTCTGGGGTGAAGCCTGCGGTGATCTCCTGGCTGGAAGGAGGAACCCTGAGGATGGGGAGGAGAGGCATGCATACAGGTGAGTATCTGAGAACCCTCCATGGCTCAGGCCCTGGACAGTGTGCAGGTGCCCTAAGCGCATGTGGAATGCCCTGCTCACCCTGATATCCTTGGGTTCCTGGATCCAGGCATCTGTGCTGCATTCACGCTGCCCTTTGCTCCCATGGATTGTCTGCCATGGAATAATCTTATGCTTTACCTTCTTGACTTTGACATTATTCTTCCTCATCTGCCAGTCCATGAAATTCTCGCTCCTTGTCCCCCCCCCCGTCTTTGCCTTACCCACCTTTCTGTACAGCCTATAATGCCGCTGTAGTTTCAAAATGTTTTTGCCTTTTCCAGTTAATAATTGAGGCCATAACAATGCTACTTTGGCTCTAAGTGATAGTAATGCAGGAAATGCTCTTGTCCTGCGCACTGTCCACCTGGTTCAATAACCAGCATCCCATATAGATCCCTGAGCATCACTGCATATGTTCAACAGACAAAAACCCAAAAATATGTCAAGTAGAATTGCCAGTCTTCGCACAGCGATCCTCCCCAGGAATCTTCCCTTTTCTGTGGGATACGTTGGACTGTGAGAACCATAGAGATGTCCTCAGGCTGTACTGCCTGTTTAAGGATGTTCCATTCGAGGAATTCTTACATTGTATATTGTGTTTGGTTTCAGAACTCAAAGCATGGCTTCAGGATTTGGCCTTTCAGCAATTTGATTTGGGAACTCAGTCACGGAGTATGAGTGAGCTGGTAAGATTTGCAAGTTTGGTATCAGTATTATAAAACTAATGGAAAATGTCAGTTTATTTAAAATACTAGCATGTTATTTTTAAAGTGCAGGGCTCTGTATGGCCGGGAGGAAATTCAGAGTATGATGCTTGAGGTAGAGGACCCTTATCTTCACTGGGTGCTGACATCTCTGCTCAAAACCTAAAGAAAATTATAATATGTTTCATGAAAATGCCATGTTTTTTCATTTGATTGAAAGTATCTACAGATGGTAATCGTGAAAAGACCTGTTCTTTTAAACTTGTCCATCCAAATTACTCCATATGTTTCCCAAGACCTACCAGGAATAATCCTTGAGCACTGCATGGTGTACCCCCACACCCAAATGAAAACAAACTACAGAACAGAAAAAGTCATTGATTCTGAAAAGAATCTGCCTGTGGTGAGATGTTTTCAATGGCCTCTGTGGTCAGTCTTAGCAGTGTGGTATGCACTTTTTCTTCACAGATGTGTCCCAGCCTTCACTGCACATTGAGCTAGAACTGAACCCAGAGTTTAGTGTGTTTAATATTATCTTGAAACTGGTGCATCAGTTTTCTGCGGAGGGAATTATTTGTACCTGTTCATTGAGTTGAAAAAAATATTTACACAAATAATGGCCCATCATTCATCAATTTTGCATGTGTGTCTTACAGAAACATTACCTTTACCTTTACCTTATGGTAATGCCATACACCTGTCGGGGCTTGCATTGGTATGGTGCAAATGTTAGAAATCAATCTGCAGGTATCAGTTTCTTTTGACATGGAGACTCTTAAGGCATAGAATGATAATTGGAATCCTCTGCTGTTCTGCAGGGAAGCATCAAGCCCGAGTGGAATGTCTCTGACCCTTTGCACTGTGAAAAAGTCTCGAGTGAGCGTTTGTGCCCTCAGCCCATTGGGGATGCCAAGGCAGGCAGGATGGCCTCTGAGGGTGATGAGAATGGAGAGAGCAACCTCACTCTGAAGAAGCCCTCCACTGGGAAAAGGTTCACACAGTCTGTTGTTCATGGTCCACAGAAACACACCCCAACATTGGGTCAGACCCTTGAATGTGGGAGAGGAGCACTGTTTATAGTGAGTCCTTCACACCGAAAGGTCCACAGGCAAAGTCACCATGGATTGACCCTGTCCAAGTGTGAGGAATGTTGGGGAGCATCCCCGTGTTCCCAGGACTGTGATGTTCCCTTAGAACTCCACAGTGGACAGAATCCCCAAAAGTGTCAGCAGCAAGGGCATGGTTCGAATTCAGCATCACCCCTTTGTGATGACATGAAGATCCACACTGGAGGGAAACCACATACATGTAAGGACTGTGTGAAGGCCTTCACTCGACCCTCAGACCTCTTAAAACCGGAGAATTCATACTGGACAGAAAGCATATTTGTGTGAGCACTGTGGGAAGGTCTTTGCTTACTTCTCATCCCTTTCTAGAGACAGGAAAATTCATACTGGAAAGAAACCTCATAAATATAAGGCACGTGCAAAGGGCTTCACTCGATCTTCAACCCTTACTGGACATATGAAAAATCATACTGACGAGAGGCTTTATATATGTAAGGAATGTGGGAAGACCTTTACATATTCCTCAATCCTTGCTGGGCATATGAGAATTCACAGTGGAGAAAAGCCTTATGGTTGTAGACTTACATGCCATATGAGAATTCACACTGGAAAGAGACCCTATGTTTGTAAGGAGTGTGGGAAGGCCTTTGTTGAATCCTCTGGCCTTACTCGGCATTTGAGAATTCACAATGGAGAGAAGCTTATGGATGTAAGGTATGTGGAAAAGCTTTTGTTGAATCCTCAAGCTTTACTCGTCATATGAGAAATCACACTGGAGAGAGACCTTATGTTTGTAAGGAATGTGGGAAGGCCTTCACTATGTCCTCAGACTTTACTGATCATATGAAAATTCACATTGGAGAGAAGCCTTATGGATGTAAGGAATGCGGAAAGGCCTTTGTTTATTCCTCACAGCTTACTGTTCATATGAGAAATCACACTGGAGAGAGGCCTTATGTATGTAAGGAATGCGGAAAGGCCTTTGTTTATTCCTCACAGCTTACTGTTCATATGAGAAATCACACTGGACAAAGGCCTTATGTATGTAAGGAATGTGGGAAGACCTTTGTTTATTCCTCACACTTGACTTGCCATGTGAGAAATCACACTGGAGAGAAGTCTTATGTATGTAAGGATTGTGGGAAGGCTTTCACTATTTCCTCATGCCTTTCTGAACATATGAGAATTCACACTGGAGAAAGACCTTTTGTTTGTAAGGAATGTGGGAAGGCCTTTCGTCTGTCCTCAGGCCTTACTGAACATAGGGCAGTTCACACAGGAGTGAAATCTTTTTTATGTCATGAATGTGGGAAGGCCTTCGTGTGTCTTTTGCATCTTAGGAAACATCATAAAATTCATATTGGATAACTCAATCCCAAAATAACAATTTTCAATGTCAAAACAGGCCCCTTTCACAAAGTCTATTGTGTTTGTACCATGGGATGCTGTGCTGCAAAAGTGTAGCCAGGAAGGAAATAATCCCTTAGTGTGTAACAAACTCTCTGTGATATCAGTCTATAAGGGGATATCTATGCCAGGGTCCTGGCATTTAAACTTGATGTGTATGTTAACATATACTTTTTGGATTTTCTGGTGAAGCCAGGAGGAATGGGAATTAAAAGGCAAAAGAAAAATCCTCTTTGCTCAGGGCTGTAAAGGATCACCACTGTCTTATTCTTTGTTGTGACTCTGCCTTGACTTTTTTTTTTGCTTTTCGTTCACACCCAGTGATGCTCAGGAGTTACTTCTGCCTCCACAATCAGTAATTACTCCTGTCGGTGCCTGGTGACCATATGGGATGGCAGGGATTGGAACTGGGCTGCCCCGTGCAAGGAAAAAGCCCTCCTCTCTGGACTATTGCTCCAGCCCCTGTGACTTAGCTTTGAGGGCCTGGGCTTGGGGGGTTATGGCAAAAAACCAGCCACACCTTTGTTCTTCAGGGCCTCTTGATTCATGTTCTTTGGAGCCACACCCAGCTAAGTCCCACTCCTCACTCTCAGCTCAGTCATCCATACCTGGGGGACTCAGGATCATTATGGGGTACTGTGGTTGAAATCCAGGTGGTCTGTGTGTGACCAGCTCCTTCTCCCATGCCATCTCTGCCTGCCATGTGTTCAGGTACTGGTTAGCATTGGGTAAGTATAAAGGATAAATTTTTCAGAAAGTGTAATCTTAGTTATATGGCCCTGGCAAGGTTCTTTAATGGAGTGCCATGAAGACAATTTGTTTCTTAAATTTTAAAGTTTGTTTTTCCCGTCTTTTTGGATCATACCCTGAAATACTCAGGCATTACTCCTGGTGGTGCTCCGGAACTCTGTTAAACCTGGTGCAAAGCAAAAGTCCTGTCTGTTGTACCTACTCTCTGGTACCTAAGAGAAGCAGTTTAAATGAACATTACTGTTTTTAGAAAGACCGGAAAGGATGGAAGGGGCCCCTTGAATCAAATGTCTGACAAATGCCTGAATATGGGTCAGCTCCCCACATCCAAGCAGGCTGTTCTGTTTACCTATGATTACTCACAAGGTTTGTCACGTTCCTGGATCCCCTTCTCCCAAGTTCAATAATATTACAGAATTAGCAAAGTTCCCTCAATGTAGTAATCACCAGAATGATAAAAAGGATTCATATCTGCTTAAAGGACAAAAAAAGCTCCAAGATGACCAATATGGCTTGCTGCATCTCCAGGGCTGGATTCAGACTCACTGATCCAACCATTATTGATTACTTCCTCATGAAACTCAATGTCAGGTGCCTTGTACCAACTTGCCTATTTGACCTTGAATCAACCTACATGTGTTTTTCCTGATGGACTGTGTGTGAGAGCATTGTTTCAATGGTTGACTAACTAGTACAGGATCAGGGCTCTTGTCCTTACCCCCAGCCCCCACTGTATGACCCACCACTCCAGCAGCTGTCTCTCCACTACTTTATCCAGTCCAGTCCCCTTAAAGCACCGATTCACATCGGATGGGCACAGAGGGTCCCTTCATCTGGACCATGGCCCTTTAAGGATCCTGGGGGGTGTGAAAGTGATGTCACAGAACTGGTACTTTCAGCATCCTTTCTATTCTAGTCGAGGTTGCCTAGCTCAAGCCACCATTGGTCTCATGGGTAGAGGAGGAATTGGCGGCTCATTTGACAGGGGGACTGTGGACGCCAATTTTGTGACAGGACACTTGCAGCCTCCAAGTCTGCACTGTGAGTGGCAGAGCTGGGCCAACTTGGGGGGCACTTTTCTGCTTGTTTTTCACTCATTCCTAATATCCAGGCGGTTCCTGAGGTATGGCCAAGACTTTAGGGGAACCCAGAGTCTTTGGGCAGTGGACTGGGGGCTGTGCCAGGGTGTATGGTTTGCACGTGTGAGCAAGTGATTGTGGGAGGGTCCCCTTAGCCAGGATCGCCTCCAGCTCCAGGAAGGGTCAGAAATGGGTGGGTGCAGGGCTGAGGGAAAAGCAAATCAACACAGATCTTATAACCACTGAGTGAATTTCTCAGACAGAACGTCTTCTTGAGTTAATCCCCCCCAAAGAATTGCCTTTGTTGAAAAACTTGACCTGTGTATATGGTAAATCACAATACATGCAGTCCTGTACCTTGATCACCCTCAGATGTTCTATAAGTATGCTATTCGGTTCTGAATTAAAGGTCCACTGTGAACTGACCATCAATTGTTGTGGTTCCTGTGTCTTTGTTACTCTGGAGAGATGGAACACCAAATGTCTCATACCATAGGACCTACCGATTCACTACTGTTAACATCAGGCTACCTGGGAAGGGAGCTTCAGAATTCACACTTGAGTATTTTTTGTTTCATTTCATTAGAGTTACCTTTTGAAGTTGGTTGAAGTATTTTCGGAAAACACTCTGCTTTGACTGTGTCTTATTCCTGCCTCTGAGCTCAGGCATCACTTCTGGCAGGGGTCAGGGGCACATATATGTGCTAGTGTATTGAACCTGTGTCAGTCAAGTGCAAGGTGAATGTTTTACCTGCTGTATTACCACCCCAATTCCAAGATATAATATTCGTGATTTTAAAGCAGACTCACTCCAGAAATTCCAGTTGTCAGACATACGTAAAAACATGGTTCATAGTGACCACGCTGGATATTTGGATAATTTTGTGACACAAGACACTGTTTACATGGTTTTCAGAACTATTCCTAAAAAAAAAAACAGGAGCAAGTTCTCGAGGAGGCTCATGTGCTGATTCGGGATTACAGTAAATCATGACCAGGATGGCCTAGGTCCAGCAGATTAGACATGGGACTGCCTGGGGCTCACCTGAGCACAGAAGTGACCTTGTTCTCTGGAACAGAGCTCGCAGGCCCATATCACCAACCATTCTGCAAGAGGGTAGCCGAAGGTTTGTCCACCCTGAATCCCTGTGTCTGCCCCCACAGCAGAGCCTCTAATGGGCCTATTGTCACTGTCACCTGCATGGGCCGTCTCTGCAAAGGAACTCCTGACCACAGAGTTAGTCCCTGGCCACAGGGACATTCCTGTAGGGCCCCAAGTGGATTCCCGGGGCTCGGGCAGGGCTATAGTTTCCTCCCCTGTAGGCTGAGACTAGCCTTCCTGTCCCAACAGGCAGCCTGGTCACAGCCCACTTCTCTGTACCCTGGATAGGCAATTGAATCTGGCAGTGTGTCCCTGCGAATGGGTTTGTGAGCCAGTGTCCAAGCGTCAGGCAAGTCACTACATTTCTGGCTCCAATCCAGGGACTTCTGGTCAGGTGGGGGGTGGGCCTGGCTGTGCTCCTCTGGTGCTCACGGCTCAGGTCTTTCCATGGAGCCTCCTGCTGATCCACAGGAAAATCAAAGTCAGGAGGTGGTGACGTGTCTCTGCCACTCCATCCTCAGGCATGAGAGCGACAAGATGACACAGTGCAGTGACAGGAGGAGCGCACAGGCTTCTCACGTCTTGGGTTGTTTCAGGAAGTAGACGTGGGATGTGGCTCCGAGCCTGAGTGCCCAGCTCTCTACTGTTTGAGGCCGAAGGGCTTCAGGCTCCTGGATTGGGAAATCTGTGCCGAGTTCATGTTGCCCTTCCTGCCCCTGGACTGTCCATCATGGAATGATGTGTGCTTTAATTTCCTGGCTTTGTCGTTAGTCTTCCTTATCTGTCACGTGTGTAGAATAGTCCATGGGAATCTCAGCCTTTGGTCTTCCTCTATGTGCCTCAGCATGGTGGCTGTGCAGCCTGCAACTCCGGGTCCCCTTTTCTAGAGCAGCCGGAACCCCTCTGCCCTCTCTAACAGCATGCTTATATTTGCCCTCGGATCATTATATGTTTTTGAGTATCTAAGAAGTTTATCCTTGTTTAGGTTTTGGGCCCAGCCATAGTAATACGGGAGTCCTCGTAGGTCTCACTTTTAACTCCTAGCCGTGTGCTCAGCAATTGTACCCGAGGTGTTCAGGGATCTGAGACCTAAGCCTGTCTGCCTCAAGATAAGCACATGGTCTCTCTGCTGTTCTCTCGTGTTCCTCTTAGTCATATATTTACCTTTGTTTTTATATAAAGAATGAGTCCATATCAAACTTAGTTTGGGTCAGGACATGTATAGCAGGGAGCGCACTTGTATTTTAGGCCACTGACTGATTTTTGATCCCCTGCATTCCATACGGTACCATTATCTGGTCTGGTCAAAATACAAAACCCAAAAGCTACTTGGGTAATGTCAAGCTCCTCACAGTGATCACCCAGAAGATCTACCCTTTTCTGTGGGCCTGTTTGGACTGTGAGAACTATCAAGATGTCCGATATCTGCTGGGCCTCATTCTACTATCCACTGAGTAACTCTTACATTATGTTTTGTTTGATTTTAGAACTCAAACCCCAAATTTGGGATTCAGTATTACCATATTTTGATGCAGTACAACAGGGTCATCGATTACAATTGAGCTGGAAAGATGTTCATGTTCAGAATAAATATTATTATGCTGGTGGGATTTTCATTCGACCAAGCATGTGTCTTGAATGGGGGCACCTGGCATCCTTTGCTGTCAGCAGATCTCCAGACTCTGGACACGGCAGGGAGGAAATCCACAGACTTATGTCAAGAGTCATAGGCTCTTAGCCTCAGTGGGGGCTAAACTCAGTAGTTTTAAGATTTAAAGACATTGTTTTTTTAAATACCAAAATAATACTAAGGGTTTTTTTTTTATAGAATGTAAGCACAGGTGGACATTGTTGAAAAGAACTGGTTTGTTGGTCCTAGTAATAGTGTAGTGGGAAGTGCACTGCTTTGTTCAGTGATGGAAACCAGATTCTATACTCAGCACCCAATATGGTCCGCACAGCCCCAATAGGAGTGATCTATGAGCAGTGTTTCGTGCAACACTGTCCCAACAGATAAATACAATCAAACGAAAAAAAAAACCTCATTGATCCTTACATTGATCCAATTAGGTTAGATGCCTTCAACGGGCCTTGCCTTCCCAGCTTTGTGGGGACTCAGCCTTGCCTTCATACATGCATACCAAGCTCCATACTGAGCTACAACCGAACCCAGACTTGGGTACCTTTTTATTTGCTTGAAACTGGTGATTCTTTTTTCCGTATAGAAATTATTTCCACTTAAGTGTTCTTCATTGAGTTGAGAAAAAATGGACACATGTTAATGACAACACTTCTGTCAATTTTGCATATCCTTCTCGCAAAAATATTTGGTCATTCCAGGAAAGGCCATATATGTGTCAATAATTGTATTTGCATGGTGGAAATGTTAGACATCAAACCTGCAGGGTTCGACATATTTTTTGGACATGAAGACTCTCAAGAAATCAAGAAATAATCAGAATCCTCCTCTGCTGTTCTCCAGGGAAGCAACCAGCCTCAGTGGAATGTCTCTGATCCTGTGCGCTGTGACAGTCTCGAGTGAGCAGTGGTCCCTGCATCACCGTGGGGATTCTGAGATAGGAAGGAAGTCTTTGTATGGGAAAAGTCCCAGTGCTGTTAGCAGCATGGACACAATTTGAGTCAGCCGCCACACAAGTATGATCATCTGAATATCCACACAGGAGAGAAACTGTAGACATGTAAAGAATTTGGGAAGGCTTAGATCGATCCTCATACCTGATTATGCATAGGAGAATTCATACAGGAGAGAAACGCTATTCATTCAAGGAATATGGGAAGGCCTCAAAACTTAGTATGCATAGAAAAATTCATTTAGAGAAACCTTATTCAAGTAAGGATAAGGAATGTATGAAGACCTTTATTTCCTTCTCAGGGGTTTCTGTGCATAGGAAAATTCATGCAGGAGAGAAACCTTACTCATGTAAGGACTGTGGGAAGACCTTTACTTTGTACTCAAAACTTACTAAGCACAGGAAAACACACAATGAAGAGAATCCTTATATATTTAAGGACTGTTGGAAGGCACTCACTTACCTCTCAATCTTTATTACGTATAAGAATATTCATACTGGAAAGAAACCTTATGTATGTAAGGCAAACAGGAAGGCCTGCGTTATGTCCTCAAGCCTTAGTGATCACAGAAAAATTCATATGGTGGACAGCTTACATATGGAATGACTGTTGGAAGGCCTTCATTCAAAGTTTATGTCTTACTAAACAGAAAATTTTATACCAGAGAGAAACCCCATACATGTTAAAAAAGGCCTTTGCTCTACATTCAAGCCTTAGTATGCATGGGAAAATTCATAGTGGAGAAAAGTCTTACATATGTCAGGAATGTGCGAAGGCCTTCACTCAACACTCAACTCTTACGATCCATAGGAAAATACAAACTGGAGGGAAAACTCATTTTTGTAATTGTAGGAAGGCCTTTGTGTGCCTCTCTAGCCTTTGTAGTCATTGTAAAATGCACATGGGATGAGTTGACCCCGAAGAACTATACCCAAGTTCAGAACAATCCCCCTAGGGAAGACAAGTTTTATTTAGACCAGGAAGGTTAGTAGGGGGCTACAAAAGTGCAGCCAAGAAGCTAAGAATCTAACATGACATGCTTCCCGTGACATCATCCTATAAGGGAAAGGTACTCGGTAATTATCACCAGGGCTATATTTAAGCCAGTGAGTGCTCTGGCATTTGTACTTCACATGTATGTTAACTTGTAAATAACAGTCTTGGTGATGGAAGCCAGGAGGAAAGTGACTAAATAAGTACCAAATATGAATAGAAAAAACCTCTTGGAGCAACAAAAGCTTTTAAAAATTAATGAGACAATCTTACCAACCCTACAACCAGATATAACAATGTTCACATGAATTTGTTTTATCCACCTATTTATATTAATATTGCAAATTTGTTATCTCAAATTTTATTTTATTCATTTTTTTGGCCTTTTGGGTCCCATCTGGTGATGCACAGAGGTTACTCCTGGCTATGCACTCAGGAATTATTCCTAGCGGTGCTTGGGGGACCATATAGGATGCTGGGAATCGAACCTTCATAGGCCGCATGCAAGGCAATTGCCCTACCCACTGACCTCTCGTTCCAGCCCTGTCTCAATAATTTTAATATAGAATTGTATCAACAATTGGTGTTTTCATTTTCCTTAGTAAATTAGGGCTGGAGCGATACCACAGCAGTAGGGCGTTTGCCTTGCACGCAGCCCACATGGCCGACCAGAGTTCTATTCCTCTGCCCCTCTCGGAGACACCGGCAAGCTACCGAGAGTATCTCGCCCGCACGGCAAAGCCTGGCAAGCTCCCCGTGAAGTATTCGATATGCCAAACACAGTAACAACAAAGTCTCCAATGGAGACGTTATTGGGCCCGCTCGAACAAATCGATGAACAACCGGAGGGCCTTTACCTTTACCTTTTTAACAACCCCTCACTCTGGACCGTCAAGGTTCACCGTTGGACCATTCTTTGCTCTGATACTGGCATGGCCCAAAAACCCTGTTTTCTAGGGGTCTTTTGCAGTGACCAACCACAATGCTGCAGGGCATCATCTTCAATCACAAATCAGCCAAACCTTCATTCTTTAGGGCTTTCTGTGTTACATTGTAGGGCGCTGTGCTCAGGCCCTACACCTGGCATTAAGCTCAGAGCTACATACCTGGGGAATTCTCATATGTTGTGGAGCACTAAGGTTGGAATATAGGTCGGTGTATCTGACGAGCACCTTTTCCACTGTTGAATCTTTGCATATCTTGTATTCTGGGATTTTTGCTTTTTTGAAGACTCAACTCTATATTGAGAATGTGGATCTCCAAAAACTATCATCTTAAGAAAATGTTCGTGGAAATCTTCCTTCATAGGGTGGATGGGAGACAGTTTAAATACATTTTATTGTGCATAGAAGAACTTGTGCCAGTTTTTTGAAAGGGTGAAAGGGTACCCTGGAGTGAAATAATTTACAAATGGTGGGGCCATGGGAGAGACCTCAAGCTTTCCCCGATATCAGCAGGCAATTCTATTCAGCTGTGTTTCCTGAAAGTACAGATGGTCACATTCCTGGATCACACTCCTTTCTCATTTCATTACTATTAGAGATAAGGAAACCAGAAACATTTTCTTTTGCTTTTTTTTGGGGGGGGGGTCACACATGGCGATGCACAGGGTTTACTCCTGGTTTTTCACTCAGGAATTCCCCCTTGGTGGTGCTCAGGCGAACATATGGGATGTTGGGAATCGAATCCGGGTTGGCCGTGTGCAAGGCAGACGCATTACCCGCTGTGCTACCACTCCAGCCTCAGAAACATTTACTTTTGGAAGCAGTAAAATCCTGACAATCTAGTGGACACTCGAATGCTAAAAGCCACTTAGACAGCAAGGCTATAAAATGATCAGTATGATTTGCTAACTCTGAACTCTGTGTATACCTCCATTCTGGGATTAGTTCTTATGTTTTATTTTTTTAGATAATATCTTTTTTGGGGGGCCACACCTGGCACTTCTTAGGGGTTACTCTTAGTCAACATTTGGGATGCCAGGGATGGAGATCAAGATGACCAAGTCCAGTGCAATGCACTGTTCCCACCTGATCCATACTTTGCATTTGAAAATGTGTGTTTCTGAAGCCTCCCCATGGAACATTCCTTGTAGGTAGGTGTCCACTGCTTGCGTGTTGTCAGAGGGTAGAGCCTTGAACCTATAGTGTTCTAGATACTCTTAGCAACCTTTTTCTCCTGTTCCAGTTTCTCTCTAACTCTCTGGTGGCTGCTCTCGGGGTTGTTCTGTTCCTCTCCAGGGCTTGCTTCAGAGTCACCGTTTTCACTCCCATCTGGATTATTACTTCCCTGAGAAACTCATTGTCCCCACCTGCTACCTACGTGCCAGTTAGTGAAACAACCTGCTTCATTTTTCTGAATGGACACATGCGTGAGTGCATTGGTTAGATGTTTGACTGACCAGTGCAGGCTCAGGGCACTTCTTACTCCCTAGAGTCCCATGGTGTGACTAGCCTCCCCAGCAGTTGCCTCCCCCTCATTTATGTGAGCCCTGCCCCTTGCAGCACAGTATCCCTTGGGTGTTCCGAAAGGACCTCTCTGCACCTGGAGCATGGCCCTTTAAGGCTGCAGTTGTAAATGGAAGTGACGTCACAGAGAGGGTCTTATGGGTACCTGTTTTCTTGTTGACAGAGACAGTTCAGTCGGTCCCACTGTTGTTACATGTGTGAAAGACAGCCTGGAACTGGCTGGAAGTGGTTCTTGAAGATGGATTTTGGAGCAGGATGGGGCCACTATCTGTCTCTGCACTGTGAGCGACGCGCTAGCCTGGGGGACACTTTCGCGCTGGTTTCTCACTTGTTCTCTGACATCCAGGTGTTCCTGAGGCGTGGCGAAGGCTTTAGGGGAACGTGGAGTTTTGGGGGTGTGGTGGGGGCTGCACTAGGGCACGGTATGGCGAGTGTGAGTGCATGGTCCCGGGGGGTCGCTGAGGCCATGATGGCCTCTAGCTCCGTGATGGGGCAGCGGCGGGTGGGGGGAGGGACTGAGCTTGGGACTGAGCACGGGGGTGCAGGACCTGCACAGGGCAGGGGGTTTGACTGTCCCGACACTCCTGACAGTCCCATGTTGAAACCTTCGGCCCTAATCTTGTAGCTGTAGAACCTCCAGATTTGAAGGGCAGAGCTGCAGCCCCCCTTACCCCCTGATGGAATGGGTCCCTTTGCTGTTCTTCATTTTCATTGCTGCCATGTTGGTCCGTTACATTCGGGGGCAGTGGACCTGCAGGTGGCTGGGGTTTGCCAGTGAATATGTTCCCTTGGGGCTATTTTTGGTTTGGGGGTTCTTTGGGGGGTTGGGGGGGAGGGATCCCCGGAGATGCTCAGGGCTTCCTCTGACTCTGGGCTCAGGTATAATTCCTGCTGGTGTTGCTGTGGGACATAGGTACGCGGAGAATTTACCAGGTCAAGGAAAGTGCCCTACAGACTTCATTGTCTGTCCAGCCACAATATTGGTGTTTTTTTTTTCAGATCACGAGTTTCATCTCCCTCAGGTCAAGTTGCAAAGCACCCTCCACTCTTCATCTCTTCCTGAGCAGGTGACCTGTAGCTATTGGGATAAATGCTGAGGGAAAAGATTTTTGTTATTTTTTTAAATTTTTTCCCTCTTTTTTGAAGGGAGATACTTGTGTGTATGTATGTGACTTTGTACAGGACTCCTGGTATTTTTGGAAGAAATTTATGTAGGAAGGGGCAGAGCGAAAGTACAGCAAATACTTGCCTTGAACACAGTCAACTTAGGTCCGGTCCCCTGCATCCTCGTGACCCCAAAGCTTCCAGGAGTGAAACCCTGACTGCAGAGTTAGGAATACCCCCTGAACAATGCTTGTTCTGGCTCAAAGAAAAACACACACACACACATACACACTTGTACACAGAAGAAACATGTAATTGCAAGAAAAGAGAATAATAATGATTCTGAGAAACTATGGAAATACCAGAAAACAGTGTTTTCAGAACCCACTCTTTTACTCTTTAAATGTTCCTCACTAATTTGTCCTTGCACATTATTTTTTGTTTGTTTTGTTTTGCTTCCTTACAGTTGTCCTGTTAGTGCTTTGGTTTTGGTCACTTCCTGTAGTGTTCTGCCCCTACTTCTGACTCAGCTCAGGGATCACTGCAGCTGTTGCCCAGGGTGGTCAACTATTGTACTTGGGTCAGCTGAGTGTAAGACCACTCCACCCACAAAGTGAAATATTTACAGTATAAGTTGTCTTGAGAAGTTCCAAAGGTCAGGCACAGTTCATATTATGGTCCTTAGTAAAGAAATGCCTTGGTTATTTGGATTTATTTTCTATAAACCTGGGTGATTGCACCATTTTCAAATATATTCCTGCACAACAAGAGTGAGCATAGGATGAGACTCACGCGGATGTGCTGATGAAGATTAGAGTAAATCAGGACTCAGATGGGCCCAGGTCCAGCGGGACAGACCATGGCTGTGCCTCAGGCTCATCTGGACCCAGAAGTGACCTTGTTCCCCGGAACAGAGTGCACAGGTGCATGTCCTTTTCCACCCTGCAAGAGAGTGGCTGAAGGTTTGTCCACCCTAAGTCCCAGTGGCTTTCCCCATGGGCAGAGCCACATTTCAGGCTGTAATTCCCAGGGGCAGCACTGCTGCCTGCCTGCAGGGAGTGCTGGTACTCAGGAGCTCCTGAGGCCCCTGGCTGGGCCTCTAGGGTTTTTTTTTTGTGCTCCTTGGAGGAATCTAAGGATCATAGAAGGCTGCCATTTCCACTGCTTTCACCCCATCTTGATGGCTTCCTCACGCAACTCAATGTCAGGTGCCTTGTACCAACCTGCCTGTTTGACCTTGAATCAACCTACATGTGGTTTTCCTGATGGACTGTGTGTGAGAGCATTGCTATAATGTTTGACTGACCAGTACAGGATCAGGGGTCTTCTGCTTATCCCCAGGCTCCCACTGTGTGAGCAAACACTCTAGCAGCTGCCTCTCCACTCCTTTATCCAGTCCATCCCCCTTGCAGCACAGATTCACCTGGTGGGCATAGAGGGTATCTGCATCTGGACCATGGCCCTTTAAGGCTCCTGGCAGAAGCAGCAATGATGTCATAGACAGGCCCTTCATAAATCCTTTCTATTCTAGTGGTGGTTGCCTGGCTCTGGCCGCCATTGGTCTCATGGGTAAAGGAAGAACTTGCACCCAGCTTGACTGGGTAGCTGCGAGGCTGATTTTGTGGCAGAACGCAAGTGGCCTCAGGTGAGCGCCCCACATCTTGGCACTTTGAGTGATAGGGCTGTGCCAGGTTGGTGGGGGGGAACTTTCGCGCTTGTTTTCCACTGTTCAGGATTTCCAGACGGTTGCTGAGGTGAGGTAAGGCGAAAGCGTTCTGTGGACCAAGAGGATTTTGGCGGTTCAGCAGGGGATGTGCCAGGCACAGGGGTCAGAGGTGTGAACAATTGATCCTGTCCCCTTGACCAGGATCTCCTCCAGTTCCTGGAAGAGTATATATGTTCTAATATATTGAATCTAGGTCTGCCAAGTGTAAGGTGAATGTTTTACCCAATATATTACCACTTCAGGCCCCAAGATAAAATATTCATGGTTTCAAAGTAGACTCACTCGAGAAATTCCAGTTTTTAGATACACATAACATCATGGTTCGTAGTAAACACCCTGGTTATTTGGATAGATTTGTGATACAACACACTGTTTACATGGTTCTCAGAGCTCACTTGTTCACTTGACTTCCCATTAATCATCGTTTGCTCGAGCGCATGCCAGTAACGTCTCTATTTGTCCCTGTCGCATGCTAGTGTAGCCAAATGGTGTCTGTTCACTCTAGGAACACAAAGAGCCTCAAATCTATCATTCATGATCTTGATGAAGAAGTTTGACCATCTGGTAGGTGGGCGGCCACTTGGTCTTTTGACATCCCATGGAATCCAGTCGGTAACAGCTCTAGTCCAGCAGCCGTCTCTAAATCTCATTATTTGACCACCCCATCTGATTTTTGATGCCTTGGCAAATGAGACAGCATCCCTGATTCTTGATCATCGACGGATGTTGGAATTCCGGATTCTTTCTCTCATTTGAGTGAAACATGACATTCCAAGCATAGCTCTTTCAATTCCTCTTTGGGAGACCTGAATAGCGTTCTCATCCTGGTTGCATAGGGCCCAGTTCTCTGAAGCGTATATTTAATGCAAAGAAGAACAGTGGAATCAAAGAGATGTGCCTGGAGTCGGAGGTTCTTCGTCCTCTTAGCTATTTCTTCGAAGCTCTTGAAGGCGTTCCAAGCCATTCTCTTCCTCCTGCTCAGCGCGGGTGCCAGGTCATTTGTCGTGTTGACTTCTCGACCTAGGTACACATAGCTGTTGCATTCGAAGATAGTCGTTCCGTTGAGAGCGAATGGGGCATCAGGAACAAGGCTGTTTCTCATAAACATTGTCTTTGTAAGATTCAGCTGTAGTCCGACCTTTCCACACTCACGGTCACAGTCGACCAGCATTTGTACTGCTTGGCTAATGTTTGTTTTTATTAGAACAATGTCATCAGTAAAGCAGAGGTGGTGGCGTTGCCGATTATCTATCTTCACTCCCATTCCTTCCCATTCTAGTCGTCGCATGATGTTCTCGACTGTGGCAGTGAAGAGTTTCGGTGAAATGGTATCACCCTGCCGAACCCCTTTCTTGACATCAATGATTATTTCTTTTTGGAATGGTGAGATCCTGGTAGTGAATCTGTAATACAACTTACAGGGATCTTGATGTATTGAGTTTGACTGCCCTGATTGACTAGGGCTTCAGTGACCACTTCTGACTCAACAGAATAAAAGGCCTTCTTTAAAGTAATGAACGTTAGACAGTGCGACATCTTGAACTCCTGAGAAACCTCAATGAGCTTGGTTATCATGTGGATGTGGTCAATGGTGCTGAATCCTTTTCGGAACACGGCTTGTTTGCATGGTTGTCCTTCATCTATTGTTCTGTCAATCCTATTCAGGATGACTTGAGTGAACAACTTGTAGATGATAGACAATAGGCAGATCGGGTGATAGTTGCCAATGTCATGGATGTCTCCCTTTTGTACAGTAGTACAGTCCTGCTGGTTTTCCATTGGGATGGAACCTTGCATTCAGACAGGTAGCGTGTGAAGAGCCGAGCCAGTGTATTGATGAGTACTGACAGCAGGTTCAGGTCTGACCTTGTCTGGGCCTGGTGCTGTTCGTTTCTTTACTGACGAAAAGGTGTGTCGGATTTCATAAGGGAGAACATTGGGAATGACATATCCATCCTGTGGAATTTAGTATGTTGGCAGGTGGACATGTCTATCAAAAAGATGTGAGTAGAAGTCACGGATAATCTTCTCCATTGCCTTTCTGGAAGATGTGATGGATCCATCTGGACATCGGAGGGCAGTCATTTTGGTCTTGTAGTTGGCGAAGGACAGGCGGACATTACAAACTTTTCCCGGCTTCTGCTGCATCTACCAGTACTTCTGCTCCTCTCTCTTTGAGGTCTTCCTTGATCGTATCTCTGCACTGCTTTGTGAGCTCTAATGTTTGCTTGTGGTTGCCTGAGGCATGTGCCAAACCACCTTGGCGAATAAGTTCTAGAGTTTTCAAAGACAGTTTTTTTTGTGGCTATCTCTCTCTTGGCATTCTCAGAGGTATCCCTGCAAAATAGGAGCAAGTGCTGGATGAGGCTCATGTGCTGATTGTGGGATTTCAGTAAATCATGACCAGGATGGGTCCAGGTCCATAGGGTCAGAGCTGGGACTACCTGGGGCCTACCCAAGCCCAAAAGTGACCTTGGCCCTGGAAGAGAGTGCCCAGACCTGTGTCCCTTCCCCTTTGCAAGAGGGCAGCCAAAGGTTTGTCCCTGTTGCTGGCCCCACGGCAGAGCGAATAAAGATGCTGTGGTCACTGGGGTCTGCAGTGGTAGCAGCTGCATGGGAGCTCCTGGCCTCAGAGCTAGTCTCTGGTCTAAGGTTCCTTCCTATGTGGTTCCCAGGGTAGAGTCCCGGGCTTGGGCAGTGCAACGTTTTCCTCCCCTGTAAGCCTCAACCACTCCTGTCCTGACAGCAGCAGGGTCACAACAAACTTCTCTGTCCCCTGAGAAACAGGAACATCTGTCAGTGTCTCCCCGTGGATGATTCTGTGAGCCAGTGTCCAAACATCCGGCTGGTCACTACCCTTCTGGCTCCAATGCAGGGACTTCTGGTCAGGTGGGGGCCAGGGCTGGTTGTGCTCCTCTCTGGTGCCCACAGCTCAGGTCCTTGTACGGAGCCTTCTGTTGGTCCACAGGGAAAACAGGAAGGAGATGGTGAGATGGCCTCTGCCACACCATCTTCAGGCAGGATAGTGATAAGATGACACAGTGCAGTGACATGTAGCACAGGCTTCCAAGGCCGATAGTCTCTGATTTTTTCAGGAAGGAGACGGGGATCTGGTTCCTAGCCTGATTTATCAGCTCTCTGTTTGAGGCCACTGTTGTTATTTTTGTTGTTGTTGATTTGAATGGGCCATATTAGTGGTGCTCAAGGATCATTCCTCTCAGGACTGGGGAACCAGCCATATAGGGTGCCAGGGGTCCAATGCTGATTAGACTTGTTTGTTTGTTTGTTTGTTTTTGAAAGATGTTGTAGGGGAGGGGTTAAACCCAGTTATTCTCAGGTTATTTCTGATTCTATACAAAGGATTTCCATCTGACAGTTCTTGAGGAACTATAAGGGATGGCGGTATCGCCAGCCCTAACTGCTGTCCACAGACCCACAGTCCTGTTACTCCATCCTGCTGCTTTGTTTTCTTTCATGTTTATTTTCGTGCTACAGTGGAGGTACTCAGGGATTCCTCTTGGCTCTGTGCTCCAGATTCACCCCTGACAGGCATCAGGGGAACCCGGATTTGCTACTTATGTATGTACCCTGATGGCTACAAATGTCTCAGGCCACAGGACATGTGTTTTTCCTATTTTGTCCTTCCTGCTCTTAGAGCCTCGCCTGCTCAGTCACACAGTTCAGACAATGCTCTGTGTGCAGTTCTGGGCATGTGCCTGTCCCAGGGATTTGGAGCAGAGAACCTTAGGATTGAATCACTTTTACCATCTTTGAGATGAATTCGGGGCATCACTTATATATGTAAGGACTGTGGGAATGCGTTCACTTACTCCTCCTCATTACACATATTAATATTCACAATGGAAAGAATACTTACATGTATCAGCAATGCGGAAAGGCCTACATTAACCTCTCAAGCCTTAGAATCATAGAAAATTGGTCTTGGAGACAGACTCTCTCTATATATAGAAGGACCGTGAGAAGGCTTTCACTCAAACTTGTTGTTTTACTAAGCACAGAAGAAAAATTACATTGGAATGAAACCACATAAATGTCTGACATGTGGGAAGGTCTTCCCTCTACACTGTAGCCTTACTATGCATTTTAAAAACATAGTGGAGAGAAGTCTTAAATATGTAAGAAAAATGCAAGATCTTCACTGAACCCATAACCCTTACTAGCCATAAGGTAAAGGTAACGGCCGTCCCGTTGATCGTCGATTTGCTCGAGCGGGCCCAGTAATGTCTCCATTGGAGACTTTGTTGTTACTGTGTGTGGCATATCGAATACTTTCGGTAGCTTGCCGGGCTCTCCGAGAGGGGCGGAGGAATCGAACTCGGGTCGGCCATGTTGGCCGCTTGTAAGGTGAACGCCCTACCGCTGTGCTATCACTCCAGCCCGAAAACATAGCCATACGAAAACATATACTGGAGAGAAATCTTAAGTTTGTTAATGTGGGAAGGCCTTTGCAAACCTCTCAAGCCTTTTAGACATCATAAAATGCACACTGGATGAGTCAATCCCTAATAACTATCCGCACATTCAGACAAATGCCCCTAGGGAAGATAAGTTTTGTTTGGACTGTGAGTGTTAGGGGGCTGCAGGAGTGCAGCCAAGAAGGAAATAATCCAGGTAGCATGTGACAAGCTTCCGGTGATATCATTACTATAAGTAAAGGTACTTGCTGATTATCACCTGAGCTCTAGCTTTAACAGTGTCGCAGCATTTAGACTCACGTGTATGTTAACTTGTAAATAATGGGTTTGGGTGATGAAAGTTAAGAAGAACGTGACTAAATAAAAATTAAAAATACGTAAACACCTCTTGAAGCAACAAAAAACTTCAAAGATTCTTAGAGTCTTAAAAATTCTGCAATCAAATATAACAATGTTCACATAAATTTATTTTCTAGGGGGTATGGTGCCGCCAGCAAGTCAATCTTGTACCTGTGAGGCGAGTGCATCAGCATCCTCATGGCGCCTTCAGACTTCCAGATACCCCAAAGTTGCTGCTGTGCCTTTGGCCAGACCCCAAAAACTTGGGGCAAAGTTCACCAAGAAAGTAAGCAGCCAAAAGTTAGGTATGTGGGAAACACACCCACAAACCACCTCCGGCTCTGCTATATAATTGGAGGCAAGGCCTCTTTGGTTCCTGATTGAACTGCTTAATGCACATCCCAGAGACTCAGAAACGAATTTCAGAACCCAGTGGCTTTAGGTAGAAATGTGTCTGGTCTCTGCAGTAGGCTACCAGTGCTGGGCAAACCCTGGTGGAAATGGGTTTTGTGCCTTGGCCTGTTCCCCCTGGCGGCCCAGTGGCCACCATCCATCTGAGGCCACTGGATAGTCACATTTGGGCCCCCAGTGACAAGACACACAGGGCCTCATGGGATGCCGGTGGAGCCAGGCTTGTCCTCCCCACCCCAACGAGACCCCAAGTCATTACCCACGAATAGCCTCTCTGGCTCCTCATCAAGCTGCTCAACGGCCATGATCCCAGAGACTCAGGAGCAGATCTCGAAACCCAGTGGTTTTTGGCAGAAATCCCTCCATATTTAAGTGTTAAAATTTTGGAATTTCAAAACCACATGGCCCTACTGCAGCCACATGACATCATATGTTATTCATAACTAGCAATAGAATACAAATTGTCTATTGTTGCCTTTTCAGCAGATCTGAGTGTTGGGGTAAAATCTCAAATAATGGTGGGCCTGATGTCGAAATAGTGAATTTGATCAAAGTAGAGAGAGAGAGTAATGTGGAAATCATCTGCCCCACAGGCAGGGGGAGGGTATCGGATGGGGGTATACTGGGATTTTTGGTGATGGGAAATGGGCACTGTTGAAGGTACGAGTGTTTCATTGTATGACTGAGACTTAGACCCAAAAGCTTTGTAACTGCTCTCACGGTGATTCAATAAATAAAATTGTAAAAAATGGAAAAAAAGTAAGGTGGAGTTCAAGCACAATTCAATCAGCTAATCAGTGGCTGAATAAATAGCAGTACTCCTACAAAAAAAATTTATTTTCTATATCTATTGTTATTGCAAGTTTGTTTTCTCATCAATTTTTTTGTTTTTGTTTTATTAGTGAAACACCATGAGGTACAGTTGTAGACTTAAAAGTTGTTGTGCTTGGGTTTCAGTTATACAATGATCGAGTACCCATCCCACCACCAGTGCCCATTCTCCACCCCGACAAATCCCAGTATCCCTCCCACCCCCCATCCCCCATCCCACCCTGCCTCCCTTTTGTTCTCTCTCTCCTTTTGGGTGTTATGGTCTGGAAAAGAGGCATTGAATATCAATCATGTTCAGTCCATATTCTACTTTCAACATGTATCTCCCCTCCTGGGAGGATCCTCCAAACACCCTTTTTTTGGTGCTCCCTTTTCTATCTGAGCTGCCCTTTCCCCTAGCGTGCCCGGCTGGCCTCTATGATATGGAGTAATCCTCCTGGTACTGATCTTGACTATTCTTGGGTATTAATCTCCTATTTTGTTACTTTATGTCCCCCAGATGAATGCAATCTTTTTATGTCTATCCCTCTCTTTCTGACTCATTTCGCTTAGCATGATACCTTCCATATGGTACCACTTGTATGTAAAATTCATGCCTTCATCTTTTCTAACAGCTACATAGTACTCCATTGTGTAAAGGTAAAGGTAAAGGCCCTCCCGTTGATCGTCGATTTGCTCGAGCGGGCCCAGTAACATCTCCATTGGAGATGTTGTTGTTACTGTGTCTGGCATATAGAATACTCTCGGTAGCTTGCCGGGCTCTCCGAGAGGGGCAGAGGAATCGAACTAGGGTCGGCCATGTTGGCCGCTTGTAAGGCAAACGCCCTACCCGCTGTGCTATCGCTCTAGCCCACTCCATTGTGTAGATGTACCAAAGCTTCTTTAACCAGTCATCTGTTCTTGGGCACTCGGGGTTTTTTCCAGATTCTAGCTAGCTATTATAAAGAGTGCTGCAATGAACAAACAAACACAGATGTCACTTCGACTATACATTTTTGCCTCCGGGATATATTCCCAGGAGTGGTATTGCTGGGTCAAATGGGAGCTCAAATTCTAATTTCTTGAGAATGGTCCATACTATTTTCCAAAAGGGCTGAACCAGTCAGCATTCCCACCAACAGTGAAGGAGTGTTCCTTTCTCGCAACATCCGCGCCAGCACCAGTTGCTTTTGTTCTTTTGGATGTGGGCCAGTCTCTGAGGTGTGAGATGGTATCTCATGGTGGTTTTGATCTGCATCTCCCTGATGATTAATGATGTAGAGCATTTTCTCATGTGCTTTTTTGCCATTTGGATTTCTTCTTTGAGATAGTTTCTGTTCATTTCATTGCCCCATTTTTATGGGGATGGGTATGTTCTTCTTGTGAAGTTCGACCAGTACTTTATATATCCTTGATATCAACCCCTTATCAGATGTGTATTCAGCGAATATCCTTTCCCATTCTGTAGACTGTCTTTGTATTTTGTTCACTGTTTCTTTGGAGGTGCAGAAGCTTCTTAGTTTAAGATAGTCCTATTTATCTATCTCTGTTTTCACTCGCTCAGCTAGTGGTGTGACATCTTTGAAGATACCATTAGCTTCAACGTCATGGAGGGTTTTGCCAGCTTTGTCTTCACTGTACCTTATGGTTTTCGGTCTGATGTTGAGGTCTTTAATCCATTTTGATCTTACTTTTGTACATGGTGTCAGCCAGAGTTCTGAGCCTTTTTTTTTTGCATGTAGCCATCCAGTGTTGCCAGCACCATTTGTTAGAAAGGCTTTCCTTACTCCACATTTCTTGCATCTTTATCAAAGACTAGATGATCATATGATTGAGGGGAGATGTCAGTGTGTTCAACCCTGTTCCATTGGTCTGCAACTCTGCATTTGTTCCAGCACCATGCTGTTTTAATTATTACTGCTCTATAGTAGAGTTTGAAGTTAGGGAGGTTGATTCCTCCCATTGTCTTTTTTCCCCAAGAATTGCTTTAGATATTCGTGGTGGCTTATTGTTCCATATGAATTTCAGGAGTGTTTGCTACATTTCTTTGAAGAATGGCATGGCTATCCTTATAGGAATTGCATTGAATTTGTACAATGCTTTGGGAAGTATTGCCATTTTGACAATGTTAACTCTCCTGACCCATAATCAGGGGATATCTTTCCATTTCCTTGTGTCCTCTTTTATTTCCTGAAGTAGCGTTTTGTAGTTTTCTTTGTACAGGTTCTTTCCTTCCTGAGTTAAGCTGATTCCTAGGTACTTGATTTTCTGGGGAACAATTATGAACGAGATTGTTTTTTTCATGTCATTTTCTTCTATCTCACTGTTTGCGTATGAAAGCCATGGACTTTTAGGTATGGATTTTATAGCCAGCAACTATAGTATACAAGTCTATCATTTCTAGGAGTTTCGTGGTGGAGCTTATAGGGTTCTCTAAGTATAGTATCATATCATCTGCGAATAGTGAGAGCTTGATTTCTTCCTTTCCTACCTGAATGCCTTAATATCTTTTTCTTGCCTAATTGCTATTGCAAGTACTTCCAGTACAATATTGAACAGCAGTAGAGAGAGTGGACATCCTTGTCTCGTCCCTGATCTTAGAGGGAAGGCTCTCAGTTTTTTCCCCATTGAGGATGATGCTTGCTGTAGGCTTGTGGTAGATGACTTTAACTATGTTGAGCAAATTCCCCTCTATACCCATTTTGGCTAAGGTTTTCATCATAAACAGGTGCTGGATCTTGTCAAATGCTTTCTCTGCATCTGTTGATATGATCATATGGTTTTTATCTTTTCTTTTGTTGATATGATGGATTATGTTGATTGATTTCTGAACGTTAAACCATCCTTGCATCCCTGGGATGAATCCTACTTGGTCATGGTGTCTGATCTTTTTGATGAGTAGTTGGATTCTATTTGCTAGTAGTTTGTTGAGGATCTTTGCATCTGTTTTCATCACGGATATCTGCATATTATAATTTTCTTTCTTTGTGGTATCGCTGTCTGCTTTTGGTATCAGGGTAATATTTGCTTCGTAGAAACCCTTTGGAAGTGTTTTTGATATTTCAGTTTCATGGAGAAGCTTAAAGAGGATTGTGTCTTTAAGTATTTGGAAGAATTCTCTAGTGAACCCATCCGGACCAGGACTTTTGTTCTTGGGGAGACTTCTTATTACCATTTCAATTCCCTTGATGGGGATAGGTCTGTTCAAGTATTCCAGGTCTTCTTGGTCAGCCTTGGGAGTCTGTAGGAGTCTAGAAATTTATCCATTTCCTCGAAATTTTGATGTTCCATGGCATAAAGCTTCTCAAAGTACTCCCTGAGGATCCTTTGAATTTCTGTAGTTTCCGTTATAATGACACCCTTTTCATTTCTGATTCGGTTTATTAAAAAGGTTTTCTCTATCCCTTTCTTTGTGAGTTTTGCTAGAGGCTTATCAATCTTGTTAATTTTCTTGAAGAACCAGCTCTTGGTTTCATTGATCTTTCGGATTGTTTTTTGGGTTTCCATCTCGTTAACCTCTGCTCTGAGTTTTATTATTTCCTTCTTCCTGTTTGGGTTGTGCTCATTTTTTTGATCCTTCTTCAAGCTCTTAAGCTGTGAGGTTAGGTTATTTATGTGGGCTCGCTCCTCCTTTCTGAGGAAGGCTTGTAGAGCTATAAACTTGCCTCTTAATACAGCTTTTGCTGTGTCCCATAAGTTTTGGTAACTCGTGTCCTCATTTTCATTCATTTCTAGGAATCTTTTGATTTCCTCTTTGATTACCTTTCTAAGCCACTCGTTGTTCAATATCGCATTGTTTAATTTCCAGGTGTTTGATTTAATTTTCTGATTTTGTGTGTGATTTACTTCTAATTTCAGCACATTATAGTCTGAGAAGATTGGTGATAAAATCTCTATCGTCTTAATTTTACAGTGGTATGTTTTGTGGCTCAGCATGTGGTCTATCTTCGAAAATGTTCCATGTACACTTGAGAAGAATGTGTATTCAGCTTTTTGAGGATGAAGTGTCCTGTATATATCTACTAAGTCCCTTTCTTCCATTGTTTCCCTCAGATGAATTATGTCCTTATTAAGCTTGAGTCTCGTTGATGTATCAAGAGGTGATAAAATGGTGTTGAAGTGTCCCAGTAGTATTGTGTTGATATTGAGGTCTTTCTCCAAATCTATGAGTAGTTGTTTTAAGTACTTTGCTGGTCCCTCATTAGGTGCATATATATTTAGTATTGTAAGTTCTTCCTGTTGGACAGAACCTTTGATCAGTAAGAAATGGCCTTCACTGTCTCTTGTGACCTTCTTCACTCTGAAATCAATGTCGTCTGATATTAGAATGGCTACCCCAACTTTTTTATGGGAGCTGTTGGCCTATAGGGTTGTTTTCCAGCCTTTGACTCTAAGTCTGTGTTTGCTTTGACTATTGAGATGTGTTTCTTCCAGGCAGCAGAATGTTGGGTTCAATTTTCTAATCCATCCTGCCACTCTGTGTCTTTTAATTGGTGCATTTAGCCCATTGACATTGAGAGAGATTATTGTTATGGGTTTTTGTCCCATTGTTCTTTTGAAATTTGGTGTATTTGAGGGTCCTGTCTTGCCTTAAAGTAGCCCATTTAGTTGTTCTTGTAACTATGGCTTTGAGTCTATGAAGTTCCTGAGCTGTTGTTTGTCTGTGAAACTGTGTGTTGTTCCTTCTATTATGAATGAGAGTTTCGCTGGGTAAAGTATTTTTGGAGAGGCATTTATTTCATTGAGTTTTTTTCACTATATTCCACCACTTGTTTCGGGCCATGAGGGTTTCATCAGAAAAATCAGCTGTGAATTTTAAGGATGCTCCTTTGTAGGAGATTTCTTTCTTTGATCTTGCTGCTCTCAGAATTTTGTCTCTATCTAAGGTTTTGGTCATTTTGATCAGGATGTATCTTGGGGTATTTTTATTCGGATTTCTTCTAGCTGGTACCCTTCGGGCCTCCTGAATGTGGTTACAAGTTTTCTTCAGCTCTGGAAACGTTGTAGCAATGGTGTCTTTGTCAGTTTCTTCTTCATCAAGGTTTTCTTCCTGTCCCTCTGGAATTCCAATAATTCTTATATTATCCCTCTTGGCTTCATGATGATCTTCTCTTGCCATCTGTTCCCGAATTGTGAGTCTCATTTCCATTTTCTGCTCTTCTCTGGAGAGTCTCTGAACTTCATCTTCGAGCTCACTGATTCTGTTCTCAGCAGCTGTTACTTTGCTGCTGAGGCCTTCCACTGAGTTTTTCAATTTGCCTACCAGGTTTTTCAGGTCTGACATTTCCGGTGGCATTTTCCTCATTTCTGCCTTCAAATCCTCTTGTCTTTTATTGGCATTGCTTTCTATTGTTTCGTTTAGTTCCCTAAGCATCCTAAGTAGCTCCTTTCTGAATTCCTTGTCAGAGAGGTTGTCTAACACTACAGTACTGTTGGTATCTTCTGAGCTAGCCTCTTCAATATGAAAGTTTGGTCGGCTTTTGCGTTGCTTTACCATTGTGACCAGTGTGGTTTAGTCCTTCTCGTTCACTGTTACTATTCTGCTCGATATGCAGAGTGAGTTGAGATAGGCTTAACGAGTTATTGGCTAATGTGTTTCTAGTGGTTGACCTAACCTAGAGAAGGTTTCTTCTAAGAGGGTAACTTATGGTTCCTATGGGATATGTAGTGGGAGAATAAATCGCGGCTGCATTAGCGGCCACGTCTCCAGAAAGGGTCCCACGTGCTGGGCACCGGGCAGTACCTGTTCAAATGAGGAGAGAGTTCCCGGAGCCATTCAGCTTTGTTTCCGCGAGATGTGCCTGTGTTGCCCGTCCCGCGCAGATCCAGGGGTCAAACTAGCTATTCTAGGGGATCAAGCTAGCTGCGCATCCCCGTCCCCTTTTTTCTGTATTTTTCTATACTGCAGAAATTCATGTTTTCTCCTGAATACTACTCCTCTCTCTCATTGCTCTCATATCCTCTGTGTGTATGTGTGTGTGTGCATCCACATACATTTCACTTTTAGACCACAACTGGCAGTGCTCAGGGGTTATTGCAGCTCTGGGATCAGGGTTCAGTCCTAATGGGGCTCAGGGAATATATGGATTACTAGACATAGAAAGACCTGGGTTGGCTGCTTGCAAGGAAAGTACCCTACTTGCTGTACTATTGCTCTGGCCCTTTCTAAATGAATTATTTCCACCACATCAGGAGAGACCCTGAGAAAAGCTTCCCCAACACCACCACGCTCCCTGGAAATCAACTATTTCTCTTAAAAAAGAAAAACAAAACTTTACCCCCAGTACTCACAACAGCTGGGGGACGTCTGGTCAGGGAGAGATTACATGTGTGGGGTGCTTTGCAACTGGACCTTAGGATGGAGCAATTCTGAACCTAGCAAAAAATAAACAAAAGCTGGGACTAGAGACAGTAAAGTGGGTAGGGAACTTGCCTTGCATGCAGCCAACCGAGATCAATTCCCAGAATCCCTTATGTTCCCTGAGTACCACAAGCAGAACTTCCCGACTGCATAGCTGAAAGTAAACACTGACAAACTCCACATGTGGCACAAGAGCCAAACCAAAATGATATTTATGAAAAAGATTCATTTGCAAACCCCACTCACCTGCAAGGACAGAGACACTGGGTGGCCCCTCTCTATCACCAGGTGGCACCGCCCCATCAGGGTAGTCAATCAAAGGACAGAGGACATCTGGGTCTCCTGCTGCAGTGCGGCTGGGGCCCTGCCCTTTTAAGTGAATCTGAAGGTGCCACACTAAGGATGCCAGGGCCAAATGCCCCAGACAGGGTCAAGCACAGTCTGGTGCTGGCAGATTCGAGAGGGCCAAGCCCTGCCCTCTGTAGGTCCCGCAGCACCAGGCCCACTGAACTCTGAACCTTTCAGGAGCTGGAGGATATCCTGGCCAAGGGGACCCACCAGGATCACTTGTTCACACCTGCGACCCCTGCGCCTGGCACAGCACCCATCGCCCAAAGCCTCTGGGTCCCCTGAAAGCTTGCACTTTACCTCACCTCAGGAAAAACCTGGAAATCCTGAACAGTGGAAAACAAGCGCGAAAGTGCCCCCCAAGCTGGCGCAGCCCCACCACTCGCAGTGCCAAGATGTGGGGCGCTCAGCTGAGGCCACTTGCATTCTGCCACAAAATGGGTTTCGCAGTTGCCCTGTCAAGCCGGGTGCAAGATCCTCCTCTACCGAGTAGACCACTGGCGGCCAGAGCCAGGCAACCACCACTAGAATAGAATTTCTGAAGGGCCCGTCTATGACATCATTTCTGCTTCTGCCAGGAGCCTTAAAGGACCATGGTCCAGATGCAGAGACCCTCTGTGCCCAGCAGGTGAATCTGTGCTGCAAGGGGGATGGACTGGATATAGTAGTGGAGAGGCAGCTGCTGGAGTGGTGGATCACACAGTAGGGCGCTTGGGGTAAGGCCAAGAGCCCGAATCCTGTACTGGTTAGTCAGACATTGAAACAATGCTCTCACACACAGTCCATCAGGAAAAACACATGTGGGTTGATTCAAGGTCAAACAGGCAAGTTGGTACAAGGCACCTGACATTGAGTTGTGTGAGGAAGTCATCAAGATGGGGTGAAAGCAGTGGAAATCCCAGCCTTCTATGATTATCAGATTCCTCCATGGAGCACAAAATATTCGCTAGAGGCCCAGCCAGGGGCCTCAGGAGTTCCTGAGTACCAGCACCCCCTGCATGCAGGCAGCAGTGCTGCCCCTGGGAACTATAGCCTGGAATGTGGCTCTGCCATGGGGAAAGCCACTGGGACTTAGGGTGGACAAATCTTCAGCCACTCTCTTGCAAGGTGGACAAGGACATGCGCCTGTGCACTCTGTTCAGGGGAACAAGGTCCCTTCTGGGTCCAGATGAGCCTGAGGCACAGCCATGCTCTGTCCCGCTGGACCTGGGCTCATCTGAGTCCTGATTTACTCTAATCCCGCATCAGCACATCCACGTGAGTCTCATCCTATGCTCGCTCCTGTTGTGCAGGAATATATTTGAAAATGGTGCAATCACCCAGGTTTATAGAAAATAAATCCAAATAACCAAGGCATTTCTTTACTAAGGACCATAATATGAACTGTGCCTGACCTTTGGAACTTTTCAAGACTACTTATACTGTAAATATTCCACTTTGTGGGCGGAGTGGTCTTACACTCAGCTGACCCAAGTACAACACTTGACCACCCTGGGCAACAGCTGCAGTGATCCCTGAGCTGAGTCAGAAGTAGGGGCAGAACACTACAGGAAGGGACCAAAACCAAAGCACTAACAGGACAACTGTAAGGAAGCAAAACAAAACAAACAAAAAATAATGTGCAAGGACAAATTAGTGAGGAACATTTAAAGAGTAAAAGAGTGGGTTCTGAAAACACTGTTTTCTGGTATTTCCATAGTTTCCCAGAATCCTTATTATTCTCTTTTCTTGCAATCACACGGAGCTAGAGACCATTGTGGCCTCAGTGGCCCCCCAAGACCACGCACTCACACCAACAACATTGCGCACCAGTATAGCCTCCAAAGCACCCCCAAATCTCCACGTCCCCCTAAAGTCTCTGCCACGCCTCAGGAAAACCTGGATGTCGGGGAACAAGTGAGAAACTAGGGTGAAAGCATCCCCCATGCTATTCATAGTGCAGAGACGGAGAGTCGCCCCTGTCCTGCCCCAAAATCAGCCTCCAAGAACCGCCTCCATCCAGTCCAGGGCCGCCCTTCACCCATGTAAGAACAGTGGGACTGACTTAACCATCTGTCAGCAAGAACATAGGTACCAGGAAGGCCCTGTCTGTGACGTCACTTCCGTTTCCACCCGCAGCCTTAAAGGACCAGGCTCCAGGTGCAGAGAGTTCCTTTTGGGACACCCAGGGGATCCTGTGCTGCAAGGGTCATTGTCACAAAAAGGAGGGGGAGGCGACTGCTGGGGAGGCCAGTCACACCATGGGTCTCTGGGGAGTAAGAAGTGCCCTGATCCTGCACTGGTCAGTCAAACATCGAACCAATGTACTCATGCACATGTCTATCAAGAAAAATGAAGCAGTTTGATTCACTAACTGGAAGGTAGGTAACAGGAGGGGAAAGCAAGTTTTTCAGGGAAGTAATAATCCAGATGGGAGTGAAAACAGTGACTCCAAAGCCAGTGTTGGAGAGGAACAGAATAACCCTGAGAGCAGGCCCCAGAGAGTTGGAGAGAAACTGGGACTGGAGAAAAAGGCTACTAAGAGTATCTAGAACACTATAGATTCAACGCTCTACCCTGTGACAACACGCCAGCAGTGGACACCTACCTAAAAGGAATGTTCCACGAGGAGGCTTCAGAAACACACATTTTCAAATGCAAAGTAAGGATCAGATGGAAACAGTACATTGCACTGGACTTGGTTAACTTGATCTCCATCCCTGGAATCCCAAATGAGTGAAAGAGTTACCTGTAATGAGTGCCAGGTGTTGTCGCGAAAGAAAAATATTACCTAAAAAAATAAAACCTAGCATAAGGACCAATTCGAGAATGGAGGTATACACAGAGTTCAGAGTTAGCAAATCTTACTGATCATTTTATAGCTTTGCTATCTAAGTGGCTTCTAGCATTTGAGTGGCTACTAGATTATTGGGATTTTAGTGCTTCCAAAAGTAAATGTTTCTCCGACTGGAGTGATAGCACAGTGGGTAGTGCATTTGCCTTGCACGTGTCCAACCCGGGTTCGATTCCCAGCATCCCATATGGTCGCCTGAGCACCACCAGCGGTAATTCCTGAGTGCAGAGCCAGGAATAACCCCTGTGTATCACAGGTGTATCCCACCCCCCCCCAAAAGGTAAAGGTAAAGGTAAAGGCACTCACGTTGATCATCGATTTGCTCGAGCGGGCCCAGTAACGTCTCCATTGGAGACTTTGTTGTTACTGTGTTTGGTATATCGAATACATCACGGGTAGCTTGCCAGTCTCTGCCATGTGGGTGAGATACTCTCGGTAGCTTGCCGGGCTCTCCGAGAGGGGGGGAGGAATCGAACTCGGGTCGGCCATGTGGGCCGCGTGCAAGGCAAACGCCCTACCGCTGTGCTATCACTCCAGCCCCCCCCCAAAAAAGCAAAAGTAAATGTTTCTGGTTTCCTTATCTCTAATAGTATTGAAATGAGAAGGGAGTGTTATCCAGGAATGTGACCACCCTGTATATCAGTAAGCACAGATGAACGGAATTACCTGCTGAGATGGAGAAAGCTTGAGGTCCCTCCCATGGCCCCACCATTTGTAAAATATTTCACTCCAGGGACCCCTTTCACCCTTTAAAAATTTGCACAAGTTCTTCTATGCACAATAAAATGAATTTAAACTGCCTTCCATCATCCCTATGAAAGATTTACCGGAACAGTTTCTTAAGATGACAGTTTATAGAAATGACATTCTCAATGCTGATTTGAGTCTTCAAAAAAATCCCAGAATACGAGATATGCAAAGATGCAACAGTGGAAAATGTGCTTGTAAGATATGCAGACCTGTATTCCAACCTCAGTGCTCCACAACACATGAGAATTCCCCCAGGTATGTAGCTCTGAGCTTAATACCAGATGTAGAGCCTGAGCACAGTGCCCTACAATATATCACAGAAAGGCCTGGAGAATGAAGGTTTGGATGATTTTTGATTAAAGATGATTCCCTGCAGCACTGTGGTTGGTCTCTGCCAAAACCCCCCAGAAAACAGGGTTTTGGGTCATGCCAGGATCAGAGCAAAGAATGGTCCTGCAGTGAACCTTTACGGTCCAGAGTGAGGGATTGTTATTTATTTAATTTACTAAAGAAAATTAAATCACCAACTGTTGATACAATTCTGTATTAAAAATGATGAAACAGGGCTGGAATGATAGTTCAGTGGGTAGGGCAATTGATTTTCATGTGGTCTACGAAGGTTGGAATCGCAGCATCCCATATGGTCGCCCAAACACCACAAGAAATAATTCCTCAGTGCATAGCCAGGAGTAACCTCTGTGCATTGCCAGATGTGACCCAAAAGTCCAAAACAATAAATAAAATTTATGAGATAACAAATTTGCAATATTAATATCAATAGGTGAAGACAACAAATTCATGTGCATGTTTTTATATCTGGTTGTAGGGTTGGTAAGATTGTCTCATTCATTTTTAAAAGCTTTTGCAGCTTCAAGAGGTTTTTCCTATTTATTTTTGGTACTTATTTAGTCACTTTCCTCCTGGCTTCCATCACCAAGACTGTTATTTACAAGTTATCATACATGTGAATGTCAAATGCCAGGACACTGGCATAACTATAACCCTGCCCTGGTGATAATCATCGAGTACTTTTTCCTTATAGGTTGATGTCATGGGAAGCTTGTCATGCTGGATTCTCATCTTCTTGTCTGCACTTTTGTAGCCCCCTCCTAACCTTCCTAGCCTAAATAAAACGTGTCTGCCCTAGGGGGATTATTCTGAACTTGGTTATAGTACTTCGGGGTCAACTCATCCCATGTGCATTTTACAATGACTGCAAAGGCTCGAGAGGCACACAAATGCCTTCCTAAATTGACAAACATGAGTTTTCACTCTGGTTTGTATTTTCCTATGGATCGTAAGAGTTGAGGGTTGAGTGAAGACTTTTGCACATTCCTGACATATGTAAGACTTCTCTCCAATATGAATTTTCCTATGCATACTAAGGCTTGAGGTCTTCCTTGATCGCATCTCTGCACTGCTTTGCGAGCTCGGACGTTAGCTTGCAGTTGCCTGAGGCATGCGCCAAACCACGCTGACGAATTAGCTCAAGAGTTTTTGAAGATAGGTGATTTTTTGTGGCTATCTCTCTCTTGGCGTTCCTCGTACATTCATGGAGGTGCTGAACCAGTCGATCGTATTCCTCGTCAATGTTGTCAACAATGGCATCTTCCCATGTTGCCACAATAGTACCAAAGAGTTCCCAGTTGGTGGTCATTCTGGGAGTTCTCTTTTTGAACTTTGCAGCCCTTTCTCCCCGCTCTGTGAAGTAGAATTTTGCACGAAGGAGACGGTGGTCCGATCCCGTTCGAAATTTTGGGACAACAGCGACATCCGTCAGGCAAAACCATCGATTGAATATGATGTGGTCTATTTCGTTGTGGAATCGTCCACCGGGAGACTCCCATGTCCATCGTTTAGATTCTGCCTTCTGGAACTGTGAGTTACCATGAATGGTCTTGGTCGACATGATGAACTCAGACAGTCTCTCACCCTGTTCGTTCCATTTTAGGCCATGGGTCCCGATGTGAAGTTCTTCAGCTGATCTTCTCGGTCTTATCTTGGCATTAAAATCACCCACAATGATCTTGTAGAAGGTGTGTTCTTCTTTATAGAACTTCTCTAGCTCCGTGTAGAACTTCTCGATTTCTCTTTCATCATAATGAGATGTTGGTGCGTAGACAATGAAGATAGAAACTGCAGGCAGTGAGACACATCTATTTAAATGTAAACGTCCGATTCGGGTTGTTAGGCATTCGAATGAATCAATGCTCTTGGCCAAGTTTGTGTTGACAAGGACACCAACGCCTCCAACACCTCTTTTATTGCATGTTCCGAGGAACAATTTTCTCCAGTGTCGAAAACGGCATGGTGAGATCCGTGCCTTCTTGTCTCGGTCAGACCAATGATGTCGTAATTGATCATTCGAGCTTGTACCATCAGGTCCTCGATGGATGCATCTGATGCTAGCGTACGTGCATTGAAAGTACAGACGATCATTTTTGTCTTCCTTCATTGTGGCAGCCTAGGTCGGCCTTGAGATTTTGTCGGCCTCTCCTTTCTCATCCTTCTCAGTGCTGCCATGTCGGTGAAGCCGTCAGGGTCAGGTGAATGAGATCAGTTGTAGTTACTGGTTTTGGCATATCGAATACACAGCGGATAGCTTGCCAGGCTCTTCCGTGCGGGCGGAATACTCTCGTTAGCTTGCCAGTCTTTCCGAGAGTGATAGAGGCTTTTGGGGCGACCTCTAATCACCCTTGTAGGTGTTACCATCTTTGAACCCTATCAAATATGATACGACAATTCCAGAACATGGGTATTTAGTGCAAGCAGCCATGCGGGTCCGGAAAGCGTCCTGGAGTGTGGCGACGGCTGGGTAGTGGAAGTAGTGTCGAGAGTGGAAGTCTGCCAGTGGGGTATTTATCTGGGTAGGGTGGGTCTCCTGTGCACAATTTGATCCCTGGGTGGTTGATGGAAGCAGACAAGGCAGAGTAGGGTGGGGCTCCTGATTAGAATCCCTTTGTCACCTGTGGTGGTGGGAGCAAGCAGAGAAGCTCTGTCCCTGGGTCCGCCGAGCCTGGAGTCCAAGGTCTCAGAGAGTTCCGCTTATCTTGTTCTGTGGGTCTTCAGTCGTGCGTGGGTCTCGGCTGGAGCTGCCACGCGGGTCCGGAAAGCATCCTGGAGTGTGGCGACGGCTGGGTAATGGAAGCAGTGGAAGAGATGCGATCAAGGAAGATCAAGGAAGACCTCAAAGAGAGAAGAGCAGAAGTACTGGTAGATGCGGCAGAAGCCGGGAAAAGTATTCGTAACGCCCGCCTGTCCTTCACCAACTATAAGACCAAGATGACTGCCCTCCGACGTCCTGATGGATCCATCACATCCTCCAGAACGGCAATGGAGAAGATTATCCATGACTTCTACTCAAATCTCTTCGATAGCCATGTCCACTTGCCGACATACCAAATTCCACAGGATGGATATGTCGTTCCCAACGTTCTCCCTTCCGAAATCCGACACGCCATTTCGTCGTTAAAGAAACAAACAGCACCCGGCCCAGACAAGGTCAGACCTGAACACCTGAAGAACCTGCCATCAGTACTCATCAATACAATGGCTCGGCTCTTCACTTGCTACCTGTCTGAATGCAAGGTTCCATCCCAATGGAAAACCAGCAGGACCGTACTACTGTTCAAGAAGGGAGACATTCATGACATTGGCAACTATCGCCCGATCTGCCTATTGTATGTCATCTACAAGTTGTTCACTCGAGTCATCCTAAATAGGATTAGCAGAACACTAGATGAAGGATAACCATGCGAGCAAGCCGGGTTCCGCAAAGGATTCAGCACCATCGACCATATCCACACGATAACCAAGCTCATTGAGGTTTCTCGGGAGTTCAAGATGCCGCTCTGTTTAACGTTCATTGATTTAAAGAAGGCCTTTGATTCTGTTGAGACGGAAGCGGTCATTGAAGCCCTAGCCAATCAGGGCATTCAAGCGCAATACATCAGGATCCTCTGTGAGCTGTATTGCGGATTCACTACCAGGATCTCACCATTCTACAAAGAAGTAATCGTTGATGTCAAGAGAGGGGTGCAGCAGGGTGATACCATTTCACCGGAACTCTTCAGTGCCACCCTCGAGAACATCATGCGACAACTGGAATGGGAAGGAATGGGAGTGACGATAGATGGTCGGCAACTACACCACCTCCGCTTTGCTGATGACATTGTTTTAATAACACCAAACATCAGCCAAGCGGCACAAATGCTGGCTGACTTTGACCATGAGTGTGGAAAGGTAGGACTACAGCTGAATCTTACGAAGACAATGTTTATGAGAAACAGCCTTGTTCCTGACACCCCATTCGCTCTCAATGGAATGACCATCTCCGAATGCAACAGCAATGTGTACCTAGGTCAAGAGGTCAACATGACAAATGACCTGGAACCCGAGCTGCGCAGGAGGAAGAGAGGAGTTTGGAACGCCTTCAAGAACGTCGAAGAAATAGCTAAGAGGACGAAGAACCTCCGGCTCCGGGCACATCTCTTTGATTCCACTGTTCTTCCTGCATTAACATATGCCTCAGAGACCTGGGCCCTACGCAAACAAGATGAGAACGCTATTCAGGTCTCCCAAAGAAGAATAGAAAGAGCTATGCTTGGAATATCACGTTTCACTCAAATGAGAGAAAGAATCCGGAGTTCTGACATCCGTCGACGATCAAGGATCAGGGACGCTGTCTCATTTGCCAAGGTGTCAAAAATCACATGGGCTGGTCACGTAATGAGATTTAAAGACGACCGTTGGACTAGAGCTGTTACTGACTGGATTCCACGGGATGTCAAAAGACCGCGGGGCCGCCCACCTACCAGATGGTCAGACTTCTTCGTCAAGATCATGAACGATCGGTTTGAGGCCCTTCATGTTCCCGGAGCGAAGAGATGCCATTGGGCTACACTAGCACGCGACAGGGACAAATGGAGACATTACTGGCGCCCGCTCGAGCAAATCGACGACTAACGGGAAGTTAAGTGATTAAGTGATTAAGTGATACTAAGGCTTGAATGTAGAGCAAAGGCCTTTTTAAAAATGTATGGGGTTTCTCTCTGGTATGAAATTTTCTGTTTAGTAAGACATCAACTTTGAATGAAGGCCTTCCCACAGTCCTTCCATATGTAAGCTGTCTGCCATATGAATTTTTCTGTGATCATTAAGGCTTGAGGACAAAATGTAGGCCTTCCTGCTTGCCTTACATACATAAGGATACTTTCCAGTATCAATGTTCTTATATGTAATAAGGATTGAGAGGTAAGTGAGTGCCTTCAAATAGTTCTTACATACATAAGGATTCTCTTCAGTGTGTGTTTTCCTGTGCTTAGTAAGTTTTGAGTACAAAGTATAGATCTTCCCACAGTCCTTACATGAGTAAGGTTTCTCTCCTGCATGAATTTTCCTATGCACCGAAACCCCTGAGAAGGAAATAAAGGTCTTCATACATTCCTTATCCTCACATGAATAAGTTTTCTCTAAATGAATTTTCGTATGCATACTAAGTTTTGGGGCCTTCCCATATTCCTTGGATGATTAGCGTTTCTCTCCTGTATGAATTCTCCTATGTATAATCAGGTATGAAGATCCATCTAAGGCTTCTCATATTCTTTACATGTCTACAGTTTCTCTCCTATGTGGATATTCAGATGATCACACTTGTGTGGTGGCTGACTCAAATTGTGTCCGTGCTGCTAACAGCTCTGGGACTTTTCCCATCTGAAGACTTCCTGCCTGTCTCAATATCCCCACAGTGATGCAAGCACCACTGCTCACTCGAGACTGTCACAGTGCCCAGGATCAGAGACATTCCACTGAGGCTGGTTGCTTCCCTGGAGAACAGCAGAGGAGAATTCGAATTTTTCTTGATTTCTTGAGAGTCTCCATGTCAAAAAAAAATCTCGAACCCTGCAGTATTGATGTCTATCATTTCCACCATGCAAATACAATTATTGACACATATATGGCTTTTCCTGGAATGACCAAATAGTTTTGTAAGAAGGACATTCAAAATCGACAAAAGTGTTGACATTAAACGTGTGTCCATTTTTTTTCTCAACTCAATGAAGATCACATTAAGTGTACGGCAGAAAATGAACTACATAGGAATTAGTTTAACTAAGGAAGTAAAGGACCTGTACGAAGAAAACTATAAAACGCTGCTTATGGAAATAAAAGAGGATGTGAGGAAATGGAAAAGTATCTCCTGTTCATGGATCAGGAGAATTAATGTTGTCAAAATGACAGTACTTCCCAAAGCACTGTACAAATTCTCATCAATTTTAATCCTAAAATTTTATTAGCAGTTGGGGATTTTTCTCTTTTGTAAATTAAATACATACATACATAACCACCCCTCACTTTGAACTGCCAAGGTTCACCATTGTCTCAGTCTTTGCTCTTATTCTGCCTTGGCCCAGAGGCCCTGTTTTAAAGGAGTTTAAGGCAGAGATCAACCATAATATTGCCGAGAATCATTGTAAATCAAAAATCAGGCAAATCTTGATTCTTCCCGCCTTCCTGTCTTATGCCTGAGTGAGCTGTGGTCAGCCCTGCGGCATAGTATGGGCTGGGATGGCCAAGTGTGTGCAGGGTACAGGTGAACCCCGATTTGATGGAGTATCTCCCCAGTTGTGAGATACTCCCCCAGTTGTGAGATACTCACAACTGTGAGTTTATTATTAGTCCAACCTAATTTTTTTGCTTTGTTTGTTTCATTTTGGGGTCCAGCTGGCTATGCACATGGTGACTCCATGGTATGTACTCAGGAATCACTGATGGTTTGATCCTCGACATCCAATATGGTCCCCAGGCATGACCAGGAGTATTTCCTCAGCCCAGAGCCATGAATAAACACGATACATTGATGTGTCTGACTCAAAACAAACCAAATAAATTAACTTCTCTTTCCACACTTAACCTGTCTTGCTTTTGTTCTTGGTATTGTTTCGAGGACACACTTGGATATTTTTTTCATTTCTAACCTTTAAATTCCATTCATTTATTTTTGGCTGTTGGGCCACACTCAGTGGTGTTCAGGGGTTACTCCTGGCTCTTCCCTCAGTATTTACTCATGGCAGTTCTCAGGGACCATATGGGATACTGAGATTCGAACTCTGGTGGTTTGCCTGCAAGCCCTGTGCACTATGCTGTCATTACAGCCACTAACATCATTTATTTCTTAGAGTCTCACCCCCTCATCCCAGCATCCCATCAGTGCTTGGAGTCACTTCAAGTGATCTTAGGCGATCAGGTGGCGCCCAGCATCAAATCAGAAGTTCCTGCATGCAAAGCATGTTTCCGAATCCTGTGCATTGTCGCCCTGCCTTCATTGGAGTCTTTAAGGTTTTTAAATTATTTGGGGGTGCCAAACAAGCCAAACCAGCAGGTCTCAGGGTTTGCTCCTGGTCTCTGCACTCAGGGATCATGCCTGGCTGGTGGTGGATAGTATGGGGTTGTCGGGGATCAAACCTGGATTGACCATTGGCAAGACCATTGCCCCATCTGCTGTAATACCAGCTACCCTATGCTGTGTTCCCCTTTGTTTTTAGCTTAATATAAATTTGGGGTGGCTTTCCATCCTTGTACTTGCTTGGATGCTTGGGTTTACTCCTGACTCTGCACTCAGTTACAATGAACTCAGGGCCTCCAGTTGCTGGTATCCTGCCACAGGGCCCAGCAGTCATTGTTCTCGTGGATAAAGGACAAAGTAGGGTCACTTATTGGAAAGCTGACTGTGACGACCAATTTTGTGGCAGGAGACAAGGCCTCCTGTGAGCACCCCACATTTCCCTGTCTCTGCACTATAAGCGGGGTAGTTGCACCAGCTTGGGGGGTGCTTTCACACCTTTTTTTTTCCACTTGTTCCCTGATAGTGGAGGAATAAAGAGATGGGAACCACAGATTGATGATCAAAATGGCCCATTTCATGCAGAGCTGAAAGCATACTTACAAATCAACTGAGGGGGGTGTGATACAGGACTGCATTTAGCTGTGAGGGTCATTTGCAGACATAAAATGTTGCAATGGAGGTAATTCTCTTGGGGGAATTAACTCAAGAAGACATTCTGTCTGACATCTCTGTGGGTTTTATTTTTTCCTTGTAGTTGTACATATTCAACAAATAAGTTTATTTATGAACACTTGCAGTTATTTGGATTAGTTACAACCTCAGCCCTGAGGGCAAGCAAGGGTACTACTGTAAGTTTTCAGGCTGGTTCAGCTTTTCCTACCCATTGGAAGTCCTTTTCCTTAACTTACAAGACTTTCATGAAGACTGTGCTTTTATGCTTTCTAGACTGTCCCTTTTTGATGCTGGGTAGTTTTGCCGCTCTCCTCAGGTCCATCTAAGACCCTATATGGGACCCCCCTTTGTTGGGTGTTAGGAACTATGGCAACAGAAGATTTGTCACTAATTTGTGATTCGAGCTCTGTGGGGGTAGGGCATTCCCTTGGTGAAGGCTTCAATGATCTCCTGGCTGGACGAAGGAGCTCTGAGACCAGGGAGGAGAGGCGTGTGTGCAGGTGAGTGTCGGAGGACCCTCCCTGGAGGAGCTCTGGGCAGTGTGGGGGTGCCCTGGGTGCAAGTGAAAAATGCTGCTGACCCCGGAAGCCTCGAACTCCTGGATCCAGGCCTCTGTGCTGTGCTCACACTGCTCTTCACTTGTCTGGACTCTCCCTCAATTATGATCCTGCACTTTAGTTTCTTGGCGTTGTTATTATTTATCCTGATGTGTTAGTGCATACGATTCACAGCCCTTGGCATCCCACCCCTCCCCCCCCCGCCCCCAGTCTGTATATTAGCAGCCTGGCTGCACAGTCTACATTGGTCGGGTGCCCGCAAAATATCTTTCACATTTTTCTGTAAATAGTGAATGAGTGATCCCGTAACAAAGCTAGTTTGGGCCTGAGTAATAGTATAGTCGGGACTGTGCTTACCGTGCACTCGGCCGAACTTGTTCAATAACCTGCATCCCATATGTGTCCCGAACATCACAGGGTCTGGTCAAAAAGTAAAACCTGAACATCTTGTGTGGATTGCCATGCTGCTCACATCCATTGTCTAATCAGATCTTCTGTTTGCTGTGGGCCTGTTTGGATTATGAGAACCAAGGAGATGTCCTCCACCCACACTGCCTCATTCAACTACATTTCTTTCAATGAATTCTTATACTACATATTGCATTTGATTTCAGAACTCAAATAGCAGATTCATGATTTGACACTGCAGCAATTTGATATGAGAAAGGTGTCATTGAGTATGAGTGAGCTGGTAAAATTTGGAACAGATATTATGCCGACAGGATACTCGGTGGACCAAGTGTGTGATTTTTAAAGTGGAGGGCTGGGCACTACAGAAAGGAAATCTAAAGCCTAATCCTTGGGGTTGAGGCCCTTAGCTTCATTGGGTGGTGAAATCATTGCTCAAAACCTAAAGAAAGTTCTATTTTTTTCCTTAATAAAAAACTTGATATTTCATTTGATTGAACCTGGAAAATTGTTTCAAAATAACTATTTTGGGGCGGGAGCAGTAGTACAGTGGATAATGACCCTATGGGGTGCCAGGGGCCCACTGCTGATCTTGGATTTTGTTTTGTTTTGGGTGATTTTGAAGAGGATGAGCCACACCTAGTGATTCTAAAGGGTTACTCCTAGCTCTGCATTCCAGCATTGCACCTGGTATTGCTTGGGGGACCTGTGAAATGGCTGTGGCCACCAGCCCTACCCATTGTCCCTGGCCTGATGTCCTTCTTGTTCCTCCATTATGCTGCTTTGTTTTCTTCCGTATTTATTTTTGTGCCACATTGGAGGCGCTCAGGGCTTCATCTTGGCTCAGTCCTCTGAGTTCACAACTGATGTCATCAGTACCCCCGGGATGTGCAGGCCCCATAAGTGCCCTGGCAGCTACAGTGACTCAGTCCCAGGACGTGTGTTTCCCCTCTTTTGTCTTTTCTGCTCTGGAGAGCCTTGCCTGCTGTTTCACACAATCACATTCACACGATGTTGTGCACAATTCCAGGGATGCTCTGGTCCCAGGGAGATGGAGCAGAGGATCTTTGGGACTGAGTCACTACTTTCCGAGACAGATTTGTGACAACCCTGAACCAGGATTTCCGAGTCCTACAGGCACATATGTTACACAGAGTTTTGAGTACCTCGCTGAACATTGAGTTTCCCTTTTCATTCCTAGGACAAGAGTTGTGTATGGGGGATGCTTAGTATTTGGGGCCACATCTAGGATCACTTTATTGGTCTCTCTAAGTCTATGTTCAGTTGTTACTCTTCAGTGCTCACTGGACTAGTGGTGCTGTGTTTGGCCCTGGGGTGTCTGTGTGTAAGACTGACACCTAACAGGAACTTTGTACTATAGATTTCTCACATTTTATCAGATCCAGCTTCCTTAGAATGATTTCTGGGGCCTGTCAGCCAGGAATTTTGAGTGGAGGCTCATTCTTCCTGAGGGTAGACACCCTGAGCTGAATGCTTCTAGATTCCTGGTAGTTTCCTACTCACTGCCAAGGGAATGGGCTGAGGATGGACCCTGACTCCTGCTCCTGTATGTCTCCTGACTGAGGATGCAGTGACCTTTACTCATGTGGCCATAACCCTCACCCCAGGAGTGGATGTGCTTGGCCATATATGAGAGAAAGCTTTATAGGGACGTGATACTGGAGACCTATGAACATCTGCGGGCCATCAGTGAGAGATGCGTGGGAGTGTGTGCCAGGAGAGACCCATAAGGCATCTTGAGGACTGGACAGGGGCTGTGTGGCCATTACTCTGACAGCCAGGATATTTGACAGCTGTGCATTTCGCTGTTTCTCTACGTCCTTTCCTTTTCTCTGTTTTTGTTATTGGTCCAGACCTCATGATGCTCAGGGGTTACCAAGGCCCTTTACTCAGGGATGACTTTAGGTGGGCTTTGGGGTCAATCTGAGATACAGGGCATTGAACCAGATCAACCACATGCCAACGAAGCATCCTCCACATTGTACTGTCGCTCAAGCTCCTGTAAAAAGTCCCTTCCATTGCTAAATTAACTTCTTGTACTACCCTTCACTTCAATGTGTTTGCTTTGGTTTTGTTTTGGGGCCACAGTCCACAGTCCTTCTGACTCTGTGATGAAGGATCGCTCATAGTAGTGCTCAGGGGTCCTTGGGGGTGCTGTGGATTAATCTGGTCAGCAGCTTACGAGGCTGGTACCTTAACCTTTGTACTACTGCACCAGACCTGCAACTTCATTTATTACTTTTTTTTTTGTTTTGACTTGGTTTGCGTGCTAGACCCGGTAATGCTCAGAGATTATTCCTGGTTATTATTGAGGAATTTCTCCCGAAAGCGCTCTGGAATCCATATGGATGCCAGGGATAAAACCTGTATGTGTGTATCAGGCACTTGCCCACCATGCTGGACTATCACTCCAGCCACTAGTTCATTTCTTTTTAGAGCCTCACCCCATCAGTCTCTGCTCTATTTCACTATTTGGGGTCACTTCCAGTACTTCATGGGAGATTTCAGTCCTCCCGTTGTTCATCGATTTGCTCGAGCGGGCCCAGTAATGTCTCCATCATGGGACCTGTTGTTACTGTGTTTGGCATATCGAATACGCCTCGGGGAGCTTGCCACGCTCTTCCGGGTGGGCGAGATACTCTCGATAGCTTGCCGGGCTCTCCGAGAGGGGCGGAGGAATCGAACTCAGGTTGACCATGTTGGCCGCTTGTAAGGCAAACGTCCTACCGCTGTGGTATCGCTCTAGCCCAGGGAGACTTCAGAAGGACCCAAATTTCACTCTTGAAATGAAACTTGGGTCTTATGTCCCTGATATCCACCAATCTGGGGCATATGGAAAGTGGAGATTCTGTTCATGCCTTTTCTGTAATTTCACTTCTTTTATTAGGATACATGGAGTTGTCCTAGTAAGTTGTCACTTTTTTCCTTGTCACTAATCCGTACATTGTCTCCTGTGGAAGTAGGGCATTCTGAGGTGGAGTCTGGGTGATCTTATGGCTGGAAGGAGGAGCCCTGAGGTCGGGGAGGAGAAGCGTGTGTGTGGGTGTGTGTCTGAGAACGCTCCCTGGCTTGAGCCCTGGGCAGCGTGTGGGTGCTGAGTGTGTGTGTGAAACGTGCTGCTGACCCTGGGAGCCTCAGGCTCCTGGATCCAGGCGTCTGTGCTGCTTCATGCTGACATTCCCTCCCCAGGACTCTCAATCACAGATTTATCCTCACTTTGCTTTCTTGGCTTTGTCACCTCATGTGTCAGGAGTGCAGAATCACCCAATGGTTTCTCGGTGCTCAGTCCCCCTGCCTTATCAGCCTGTCTGTAAAGCCTGCAATGTCAGGTCTCTTTCCAGGCACAGCTGGATGCTCTGCCCTCACTGTCATGCTTATCTTTTTTGGGGGGGGTCACATCCGGCGATGCTTTAGGGTTAGTCCCAGCTCTGCACTTGGGAATTGCTCCTGTCAGTGTTCAGGGGACAATAATGGATGCTGGGAATCAAACCCGGGTCAGTCACGTGCAAGACAATTGTCTTACCCACTGTGGTATCACTCCAGCCCTGTCATGTTATCTTTTCCATTGGATAATTAGCATGGCTTTTTATAATATCAACAAAATGATTTTGTTTTTGTTTTGGGCCTGAAATACTCAGCCGTTTTTCCTGGTTGTTCACAGGGGTTACTTTTGGTGGTGCTCAGGGATCAGCCCCTGTCAGCCTCTTAGAAGGCAAATGTCCTACCTGCTGTTGTTTTCTACCCACTAAGGAATATTTTTGACTTTATGTTTAAATATTGAATGAGGGGGCACATAACAAAGCTAAATGGAGCAGGAGAGATAGTACACACAAGTGTGCTCCCCTTGCACAGAGCCAACCCAGGTTGAATCTGGACATCACATATGTTCCCCCAGTCATCACTGGTCTGGTCAAAAATGAAAACTCAGAAAGCTAATTTGGGGATTGCCACGCTGCTCACGGCGATTCCCTCAATGGACTTCCCTTTGCTGTGGGCCTCTGTGGACTGCGAGAACCATGGAGATGTTCTCCGCCTTCTCAACCTCATCTAATTATGTTCCATTTAATAAATTCTTTTTTTTTCTTTTTGGTTCACACTTAGCAATGCACTGGGGTTACTCCTGGCTCTGGACTCAGGAATTACTCCTGGTAGTGAAGAGGGGATCATATGTGATGCTGGGAATCAAATACGTGTTAGATATGCCAAACACAGTAACAACAAGTCTCAGGATGGAGACATTATTGGGCCTGCTCGAGCAAATCGATGAACAATGGGAGGACAGTGTGGTAGTGGGAAGATAGGGGAAGTTGAAGATAGGGGCAAATCTCGAATGAACTCCAAAATTTGGAGTGTTTGTTCACACCAGCTTGCAGGCTGTTCTGCTAGCCAAAGCAGCAGCCTCCCAAGAGAAGCACAGTCTGTTGGTTAGAAAAAAAGCACATCCTGATGCACCTGTCCTTTTCATAAGCACCCACAAAATTAACTTCACCAGACCCCCATCCTGGTTCCCCATAAATTTATATAAGCATAGGGAGGCAAGCATAGTTACCAAAGCAAAGAAAAGCGAATGCAGAAATAAATCATCTATTGATGTTTACTACCTCACTTTGGGAGGACCCTTAACTATTGTTCCTATTTGCACACTGTGATGATCTGGCACCCTAGTGGAGTGGTTACAAGAAATTGAGTATGTTTATGGAATAATTCTGCTAAGAAGCAATCTTGTAAACTAAATTTCATATTTTTACTGTAAAGGTTAGGTAAAGGTAAAGGACCTCCTCTTGATCGTCGATTTGCTCGAGCGGGCCCAGTAACGTCTCCATTGGAGACTTTGTTGTTACTGTGTCTGGCATATTGAATACTCTTGGTAGCTTGCCGGGCTCTCCGAGAGGAGCGGAGGAATCGATCTCGGGTCGGCCATGTTGGCCGCTTGTAAGGCGAACGCCCTACCCACTGTGCTATTTTTACTGTAACAAACACCAAATCATCATAGTCAAACAATAGATCTACATGTCTGAAAAAGAGGCTTTCTTCTCCTGCACAACTGCTATACAGTTTTTCTTGCCCACTGGTTCAAATTTTGAAGAATTATAGCTTAATAAATCAGCAAGTACTAAAATATTAAAAGACTAGCTGCACAGAAGTTAAGGGACTTTCCGTTCATTTGTCTGATCCATGTAGAATCACGGCCATGTAGACCTTGAGCACTGTTTGAAGAGTTGCTGTGCATAGCTCTCACGGAATAACTGCAGAGCACCTTTTGCTCTGAACACACACAAATACAGACACAGGAATTTTTGCTTACACAAATATCTTCCCAGTCATCACCAATCCCCGATTCCCCTTCTGGGCTACCCCTGACCCCTTTCTGAGCCACGCAATTCACTTAGTTTCTAGCTCTCTCCTATCATTGTGAAAATAAACAGTTGAAGCTACCCCAGACCTGGACTTTCAGTGCGATAGAAATGAACGTGGGGACACAAAGAGATGGTCTGGGTGGCTGTTTGCAAAGTATCTTTGTGAATTTTATTCCCTTCGTCAAAAAAAAAAAGACTTCTGATCGACAGACTATCTGTTCAGTCGGTCAATCTCCATTTATCGCAGACCTGGCAAACAACAGAGGTCCTGATCACCTGATCCTATCCCCAAAAAACGGGAAAAATGAATCTTCTGACCAGGCAAGTACCTGGTCAGGAATATTTGAAGCCTGGCCCTTTAAGGCTCTGGGCGCACTGCCTATGACATCACATAATCGGGACCCTCTTTCCCTGCGCGTCTTGGAAGTTGGGGCGGAAGTGCCGGCGGGCCGGCTTAGGTGTGGAAGGTGCGGAAGGTGAGGAGCGGGTGAGGGGGCACCCAGGGGGGCAGCGGGGTCTGGGAAGGTCGGTTTCCCGCCGGCCGTCCGAGTGGTCGCTCTGAGCGCCTGAACGTCCTGGGTCTCCGCCTTGTGGGCGGCGGGGTCCCTCCGTGGCGGTGGCCCGGGGTGGCGGCCCCTCACCCGGGACGCACCGAGAGCTGCTGCCGAAAGCAGCAGCTTTTAAATCGTATTAAAAATTGATTTTGAGGGAAACAAGGTCGTTGTTACTGAGGAGGACTTACTTAGAAAGATGCGTAGGGGAGGAACGCGGCCGGCCGGGTTCGATCCCGGCCTCCCACAGCGTCCGGGTAGCAGCCTGGAGTGAGCCCAGAGCAGGGGCCAGAGATGGGGTGAGTGGGGGTAGGGGCAGGGCACATTTTTGTGCTTGGGGCTCAAAAGCATTTGGCAGAGCCTTTGATCTTCACTTGTTCCTTGTGCATTCAGTGGGTTCTGGGAGTACAGGGCGGTGGGGAGCTTCTCTTTACTTTTTCTTTTTTTTAATTTTTGCTTTTTGGATCACACCCAGCGATAACGTGGGTTCCTCCTGGCTCTCCGTTCAGCAAGCACTCCTAGTGGTGCCAGGAACCATGAGGGATGCCCAGAATTAAACCCAGGTTTCCTGCCCTTGAAACAAATGCTCTTTTGTTTATGCTGTCACTCAGGCCCCAAGGTGCAGAGATTTAAGACAACTCAGGGCTGGGAGGAGGGGGATCAGCACGGGGTGCATCAGAGCTGTGCTATGCCACAGCGGATCTTGTAAGCAAGTGTGTAATCTCAGCAGGAAGTAGCTCAGAAATTTTTAGAATGTGCTCTAACCCCTCTAGCAATGCAATTTCGCGTCAATATTGGGCACACCACTTTATTCATTTAAATGAACTAATTATTTGGTCTGGGGGAGTAGAACTGCAAGACTCAGTTACTTCTCCTCCCTCTGCACTCAGGGATCATTTCTTTCTGGGCTAGGGGAATCATATGGGATGCCAGGATTCAAACTTGGTTTGACCGAGTGCAAGACAATCACCTCACCTGCTATATGATCTCTCCAATCCCTTTATAATTTATTTTATTGTAGTTTTTTGGCCACAACACCACTCAGTGCTCAGGGATTACTCTTTTTTTTATGTGTCCACCACTTTAGCTAACTTTTTTTTTATTATAATTTATTTTTTTATTGAATCACTGTGGGAAAAGTTACAGAGCTTTCGGGTTTAGGTCTCAGTCATGTAAATATCAAAGACATTTCCCTTTACCAATACTTATTTTTTACCGCGAACCCCAATAGAACCCCACCTCCCAGCCTTCCCAATTCCTGTGAGGCAGATGAGTTCTAGTTAATACTCTATCTACTTTGACTAGATACATTGTTTCGATAGAAGATTCACAATTATTGTTTAGAGTTTACGGACCCCCCCCAATCAGACATGCTGAAACATCTTTGTGAAATGATTTGCTTTCTACAACTTGGTTTAAGAATAAAATGATGTCACGCGGTTTTGGATTTCTGCTATTTTACTTATTGACCCTGGTAGAATAATTTCTATTAAAAGTTAGATAGTTAAGAGATTGGTTTCTGTGCCCTGGAGTCGTGGCCGTGCCGGAGAGCCGCTCGTGGGGGGCAGCTGGCGACCTCGGTCGGGCGTGAAGGACGGCCCATTACGCCCCCCTTCCCATGAGGTTCCTGCCGCAGGGATTACTCTTGATTCTGAGCTCAGGCATCATTTTTAACAATGCTGGGGTGGGTGAGCGTATGCACTGTTGCATATTGACCCCGGTTTAGCTGGTTGAAAGAAAAGCACCCTATCAACTTACTATCTTTGCTAACCCTGTATGATTATATTTCCTCAAAAAAGAATTTCTGCCTCACCTGTCAAGATTCCAAGCTACCCTCACTGTCTATCTCTCCCACACCAGGGGCGTTCCCTGCTGTTGAAGTGAGTACTTGCAGAAAGGAGTTTTCCAGGGACCAGCTGCAATAGGTTTTAAATGTCTCACTCTTAGGGGCTGGTCAGTAGTATAGTCAGAAGGGCGTTTGTCTTTCTTGCAGTGACCAGGGTTATCCCTGATGTGCCATAGATTCCCCTGAGAATCACTAGATATGACCGTAACCCTCCCACTGCAGAATTTGACTTGACACACGAGCATTCTTTGAACTTCTTTTTGGGTGTTGGGGTATTTCTCCTGTCTTTTCCTCCCCTGTTTGCTACAAACTTGGAGATAGTCAGAGTCCGTCCCCCGATCTCTGTGTGTCTGGGATGCAGGGGGAGCCATGCCATGTCCCCCAAAGGTAAAGCAGGCACTTTGCCTGCTGAGCTTCTCTCCTTGGGTCTATCTCACTACATGGGGAGCAGATGAGGTGAGATTTGGAACCATACCTGGCAGTGCTTGAGTTCAGTGCCCTGCCAGGGGACTAGTGGATAAGGGGTACCAGGGAAGGCCCTCTGGGCTCTCAGTTGGACAGTGTCTGCTTCAGTCTGCTGTGTTCCCTCTTACCCCTCTGTTCATACCTTAATTGGAAGTTCTTAGATATGAACATTCTTTAGTCCTTTGAACAAGAGGCTGTTAGGTGGAAAGGAAGCAGTTGGAGGCTCTGACCAAAATTATGGACTTTAAAATTTCATTTTGGATAAATGCAATTTTTCTTCTTCTATTTTTTTCCCGCTTTTTGGGTGACACTGGCGATACTCAGGGGTTGTTATTCCTGGCTCTGCACTAAGCCTCTGCAGTCAGGAATCACTCCTGGTGGTGCTCGGGGAACCATATGGGATGCCAGGGACCAAACCTAGGTCAGCCATGTGCAAATGAAATGCCCTGCCCGCTGTATTTCACTCCAGCCCCAAGTGTAATTTTTCATCTCCTTCTTGTTTTATAAAATCACGTACCAATAGGAGTAAAATCATACAGTCTGAAAACCATGGGGCTGGAACAATAGCACAGTGGGTAGGGCGTTTGTATTGCACGCAGCCAACCTGGGTTCGATTTCCTGCATCCCATATGGTCCCCTGAGCACCACCAGGGGTAATTCCTGAGTGCAGAGCCAGGAGTAACCCCTGCACATAGCCAGGTGTGACCCGAAAATCAAAACACAAAAGCAAAAAAAAAAAAACTGACAAAAAATATAGTCTGAAAACCTGGCCTGTAAGCTCTGAGCACTTCTGGGTGTGGTCCCAAAACAAAACAAAAAACTGAAAGGACTGACCCTTGCGAATATATTACTAGATTTCACACCTCTGCTTTTGGCAGATAAATTCCTCATTGTCTTTATTTGGGCAGGAGGGGGATTGGCTGTGCGGGCTTTTGCCAAACCCAGCAGTGCTCTGGGATCACTCCTTGGTGATTCAGAATGTGAAGTTGAGTCTGTCGCCTGCATGACAAGTGCTCTGCCATTCACTGTGTGCTCTTTCTGGCCCCTGTAAGCCTTTGAAATTGCAGTTAGTACTTCTGGCTCAGCTGTGCACCGGGAGGCCCCAGGTGGCAGCAGCCCTGCCTGGACCTCTACCAGCTGGGCCTCATCCCTGTTTTCTGTCTGTATCCTTCTCATAAGGTTCACAGTAGTTACATAGACTTTGAATTCCTGGGGTCAGTGGTAAGCCAGGATTGCAGGCCCTGGCTTTGCAAGCAGCCTGTGACACGATACAATCTCCTGCACAATGCAGGATTCCTCAGGCACCACGTGGGTGAGCCCAAAGATCTGCCACCTTTGGCTCCAAAACCCAAGTCTGACCTGCATTCTCCAAAACTGACTGATGGAGGTTGACTCATGAACAAAAACTTTTTCTTTTTCTGATCATACCCTGTGCTTGCTGCTTTTGGTACCCTGTGTGGTGCCAGGGACTGAACCCAGGTCAGCTGTGTACAAGGCCCATACCCTACCAGAATGTACTTCTGGCACCTAAATTTATTTTTGGTTGGCCACACCCGGCGGAGTTTACCGCTGGCTCTGTTGTCATTGATCGCTCTCGGCTTGGGGATCCTTTGGGGTGATGGGGATTTAACCCTTGTTACCTGTGTGTCAGACAAGCACCTTGTGATCTGTGCTATCTCTGTAGCCATCATTAAAATGCTTTTATGCTGGGTAGAGTCCAGAAAGTTGTGTTCTTTTTTCCGATTAACTACACAATTCACTTTTTACTTGTGTGTTTTTGTTTTTGGGCCACAGCCAGCAGTGCTCTGGGTACTGGAGTAACCTGACTCTGCACTCAGGAGTCACTCCAGGTGGGCTTGAGGGATCCTATGGGATGTGGGGGATTAAACCAGAGTCAGCTGCGTTCAAGGCAATTGCCCTCCCCAATATGCTGTTGCTCTGGCCTGGGGCCTAATTCTTCTCTGTTGCAGTATATTTTTAGATATCATAACATTTTCAGTTCAAGTGGAACTACGACCCGTGAGATAGGAGAGCAGGTCAGCTGCTTGCCCTGCCCTCCCTGAGAGCAATTTCAGATTCCAAAGCAGAAACTTCTGGTCAGGGCCCTGGGGTTTGTGCACCTCTCATGCTCACTGATCTTTGCATGGAGCTTCCTGCTGATTCTCGGGAATTATAGGCGGGAGAAGATGATGTTGTGCCGTCTGACACACCGTCCACAGGGAGGAGGAAAGTGACAAAGGATATTATGCAGGGAGGAGTGCCTAGGCCTTCAGGGCTGACTGTCTCTAGAGTTGTTTCAGGAAGGAGCACTGGCTCTACTTGTGTAAACTTTTGAAAGTGGCACTGCACACTGCAATGGTGGCTCAATCTCTTCCACCTGGCATTCAGTAGTCTCACCCTTCTTCCCCCACCCCTGGGAGGTCGATGGCAATGGGCAGGCAAAGGAAGAAACGAGGTCTAGACTGGTTGGTCTTAGTCACAATTTATTCCAATCCTCTCTCCATCCACATCAGTCTCTCTTCTCCGCCTCTACCTCCGCTTCTTCCTCCCCCATGCTACTTCATTCTCCTTCTCCATCCCCCTTCATCCTCCTTCTCTGGAGTCTGGATTCTGATCCCTCTTTCTCTTCTTTCTGCTCTCCTTCTCCTTCCTTCTGATCCCCCAGCCCACTCTTCCAGTACAGTTAAATCCCAAAGCATGAGGGGTTGGGGTAATCATTACACATAGGTGTAATCACAATCAGTAGGGGTAGAATTCTTTCCCTCTTTCCCTGGGGACATCCACTCCTAGGACAGATCCTCATTTTCAGATCAATCCACCCTAGAGCAGATTCTCCTGGGTGTGTTTCTCCTCTCCTTGTCTAGCAAACATATAAGCATATATAATATAAATCATTTTGTATGGATACAGTAAAAAAATATCTTAAACTTATAGAATTGCCCTCCTAGTGGCATCTCGATCTCGGACTGCAGTGCTCAGGCCAGATAGTCTTTCCCACCCCTAGCAGGATCCTAGGCTCGTCATTACTTTTGGATCAATCACAATCACAACAATTACAACCATCCTGTTATTCATCGATTGCCTCGAGTAGGCCCCAGTAACGTCTCCTTTATCCTAGCCCTGAGATTTTTGAAAAAAGTGCCATATTCAAGGCTCTTTCAGAGTTAGGAGAATGAGACCCTTCATTGTTACTGGTATTTGGCATATTGGGTATGCCACGGGGAGTTTGCCAGATTCTGCCGTGTGAGGTTACATTCGGTAGCCTGCCAGTTTTGGATCATGATGGCATATGCATATGATCAAACTCTTAAGAATCGTGGCACTTTGGCCTGGCCCATTTCCATGCCAGGGTAGCTCACCACTTGCCCTGGGTCCATTTAGTCCCTCGTCAGGACACTGCTTTTGGGGTGTTAGGAACTAAGGGCAACTGAGGCTTAAGTCGAGAAAGCAGATGCCCGGGAGTGAATAATATTCAAAGCCAATCAAATCCTAAGTTACAAAGCATAATGTCAACGGTCTTCCTGTATCTATACAAAAAGGGCTTTGCTTTAAAGTAAACTGTTCATAAGGTATAAAGAGATGAGAAAGGCAATATTACACTCATAAAATCATAGATTTCTGAGGACTCTGACATTACAAATTAACAGAGTCTGATTAGGGGGGAAGCTGATTAACTGGGTGGGGAGGAGAGCATCTTCAAGACTGTTTACAGATAAATACAATGGAATGGAAGTGCCTCAGAAGCACTGTGATGGGTGTAACCAGATAAAGCTAAGCTTTTTGTGGAAGAAGGACAAAGCAATGTCATCCTACACTACTTTTTTTTTCGCTTTTTTTTTTTTTTGCTTTTTGGGTCACACTCTGCGATGCACAGGAGTTACTTCTGGTTCATGCACGCAGGAATTACTCCTGGCGGTGCTCGGGGGACCATATGCGTCGGCTACATGCAAGGCAAATGCCCCACCCGCTGTGCTATTGCTCCAGCCCCATCCTCTAATTTTTTTAAGACTGCTTTTGTCCTTGTTTATTTGTGTTGTTGTATTTGGGTTTAGATCATACTCCACTGAGGAGTAGTCCCAGCTCAGTGCTCAAGATTCACCCCTGCCAGGTCTCGTACTCTGTGTGGTACCTCAGATCCAAGACTGACTTCTTTAGCTTTGTTCTGTTTGGGAAGGTTGGGGACCACACCTAGTGATCTTGGGGTTTCTTCTTGCTCTTTACTCCAGCATTTTCCTGGCAGTGCTTGGGGGACCATATGGGATGCAAGGTTTACCAGCCCTAATCGCTCTTCTTTCAGATTTATTTTTGTGCAACAGTGGAGGTGCTCAGGGCTTCCTCTTGCTCTCTGCTCTGGATTCATCCCTAACAGGCATTGGAGCCCCTGGGCCACATGGCCCCATATGTGCCCTATCAGGCACAGTGATTCAGGAACCTGGACATGCGTTTCCTCTGTTTTATCCTTTCTGCCTTTGGAGAGCCTCATCTGATCAGTCACACAGTCTCATGTTCAGTCGCTGCTTTGTGTGCGGTTCTGGGCATGTGCCAGTACCAGGGAGATGGAGCAGAGGATCTTTGGGGCTGGCAGAAATGTTAGAGGTCAGGTCACTTTTGCCTGCTTTGAGAGGAATTTGGGGCAGCCCTGAACTTGAATTCATAGTCCCCTAGGCACAAATGTCCACACACAACTTTGAGTTGCTTGCTGGGCATTGAGTGTTTCCTTCTCATCCCTAGTGATTATGGGCCCTGGGGATCAGGTTTTTTGTGTACAGTGTTTAGGTCCAAGCCCATCATTGCTTTTTTTAAGGATTTTTAAAAGTTTTACTTTATTTTTTAAAGTAGTTCACAATATTTGATTACATTTAATATTCGAGCCCCAATCCCACCACCATTACACATTCCCACCACCATATTTTGGATGTTTCCATCCTGTACCCCAACCCCTGCCCCAAAGCAGAAACAAAATTATTTTCTATTGTTTCTTACGAATAAACCACTGAAAATGCACAAAAAAAAAAACCTTTTGTTAGAGGAGAGTGTGTAAAGATTGTTGTATTTCACCCAGAGGCCATTAAGCCTTTTTATAAGCTATTACTAATATGTTGTTAAAGCTTGAGTCTTGTGTGCGTCTCTCTCTCTCTCTAGAGAGAGAGAGAGAGAGAGAGAGAGAGAGATACACACAAACACACATATCTGTAAAAATATATTTCCCTCTAAGATTGGTTGCCTTCTACTTTAAAACCACTTCAAATTTGGTACGCTACTCTTGGAGTATGAGTGGTGTGAGGTATGAGATGTCGTGTTCGTGGCGTGCAAGGCAAGCATCCAAACCACTAGCCTGATACTCTCAGTTTAACATCATGTTTCTGAAACTGCCTCCTGGGGTTTTCCTTGTAGCTGATAGTCCACTTTTCGTGTGTTGTCAAGGGGTAGAGCGTTGGCCGGACTGTGCTCTGATATTCTTACCAGCCTTTGCTCCTGTTCCAGTGTCTCCAGCTCTCTGGGTTTCTACTAGGTCAGTTCGTCTCTGAATCCCCAAGGCTGGCTTCAGAGTCGTTGCTTTCAGCCCCATCTTGATTAATTACTTCCCCAAGATACTCATTGTCTCATACCCCACCAGCTACCTACCTTCAGAATTTGATTTCTTTTGACCTGAGAAATCTCATGGCATAGAGCAATAATTGGAATCCTTCTCTGGTGTTCTACGTGGAAGCAGCCAGCCCTGGTGGAATGTATCTTTCTGCACACTGTGATAAAGGCTTAAGTGAGTAGTTTTGCCCTCGTCCCCATGGGGATGCTCAGACAGGTATACTGTCTTCTGAGGGTGATGAAAATGGCAAGAGTATCCTTCTGACAAAGTCTTCCCCTAGGAAAAAATCCTTGGCTGTTCAGCTCAGTCAGCGGACACAACCCCTCCATAGTGGGGCAGCCTCTGCTCTGTGTGAGAGGAATACTGTTTATAATGTGTCTCTCACACTGACAGGCCCACAGGCAGTCATTTTGAACTGAACCTGTCCATGTGTAAGGAATGTGGGGGAGCCTTCACATGTTCTCAGCACCATCACATTCCTTTAGAAACCCACAGTACTCAGAATTCCCAGGAATGTCATCACTGAGGACAAACTCTTGAGTCTAGTGCCACCCCAGCGGGACTATGTGAATATCCACACAGGAGAGAAACCGCTTAAGTGTAAGGACTGTGGGAAGACCTTCGTTGGATCCTCATACCTTATTCACAGGAGATTTCATACTGGGGAGTCCGTATGCCTGTAAGGAATGTGTCGAGGCCTTTATCTGACTCAACACCTTAGTATGCACAGGGAAAGTCACACTGGAGAGAAACCATATGCTTGTATGGAGTGGGAAGTCTTTGCTTGTTCCACAAGCCTGAGTGCACAGGAAAACTCACACTGGAGAGATAACTTATATGTGTGAGCAATGTGGGAAGGCTTTTGCTTATCCCTGAAGTCTGAGTTTTCACAAAATTCGTATCAGAGAAGACCCTTATGTATGTGAGGTAGGCGGGAAGACCTTTCATTTCTTCTCAGTTTCTTTCCGAGCATAGGGAAGTTCATACAGGAATGAAACATTATTCATGTCACGACTGTGGGAGGGTCTTCACTTTCTTTTTTTTTCCTTATTGGGTCATTCCTAGCTCTGTAATCAGGAGTTACTCCTGGTGGTTTTCAGAGGACCATATGAGATGCTGGGATTCGGACACGGGTCAGCTACATGCAAGGCAAACGCCATACCCGCTGTGCTATCGCTGCAGTCTGGGTCTTCACTTTATACTCAAACTTTTTAGTCCATAAAAAAACCCACTCTACAGTGAATCCATATATATATAAGGAGTGTGGAAAAGCCTTTGCTTATTCTGCAAGCCTTTTGAGGCACAGAACATTTCGTACTGGAGACAATCCTTATGTTTGTAAAGACTTTGGAAATGGCTTCACTTCCCCTTAACTCCTTATTGAACATAGGAAAATTCATACTTGAAAAAGCACATATTAGATCTTAACTCAATCCACAAGCTTTGCTTTGTGTAAAAGGCATTTATCCAGGATTGAGGCCTTTCATATGTAAGGTCTGCAGGATAATTTTCAATCAAGTAGCATAACTTTCTTAACAGGAAAATTCACATTGGAGAGAAACCTCATAAGTGTAAGGAATGCGGGAAAGTTTTCAATTTGTCCTCAGTCTTTCCTACGCACATGAAAAGTCATTTTAGAGTGAAACCTTATGTATGCCAGGAGTGCGGAAAGGAAAGGCCTTTACTGGGTCTGCAGGCCTTACTATGTATAGATGAATTCACACTGGGGAGAAACTATATACATACACACACACATATGTAAGAACATGGGAAGTTCATCATCCATCATTTAAAGGCACCTGCAGCCTTTTAAGGCGTAAGAGAATTACTACTGCAAAAAATCTGTGGGTAAGGAATATAGGAAGGCTTTCGTGTTCCCCTCAAGCCTTAGTAAATATAAAAGTTATGTTGGATCAATCAATTCCCTAATAACAATGGCCAGGGTCAGAACATGGCCCTTAGGTAAAACAGTTTTAGTTTCGACAAGTGGGTGGGGGATTGCTACAAAAGTACAGTCTGGAAGGAAATAATCCTGGTGCGTGTGAAAACTTCCTGTGACATTAGTACCATAAGGGAAAGGTACTTGCTGATTATCACTTGGACCATGGGTATGACAGAGTCCTGGCAGTTGGACTTCACATTCTGTTAACTGGTAAATAATGAGTCTTAGTGATAGAGCAAGGTGGACGGAATTAAATAAAACTTAAGTAGGTGGGGGCTATAGGATGGGAGATGCATGCTGAAAGTAGACTCTAGACCGAACATAATTGCCACTCAGTGCCTCTTTTGCAAACCACAGCACCCAAAAGGAGAGAGAACAAAAGGGAATGCAGGGTGGGTTGGGGGGTTGGAGGTGGGAGGGATACTGGGATTAGTTGTGGTGGAGAATGGGCACTGGTAAAGGGATGGGTTCTTGATCATTGTATACCTGAAACCCAGGCACAAAAATTTGTAAGTCTACAAATGTACCTCATGGTGTTTCACTAATAAAAATTAAAAAAAAATAGGTGGGTGCTGGAGTAATAGCACAATGGATAGGGTATGCCCCCAAAAGCAATAAAAAACAAATAAGTAGGTACAAAAATTATATTTTGCTGGGTATTGTCAAGGCTCACCATGGTTTCATTTGTCGCTGTGACTCTGGCTTGGCTCAGAGGTCCTGGTTTGGGGGGGATCATGGCAGAGATTAACCATGATGCTGCAGAGAACTTTTTGACCTCAGACAGCCAAACCTCCATTCTTCAGGCCTTTGTGTCTTAAGTTCTGGGTAGCCTCATCCCGCTGTGCTGTCCATATTTGGTGTCCAGGTCAGCCGCGTGCAAGGAAGCACTTCACTTGCTGTAGCATATCTGTACTCCTTGTACTCAGGTTTCCATTAGATTTACACAAACGTTGAGGATAAATGTTTTGAGATTTTTACTTTGGAAGCAGTAAAATACTAACAATCTAATATTCACCAGAATGGTAAACACCATGTAGATATGTGCAAAAGGCCAAGCCAGACTGCAGAGTGACCAGTTTGGTTTGCTGCCTGTTAGCCGCTCCTTTCTGGGGGTTTGTCAATATGCTGTGTTTTATATACTTTTGTTTTGGGGGAAACCTGACAGTTCTTAAGAGTTACTCCTGATGGTTCCCATTGCCACCATTGAGGAATGTCTGGGACTGAATTCAGGTTGACCGAGTTCAAGGCAGGTACCCAGTCTACCCTTCTGGCCACGTACTCTTTTTTTTTTTTCTTTTTGGGCCATACCCGGTGATGCAAAAGGGTGACTTCTGGCTCTGCAATCAGAAAATACTCCTGGTGCTGCTCAGGGGACCATATGGGATGCTGGGAATTGAACCCAAGTCAGCTGCGTGCAAGGCAAATGCCCTACCTACTATGTTTTCACTGCAGCCCTGGCCACATACTCTTGGCTTGAAATCTTGTTTCGGAAACTGCCTCCTAGGATTTTCCTTGTAGGCAAGTGTCCACTGCTCTTGTGTTGTTAAGGGGTAGAAGCCTTTGCTTCTGTTCCAGTGTCTCTCCGGCTCTCAGGGTTGTTACTAGATCAGTTCCTCTCTGCATCTCCAGGGCTGGCAACAGAGTCACGACTAATACACGATTGGGGGACTTCTCCTTCTTCCAGATCTCCACTTTGTGACCCATCACTCTAGCCGCCACCTCTCCACTCCTTTATGTGAGCCGATTCCACTTGCAGTACACTTTTTTTTCTTTTCTTTTTGGGTCACACCCAGCGATGTTCAGGGGTTACTCCTGGGTCTGCACTCAGGAATTACTCCTGGCAGTGCTTGGGGGGCCATAAAGGATGCTGGGGATTGAACCTCGGTCAGCTGCATGCAAGACAAATGTCCTGTCCACTGTGCTATCGCTCTGGCCCAGCCAGCAGTACACATTTACCTGCTTTGTTCTAGTGGTTTTCTGTGCACCTGATGTCTGGCCCTTTACGGCTGCTTGCAGAAGTGGAAGTGATATCCCAGCAGGTCTTTTAGGGTGCTTGCTTCAGACACTGGATCAGGTCTCCATTTGTCACACCTGTGAAGGGAGCAGTGGCTGTCCTGCGTTGAAAGGGGTCTGTGAGGGCTGCTTTTGTGGCAGGGCACAAGCGACCTCCCACTAGTGCCTGGCGCCTCCCCATCTCCTCACTGTGAGTAGAGTGGCAACGCCAGCTTGGGAGCACTTTCACGCTTCTCTTCCAGTCATTCCTGTGGCGCAGCGGTGACTTTTTGGGAACGCGGAGCTTTCATGAGTATAGCAGGGGCTGTACCGGGGCGCAGGGGTGGAGGGTGTGAGTGAGTGATCCTGGGGATCCACTGTGGCCACAATCTCCTCCAGCTCCGCAAATGGGCAGTGGCGGGTGGGCGTGGGTATGAGTGAGGTGGTTACAGAGAGGGGAGGGGAAGCGGGGGTGGTGTTGACCCTCCCATCACTGGGCTTCGCTGGGCCCTGTCCTGGATCCTTTGGCCCGACGTCATTGCTGTAGAAACTCCAGATGCACTTAGAAGACCAGAGCGATAGCACCGTGGTTAGGGCGTTTGCTTTGCATGTGGCCCACCCAAGTCCGATCTCCAAGCTCCACCAGGACAGATTCCCGAGCACAGAGACGAAGCTTTCTCTACTATTGTGTTGCTAGAAATGCCCTCCTTAAAATCTGTGAGCAGGTGTTTTAAATATTTAGTTGTTCCCTCATTACGTGTGTATACATTTAAGTGTGTGATTTCTTCCTGTTGTACGTATCCCTTGATGAAGAGAATATAGCCTTCGCTGTCCCTTCTAATATTTTTTAACCTGAAAGTAGTGTTGTTGGATAATCGTATGGCCACCCCAGCTTTTTGAGGGAGCTGTTTGCTTGCAGGATTCTTTTCTATCCTTTCACTTTGAGTCTGTATTTGCTCTGACTTTTGATATGAGTTTCTTGTAAGCAGCAGAATGTTGGGTTCTGTTTCTGAATCCATTTTGCCACTCTATGTCTCTAAATTGGTGAATTTAGACGGTTGACGTTGAGAGAGATTATTGTTATGGAGTTTTGCATCATATTTTTGTAGGGGCCTGTAGTGCTTGTAGGGTTTGTCTTGTCTTATAGTAGCCCCTTTAGGCCTTCTTTGAGGTTTGGTTTTGAATCTATGAAGTTCCTGAGCTCTGTTTATCTAGAAAATAGTGTACCATTCCTTCAAGTTTGAGTGAGAGTTTAGCCGGATAGAGTATTCTTGGTGAAGTATTTATTTCAGTGAGTTTTTTCACTGTATCCCGCCATTGCCTTCGCGCTTGGAGGGTTTCCTCTGATAGGTCTGCTGTGAAGCTAAGGGGTGCTTCTTTGTGTGTGATTTCCTTCTTTGACCTTGCTGCTTGCAGTATTGTGTCTCTATCGGCAGCATCGATCATTCTAACTATGATATGTCTTGGAGTGTTTTTGTTAGGGTCTCTTTTAGCTGGCACCATTTGGGCTCCTTGAATCTGCATAGCTGCATTGTCGAGCTCTGGGAATTTTTCAGGAATGATTTGTTTCACCGTGACTTTTTCATTGGGATTGTTTCCCTCAGCTTCTGGTACTCCAATGATTCTAATGTTGTTGCTCTTGGAATCATCTCCTAAGACTGTGATTCGCTCTCGAGCTATTTTGAGGTCTCTTGCCATTGTTGTTGCCAGTTAGCTTGGTGCAGCTGTTCTTCCAGCTCACTGATTCTGTCTTCTGATTCTGTGGTCATTCTATTGTTGAGGGCACAACTGAGTTTTTTATTTCATCTAACGGAATCTTTAATTCGTGACATTTCTGTGCGTAACTTTCCAATTTCTGCTCTCATTTCTTCCTGGATTTTCTCGATTGTCCCATCCATTGTATCTTTCATGTCCTCCTTCAATTTATTGGATATCTGTCTGACTGTTTCATTGAGTTCTTTGAACATCTTCATGACTTTATATCTGAATTCTTTGTCAGAGAATTTCCTTAGGTGAGTACCACCTACTGAGGTTTCTGGTCTCTTTTCATCGTCCTCCCCACATGGTGAGGATTTGTGTTGTTTCATCATTTTGGTGAATGGGTATGGGAATTGTGATGTTACTCTAGATTTCTTGGTGTGATTAACTACCTGCATCCGTGTGAGCATTGGCCTGCCTAAAATTAGACCAGGACCACTCCTACCAAAGTGACGCCCACTTCTGAAGAGGCCACTCCCCCACGGGAATGTGGTATGTGTGGAGAGGGGTAAAGGTTGGGTGGAGGAGAAGACGGGCACAGAGTTGGGGATGAAGAGGAAGAGGAAGAAGCTCAGGGCTGCTTTTGTTCTAGGGTCCTAGAGGACGCCTGGGGCGCTTGCACAGAGAAAGCCAAATCCCAGGTTCGAGTACTGGCAGATAAACTGACCTGGGTGGGGAAGAAGACTGTCACAGCTTTGGGGACAAAGAGGAAGAGGCTTATTTAAATTTTTTTAAAAATGAAAACTTGCCTTCTTGTGGCAGATGAGGTTCAATCCTAGGCATTTCTGATGGTCCCCAGAACCTCGCAGGCCCACACCAAACCCCCATAAAAATGAAAAATCCTCAGCAGTGGGGCTGGAGCGAATGCACAGCGGTTAGGGCGTTTGCCTTGCACCTGGCCGACCTGGGTTCAATTTTCAGCATCCCGTATGGTTTCCTGAGTACCGCCAGAAATAATTCCTGAGTGCAGAGTCAGGAGTAACCCCTGTACATTGCTGTGTGTGACCCAGAAAGCAAAAAAAAAAAAAAAAAATTCTCAGCAGATTTGGTGTGTTTAGAATTTCCAGGGAAGGAAATTGGCTGCTGAGGCTCATTATTACCATTTTAAATAAACTTCTTCCCACCCCACCCCAATTTCATCTGACGGCAGGTACCTTCACCCCAAACTTCTGGAGATGTTGGAGTTGGATCTGGCCCCTGCCACCCTCCTTATGGAAAACAGAGGACTTGGAACTTTCCATTTGTATATGAACCCCAAAGATCTCTTAGGGAGGGAGGAAGATACACTGTCAGAATTGTGGGGTGCTGAGGGATGGGATGATGGGGCTGGAGACCTCTACGAACTGGTCGGTTTGAAGAGATCGTGCTGTGGGAAGGCACAGTCGTCTTCTGTGCTCACTCTGGGTTCCGACTCAGGCACCATATAGGGTCACCTGAGCTGCCCTGAAAAATGTTGCGGCCGTCCACAGCCCACACCCTAAAATAATTAAGCCAGAGTCACTAGCTTATCAAGTCAGCTCTGGGGGCTATGGATACAGCTCCTCTGTACAGAAATATTTTTTTTCCTGCAGAAATTCTGAGGATCTGGGGAGCTATAGCAGCTCCTGAAGGCAGGTCAGGATCAGGAATATACATTTCTTAGAGAAAAGTCCCAGAGTAAGGACAGAGACGCCCCACAGCATCCTCTTGCGGTGGATTGGTGGAAGAGTTGTGGCCCGACCTCTCCTGCCTAAAGATTTCTAGCCCTTGGGGTCGCTTTCATGTTACCCTGCGGGTCACTAGGATCCAGCAGGCTGCCTCAGGGCATGGAGTGGTAGCCGAGCATCCAGGGCGCTTGCCTCGCATGGGGCAACCCGGGTGTCTGGATTGAACCCAGCAGAGTGGCAAGTGCTTTGCCCGCAGTAGAATCTCTCCCTCTAAGCCCCTTTTCCCAAACGGTTCCTGTCCTGGGCATCCCCATACCTTCGCGGTCTTCCTGTCTTCCGTGGAGGAAGGTGGTGGAAGCAAGACTCAGCTCGGTATCCCCAACTTTGGCATGAAGGAATCCTCCATGAAAGGTTTTTGTTTGTGTTTCTGGAACCACATTCTGTGATATTTTGGGGTCATTCCTTCCCCTGCATTGAAGAATCACTCCTGACGGTGCTCAGGGGGAATGTATGGGGTGCAGCAATAGAACCTGGATCGCACATAGAAGGCAAGTGCCCTACCGGTTCCATTTTCAGTGTTTGATCCATGGTCCTAGGCTACTCAGACCCATACTTTTATCTTATTATTATTTGGTTTCGAGCCACATGCAGTGGTACTCAGAGATTCCCTCTGTTTCTGTGCTCGGGGATCACTACTGGCGAGTCTCAAGGATACTCTGGGGTGCTAGGGATGGTACCCTACCCTCTAACGTATCTCTCTGATCCTCAAGGCAGAACTTTTGGGGATGGAGCCATAGCACAGCAGGTAGGGTGTTTGCCTTGCATGCGGCCAACCCAGATTCAATTCCCAGTATCCTATAATGGTCCCTCGAGCACTGCCAGGAGTAGTTCCTGAGCTTGGAGCCAGGAGTAACTCCTGTGCATTGCTGGATATGACCCAAAAAGAAAAAAAATGATTAAAGTAATTATCTCCTAATAACGTAGGAGAGCGCTAAGGGGCTGGAAAATACCGAACTCTTGGCAAAGCTGTTTTTTCGATGATGTTTCGATGATGAGCACACACGGCTCTCCTCCCTGTCCTCTTGGGAGTTAGTCATGGAATGACCCTGTGATTTGCTTTCTTAACGCTGTCTTTATTCTTCCTTAAAAAAAAAATAAAAATGAAATAGGGGCTGGAGAGATAGAACAGCAGGTAGGGCGTTTGCCTTGCATGCGGCTGACTTGGGTTCAATTCCTAGCATCCCATTTTTATCCTTTGCCTCCCTCACAAGCACCCGAGTGGAGGAGAGGGGGCGACCATAATGCCTTCTGTTGGGAGGGCTACAGCAGTGCTCAAGAAATCGACGGGAGTCCCCACTGGCAATTCCTGGCCAATTGGGTGGCAGTTCTTTGCAAAGTCTTGGGATGAGGTGCTGGAGGTCACCTGGGCTGTTAGATGCCAAACTTTGTTAATTTGTGTTTGGGCCACAGTAGTGCTCAAAGGTTACTCCCAGCTCCATACTCAAGGGTCACTACTGCTAGGCCTGGGCAACCCAGTGGGCTGCCAGCAATCCCAGGCTGATCATGCCTTGTTTTGTTTTGGAGGGTGCTGATGGGGAGGGGCCACACCCAGTGATTCTCGGGTTACTCCTGAGTCTACACTCCTGCATTGCACCTGGCAGTGCCTGGGAGGCCATATGGGACGTTGGGGATTACCAGCCCTACCCACTGTCCCTGCATCCACTGTCCTGTTATTCCAGCCTGCTGTTTTGTTTTCTTTAGTATTTTTTGTGCCGTAGTGGAGTGTTTAGGATGTCCTCTTGGCTCTGTGCTGCGGATTCACCCCTGACAGGCATCAGGACCACCAGGGTGTAGTAGCCCTATACGCACCCTGGCAGCTACCATGATTCAGACACAAGTCATGTGTTTCCGGGTTTTTTTGTCTTTGATCTGGGGTGACTTGACAATTCAGCGACACAGGCTGTGCGTGGGTATTCTGTTGATGCCCTTTCATTAATTTGGCCCATTATGTCAGGGACACACGGGGTTCTCTTGTCACCTTTTCCTTGTCACCAATCCATGTCTCTGTCTCTGGGAGCAGGGCATTCCAGGTTGAAGCCTGTGGTAATCTCCTGGCTGGAAGGAGGAGCCTTGAGGACTGACAGTTGAGGAAGAATAACAACAGAGTCAAGAGAGCAAATCAAAGGGTCATTCCATGATGGACTGTCCAAGGTAGTGAAAGGCAGAGAGAGCACGGCACAGATGACTGTATCCAGGCGCTTGAGGCCCCAGGGGTCAGTGGCACATTTCACATGAGCTCAGGGCACCCACACACTGTCCAGGACCCGAGCCAGTGAGGGTCCCTGACAGTCACCTGCACACACGGCTCTCCTCCCTGGCCTCTTGGGAATTTGTCATGGAATGACCCTGTGATTTGCTTTCTTAACGCTGTCTTTATTCTTCCTTAAAAAAAACAACTAAAAATGAAATAGGGGCTGGAGAGATAGAACAGCGGGTAGGGCGTTTGCCTTGCATGCGGCCGACTTGGGTTCAGTTCCTAGCATCCCATATGGCCCCTTGAGCACCTCCAAGAGTAACTCCTGACTGCATTGACCAGGAGTAACCACTGTGCATTGCCATGTGTAACCCAAAAAGCAAAAAAAAAAAAAAAAAAAAAAAAAAAGTTAAAAAAGAGCACTTCTCACTTCACTAATATTAAAGAGGAAAAAGAGTCTGAAACTTTTTGTTTTGGGAAGTAGTAAAAATCCCAATAATCTAGTAGTCATATAATACTATAAATCATTTAGGTTGTTGAAAAGGCTAAGTAAGGCCTTTTTACCAGGGAAGTTTGCTAACTGTGAATCAGTATATACCTCCATTCTAGGATGGGTCCTTAAGCTCTTTCAGTAACATTTTTGATTTTGGAAGCACACCTGACACTTCTGGTGATGCTACGGCAACCATTTGGGATGCCAGGGATGGAACTCAAGTAGACCAAGTTCAGTACAAGTGCTAACCCACTGTACTTGTAACTCCTGGTCCATACTCTGGGTTTGAAATGTATTTCTGAATCCCCCCATCGAACTTTCCTTGCCGACGACTTTCCATTGCTCCTGTGTTGTCAGAGGTAGAGCATTAACGCGTAAAGTGCTCTCAGATGTCCTTCGCAGCCTTTCTTCCTCTTCCAGTTTCTGTCCACCCTCAGGTGGCTGCTCTCTGTTTTGGTTGTGCTAGTTCCTCTCCAGGGCTGGCTTTCACCCCAATCTTGATTTGTTACTTCCCTGAGAAACTCACTGTCCTGTGCCCCACCCACTCCCTACCTGCCTGTTTTACCCGGAGCAACCCTGTTTTAGTTTTCCTGATGGCCTTGTGGGTGAGAGCATTGACTCTACACTTGACTGACCAGTAAAGCATCAGGGGACTTCTTTTTACCTGAGCTCCCAATCCAGCAGCTGCCTCTCCACTCTCTTATGCGAATCCATCCACCTCAAGCCACTGGTTCACCTGGGTGGGGATAATGGTTCTCTGCACATCTGGAGTCTGGCCCTTTAAGGCTGCTTGCAGGACTGGATGTGACATCACAGCAGGGCCTTCCTGGTGCTTCTCTTCCTGGAAACGGGGTCAGAGAGTCCTTGTTCACGTGGGTGAAGGACAAAGTGGGGCCCCAGTGAGGAAGCGGAACTCTGAAGGGTGATTTTGTCTTGCTGCAGGACGGACGGGGGTGGCCTCCCGTGAGCTCCCTGTTCCTTCCCGTCTCCACACTTTGCTGCGGGACCACGCTAGCTCAAGGGGCCTCTCGCGCTTATTTTTCTTGTGTTCCCCGATATCCAGGCGGTTGCTGAGGTATGTTGGAGTCTTTTGGGGGGCGCGGAGCTTCTGGAGGTTCGTCGGGGGCTGTAGTGGGACGCGGGGTTCACAGTTGGGAGTACGTGATCCTGGGGAACTTCTGTGGCCAAGGTCACCTTCAGCTCCGCATTGGGGCAGCCGCGGGTGGGTGCGGTGCTGAGCGCGGGGCTTGGGGGCCTTGGGATGCAGGACGGGCCGAGATCGGGGTCTTGGCAGTCCAGACCCTCCAGCTTACTCATGGGACCTTGCCCAAGTTTCGCTGCTGTAGAATCTTCAGATTCACTTTGAGGGTTAGAGCCACAGCCCCCCCCCCTCCCACCTGCCCGCAATGGCAAGAGACCCTGTTGCCGTCCAGCTTTTTCATTGGCTACCCTCATGGTTCGGGCCTGGGCAGTGGATCTGCAGGTGGCCGGGTTTTGCCAGTGATACTTTTCTTTTGGAGGTATTTCTGGTCTGGGGAATGGGGTGCTCTGCATTCCCGGAGATACCCTAAGGGGTTTCTCTGGCTCTGGCCTCAGATGTTATTCCTGGCAGTGCTCTGGGGGCTGTGGGGATGCAGAGGATTGATTTGTGTCAGCAACGCCAGCATCCTAACAGGTTTACTGTATGTTGGAATAGGAATATCTGCTTCCTCACATCAAGTTGCAAAGTCCTGTCCAGACCCCTGGCTATAGAGGTGAGTACTGGGAGTAAAGGGTCTGTGTGTGTGTGTGTGTGCGTGTGTGTGTGTGTGTGTGTGTGTGTGTGTACTAGGGTAAAATGTTTTGTAGATTTTTTTTTAAAATTTGTTTATTTATTTGTTTTTTTGGGTCATGCAGGGGGCCCCGGTAACCACTCTCTGGCCCGCGGAGGTGGCCTGAGGATTGATCCGATGATGCAAGGAGGGACCAACAGAATGAACACGAGACACAAGAGACAGAGTACAGTTTAGAACAGAGAGAAAAAGGGACAGGCTTTATTGAGGGATACAGGCTGTTTATATAGGGTCTGGGCAGCTCAGTCAGGAGCAGAAGCAATATAACCATATATGGTAAGGTCAGCAACAAGCGCTTTACCTAACATTCAAGGTAAACATTTGCGAATCAAAGGGTATTGTGGCAGTAGGTGCATCCTGAGCTTTACATTTTGTATACCAAAGGGTCTTAGGGAGTAGATGCATCCTGGAGGATACTATAGACAAGGCCAGATAAGCTGTCAGCCTGGTGTGTGGCTATAGATCAGGAGATCAGGAAGTCCTGGGAGACTGTCACCAATGTCTGTCCCAAGCAGTTCCTAACATGGGAACCATGGCCAGGGTCTATGAGAGGGCTCTTGGCTTCCCACAGGGTCACAGCCGGGATGCAAGGGGTTACTCCTGGTTCTGCTCTCAACAATTACTCCTGAGGTGCTCAGGGGACCATATGGGATGCTGGAAATCGAACCCAAGTTGGCCACTTGCAAAGCAAACGCCCTACCAACTGTTCTAGCACTCCAGCCCCTGTTTATTTTTTAATAGAGAGGGGCTCCCCTAGGAAATTATAGCCCAGAATGTGGCTCTCTCAGGAGGACAGAAGGGGGTGCTGATGCATGGGATATCCTGACCTCCGAGTCCTAACTGGCTGGGCCTGTGAGAACCTTCTGTAGGATCAGGGAGGAGTCCCCAGATCAAGCCAGGGCCGACTTTTCTCTCTTGATGCCAAGCCTAGTACTTGTGTTGTGAAAGACAGCACAGATGCCAACCCATTTTGCTTCTCCTGGGGAGACAGAAGCTTTAGGCAGTGTCTCCCAGGCGGGTCTGTGAGCCAGTGCCCGAGGGCGTGGCTGTTCAGAACTTGGGGTTTTGTTCCTGTCCAGTGCTCACAATTCTGACTTCTCCTCCAGGTTGCTTATCCTCTGGAAAAACAGGCAGGAGAAGATGGTGGTGTGATGCCATCGGATACCAACCCCAGCTAGGGGGAGAGTGACAAAATGATGCAGTGATAGGAGCGTCAGGCTTCCCGGGCTGTCTGTCTCTGAGTTGCTTCAGGAATGACCCTGCTGCCTTGTGGGAGCACCTGGCTCTCTACTCTATGAGGCCACGTGTCAATTCCGTTGTATTTGGCTTTTGGACCCCTCCCACCTCATATATTACTGGTGCTCCTCTTTACAATAGCCAGAATCTGGATAAAAGCTGAGTGCCCAAGAACAGATGACTGGTTAAGGTACATCTACACAGTGGAGTACTATGTAGCTGTTAGAAAAGGTGAAGCCATGAAATTTATATACACATGGTACTACATGGAAAGTATCACGTTCAGCGAAATGAGTCAGAAAGAGAAGGATAGACATAGAAAGATTGCATTCATTTGCGGAATATAAAGTAAGAAAACAAGAGACTAACACCCAAGAGTGGCCGGGATTAGTACCAGGAGGTTTGCTCCATGGCTTGGAGGCCAGCCACAAATGCTAAGGGAAAAGGCAGCTCAGATAGAGAAGGGAGCACCAAATAAAGGGTTTTGGGAGGATCCTCCCCGGATGGGAGAAGCATGCTGAAAGTAGACTATGGACCAAACATGATTTCCACTCAACGCCTCTTGAAAACTACAACACCCAAACGAACAAAGAGTACAAAAGGGAATGCCCTGCCACAGAGGCAGGGTGGGATGCGGGGGATGGGGAGTGGGAGGGATACTGGGACCTGTGATGTTGGAAAATGGGCACTGGTGGTGGGATGGGTATTTGATCATTGTATAATTGAAACCCAAGCACAATAATTTGAAAGTCTACATTGTACCTCATGGTGTTTCTCTAATAAAAATTTTTTAAAAAAGATTACTGGTGCTCAAGGATGACTCAAGGACCTTATGGGGTGCTGGGCATAAAAGGCTGGTGTCTGGGTAATTTTTTTTTGTTGTTTTCGGAACCACATGCAGTGATTCTGGGTATTATACTCTTGGCTTTGCACTCTGGCGTTGCACCTGGCAGTGCTTAGGGGACCCTATGGGATGGCGGTTATCACCAGCCCTACCCACTATCCCCATCCCACTGTCCTGTTACACAGTCATACTGCTTTCTTTCTTTTCGTAGTCATTTTTGTGCCACAGGGGAGATACTCAGGGCTTCCTCTTGGCTCTGCTCCGGATTTCCACCTGATGTGCCTCATAGGTCCCCAGGTGTGCTGGCTCTGTTTGTGCCCTTGCAGTTACAGTGACTCCGGCCCTAGACCATGTTGTTCTCCTATTTTGTCCTTACTCTGGAGAGCTTCGTCTGCTCTGTCATATAGTCTCTCATTCACTCTCTGCTCCTTTTGCAGTTCTCGGCATGCACCGGTCACAGGGAAACAGAACAAAGGATCTCTGGGGCCGGCAGAGCTGTTGGGCTTAAGACACTTTGAGAGGCATTTGGGGTGGACCTGAACCATCATCAGAGTCCTACAGGCACACATGTGCATGCACAGCCTTCAGTCGGTGGCAGGACATTGAGTGTCCCCTTCTTCCCAGAGAATGGGCTGTGGGATGCAGGGGGTGTATGTTTAGAGTTCTGAGCTGAAAGCGGGGTCACTCATTTGGGTCCCAATGATTTTGTCCTCAGTTGTGACTCTCTGCAGTGCTCATAGGAGCAGTGGTGGAATTCCCTGGGGTCAGGAGAAAGTCTGCCACCTTCAGGAACCTTCTAGTAGAGCATCCTCACATTTTCATAGATGCAGCTGTCTTAGAGAAAAGTTGGGACCCGTCTGCCAGGAGTTCAGGTGGAGGCTGGTTTCTCCCTAGAGGACAGACCCTGAGCCCCTCTAGGGCCCTGGGGTCCTGGCCTCACAGCCCACGGATCAGGGTGGGGACAGATCCTGACTCCTGTCCCCTTTGTATGCCGGCTCAGGACACGGTGACCTTCCCCGACGTGGTCGTGATCTTCACCCCAGAGGAGTGGACATGCTTGGATGCCTCTCAAAGAAAGCTCTACAAGGATGTGATGCTGGAGACCTAACAGCACCTGTGGGCCATTGGTGAGAGCAGTGCGGGGCCGACCATGTCTGGACAGACCCATGTGGGCTCCCTGTGCCAGGCCGTGACTGTGTGTTCAGCAGAAGCTGTGACTGTCGTGGTGAGGACAGCCATGCAGTAGCTTAGTTCCTTCCGTGGTTTCTTGTTGGTGCTCACTTGGCGATGCTCGGGGCTTACTCTAAGCTATGCCCGTGGGAATCATTCTCTGTGGCTTTGCATGAATCTGGAGTGTTGGGGATCGACCCAGGTTAGCCCCGTGCATGGCAAGGTCCCTGAGTGTTGTACCATCGCTCAGGTCTCTCTAAAAAGTTCCTGGTTCCTGCCAAGGCTGAGTTCTCTGATCACTTCTTGTACTACACATAATTTCTAGTATTTGTTTTGGTTTTGCTTTTATTTGGGGCACAACCTTAATCCACTTGTCTCTGTACTGAGGGATCAATCCTGGGGGTGCTCAGGGGCTATGGGGTTCTCAGGATTGACCACGCTTGGCAGCTTAAAAGGTTGCTATCTTAATCTTGGTACTGTTGCACCAGGCCCACAACTTTAGTTAATTTATTTTTATTTTTATTATTTTATTTTTTAAAAATTTTTATTAGTGAAACACCAAGAGGTACAGTTGTAGATTTAAAAGTTTTTATGCTTAGGTTTCAGTTATACAGTGATCGAGTACCGATCCCTCCACCAGTGCTCATTCTTTACCACCACTAATCCCAGTATCCCTCCCACCCCCCACCCCCTGTTCAATCTGCCTCTGTGGCAGGGGATTCCCTTTTATTTTGTTTTGATTTGGTTTGGGGTTATACTTAAAAATACTTAGGGATTATTTCTGGCTGAGTATTCAGTTATTAATCCTGGTTGTGGTCCAGGTCATTGTGTGCTGCTGGGGCTCAATACTGTACATGTGTGAGTGTCTGTTTCCTGCCTGCCTGCTGTAGGGCCTCACCCCATCAGATGTTGCTCTGTTTCAGTGCTCGCGGTCACTTCCAGTGGCTCTTGGTTCATCTGGAGTCAGGATTTGTCTTTGGAATATGCAATCAGGGATCATATCTGATGGCTTGAGAGACCTTACTGAATGTCAAGATCGAACTTTAATTGACCGTGAGGAAGGCCAGTGCCTGAGCTGCTGGTGGTGTCTGTCTGGATCCGTTTATGTTTATTTTTATAACCAATATTGTGCTTTGGTCGTCTTTGGCCATCTTTGGATTTGTTAAGCTTTGGGGTTTACTGCACGCGGGTATCAGTTCACGCACGGTCAGTACATTGCAAGTGATGCCGAGCCTAGAGTGACAGTAGAGTGGGCATGGTGCTTATCTTGCAAGTTCTGGACATGCGTTCTATCCTCAACATCCCATGTGGTCCTCAAGCACCACCAAAGGTGATTTCTGAGTACACGGTCACAAGAAGCGTTGAGCATCCTCAGGTAAGGATTCCAAAATAGAGAAAAATACTCTTTATTGTGCTATGATCAAACCCCTGTTGGCCCTCTGCAAAGACAGAGCTATACTATTTTTTGTATTTTCTGGGGCCCCATATTTCACTCTTAAAGTAAGACCTGAATCTTAGCTCTTAAATTACCCCAAATCTCGAGCATTTTAAAAGTGCAGATTCTGTTCATGCTTTTCTAGTAATTTACTCCATTTTTATAGGGACACATGGGGCATACTTGTCACGTTTTTCTAGTCGCTCATCCATCCTCCATCTCTGTGTGGTTCAGGGCATTCTAGGGTGAAGCCTGCGGTGATCTCCTGGCTGGAAGGAGGAACCCTGAGGCCTGGGAGGAGAGGTATGCATGCAGGTGAGTGTCTGAGAACCTTCCGTGACTCAGGCCCTGGGCAGTGTGTGGGTGCCCTGAGCATGTGTGAAATGCCCTGCTGACCCTGATATCCTTGGGTTCCTGGATCCAGGCATCTGTGCTGCATTCACGCTTCCCTTTGCTCCCAGTGCAGTGCTGGGAATGGCCAGAAGGAAATTCAGAGTCTGATGCTTGAGGTTGAGGACCCTTTTCTTCACTGGGGGTTGACATGTCTGCTCAAAACCTAAAGAAAACTGTAATATGTTTCATCTAAATGCTGTGTTTTTCATTTGATTGAAAGTATCTACAAATGGTAATTGTAATTAGACCTGAACATTTAAACTGCTCTGTCCACATTGCTCCATGTGTTTCCCAGAGACCTACCGGGAATAATCCCTGAGCACTGCATGGTGTACCCCCGCCCCCAAATGGAAACAAAATACAGAAGAGAAAAAGTCATTGATCGTGAAAAAAATCTGTCTGTGGTGAGATGTTTTCAGTGGCCCCTGTGGTCAGTCTTAGCAGTGTGGAATGCAGCATTTCTTCACAAGTGCTTTCTGGGCTCTACTCCAAATTGAGCTAGAACTGAACCCAGAGTTTTGAGTGTTTTATATTCTCTTGAATCTAGTGCATCAGTTTTCTGTGGAGGGAGTTATTTCTGCATGTGAATTGAGGTGAAAAAAACACTTAACAAATTAATGGCCCCCATTCATCAATTTTCCATGTGTGTCTTACAGAAACATTAGGTTTGTCCGTGGTAATGTCATCCACTTGTCAGGAATTGCATTCATTTGTTGCAACTGTTAGAAATCAATCTGCAGGTATTCACTTTATTTGACATGGAGACTCTTAGAGCATAGAACGATAATTGGATTCCTCTGCTGTTCTACAGGGAAGCAGCCAGCCCGAGTGGAATGTCTCTGACCCTTCACACTGTGAAAAAGTCTCGAGTGTGCATTTGTGCCCTCAGCCACACGGGGATGCTAAGGCAAGCAAGATGGCCTCTGAGGGTGATCAGAATGCCGAGAGCAGCCTCACTCTGAAGAATCACTCCCCTGGGAAAAGGTTCACACAGTCTGTTGTTCTCGGTTCTGTTGTTCTCGGTCCACAGACACAAACCCCAACATTGGGGCAGTCCCTAGAATGTGGGAGAAGAGCACTTTTTATAGCGAGTCCTTCACACCGAAAGGCCCACAAGCAAAGTCACCATGGATTGACCCTGTCCAAGAGTAAGGAATGTGGGGGAGCTTCCCTGTGTTCCCAGGACCGTGATATTCCCTTAGAACCTCACAGTGGACAGAATCCCCAGGAGTGTCAGCAGCAAGGGCATGGTTTGAATCCATTGTCACCCGTGTGTGATAACATGAACATCCACACTGGAAGGAAATCACATGCATGTAAGGACTGTCGTTTTGGGTCATACCCTGAAATACTCAGGAATTATTCATGGTGGTGCTCCAGGGACCCTCCCGTGGTGCTCCAGTGTTGTGTTAAACCTGGTGCAAGACAAATGTCCTATCGGCTGTACCTACTTGTTGGCCCCTATTGGAAACAGTTTAAATGATCTTTACTGTGTGCAGAAAGACATATGAGTGGATGGAAGGGGCCCCTTGAATCAAATGTCTGAGATGTGCCGGGAATATGGGTCAGCTCCCCACACCCCAGCAGGCCATTCCGTTTACCTGTGATTACTCACAAGGTTGGGCATATTCCTGGATCCCCCCCATCAGTTCAATAATATTACAGAAAATAAGTAAATGTTGTATTTGGAATTAGCAAAGTCCCATCAATGTAGAAGTCACCAGTATGGTAAGAAAGATTCGGCTCTGCTTAAAGGACAAAAATAGGCTTGAAGGTGACCAAAATGGCTTGCTGCCCATTAGCCTCCATTTTAAGGGTCGGAATATTTGATGTTGTTGGTAGTGCAACCTGGCAGTACTCATGGCCTACTCCAGGCTTTGCTCTTTGATGTTGCTCAGGGGACCATTTGGAATTCTGAGGGTTAAACCCAGATTTACCACATGCAAGGTAAGCGCCCAAGCCTCTTTACTACCCTCTTGCCCCATACTCTGGATTTGAAACTGTACTTTTGAAACTGCCTCCTGCGGTTTTCCTTGTAGGCAAGCGTCCACTGATACAGTGTTTTCAAGGGGTAGTGCATTGACCAGACAGTGCTCCCTGATGCTCTTACCAGCCTCTGCTCCTGTTCTGTGTAAACACACAAAAAACGACGGGCAAAAAGAAGGCAGCGGCCTATCTCTCCCCCCGCCCGCGTTCCATAGTCTCAGGCCATTTTACCACTCCAGGGATGTCGATGGCTGTGGTCAGGCGGAGGAAGGAAACGAGTGCCAGGCTGGTTGGTCTTAGTAGCAATTTATTACATGGAAAAGATGTATGTCTTGGAGGCCTCAGGAGTTCTCAAGCACACGCTCTCCCTGAGATAGCCCCCAAAATCCCCTTATATAGATTATGGTACCTCTAATGGGCGCTATATAGTGATGTCATCAAAAGGAGTTACAGAAAGAACACTGAGGCAGAAAACCATACATTGTTTCTTTATATCAGCAGGCCAGTCATCTTGCATCACCTTTTACAAGCTACAAGCACTTTGATTAGCACATCAAAGACCAGTCTGCTAGAGCTTGGAATCTACATCTCAAAGATCCTCCTGCTTAGAGCCAGGCATCTGCATCCCCTAGATCAGGCCTGCCTTAGCACCTGGCATCTGCATATCTAAGACCAGATAGGTTCCTGTGAGATAAGGGAAACTCCCTCTCACAATATACTGAATTTACTGAAGCAGTTTGAAGGGGAGAAATATTCAGTCTCATCCAAGCTAGTCAGGACCCATGGGAAAGCTGCTTCTAGGACAGATTCTCATTTAGCAGATCAACCCACCCTAGAACAGATTTCCCTGGATGTGTTTCTCCTCCTTATCTGACCAACATATAAGCATACATAATATAAATCATTTTTGTGGACACGGTGAATGAGACCAGTTGTAGTTACTGGTTTTGGCATATCGAATACACAGTGGATAGCTTGCCAGGCTCTTCCGTGCGGGTGGAATACTCTCGGTAGCTTGCCAGTCTTTCCGAGAGGGATAGAGGCTTTTGGGGTGACCTCTAATCACCCTTGTAGGTGTTACCATATTTAAACCCTATCAAATATGGTACGACAATTCCAGAAGATGGGTATTTAGTGTCTTATGATGTGTCCGCGTGGGTCCGGAAAGCGTCCTGGAGTGTGGCGATGGCTGGGTAGTGGAAGTAGTGTCGAGAGTGGAAGTCTGCCAGTGGGGTATTTATCTGGGTAGGGTGGGTCTCCTGTGCACAATTCGATCCCTGGGTGGTTGATGGAAGCAGACAGGGCAGGGTAGGGTGGGGCTCCTGATTAGAATCCCTTTGTCACCTGTGGTGGTGGGAGCAAGCAGAGAAGCTCTGTCCCTGGGTCCGCCGAGCCTGGAGTCCAAGGTCTCAGAGAGTTCCGCTTATCTTGTTCTGATACGGATGAGAAAGGAGAGGCCGACAAAATCTCAAGGCCGACCTAGGCTGCCACTATGAAGGAAGACAAAAATGATCGTCTGTACTTTCAATGCACGTATGCTAGCATCAGATACATCCATCGAGGACCTGATGGTACAAGCACGAATGATCAAGTACAACATCATTGGTCTGACCGAGACAAGAAGGCACGAATCTCACCATGCCGTTTTCGACACTGGAGAAGAATTGTTCCTCGGAACATGCGATAAAAGAGGATGAAGAACCTCTGGCTACGGGCACATCTCTTTGATTCCACTGTTCTTCCTGCATTAACATATGCCTCAGAGACCTGGGCCCTTCGCAAACAAGATGAGAACGCTATTCAGGTCTCCCAAAGAAGAATAGAAAGAGCTATGCTTGGAATATCACGTTTCACTCAAATGAGAGAACGAATCCGGTGTTCTGACATCCGTCTACGATCAAGGATCAGGGACGCTGTCTCATTTGCCAAGGTGTCGAAAATCAGATGGGCTGGTCACGTAATGAGATTTAAAGACGACCGTTGGACTAGAGCTGTTACTGATTGGATTCCCCGGGATGTCAAAAGACCGCGTGGCCACCCACCTACCAGATGGTCAGACTTCTTCGTCAAGATCATGAACGATCGGTTTGAGGCCCTTCATGTTCCCGGAGCGAACAGATGCCATTGGGCTACACTAGCACGCGGCAGGGACAAATGGAGACGTTACTGGCGCCCACTTGAGCAAATCGACGACTAATGGGAAGTTAAGTGATTAAGTGATTTGTGGACACAGTAAGAAATACTTTAAGTTCATAGAATTGCTCTTCTAGGGCCATCTCGATCTCGGACTGCAGTGCTCAGGCCAGATACCTTTCCTATTCTTAGCAGCAGGGTCCTAGTCACGTCGTTACTTTTGGATCATGACAGCATTTGCCTATGATCAAACTCTTAACCTATGGTTAAGAACCCTGACACCTTGGCCTGGCCCATCTCGATGCCAGGGTAGCACTTAACTTACTGGCTTGCCCTGGTTCCATTCAGTCCCCTGTGGGGACCCTGACTTGGGGTGCTAGAAAGTGAGGGCAACTGAGTCTTAAGTTGAGAAAGCAGATGCCCAGGAGTGAATAATATTCAAGGCCAATTAAATCCTAAATTATAAAGCATAATATTAATAGTCTTCCTGTATCTATACAAGAAAGGACATTGCATTAAAGTACTCAAAAGACATAAGGAGAGGAGAAAGGCAATATTAACTTACAGTACAAGTTCAGTGTCGTAGAAGGATGAGACCTTACAAATTGGATGGGGAAGAGAGCACAAAGAAGTAGTTACAGACAAAGTAATGGGAGTGACTTGGAGCACTGTGATGGGTGCAACCTGATAAACCTAACATCCTTGTACTCCAACATAGTTCCAGTGTCTGTCCAACTCTCTGGGTTGCTGCTAGACCAGCTGCTCTCTGCATCTCCAGCAGTGGATTTGCAGTCACTGCTTTCACCCCATCTTGATTACTTCCCCAAGAAACTCAGCATCCAGTGAATTGTACCAACCTTCCTGTTTTACCTTGAATCAACCCAGCTGCGTTTTTCCTGCTGGACTGTGTATGCATTGGGTCATTGTTTGACTGACCAGTACAGGATCATGGGTCTCGGCATCCACAGCCCCCCACTGTGTGACCCCCCACTCTCCACAGCCACCTCTGCACACCTTTATCCAGTTCATTCCCCTTGAATCACAGATTCACCTGGGTGGGCAAAAAGGGTCTCTGCATCTGGACTGTGGCCCTTTAAGGCTCAGGTTTCTGACAAATGTGGAAGTGGCATCCCAGGCCGGGGGCCTTCAGGTATTTTTTCTATTCCAGTTGTGTTTGCCTGACTCAGGCTGCCATTGGTCTTGTGCTAGAGGAGGAAATGGTGGGCCTTCGTGCAAGAGGGACTGTGAAGACCTATTTTTTGTCGGTACACGAGTGGCGGTCTACGAACGCCCAGTGCCTCCCATTCTCCACAGTGTGAGTGCCAGGGGCCGCTCCAGCGTGGGGGGCCCTTTTGTGCTTTTTTTTTCTCTCATTTCTGATATCAGCCATTTTCTGAGTCCTGAGGGATGCTTTAGGGGGTGCAGGTGTTGCGGAATATGTGGGTGATAGTGGGGATCCCGTTTGGCCACCATCACCTCCAGCTCCATGAGCTTGGGGCTGGGCTTGGGGCCTGCAGGACCTGCAGAGGACAGGGCTTGGCTGTCCCAACCCTCCCAGCATTAGACTTTGCTCTGCCCTGTTCTGGACCATTTGGCCCTGGCATCCCTGTTCCGGAGCATTTTGCCCTGGCATCCCTGTTCCGGAGCATTTTGCCCTGTCATCACTCGTGTAGAACCTTCAGATTCACTTCAAACCGCAGGGCCCCAGCCCCCATGTAGTAGCAGACCCAGTTATCATCTGCCCTTTGTCGTGTTATGCAGGGTCACATGGTGTTTTGGTCCCTGCTGGAGGCTGGGTTTGCAAGTGACACTTTTTCAGTATCATTGTTTTGCTTTGGCTTGTGTACCACATCCAGAGATTCTTAGGGTCTACTTTTTTTTTTTTTTTTGCTTTTTGGGTCACACTCAGCGATCCAAAGGGGATACTCTTGTCTCTGCCCTCAGGAGTTACTCCTGGCAGTGCTCAGGGAACCATATAGGATGCTGGGAATTTAACCCAGGTAGGCCCTATGGAAAGCAAACGTCCTACCCGCTGTGTTATCTCTCCAGCCCCACTCAGGGTTCGGAAATTGCCTCCTGGGTTTTCCTTGTAAAGGTAAAGGTAAAGGCCCTCCCGTTGATCGTCGATTTGCTGGAGCGGGCCCAGTAACGTCTCCATTGGAGACTTTGTTGTTACTGTGTTTGGCATATCGAATACTCTCGGTAGCTTGCCGGGCTCTCCGAGAGGGGCGGAGGAATTGAACTCGGGTCGGCCATGTTGGCCGCTTTTAAGGCGAATGCCCTACCGCTGTGCTATCGCTCCAGCCCTTGTTTTCTTTGTAGATGAGTGTTTACTGTTTGTGCGTTAGCAATCATAGAGCGTTGACTGGACAGTGTTCTCTGATGTTCTTACAAGCTTTTGCTCCTGTTCCTGCGTCTCTTCAGCATTCTGGGCTGCTGCTAGGCCAGTTTCTCTCTGCTCTTGTGCTGGTTTTGAGTCACTGCTTTCACCCTACCTTGATGGATGATTTCCCGGAGAAACACATTTCCCCATGCCCAACCTGCTGCCTATCTGCCTGTTTTACTTTGAATGAACCCCCTTTGCGATTTTCTTGATGGACTGTGTGTGAGAGCATTGGCTCATTGTTTGCCTGTACAAGACCAGAGGACTTCTTACCCCTCGATAGCCCTCCACTGTGACCGGCCAGTACAGTAGCTTCTTCCATCCCTTTATGTGAGCCCATTCCCCTGGTGTGACAGATTCACCTTGGTGGGCATAATGGTTGTTTCCACATCTGGAGTCTGGCTCTTTAAGGCTGCTTGCGGAAACAGAAGTGACATCACAGGGGGCCCTTCCTGGTGCTTCTACTCCTGGAATTTGTGTCAGTGTTATTGTTCACATGGGTAAAGGACAGTGTAGGGTCACTGTGAGGAAGTGGGACTCTAAGGCCAACTTTGTGGCGGAACGGGGGTGATCTCCCGTGAGGGCCTGGTGGTTCCCCATGTCCACACTGAAATGCGGGTCGTCCTCAGCTTGGGGGCCACTTTTACACTTGTTTTTCACTTGTTCCCTGATATTAGGCGATTCCTGAGGTGCAGTGGATCTTTGACGGGGTGCAGTGGAGGAGGATGTGAGTGAGTGATCCTGGGCCATGCTTGCCTACAGCTCTGCAATGGAGCAGCGGCGGATGGGTACAGGGCTGTGGGTACAGGGCTGTGGGTGGGTACATGGGGGTTGTGGGTATTGGGAATGAGGGACCTGTCGAGGGCAGGGGCTGGGCCATCCTGACCTCCAGCTGACCTGCGTTGGGACCTTGGCCCCAGTCTCTCTGCTGTACAACCTCCAGATTCACTTTGGGCAGAGTTTCAGCTCCCGCAATGCCAATAGACCCTGTTACCATCCGGCTTTTTCACTGGCTTTCCTGGTATGATGGGGCCATCCGGAGCAGTGGATCCGTAGGTTACTGGGGTTTTAGTTTCCTTTTGGGGCTATTTTTGGTGTGGGGAATGGGGGGCTCTGCATGCCCGAAGATACCCTGAGGGCTTACTCTGGCTCTTTTTTCTTACTCAACTATTTTTCCTACAGTGCTCTGAAGGCCATAGGGATGCATAAGGATGCAGAGGATTGACTGTTGTCAACAAGGCAAGCATCTTACTAGTTTTATTGTGTGTCAGATCAGGAATTTCTGCTTCTTCACATCAAGTTGTAAAGCCCTGTCTAGACCACTGTCTATTGAGGTGCGTACTGGGTGTAAAGGATGTGTGTGTGTGTGTGTGTGTGTGTGTGTGTCTGTGTTTAGAAATTGTTTTTTATTTAATTTATTTTTAAATTTTTTATTAGAGGTATAATTACAGACTTGCAAACTTTCCTGCATGCATTTCAGTCATATAATGATTGAGTACCCATTCCTCCACCAGTGCCCATTATCCACCACCAATGGTCCCAGAGGCAGGGTGGGGTGGGGGCATGGGGAGAAAGTGGGTTTTTTTTAAGGGGAGAAGGGCTGTGGCGTGATACAGTCACATTCTGGTCCATGGTTGTAGGGGGCAGCCCTGCTGACAGCCTGTAGGGGGTGCTGTTGCACGTGATCTGGCCTCCGACTCAGCGCCTGGCTGTGCCTGTGAGAGCCTTCTGTGGAACCCAGGGAGGAGTCCTCAGGCCAAGGCAGGACTGAATCTTCTCCCTTGTAACCAAGCCCAGAGCTTGTGTTGCGAAAGGCAGCACAGATGCTAACCCATTTTGCTTCTCCTGGGGAGGAAGAAGCATTAGACATTGTTCCCCAGGCGGATCTGTGAGCCAATGCCAGACAGTGTGTCTGGTCAGGGCTAGGGGTTGTGCTCGTCTCCAGTGTTCACTGCTCTGACTCCTCCTCTAGGTCGCTGATACTTGGGAAAATCAGAGGCAGGTTAAGACGGTGACATGCCATCGGACACCCCATAACTAGGTAGGAGGAGAGTGACAAGATAAGATGATAAAATGATACAGTGACAGGAGCCCTCAGTCTTCTTGGGCCAAATGTCTCTGAGTTGTTCCAGGAAGGATCTTGCATCGTGCCTCCTTGTCGGAGGGACGGACACTTTCTGTACAAGGCCATGTTTGTTTCAGTTTTGTTGTTTTTGGCTTTTGAACCACACCCTGCTTAAAGAGTACTCATACCTTAGTGCTCAAGGTTGACTCCTGAGATGTCTCAGGGACCATATTGGGTCGTGGGGGTCAAAGGCTAGCACCCGGCCCAGACGAGGTCAGACCTGAACACCTGAAGAAACTGCCATCATTACTCATCAATACACTGGCTCAGCTCTTCACACGCTACCTGTCTGAATGCAAGGTTCCTTCCCAATAGAAAACCAGCAGGACCGTACTACTGTTCAAGAAGGGAGACATCCATGACATTGACAACTATCGCCCGATCTGCCTATTGTCTGTCATCTACAAGTTGTTCACTCGAGTCATCCTAAATAGGATTGGCAGAACACTAGATGAAGGACAACCATGCGAGCAAGCCGGTTTCCGCAAAGGATTCAGCACCATTGACCATATCCACACAATAACCAAGCTCATTGAGGTTTCTCGGGAGTTCAAGATTCTGCTCTGTTTAACATTCATTGATTTAAAGAAGGCCTTTGATTCTGTTGAGACGGAAGCGGTCATTGAAGCCCTAGCCAATCAGGGTATTCAGGCCCAATACATCAAGATCCTCCGTAAGCTGTATTGCAGATTCACTACCAGGATCTCACCATTCTACAAAGAAGTAATCATTGGTGTCAAGAGGGGTTCGGCAGGGTGATACCATTTCACCGAAACTCTTCAGTGCCACCCTCGAGAACATCATGCGGCGACTGGAATGGGAAGGAATGGGAGTGAAGATAGATTGTCGGCAATTACACCACCTCCACTTTGCTGATGACATTGTTTTAATAAATAAATAAAATAAAAGTAGACTCACTCCAGAAATTCTAGTTTTCAGACACACATAAAATCATGGTTCGTAGTAAACACCCTGGATATCTGGATTATTTTGATACAAGACACTGTTTACATGATTTTCAGAGCTGTTCCTACAAAATAGGAGCAAGTGCTGGAGGAGGCTCATGTGCTGATTTGGGATTACAGTAAATTATGACCAGGATGGCCTAGGTCCAGCAGATCAGACATGGGACTGCCTGGGGCTCACCCGAACCCAGAAGTGACGTTGTTCCCTGGAAGAGAGCTCCCAGGCCCATGACCCCGCCCATTATACAAGAGGGCAGCTGAAGGTTTGCCCACCCTGAGTCCCTGTGGCTGTCCCCACAGCAGAGCAACTTATGGGCCTGTTGTCACTGTGACCTGCAGCCGCCGTCTCTGCACGGGATCTCCTGGCCTCAGAGTTAGTCCCTGGCCACAGGGACCTTCCTGTAGGGCCTATAGTGTATTCCCGGGACTCTGGCAGGGCTGTAGTTTCCTCCCCTGTAGGCTGAGACTAGCCCTCCTGTCCCAACAAGCAGCCTGGTCACAACCCACTTTTCTGTCCCCTGGAGAGGCAGGAGCATCTGGCAGTGTATCCCTGCAGATGGGTCTGTGAGCCAGTGACCAAGTATCTGGCAAGTCACTACATTTCTTGCTCCAGTGCAGGGACTTCCTGTTGGGGGGCGGGGCTGGCTATGCTCCTCTGGTGCTCACGGCTCAGGTCTTTCCATGGAGCCTCCTGCTGATCCGCAGGAAAAACAAAGGCAGGAGTTGGTGATGCACCCTCTGCCACACCATCCTCAGGCATGAGAGCGACAAGATGACCCAGTGCAGTGACAGGAGCGCACAGGCTTCTTGGGTCTTGGGTTGTTTTAGGAAGGAGATGTGGGATTTGACTACAAACCTGAGTGCCCGGCTCTCTGCTGTTTGAGGCCATGGGGCCTCAAGTTCCTGGATCCAGGCATCTGTGCCAAGTTCGTGCTGCCCTTCATCCCCCTGGACTGCCCATCATGGAATTATCTGTGCTTTAATTTCCTGGCTTTGTAGTTAATCTTATCTGTCAGCTGTGTAGAATAATTCATGGGAATCTCAATCTTTGGTCTTCCTGTATGTGCCTCACCAGGGTGACTGTCCAGCCTGAACTCCCCTTTTCTGGAGCAGCTGGACACCCTCTGCCCTCTCTAACACCATGCTTATCTTTGCCCTCGAATCATATGATTTTGAGTATCTAAGAAGTTTATCATTCTTTAGGTTTCGGAACCAGCCATAGTCACACGTGACTCCTCGTGGGTCTCAGGTGTAACTCCTGGCCGTTCGCTCAGGAATTGTACCCGAGGTGTTCAGAGATCTGAGACTTGAGCCTGTCTGCCTCAAGCTAAGCACATGATCTCTCAGCTGTTCTCTCGTGTTCTTCTTAGTCATCTTTTTGCCTTTGTTTTTAAATAATGAATGAGTCCATAACAAAATTACTTTGGGTCAGGACAGGTACAGCCAGGAGCACACTTGCATTTTAGGCGGCTAATCGATTTTTGATCCCCTGCATTCCATTTGGTCGCATTATCCCGTGTGATCAAAATACAGAACCCAAAAGCTACGTGGGTAATGTTAAGCTCCTCACAGTGATTACCCAAAAGATCTACCATTGGGGCTGGAGCGATAACACAGCACATAGGGCATTTGCCATGCACGCAGCCTACATGGCCGACCCGGGTTCGATTCCCAGCATCCCATATGGTACCTTGACTACTGCCAGGAGTAATTCCTGAGTGCTTGAGCCAGGAGTAACCCCTGTGCAATGCTGAGTGTGACCCAAAGACCAAAAAAAATCTACCCTTTTCTGTAGACCTGTTTGGACTGTGAGAACTATCAAGATGTCCGCTATCTGCTGGGCCTCTTTCTACTATCCACTGAATAACTCTTACATTCTTTTTTGTTTGAATTCAGAACTCAAAGCCAAACTTTGGGATTCAGTATTATCATGTTTTGATGCAGGACAAGTGAGTCGGAAAGATTTGCATGTTCAAAATAAATGTTATTATGTCGGTGGGATTTTCAGTGGACCAAACATGTGGCTTGAAGGGGGGCACCTAGAATCCTTTGCTTTCAGCAGATCTACAGACTCCAGACAATTCAGGGAGGAAATCTACAGCCTTATGCCAAGCGTAGTAGTCTCTTAGTTTCAGTTGGTGCTAAACTCAGCAGTTTTAAGATTTAAAGACATTCTGTTTTTTTTAAATACCAAAATCATACTGAGTTTTTTCTTCTATAGAATGTAAGCACAAGTGGTCATTCTTGAAAAGAACTGGTTTGTTGGCCCCAGTAATAGTGTAGTGGGAAGTGCACTGCTTTGATCAGGAATGGAAAGCAGGTTCTATACCCAGCACCCAGTATGGTCCTGTCAATCCCACTAGGAGTGATCTATGAGCACTGTTTCATGTGACACTGCCCCAACAAATAAATACAAACAAAAAACCCCCCAAAAGCTCATTGATTCCGATATTAATTCAATTAGGTACGATGTTTTCAATGGCCCCTGCATTCTCAGTTTTGTGAGACGCAGTTTTGCCTTCGTACATGCATCCTAAGCTCCATACTGAGCTACAACCAAACCCAGACTCGGTTATATTTTTATTTGCTTGAAGCTGGTGCTTCCTTTTTCTGTATAGAAATTATTTCCAATTAATGTGTTCATCATTGAGTTGAGAAAAAATTGGACACACGTTAATGACAACACGTGTCAATTTTGCTTGAACTTCTTGCAAATATATTTGGTCCTTCCAGGAAAAGCCATATATGTGTCGATAATTGTATTTGCATGGTGGAAATATTAGACATCAAACCTGCAGGGTTCGACATTTTTTTTTGACATGGAAACTCTCAAGAAATCAAGAAATAATCGGAATCCTCCTCTGCTGCTCTCCAGGGAAGCAACCAGCCTTAGTGGAATGTCTCTGATCCTGTACACTGTAACACTTTCAAGTGAGCGGTGGTACCTGCATCACTATGGGGATTCTGAGACAGGCAGGAAGTCTTCAGATGGGAAGAGTCCCAGGGATGTTAGCAACACGGACAGAATTTGAGTCAGCCGCCATGCAACTGTGATCATCTGAATATCCACACAGGAGAGAAACTGTAGAAATGTAAAGAATTTGGGAAGCCTTAGATCAATCTTCATACCGGATTATATATAGGAGAATTCATACAGGAGAGAAAGCTATTCATTCAAGGAATATGGGAAGAGCTCAAGACTTAGTATGCATAGGAAAATTCATTTAGAGAAACTTTATTCATGTAAGGATAAGGAATGTATGAAGACCTTTATTTCCTTCTCAGGAGTTTCTGTGCATAGGAAAATTCATGCAGGAATGAAACGTTACTCATGTAAGGACTGTGGAAAGACCTTTTCTTTGTACTCAGAACTTACTAAGCACAGGAAAACACACACTGAAGAGAATCCTTATGTATGTAAGGACTGTTGGAAGGAATTCACTTACCTCTCACTCGTTATTACATATAAGAACATTCATGCTGGAAAGAAACCTTTTGTATGTAAGGCAAGCAGGAGGCCCTGTTTTGAAGGGGTTAATGGCAGAGATCAACCATAATGTTGCCGAGAATCATTGTGAATCAAAAATCAGGCAATTCTTCATTCTTCCCACCTAGCTGTCTTATGCCTGAGGGAGCTGTGGTCAGGCCCTATACCATAGTATGAGGTGGGATGGCCTCACTCCTGTCCCTTGTGTATGTCGGTTCAGGACATGGTGACCTTCCCCGATATGGCCATGAGCTTCACCCCGGAGGAATGGACGGGGGCCAGAATGCTAAATATGTGCAGGGTACGGGTCAGCCCCAATTTTCTGGAGTATCTCCCCCGTTGTGGGCCTTATTTATTATGAGTCTAACTTATTTTTTTTTGTTTTGTTTCATTTTGGGGTCCAGCTGGTGAAGCACATGGTGACTCTAGGTTATGCACTCAGGAATCACTACTGGTTTGATACTTGACATGCAATATAATCCCCAGACATGGCCAGGAGTATTTCCTCAGCTCAGAGCCATGAATAAACCCTATAAATTTCTGTGTGTGTGACTCAAAACAAACCAAATAAATTTACTTCTCTTTCCACATTTAACTTGTGTTTTGCTTTTGATCTTGGTATTGTTTTGGGGACACACTTGGCATTTTTATTTCCTTTAATTTGTAACTTTTACATTCCATTCATTTATTTTTTGGCTGTTGGGCCACACTCTGGTGTTCAGGGGTTACTCCTGGCTCTTCCCTCAGTATTTCCTCGTGGCAGTGCTCAGGGGCCATATGGGATGCTGAGATTCAAACCCCGGTGGTTTGCATGCAAGTCCTGCCCGCTATGCTGTCATTACAGCCCCTAAGATCATTTATTTCTTAGAGTCTCACCCCCTCATCCGCTGTTATTCTCAGTGCTTGGGGTCACTTCAAGTGACCTTGGGTGATCAGGTGGCGCCCAGCATCAAATCAGAAGTTCCTTCTTGCAAAGCATGTTTCTGAATCCTGTGCATTGTCGCCCTGCCTTCACTGGACTCTTTAGGTTTTTTAAAATTTGATTTGGGCCAAACCAGCAGGACTCAGGGTTTGTTCCTGGTCTCTGCACTCAGGGACCATGCCTGGCAGGTGGTGGACAGTATTGGGTGGTCGGGGATCTAACCTGGACTGACCATTGCCAAGACCATTGCCCCACCTGCTGTAATACTTGCTACCCTCTATCTTCCCCTTTGTTTTTAGCTTAATATAAATTTCGGGGACTTTCCATCCTTGTCCTTGCTTGGATGCTTGGGTTTACTCCTGACTGTGCACTCAGTGAGAGTGAACTCAGGGCCCTCCAGTTGCTGGTGTCCTGGACACATGGCCCAGCAGTCGTTCTCGTGGAATAAGGACAAAGTAGTGTCTCTTCTTGGAAAGCTGACTGTGAAGGCCAGTTTTGTTGCAGAAGATGAGGCTTCCTGTGCGCACCCCACACTTCCCTGTCTCTGCACTATAAGTGGGGTAGCTGCACCAGCTTGTGGGGCGCTTTCACACTTTTTTTTCACTTGTTCCCTGTTATCCAGGTGCTTCCTAAGGAGTGGTGGAGGCTCTCGGGGTGGGGCGATAGTTTTGCGGGGTATGATGGGGGCTCTACCAGCGTGCAGGGTACGTGGTGTGAGTGCATGATCTTGGGGGGTCCCTGCAGCCACGACCGCCTCCATGTCAGCAATAGTCATTGGTGGGAGGGAGCGGGGCTGAGCACGGGGACTGCAGGTCTTGGGGTGAGGGACCTATATCAGAGCACTGAAAGCCTTTGTTTTCCACATTGCAAACCCCTGTTCCATCCTGCTAGCACAACCTGGATTGATTTCTGAGTGCAGAGCCAAGAATTACCACTTAGCATCAGCTATGTGGCCTTCAAAAAATAAAATAGAAGATTAATTTTGATAGGCCTGGAGCGATTTATTTTGATTGATTATTTTGACTGATTATTTTGATTTATTTTGATTGGGCACAGAAGGTAGGGCGTTTGCCTTGCACTCGGCCCGCCCGGATTCGATTTCCAGTATCTCATATGGTCTCCCGAGCACCGCCAGGAGTAATTTCTGAGTGCATGAGCCAGGATTAACCTCTGTGCATCACTGGGTGTGACGCAAAAGGAAAAAAAAAAAAGAACCAGGAGGAAACCCTGAGCATCCCCAGGTGTGACCCCAAGAGAAAAATAAAAGTATGTAGGAATATATTAAGGAGCAAAGCACCTTCCTCATTTCATCTCTCCCTTAGCAGGCTACCCTCACTGTTGTTTTGTGTAGTGCTGGTAAAGTAAGATATTTAAAGGAATATATTTGATTTTTTGGTAAATAGGAGCTTCGACTATGGCTTACTGCTGGTGTACTGGAATTATCTAGAAAGTGCCACTGTACAGCATATACTAGGTATGCTTTCCTTGCAAGCATCCAACCCAGGTTCTGTGTATGTGTGGCATTGCATATGGTCCCTGAAGCGCACCGTGACTTATCCCTCATCCCAGACTAGGAATAATCCCTGAGCATTGTTGGTTATTGCCCTCAAACTAAACACATACAAACACACACACACACACATACACGCAAAGACACACACAGGATGTGAGAGAAGAGAAAAAAGAATAAGTATTCAGGGTAAATCATGGGCTTCTTCAGCATAAATAAGTAAAAAAGTGATCTAATGGGGCTGGAGCGATACCACAGCGGGTAGGGCATTTTCCTAGCATGCAGCCAACCCGGGTTCGATTCCCAGCTTCCCATGTGGTCCCCTGAACACTGCCAGGAGTAATTTCTTAGTGCATGAGCCAGGAGTAACCCCTGGGCAAAGCCAGGCGTGACCCCCCCAAAAAAGTTACCTAAGGACCCACTGTTCAATCCTTTAAGTATTTCTCTGTAGAGTTTGTCTTTGCACATGAATTTATTTTTGGTTTTGTTTTCTTCGTTAGTTACTGTTTGTTGTTGCAGTATTTGGGAGCCACACCATGCAGTGTTCATAGCTAACTCCTGGCTCTGAGCTCAGGGATCATTTCTCCCAAGGGTCAGGAACCCATCTGGGGTGCTCCGGTATTGAATCTGAGTCAGCGAAGTGCAAAGCAAGCACCTTCTCTACCGATTCACCACCTTGGCTCCGAAGTATAATATTCATCTTTTAAAAGTAAAATCACAGGTCTGGAGTGATAGCACAGTGGGTAGGGCGTTTCACTTGCATGCGGCTGTCCCGGGTTCGATTCCCAGCTTCCCATATGGTCCCCTGAGCACTGCCAAGCGTAATTCCTGAGTGCAGAGCCAGGAGTAACCCCTGGGCATCACCGGGTATGACCTCCCCCAAAAATTTAGTGTCACTCCAGATTCTTGGACTGGAAAACACAGTTCACATCCTGGTGTATAGTAAACACCCTGGATAATAGAATAATTTTCCTATACAGCAAAATTGTTGCACAATTTTCAAGTATATTTCTGTACAACAAGAGTGAGTGCTAGATGCAGGTTCATGCATATGTGTCTGTGAGGTTTAGGGCATTTCTGGGTGAAACCTATGGTCATCTGGCTGGAAGGAGTAGCCCTGAGGCCTAGGGAAGAGAGGTGTATGTGCAAGTGAGTTCTGTAAGTTAACAGAATAAGTAAGTCAGCTACACTGGCAGTGGCGTGGTGTTTCTCGTCCACCAGATGCTTTCGGTGGCCATGAGCTGCTACTCCCACCCCGACCGGCAGCCACCTCCAACAGATGCATTAAGGAGAGAACAGGGCCGCCAGGATGGTTGGTGATCACTTGGCATTTTTCCATCCTCCACACACAACTGTTCCAGTTCAGCTTTAGTGGTTGCTGTCTTACCCCCAGTACAATTGCAACATGCGGTCAAGTTTCAAAAATTTTGTTTTGTTTTCTTTTGATTTGGTTTCGGTATTGCATGTGGCAATGCTCAGGTTTTATTCCTGACTATGCACTGTAGCACTATCCTCCCGTTGGTCATCAATTTGCTGAAGTGGGCTCCAGTAACGTCTACATTGTGAGACTTGTTACTGTTTTCGGCATATCGAATATGCCAAGTGTGTTGGGTAACATTGCTTTGTCCTTCCACAAGAAGCTTAGGTTTATCTGGTTACACTCATTAATCTGGTTTCACTCATCACAGTGCTCCTGAAGCACTTCCACTTCCATTGTGTTTATCTGTAAACATTCTTCCCTATGCTCTCCTTCCCACCCAGTTAATCAGCTTTTCCCTTAATCAGACTTTGTTAATTTGTAAGATCAGTTTCCCAGAAATCTATGATTTTATATGTATGAGTGAAATATTGCCTTTCTCCTCTCCTTATGCCTTATGAATAGTTTACCTTAAAGTAATATCCTTTTTGTATAGATACAGGAAGACCGTTAACATTATGATTTGTAACTTAGGATTTGATTGGCCTTGAATATCATTCACTCCCGGGCATCTGCTTTCTCGACTTAAGCCTCAGTTGCCCTTAGTTCCTAACACACCAAAAGCAGGGTCCCGACGAGGGACTGAATGGACCCAGGGCAAGCGGTGAGCTACCCTGGCAGCGAAATGGGCCAGGCCAAAGTGCCACGATTCTTAACTATAAGTTTAGAGTTTGATAATAGACAAATGCTGTCATGATCCAAAGGTAACGACAAGACTAGGATCCTGCTAGGGGTCGGAAAGACGATCTGGCCTGAGCACCGTAGTCTGAGATCGAGATGGCCCTAGGAGAGCAATTCTATAAGTTTAAGATATTTCTTACTGTATCCATACAAAATGATTTATATTATATTCTTATATGCTTGTCGGACAAGGAGAGGAGAGGCACGCCCATGGGATTATGCTCTAGGGTGGGTCCTCCTGCTGAGGAAGGATCTGTCCTAGGAGCTGTCTTCCCTGAGGCTAAGATTTCTTCCCCTATTGATTTCTACCCCTATTGATTGTGACCACACCTATGTGTAATTGTTCCCCCAATTCCTCATGGAGAGAGGATTTAACTGTACTGTAGGAGTGGGCTGGGGGCAGAAGGAAAAGAGTGTTCAGAGAGGATCAGAAGGAAGAGGAGGATGAAGGGGGGTGGAGAAGGGGAATGAAGTAGCTGGGGGAGGAAGAATGGGGAGCAGAGAGAGAGAAGGAGAGAGGGAGCAGAGACAGATGAGGAGAGAATCAGAATAAACTACGACTAATATCAACCAGCCTGGCCCTCGTTCCTTCCTCTGCCTGACCATCGCCATCGACCTCTCCGGGATGGGAGAAGGGTGAGACTACCGAACGCGGGCGGCGGGAGAGATAGAGCCACCACCGCTGTGTGGGTGCCGCGCCCCCATTTGTGTGAGTTTAAAAAAGGGAGAACTTGACAGGCTCTGCTGTGTGGGCAGGATACTCTTGGTAGCTTGTCGGGCTCTCCAAAAGTTGTGGAGGAATCCACCCAGGGTTGGCCGCGGGCAAGGCAATCAACCTATCTGCCCCCCAACCAAAAAAAAAAAATAACAACAACTGTCTATTCTAAAAGTAAAAGGGCCTCATTAGTTTAAAACAGTCACTTGATCTCCCATTATTCATCGATTTACTCGAGCGGGTGCCAGTAACGTCTCCATTCATCCCTGTTGCATGCTAGCATAGCCCAATGACATCTGTTCGTTCTAGGAACATGCAGAGCCTTAAACTGATCATTCAGGGTCTTGACGAAGAAGTCTGACCATCTTGTTGGTGGGTGTCTACGCGATCTTTTGATGTCCCGTGGAATCCAGTCAGTAATGGCTCTAGTCCAGCGGTTGTCTGTAAACCTCATTACATGCCCAGCCAATCTGATTTTTGATGCCTTGGCAAATGAGACAGCGTCCCTGATTCTTGACCGTTAACGGAGATCGGAACTCCAGATTATATCTCTCATTTGAGTGAAGTGTGATATTCCAAGCATAGCTCTTTCAGTTCCTCTTGGAGATATCCAAATAGCATTTTCATCCTGTTTTTGTAGGGCTGAGGTCTCTGAGGCATATGTTAATGCAGGAAGAACAGTGGAATCGAAGACATGTGCTCGTAGCTGGAGTTTCTTTGTCCACTTAGTTAGTTCTTCAACGCTCTTGAAGGCATTTCAAGCCGCTCTCTTCCTCCTGCATAACTCAGGTGGCAGGTCATTCATCATGTTGATTTCTCGACGTAGGCATATATCACTGTTGCAGTCGTAGATGGTGGTTCCATTGAGAGCGACTGCAGCGTCAGGAACGAGGCTGTTTCTCATAAACATTGTCTTCACAAGATTCAGCTGTAGTCCGAACTTTCCACACTCATGGTCGAAGTTGGTCAGCATTTGTGCTGCTTGACTGATGTTTGGTGTTATTAGAACGATGTCATCAGCAAAGCGGAGGTGGTGTAGTTGTCGACCATCTATCTTCACTTCCATTTCTTCCCATTCCAGTCATCGCATGATGTTCTTGAGGGTGGCACTGAAGAGTTTTGGTGAAATGGTATCACCCTGCCGAACCCCTCTCGACATGGATGATTACTTCTTTGTAGAATGGTGAGATCCTGGTAGTGAATCCGTAATAGAGCTCATGGAGGATCCTGATGTATTGAGTTTATACGCCCTTATTGGCTAGGGCTTCAATGACCGCTTCTGTCTCAACAGAATCAAAGGCCTTCTTTAAATCAGTGAGCGTTAGACAGAGCGGCATCTTGAACTCCTGAGAAACCTCAATGAGCTTAGTTATCATGTGGATATTGTCGATGGTACTGAATCCTTTTCGGAACCCAGCTTGTTCACGTGGTTGTCCTTCATCTAGTGTTCTGCTAATCCTATTCAGGATGTCTCGAGTGAAGAGTTTGTAGATGACAGACAATAGGCAGATTGGGCAATAGTTTCTAATGTCGTGGATGTCTCCCTTCTTGTATAGTAGTACAGTCTTGCTGGTTTTCCTTTCGTATGGAACCTTGCATTCAGACAGGTAGCGTGTGAAGAGCCGAGCCAGTGTATTGATGAGTACTGATGGTAAGTTCTTCAGGTGTTCAGGTCTGATATTGTCTGGGCCAGGTGCTCTTTGTTTCTTTACCGACGAGATAGCGTGTTGAATTTCGGAGGGGAGAACATTGGGAACGATATACCCATCGTGTGGAATGTGGTATGTGGGCAAGTGGACATGGCTATTAAAGAGATCTGAGTAGAAGTCACGAATAATCTTCTCCGTTGCCCTTCTGGAAGATGTGATGGATCCATCAGGATGTCGGAGGGCAGCCATCTTGGTCTTGTAGTTGGTGAAGGACAGGCGGGCATTATGGATGCTTTTCCTGGCTTCTGCCGCATCTATAAGCACCGCTGTTCTCCTGTCTTTGAGGTCACTCTTGATGGCTTCTCTGCATTGTTTTGCCAGCTTGGACGTTCGCTTGCAGTTGCCTGAGCCATGTGCCAAGACACGTTGGCGAATAAGTTCAAGAGTGTTCGAAGAAAGGCATTTTTTGTGGTTATCTCTCTCTTGGCATTCCTTGCACAATCATGGAGGTGCGAAATCATTCGATCGTATTCCTCATCAATGTTGTCAATGACGGCATCTTCCCATGTTGCGGCAACAGAGCCAAAGCACTCCTAGTTGGTGGTCGTTCTGGGAGTTCTCTTCTTAAACTTTGCATTCTTTCCTCCCTGTTCTGTGAGGTAAAATTTTGCACGAAGGAGATGGTGGTCCGATCCCGTTTGGAATTTTGGGACAACAGCAACATCGGTTAGGCAAAATTGCCGATTGAATATGATGTGGTCTATTTCATTTAGGGTGATTAGAGGTCGCCCCAAAAGCCTCTATCCCTCTCGGAAAGACTGGCAAGCTACCAAGAGTATTCCTCCCTTACGGAAGAGCCTGGCAAGCTATCCGTTGTGTATTCGATATGCCAAAACCAGTAACTACAACTGGTCTCATTCACCTGACCCTGAATATTTTTTTTCAGCATGCGACAGGGACAAATGGAGACATTACTGGCGCCCGCTCGAGCAAATCGACAACTAACAGGAAGTTAAGTGATTAAGTGATTAAGTGATTTCATTGTGGAACTGTCCACCGGGAGACTCCCATGTCCAAAGTTTAAATTCAGCCTTTTGGAACTGTGAGTTACCATGGAAGGTATTGGTTGACATGATGAACTCAGACAGTATGTAACCCTGTTCTTTCCATTCTAGGCCATGGGTCCCGATGTGGAGTTCATTGGGTGATCTTCTTGGTCCTATCTTGGCATTAAAATCACCAACAATGATCTTGTAGAATGTGTGATCTTCTTTATAGAACTTCTCCAGCTCCATGTAGAACTTCTCAATTTCTCTTTCACCATAATTGGATGTTGGTGCATAGACAACAAAGATAGAAACTGTCAGCAGTGAGCCACATCTATTCAAGTGTAATAGTCCTATTTGGGTAGTTAGGCATTCGAATGAATCAATGCTCATGGCTAAGTTCGTGTTGACAAGGATACCGACACCACCAAGACCTCTTTTGTCACATGTTCCAATGAACAGTTCTTCTCCATTGTCGAAAACGGCGTGATGTGATCAATGTCTTCTCGTTTCGGTCAGACCAATGATGTTGTACCTGATATTTCGCGCTTGTACCATCAGGTCCTCGATGGACGCATCAGATGCCAGCATATGTGAATTGAAAGTACTGGAACAAAGGCAGAACTGCAGACCAATGGAACAGGGTTGAATACACTGACATCTCTCCTCAATCATATTTTCATCTAATCTTTGATAAAGGTGCAAGTAATGTTAAGTGGAGTAAGGAAAGCCTCTTTAATAAATTGTGTTGGCATCACTGGACGGCTACATGCAAAAAAATAGGCTCAGAACTCTGCCTAACACCATGTACAAAAGTAAGATCAAAATGGATTAAAGACCTCAACATCAGACCAGAAACCATAAGGTACATTGAAGATAAAGTTGGCAAGACCCTCCATGACATTGAAGCTAATGGTATCTTCAAAGATGCCACACCACTGGCCGAGGAAGTGAAAACAGAGATAGATAAATGGGACTATCTTAAACTAAGAAGCTTCTGCACCTCCAAAGAAACAGTGACCAAAATACAAAGACAGTCTACAGAATGGGAAAGGATATTCACCGAATACACATCTGACAAGGGGTTGATATCCAGGATATACAAAATACTGGTTAAACTCCACAAGAAGAAAACATCCAACCCCATCCAAAAATGGGGCAATGAAATGAACAGAAACTTTCTCAAAGAAGAAATCCGAATGGCAAAAAAGCACATGAGAAAATGCTCTACATCATTAATCATCAGGGAGATGCAAATCAAAACCACAATGAGATACCATCTCACACCTCAGAGACTGGCCCACATTCAAAAGAACAAAAGCAACCGATGCTGGCGTGGATGTGGCAAGAAAGGGACACTCCTTCACTGTTGGTGGGAATGTCCACTGGTTCAGCCCTTCTGGAAAAAAGTATGGACGATTCTCAAAAAATTAGAAATTGAGCTCCCATTTGACCCAGCAATACCACTCCTGGGAATATATCCCAGAGAGGCAAAAGTGTATAATCGAAGTGACATCTGCACTTGTTTGTTCATTGCAGCACTCTTTACAATAGCCAGAAACTGGAAGAAACCTGAATGCCCAAGAACAGATGACTGGTTAAAGAAACTTTGGTACATCTACACAATGGAGTACTATGTAGCTGTTAGAAAAGATGAAGTCATGAAATTTACATACAAGTGGTACAATATGGAAAGTATCATGCTAAGCGAAATGAGTCAGAAAGAGAGGGATAGACATAGAAAGATTGCATTTATCTGGGGGATATAAAGTAACAAAGTATGAGATTAATACCCAAGAATAGCTGAGATCAGCACCAGGAGGATTACTCCATAACTTAGAGGCCAGCCGGGTATCCTAGAGGAAAGGGCAGTTCAGATAGAGAAGGGAGCACCAAATAAAGGATGTTTGGAGGATCCTCCCAGGAGGGGAGATGCATGTCGAAAGTAGACTATGGACTGAACATGTTTGCCACTCAATGCCTCTTTTGCAGACCACAACACCCAAAAGGAGAGAGAGAACACAGGGGATTGCCCTGCCACAGAGACAGGGGGGATGGGGGGGTGGGGATGGGAGGGATATTATCCATGGTGGTGGAAAATGGGCACTGGTGGAGGGATGAGTATCTGATCATTGTATAATTGAAACCAAAGCAAAAAAAATTGTAAATCTACAACTTTAAAAAAAATAAAATAAAGGGAAAAAAAAAGAAAGTACAGACAGTCATTTTTGTCTTTCTTCGTTTTGGCAGCCTATTTCTGCCTTGGGATTTTATCAGCCACTCTTTCCACATCCTTCTCAACTCTGCCATATTCAGAGTCAGGGGAATGAGATCCATTTTTTTTTTTTATTGGATTTGGCATATAGAATAGACCAGGAATAGCTTGCCAGGCTCTGTCGTGTGGGTGGGATATTTAAGGTACCCTGAAAAATTAAATAAATGTAAATAAAAAAGTTTAAAACAGTAATACATAAAAAACAGTAACACATAGACAATCCAGTGTGAGAAGCCTTCAGGGGAAGCGGGTACACGAGATCCCAACAGGATGCCTTGAGACATGAGCTGAGGACTCACCTGTTGGAAAATTCCCGAGAGTGGTTCTGACCTAAGTCATCAATAATCTTTTGAAAGAAAGTTTTTTCTGGAAAATAATTTTTCCTTACATGATCTCTAATCATTAACTGTAAGGTGGGAGAATAGCAACTTTTTTTCTGTGATTTGTATACTTCAGTACACAGAAATCTCTTACTTCCTAGAATTTGTTATGAATTCCAAAGACTATATATTTAGAAAATGGCCTGGCCATGCGCTTGAACCATAAGGGCTGCCTGGGATCAACCTGTACATGTGGGCAGCACATTTGTCTTCCCTGCTGTAATATCTCTCCCACCACAGTTCATTCTTTTTTTCGTCTCACCCCATCAGATGCTGCCCTATTTCAATGCTCAGGGTCACTTGAATGGTTCTGGGGAGACTTCCTCAGGTCTCAGGTTTTGCTCCTGGGCTTTGCACTCAGGGATCATTCCTGGATGGCTTGAGGGACTCTAGGGAATATTAGGAAATGAACCTGGATTAGCCGTGAGCAAGGCAAGTGCAGCATTTCTGTGCTGTCTGTATGGATAATTTATTTTTTTATTTGGGATGTCTTGCCATCTTTGGCCATTTTTGGATTTATTAAGCTCTTGAGTTTACAGCCCTTAATGATCACTTCGAGAGGGGTTCAGGAAAGTCCATGTGGTGCTGGGCCTAAAGTGATCGTACAGTGGGGGAAGGTGATTGGCTTGCAAGCAGTGGACATGGGCTCTATACCTGGCATCCCATGGGGTCCCTGTGAGTTTATGCGTGGGAGTCCCTAGCAGAGGAAGAAAGAGATGGGGAACCACAGACTGATGATCCAAATGGCCCATTTCATGGAGAGCTGAAAGCATTCTTACAGAACAACTGAGGGAGGGTGGGATATAGGACTGCATTTAGGTGTGTGGGTCATTTGCAGACATAAAATGTTGCAATGGAGGTAATTCTCTTGGGGGGATTAACTCAAGAAGACATTCTGTCTGACATCTCTGTGTCTTTTCTTTTTTCCCTGTAGTTGTACACACTCAACAAATAAGTTTACTTATGAATACTTGCAGTTATTTGGATTAGTTACAACCCCGGCCCTGAGGGCAAGCAAGGCTTTTAGTGTAAGTCTTCAGACTGGTCCAGCTTTCCCTACCTACCCCTTGGAGGTCCTTTTCCTCAAGTTATAAGACTTTCATCAAGACTGTGCTTTTATGCTTTCTACGCTGTCCCTTTTTGATGCTGGGTAGCTTTGCCGCTCTCCCCAGGTCCATGCAAGACCCATCTAGGGACACCCCTTTGTTGGGTGTTAGTAACTATGTCAACAGAAGATTTATCACTAATCTGTGATTCGATCTCTGTTGGGACAGGGCATTCTGGTGGTGTGAAGCCCTCAGTGATCTCCGAACTGGAAGGAGGAGCTCTTAAGACTGGGGAGGGGAGTAGAGGCATGTGTGCAGGGGTGTATCTGAGGACCCTCCCTGGTGGAGCTCTGGGAAGTGTGGGGTGCCCTAAATGAAGGTGAAAAATGCTGCTGACCCTGGGTGTCCTCGAACTCCTTGATCCCTTTTTTGTCCTATCTGCTCTGGAGAGCCTTGCTTGCTCTATTACACGGTCATATTCACATGATGCTGTGCACAATTCCAGGGATGCTCCGTTCCAAGGGAGATGGAGAAAGGATCTTTGGGACTGAGTCACTACTTTCTGAGACAGATTTGTGGCAACCCTGAACCAGGATTTCTGAGTCCTATAGGCACATATGTTACACAGAGTTTTAAGTATTTTGCTGAACATTGAGTGTCACTTTTTCATTCCTAGAACAAGAGCTGTGTGTATGGCGGGGTGCTTAGTGTTTGGGGCCATATCTAGTGTCACTTTGTTGGTTTATTTGGGTCTGTGTTCAGTTGTTACTCTGTTGTGCTCACTGGACCAATGGCTCTGAGTTTGGCCCTGGGGTATCTGTGTGTAAGGCTGACACCTGGCAAGAACTTTGTACTATAGATTTCTCACATTTTATCAGATTCAGCTTCCTTAAAATGATTTGTGGGGTATGTCAGCCAGGAATTTTGAGTGAAGGCTTGTTCTTCCTGAGGGGAGTCCCCCTGAGCTGAATCATTCTAGATTCCTGGTGGTCTCCTCCTCACTGCCAAGTGAAAATGGGCTGGGGATCGACCCTGACTCCTGCCTCTATATGTGTCCTGACTCAGGATGCTGTGACCTTTACTCATGTGGCCATCACCTTCCCCTATGAGTGGATGTGCCTGGCCGTATATGAGAGAAAACTCTATAGGGATGTGATACTGGAGACGTATGAACATCTGTGGGCCATCAGTGAGAGCTGCGTGGTAGCATGTGCCAGGAGAGACCCATTAGGAATCTTAGGGACTGGGCAAGGGCTGTGTTGCCATTACTCTGAGAGGTCAGGATGTTTGACAGCTGTGTATTTTTCTGTTTCGCTACATCCTTTCCTTTTCTCTGTTTTTGTTATTGGGCCACAACTCTTGATGCTCAGGGATTACCACCGCATTTTACTCAGGGATCACTTTAGGTGGGCCTTGGTCCATCTGAGATGCAGGGCATTGAACCAGATCAACCACATGCAAGCGAAGTATCCTCCGCATTGTACTGTCGCTCAAGCTCCTGTAAAAAGTTCCTTCCATTGCTAAATTGACTTCTTGTACTACCCTTCACTTCAATGTGTTTGCTTTGGTTTTGTTTTGGGGCCACAGTCCACATTCCTTCTTGCTCTGTGCTGAAGGATCACTCGTAGCAGTGCTCAGGGGCCAATTGGGGTAGTATTTACTACCCCTATTTAGTATTTATACAATACAGATGAGATTAAGTTACACTACAAGTCACAAATAGTTTTGGAATCAACTCTACTTATAGCCGTGACTCAATAGATATACAGAGTAAACCAATGGCAATTCCATAATAAAATACAAGAATTTTCATCATGCAGGGGCTGGAGTGATAGCACAGCGGATGGGGCATTTGCCTTGCAAGTGGCCAACCCTGGTTCGATTCCCAGCATCCCATATGGTCCCTGAGTACCGCCAGGGGTATTTCCTGAGTTCAGAGCCAGGAGTAATGCATGTGCATTACCAGATATTAACCCCAAAAGCCAAAAAATATTTTCGTCATGCATTGTTTACAGGCACCTTAAGAGGTGTTCTCTTTAGAGGCAGGATAGTCAAGATTCAACAGACAACGAAATTTTGGCAAATATTTTTACACAATACTTTTATTTTTTTTTAATGTAGGAGTACTGCTATTTATTCAGCCACTGATTAGCTGATTGAATTGTTACACAATAACAATTTTAAAGTTACCTTTATAATACATTTTATACTCAATAATTCAAAACTCCCCCAAATAAAATTTTCTCAAGAACCTAACATTATATTTTGTATGCGTCCAATTTTGTTTTGTTTAGTTTCATTTTTCAGCCCCGCCATGATACTTAGGGGTGATTCTGGGTTCTGCACTCACTTGTCAGTCTTGGTGTTTGCTTGGGAGATCATATGGGATCCGGGGATTGAATTGGACCAGTTGCATGCAAGACTCGAGAGGGCCCAGTAACGTCTCCATTGGAGACTTTGTTGTTACTGTGCATGCAAGGCAGAAAAAGTGAAGATTGTGTTGTTTGTGTACTTTCAGTAACTTGGCTGGCTACAGGTACATATGGGCTAGGCCTCTCACCTTTTCATTGTCTCTAATCTCTACATTGATTCTGTAGGGGCAGGGTATTCTAGGATGAAGCCAGCTGTAATCCCGCGGCTGGTAGGAGGAGCCCTGAGCCAGGGGAGGAGAGGTGTGTATGCAGCTGAGTATCTGCGAACCCTACCAGGCTCGGGCCCTGGCATCGTGGGTGTGCCTTGAGTGTGTGTGAATCATGATGCTGACCCCAGGGGGGCTCGGGCTCCTGGATGCAGGCATCTGTGCTCTACTCACAGTCCCCTTTGCTCTCCTGGGGTGATCCTGTGCTTTGCTTTCTTGGCTTGTTCCATTCTTCATCATTAGTCATGTGTTCATGAGATTCAGGGTCCTTTGTACCCCTTTCCCTTACCAGCCTGGTTGCACAGCCTGTATTGTTGGGGTGCCCTTTTCAGGAGCAGCAGAACCAACTTGCAACCCACCCTCTCTGTCACTAAGCATGTCTTTTACCTCAGATCATTTGCATGTTTTTTGATTATACGAAGACATTTTGTTTTGTTTAGGTTTGGGGTCTGATGTTGCCAAGGGGTTTATTCCTGGCAGTCCTCAGGGGTTCATTTCGGCATTCCTCAGAATCCTACCCCTGTCAGCCTTATGCAAGGCAGATGCCCTACCTGCTATTCACTCTCTGACCCACTATGAAATATTCTTTTGCTTTTATGTTAAAAGTCATTGAGTGAGCCCATAATAAAGCTAGTTTGTGCTGAAGTCATAGTATAGTGGGGAGTGTGCTTGCCTTGCAGTGGGTTTGAGTTGCTGTATCCCATAGGATCCTCAAATATCCCGGGTCTAGTCAAATAGAAAACCCAAGAGGCTAGTGCGTGATTGCCAGACTCCTCCCAGCAATACTCCCAAAGGACCTTCCCTTTACTCTGGGCCTGTTTGGACTGTGAGAACCGCAGAGATGTCATCTACCTGCTCGGCCTGTTCACCCATGGGTCATTCGAATAATTCTTACCTCACTTGCTGTGATTTATTTCAGAACTCAAACCACAGCTTCAGGATTTGGCATAGCTGCAATCTGACTTGGGAATAGGGTCACTAAATATGCGTGAGCTGATAAGATTCACGCATTCAAAAATGAATATCATTATACCCAGCGGGATAGCTCAGTGGAGCAAGCATGTGACCTGAAAGGTGGGGGTCCAGGCTCTCTCCCTGCCATTACATCTGTGATCTCTGGACACTGCAAGGAGAAAATCCAGAGTCTTATCCTGGGAGTAAAAGGCACTTATCCTTACTGGGTACTGAAACTGAAAAAAAATCGATTATTTTTCATATCAATAAAGTACTTGAATTTTTTCTTCTATTGAAAGCAAACACAAGTGCTAATTGTTTCAAAGAACTGGTTTGTCATTTCATGTTGTGTATTCAAAAATGAATATGAAACCCCCTCTCTCTGCTCTCTCTCTTCCCCCCCACCCCACCGCCGCCTGAATTTGATGGTCTTAGACTGCTTCCCTGACCCTTGGCCAGCCGACGGCCATGGGTGGATGATGGAGGGAATGAGGGCCAGGCTGGTTGGTATCAATTGCAGTTTCTTCCAACCTCGTCTCAGTTCTTCTCTGATTCTCCTTCCATGAATCTCCTTCATTCCTCTTGGATTTTCCCTCTCAGATTCTCTCTTGATTTTTTTCTCTTGCCGACTCTTACAGCCTTAGTTATCTCCCAAATCATGAGGGAATTGGGGTAGCAATTACACATAGGCGAGGTTATACAATCAATGGATGTATGGTCCCTCTCTCAGAGGAAGCTTCTTCTAGGACAAACTCTTTCAGCAAGAAGACCCACCTAACGGTGACATGCCATCTATGGGTGCATTTTTCCTTCCCTTAGTCCAGGAACCATATAAACATTCATCTTAATTCTGCTCCTTAATAAAATCAGTCATTTTGTATGGACACAGTAATAGATACATTAAGCTGGCGACATCTTACTATAGATCTCAGACTACAGTGTTCAGGCCAGATTAGTCTTTCTTAGCCCTAGCATGGTACCAATATAGTTGTTACTCTTTGGATCATGACAGAATTTGTCCATGACCATGCTCTTAACTTATGTGTCGCTTTGGTTTAGCCCATTTCGATGCCAGGGTACCTCAGAGCTAGCCCTGGGTCCATCCACTCCCTCATAGTGACACTGCCTTTGGGGTGCTAGGAAATAAGGGCAGCTAAGGCTTAGATTGAGAAAGCAGATGCCCAGGTATGAAGTATTATTTGGAGTCAATTAACTCCCAAGTTACAAAGTCAGAGTATTAACTATCTTCCTAGTCTATACAAAAAGGACGTTGCTCTGAAGTAACTATGCAAAGGACATAAGGAGAAGATAAAAGCAGTTTTTCACTCAGATTTCTGAGGATTCAGACCTTACAAATTAACAGAGTCTGAGTAGGGGAAAAAGGTGACAGGCCAGTTGGGAAAGCAAATCACAGAGAAGGAAGTTACAGAGAAAACATAAGAATGGGAGTGCCTCAGGAGCACTCTGATAAACCTAAGCTCCCTGTGGCAAGGGAGGAAGGACATACCAATGTTAAACCTAAAGTTTTTAGAGCTATATTCCAAGAAACAGAGGAATGGGAGTGCCTCAGGAGCATTGTGATGGGTGTAATCCAATAAACCTAAACTCCCTGTGACAAGGGAGACTGGACATACCTATGTTAAACCTAGAATGTTTAGAGCTATATTTCCAACAGAATAGTGTAAGAGTTGGGCTGGAGCGATAGCACAGTGGGTAGAGTGTTTGCCTTGCACGTGGCCCTTGAGGCTGCCCTGAGTTCGATTCCTCTGCCCCTCTCAGAGATCCTGGCAAGCTACCGGGAGTATCTCGCCCGCACGGCAAAGTCTGGCAAGCTCCCCGTGGCGTATTAGATATGCCAAACACAGTACCGACAAGTATCAGGATGGACACATTATTGGGCTTGCTCAAGCAAATCAATGAACAATGTGGTAGTGGACAGTGTGGTAGTGGGAAAGATAGGGGAAGTTGAAGATAGGGGCAAATTTCTAATGAACTCCAAAATTTGGAGTGTTTGTTCACACCAGCTTGCAGGCTGTTCTGCTAGGCAAAGCAGCAGCCTCCCTAGAGAAGCATAGTCTGTTTGTTAGAAAAAAGCACATCCTGCCACACCTGTCATTTTCATAAGCGCCCACAAAATTAAATTCACCAGGCCTACATCCTGATACCTCGTAAATTTAGTTATTGAAGCAAGGAAAAGCGAATACACTAATAAATCAGCTATTGATGTTTACTACCTCACTTGGGGGGGGGGGGCTAACCTATTGTTCCCATTTGCACTCTGTGACGATCTGGCACCCTAGTGGAGTGGTTACAAGAAATTGAGTATGTTTATGGAATAATTGCGCTAAGAAGTAAATTTGCGAACTAAATTTCATATTCTTACTGTAACAAACATCAAACCATCATAGCCGAACAATAGATCAATGTGTTTGAAAAAGAGGCTTTCTCCTACACACCTGCTATACCATTGTTCTTGCCCACTGGTTCAAATTTTGAAGAATTATAGCTTAATGAATCATCTAGTACAAAAATATTAAAAGACTATTTAGCTGCACAGCAGTTAAGGGACTTTCCGTTCATTTGTCTGATCCATGTAGAATTCACGGCTATGTAGACCTTGAGCACTGTTTGAAAAGTTGCTGCACATAGCTCTCAAGGAATGACTGGAGAGCACCCTTTGCTCTGAACACACACAAATACAGACACAGGAATTTTTGCTTACACAAATATCTCCCCAGTCATCACCAATCCCCGAGTCCCTTTCTGGGCTACCCCTGAACCCTTTCTGAGCCACGTGATTCACTTAGTTTCTAGCTCTCTCCTATCATTGTGAAAATAAACAGTTGAAGCTACTCAAGACCTGGACGTTCAGTGCGATATAAATGAACATGGGGACTCAGAGAGATGGGCTGGGTGGCTGTTCGCAAAGTATCTTTGTGAATTTTATTTCCTTCGACAAAACAAAGACGTCTGATCGATATGCTATCTGTTCAGTCCGTTACTCTCAATCTATCCCAGACCTGGCAAACATCAGATGTCCTGATCACCTGGTCCTATCCCAGAACCGGGTAAAAATGAACCTTTCTGACCAGGCAAGTACCTGGTGAGGAATATTTGAAGCCTGGCCCTTTAAGGCTCTGGGCGAACGTGCTGATGACGTCACGGAATCGGGATCCTCTTTCCCTCCGGGTCTGGGCGGTGGCGTGGTTGTGCTGGCTGGCCGCCATTGCTGTGGAAGGTGAGGAGCGTGTGAGGGGGCACCCAGGGGAGCAGGGGGGACCGGCATGGTCGGTTTCCCGCCGGCCGCCCGAGTGGTCGGTTTGAGCGCCTGAACTTCCGCGGTCTTCGCCTTCTGGGCGGCGGGGTCGCCCCATGACGGTGGCCTGGGGTGGCGGCCCCTCACCCGGGACGCACTGATCGCCCCTGCGGAAAGCTTTATCTTGTTTATAAATTGATTTTGAGGGAAACAAGGTCGTTGTTACTGAGTAGAACTTAGAAAGATGCATGACGGGGGAACGCGGCCGGCCGGGTTTGATCCCGGCACCCCACAGAGTCCCGGTACCAGCCTGGAGTGAGCCCAGAGCCGGGGGCCAGTGATGGGGTGGGTGGGGGGAGGGGCAGGGCACATGTATGTGCTTGGGGCTCAACAGCATTTGAAAGAGCCTTTGATCTTGTTCCTTGTGCATTCAGTGGGTTCTGGGAGTACAGGGAGGTTGGAGCGTCTCTTTACTTTTTCTTTCTTTTTTTTTTTTTATTTTGCTTTTTGGCTCACATCCAGCGATGCACGTGGGTTACTCCTGGCTCTCTATTCCATCAAGCACTCCTAGTGGTGCCAGGAACCATGAGGGATGCCCAGAATTAAACCCAGGTTGGCTGCCTTCAAAACAAATGCTCATTTGTCTGTTAACATTCAGGCCCCAAGGTGCAGAGATTTAAGACAACTCAGGGCTGGGAGGAGGGGGATTGGCAGGGGGTGCATCAGGGCTGTGCTATGCCACAGCGGTTCTTGCAACCAAGTGTGCAATCTTAGCAGGAAGTAGCAAAGAGACTTCTAGAGTGTGCCGTAACTCCTCTAGTAATCCAATTTTACATCGGTATTGGCCACACATCTCTTTATTTATTTAAATGAATTAATTATTTAGTCTGGAGGAGTACAGCTGCAAGACTCAGTTACTTCTCTTGCCTCTGCATTCAGGGATCACTCCTGGCTGGGTTCAGGGAACCATATTGGGATGCCAGGATTCAAACTTGGTTTGGCCGAGTGGAAGATAGGCACCTCACCTGCTATATGATCTCTAAAATTCCTTTATAATCTTTTTTATTGTAGTTTTTTTGGGCTACAGCGTCACTCAAAGCTCAGGGCTTACTCTTTGTTTCTGAGCTCAGGCATCATTTTTAACAGTGCTGGGGTGGGTGAACATAGGTACTGTTACCTATTGACCCTGGCTTAGCTGCTTGAAAGAAAAGCACCCTATCAACTTATTATCTTTGCTAACCCTGTATGATTATATTTTCTCAGAAAAAAGAATTTCTGCCTCACCTGTCAAGATTCCAAGCATCCCTCACTGTCCATCTCTCCCAGACCAGGGGTGTGCCCTGCTGTTGAAGTGAGTACTTGCAGAAAGGGACCAGCTGCACTAGGTTTTAAATGTCTCACTCTTAGGGGTGGTCATTAGTATACTCAGGAGGGCGTTTGTCTTTCTTGCAGTGACCATGGTTATCCCTGACATGCCTTAGGGTCCACAGAGCATCAGTAGGTATGGCCTCAACCCTCCCACTCCAGAATTTGTTTTGATACACGAGCATTCTTCGAACTTCTTTTTGGGTGTTGGCGTATTTCTACTGTCTCTCCCCCCCCAATTTGCTACAAACTTGGAGACTCTTCCCCCCTCAGTGTCTGTGCCTGGGATGCAGGGGGAGCCATGCCATGTCCCCCAAAGGTAAAGCAAGTCCCCAACCCTCTGAGCTCCTCTCTCTGGGTCTATCTCACTACTTGAGGAGCAGATGAGGTGAGATTTCAGACCACACCTGGCGTGCTTGAGGTCTGTGTCCTGCTCAGGGGGCTAGGGGTACCAGGGAACGCCCTCTGGCTTCAAGTTGGCCAGTATCTGCTTCAATATGATGTATTCTCTCTTACTCCTCTATTCATACCTTAATTGGAAGTTCTTAAATATGAACATTCTTGAGTCCTTTTGAACAAGAGGCTGTTAGGAGGAAAGGAAGGACTTGGAAGCTCTGAGCAAAATTATGGACTTTAAACTTTCATTTGGGATAAGTGCAATTTTTTTTCTCCGCTTTTTGGGTCACACTGGCGATGCTCAGGGCTTATTCCTGACTCTGCACTCAGCCTCTGTACTCAGGAATCACTCCTGGCAGTGCTCGGGGAACCATATGGGATGCCAGGGACCAAACCCAGGTCAGCTGGTTGCAAGACAAACGCCCTGCCCATTGTACTGTCATTCTGGCCCCAAGTGTAATTTTTCATCCCGTTTTTCTTTTATAAAATCATGTACCCATAGGAGTAAAATCATATAGTCTGCAAACCTGGCCTGTAAGCTCTGAGCACTTCTGAGTGTGGTCCCAAATCAGAAAAAAAAAAACCCAAAGGATTGACCCTTGCGAATATATTACTCGATTTCACACCTCTGCTTTTGTCAGATAAATTCCTCATTGCCTTTATTTGGCCAGGAGAGGGATTGGCTGTGTGGGCTTTTGCCAAACCCAGCAGTGCTCTGGGATCAGTCCTTGGTGATTCAGGCTGTGAAGTTGAGTCTGCCGCATGCATGACAATTGCCCTGCCATTCACTGTGTGCTCTTTCTGGCCCCTGCAAACCTTTGAAATTGCAGTTTGTACTTCTGACTCAGGTTTGCACCGGGAGGCCCCAGGTGCCAGCAGCCCTGCCTGGACCTCTACCAGCTGGGCCTCATCCCTGTTTCCTGCCTGTATCCTTCTCATAAGGTTCACAGTACTTATAGAGACTTTGATTTCCTGGGGTCAGTGATAGGCCAGGGGTGCACGCCCTGGCCTTGCAGGCAGCCTGTCACACGGTACAATCTCCTGCACAACGCAGGATTCCTCAAGCACCACCTGGGTGAGCCCAAAGATCTACCACCTGTGGCTCCAAAACCCAAGTCTGACCTGCATTCTCCAAAACTGTCTGGTAGAGGTTGACTCATGAACAAAAACTTTTTTTTCTGGTCATACCCCGTGGTTGCTGTTTTTGGTACCCAGTGTGGTACCAGGGACTGAACATAGGTCAGTTGTGTACAAGGTCCATACCCTACCATACTATAGTTCTGACACCTAATTTTTTTTTGGTTGGCCACACCCCGCGGAGTTTACCCCTGGCTCTGTTTTCATTGATCGCTCTTGGTTTGGGGATCCTGTGGGGTGATAGGGACTGAACCCTTGTCAGATGTGTGTCAGACATGCACCTTGTGATCTGTTATATCTCTGTAGCCATCATAAAAATGCTTTTATGCTGGGTAAAGTCCAGAAACTTGTGTTCTTTTTTTCGTTTAACTACACAGTTCACTTTTTACTTGTGTGTTTTTGTTTTGGGGCCACAGCCAGCAGTAATCTGGGTACTGGAGTAACCTGACTCTGCACTCAGAAGTCACTCCAGGTAGCTTGGAGAATCCAGTGGAATGTGAGGGATTAAACCAGAGTAAGCTGCATTCAAGGCAATTGCCCTTCCCAACATGCTGTTGCTCTGGCCCGGGTCCTAATTCTTCTCTGTTCCACTATATTTCTGTTTAGATATCATAACATTTTCAGTTCAAGTGGATCTACGACCTGTGAGTTAGGAGAGTAGGTCAGCTGCTTGCCCTGCCCTCCCTGAGAGCAATTTCAGACTCCAAAGCAGAAACTTCTGGTCAGGACCCTGGAGTTTGTGCACCTCTGTCATGCTCACAAAGCTGACGTCTCTAGATCTTTGCATGGAGCTTCCTGCTGATTCTTGGGAATTATAGGTGGGAGAAGATGATATTGCGCTGTCCTACCCACCGTCCACAGGGAGGAGGAAAGTGACAAGATGATATGATGCAGTGACAGGAGCACAGAGGCCTTCAGGGGTGACTGTCTCTAGAGTTGTTTCAGGAGGGACCACTGGCTCTACTCATATATGTGAGGTAGGAGGGAAGACCTTTCATTTATTCTCAGGTTCCTTCTGAGCATAGGAAAGTTTATACAGGAATGAAACATTATTCATGTCAGGACTGTGGGAGGGTCTTCACTTTCTATTTTTTTTTGGGTGATTCCTGGATCTGCACTCAGGAGTTACTCCTGGCAGTGCTCAGGGGACCATATGGGATGCTGGGAATTGAACATGGGTCGGCTGCATGCAAGGCAAACGCCCTACCCGCTTTTCTATCGCTCCAGCCCGGGTCTTCACTTTATACTCAAACTTTTTCATCCACAAGAAAATCCACACTGCAGTGAATCCATTTTTGTGTAAGGAGTGTGGCAAGGCCTTTGCTTATTCTGCAAGCCTTTTGAGGCACAAAAAAATTCATACTGGATATAAACCTTATGTTTGTAAAAACTTTGGCAACATCTTCACTTCCCCTTAACTCCTTATTAAACATAGGAAAACTCATACTCGAAAAAAAACATATATTAGGGTGTGGGAAGATCTTAACTCAATCCACACACTTTGCTTTGCGTAAAAATCATTTTTCTAGGATTGAGGCCTTACATATGTAAGGACTGCAGGAAGATTTTCATGCAATTAGCATAACTTTCTGAACAGGAAAATTCACACTGGAGAGAAACCTCATAAGTTTAAGGAATGTAGGAAAGCCATCCGTTTGTCCTTTAGCACTTATTACACATATGAAAAGTCATTTTAGAGTGAAATCTTATATATGCCAGGAGTGCGGAAAGGAAAGGCCTTTACTGGATCTGCAGGCCTTACTATGCATAGGAGAATTCACACTGGGGAGAAACTATTCATATATATATTATATATAAATATATATACACACATATATACACACATATACATGTAAGAACATGGGAAGTCCATCATTCACACCTGCAGCCTTTAAAGGTATAAGAGAATTAATACTGCAAAAAATCGTGTGAGTAAGGAATATAGGAAGGCTTTCGTGTTCCCCTCAAGCCTTAGTAAATTATCAATTCCCTAATAACAATGGCCTGGGTCACAACATGGCCCTTAGGTAAAACAATTTTAGTTTCGACAAGTGGGTGGGGGATTGCTACAAAAGTACAGTCCAGAAGGAAATAATCTTGGTGCATGTAAAAGCTTCCTATGACATTAGTACCATAAGGGAAAGGTACTTGCTGATTATCACCTGGACCCAGGCTATGACAATGTCCTGGCATTTGGCCTTCACATTATGTGAACTGGTAAATAATGAATCTTAGTGGTAAATCGAGGTGGAAGGAATTAAATGAAACGTAAATATGTGGGGGCTAGAGGATGAGAAATGCATGCTGAGAGTAGACTCTAGACCGAACATGATTGCCACTCAATGCCTCTTTTGCAAACGTCAACACCCAAAAGGAGAGAGAGAAAAAAAAGGAATGCCCTAGCACAGAGGCAGGGTGGAATGGGGGGTGGCGGGGTTGGAGGGATACTGGGATTAGTGGTGGTGGAGAATGGGCAATGTATACTCAATTATTGTATAACTGAAACCCAGGCACAAAAATTTGTTAGTCTACAACTGTACCTCATGGTGTTTTACTAATAAAAATTAGGAAAAAAATAGTTGTGGGCTGGAGTAATAGCGCAGTGGGTAGGGAGTTTACCTTGCACGTGGCCGACCCAGGTTCAATTCCCAGCATCCCATATGGTACCCTGAGCACCACCAAGGGTAATTCCTGAGTGCAGAGCCAAGAGTAACCCCTGTGTGTCGCCTAAAAGCAAAATAAATAAATAAATAGTTACAAAAATTGCATTTTGCTGGGTACTGTCAAGGCTCACATTGGTTTCAATCGTTTCTGTGATTCTGGCTTGGCTCAGAGGCCCTGGATTGCGGGGATCATGGCAGAGATTAACCATGATACTGCACAGAACTTTTTGACTTCGGTTATACAGTCAAACCTCCAATCTGCAGGCCCTTTTGTGTTATATTTTGGGGAGCCACATCCCGCTGTGCTGTCTATATTTGGTGTCCAGGTTAGTCACGGGCAAGGAGTCACTTTACTTGCTGTAGCATATCTCCATTCCTTATATTCAGGTTTCCATTCAATTTATACAAACATTGAGGATAAATGTTTTGAGATTTTTACTTTGGAAGCATTAAAATCCTAACAATGTAATACTCACCAGAATAGTAAACACCATGTACACATGTGCAGAAGGCCAATCCAGCCTGCAGAGTGACCAGTGTGGTTTGCTGCCTGTTAGCCCCTCCTTTCTGGGAGTTGGTCTATTGTAGGATAACACTCTTTTGTCCTTCCTCAGGTAGCTTAGGTTTGTCAGGTCACACCCATCTAAGAATACTGAACTTGTATTGTAAGCAATGTCCTTTCTGTGTGGACACAGGAAGACAGTTAATATTATGCTTTGTAACTTGGGAGTTGATTGACTCCGAATAATATTTACTCCGGGGCATCTGATTTCTTGATTCAGTGGCCCTTAGTTCCTAGCACCCCAAAAGCAGGGTCCCGACGAGGGACTGAATGGACCCAGGGCAAGCAGTGAGCTACCCCGGCATCGAAATGGGCCAGGCCAAAGAGCCACAATACTCAACTATAAGTTGAGGGCATGATCATGGACAAATGCTGTCATGATCCAAAAGTAAGTAACGACGAGACTAGGACCCTGCTGGAGCTAGGAAGATTAACCTGGCCTGAGGACTGTGAAATGTATAGTGAGATGTTCTCAGGAAGAACCAAACTAAGTTTATAACTCTTACTGTGCTCATACAGAATGACATTGCTAGAAATATTAGAAGTATATTTATTACAACTATTTAAGTAGATTACTAACTGAGGGAAGAACACACCCTTGTTGGGATCCCACCCTTGGGTGGATATTCTAGTAATCTGAAGTAATCTCTGTAGATGAGATTTTACCCTTGAGTTAATCTCCTGGAGGAGTGGTCCTACCTCTCTTTGTTGATCCGTCAGTATTCAACCCACCTTTATGTCACCGCCTTATGTGACTACTATATAAACTAAGACGTAAGCTCGGAAAAGGAGTCACAAGTGAGAGAGCTCGGGCTTCAGAGATCCAGAGTCAGAGCCAGAAGAAGAGAGCTTCCAAGACTGGGGCCCAGGAGAGAAAGAGGCAGAGAAAGACAGGCGTGAATAGGATTGGAATAAACTACTATTGATATAGACCGGCCTGGCCCCCCTTTCTTCTTCCGTTTGCCCTTGGCCAACAGCCATTCCGATCCAGGCCACACACAGCGGCTCAAGAGCACAGAACGCAGGCGGTGAGACAGTACCATCCAGTGAGCCCGTGAACACACAACCTTCGGCGTGATAAGATTTTACAGTCTATATGCTGTATTTTATATATTTTTATTTTGGGGGAAACCTGACATTTCTTAAGAGTTACTCCTCATGGTTCCCATGCCACCATTGGGGAATATCAGGGACTGAAATCAGGTTGACCGAGTTCAAGGTAGGTGCCCAACGCACTGCACTACCCTTCAGGCCAGGTACTCCTTTTTTTTCTTTGTGGGTTATACCCGGTGATGCATAGGGGTTACTTCTGGCTTTGCTAGAAGGAATTACTCCTGGTGGTGCTCAGCAGGACCGTACTACTGTTCAAGAAGGGAGACATCCATGGCATTGACAACTATGGCCCGATCTGCCTATTGTCTGTCATCTACAAGTTGTTCACTCGAGTCATCCTGAATAGGATTGGCAGAACACTAGATGAAGGACAACCATGCGAGCAAGCAGGGTTCCGCAAAGGATTCAGCACCATTGACCATATCCACATGATAACCAAGCTCATTGAGATTTCTCGGGAGTTCAAGATGCCGCTCTGCTTAACGTTCATTGATTTAAAGAAGGCCTTTGATTCTGTTGAGAAGGAAGCGGTCATTGAAGCCCTAGCCAATCAGGGCATTCAAGCCCAATACATCAGGATCCTCCGTGAGCTGTATTGCAGATTCACTACCAGGATCTCACCATTCTACAAAGAAGTGATCGTTGATGTCAAGAGAGGGGTGTGACAGGGTGATACCATTTCACCGAAACTCTTCAGTGCCACCCTCGAGAACATCATGCGACGACTGGAATGGGAAGGAATGGGAGTGAAGATAGATGGTCGGCAACTACACCACCTCCGCTTTGCTGATGACATTGTTTTAATAACACCAAACATCAGCCAAGCTGCACAAATGCTGGCCGACTTTGACCGTGAGTGTGGAAAGGTAGGACTACAGCTGAATCTTATGAAGACAATGTTTATGAGAAACAGCCTCGTTCCTGACGCCCCATTCACTCTCAACAGAACGACCATCTCCGAATGCAACAGCTATGTGTACCTAGGTCGATAGGTCAACATGACAAATGACCTGGCACCCGAGCTGCGCAGGAGGAAGAGAGCAGCTTGGAACGCCTTCAAGAACGTCGAAGAAATAGCTAAGAGGACGAAGAACCTCCGGCTACGGGCACATCTCTTTGATTCCACTGTTCTTCCTGCATTAACATATGCCTCAGAGACCTGGGCCCTACGCAAACAAGATGAGAACGCTATTCAGGTCTCCCAAAGAAGAATAGAAAGAGCTATGCTTGGAATATCACGTTTCACTCAAATGAGAGAAAAAATCCGGAGTTCCGACATCCGGCGACGATCAAGGATCAGGGATGCTGTCTCATTTGCCAAGGTGTCGAAAATCAGATGGGCTGGTCACATAATGAGATTTAAAGATGACCGTTGGACTAGAGCTGCTACTGATTGGATTCCACGGGATGTCAAGTGACCGCGTGGCCGCCCACCTACCAGTTGGTCAGACTTCTTCGTCAAGATCATGAACGATCGGTTTGAGGCCCTTCATGTTCCCAGAGCGAACAGATGCCATTGGGCTACACTAGCACGCGACAGAGACAAATGGAGACGTTACTGGCGCCCGCTCGAGCAAATCGACGACTAACGGGAAGTTAAGTGATTAAGTGATTAAGTGGTGCTCAGGGGACCCTATGGGATGCTGGGAATCAAACCCAAGTCAGCTGTGTTCAAGCAAACGCCCTACCTACTATGCTATCTCATTCCAGCCCCTGGCCACATACTCTTGGTTTGAAACCTTGTTTCTAAAACTGCCTCCTAGGGTTTTCCTTGTAGACAAGTGTCCACTGCTCTTGTGTTGTTAAGGGGTAGAAGCCTTTGCTCCTGTTCAGTGTCTCTCCGACTCTCAAGATTGTTACTAGATCAGTTCCTCTCTGCATTTCCAGGGCTGGCTGCAGAGTCACTGCAAATACTGGATTGGGGAACTTCTTCCTCCAGATCCCTACTTTGTGACCGATCACTCTAGCCACCACCTTTTCACTCCATTATGTGAGCCTATAACACTTGCAGTACACTCTTTTTTTTTTCTTTTTGGGTCACACCCAGCGATGCTCAGGGGTTACTCCTGGCTCTGCACTCAGGAACTACTCCTGGAAGTTCTTGGGGGACCATAAAGGATCCTGGGGATTGAACTTGGATCAGCTGCATGCAAGAGAAATGTCCTGTCCACTGTGCTGTCGCTCTGACCCAGCCAACAGTACATATTTACTAGCATTGTTCTAGTGGTTTCCTATAGAGGGAAAGGTAAAAGCAATGTACATGTTCCTGGGAGACAGAGTGTCTCCTTGCATGAATCCCCCAAGAGAATTTCCTCTGCCAAATGTTTATATATGTAAATGATCAATCACACCTATGTCCTTACCTTAACTTCCACCTTCAGATGTTCTATAAGTATGGTAGCTGCTCTACATTAAATGAGCCATTTTCACCATGGGTCTGTGGTTCCCCATCTCTCTGTCTTTCCCTCTGTTGGAAAAGCCTGGGCAAGTGAGGAGTCGGCTCTGGACCGCCAACGCTTCACAGTACCCCCACATTTTACTTCGTGAACTCTCAGCGATCAGTTGCTGTTTATTCCGTTCTCCTGCGTACTTATATCAGTCTCCCACTTCCCCTCATTCAGAATTCGGGACAACACTGAATGTGGAGTTGAGGCCATACTCACTGGCTCACTGGGGTCTCCTGGGGCTCTGAGATCACCAGGTAGCCCCCTAGGGCCCTAAAACATAAACGGGTTCACGATCACTCAAGCTCAGGGTAGCCCTCACTCATGAGCGTTCCCAGAGTGCAAAGGCCCCCCAAGAACAAGGGCTGAATCCTCTCTTTATACTCCCTGTTGGGGGCTCCCAGGGAGAATTGAGCCCCAGGAAAAGGGGCACAAATCAGTGGGGAGATGCTAAGAGAGGTCCCATTCTGGCACTCCTCCTGCCGCCCTGCCCAGCTGAGACCCCATGGTGCTGGCGGGAGGGTCCCCACTTGCAACTCCCTCATCATCTGGGATTCAGTCTCAGTTCAAGGATGCTGTATCAGGGAGGGCATTTGCCTTGCCTCTAGAAACCTGGGTTTGATCCCCAGCATCCCGCATGATTCCCCAGCGCTGCTAAGAGTAATAATCCATGATTGCAGAGCCAGAAATAAGCCCTAAGCACACACACACCCAGTGTGGCCCCAGGACAGAACATTACCGGGAGAGAAAGAGGGAGAGATGTGGCTTCATGGGAAAATGTGGAGAGAGCAGGCTCGGAAGAGAAAGCAAGCCCCCTGACCTGCTCTTTTTTATTTTTGGCCTTGGCATATCTTCTCCTATTATTACTATGATTATTATTCAAATTACTATTTGGTTTTAGAGTTATTCCTGAATACAGGTGATTCCTCCTGACTTGATGCTAAAGGGTTGACCTTTGTAGGGTCTGTTTTTTTTTTTTCCTTTTTGGTCACACCCGGCGATGCTCATGGGTTACGCCTGGCTCTGCACTCAGGAATCACTCCTGGCGGTGGTCAGGGGAGCATATGGGATACTGAAAATTGAAGCGGAGTCAGCCGCATGCAAGGCAAACACCCTACACGCTGTGCTATCACTCCAGCCCCAAGGGTTGCCCTTGGTAGGACTCAGGGAGCCATGTGGTACCACGGACTATACCTGGGGCTCTGGCATGCAAAATGTGCTGCAGCCCTTTAAGGATCTACTCAGACCCAAGCTTTTATCTTATTATTACTTGGTTTGGAGCCACATGCACCGGTGCTCAGAGAATTCCTCTTGTTCTGTGCTTGAAAATCACTACGGGTAAGGCTCAAGGATCCTTTGGCGTGCTAGGGATGGTGCCCTACCCTCTAACCTATCTCTCTGATGCTCAAGGCAGAAATTTGGGGATGGAGTGATAGCACAGCATGTAGGGTGTTTGCCTTGCATGTAGCCAACCCAGATTCAATTCCCAGCATCCCATTATGGCCCCTCGAGCACTGTCGAGGAGCTCGGAGCTCGGAGCCAGGAGTAACTCCTGTGCATTGCTGGATGTGACCCCAAAAGAAAAAAAATTAAAAAATAATAATGTGGGAGAGAGCACCAGGAGTCTGGAAACCACCAAATTCCTTGGCAAAGCTGTTTTTTCGATATTTTCTCCTGTGCTTCCCTCCCAAGCACCCAAGTGGAGGAGAGGGGGCGACCATGATGCTTTCTGTTGGCAGGGCAACAGCAGTGTTCAAGAAATCGACTGGGGACCCCACTGGCAATTCCTGGCCAATGGGGTGGCAGTTCATTGCAAAGTCTCGAGGATGAGGTGCTGGAGGTCACCTGGGCTACCCTGGGCAGACACCTGAAAGGGCCTTTAGAGAACCCATCCATTCCTGGGGGATCGAGTCTGTTTGTGGTGCTGCGGATTGAACCCACACATACCAAGCTTGCAACCTCACTCCCAGTCCCTGCAATGACACATGTAAAGAGGAGAAAATGCAGGCCCAGGGAAGTGCAGCAGCTTCCCTGAGGTGACACAGCACGAAGAAGTATCCTTTCTCAGGGGATCCTCAGGGCAGCAAGAAGCAGGGAGCATGGACATGCATCCCAACCACCACCCCGCCCCTGTCCCCAGGTCCGAGTGGAATTCCCCCACAAGGAGGCTCCATGCAGGGCGTCCAAACTGGGATCCCCCTGGTGTCAGAGGGTGGTTGTGCTACCTACCTTATCCATACGGTGCCCTATATGCTCATCCCCCTGGAGACCGGTCAGGTGGACGTGGAGGTGAAGGTCGTGAGCATCGAAACCTGGGACCATGTGAGGAAGACCAACTTGGTCCAGGTAATGGACCAGAGAAGAGATGGGGGGCGCGGAGGGACCCTCCCCAGGCTACAGTCTAGTCTCCAGGTGGGACAGTTGGGAGTGTTAGGGCGCGGATCATGATCTCCCTTTAACGACAAAGAGACTCCAGAGACTGCAAACAGCAAGCAAGGTTCATTGTAAGACTGGCTAGCCAGTGTCGAGCCACCTAAACAGACAAGCAGATCAGTTAGGTAAGGCAAGACCCCGAACTTCTTCAAAGGGGATCTTATATAGGCCTTCACTGGCCTTACAGCAAAGCCCTTGCATTTCATTGCCAATAGATTTGTAACAACATATACTTTCTTAACCAATCCGTTTAAAAGTACATCACTCCTTAGCCTATAGATTCAAAGATATGTATTTACATACATAGGCATTGTGGCTAATGGGCATCTGGTAACTAGGACATTTGGTTATCACCTGGCTTCCTTTGATTCTCAGCCCTGCATTTCAGTGGAGGTGGATAAAGTTCCTAACAGAGGTAATAGATAAGGAAGCCCCAACAAATGGTTCCCGAATTTACATCCCAACAGGAAACAGTCAACAAATGGTTTCAGAATTTGCATTCCAATAAGGAATGGTTTCACTCTAAAGCTCTGCTAGGGAGTGGCCAGGAAAGGGAGAGTTACTAATTTGTAGAGTTTTAACTCTGGAATCTCCCTCAGGGTCCCTTAGGACCTTACAGTAACTACTCCCAGTGGTACCTGGGGACCCTGTGGTACTAGGGGTGAGCCCAAAAAAACCATCTACAGGCAGAGAAATCCTTGATCCCAGGGATCATTGAAATCGCTCACATATGTCATTCATAAACCTGATCCTCCTGGCATAGCACTTTCTGTTCAATACACAAAACAAGTACTTTTTTGTAAGGGCGGGGGGGGGGGTAATGCACAACCAGAAATGCCCAGGAGTTACTTCTGGCTCCACAGGCAGGATCACTGCAGGTGGGTCTGGGAGGGGAAGGGATCAAATCCAGGTCATCCACTGCAAGAAAAACGCCCAGAAATTCCTAAAATCTGAATTTCAGTTTACCTTGACTACATCTTTTAATCTCCCCTAGGCCTTGGGTGGGATACACAATGCATCCATTATCCCTGGGTTCTTCATGGCTTGCCCTTTGATTTTTTTTTTCATTTTTTGTGTCCTGCCTGGGTGATACACAGGGGTTTCTCCTGAATATGCACTCAGGAATTACTCTGGGAGTGTGGTGCTTGGGGGATCCTATGGCAAACACTCAGCTTCAACCTTTTGATCTCTTAAATAAACACTCCTAGTTCATTCTTTATTTTACAGTTCTCAAGTTCAAATCAAACTGGTGACTTCAGTACTATGAGGGAAAGGGAATTGCTGATGAATGCAATTCAGGGAAACACAAAGATCTTCCCATTCTGTACACTCTTAAGACTTCTTGCCACTGTGTATTTTCATACGCCTATGAAGACCTGAGTTCCTGGTGAACCTGAATTAACCTCCTGAGTTACCTTATATAGCAAACCATAATAATAATAGTAATGATTACTATTTCCTATGCCAGTGTCCCAGCACTTAGACTTGATGTGTATGTTAACCTGTAAATAATGGGTCCTGTTTTTCTTTTCTTTTTTTTCCTTTTTTTTTCTTTTTGGATCACACCCGGAGATGCTCAGGGATTACTCCTGGCTTTGCACTCAGGAATCATTCCTTGTTGTGCTCGGGGGACCATATGGGATGCTAGTAATCGAACCTGGGTCTTCCGCATGCAAGGCCAGTGCCCTACCCTCTGTGTTATTGTTCTAGCCCCTGTAAATAATGGGTCTTGCTGATGGAATCCAGGTGAAAACTGATGAAATAGGAACTAGTAAATGGGTACAAAACCACCCCTCAATCACAGCTATCAGTGTCACTCTTTTTGGTTTTTTTGGTTTGTTGTTTGTTTTTTGGTCAAACCCAGAGATTCGCAGGGGATACTCCGGACTCTGCACTCAGGGATTACTCCTGGTGGTTCTTGGGGGACCCTATGGAATGCTGGAAATCTAACCCGGGCTGGCTGTGAGCAATGCGAACGTCCTACACGCTGTGCTATCACTCCATCCCGGTGTTTCGTTTTTTTCTTGGACTCCGGTTTGAGGCAGAGACACTGGTTGGGGTGGTTTATGATAGAGACCAACCAGAATATTGCAGTGAATCCTTTGGAATGTCAAAAGAGGCAAACCTCCACACTTCAGGCCTTCCTCTGTTATGTTTTGAGGAGCGCTTTGCTCAGGCCATTCTCTTGGCTCTGAGCTCATCCATACCTGCGAGGGAGGACATAGGTATCCTTATGGGCATCTGGACTTTGAATCCTGATCAGTCTTGTGCAGTCGAGCACCTTCCCGCTGTATCAAATCTGTGCTCCTAGTATTCATATTTTTATTAGATTTCCCTAAGCATTGAGGATAAATATTTCTTAAAAGTTTAGGATAATGGCCCTGTCATTGTTCTTTAATAGGGTGGATTAGAGATAGTTGAAATGGACTTGACTGTGCACAGAAAGATTTCTGATGGTTCCATGAAAGGATGGAACTGGCCCCTTGATAAAAATATTTTACAAATGGTGGGAACTTGGCAGAGTGTCCAAACTCCCATCTCAGCAGGCAAAAACATCAGCTGTGATGATTAACTATAAAGGGTGTTCACATTCCTGGATTCCACTCTCCTCATTTCAGTTATATAAGGAGAAAAGATGACAAAACCTTGCGTTTGCAAGTGGTATAATCTCAACCCTACTAGCCACTGAATTGATTAAAACCGTGTTTGGTTTGTCCAAAAGACAAAGTCTACAAAATATTCTGGTATGCTGTGGTGCCCATTAGTTACTATGCGTCTCCGATTTTAGGGTTGGTCCATACATGGGATTTATTTATTGAAGTATGTTTTATGTAATTCATGCCATACTTGGAAGTTCTTAGGAGTTTGTGTTGTTTTGGATGCCAGGAATGGAACTCAGGAAAACCATGTTTAATACAAGCATTAAGCCACAGTACTAACCTCTTTCCCCATAGAACTAACTCTTTCCCACAGTACTAACCCCTTTCCTCTTGGTTGAAAACATGTTTCTAGAGCTGCATCCTGGAGTTTCCTTATAAGTGAGAGTTCTCTCCTTGCATGTTTTCAAAGGGTAGAGTGTTCACTGTACAGTGCTCTCTTATGTTCTTCCCATCCATTGATCCTGTCCAGTGTCTCTCTTGCTCCCTGGGTTGCTGCTAGGCCAGTTCCTCTACATCTTCAAGGCTGGCTTCAGATTCACTGCACCCATCTTGATTAATGACTTCCCAGAGAAACTCATTGTCCCAGGAGCCATTCACAACCTACTTGCCTGCTCCTGTTTTACTTTGATTCAACCTGCTTTTGTTTTTATGACGGACGTGTGTGTGGAAGCATTGGCTCCATGTTTGACCAGTACAGGACCAAGGGACTCTGCCTTAACTCGCTGCTCTGAACTCTGTGACAAGTCCCTCCAGCACTTGCTTCTCCTCTCCTTTATCCGAACTACTGTCCCCTGCACTGATTCACCTGGGCTGCCATAATGGTCTGTCTGCACTTGGAACCTGGCACTTTAAGGCTCCTTGGTGAAATGGATGATGACACAGACAGAGTCTTCCATGTGCACTTTACTTCCTAATGATGTCATATGGATCAGGCCTCATCTGGGCATGCGTTTAAAGGACAAAGTGATGCTTCAGTCGAAGGGGGGCACTGAAGGCCAATTAGTGGAAGGACATGAGGACCTCTCACCTCCAGTGCCTGTTATGTGACCAACGGGATCGTGCCAGCTTTTGGGACACTTTTGTGGTTGTTTTTCACTCCCCCCCCCCATCCATATCCAGTGAGTTCCTCGGGTCTGCCTTGCTCCAGAGGCTTTAGGAGAATGTAGAGCTTTGCTGGTTGCATTGGGAGGATTTATCACGGCACATGTGTCTCAGGTGGTCATCTTCGTCTCCAGCTCTGCGATGGGGCAGCATAGCCTGGGTGCAGGCCTGAACATGGGGGGCTGTGGGTATTGAGGATGCTGGACCTGCTGATGGAAGAAGTCTTGACCACCCAAACCTTCTCAACCAGGGGTTGTACCAGTCCCTGTCCCGCAGCTTTCTGTGTAGACATGCGTATGTAAAACTGCCAGATCACTTTGAATGGCGGCTCCTCAGCCCGCAATGGTGAGGGACCCTGTTGAAGCCAGTCTTTTTCATTGGCACCTGCCAGGAGGAATCCTGGGGACCTGGTCCTAGCATGTGGCTGAAGGTTGTAAATGAATAAATAATTGAACGATGGGACTCAGAGTGATGGTCTTGGCGGCTGTTTGCCAAGTATTTTAGTGAATTTTATTTCCTTCGTAAATACAAAGACTCTCTGCTTGACATGTTATCTGTTCAGTTCATCCCTCTCTATCGATCCCAGACCTGGCAACCCCCAGCTCTCTGGATCACCTGATCCTATCTCAAAAACGGTGGAAAATGAACCTTTCTGACCAGGCAAGTACCTGATCAGGTGAGGAATATTTGAAGCCTGGCCCTTTAAGGCTCTGGGCGAACGTGCCAATGACAACACAGAATCCGGGTCCTTTATCTGCCTGGACTTGGCGTTCTTTTAGGAAGTGCCAGCGGGTTGCGTGGTTGCGGAAGGTGAGGAGCGGGTTCAGGGGCACTCAGGGGAGCAGGGATGTCCAGGAAGATTGGTTCCCAAGCCGCCCTCCCTGGTGGTCACTCTGAGCGCCTAAACCTCCGGGTCTCTGCCTTGTGGGCAACGGGGCCGCTCCGTGGCAGTGGCCCGGGGTGGCGGCCCCTCACCCGGGACACACCAAGCGCTCCTGCCAAAAGCTTTATCTTGTTTATAAATTGATTTTGAGGGAAAACGGTCATTTTTACTGAGGAGAACTTACTTAGAAAGATGTGTAAGGGGGGAACGCGGCCGGCCAGGTTCGATCCCGGCAACCCACATCATCAGATCACGGCCTGGAGTGAGCCCAGTGCCCGGAGTAAACCTTGGGCATGCCCCCCCCCCCCATAAATAAAAGGTGGGTGGGTAGATGAAGCATGTGGTCGAGGAGGAAAACGAATTTGAAGTGCTAAGGTCGTTCTGAAAGCTCCAGAAACAAGAACAATAACCGAACAAACAAAAGTGAAAAAAAAAGTTGTTTTAAATATTTTATGTGTTTTTGACCCTTATCCCATGGCGCTCAGGACTCCCTCCCTGGGGATCCGAAAACCCTTTGGGGTGTCTGGATGTGAGGCCAGCGGCCTCCCTGCTGATCCATCGCTGGGGTCCCTCACAAAGCAGAAAGTGTCAGAGCTAGAGGGAGCCTCAGTCTCCCCCAGATCTGATGGGACGTGTGAGGGCACTTCAGCATTAATTTAGTTTTGGGGCATCTCCCAGCACCTGATCAGTCACAGGGGTGGGTAAATCATCCCAGCAGTGTCCCCAGGACATCCCGTTACTGGCCCCCTGTCATTCCTTAGTCAGATTGTGGAGTAGGTAGAGCATAGGATTCCCTCATCAAAGGGACCTGGGGGTGCATTCTTTTTCCTCGTGGGGGGTGTTGAGCCCCACCTGGCAGTGTTCAGGGGTCAATTCTGGGGTTGCTCAGGGTACCCCATATCTGGGTCAGCAGCATAAAGGAAAAAACAACGTCCCCTCTGTCCTGTCATTCTTGGGGGGTGTTGGGTCTGGATGGGGGGAGGGGCTGGGCATATTCTCTATGTGCTTGGGGCTCAAAAGCATTTGACAGAGTCTTTGATTTTCACAGGTTCTTGTCCATTCAGTGGGTTCTGGGAGTTCAGGGAGGTGGGGAGCTTTTCTTTCCTTTTTATTTATTTATTTTGCATTTGGGTCACACCCAGCGAGGCATTATGGTTACTCCTGGCTCTAAATTCAGCAAGCACTCCTAGTGGTGCTAGGAACCGTAAGGGATGCCCAGAATTAAACCCATGTTGGCCACCTTCAAAAGAAATGCTCACTCGTCTATGCTGTCACTGAGGCACCAAGGTGTGGAACTTTAAGCCAACTCAGGTTGCGGTCTGGAGGGGTGCATCAGGGTGGTGCTACAGAGGGTCTTGCAACCAAATATGCCATCTTAGCAGGAAGTAGCTTGGGCACATCCAGAGTATGCCCTAACCCCCCTAATAATGCAAATTAGGATCACTATTGACCACCACACCTTTATTCGTTTAAATGAGATAATTATTTAGTCTGTAGGAAGTACTACTGCAAGACTCAGTTACTTCTCCTGCCTTTGCACTCAGGGATCACTCCTGGCTGGGCTCAGGGCACCGTATGGGATGCCAGGATTCAAACTTGGTTTGGCCAAGTGCAAGACAAGCACCTCACCTGCTATACTGTGTCTCCAATCTCTTTACACAGAAATTTCTTTTTTTTTTTTGGCTTTTTAGGGTCATATCTTGCTATACTCAGTATTTACTCAGACTTTGCATTAGGAGTCTCTCCTGGCAGTACTGGGGGACCATATGGGATTTCGGGAATCGAACCCGGGTTGGCCGTATGATAGGCAAACTCCCTACTGCTGTACCATCGTTCTGACCCCAGAAATGTCTTCATTGTACTGTTTTGGCCACAGTAGCACTTATTGCTCAGGGGTTACTCTTGGTTCTGAGTTCATGTATCATTTTTAGCAGTGCTGGAGTGGGTGAGCCTATGTACTATTGCATATTGACCCCGGCATAGCTGCTTGAAAGAAAAGCACCCTATCAACTTCTTAGCTTTGCTAACCCTATGTAATTATATTTCCTCAGGAAAAAGAATTTCTGCCTCACCTGTCCAGATTCCCAGCATGTCCACTGTCCATCTCTCCAAGACCAGGAGTGTGCTCTGCTGTTGAAGTGAGTACTTGCAGAAAGGGGTTTTCCAGGGACCAGCTGCAATAGGTTCTAAATGTCTCACTCTTAGGGGCTGGTGCAGTACTATAGCCAGGAGGGCGTTTGTCTTTCTAGCGGTGACCAGAGTTATCCCTGCCACAACATCACTAGGTGATACTGTCCCCTGAGCATCACTAGGTATGACTCCAGCCCTCCCACTTCAGAATTTGTCTTGACACATGAGCATTCTTTGAGCATCTTTTTGCGGTTGGACTGTTTCTCCTGTCTTTCCCTCTCCACCCCCCCCCCACCCCGCTCCATTTGCTACAAACTTTGAGATAGTCAGAGACTCTCCCCCTCTTGTGTCTGTGTTCTGAGATGCAGGGGGAGCCATGCCATGTCCCACAAAGGTAAATCAGGTGCTCAGCCCTCTGACATCCTTTCCTTGGGTGTATTTCACTACTTGGGGAGCAGATGAGGTGAGATTTGGGGCCACACCTGGTAGTATTTGAGGTCTGTGCCCTGCTCTGTTCTCAGGGGACTAGTGGACACAGGATACCAGGGAAGGCCCTCTGGGCTTCCAGGTAGCTGGCATCTGCTTCAATCTGTTGTGCTTTCTCCTGTTTATACCTTCATGGCAAGTTCTTACATGTGAAATTTCTTGAGCCCTTTGAACAGATGGCTGTTAGGGGAAAATAAAGGTGTTGGAGGCTCTGAGCAAAATTATGCACTTTAAAATCTCGTTTGGGCTAAATTTAATTTTCCTTTATTTTTGGGAGATAGTGGTAATGCTCAGGTGTTATTTCTGGCTTTGCACTCAGGAATCACTCCTGGCAGTGCTTGGGGGACTGTATGTGATGCCGGGGACCGAACATATGCCCTTCCAACTGTACTATCACTCTGGCACTAAGTATAATTTTCCATCCTCTTTTTCTTTTATAAAATCACATACCCATAGGAGTAAAATCATAGTCTGAAAACCTGGCCTGTAAGCTCTGAGCATTTCTGGATGTGGTCCCAAAACAAAACAACAAACCCAGAGAACTGACGGTTCAGAATATATTACTAGATTTCACACCTCTTCTGTTGGCAGTTAACTCCTGACTGCCTTTATTTGGGCAGGAGGAGGATTGCCTATGCGGGATTTTGCCAAACCCAGTAGTACTCCGGGATCACTCCTTGGCAATTCAGGTTGTGAAGTTAAGTCATTTGCGTCCATGACAAGTTCCCTCCCACTCACTGTCAGCTCTTTCGGGCCACTGCAAACCTTTGAAATTGCAGCCTGTACTTCTGGCTCAGGTTTACCCCAGGAGGCCCCAGTTGCCAGCAACCCTGCCCTGACCTCTATCTACCAGCTGGGCCTCATCCCTGCCCCCTGCCTATATCGTTCTCACAAGGTTCACATTATTTATATAAATTTGAATTCCTGCAGTCAGAGATAGGCCAGGAATGCAGGAACTGTCTTTGCAAGCAGTTTGCCTTGGTACAGTCTCCTGTACAACGCAGGATTCCCCAAGCACCACTCAGATAAGCTCTAATTTCTGCCACTTGTAGCGCCAATATCTAAACCTGCATTCTACAAAACTGGTTGGTGAAGGTTGAATTGTGAACAAATTACATATATAAATATAGATATACACACACATATACACACACACAGACACACAGTCATACCTTGTGGTTGCTGCCAAAAGGTACCAAACGGTACTCAGTGTGGTGCTGGGGTATACAGGTCAGCGTGTACAAGGCCAGTACCCTACCAAACTATAGTTCTGGCACCTAAATTTATTGAATTGTTTTTGGTTGGCTACACCCAATGGAGTTTAGAGTTTACCCCAGCTCTGTTCTCATTGATAATGCTAGGATTGGGGACCCTGTGAGGTGATAGGGATTGAACCCTGGTCAGCTATGTGTCACACAAGCGACTTGTGGTCTGTGCTATCTCTGTAGCCATCATAAAAATGCTTCTTTGCTAAGTCAAGAACGTTGTGTTCCTTTTTCTGATTAACTACACAATTCACTTTTTTTTGTTTTTTTTTTTTTTTTTTTTTTTTTTTTGCTTTTTGGCTCACCCCCAGTGATGCACAGGGGTGGTTCTTGGCTAATGCATTCAGGAATTACTTCTGGCGGTTCATGGGGGACCATTTGGGATGCTGGAAATCAAACCTGGGTTGGTTGAATCCAAGGTAAACACCCTACCCTCTGTGCTATCGCTCCAGCCCCCCCACAGTTCACTCTTTTGTGTTTTTGTTTTTGGATTACAGCCAGAAGTGCTCTGGGCTTACTCCTGACTCTGCACTCAGGAGTCACTCCAGGGGGCCTTGGGGACCCTATGAGAAGTGGGGGTTTAAACAGGATTTACACGTTAACAGATGTTCCTGGTCTCTCCTGGCGGCTCTCTCTCACTGTCCACATTTGGTGCTCTCGAGCCACTTCTCCACCCTGGACCGCTGTTGCTTTGGACCGATGAAAGTAGAATGAGGACCAGGCTAGTTGCTGATTAGTTGCAGTTTATTCAGTCTCTTGTCTCTCTCAGCTCTATCCAACCCTCTCTCTAACTTGCTCTCCAATGCTCACTGTGACTCCTCTCCAATCTCCCCAGTCACTCTTACTCTCAGCTCTCAGCCTTCTCTCTAAGTCGCAACTGTGTCCTCTAACTCTGTGTCTCTTCTTCTCTCACTGTATCATTGTCATCCTATTGTTCATCGATTGACTCAAGCAGGCCCCAGTAATGTCTCCTTCTTCCTATCCCTGAGATTTTTAGAAGTGCCACATTTGAGGCTCTTTCAGGGTCAGGAGAATGAGAACCATAATTGTTACTGGTTTTTGGCATATTGAATACACCACGGGGAGTTTTCCAGACTCTGCGGTGTGGGCAGGATACTTCTGGTAGCCTGCCAGTTTTTCCAGAGTAAGACTAGATAATAAGATTTCGTGTGGCCGTGCACTTCCCAGAGCAAGTTTGATAGTCTTTGGGTCTTGGCCATTGATGAGATTACACGGCACCAGGGACAGTTGGTGGGTGTAACGCCTACATACTGGAAGATGGGAGATCTGGGTGGAGGATGCCCAGTCCGAATACGAGCAGCTTGGAGATCTAAGCCCCAGGTGCTGCACACCTGGGTTCCTCTGCCGGTTCCTTCATGCGTGAGGCTCGTCCGAATGTGTGGAGATTGGTCTTAAGCATGGCTGTGGCTCGAACCAGAGGTCTTCACCGGGGCTCTGCTTGGGGTGGGGAGGGAAGCTCAACACACCCTCCTCCAAAAGGCCCCAGTAAGACAGCCAGATGCGGATGCAGGAGACTGCGCTGTTCTCTTCCAGGAGCAGGGTTTTATAGTCTCTGGGTCTTGGCTATTGATGGAATTACACAGCGCCAGAGGCAGTTGTTGGGTGTAACGCCTACATACTGGAAGATAGGGAATCTGGGTTGAGGAGGACAATTCCTTTTCTCAGTTTCCTTCATTCCCCCTGTCTCCCTGAAGGTGCCCTTTTTCTTCTCTCACCACGACCCCAATCCACACCTCCCCATGGGAATAGAATGACTTTCCCATTACCTGCAGCCCACAAAGGAAAAGCAGCCCTTATGATGTGTTACTCCTCTCCTTAGACCAGCACCTTAATTGAAATATTTAGTTTTACTTCCTAATGATTACCATTCTGTATGGACACAGTAATAGACACTTTTAACCTTGTTGGTGTCTCTCCTGGGACTTCTCTCCACAGATTCCGACTACAGTGCTCAGGCCAGATCAATCACTTCTAATACCAGGAGGATCCAAGTTTAGTTATTACTTTTTGATTCATGACAGAATTTGTCCATGACCAGGCTCATAGATAAGCATTATGGTACTTTGTCCAGGCCCATTTCGATGCCAGGGTAGCTAGCTCACCAATTGCCCTGGGTCCATCTAGTCCCTCATAGGACCTTCTTTTGGGGATCAAGGAAGTAAGGGCAAGTGAGGCATCAGTCAAGAGAGCAGATGTCCAGAATGTAATATTATCTGGAGACCATCAACTCTCAAGCTCAGGCTTGTCTTTGTAACTGTCTTCCTGTATCCGTACAAAAAACAATTGCTCTGAAATAGCTAACCATGCAAAAGACATTAAGGAGAAGAGAAAGACAATATTTAAAAGTCAAAGTCTGATCAGGAGACAAAGGTAATTGAAAGGTTATGGGCAATCAACAAACATAAGCTCTCATCAACCAGGGAGCAAGGTAAGACCACTATTATCCTACAGTACCTTGTGATCCTCAGTGGTTTCTCCTGGTTCTGCACTCAGGTATTATTTCTGATGGTGCTCCGGGAGGCTCTACAGGATCCTGGGGATTGTACCATGGTTGGCCATGTGCAAGCAACAACCTACCCAGATCTACAGTTGCTCTGGTCTCAGGTGGAGAGTTTAGATGCACATAACTGTGCACAGAATGTCGTTTGAAAGGATGGAAGGGGCGCCTTGATGAAATCTTTTATAAGTGGGAATATGGGTCAGGTCCCAAGCTCCCCACATTCCAGCAGATCATTCCGTTTAACTGTGATTACTCACAAGGTTGGTCACATACCTGGATCCCACCCGTGTCACTTTACTAATATTAGAGGTAAAAAAGGAAACATTTATGATCGGATAGAACAAAATTCCATCCATCTATGAGTCATATGGTGCTCAGGGGACCCTTTGGAATTCTGGACATTGTACCTAGATTGACTGCATGCAACACACTGTACTAGCCGGATATTGTCAGTTTGAAATCATGTTTCTGAAACTGCCTCCTGTGGTTTTCTTTGTAGCTGAGAGTCCACTGTTCGCGCGTTTTCCAGGGGTAGAGCTTTGGCCGGACCTTGCTCTCTGATGTTCTTACCAGCCTTTGCTCCTGTTCCATGTCTCCAGCTCTCTGGGTTTCTACTAGGCCAGTTCCTCTCTGAATCCCCAGGGTTGGCTTCAGAGTCACTGCTTTCATTCCCGTCTGGATTTTTTACTTCCCCAAGAAACTCATTGTCCCGTACCCTATCAGCTACGTACCTGCAGAGCTTGATTTCTTTTGACATGAAAACTCTTATGGCATAGACTAATAATTGGGATCCTTCTCTGCTGTTCTACATGGAAGCAGCCAGCCCTGGTGGAATGTCTCTTCCTGCACACTGTGATAAATGCTCAAGTGAGCAGTTTGGCCCTCATCCCCACAGGGATGCCGAGACAGGTGGGATGTCTTCTGAGGTTGATCAGAAGATCACTCTTCACATGTCCTCAGCACCATCACTTTCCCATAGAAGCCCATATTGGACAGAATTCCCAGAAATGTAAGCACTGAGGACAAACTTTTGAGACCAGTATCACCCCGGTGGGATCATGTGAACATCCACACAGGACAGGAACTCTTTAAGTGTAAGGACAGTGGGAAGGCCTTCAATGGATCCTCATACCTTATACACAGGAGATTTCATACTAGAGAGTCCGTATGCATGTAAGGAATGTGCTGTGGCGTTTCTCTGACTCAAACATCTTAGTATGCACAGAAAAAGTCACACTGGAAAGAAACTATATGCATATACGGAGTGGAGAGTCTTTGCTTATTCCACAAGCCTTAGTACACAGAAAAACTCACACTGGAGAGATAACGTATACTTGTGAACAATGTTGGAAGGCCTTTGCCTATTCCTGAAGTCTTAGTTTTTATAATTTCTGTTTCGTAGAAAACCCTTATGTATGTGAGGTAGGAGGAAAGGCCTTTCATTTCTTCTCAGGTCTTTCTGAGCATAGGAAAGTTCTTACAGGGGAATGAAACACTACTCGTGTCACTACTGTGGGAGGGTCTTCACTTACTATTCAAACTTTTTTGACTATAAGAAAACACACATTGCAGTGAGAATATATATATATATATATATATATATATATGTATGTATAGACATATATATATGTAAGGAGTGTGTCAAGGCCTTTGCTTATTTAGCAATCCTTTGATGCACTTAAAATTTCATACTTGAGACAAATCTTATGCTCGTTAAGACTTTGGCAAAGCCTTCACTTCCCCCTAACTTTAAACATAGGAAAATTAATACTCGAAGAAAGCATATGTAGGGGTGTGGGAAGACTTTTACTCAATCCTCAGGCTTTGCCGTGTGAGAAAAATATATCCTGGATTGAGGCCTTATATATGAAAGGACTGCAGGAAGATATTGATGCAATTGGCATAGCTTTCTGAACAGGAAAATTCACAGTGGAGAGAAAACTCCTAAGTGTAAGAAATGTGGAAAGATGTTCAGTTTGTCTTCAGCCCTTACTGCGCATGTGAAAAGTCATTTTGCAGTGAAACCTTATATCTGTCAGGAGTGTGGGAGGGACTTTCGTTGATCCTTGGGCCTTATTATGCATAGGAGAATTCATACTGGAGAGAAGCTATATATAAATATACATATATATGTATATATATTTATATAAGAACGTGGAAAGCACATTATTCGCACCTGCGGCTTTAAAGAGAATCCTGGAGAAAATCTGTAGGTAAGGAATATAGGAAGGCCTTCATGTTCCCTCAAGCTTTAGTAAATATAAAAGTTATGCTGGATCAATCACTTCCATAATAACAATGGCCGGCATCAGAACAGGGCCCTGAGGTAAAACAATTTTAGTTTCAACAAGTGGGTAGGGAATTGATACAAAAGGACAGTAAGGAAGGAAATAATGTGTTATGTGTGAAAGTTCCTGTTATACTAGTACCATAAGTGAAAGGTACTTGCTGATTATCACCTGCACCATGGTTATGACAATGTCCTGGCATGTGAACTTCCCAGTATGTTAACTGGTAAATAATGTTTCTTAGTGATAAAGCAAGGTGGAAGGAATTAAATAAGAACAAAATAGGTACAAACTTTGCATTTTGCTGGGTACTGTCAGGACTCACCATGGTTTAATTCTTTGCTGTGACTCTGACTTGGCTCCGAGGCCCTGGTTTGGAGAGGATCATGGCAGAGATCAACGAGGGACAAAGCCACGTGGGTTCCAGTGCCGAGATCTACAAGCCTACTCGAATTGGGAGTTGAGCATCCTCCATCGAGATCCTCCAAATTCCAGTAGGGGAGGTTCACACCCACCAACTGGCCCCCTGGCGCCGTATAATCCCATCAGCAGCCAAGACTCAGAGACTATAAAAACCAGATCCCGGAGGGAGAACAGTGCAGTCTTCTGTGCCCGCCCCTGGCTATTCCTCGCCGGCACTCCTTGGAGGGAGCGGGTTGAGCTTTCCTCCCCGCTCCGACCAGGGCTCTGCATCCAAAGACCTCAAAGACCAGACACCACCATGCTGAGACCACTCTCCGCACACCTGAAGGTACCAGCAGAGGGACAAAGCCACGTGCGTTCCGGTGCCGAGATCTTCAAGCCTACTCGAATTGGATTCGAGCATCCTTCACCCAGATCCTCCAAATTCCAGTAGGGGAGGTTCACACCCACCAACTGGCCCCCTGGCGCCCTGTAATCCCATCAGCGGCCAAGACTCAGAGACTATAAAAACCAGATCCCGGAGGGAGAACAGTGCAGTCTTCTGCGCCCGCGCCTGGCTATTCCTCACCGGCGCTCCTTGGAGGGAGCGGGTTGAGCTTTCCTCCCCGCTCCGACCAGGGCTCCGGCAGCCGAAGACCTCAAAGACCAGACACCACCATGCTGAGACCACTCTCCGCACACCTGAAGGTACCGGCAGAGGAACAAAGCCACGTGGGTTCTGGTGCCGAGATCTACAAGCCTACTCGAATTGGGAGTTGAGCATCCTCCATCCAGATCCTCCAAATTCCAGTAGGGGAGGTTCACACCCACCAACTGGCCCCCTGGCGCCGTGTAATCCCATCAGCAGCCAAGACTCAGAGACTATAAAAACCAGATCCCGGAGGGAGAACAGTGCAGTCTTCTGCGCCCGCGCCTGGCTATTCCTCGCTGGCGCTCCTTGAAGGGAGTGGGTTGAGCTTTCCTCCCCGCTCCGACCAGGGCTCCGGCAGCCGAAGACCTCAAAGACCAGACACCACCATGCTGAGACCACTCTCCGCACACCTGAAGGTACCGGCAGAGGGACAAAGCCACGTGGGTTCTGGTGCCGAGATCTACAAGCCTACTTGAATTGGAGTCGAGCATCCTCCACCCAGATCATCCAAATTCCAGTAGGGGAGGGTCACACCCACCAACTGGCCCCCTGGCACCATGTAATCCCATCAGCGGCCAAGACTCAGAGACCATAAAATGCAGATCTTGGCACCGCGCGGCCGCAAATGCGGCCACGCGATATCTTATTATAACATCTCATTCCCACTTTGACAATCTGGCAGGCTACCGAATGTAACCTGCCCACATGGCAGATTCTGTCAAACTCCCTGTGTCGTACCCAATATGACAAATACCAATAACAATGATGGGTCTCATTCTCCTAAAGAGCCTTGAATATAATCTCAGGGCTAGGATGAAGGAGACGTTACTGTGGCTGCTCGAGGCAATCGACGAATAACAGGATGATCTGTCATCTGTGAAATAGCCAAACCTCTATTCTTCATGCCCTTCTGTGTTATGTTCTTGGAGCCACATCCAGCTGTGCTGTCTATAATTTGTGTCTAAGTCAGCCACATGCAAGGAAGCACTTCACTCGCTGTAGCATATCCACACTCATTGTATGCAGTTTTCCATTTGATTTACACAATCACTGAGGGTAAATGTTTTGAGACTTACACTTTGGAAGCAGTAAAGTCCTAACAATGTAGATCTGTGCAAAAGGCCAAGCCAGGATGCAAAGTGACCAGTGTGCTTTGCTGCTTGTTAGCCCCATGCATGGCTCCATGCTGGGGCTTGGTCTGTACGTGGTATTTTATGTACTTAATTATTATGTATTTTTTTAAAAAAATTATTAGTGAAACACCATGAAGTACAGTTGTAGACTTACAAATTTCCCTGCTTGTATTTCAATTATACAATGATCAAATAACTATCCCTCCACCAGTGCTCAGTTTCCACCACCACGGGTCCCAGTATCCCTCCCACCCCCATTCCCATTCCCTTTTGTTCTCTCTCTCCTTTTGGGTGTTGTGGTCTCCAAAAGAGGCATTGAGTGGCAATCATGTTTGGTCTATAGTCTACTTTCAGCTTGCTTCTCCCATCCTGGGAGGATCCTCCAAACTACCTTTATTTGGTGCTCCGTTCTCTATCTGAGCTCCCTTTTTCTCTAGCATGTGTGTTGGGGAAAACCTGACAGTTCTTAAGGGTTACTTATGGTGGTTCCCATGCCACTATTGGGTATGTCAGGGACTGAACTCAGGTTGACCGAGTTCATGGCAAGTGCCCAACACACTATACTACCCCTCAGGCCACTGTTGGTTTGAAATATTGTTTCTGAAACTGCCTCCTAAGGTTTTTCTTGTAGGCATGAGTCCACTGCTCTGGTGTTGTTAAGGGGGTAGAAGCCTTTCCTCCAGTTCCAGTGTCTCTCTGGTTATCTGGGTTGTTTCTAGAGCAGTTCCTCTCTGCATCTCCAGGGCAGGCTTCAGAGGCACTGTGCAATACAGGATCAGGGGACTTCCTCCTCCAGAACCCCACTTTGTGACTGAGCACTCTAGCCACCATTTCTCAGTCCTTCATGTGAGCCCATTCCACTTGTAGTACACTTTTTTTTTTCTTTTTGGGTCAAACCCAGCGGTGCTCAGGGATTTCTCCTGCTCTTCTGCACTCCTGGCCCTGCTTGTGGGACCATATAGAATCCAGATGTTGAACCTGGGTAAGCTGCATAGAAGGCAAACCCCCTATCCACTGTGCTATCGCTCCAGCCAACCAGCCTTACACATTTACCTGCATTTTTCTAGTTCTCTGCAGAGCTGGTGCTTTACCCTTTAAGGATGCTTGCAGAAGTGGAAGTGACATCACAGCAGGGCATTTAGGTGTTTGCGTGCAAGAAGCTTGATCAGCCTCCATTTGTTGTGCAGGTGAGGGTCGAAGTGGCTGTCCTGCGTGGACGGGGTCTGTGAAGGCCGGTTCCGTGGCAGGACACTAGCGACCTCCCGTCAGTGCCCCGCCCTGTGCATCCCAGTCTCCGCACTGTGAGGGGCGGGGCCAAGACAGCTCTAAGGACACTTTTACGCTCCTTTTTCAACCGATATCCAGGTGGTTCCTGAGGCACGCCAGGGTTTTGTGGGGGAGGCGGAGCTTTGGTGAGTGCAGTGGGGGCTGTTCCGGGGCACAGGGCTCATGGGTGTGAGTCCATGGTTCTGGGGATCCCATGCAACCACAATCGGCTTCAGCTGAGTCATGGGGCAGTGGCGGGTGGGCACGGGGCTGAGCGTGGTGGTTACAGAGCATCGAGGCTGGGCCGTCCTGACCCTCCCAGCACGGGACTATGCTGGGCGCTGTCCTGGACGCTTTGGTCCCGACCTCAGTGTTGTAGAACATTCAAATTCTCTTAGAGGACTGGAGAGACAGAACAGAGGTTAGGGTGTTTGCTTTGCATCGGGCCCACCCAAGTTCGATCTCCAAGCTCCACCAGGACGGGTGCCTCAGCGCAGAGTCATGTTTCTCGTCCATATCGACGTTGATTCCTCCAAAACTATAAAAGGCCTGTTCATTTTTGAGTGGCGGGAGGGGCAACGCCCAAATGGCAAATGACACTGTAGCCCTCAGTCACTATTCATTAGTAGCCTTGATGTCCAGACCATCCTGTGGGCATGGTTCTAGGGGTGGTTGTGATTTGTAGATGAACATTTACTTTGGGGCTATTTTGGTTATATTTTGGGCGCTTCTGTGGAAGCTCGGGGCTTACTTCAGGAGCAGCCCTCTGGAATACTTTTTTTTTAAGTTCTTTAAGGGTCATGTGAGATGTCGAATATCGATCTGGGTCAGCATGGGAAGCGCCCCTCCCACCAGACTATCTCTGACTCCACATTGTTGTTTTTTCCTAACGTAGGATTTCTGTATCCTAAAATCAAGTTGAAAATTGCACCCAGACTCTTCCTCTCTCCCTGATCAGGCAAAACTCGGCTATTACACTGAGTACTGAGAGTTGTGTTCCAATAATGTATGGGCATGCGCTGTGTGCTTTTGGTGGCTATGATTGTTCTCCCCACCCTGGCCGGTGAAGAGTGACAGAGGATCGAAGAAGGAAACGGAGCCCAGGCTGTTGGTCATCTGCTGGATATTAACCCAAAGTGTTTTAGGCTTCATCTATGAATTGCCTCTTTTCCTTCTCCCAGAGAAGCTTATCATGTCCTTGCTAACATCTCTAATTTAGTTAAAGTTTATCTTTAGCATTTCCTTTTATTTCCCCTCGCATTGTCTCAGTTCCCCGGGTCAGTCTTGATTACTTATAAACCATAACTTTCTGGTAACTCTCAACTTTGTATTTGTACTACTTTGTAGTTGAGGTGGCTATGTATTTGTACCTGCTTTCCTGTTTCCCCTATAGCTTTTTTTATGTTTTTACTCTACAGCACTGTTCTTTGGTTAAACACAGAAAGACCATCAATGCTCATACTCCTAATATTTGGGAGTTGATGGACTCAAGTATATCCACTCCTGGGCATAATTGCTTTGTCATAGTTACTTGATTCGGGCTTCAGTTGCTGTAGTTCCTAACACGCCAAAAGGGAGGTTCTGCCGTGGCACTTGGATGGACCCGGGGCAAGTGGGAAAACTACCCTCGCTTCAAATGGAACATTCTAGAATGCACATATGCATGGTCTTGATTCAAACTGTTACAACGTTAGAGACAGGACCCCCATGGGGAAGGACAAGCTGAACTGGCCTGAAGACTTAGTCTGAGATTTACAGAAAAAGCCTTGCTTGCTCTCAGAGCGCATAGAAGTAAGTGTTAAAAGCCTTATTTGCTCTGGGGGCTGAAGAGGTAGCGCAGCGGGTAGTGTGTTTGCCTTGCAGGCGGCAGACCTGGGTTCGATTCCCAACATTCCTTATGGTCCCCTGAGGAATGCCAGGAGTGACTCTTGAGTGCAGAGCCAGGAGTATCCCCTTGTATCACCGGGTGTCACCCAAAAAAGCAAAAAAAAAAAAAAGAAAACCTTATTTGCTGTCAAAGCCCAGAGAATTAAGTTTTGGGATCTTTGTCTCTTACAGTGTTTATCCAAACAACTACAAGTGTTGATAACTTATACAACTAGAGGAAAAGATAAGAGAGAGAGTGTCTCCTTGGGTGAATCTCCCCATGAGAATTTCCTCTGCCAGATGCTTATCTGCGTAAATGATCAGTCATTCCTATGTCCTTACTTCATGACCCCTCAGATGTTCGCTAAGTATGGTAGCTGTTCTGCAATAAACAGGTCACTTTTAACATCAGGCTATGATTTTCTGTCTTCCTTTCACTCTGTCTCTTTTGGGAAGGGTTCCGGAGTTGTGGAGGCAGCGCTGGGCCACCAACACCTCACCGCACCCCCACATTTTATGTTGTGGACTCACAGTGATGAGTTGCTCTTTATTCCGTTCTCCTGTGTACCTATACCAGTCTCCCACTGTTCCTCATTTCCTCTCCTCACCTGTCTTCCGCAGCCTTTATTCTACAGCCCATTCCACAGAGTTAGGGGTAGCAAATACACAGACATGTGGTTGTACAATCAAAGGATATAAAGCCCTTCCCTCAGGGGGAACTTCTAGGCCAAAAATTTAACTCGAGGAGAGATCAGCTCAAGGGCAGGATTTTCTCTAAGGACATATTTTTTCTTTGCTTAGTTAATATTCCTTGAAACAGCCATCTTAAATTTACACTTACTCTTTCTGTTCATTTTGAATGGACACAGTAAGAGATCTGTTAAGTTTATAGGGTGTCTCCTATAGCTCCCAGACTACACTCCCCAGGACAGGTTAGTCCTTCCTAAGCACAGTAGGATCCTTATCCAGTTGCTTCTGTTTTGATCATAATGGAATTTGTTATGGTGCTTATCTGTCCCTTTTCAATGCCAGGGTAGCTCACAGCTATCATGGGTCCATCAAGTCTCTTGCTTTTGGGGTGCTAAGAACAAAGGGCAGCTGAGGCTTAAGTCTCATAAACATGACAATGCCCAGGAGTATATAGTATCTGCAGTCAATTAACTCTGAAGTTACAAAAGCATAATATTGCCTTCCTTTGTCTATACAAAGGAAGGCCATCCCATCCTCCCAGCACAATCTTCCCAACCTGAGACTGCACTGGTCCTTGTTCAGGATCAAAAAAAGGAGATTTGTCTAAAGTAAACTATAGCAGATATAAAGGAAAGAGAAAGTCAACATTTCACTTCCAAATACAAAATCCAGAGATCTCTGAAGAATCTGACTTTACAATTCAAAGGTTGTGGTTATGGGAAATGAGTGAATAATGTATAAGGGAAGCAGAGCACAGGGAAGTTAAAGATGAATACTAAGGAAATGGGAATGATTGGGATGGGTGTTACTCAGTTAGCCTCAGCACCTTGTAGCAGAGGAGGAATGATGAACCGATGTTAAACCTAAATTGTTTAGAACTAGAATCCAACCAGGGTAAAGGGTTTTGTTTTTTAAGCAATAAAGTTTTGGTTTTCTAGGAATCAGGACATTTGCTCAGGAATCCCACTGGGTGTGGTAGGAGCACATTTACTTAGGGCCGCAGCCATAATACAGTGAGTAAAGACTTAAGCATCCAAGCAATCAACCCAGGTTCTGTCCCCTGCATCCCATATGGTCTGTACCAGAGTGATTGCTGTGTGTAGAGCTAGGAGTAAGCCCTGAATCTTCCGGTTGTGGCCCCGAAACAAAAATCACACAAAGTCACAATTATGTATACTCAAATATATGCACAAACAATGCTGAAATAACAATAGGGATTCAGGAGAAACTGTGAATTTCTGTAGCAGGGATAGATCAAAAATAGGGGATATTTTTTTCTTTTTTGGGTCACACCTGGCGATGCACAGGGATTACTCTTGGCTTTGCACTGAGGAGTTACTCCTGGCAATGCTCAGGGGACCATATGGGATGCTGGGAATCGAACCCGGGTTGGTCGCGTGCAAGGCAAACACACTACCCGCTGTGCTGTCTCTCCAGCCCCAAGGATAGGGGATGTTTAAGGACCAGAAATTTGACTCTTTTAATGTTTCATTCTCGAATTTGTCTTTGTACATCATTTCCCGCCATCTTCGGTTGAATTTGCCTTTTTTCTTGTTATATTTTTCACCACAGCCTACAGTGCTCAGTGTTTACTCTTGTATCTGAGCTCAGGGATCATTTGACAAGAGTCAGGGTAACATTCTGTGTTTAGATATCATTGGTTCCATGTTGGTTCGATGCAGGATCAGGGGACTTCTCCTTACCCCCAGGCCCCCAGTGTGTGACCGACCAGTCCAGCATTTGCCTCTCCACTCCTTTATTCGAGTCCATCCCCCTTGCAGCACAGATTCACCTGGGTGCCAAACGGTTCTCAGTGCATAGACTCTGGCTCTTTAAGGCACCTTATGGAAACGGAAGTGATGTCATAAGTGATGTCATAAATGTCATGTTTCATTTTCCAACCCTGACACAGACACTGAGTCCGTTTCTCACTTGGCAAAGGACAAGTAAATTTGCGCTCCATCCTGGAAGGGGGAGTCTGAAGAAGGATTTAGTTGCAGGACTCGAGCAACCTCATGTGAGCACCCTGTGCCTTCCAGTTTCTACACTCTGAGCCGAGGGGCCGAGCCAACTTGGGGGGCACTTTTGCGCTGGTTTTTCACTTGTTCGCCAACATCCAGGTGGATCCTGATGTGTGGTGGAGGTTTTAGTGGGAAGCAGAGCTTTGGGTTGCAGGGGGGGCTGTCTCAGGGTTCAGGAGTGACAGTTGTGAGTTCGTGATTCTGGGGTGCCTCTTTGGCCACGATCGTCTCCAGCTCAGGATGGGGCAATAGTGGGTGAATGCAGGACTCAGCCAGGGGCTTGGCCGTCCCAACCCTCCCAGGAGTCCCATGTTTGAACCATCGGCCCTCAGCTCGATTCTGTAGCATCTCCATATTTGAGGGGCAGAACGTCAGCCCCTCCACCGAATGGCAGGAGATCTGTTACTGGTCATCTTCGTTGTCTGCCGTGAGAGCCCGAGTCATGCGGGGGATGGGGGAAGGGGGCTTACAGGTGGATGAGGCTTGCCATTGAAATTGTATTTGGGGGGCTATTTTTGGTTCTTTAGATTTTGGCGAGAGAGAGGGCACATACGTGGAGATGCTCATAACTTACTCGAGTCTCTAAGCTCAGGTATTATCCCTGGTGCTGCTGGGGGCCATATGGGATGCAGAGAATTGATTGTTTCATCTAATCAAGCGCCCAACTCATATTATTGCCTTCTAACCACAATACTGGTATATCTTTTTCAGGTTCATGAATTTCAGCTTCCTCATATCAAGCTGCAAAGCACCCCTGACTCTTGACCTCTCCCTGAGCAGATGACACCTGCCATTGTGGTAAATACTGAGGTCCCCAGAACAGAGTGCCCAGGTGCATGTCCTTGTCCACCCAACAAGAGTGTCAAAGTTTTCCCACTCTAAGTTACATGGTGGAGCCACATTCCAGGCTACAGTTCCCTGGGGGCAGCACTGCTGCCAGCCTGCAAAGGGCGCTAGTGTTCGGAATATCCTGGGCTGAGAGTTGGCCCCTGGCAGGGCCTACAGGGACTTTCTTGTGGGAGCCAGAGAAGAATCCGGGGATCAGAGAAGGCTTTCTTTTCCTCCCCTGTAGCCTGGACCCAGGCTCCTCTCCTGAAGTGCAGCACAGATGCCAACCAAATTTGCATCTCCAGCGGTGACAGGAGCTTCTGCCATTGTTTCCCAGAGGTGGAATTGTGAGGCTGTGCCTGAGGGTGTGGCTGGTCTGAGCTCAGGAGTGGGAGGAGGTGCTCCTCTCTGGTGCTCAGTGTTCTGACTTCTCCAGGTCTTTGCACGGAGCCTCCTGCTGATCCTCAGAACAACAGTGACAGGAGAAGATGGTGACGCGGCTTCTGATAAATCGTCCCCAGGTAGGAGTAGACGGATAGAATGACATGAGGTAGTACCGGGAGTGCCCAGGCTTCCTGGACCATCTGTTTTGAGTTTCTTTTGGACGGATTCCAAGATGAGACTTCTGATCAGACCGTCCCATTCTGCTGTTTGAAGCTGCTTTTGTGTAAGTTTGTTTTGTTTTATTTGGCTTTGGAGCCATGAGGATTACTCAAAGCTCAGTGCTCAGAGCTCATTCCTGACAGGTCTAGGTGACCAATGGGATGCTGGAGGTCCAAAGGTTTCATCTTGGGTTTTCTGTTTTATTAGGGGTGGCAGAGCAAGGATTCTAGCAATCATTCCTTGTGCTGCACTCTGGCATTGCCCCTGGCAGTGCTTGTGGGACCATATGGGATGTTGGGGATCACCACTTCTACATGCTGTCCCCAGAACAGCTGCCCTGTTACGCCAACCTGCTGCTCCGGCTTCTTTTGCATTGTTTTTGTCATCAGCTGTCCTCTTGACTCTGTGCTCTGGATTCACAAGTGATGGGCCTCAGAGCACCTTGGGGTGTGTTGGCCACGTTTGGGCCCTGGCAACTACAGTGACTTGGGCTCCCAGACTTGCTTTTCTCCTGTTTTGTCCTTGCTACTTTGGAGAAACTACCTGCTAGGTCATATAGTCTTACATTCACATAATCTTGTGTGTGGATTTCTGGGCATGCGCCCATCCCAAGGAGAAAGAGCCAAGGACCTCTGAGGCCAGTAGAGATGTTGGGGTCAAGAAACATCTACCTTGTTTGAGCGGGATTTGGGGCGGTCCTTAGCAGTGAGTTCCTACAGGCACACATACCATGCACTGCTCTGAGTAGTTGTCTATATGGACTGTCGAGTTTTCAATTCTAGTTTTCATGTGCTGTGGGGGTGCAGCGGTGAGCATGCAGAGGTTTTTGCTACACCCAGGGATAGTCTTTTGGATCGTACAAGTTTGTGTTCAGGTGATCCTCTCTACAGTACTCACTGGACCAGTGGTGCTCGAATTGGCCCTGGGGTTACCAGGAAAGGCAGGTACATCCAAGAACCTTCTGTATAACGTCCTCCCACTTTAGCAGATCTAGCTGACTTCTGTGATTTCTGGGGCCCGTCAGTCATGCGTGTGCTTGCAGGCTGGTTCATTCGGAGCGGAGTAGCCCATCGACAATATAGGACCCTGGGTCCTGGCCTCAAGTAGTGGGAATGAGGCTAAGATAGACTCTGACTCGCACCTTCTCCGTGTGCTGTCTCAGGACGCATTGACCTTCCATGACGTCGCTGTGAACTTCACCCTGGCGGAATGGTCATGCCTGGAAGCCTCTCAACGGAAGCTGTACAGGGACGTGATGCTGGAGACCTACCAACATCTGCAGGCTGTCGGTGAGAGCAGTATGGAGCCAACCGTGTCTGAACAGACCCGCGTGGGCTCCCTGGGGTTGGTGGCAGCTGTGTGTCCAACAGTAGCTCTGTGACGGGCTGGAATATTGGACAGCCGTCCAGTAGCTCTTCCCTCCCTCGTTTTTTTAGGGTTCACCTGTGGATACTCAGTGCTTACTCTCAGCTTTGTCCTCAGGAATTACTCTTGTGGGGTAGCCGAACCCTATGGGTTGATTCACGTCAACCTGTTTCAACTGTGTCCATGGGAAAATCCCTATCTGACCAGTTATCGCTCAGGTCCCTTTATATAGATCCATCCATTGGTGAATCAATTTACTTTGTATACTACACAAACTTTTGTGTGTTTAATTGGTTTTGCTGTTTCCTTTGTTTGGGGGCACAGTCCACAGTTCTCCTGGCAATGTGCTAAAGGATGACATGGGGTACCATGGACTAAAACCTCTTGGCAACTTAAAATGTTGGTGCCTCACCCCCAGTACTTTTGCACCAGTCACTCACGGTTTTTGCATTTTCTTTTTTCCTTAGGGATTAGGGATTATTCCTGCGTCTGTATTCAGTATCCACACCTGGCCTTGCTCCAAGACCATATGTGTGTGCAGCGCTTCTGTCCTATGTGCTATACTATCTTTCTCCCACCACAGCGGATTTGATATCTTGTCTCTCAACTCATTAGACACTGCCCTATTTCAGTGCTTGGATTTACTTCTAATGGTTCTTGTGAGATTTCAGCAGGATTTAGGATTTGCTCCTGGGATCACTCCTGGCTGGCATGAGGGACCCTAGATGATATGGGGTATCGCAACTGGATTGGCCGTGAGAAACTCCTGTGGTGCTCTCTTTCTGGATACATTTTTTTGTAGGAGTACTGCTATTTATTTAGCCACTGATTAGCTGATTGTATTGTGCATTAACTCCACCTTACTTTTTTTTTTCATTGTTTATAATTTTATTTATTGAATCAGCGTGAGAGCATTTACAAAGCTTTCCGGTCTAAATCTTGGTCATACAATGAAACACCTGTACCTTCACCAGTGCCCATTCTCCACCACCAAAAACCCCAGTATACCCCCATCCCATACCCTCCCCCTAGCTGTGGGACAGATGATTTCCACATTATTTTCTCTCTACTTTGATCACATTCAATATTTCGACACCAGACCCACCATTATTATTTGAGATTTTACCCCAACACTCAGATCTGCTGAAAAGGCAACAATAGACAATTTGTGTTCTATTGCTAGTTATGAATAACATATGATGTCACATGGCTGCAGTAGGGCCATGTGGTTTTGAAATTATGAAAATCTAACACTTAAATCTGGGGCGAGTTCTGCCAAAAGCCACTGAGTTTCGAGATCTGCTTCTGCTTCTCTGGGATCATGGCCGTTGAGCAGCTTGTTGAGAAGCCAGAGAGGCTGATCATGGGCGATGACTTGGGGTCTTGTGGGTGTGGGGAGGACAGGCCCGGCTCCACCCCATCCCGTGAGGCCCAACAAGTTTTTTCACTATGGGCCCAAGCCTGACTGTCCAGTGGCCTCTGCAGTATGACGGCCACCGAGCCACCAGAAGGAAACAGGCGGAGGGACATCACCCTTTCCCCCCAGGGGTGGCCCAGCTACAGTAAATTACTGCGGGGTCTGGACACATTTCTGTCAGAAGCTGCTGGCTTTCGAAATTTGTTTCTGAGACTTTGTGATCAAGGGCGTTAAGCAGTTTGGTCAGGAGCCAGAGAGGCCATTCATGGGCGATGACTTGGGGTCTCGTTAGGGTGGGGAGGACAGGCCCGGCTGCCCCCTCATCCCGTGAGGCCCAACAAGTTTCGTCACCACGGACCCAGCCTGACTGTCCAATGGCCTCTGGAGGATGACAGTCACCAAGTCACCAAGAGGGAGCAGGCGGAGGGGCAATACCCTTTCTTCCCTGGGGTGGCCCAGCGACAGTAACATACTGTGGGGTCCGAACGCATTTCTATCAAAAGCCACTGGGTTTTGAGATTTGTTTCTGAGTCTCTTGGATCATGGCCGTTAAGCAGCTTGATCAGGAGCCAGAGAGGCCGTTCGTGGGTGATGACTTGGGGTCTCGTTGGGGTGGGGAGGACAAGCCTGGCTCTACCCACATTCCGTGAGGCCCTGTGTGTCTCGTCACTCGGGTCCCAAATCTGACTATCCAGTGGCCTCTGAAGGATGGCGGCCACTGGGATGCCAAGGGGAACAGGCCAAGGCACGAAACCTATTCCGACCTGGGTTAGCCCAGCCCCGGTAGCCTACTACACGGACCAGATGCATTTCTACCTAAAGCCGCTGGGTTCTGAGATTTGTTTCTGAGTCTCTGGGATCATGGCCATTAAGCAGTTCAGTCAGAAACCAAAGAGGCCTTCCTCCAATTATATAGCTGAGCCGGAGGTGGTTTGTTGGTGTGTTTCCCACATACCTAACTTTTGGCCATTTACTTTCTTGGTAAACTTTGCCCCAAGTTTTTGGGGTCTGGCCAAAGGCACAGCAGAAATTTTTGGGTATCTGGAAGTCTGAAGGCGCCATCAGCCTGCTGATGCACTCGCCTCACAGGTACAAATTGACCTACTGGCGGCACCATACCCCCGTCTGGGTACATGTTTTAGCTGAAAAAAATAAGGGTCTCTTGCCACCCTTGGCCATTTCCAGACTTATTCTGCACTTAGTTTTACTGAAATCCGTGATGAGGTCATGAGGGTCTCAGGAAACTGCATTAGTTGCTGGGCCTAGAGAGACAGTGCAGGGAGGAAAGTGATTTTCTTGCAAGCAGCGCACGTGGGTTAAATCCCCGGCATCCCATGTCATCCCTGAGCACCAGCAGCAGTGATTTCTAAATACAGAGTCAGGAGTCACCCATGAGCATTGCCATGTGAGACCCAAAACAAGACAAAAAAACAACAACATACTGTGCTGATCAACCCCCTGTCGGCCATACACAAGGCCAGGTCTAGAGTATTTGTGGTATTTTCTTGGTTCTTACCTCTCGAATAACTGGAAATATGTGGCATTTTGGAAATGGACATTCTGTTCATGCCTTTCAGCTATTTGCCCAATTAAATCAGGAAAACATGGGGATTTACCTGTCACCTTTTCCCTGTCACTTATCCATGCCTCTGTCTCTGTCGGGGCAGGGCACTCTGGGATGAAGCCTGCGGTGATCTCCTGGCTGGAAGGAGGAGCCCTGAGTTCGGGAGGAGGGGCATGTGTGCGGGTGAGTGTCTGAGGACCTTTCCTGGCTCAGGCCTGTGCAGTGTATGGGTGCGCTGAGCATGTAGGAAACACGCTTCTGAGACCGGGGCCTTGGTCTCCTGGATCCTTGGGTCTGTGCCGCACTCACGCTGCTCTTCATTCTCCTGGACTGTCATTCACTGAAATATCCTGTAATTTGCTTCCATGGCTTTTGAATAAGTAAGACCATAACAGAGCCAGTTTGAATCTGAACGATAGGACAGCAGGGAGAGCCTTGCAGTGCCCGAAAGTGACCTGATCAATAATTTGTTCAATAACCTGGTTCCCCAAACATTACCACGTCTGAACAAAAACAAAAACAAAACCTATTGTAGAATTGCCAAGATCCTCACAGTTTTCCACTATCCAAATCTTTTCTTTAGTGCGGGACTCTTTGGCCTTTCAGAAACACAGAGATGTACTCTTAACTACATGGCATCATTTTGCTACATTTTTTGACAAGTGCTTGAATTGCATGTTTTGTTCAGTTTCAGAATGGAAACCGCAGCTTCAGGATTTGGCATTACAGCACTTTGATTTGGGAATGGGGTCAGCAAGTACGAGTGAATTGGTAAGATTCACGAATTCAGAATAAATATTATTATGCCAGCAGGAGTGGACCAAGTATGTGATTGTTAAGGTGGAAGGCTGGGAATGGCAGGGAGGAATTCCAAAGCCTGATGCTTAGAGTAGAGGATCCTTAGCTGCACTAGGTGCTGAAATCAACCATGTATAAAAATACTGTGAGTTTTGATTTGCTTGACAGTGGTAGTTGTTTAGAAAGCTAATTCGTGGGCCCTGTAGATACAGCAGTGAGAAATATACTTTCTTTTCACAGGGATGGATAGTCCTTACCCAGCACACCTTATAGACATCATAGACCAAAGATCTGATCCTAGACACTGCATGGTGTGCTCCTCCACCCACCCAACCCCCAATAAATAGAAACTACAAAACAGAAAGAATAAAAAACTTCATTGATCCTGAAAGGCATCACTTGTGGTGAGAGCTTTGCAGTGGCCACGTGGTCTGTCTCAGCTGCATGACGATGCAGCGTTGTCTTCACCCCCGCATCTCAGGTTCCACATGGAACTTTAACCAAACCCACATGTGGATCTATTTCATTGTCTCTTGAAATAGATGCATCCGTTTTCTATAGAAGGTAGTGTTTCCAGTTGTATTACTTCATTAATTTAAAGAGGAGAAAGTCACAGAATTTACTGACTCTGCATCCATCAATTTTGTGTGTCCAACTTACAGTAACATGAAATTATTCTATCGTAAGACAACTCATATGTCGGTAATTGCATTTGTGTGGTGCATATGTGTGAAACCACAGCTGAAGGGCTCAGTTTTTTGTCAGGAAGACTCAGTGAATAAGTCAATAATTAGAATCCTCTGTTGTTCTACAGGAAAGCTGCCAGCCCAAGTGGAATGTCTCTGATCCTACACTGTGTGACAATGTCTCTAGTGAGCAATCCTACCCTCAACCCCATGAGGACGCCGAGACAGGCGGGATGTCTTCTGAGGGTGATCAGTATGGTGAGAGCTACCTCACTCTGAAGAAGTCCTCTCCTGGAAAAAATTCCTTGGAGTGCGTCATTCTCAGTTCACAGGCAAAAAATTCCCCAATGGGGCACCTGCTAGGGAGAGGATCACTGTTTATAGTGAGTCCCTCACAGCAACATACCCTCAACCACAGTCACCGTGAGCAGAACCCATCTAGGTGTAAGGAAGGTGGGGGAGCCTCTCCATGTTCCGAGCACTGTGTTTTTCCCTTAGAAAACCACAGTGAACAGAATCCCCAGAAAAGTCAGCCCCAAGAGCAAAGTGTGAGTCAAGGGTTACCCCATCATGACCATATGCATGACCATATGAATATAAATGCAAGAGTGAAACGTTATACATGTGAAGAATGTGGGAAGGCCTTCAATAAATCATCACATCTTATTTTGCATAGGAGAATTCATACAGGAGAGAAACCATATAAATGTTTGACTTGTGGGAAGGCCTTTATTCAGACCTCACATCTTAATAGACACATGAAAACTCATAGTGGAGAGAAGCCTTATTTATGCCAGGAGTGTGGCAAGGCCTTTACTCAGTCGTCAGGGCTTAGTAGACATGCAATTATTCACACTGGAGAGAAACCGTATAGATGTAAAGAATGCGGAAAGGCCTTTGTTGGGGCCGCAAATCTTAGTGTACATAGGAGAATTCACACTGGAGAGAAACCGCATATATGTAAAGAATGTGGAAAGGCCTTTGCTAGAGCCTCAAAACTTACTGTACATAGGAGAATTCACACTGGAGAGAAACCATTTATATGTAAGGAATGTGGGAAGGCCTTTGCTCAATCCTCAACACTTAATGTACATAGGAGAATTCACACTGGAGAGAAACCGTGTATATGTAAGGAATGTGGGAAGGCCTTTGCTATATCCTCAAGACTTACTGTACATAGGAGAATTCACACTGGGGAGAAACCATATATATGTAAGGAATGTGGGAAGGCCTTTACTGTAGCCTCAACACTTCGTGACCATAGGAAAATTCACACTGGAGAGAAACCATATATATGTAAGGAATGTGGAAAGGCCTTTGCTGGAGCTTCAAGACTCACTGCACATATGAAAATTCATCTCAGAGAGAAACCTTATCAGTGTCTGACATGTGGAAAGGCATTCCCACGGTTCTCTTCAATTACTCTGCACATGAGAATTCATACTGGAGAGAAGTCTTAGATATGTATGGAGTGTGGAAAGACCTTTACTTCTTCCTCACAATTGACTGTACATAGGAGAATTCACAGTGGAGAGAAACCGTTTATATGTAAGGAATGTGGGATGGCATTTGCTACAGCCTCAAATATTAGTATACATCGGAAAATTCACACTGGAGAGAAACTGTATATGTAAGGAATGTGGAAGGCCTCTGTATTTCCTCAGTACTTAACTGTACATAGGAGAATACGCACAGGAGAGAAACCATATACATGTAAGAAATGTGGAAAGGCCTTTTGAGAAGCCTCAGATTTAGTGTACAAAGGAGCATTCACGCCAGAGATAAACTTTATATAGGCGAGAAATGTGGGAAGGCCTTCTGCCATTCTGAATCCTTGCTAAGCACAGGAAAATTAACAGTGGAGGGAAACCCTTTCAGTGTCCGACTTGTGGGAAGAGCTTCATTTGGTGCTATTCTCTTACTCAGTATGTGAGAATTCATACTGGAGACAAACTGCATATATGTCAGTAATGTGGGAATGGCTTCATGTACCCCTCACACCATAATAAACATAAATATTCATACTGAATAACAGTCTCTAAGGACAGAACAGGACAAGTCAGTCAAGCAAGTTTCCTTTGGAAACAATGGTCAAGGGTGTTAAAAAAGTGCAGTTAAGAGGAAAGTAAGCCTGCCTGCTCGGAACAGGCTTCTCATGTCACTGAAAGTTACCTGCTGATTTTCACCCGGGCTGCACCTATGCCAGTATTCTAGTGCTTGGAATTGCTTGTGTGTTAACTTGTAAATAATGTGTCCTGGTGATGAAAATAACGAGGAAGGTGACTGAATGAACAGGTACAGAAACACCCCCCTGCTAAGAGCTGTCACGGCTCACTACTCTGTCATTGTTTGCTATGCTTCTGACTTGGCCCAGAGGGGCTGTTTGGTGGGAATTATGGCAGAAATCAACCAAGATGCAGCACTGAATTCTTTGAAAATGGAAAATCAGGTAAACCTTCATTCTTCAGTCTTTCCTGTGTTAGAATTTGGAATGTTTGCGCATCCTGAAAATCCCGGTTTTGGAACTTGAGCGGCAGTTCACGCCAGCTTGTAGGGCACTTTCATGCTTTTTTTTAACTTGTTCTGGATATCCAGGCTTTAGGGTTGTGGAGCTTTTGAGGGGTGCATTGGGGGCTGTTTTGTGGCTCAAGTGTCATGGGTGAGGGTGCGTTATCCTGAGGGCCCCTGCCGCCACGATCGCAACCATGTCTGAGATGGCAAAGGAGAGTGGGCACATGGACTTAAGGCCTTGGTGTGAGGAGCATGCAGAGAGTGGGGGTCTTGTCCATCTCATTCCTCCCTACTCGAGACTGCGCAGGACCATGTTTGGAGCCTTTGAACTGGACATAACACTCATCGAAACTCCAGATATGTTCCCCGGCAGCTCCCAAAGGAAAGGAAAGGTACACTTTTGCGATCGGTCATTTTCATTGGCTTCCGTGCTGGGTTTGGGACTTTGGGGCGTGTTTGGACAAGTGAGAGATATTTGCCTCTGAAAATTTACTCTTTGGATTCTTTTTTTTTTTACTTTTTGGGTCACACCCAGCGTTTCACATAGGTTTCTCCTGGCTTATGCACTCAGGAATTACTCCTGTTAAAGCTCAGGGGACCATATTGTTGCTGGGATTCGAAACCGGGTTGGTCATGTGCAAGTCAAACGTTCTACCCGCTCTGCTATCACTTCAGCCCCACTTTGGATTAATTTAATAGCTTTTTTTAATTCAGGGGAGTTGGAAGGGATTCTTTGATGCTCAAGGTTTACTTCTGGTTCTGCAGCTCAGGAATTATTCAGCAGTGCTACTGGGTTCCTATGGGATCGCGAGGCTTGACCTGGATCAGCAAGGCAAGCATCCTACTCGCTTTACAGTGAGTCCAACCCCACTATTGGTGTTTTTTTTCCATATATAGAATTTCTACTTCCCAGGTGTATGGTACCACCAGCAGGTCAATATGTGCCTGTAAGGCGAGTGCATCAGCAGAATGATGGCACCATCAGACTTCCAGATACTCCAAAATTGCTGCTATGCCTTTGGCCAGACAACAAAAACTTTGGGCAAAGTCTTCCAAGAAAGTAAACGGCCAAAAGTTAGGTATGTGTGAGACACACCAACAAACCATTCCCGACTCAGCTATAAAATTGGAGGCAAGGTCTCTCTGGTTCCTGATCAAACTGCTTAAAGGCTATAATCCCAGAGACTCAGAGACAAATCTTGGAACCCAGCGGCAGAGATGCGCCCTGTTCCCGCAATGAGATACCAGAGACAGACCACCACAAAGGGAAAGGGTGTGTATATCCGCCTTATCCCACTTGGTGACTCGGTGGCCACCATCCTCCAAAGGCCATTGGACAGACAGGTTTGGGCCTGCAGTGACAAACATGCAGGGCCTCATGGGATTGGGGTGGACTCTGCCCTTTCCTCCCCACATCAATGAGACCCCAAGTCGCTGCCCATGTACGGACTGTCTGGCTCTTGATCACTCGGCCATGATCCCAGAGTCTCAGTAACCAATCTCTGAACCCAGCGGCTTTCAGCAGAAATGTGTCTGGTCCCCACAGTAGGTTACCAAAGCTGGGTATTTCAGGTGGCAATAGGTTTCTTGCCTGGTGGCTCAGTGGCCACCATCTCTAATGGCTTGTGGACGGTTAGATTTGGGACTGCTGTGAGGAGACATGCAGGGCATAATTGGATGGTGGTGGAGCTGGCCCTTTTCTCCCCACCCCAACGAAACCCTGAGTTGTCTGGCACCTATGATTAACCTATGTGGCTCGTGATCAAGGTGCATAATGGCCACGATCCCAGAGATTCAGAGACAAATCTCAAAACCCAGCGCCTTTTAGCAGAAATGCATCTGGACCCTGCAGTAGGTTACTGTCCCCAGTCCACCCCAGGGGAAATTGGAGCTGTTCCCCCAACTGCTCCCACGTGGTGGCTCGGTGGCCTCCATCCTCCAAAGGCCTTTGGAAAGTCAGGTTTGGGCCCTCACTCAGGAAGATACGTGGGGCCTCTCAGGATGGGGTGGAGCCGGCCAATTCTTCCCCTCCCCAACAAGAGCCTATGTCATTCCCACGAACCGCCTCTCTGGCTCGTGGTAAAGTTGTTTAATGGCCATAATCCCAGAGACTCAGGAACAAATCTCGGAACCCAGCGGGTTTTAGCAGAAATCCCTCCAGATTTAGTTGTTAAAATTTCAGAATTCCAAAATCATATGTTATTTTTAACCACCAATCGAAAAAGAATTGTCGATGTTGCGTTTTCGCCAGATCTGAGTGCTGAGGTAAAATCCCAAATAATAATGGTGGTCTCGAGTCAACATATTGAATGTAATCAAAGTAGAGAGAAGAATGTGGAAATTATCTGCCCCATAGTTAGTGGGAGGCTGTGGAATGGCGGTATACTTGGGTTTTTAGTGGTGGGAAATGGGCACGGTGAAAGGACGGGTGTTTCATTGTATGACCGAGAATTAAACCTGAAAGCTTTATAATTGCTCTCATACTTTTTCCCATTTTCTCCGATTTATTTAGAAATGGCCAGAGAAATAGTAGGGCAAGTAGGATGCTTGCCTTGCGTGTGGCCAACCCAGGAGTCCTCCAGTCCACAACATCTTTTAGTTGCTCATTGGACATTGTGTATCCCCTTCTCATCGCTAGACCATGTGATGTGGAGGTGTGGCATGGGGTAGGGCTGTCTTCTCCCCGGAGCTGTTCATCACGGATAGATCCTGTGCTTTGCTTTCTTGACTTTGTTGTCATTCTTCCTTATCTGTCAGGTATGTCGAGTAGTCCATGTGTTTCAAGGCCCTTCTGTTCCCGGCTGTATAACTAGCCTGACTGTACACCTAAAGGGTCAGCTGCCCTTTCTGGACTCCGCTCAATCTGACACCATGCATATCTTTGCCTTTGGATCATTGCCATGTTTTTTTTAATATGGGAAGAAATTTGGTTTTCTTTTGTTTTGGGGGCTGGGGATGCTTAGCAGTTATTCCTGGTGGTTCTCGTAAGTTGCTTTTGACAGTGTTCAAAGATCAACCCCTGAGCCTCATGCAAGGCAAATGCCTACCTGCTATTCGCTTGTACGCACCAAAAATTGTTTTATTGTGTGTATGTTAAATTGTGACTGTGAGCCCATAGTGAAGTTAATTAGGACGAGAACAGCAGTGCATCACGGTGGGTGCTCGCCTTACAGATGCTGCCTACCTTCAGTGTCCAGCATCCCCTATGTTATCCCAAGCATCACTGGGTCTGATTAAAAACAAACCCCAAAAGGCCTTTTTGGGGATTGCCGAGCTCCCCTTCGCAACACTTCCCGCAGATTTTCCCTTTCTGTAGACTTGCTTGGGCTATGAGAAATATGGAGTTGTCCTCCACCTGCTTGGTCATTCAACTGCATTCCATTCAACATTGGACTAATTCTCATTGTGGATTTTGTTTGATTTCAGAACTCAAATCACAGTTTTAGGATGTGGCATTGCAGCAATTTCTTTAGGGAACAGGGGTATTGCATACAAGTGTGCTGTAAGATTCTCTTGTTGAAACTAACTATTATGCTATTGGAGTGCTCAGTGGACCGAGCATGCGACTTGAAAGGTGGGGACCGGCTCCATCCCTACAACCACATCTATGGTCTCAGCATCACAGGAAAAATATAGGAGCCTAATGCTGGGACAAGAGGGTCCTTAACCTCAGTGGGTGCTGAAATATAGAAATTTATTTTATTGTATTGTTTTTTAAAGTTTTCATTAAAGTGCCAGTATTTTCAAAGTTATTGATAGTTGCATTTAGGCGTATAATAATTGAACAATTCCTATATCAGATTCCCTCCACCCGTGTTCCTATATTCACTCCCCACCCCAGTCCCCACTCTACCCCCGCGTGTTATCTGGACAAGCACATGACTAGGTTTCAGTGGTTACAGCTTAGATCACTTGTTTTCAGTTCCGTTGCATCTGTGTTTTGGGTAAATGACTATACCCCTAACTCACGTCACAGGCATAAATGAATCCCTGATCCCTGTAAACTTCTGGTTCTCTTCCAACCCAAGTTTCTTTTCTTCTTTGTCCGGTTTCTCTCTAAACACTGAAATCAGGGATGATTTAAGCAGTCCCTTTACAGTACATTTCCACATCCAGTGTTTGGTATTCCACAGATGAGTGAACATTATCCTGTTTTTGTTTCTTTTTCTGGCTAACTTCACTCAGGATGGTATCTTCCAGTTCCAACCGTGTTGCTTCATAAAACCAGTAATTCTAAAACCTAAAAAATATATCACTTGATCACTTGATCTCCATTTATCCATCGATTTATTTGAGTGGGTGCCAGTTACGTCTCCATGCATGCCTGTTGTGTGCTAGTGTAGCCCAATGGCATCTGTTCATTCTAGAAACATGCAGAGCCTCAAACCAATCATTGAGGGTCTTGACAAAGAAGTCTGACCATCTTGTAGGTGGGCATCCACGCGATCTTTTGACGTCCTGTGGTATCCAGTCAGTAATGAGTCTAGGCCAGTGGTTGTCTGTAAACCTCATTACGTGTCCAGCCCATCTGATTTTTGATGCCTTGGCAGATGAGATAGTGTCCCTGATTCTTGACCGTTGACAGAGATCAGAACTCCGGATTCTATCTCTCATTTGAATGATGCGTGATATTCCAAGCATAGCTCTTTCGATTCCTCTTTGAGAGACCCGAGTAGCAATCTCATCCTGTTTTCGTAGGGCCCAGGTCTCTAAGGCATATGTTAATGAAGGAAGAACAGTGGAATCGAAGAGATGTGCTCATAGCTGGAGGTTCTATATCCTCTTAGTTATTTCTTCAACGCTCTTGAAGGCATTCCAAGCCGCTCTCTTCTTCCTGCATAACTGAGGTGCCAGGTCATTCATCAAGTATCTTTCTTGAACTAGGTATTTATAACTGTTGTATTCAGAGATGGTGGTGCATTGAAGGCGAATGGAGCGTCAGGAATGAGGCTGCTTCTCATAACCATTGTCTTCGTAAGATTCAGCTGTAGTCTGACCTTTCCACACTCACGGTCGAAGTAGGTCAGCATTTGTGCTGCTTGGCTGATGTTTGGTGTTATTAAAACGATGTCATCAACAAAGCGGAGGTGGTGTAGTTGCCGACCATCTATCTTCACTCCCATTTCTTCCCATTCCTGTCACCGCATGATGTTCTCAATGGTGGCACTGAAGAGTTTTGGTGAAATGGTATCACCCTGGCCAACCCCTCTCTTGACATGGATAATTACTTCTTTGTAGAATGGTGAGATCCTGGTAGTGAATCCACAATACAGCTCACGGAGGATCCTGATGTATTGAGTTTGTACACCCTGATTGGCTAGGGCTTCTATGACCGCTTCCATCTCAACAGGAAAAAAAGGCCTTCTTCAAATCAATGAACATTAGACAGAGCGGCATCTTGAACTCCTGAGAAACCTCAATGAGTTTAGTAATTGTGTGGATATTGTAGATGGCACTGAATCCTTTTCGGAACCCGGCTCGTTCACATGGTTGTTCTTCATCTAGTGTTCTGCTAATCCCATTGAAGATGATTCGAGTGAACAGTTTGCAGATGACAGACAATTGGCATTTTGGGCGATAGTTGCCAATGTCATAGATGTCTCCCTTCTTGTATAGTAGTACAGTCTTGCTGGTTTTCCATTGGGATGGAACCTTGCATTCAGACAGGTAGCGTGTGAAGAGCTGAGCCAGTGTATTGATGAGTACTGATGGTAAGTTCTTCAGGTGTTCAGGTCTGATCTTGTCTGGGCCAGGTGGTCTTGTTTCTTTACCGAAGAGATGGTGTGTTGAATTTTGGAAGGGAGAACATTGGGACCAATATGTCAATCGTGCAGAATGTGGTATGTGGGAAAGTGGACATGGCTATTAAAGAGATCTGAGTAGAAGTCATGAATAATCTTCTCCATTGCCCTTCTGGAAGATGTGGTAGATCCATCAGGATATCGGAGGGTAGTCATCTTGGTCTTGTAGTTGATGAAGGACAGGTGGGCATTACGAATGCTTTTCCCGGCTTCTGCCGCATCTACCAGCATCGCTGTTCTCCTGTATTTGAGGTCATCCTTGATGGCTTCTCTGCATTGTTTTTGCGAGCTTGGACGTTCACTTGCTGTTTCCTGAGGCATGTGCCAAGCCACTTTGGCGAATAAGTTCAAGAGTGTTTGAATAAAGGCAGTTTTTTCGTGGTTATCTCTCTCAGCCCTGATAGTTCCAGCAGCAGGAATCCCTGAACAATGCTAGTGTGACCTTCTCTCCACCTAAGTAAATAGAGCAAGATAACAGAAAACTCATTGATCCTCGAGAGGAATCTGCTTCATGTGAGATATTTTCAAACGTCTGTCTTGGCTATGTGGGGATGCATCATTGCGTTCGCACGTGTATCCCACTAAGATATCCCGCTAAGCTCCACACTAAGCTAGTACCCAACCCAGTCTCGGGCCTCTATTATTTTCACTCTAAACTGGTGCTTCAATTTTCTGCAGAGCGAGTTATTTCCACTTACTGTGTCTGTTATTTGAATTGGAAAAAATTACACAGCTATGTGACCTGCCGTCCGACTATTTTGCTCGTCCATCTTGCTGAAACGTTAGGTCATTGCCTAGAAAATCCACCCACGTGTCAGAATTGCAACCAAGTCGGGTAAATGTTAGAAACCAACCTGCAGGTCTAGAATATTTTTGACGAGAAGACTATCAGGCCCAGCACAGTAATTGGAAGTCTTCTCTGCTGTTCTTCGGGTAGCAGCAGCCCGGGTGGAATTCTTCTGGTCATGCACACTGTGACAAAATCTCGAGTAAGCAGTTATGCCTTCAGCCCCATGATGATGCCAAGACAGGTGGGATGTCTTCTGTGGGTTACCAGTAGGAAGTGAGTGCCATGCTGCAAACAAGCCCTCCGCTGGGACAAGGTACTCAGAGAGTGTTCTGCTCAGTCCATGGACACAAACCACCCCAAGGGAGAAGCCCCTGGGCTGTGGGAGAGGAGCACTGTTTATATTGAGTCCGGTTATGTACTCCACAAAGATATGAAGACTGGAATCAAACCCAGGTTACCGAAGTGAAAGAAAGCTCTCACACTCTTTGGCTCTCCATACAGTCCCACGATCATGCCTGAGTGCTTCCTGAGTGCAGAGCCAGGAGAACCTCTGCGCGTTGCTGGATTTGTGTCCCCCAAACCGTGAACAAACCAAATAAAACCAAAACAGCCTCAGTCCCTTATTGAAGGATTAGCTCACCCCAACATGGGTGTTTCTGAGATGTATCTTGCTGTATCCATGCTGCCTCTTCCTCGTAGAAGAGGGTTGGGTACCCTCAGAACGTGGGGTGATGAGGTGTGGGTTGCCCATAGCAGGAAATATTTCTAAATAGTTTCGTCACAGACATAACAAAGTGGCTTCAGATGTTTTTTAGCTCAGAGTGTCACAGTCAGTGTCCTCCCATTGTTCATTGATTTGCTCAAGGGGGGCCCAGTAACATTGTGAGACTTGTTACTGGGTTTGGCATATCAAATACATCACGGGTAGCTTGCCAGGCTCTGCCGTGTGGGCAAGATACTCTTGTTAGCTTGCCAAGAGGGTGGAGGAATTGAACCCAGGTGGCCATGTCGGCCGCATGCAAGGCAAACGCCCTACCCGCTGTGCTATTGCTCCAGCCTTGCAGCTTTGCCTTGCTCTGTCAACGTCAGGTTCAATCCTCTGCTCCCCTCTTGGTCTAGAGGCAAAGATGCAGCAGTCCACTCAACCCCCAAGGTGGTTCAGCCATGTATCCCACAAGATCTGAAGGCGGAAATCGAATGCTGGTCACCCATGTGAGAGACTCGCAACCTCAAGGCTCTCTGACCACTGCCCCTTTGAAGCTCTGTGCTTGATCTTTAATTACCCCATACTTAACACAGAACCAAACCTCAGGGTGAAAAATTCTTAGAAAATTGGGCCTGGAGAGGGACGGGATCGCTCACAGCTCCATCTCGTGGCATTTCAGCATAACTTCCGCGGTCCAAATTTTCCCACATTTAAGATTTTCAGCCCTTCTCTTTGCTTAAATATAAAGTATGGGGTCATTAAGGATCCAGCACGCAGCTTAGGCCGCTGCAACAGGAGTAAAGTGGATAGGGCTTTTGCCTTGCATCCACAGGACTCGGGTATAGTCATAGATTTCCCCTATGGTTCTTCAGTCAAGTCCATAGTGATTCCTGAGTGCAGAGGCAGGAGAAGGCCCTGAGCATATCCGGGTGTGGCCACAACCATAAAGGAACAAACAAGAAAGAAAACTAAAACACAGAGTTTCAGTTCCTTGATGGCAGATTCCATCACCCCGACTAGATGGTGTCAGAACTATATATTCTTCCATTCCCCACAACCGTGTAGAAGACAGAGTACCCTCCTATTGTGGGGTGATGGAATGTAGGTTGCCCATAACAGGAAACATTCAAAGGGCTTGGTCACAGGCATCACAATGTGCATTCAGAATCTTTCTTGTACAGAGAGAAAAGAACAATGTGAGAAAATAAACTTGCCTTGCTCATTAAAGGTTCAGTTCAATCCTCTGCACCCCTCCAGGTACAGAGACAAAGCTAGTGCAACCCACTCGACCCCCAAGGCTATTCAGCTATCCATCCCACAAAGATCTGAAGGCTGGAATCGAACCCAGATTACTCAAGTGAAACACAAGCAACCACAGGCTTCCTTCCTACTGCTGCACCTGTGGAAGAGGCTTGCTTGATACTTTATTACCCCATACTGAAGACTGAATCAAACCCAAGGGTGGAAAATTCTTAGAGAAACGAGCACATTTTGTTACTTTATGTTCCCCAGATGAAAGCAATCTTTCTATGTCTGTCCTTTTCTTTCAGACTAACACCCGAAAATAGCCAAGATAAGTGCCAGGAGGTTTACTCCATCGCATGGAGGCCAGCCGCACACGCTAGGGAAAAAGGCAGCTCAGATAGAGAAGGGAGCACCAAATGAAGGGTGCTGGTAGGATCCTCCCAGGATGGGAGATGCATGCTGAAAGTTTACTATAGACCGAACATGATTGCCACTCAATGCCTCATTTGCAAACCACAGCCCCCAAAAGGAGAGAGAGAACAAAAGGGAATGCCCTGCCACAGAGGCAGGGTGGGATGGGGGATGGGAATGGGAGGGATTAACTGGGATCAGTGGTGGTGGAGGGACGGGTACTCGATAATTTTATAACTGAAACCAAAGCACAAAAATTTGTAAGTCTACAAGTGTACCTCATGGTAATTCACTAATTTAAAAATAAATAAATAAAAACAGAGAAACAAATAAATAAATAAAACAAAGAAACAATTCTGGAGAGGGACAGAAACGCCCACAGCGCCATCCCGTGGTGTATCGCCAGAACTGCTGCGGCCCACCTTTCTCACGCTTTAGATTTCCAGCCCATTTCTTTGCTTCAATGTTAGGTATAGGGTCATTAAGGATCAAGGAAGCCACTTGGGTCGCTGCAGTGGGAGCAGAGTGGTTAGTGTTCTTGGCTTGCAGTCACGGGCCTCAGTTCTTTCTCTGGCTCTCCATACAGCCCCACCATAATGCCGGAGTGATTCCTGAATGCAACATCAGGAGAACCTCTGCTGTTGCTAGATTTGTGTCCCCCAAACCATGAACAAACCTAATACAACCAAAACAGCCCCGGTCCCTTTTTGGGGGATTCCCTCACCCCAACGTGGGGGTTTCTGCGCTGCATTTTGCTGTATCCTTGCTGCCTCTTCCTTGTAGTAGAGGGTTGGACTCTCAGAATGTGGGGTGCTGGGGTGTGGGTTTCCCATAACAGGAAATATTTCTCAATGGCTTGGTCACAGACATAGCAAAGTGGCTTCAGAAGCTTTCTAGCTCAGTGAAGAGAACAAAAAATAAATGACTTTGCCCTGCTCTTTCCACATCAGGTTCAATCCTCTGTACCCCTCCTGGTGAAGAGACAAAGCGTGAGCAACCCACTTGACCTCCAAGAAGATTCAGATATGTACCCCACAAGATCTGAAGGCTAGAATTGAACCCAGGTTACTCTAGTGAAAGAAAGCAGTCACACAGTTATCGTACAGCAGCATCTGTGGAAGCGACTTGCTTGATCTTTAATTATCCCATACTTATCACTGAAGCAAACCCAAAGGTGGAAAATTCTTAAGAGAAACAGACCTGGGGAGGGACGGAAATGCCCACAGTGACACTTTGTGGTGCTTCGCGGAACTGCCGCGGGCCGTCCTTTCCCACACTTAAGATTTCCAGCCCTTTTCTTTGCTTCAGTGTTAGGTCTAGAGTCATTAATCAGGTAAGCCGCTTGAGTCACTGCAGCCGGACCAGAGCGGTTATTGCTCTTGGCTTGCAGTCAGAGGTCCCTGGTTCTCTCTTTGGCTCTCCATACAACCCCACCATCATGCCGGAGTGATTCCTGAGTGGAGAGCCAGGAGAACCTCTGAGCCTGGCTGGTGTTGGGGCCTCAAACCATGGACAAACCATGGACAAACCAAATCAAACCAAAACAGCCTCAGTCCCGTGATGGCAGTTTCCCCACCCAAACTTGGTGGGTTCTGAGCTGTATCTTGCTGTATTCCTGACCCCTTTTCTTTCTAGAAGACGGTCGGGGCATCCTCAGAACGTAGGGTGATGGCACGTGGGGTTGACTATAACTGGAAACCTTTCCAAAGAGCTGGGCCACAGACAGAGCAAAAAGGGCTCATAACTTTTCTTGTTCAAAATGAAGTGAACAACGACAACATAATCTCACCCTGCTTGTAACTGACCAGGTTCAATCCCAGGTACTCAATGGTCCCCAGAACCCTATGGGCACACACAAAAGCAGGCCCCCAAAAAACCCCTCAGAGCCAGAAGTATAGTATAGCTGGTAGGATGTTTGCCTTGCATACAGCCAACCCAGGTCCAGTGCTGGGCATCCCATACCAAGTACCACCAGGAGTAATTTCTGAGTGCAGAGCCTGGAGTAACCCATGAGCATTGCTGGATGTTACTCAAAAAGCAAAAAAAAAAAAATTCCATGGCAGAAGTGAGGTATTTAGATTTTCCAGGGAAGGAGATTGCCTAGTCTTAGGCTCATTATTACTGTGTTAATTAAAATTCTTCTTAACACACCCTAGTTTCTCTGATGGCTGTTACCTTCACCCCAGACAACTGGAGATGTTGGAGTTGAATCTGGCCTCTGCCACCCTCCTCCACTCCACGGAGAACAGAAGACATGGGACTTCTCATGTGTATAAGAACCTCAAAACTCAGGACAGAAGATGGCACCCTCAGCAATGTGGGGTGCTGTGATATGTGGACGTGGGGTCTGGAGACCTTTAGAACTGAGATGGTTGGACACATCGTACTGCAGGAAGGCAAGCCTCTCCTATGCCACCCTGTTCACTCTCGGGTAGCTGGCTCTGAGCACTGCCCACTGGGTGTGCCTCCACACATACAGTGAGTGGGGCGAGCCCCAGGCAGCAGGGACACCCGGACACAGATCCCCAGTTTATTCTCTGACCCAAGTCCCAGTCAAACGCGGGCAGGGCCGGAAGATGCTGGACTCTCTCATCCCCTCCAGCCCTTTGCGGGTGTAAGAGAGTTGAATTTACCAGAGGTGGCTCTTCTTGGCACACGGACCCCTCGAAAATAAAGCAGCACCATTGAGGTCTCGGGTCATCCCCCAATCCCCACCCCACCCCACCTGGTCCACACCTCCTGATCTGACTATATAATTTGGGGCAGGGGGTCGGAAGCACTGGTAGGGGGCCCCACATTCTTCTGCAGTCCGACATTGGTTCCAACGCTCGGGGACCCCCCACTTGCCCTGCTCCCGCAAATGTCTGGGAAAGCCAATGAGCAGTCTCCCTGGAACAGAAGGGAATCCAATCTGGGCTTTTACCTAAGTCAAAGACCCATTGCTAAGGAGGTTGCCTAGGCAGGTTGGGAGTGGTGATGATCTTTGAAATTCCTTTCCTGGACTTTTGTTTCTGCAGGAGCTTCTCTGGGTCTGTTGCTGGCCAAAGGTGAGGGCGTGATCAGGCCTTAGTTCCTGTTTTCTGCAAGGTTGGCCTTCACAACTTCAGAGCTATTCCCAAGAAATTTACTGCCTTTACCTTGGGAGGGGGGACCTTCTCTATCTGCCTGCATGCCTACATCAATTCCCTCCAAACCATTAGGAGGTGCTGGACGTTAGGACTTTAGGAGACCTCAACCCGTGCTCCAGAGGAGTGACTCCTGAGTGCAAAGGCAGGAATAAATAGGCCAGGAGCACTACTGACTGTGTCTCCCTCCCCAAAGATGCAAGTCCTAAGGCTCCCAGTGCTGCCCAGGTTGTAACTACTCCCATTGGTACCGGGGGACCATGTGGTACTGGAAGTGAGCCCAGGAAAACCATATACAGGCAGAGAAATCCTTGATCACAGGGATCACTGAAATCGCTCACATCTGTCATTCATAAACCTGATCCCCCTGGCATAGCACTTTCTGTTCAATACACAAAACAAGTACTTTTTTGTAGGGGTGGGTCTTGATAATGGAATCCAGGTGAAAACTGATTAAATAGGAACTAAGTAAACGGGTACAAAAAACACCCCTCGATCACAGCTGTCAGTGTCACTTTTTTTGTTTTCTTTTGTTTTTTTTTTTTGGTCAAACCCAGAGATGCACAGGGGTTACTCCTGGCTCTGCACTCAGGGAATACTCCTGGCTGTTCTTGGGGGGCCCTATGGAATGCTGGAAATTGAACCCGTGTTGACTGCATGCAATGTGAACACCCTACCCACTGTGCTATCACTCCAGCCCAGTGTCTCATTTTTGCTTGGACTTGAGACAGAGACCTCGGTTGGCGGGGTTTATGATAGAGATCAACCAGGATGTTGCAGTGAATCCTTTGGAATGGAGAAAGAGGCAAACCTCCACACTTCAAACCTTCCTCTGTTATGTTTTGAGGAGTCACACCTGCTTTGCTCAGGCCGTACTCTTGGCTCTGAGCTCATCCATACCTGCGAGAGAGGACATAGGTATCCTTATGGGGATCTGGACTTTGAATCCCGATCAGTCTTGTTCAATCAAGCACCTTCCCGCTGTATCAGCTCTGCACTCCTTGTATTCATATTTTTATTAGATTTCCCTAAGTATTGAGGATAAATATTTCTGAAAAGTTTAGGATAATGGCCCTGTCATTATTCTGTAGGGTGGATTAGAGATAGTTGAAATGGATTTGACTGTGCACAGAAAGATTTCTGGTGGTTCTATGAAAGGATGGAACAGGTCCCTTGATCAAAATATTTTACAAATGGTGGGAACCTGGCAGAATGCCCAAACTCCCATCTCAGCAGGCAATAACATCAGGTGTGATGACTAACTATAAAGGGTGGTCACAGTTCTGGATTTTACTCTTCTCATTTCAGTTATATTAGGAGAAAAGACGACAAAACATTGCGTTTGTAAGTGGTAAAATCTCAACCCTACTAGCCACCAGAATGATTAAAACTCTTTTTGGTCTGTCCAAAAGACGAAATCTACAAAATGATCTAGTACACTTTGGTGCCCATTAGCTCCTGTGTGCCTCCATTTTTAGGGTAGTTCCATACATGGATTTATTTATTGAAATATGTTTTATGTAATTCATGCCATACTTGGCAGTTCTTAGGAGTCTGTGTTGTTTTGGATGCCAGGAATGGAACTCAGGAAAACCATGCTTAACACAAGCATTAAGCCACAGTACTAACCTCTTTCCCCATACTCTTGGTTGAAAACGTGTTTCTAGAGCTGCGTCCTGGGTTTCCTTGTAGGTTCTTATATAGCGTGTTTTCAAGAGGTAGTGTGTTCACTGTTCAGTGCTCTCTGATGTTCTTCCCAGCCTTTGCTTCTGTCCAGTGTCTCTCCAGCTCTCTGGGTTGCTGCTAGGCCAGTTCCTCTGCATCTTCAGGGCTGGCTTCAGAGACACTGCACCCATCTTGATGAATGACTTCCCAGAGAAACTCATTGTCCCAGGATCCATTCACAACCTACTTGTCTGTTTTACTTTGAATCAACCTGCTTTTGTTTTTATGATGGATGTATTGGGGAGCATTGGTTCTATGTTTGACCAGTTAAGAGACTCCACCTTAACTCGCTGCCCTGAACTCTGTGACCAGATCCTCCAGCACTTGCCTCTCCTCTTTTTGATTCGAGCTCATCCCCCTTGCACTGATTCACCTGGGCTGCCATAATGGTCTGTCTGGACTTGAAACCTGGCACGTTAAGTCTCCTTGGTGAAATGGATGATGTCATAGACAGGAGTCTTCCGTGTGCACCTTTATTCCTAGTGATGTCAAGTGGATTAGACCTCCTCCGGGCACACGTTTAAGGACAAGTGATACTTCAGTCGAAGGGGGACACTGAAGGCCAATTAGTGGGAGAACACGAGGACCTTCACCTCCAGTGCCTATAATGTGACCAACGAGATTGTGCCAGCTCTTGGGGCACTTTTGTGGTTGTTTTTTTACTCCCCCCATCCATATCCAGTGGGTTCCTGGGGTCTGCCTTGCTCCAGAGGCTTTAGGAGGATATGGAGCTTTGCTGGTTGCACTGGGGGGATTTAGCATGGCACAGGGGTCTCGACTGAGAGTACATTATCCTTGGGGCATCTTCACCTCCAGCTCTGCAATGGAGCAACATGGCCCAGGGTGGAGATCAACATGGGGGGCTGTGGGTCTTGAGGATGCCCCACCTGCTCATGGCAGAAGTCTTGACCATCCCAAACTTCTCAACCAGGGGTTGTGCCGGGCCCCGTCCTGCAGCTTTCTGTGTAGACATATGTATGTAAAACTGCAAGATCACTTTGAGCGGCCGCTCATCAGTCCGCAATGCTGAGGGACCCTGTTCATGCCAGTCTTTTTCATTGGCACCTGCCAGGAGGAATCCTGGGGGCCTGGTCCTAGCATGTGGCTGAGGGTTGTAAATAAATTAATAAATAAATGAACGTTGGGACTCAGAGAGATGGTCTTGGTGGCTGTTTGCAAAGTATTTTTGTGAATTTTATTGCTTCGTCAATACAAAGACTCTCTGCTCGACATGTTATTTGTTCAGCTCATCTCTCTCCCATCTATCCCAAACCTGGCGAACCCCTGATGTCTGGATCACCTGAGCTATCCAGAAAACGAGGAAAAATGAACCTTCCTTACCAGGCAAGTACCTGGTCAGGAATATTTGAAGCCTGGCCCTTTAAGGCTCTGGGCGAACGTGCAAGTGACGTCACAGAATCCATGCCCTTTATCCGCAGGCCTTGGCCATTCTGTGCGGAAGTGCTGGCGGGTCGTGTGGTTGCGGAAAGTGAGGAGTGGGTGAGGGGGCACCCAGGGGGGCAGGGAGGTTGGTTTCACTGTTGCCCGCCCGGGTGGTCACTCTGAGCGCCTGAACCTCCGCGGTCTCCGCCTTGTGGGCGGCGGGGTCGCTCCATGGCGGTGGCCCGGGGTGATGGCCCCCTCACCCGGCTCACACTGAGAGACCCTGCCGAAAGGTTTATCTTGTTTATAAATTGATTTTGAGGGGAAAACGGTCGTTTTTACTAAGTAGAACTTATTTAGGAAGATGCATAACGGGGGAACGCGGCCGCCCGGGTTCGATCCCGGCACCCAACAGCGTCCGATCACGGCCTGGAGTGAGCCCAGAGTCCGGAGTAACCCCTGAGCAAAGCCCCCCAGCCCCCCAAAAATAAAAGGTGGGTGGGCAGAGGAAGCACGTGGTCGAGGAGAAAAATGGATTTGAAGCACGAAGGTCGTTCTGAAAGTTCCAGAATCAAGGACAATAACTGAACGAACAAGAGAAAAAAATTTTTTTAATTTTTTATGTGTTTTAGACCCTTACCCGGTGGCGCCCAGGACCCCCCTCCCTGGGGATCCGAGGACCCTTCAGGGTGTCGGGATGCAAAGCCAGCACCCTCCCTGCTGACCCATTGCTCGGGCCCCTCACAAAGCAGAAAGTGTCAGAGCTAGAGGGAGCCTCAGTCTCCCCCAGATCTGATGGGGTGGGTGAGGGCACTTCAGCGTTATCTTAGTTTCCAGGCGACGACCAGCACCTGGTCAGTCACAGGGGTGGGTGGGTCATCCCAGCAGTGTCCCCAGGACATCCCATTACTGGCCCCCTGTCATTCCTTAGGCGGACTGTGGAGTAGGGCTAAAGCGTGGGATTCCCTCATCAAAGGGACCTGGGGGGCATTCTTTTTCCTCGTGGGGGGTGTTGAACCCCACCTGGCAGTGTTCAGGGGTCAATACTGGGGTTGCTCAGGGTACCCCATACCTGGGTCAGCAGCATGAAGGAAAAAACACCCTCCCCTCTGTCCTGTCGTTCTTGGGGGGTGTCGGGGCTGGATGGGGGTGGTGGTGCTGGGCACATTCTTCATATGCTTGGTGCTCAAAAACATTTGGCAGAGCCTTTGATTTTCACTGGTTCTTGTGCATTCAGTGGGTTCTGGGAGTTCAGGGAGGTGGGGAGCTTCTCTTTCCTTTTTATTTATTTATTTTGCATTTTGGGTCACACCCAGCGAGGCATTATGGTTACTCCTGGTTCCAAATCCAGCAAGTGCAAATCCTAGTGGTGCTTGGAACCATGAGGGATGCCCAGAATTAAACCCAGGTTGGCCACCTTCAAAAGAAATGCCCATTTGTCTATGCTGCCACTCAGGCCCCAAGGTGTGGAGCTTTAAGCCAACTCAGGTTGCGGTCTGGAGGGGTGCATCAGGGTGGTGCTACAGTGGGTCTTGCAAGCAAATATGCAATCTTAGCAGGAAGTAGCTTGGGCACTTCCAGAGTGTGCCCTAAACCCTCTAATAATGCAATTTAGGATCACTATTGGCCACCACACCTTTATTCGTTTAAATGAAATAATTAATTAGTCTGTAGGAAGTACAACTGCAAGACTCAGTTACTTCTCCTGCCTTTGGACAAAGGGATCACTCCTGGCTGGGCTCAGGGCACAGTATGGGATGCCAGGATTCAAACTTCCCTTGGCCGAGTGCAAGACAAGCACCTCACATGCTATACTGTGTCTCCAATCTCTTTACACAGAAATTCCATTTTTTTTGGATTTTTAAGGTCACACCCAGGATGATCAGGGTTTACTCAGGCTTTGCATTCAAGAATAACTCCTTGAAGTGCTGGGGGACCATATGGGATTTCAGGAATAGAACCCGGGTTGGTCGCATGGAAGGCAAACTCCCTACTGCTGTACCATCGTTCTGGCCCCAGAAATGTCTTCATTACTTAATTTATTTTACTTTTTTTGGCCACAGCAGCACTCAGTGCTCAGGGGTTACTCTTGGTTCTGAGGTCATATATCATTTTTAGCAGTGCTGGAGTGGGTGTGCCTATGTCCTGTTGCATATTGACCCCGGCTTAGCTGCTTGAAAGAAAAGCACTCTACCAATTTATTAGCTTTGCTAACCCTATGTGATCATATTTCCTCAGGAAAAGAATTTCTGCCTCACCTGTCCAGATTCCAAGCATCTCCACTGTCCATCTCTCCAAGACCAGGGGTGTGCCCTGCTGTTGAAGTGAGTACTTGCAGAAAGGGGTTTTCCAGGGACCAGCTGCAATAGGTTCTAAATGTCTCACTCTCAGGGGCTGGTGCAGTAGTACAGCCAGGAGGGTGTTTGTCTTTCTTGCGGTGACCAGAGTTATCCCTGCCACAACATCATTAAGTGATATTGTCCCCTGAGCATCACTAGGTATGACTCCAGCCCTCCCACTTCAGAATTTGTCTTGACACATGAGCATTCTTTGAGCATCTTTTTGCGGTTGGACTGTTTCTCCTGTCTTTCCCTACCCCTCCCCCCCCCCACACTGCATTTGCTACAAACTTGGACGTAGTCAGAGACTCTCCCCCTCTTGTGTCTGTGTGTATGAGATGCAGGGGGAGCCTTGCCATGTCCCCCAAAGGTAAATCAGTTGCTCAGCCCTCTGAGCTCCTCTCCTTGGGTGAATCTCACTACTTGGAGAGAAGAGGAGGTGAGATTTGGGTCCACACCTGGTAGTATTTGAGGTCTGTGCCCTGCTCTGTGCTCAGGGGACTAGTTGACACAGGATACCAGGGAAGGCCCTCTGGGCTTCCAGGTGGCTGGCATCTGCTTCAGTCTGGTGTGCTCTCTCCTGTTTATACCTTCATGGAAATTTCATACACGTGAAATTTCTTGAGCCCTTTCAACAGATGTTGTTAGGGTAAAATGAAGGAGTTGGAGGCTCTGAGCAAATTTATGGACTTTAAAATCTCATTTGGGCTAAATTTAATTTTTCTTTTTTTTTCTCTTTTCTTTTTGGGACACATTGGTAATGCTTAGGTGTTATTTCTGGCTTTGCACTCAGGAATGACTCCTGGGAGTTTTTGGGGGACTCTATGTGATGCCAGGGACCGAACATATGCCCTGCCAACTGTACGATCACTCTGGCTCCAAGTATAATTTTTCATCCTCTTTTTCTTTTATAAAATCACATACCCATAGTAGTAAAATCATAGTCTGAAAACCTGGCCTGTAAGCTTTGAGCATTTTGGATGTGGTCTCAAAACCAAACAACAAGCCCAGAGGACTGACCGTTCAGAACATATTACTAGATTTTGCACCTCTGATGTTGGCAGTTAACTCCTCATTTCCTTTATTTGGGCAGGAGGAGGATTGGCTATGCGGGATTTTGCCAAACACAGCAGTTCTCCGGGATCACTCCTTGGCAATTCAGGTTGTGAAGTTAAGTCTTTTGCGTTCATGACACGTGCCCTGCCACTCACTGTCAGCTCTTTCAGGCCACTGCAAACCTTTGAAATTGCAGGCTGTACTTCTGGCTCAGGTTTGCACCAGGAGGCCCCAGGTGCCAGCAACCCTGCCCTGACCTCTATCTACAGCTGGACCTCAACCCTGCCCCCTGCCTGTATCTTTCTCACAAGGTTCACATTATTTATATAGAATTTGAAATCTTGGGTCAGAGATAGGCCAGGAATGCAGGACGGGTCCTTGCAAGCAATATGCCATGGTACAGTCTCCTGTACAAAGCAGGATTCCCCAAGCACCACTCAGGTAAGCTCAAAGTCCTGCCACCTGTAGCCCCAAAACCCAAACCTGCATTCTACAAAAACTGGTTGGTGGAGGTTGACTTGTGAACAAATTAGATATAGATATAGATATAGATATACACACATGCACAAACAAATATATATATATATATACAAATATATATGGTAATACCCTGTGGTTGCTGCCAAAATGTACCAAATGGTACTCAGTGTGGTGCCTGGGTATACAGGTCAGCCGTGTACAAGGCCAGTGCCCTACCAGACTAAAGTTCTGGCATCTAAATTTATTGATTTATTTTTGGTTGGCTACACCCAATGGAGATTAGAGTTTACCCCGGCTGTGTTCTCATTGATAATGCTAGGTTTGGGGACCCTGTGAAGTGATAGGGATTGAACTCTGGTCAGCTACGTGCCAGACAAGCAACTCATGGTCTGTGCTGTCTCTGTAGCCATCATAAAAATGCTTTTATGCTAAGTCGAGAAAGTTGTGTTCTTTTTTCTGATTAACTACACAATTCACTTTTTTTTTTATTTTTGGGTCACCCCCGGTGTTGCACAGGGGTTATTCTTGGCTCATTCATTCAGGAATTACTCCTGGCTGTTCTTGCGGGACCATTTGGGATGCTGGAAATCAAACCTGGGTTGGTCATGTCCAAGGTAAACACTCTATCCACTGTGCTATTGCTCCAGCTCCCCCCACCCTCACACACATAGTTCACTTTTTTGTGTTTTTGTTTTAGGATTACAGCCAGAAGTGCTCTGGACTTACTCCTGACTCTGCACTCAGGAGTCACTCCAGGGGGCCTTGGGGACCCTATGAGAAGTGAGGGTTTGAACAGGATTTACAAGGTAACAGATGTTCCTGCTCTCTCCTAGCGGCTCTCTCTCACTGTCCACATTTGGTGCTCTCGAGCCACTTCTCCACCCTGGACAGCTGTTGCTTTGGACCGATGAAAGTAAAATGAGGACCAGGCTGATTGCTGATTAGTTGCCATTTATTCAGTCTCTTGTCTCTCCCAGCTCTATCCAACCCTCTCTCTAACTCGCTCTCCAATGCTCTCTGTGACTCCTCTCCAATATCCCCAGCCACTCTTACTCTCAGTTCTCAGCCTTCTCTCTAAGTTGCATCCGTGTCCTCTAACTCTGTGTCTCTTCTTCTCTCACTGTATCATTGTCATCCTGTTGTTCATCGATTGACTCAAGCAGGTCCCAGTAATGTCTCCCTCTTCCTATCCCTGAGATTTTAAAAAGTGCCATATTTGAGGCTCTTTCAGGTCAGGAGAATGAGAACCGTCATTGTTACTGTTTTTTGGCATATTGAATACACCACGGGGTGTTTGCCAGATGCTGCAGTGTGGGCAGGATATTTATGGTAGCCTGCCAGTTTTTCCAGAGTAAGACTAGATAATAAGATTTTGTGTGCCCATGCACTTCCCAGAACACGGTTTTATAGTCTTTGAGTCTTGGCCATTGATGGCATTACACGGCACCGGGGACAGTTAGTGGGTGTAACGCCTACATACTGGAAGATGGGAGATCTGGGTGGAGGAGGCCCAGTCCGAATACGAGCAGATTGGAGATCTAAGCCCCAGGTCCTGCACACCTGGGTTCCTCTGCTGGTTCCTTCATGCGTGAGGCTCGTCCGAACTTGTGGAGAGTGGTCTTAAGCATAGCTGTGGCTCGAACCAGAGGTCTTCAGCTGTCGGGGCTCTGCTCGGGATGGGAAGGGAAACTGAACACACCTAGTAAGACAACCAGACGCAGAGTCAGGAGACTGGGCTGTTCTCTTCCAGGAGCAGGGTTTTATAGTCTCTTGGTCTTGGCCATTGATGGGATTACACAGCACTGGGGGCAGTTGGTGGGTGTAACACCTACATACTGGAAGATAGGGGATCAGGGTGGAGGAGGACCATTTCTTTTCTCAGTCTCCGTCATTCCCCCTGTCTCCCTGAAGCTGCTCATTTTCTTCTCTCACCACGACCCCAATCCCCGCCTCCCCACGGGAAGTTCGATGAAAAATGGTTTTCCAGACTTCTGCATCACCTGCAGCCCATGAAGGAAAAGCAGCCCTTAGGGTGTGTTACTCCTCTCCTTAGACAGACTAGCAACTTAATTGCCATATTTAGTTTTGCTTCCTAATGATTACCATTCTGTATGGACACAGTAATAGACACTTTTAGGGTTGTGGGTGACTCTCCTGGGGACTTCTCACCACAGATTCAGACTACAGTGCTCAGGCTGGATCAATCACTCCTAATCCCAGCAGCGTCCAAGTCTAGTTACTACTTTTTGATTCATGACATAATTTGTCCATGACCAGGCTCTTATAGATAAACATTATGGTACTTTGTCCACGTTCATTTCGATGCCGGGGTAGCTAGCTCACCCCTTGCCCTGGGTCCATCTAGTCCCTCATCGGACCCCTCTTCTGAGGACCGAGGGAGTAAGGGCAATTGAAGCTTCAGTCAAGAGAGTAGATGTTCAGGAGGTAATATTATCTGGAGACCATCAACTCTCAAGCTTAGGCTTGTCTTTGTAACTGTCTTCCTGTATCCATACAAAAAGCAATTGCTCTGAAATAGCTAACCATGCAAAAGACATTAAGGAGAAGAGAAAGACAATATTTAAAAGTCAAAGTCTGATTAGGAGACAAAGGTAATTGAAAGGTTATGGGCAATCAAGAAACATAAGTTCTCCCAGGCCAGGGAGCAATAGCAGACCACTATTATCCTACAATACCTGGTGATCCTCAGTGGTTTCTCCTGGCTCTGCACTCAGGTATTATTTCTGATGGTGCTCTGGGAGACTCTACAGCATCCTGGGGATTGAACCTAGGTTGGCCATGTGCAAGCAACACCCTACCCCAATCTACAGGTGCTCTGGTCTCAACTGGAGAGTTTATATACATGTAACTGTGCACAGAATGTCGTTTGAAAGGATGGAAGGGGTGCCTTGATGAAATCTTTTATAAGTGGGAATATGGCACAGGTCCCAAGCTCCCCACATCCCAGCAGACCATTCCGTTTACCTGTGATTACTCACAAGGTTGGTCACATTCCTGGATCCCACCCATGTCACTTCACTAATATTAGATGTAAAAAAAGGGAAACAATTATGATTGAATAGACCAAAATTCCATCCATCTATTAGTCAGATGGTGCTCAAGGGACCATTTGGAATTCTGGACATTGTACCTAGATTGACTGCATGCAACACACTCTACTACCCTGATACTCTCAGTTTGAAATCATGTTTCTGAAACTGCCTTCTGGGGTTTTCTTTGTAGCTGAGAGTCCACTGCTCGCGTGTTGTCAAGGGGTAGAGCGTTGGCCGGACCTTGTTCTTTGATGTTCTTACCAGCCTTTGCCCCTGTTCCAAGTCTCCAGCTCTCTGGGTGTCTACTAGGCCAGTTGCTCTCTGAATCCCCAGGGTTGGCTTCGGAGTCACTGCTTTAATTCCCATCTGGATTTATCACTTCCCCAAGAAACTCATTGTCCTCTACACTACCAGCTACCTACCTGCAGAGCTTGATGTCTTTTGACATAAAAACTCTCATGACATAGACTAATAATTGGAATCCTCTGTTCTTCCTGTTCTTCAGCCAGCCCTGGTGGAATGTCTCTTCCTGCACACTGTGATAAATGCTCAAGTGAGCAATTTGGCCCTCATCCCCACAGGGATGCCAAGATAGTTGGGATGTCTTCTGAGGGTGATCAGAAGATCACTCTTCCCATGTCCTCAGCACCGTCACTTTCCCATAGAAGCCCATATGGGACAGAATCCCCACAAATGTAAGCACTGAGGACAAAGTTTTCAGTCCAGCATCACCCCGGTGGGACTATGTGAACATCCACACAGGAGAGAAACCATTTAAGTGTAAGGACTGTGGGAAGGCCTTCGATGGATCCTCATACCTTATACACAGGAGATTTCATACTGGAGAGTCCGTATGCATGTAAGGAATGTGCTGTGGCGTTTCTTTGACTCATACATCTTAGTATGCACAGAAAAAGTCACACTGGAAAGAAAGCATATGCATATACGGACTGGAAAGTCTTTGCTTATTCCACAAGCCTTAGTAAACAGAAAAAATCACACTGGAGAGATAATTTATACTTGTGAGCAAAGTCGGAAGGCATTTTCTTATTCCTGAAGTCTTAGTTTTTATAATTTCTGTTTCGTAGAAAACCCTTATATATGAAAGGTAGATGTAAAGGCCTTTCATTTCTTCTCAGGTCTTTCTGAGCATAGGAAAGTTCATACAGGGAAATGAAAAACTATTCGTGTCACTACTGTGGGAGAGTCTTCACTTACTAATCAAACTTTGTTGTCCATAAGAAAACGCACATTGCATTGAATTCATATATATATGTAAGGAGTGTGGCAAGGCCTTTGCTTATTTCACAGTCCTTTTGTGACACTGAAATTTTCATACTGGAGACAAACCTTATGTTTGTAAAGGCGTTGGCAAAGCCTTCACTTTCCCTTAACTCCTTTTTAAACATAGGAATATTCATACTCGAAGAAAACATATGTAGGGGTGTGGAAAGATTTTTACTCAATCCTCAAGCTTTTCTGTGTGAGAAAAATTTATCCTGGATTGAGGCCTTATATATGAAATGACTGCAGGAAATTTTGATGCAATTGGCATAGCTTTCTGAACAGGAAAATTCACAGTGCAGAGAAACCTCATAAGTGTAAGGAATGTGGAAAGGTGTTCAGTTTGTCTTCAGCCCTTACTGTGCATGTGAAAAGTCATTTTGCAGTGAAACCTTATATCTGTCAGGAGTGTGGGAAGGACTATCCTGGATCCTCAGGCCTTATGCATAGGAGAATTCACAATGGAGAGAAGCTATATATAAATATACATATTTATATATATATGTTGTTACTGTAAGTATATATATATTTATGTAAGAACGTGGAAAGTGCATTGTTCGCACCTGCGACTTTAAAGAGAATCCTGGAGAAAATCCTGTAGGTAAGGAATATAGGAAGGCCTTCATGTTCCCTCAAGCTTTAGTAAATATAAAAGTTATGCTGGATCAGTCACTTCCATAATAACAATGGCGGGTGTCAGAACAAGGCCCTGAGGTAAAACAATTTAGTTTCAACAAGTGGGTTGTGGGTTGATACAAAAGGACTACAAGGAAGGAAATAATCCTGTTACGTGTGAAAGCTTCCTGTGATACTAGTACCAAAGTGAAAGGTACTTGCTGATTATCACCTGCACCATGGTTATGACAATGTCCTGGCATGTGGACTTCCCAGTATGTTAACTGGTAAATAATGGATCTTAGTGATAAAGCAAGGTGGAAGGTATTAAATAAAAAGTAAATAGGTACAAAATTGCATTTTGCTGGGTACTTTCAAGGCTCACCGTGGTTTCATTCTTTGCTGTGACTCTGACGTGGCTCAGAGGCCCTGGTTTGCAGAGGATCATGGCAGAGATCAACCAGGATGCTGAGGTGAACCCTTTTGACGTTGGATAGATAGCCAAACCTCCATTCTTCATGCCCTTCTGTGTTATGTTCTGGGAGCCACATCCCGCTGTGCTGTTTATAATTTGTGTCCAGGTCAGCCACATGGAAGGAAGCACTTCACTCGCTGTAGCATATCCACACTCATTGTATGCAGTTTTCCATTTGATTTACACAAACACTGAGGGTAAATGTTTTGAGACTTACACTTTGGAAGGAGTAAAATCCTAACAATCTATTATACACCAAAATGTCAAACACCATGTAGATCTGTGCAAAAGGCCAAGCCAGGATGCAAAGTGACCAGTGTGCTTTGCTGCTTGTTAGCCCCATGCATGGCTACATGCTGGGGCTTGGTCTGTACGTGGTGTTTTATGTACTTAATTATGTATTTTTTAAAAATTTTTATTAGTGAAACACCATGAGGTACAGTTGTAGACTTACAAATTTCCCTGCTTGGATTTCAATTATACAATGATCAAATACCTATCCCTCCACCAGTGCTCAGTTTCCACCACCACGGGTCCCAGTATCCCTCCCACCCCCATTCCCATTCCCTTTTGTTCTCTCTCTCCTTTTGGGTGTTGTGGTCTCCAAAAGAGGCATTGAGTGGCAATCATGTTTGGTCTATACTCTACTTTCAGCATGCTTCTCCCATCCTGGGAGGATCCTCCAAACTACCTTTATTTGGTGCTCCGTTCTCTATCTGAGCTCCCTTTTTCTCTAGCATGTGTGTTGGGGAAAACCTGACAGTTCTTAAGGGTTACTTCTGGTGGTTCCCATGCCACTATTGGGTATGTCAGGGACTGAACTCAGGTTGACCGAGTTCATGGCAAGTGCCCAACACACTATACTACCCCTCAGGCCACTGTTGGTTTGAAATATTGTTTCTGAAACTGCCTCCTAGGGTTTTTCTTGTAGTCATGAGTCCACTGCTCTGGTGTTGTTAAGGGGTAGAAGCCTTTCCTCCAGTTCCAGTGTCTCTCTGGTTCTCTGGGTTGTTTCTAGAGCAGTTCCTCTCTGCATCTCCAGGGAAGGGTTCAGAGTCACTGTGCAATACAGGATCAGGGGACTTCCTTCTCCAGAACCCCACTTTGTGACTGAGCCCTCTAGCCACCACTTCTCAGTCCTTTATGTGAGCCCATTCCACTTCCAGTACCTTATTTTTTCTTTTTGGGTCACACCCAGCAGTGCTCAGGGGTTTCTTCTGGCTCTTCTGCACTCCTGGTCCTGCTTGGCAGATCATATAGAATCCAGATGATTGAACCTGGGTACGCTGCGTAGACGGCAAACCCCCTATCCAATGTGCTATCGCTCCAGCCAACCAGTCTTACACATTTACCTGCATTTTTCTAGTTGTTCTCTGTAGAGCCAGTGCCTGACCCTTTAAGGATGCTTGCAGAAGCAGAAGTGACACCACAGCAGGGCATTTAGGTATTCGTGTGCAAGAAGCTGGATCAGCCTCCATTTGTTGCGCAGGTGAGGGGCGAAGTGGCTCTCCCGCGTGGAAGGGGTCTGTGAAGGCCAGTCTCCTAGCAGGACACTAGTGGCCTCACAGGGAGCGCCCCGCCCCGTGCCTCCCTGTCTCCTCACTGAGGGGCGGGGCCAAGCCAGCTCTAAGGATACTTTTAATCTCCTTTTTCAACCGATATCCGGTGGTTCCTGAGGCGCGCCAGGGTTTTGTGGCGGACACAGAGCTTTGGTGAATGCAGTGGGGGCTGTACCGGGGCACAGGGGTCACGGGTGTGATTTTGTGGTTCTGGGAATCCCCTGCAGCCACAGTCGCCTTCAGCTCCGCCGCGGGGCAGTGGCGGGTGGGCACAGGGCTGAGCGTGGGGGCTACAGAGCATCGGGGCTGGGCCGTCCTGACCCTCCCAGCATCAGACTGTGCTGGGCGCTGTCCTGGACGCTTTGGTCCCAGCCTCAGTGCTGTAGAACCTTCAGATTCTTTTAGAGGACTAAAGAGATAGCACAGCAGTTAGGGCGTTTGCTTTGCACCTGGCCCATCCAAGTTCAATCTCCGTGCTCCACCAGGACAGGTGCCTGAGCACAGAGTCGGAAGTTTCTTGTCCATATCGCCGGTGGTGCCTCCAAAACTATAAAACGACCTCATTTTTGAGGGGCAGAGGGGCAGCTCCCCAATGACAAATGACACTGTAGTCCTCGGTCACTATTCATTAGTAGCCTTGTTTTCCAGACCACCCCTTGGGCGTGGTTCTTGGGGTGGTTGCAGTTTGCAAATGAAAATTTACTTTGGGGCTATTTTTGGTTGTAGTTTGGGCATATGTGTGGAATCTCAGGGCTTATTTCAGCAGCAGCACTCTGGAATTATTTTTTTAAGTTCTTTATGGGTCACGTGAGATGCCGAATATCGATCTGGGTCAGCATGGGAAGCGCCCCTCCCCGCTTACTATCTCTGACTCCACATTGTTGTTTTTTTCTAATGTAGAATTTCTGTATCCTAAAATCAACTTGAAAATTGCACCCCAACTCTTCCTCTCTCCCTGATCAGACAAAACTCGGCTATTACACTGAGTACTGAGAGTTGTGTTCAAATAATGTCTGGGCATGTGCTGCGTGCCTTTGGTGGCTCTGATTAGTCTCCCCACCCTGGCCGGTGACAGGTGACAGAGGATCGAAGAAGGAAACAGGGGCCAGGCTGTTGGTGATCTCCTGGATATTAACCCAAAGTGTCTTAGGCTTCATCTGTGAATTGCCCCTTTTGCTCCTCCCAGAGAAGCTTATCATGCCCTTGCTAACATCCCTAATTTGGTTAAAGTTTATCTTTAACATTTCCTTTGTATTTTCCCTCCTGTTGTCTCAGTTCCCCAGGTCAGTCTTGATTACTTATAAATCATAACTTTCTGGTAATTCTCAACTTTGTATTTGTACTGCTTTGTAGTTGAAGTGCTGTGTATTTGTACCTTCTTTTCAATTTCCTCTATAGCTTTTTTATGTTTTTACTCTACAGCACTGTTCTTTGGTTAAACACAGAAAGACCATCAATGCTTATACTCCTAGTATTTGGGAGTTGATGGACTCAAGTATATCTACTCCTTTGCACAATTGCTTGGTCATAATTACTTGACTCGGGCTTCAGTTGCTGTAGTTACTAACACCCCAACAGGGAGCTTCTGGCGTGTGACTTGGATGGACCTGGGGCAAGTGGCAAAACTACCCCAGCTTCGAAATGGAACATTCTAGAAAGCACGTGTCCATGGTCTTGATGCAAACTGTTACAACATTAGAGACAGGATCCCCATGGGATAGGACAAGGTGAACTGACCTGAAGACTTAGTCTGGAATTTACAGAAAAATCCTTGCTTGCTCTCAGAGCCCAGAGAAGTAAGTGTTAAAAGGCTTATTTGCTCTGGGAGCTGGAGAGATAGCACAGAGGGTAGGGTGTTTGCCTTGCAGGTGGCCGACCTGGGTTCAATTTCCATCATCCCATATGGTCCCCTGAGCAATGCCAGGAGTAACTCCTGAGTGCAGAGCCAGGAGTAACCCCTTATATCACTGGGTGTGACCCAAAAAAGCAAAAAAAAAGCCTTATTTGCTGTCAAAGCCCATAGAACTAAGTGTTGGGATCTTTGTCTCTTACTGTGTTTATCCAAACAACTACAAGAGTTGATAACTTATACAATTAGAGGAAAAGATAAAAGCAACTTAGATGTCCCTGGGACATTGTGTCTCCTTGGGTAAATCTCCCCATGAGAATTTCCTCTGCCATATGTTTATCTGGGTAAGTGCTCAGTCACTCCTATGCTATGGTGCTTACCTGTCCCTTTTTGATGCCAGGGTAGCTCACAGCTCTCCTGGGTCCATCCAGTCTCTTGCTTTTGGGGTGCTAAGAACAAAGGGCAGCTGAGGCTTAAGTCTCACAAACATGACAATGCCCAAGAGTATATAGTATCTGCAGTCAATTAACTCTGAAATTACAAAAGCATAATAATATTGCTTTCCTTTGTCTATACAAAGCTGAGGGCTGGGGGCGTGGCCATCCCAATCCTCCCAGCACAGTCTTCCCAACCTGGGACTGCACTGGTCCTTGTCCAGGAGCAAAAAAAGGATATTTGTCTAAAGTAAACTGTAGAGGATATAAAGGAAAGAGAAAGTCAACATTTTATTTACAAATACAAAATCCAGAGATTCCTGAAGAATCTGACCTTACAATTCACATGTTGTGGTTGTGGGAAGCCAAGAGCCCTCTCATAGACCCTGGCGATGGTTCCCATGTTAGAACTGCTTGGGACAGACATTGGTGACAGTCTCCCAGGACTTCCTGATCTCAGCGGATACCTTATCTATAGCCACACATCAAGCTGACAGCTTATCTGGCCTTATCTATAGTAACCTCCAGGATGCATCTACTCCCTAAGACCCTTTGATATACAAATGTAAAGCTCAGGATGCACCTACTGCCACAAGACCCTTTGATGTGCAGATGTCTACCTTGAATGTTAGCTCTTGTTGCTGACCTTACCATATATGGTTATATTGCTTCTGCTCCTGACTGAGCTGCCCAGACCCTATATAAACAGCCTGTATCCCTCAATAAAGCCTGTCCCTTTTTCTCTCTTTTTCTATTTCTAAACTGTACTCTGTCTCTTGTGTCTCGTGTTCATTCTGTTGGTCCCTCCTTGCACCATCGGATCAATCCTCGGGCCACCTCTGCGGGCCGGAGAGTGGTTACCGGGGCCCCCTGCATGTGGTTATGGGAAATGGGTGATTACGTATAGGGGAATCACAGGACAGGGAATTAACGATGAATACTAAGGAAATGGGAGTGATTGGGATGGGTGTTACTCAGTAAGCCTAAGCTCCTTGTAGCAGAGGAGAAATTATGAACCAATGTTAAACCTAAATTGTTTAGAACTAGAATCCAACCAGCGTAAAGGGTTTTGTTTTTTTAAGCAAGAAAGTTTTGGTTTTCCAGAGTAAGGACATTTGCTCAGGAATCCCACTGAGTGTGCTAGGAGCACATTTACTTAGGGCCGGAGGCATAGTAAAGTGGGTAAGGACTTAACCATCCAAGCAATCGACCCAGGTTCTGTCCCCTGCATCCCATATGGCCTGTACCAGAGTGATTCCTGCGTGTAGAGCTAGGAGTAAGCCCTGAATCTGCCGGTTGTGGCCTCGAAACAAAAATCACACAAAGTCACACTTATATATACACATATATATTCACAAACAATGGTGAAAGAAAAATAGGGATTCAGGAGAAACTGAGTTTCTGTAGCAGGGATAGATAAAAAATAGGGGATTATTTTTTCTTTTTGGATCACACCTGGCGATGCACAGGGATTACTCCTAGCTTTGCATTCAGGAGTTACTCCTGGCAATGCTCAGGGGACGATATGGGATGCTGGGAATCGAACCCGGGTTGGCCGCGTGCAAGGCAAACTCCCTACCCGCTGTGCTATCTCTCCAGCCCCAAGAATAGTGGATTTTTAAGGACCAGAAATTTGACTCTTTTAATGTTTCATTCTCGAATTTGTCTTTGTACATCATTTTCCCCCGCTTCGGTAGAATTTGCCTTTTTTCTTGTTATATTTTTCAGCACAGCCTCCAGTGCTCAGTGTTTACTCTTGTCTCTGAGCTCAGGGATCATTTGACAAGAGTCAGCGTAACATTCTGTGTTTAGATATCATTGGTTCGATGTTAGTTGACAATGCAGGATCAGGGGACTTCTTACCCCCAGGCCCCCAGTGTGTGACCGACCAGTCCAGCATTTGCCTCTCCACTCCTTTATTTGAGTCCAAAGATTCACCTGGGTGGTAAAAAGGTTCTCAGTGCCTAGACTCTGGCTCTTTAAGGTACCTAATGGAAACAGAAGTGATGTCATAAATGTCATGGTTCATTTTCCATCCCTGACTCAGACACTGGACCTGTTGCTCACTTGGCAAAGGACAAGTAAATTTGCGCCCCATCCTGTTAGGTGGACTCTGAAGAAGGATTTAGTTGCAGGACTCGAGCAACCTCCTGTGAACACTGCGCCTTCCTGTTTCCACACTCTGAGCCAAGGGGCCGAGGCAACTTGGGGGGCAATTTTGCGCTCGTTTTTTACTTGTTCGCCAAGATTCAGGTGGATCGTGAGGTGTGATGGAGGTTTTAGGGGGACACAGAGCTTTGGGGGTGCAGTGGGGGCTATCTCAGGGTTCAGGAGTGACAGTTGTGAGTTTGTGATTCTGTCATGCCTCTTTCACCACGATTGTCTCCAGCTCTGGGATGGGGCAACAGTGGTGAATGCGGGAATCATCCAAGGGCTTGGCTATTCCAACCGTCCCAGCAGTCCCATATTTGAACCATCGGTCCTAAGCTTGCTTCTGTAGAATATGCAGATTTGAGAGGCAGAGCTTCAGCCCGTCCACCTAATGGCAGGAGACCTGTTGCTGATCATCTTCATTGTCTCCGTGACAGCCGCAATCATGCGGGGTGTGTGTGTGGGGGGGAAAGGGGCCTGAAGTTGGCTGAGGTTTGCCAATGAAAATGTATTTGGGGGGCTATTTTTGGTTCTTTATATTTTAGGGGGGAGAGAGAGCACATACACGGAGATGCTCATGAGTTACTCTAGTCTCTAAGCTCACGTATTTTCCCTGGCGCTGCTGGGGACATATGGGATGCAGAGGATTGATGGGTTCATCTAGTCAAGCACCCAGTTCACATTATTGCATTCTAACCACAATACCTCTGTATCTTTTTCTGGTTCATGAATTTCAGGTCCCTCACATCAAGCTGCAAAGCACCCCTGACTCTTTATGTCTCCCTGAGCAGACGACACCTGCCATTGTGGTAAATACTGAGGTCCCCAGGACAGAGAGCCCAGGTGTATGTTCTTGTCTACCCTGCAAGAGAGTGTCGAAGGTTTGTTCACTCTAAGTCACATGGTGGAGCCACATTTCAGGCTACAGTTCGCACGGGGCAGCACTGCTGCCAGCCTGCAGGGGGGGCGCTAGTATTCGGGAGATCCTGGGCTGAGAGTCAGCCCCTGGAAGGGCCTATGGGGACTTTCCTGTGGGAGCCAGAGAGGAATCCAGGGATCAGAGAAGGCTGTCTTTTCCTCCCCTGTAGCCTTGGCCCAGGCTCCTCTCCTGAAGTGCAGCACAGATGCCAACAAAATTCGCATCCCCAGCTGAGACAGGAGCTTCTGCCATTGTCTCCCAGAGGTGGAATTGTGAGGCTGTGCCCGAGGGTGTGGCTTGTCTGAGCTCAGGAGTGGGAGGAGAGGCTGCTCTCTGGTGCTCACTGTTCTGACTTCTCCAGGTCTTTGCACGGAGCCTCCTGCTGATCCTCAGAACAACAGTGACAGGAGAAGATGGTGACGTGGCTTCTGATAAAACGTCCCCAGGTAGGATTAGAGGGATAGAATGACATGAGGTAGTACCAGGAGTGCCCAGGCTTCCTGGGCATTCTGTTTTGAGTTTCTTTTGGATGGATTCCAAGATGAGACTTCCGATCAGACCGTCCCATTCTTCTGTTTGAAGCTGCTTTTGTGTATGTTTGTTTTGTTTTATTTGGCTTTGGGGCTGACCGAGTGGTGCATGAGGAGTACTCAAAGCTCAGTGCTCAATGCTCATTTCTGACAGGTCTAGGTGACCAATGGGATTCTGGAGGTCCAAAGGTTTCATCTTGGGTTTTCTGTTTTATTTGTGGTGGCAGAGCAAGGATTCTCACAATCATTCATTGCTCTGCACTCTGGCATTGCCCCTGGAAGTGATTGTGGACCATATGGGATGTTGGGGATCGCCAGTCCTACATTCTGTCCCCGGAACAGCTGTCCTGTTATGTCAACCTGCTGCTTCGGTTTCTTTTGCATTGTTTTTGTCATCAGCTGTCCTCTTGACTCTGTGCTCTGGATTCACAACTGACTGGCCTCAGAGCACCCTGGGGTGTGCTGGCCCCATTTGCGCCCTGGCAACTACAGTGACTTGGACCCCCCTACTTGCTTTTCTCCTGTTTTGTCCTTCCTACTTTGGAGAGACTACCTGCTTGGTCATATGGTCTTACGTTCACATAATCTTGTGTGTGGATTTCTGGGCATGCGCCAATCCCAAGGAGAAAGAGCCAAGGATCTCTGAGGCCAGTAGAGATGTTGGGGTCAAGAAAATTCTACCTTCTTTGAGCAGGATTTGGGGCGGTCCTGAGCAGTGAGTTCCTACAAGCACTCATGCCATGCACTGCTCTGAGTAGTTGTCTATATGGACTGTCGAGTTCTCAATCCTAGTGGTCATGTGCTGTGGAAGTGCAGCGGTGAGCGTGCAGTGGTTTTTGCTACACCTAGGTATAGTCTTTTGGATTGTACAAGTCTGTGTTCAGGTGATCCTCTCTACAGTGCTCACTGGACCAGTGGTGCTCAAATTGGCCCTGGGGTTACCAGGAACGGTATATACATCCAAGAACCTTCTGTATAACGTCCTCCCACTTTAGCAGATCCAGGTGCCTTATGCAATTTCTGGGGCCCGTCAACAATTCGTGTGCATGGAGGCTGTTTCATTCGGAGGCTGTTTCATTCGGAGGGGGAGGCCCAGCGACAATATAGGACCCTTGGTCCTGGCCTCACAGTAGTGGGAATGAGGCTAAGATAGACTCTGACTCCCACCCTCTCTGTGTGCTGACTCAGGATGTAGTGACCTTCAATGACGTGGCTGTGAACATCACCCTGGAGGAATGGACATGCCTGGAGCCCTCTCAGCAGAAGCTGTACAGGGACGTGATGCTGGAGACCTACCAGCATCTGGAGGCTGTCGGTGAGAGGAGTATGGAGCAAACCGTGTCTGAAAAGACCCACGTGGGCTCCCTGGGATTGGGCCGCAGCTGTGTATCCAACTGGATTGGCTGTAAGAAACTACAGCTGTGCTCTCTGGATACATTTTTTTAGCTTAAAAAAATAAGGTTCTCTTGCCACCTTTGGCCATTTCCAGATTTATTTAGCACTTAGTTTTGCTGAAATCCGTGATGAGTTCATGAGGGACTCAGGAAACTCCATGTGGTTCTGGGCCTAGAGAGACAGTACAGGGAGGAAAGTGATTTTCTTGCAAGCGGCGCACATGGGTTAAATCCCCAGCATCCCATGTCATCCCCGAGCACCAGCAGCGGTGATTTCTGAATACAGAGTCAGGAGTCACCCCAGAACATTTCCAGGGGAGACCCCAAACAAGACAAAAACAAACAGCATACTGTGCTGATCAAGACCATGTCTAGAGTATTTGTGGTATTTTCTAGGCCCACCTATTTCATTCTTAAATTGAAACCTGGGTCTTACCTCTCGAATAACTAGAAATATGTGGCATTTTGGAAATGGACATTCTGTCATGCCTTTCAGATATTTGCCCAGTTATATCAGGAAAACATGGGGATTTACCTGTCACCTTTTCCCTATCACTTATCCATGCCTCTGTGTCTGTTGTGGCAGGGCACACTGGGATGAAGCCTGCGGTGATCTCCTGGCTGGAAGAACGAGCCCTGAGGTCGGGGAGGAGATGCATGTGTGCGGGTGAGTGTCTGAGGACCCTTTCTGGCGCAGGCCCGGTGCAGTGTAAGGGTGCCCTGAGCATGTACAAAACAATCTGCTGGGGCCGGGACTTTGGGCTCCTGGATCCATGGGTCTGTGCTGCACTCATGGTGCTCTTCACTCCCCTGGACAGTCTGTCACAGAATGATCCTGGAATTTGCTTCCATGTCTTTGTTGTTCTAATTGCTCTCTGTCAGTCCATGAGATTCACGGCACCTGATACACAGCCCCCCATCTATGCCTTACCAGTTTGGCTTCACAACCATGGTGTCACTATACCTGGAAAAAAATATTTTTATGCCTTTTTGTTTAAATCCGAATAAGTTAGCCCATAACAGAGCTAGTTTGAATCTGAACGATACTATAGATAGTACGGGGGGAGTGCCTTGCAGTGCCTGAAGGTGACCTGTTCAGTAACCATCATCATGTATGGTACCTCGAACATCACCAGGTCTGCTCAAAAACAAAAACAAAACCTAGTGTAGTATTGCCAAGATACTCACAGTTTTCCACTAACCGAATCTTTTCTTTAGTGTGGGACTGTTTGGACTTTGAGAAACACAGAGATGTACTCTATGGCATCACTTTGCTACATTTTTTGACAAGTTCTTGAATTGCACGTTATGTTCAGTTTCAGAACTGAAACCGAGGCTTCAGGATTTGGCATTACAGCACTATGATTTGGGAATGGGGTCAGCAAGTACGAGTGAGTTGGTAAGATTCACTAATTCGGAATAAATATTATTATGCCAGCGGGATAGCTCAGTGGACCAAGTATGTGATTGTTAAGGTGGAGGGCTGGGCGTGGCAGGGAGGAACTCCAAAGCCTGATGCTTGGAGTAGAGGACCCTTAGCTTCACTAGGTGCTGAAATCAACCATGTATAAAAATACTGTGAACTTTTATTTGCTTGATGGTGGTAGTTGTTTAAAAAGCTAATTTGTGGGCCCTGGAGATAGTGCAGTGAGAAATATACTTGCTTTGCACAGGGATGGATGGTCCATGCCCAGCACCCCTTTTGGTCTCCATAGACCAACAGAACTGATACTAGACACTGCATGGTGTACCCCTCCGCCTGCCCAACCCCCAATAAATAGAAACTACAAAACAGAAAGAACAAAAAAGTTTGTTGATCCTGAAAGCCATCACTTGAGGTGAGAGCTTTGCAATGACCCCGTGGTCTGTCTCAATCGTGTGACAAAGCAGCGTTGCCTTCACCCCTGCATCACAGGTTCAACACTGAGCTTTAACCAAACCCACATGTGGATATATTTCATTTTCTCTTGTAACGGATGCGTCAGTTTTCTATAGAAGGAATTCTTTCCAGTTGTGCTCCTTCATTAATTTAAAGGGGGGGAAAGTCACAGAATTTACTGACTCTGCATCTGTCAATTTTGTGCGTCCAACTTACAGTAACATTATTCTGTAAGTTGTTCTACAGAATAATCTATAGTAAGACAATCCACAGCGGTAGGGCATTTGCCTTGCACGCAGCCAACATGGCCGACCCGAGTTCGATTCCTCCGCCCCTCTCGGAGATCCCGGCAAGCTACCGAGAATATCTCGCCCACACGGCAGAGCCTGGCAAGCTCCCCGTGACGTATTCGATATGCCAAACACATTAACAACAAAGACAATCCATATGTTGTTAATTGCATTTGTGTGCTGCATATGTGAAAAACCACATCTGAATGGCTCAAGTTTTGTGACAGGAAGAGTCAGTGAAGAAGTCATTAATTGGAATCCTTCTCTGCTGTTCTACAGGGAAGCAGCCAACCCGAGTGGAATGTTTCTGATCCTGTGCGCTGTGTCAATGTCTTGAGTGAACAATCCTGCCCTCAGTCCCTTAGGGACACCGAGACAGGCAAGATGTCTTCTGAGGGTGATCAGCATGGCGAGGGTGACCTCACTCTGAAGATGCTCTCCCCTGGAAAAAGTTCCTTGGAGTGTGTTGTTCTCAATTCACGGGCACAAAATCCCGCAGTCTGGCAGCCCCAAGGGAGAGAAGCACTGTTTATAGTGAGTCCCTCACAGCGACATACCCTCAACCAAAGTCACCGTGAGCCGAAACCATCTGAGAGTAAGGAATGTGGGGGAGACTCCCCATGTTCATGTTCTCAGCACCGTGGTGTTCCCTTAGAAAACCACAGTGGACAGAATCCCCGAAAAAGTCAGCACCGAGGACAAAGTGTGAGTCAAAGGTTACTGCATCATAACCATATGAATATAAATGCAAGAGTGAAACCTTATTCATGTGAAGAATGTGGGAAGGCCTTCAATAGATCAGCACATCTTATTTTGCATAGGAGAATTCATACAGGAGAGAAACCTTATGAATGTCAGACATGTGGGAAGGCCTTTATTCAACCCTCAAATCTTCATAGACATATGGAAACTCATAGTGGAGAGAAGCCTTATATATGTCGGGAGTGTGGCAAGGCCTTTACTCGACCCGCAAGCCTCAGTATGCATGCAAGTATTCAAACTGGAGAGAAACCTTATAGATGTAAGGAATGTGCAAAGGCCTTTGCTAGGTCCTCAAAACTTAGTGAACATAGGAGAGTTCACACTGGAGAGAAATCGTATATATGTACAGAATGTGGAAAGGCCTTTGCTACAGCCTCAAAACTTACTGTACATAGGAAAATTCACACTGGAGAGAAACCATATATATGTAAGGAATGTGGAAAGGCCTTTGCTAGGCCCTCAAATATTAGTGTACATAAGAAAATTCACACTGGAGAGAAACCATATATATGTAAGGAATGTGGCAAGGCCTTTGCTGAAGCCTCAAGACTTAGTGCATATAGGAGAACTCACACTGGAGAGAAACCGTATATATGTACGGAATGTGGAAAGGCCTTTGCTGAAGCCTCAAGACTTAGTGACCATAGGAGAATTCACACTGGAGAGAAACCATATATCTGCAAAGAATGTGGGATGGCCTTCTGTAATACTCGGTCCCTTAGGATGCACAGGAGAATTCACAGTGGAGAGAAATCTCACCAGTGTCAGACATGTGGGAAGAACTTCACTCTGTCCTCTTATCTTACTGCACATAAGAAAATTCACATTTGGAGCTGAATCAATAGCATAGCGGATAGGGCCTTTGCCTTGCTTGTGGCCAACCCCGGTTCGATTCCCAGGATCCCATATGGTCCCCCGAGCACCACCGAGTGATTCCTGAATGCAAACCCTCCTGTAACCCCTGAGCATCGCTGGGTGTGACCCAAAAAGTGAAAAAAAGAAAAAAAATTCATCTTAGAAACCTCATCAGTGTTAGACATGTGGGACGGCATTCACACAGTGCTCTTCCCTTACTCTACACATGAGAATTCATACTGGAGAGAGGCCTTATATGTGTCTGGAGTGTGGAAAGGCCTGTACTTCATTCTCACAATTGACTGTACATAGGATAATTCACACTGGAGAGAAACCGTATATATGTACGGAATTTGGTTAGGCCCTTGCTGGAGCCTCAAGACTTAATGTACATAGGAAAATTCGCACTGGAGATAAACTGTATATGTAGGGAATGTGGGAAGGCCCTTGCTATGACCTCAGTACTTAATGTACATAGGAGAATTCACACAGGAGAGAAACTGTATATATGTAACGAATGTGGAAAGGGCATTGCTGGAACCTCAAGACAGTGTACATAGGAGCATTCACGCCAGAGAAAAACCTATATGCGAGGAATGTGGGAAGGCCATCTGCCATTCTGAATACCTTGCTAAGCACAGGAAAATTCACAGTGGAGGGAAACCTCATCAGTGTCAGGCATGTGGGAAGGCCTTCACTTGGTGCTATTCTCTTACTCGGTATATGAGAATTCATACTGGAGACAAATTGCATACATCAGCAATGTGGGAAGGGTTTCATACACCACTCACGCCTTAGTAAACATAGAAAAATTCACACCGGATAATTTGATCCTTTAATAACAGTCTCTACGGTCAGAACAGGAGTGCTCAGTAAAGCAAGATGGTCAAGGGTGTTACAAAAGTGCAGTTAAGAGGGAAATAAGCCTGCCTGCTTGGGACAGGCTTCTCCTCATGTCAGTGAAAGGTACCTGCTGATTCTCACCCAGGCTGCAGCTATGCCAGTGTTCTAGTGCTTGGACTTACTTGTTAGCTTGTAAATAATGGGTCTTGGTGATGAAAATCACGAGAAAGGTGACTGAATAAACAGGTACAAAAACTTCCCTGCTCAGAGCTGTCACGACTCACCACTGTTACTGTTTGCTCTGCCTCTGGCTTGGCCAGGAGGTGCAGGTTAGCAGGAATTATGGCAGAAATCAACCAAGATGCTGCGTTGAGGACTTTGAAAGTGGGAAAACAGGCAAACCTTCATTCTTCAGCACTTTGTCTTTTAGGATTTGGAATGCTTGAGCAACCTGCGCCTCCTGGTTTGGGAAATTGAGAGGCGGGTCGCGCCAACTTGTAGGGCGCTTTCACGCTTGTTTTTTTTTCCTTACTTGTGACTAATCCATTCCTCTGTGGAGCAGGGGATTTTGCGGTGAAGCCTGCATTAATCTCCTGGCTGGAAGAGAAGCCCAAAGGCCAGGGAGGAGAGGTGTGTGTGCACGTGAGTGTTGAGGACCCTTAATGGCTGGGTCCCTGGGAAGTGTGTGGGTACCCTGAGCTTGTGTGAAACATGCTGCTGGGTCCTCGTGCTACTGGATCAGACATCTATGCTGCGCTCATGCTGCCCTTCACTCCCCAGAGCTGTTCATTACAGAAATACCCTGTGCTTTGCTTTCTTGACTTTGTTGTCATTCTTCCTCATCTGTCGGGTGTGTTGAATAGTACATGAGTTTCAAGACTCTTGCCCCCCCCCCGGCTGTATAACTAACCTGACTGTACACCTACAGGACCGGGTGCCATTTCTGGACCCCACTCTGTCAATCTGATGCCATGCTTATCTTTGCCTTTGGATCATTGCCATGGTGTTTTGAGTATAGGAAGAAATTGAGTTTTGGGGCCTGGGGATGCTCAGCAGTTATTCCTGGTGGTTCTTGTTGCTTTGGGCAGTGCTCAGGGATCAACTCCTGTCAGCCTCATGCAAGGCAAATGCCTACCTGCATTTGACCAGTTAGACCATTACCTAACCTCTTGTATGCACCAAAACATGTTTTATTGTGTGTATGTTAAATTGTGAGTGTGAGCCCATAGTGAAGCTAATTGGGACCAGAAAAGAAGTGCATCAGAGAGGGTGTTCGCTTTACAGACACCGCATCCCTTTTATGTCCAGCATCGCCTATGGTATACTGAGCATCACTGGGTCTGATCAAAAAACCCAAAAGGCTTGTTCGGGTATTGCCAAGCTCCTTTCAGCAACACTTCCCACAGATTTTCCCGTTCTGTAGGCTTGTTTGTACTGTGAGAACCATGGAGATGTCCTCCACCTGCTCAGCCATGGAATTGCATTCCATTCAACATTGGGCTAATTCTCATTGTGCTGTTTTGTTTGATTTCATAACTCAAATCACAGGTTCAGGATGTGGCATTACAGCGATTTCATTTGGGAACATGGGTATTGCATACAAGTGTGCTGTAAGATTCTCTTGTTGAATCTAAATATTAGGCCATTGGTGTGCTCAGTGGACCAAGCATGAGACTTGAATGGTGGGGTCCGACTCCATCTCCACAACCACATCTATGGTCTCAGCACCACAGGAAAAATATCTGAGCCTAATACAGGGACTAGAGGCCTTTAACCTCAGTGGGTCATGAAATCTGGAAATTTATTTCATTGTGTTGTTTTTTTAAGTTTTCATTAAAGTGCCAGATTTTCAAAGTTATTGATAGTCGTACTTAGGCATACAATAATTCAACACCAATCGCTGCATCAGCTTCCCTCCACCTGTGTTCCCGTATTCCCTCCCCACCCCAGACCCCAGTCTACCCCCGCCTGTCATCTGGACAAGCTCATGACTAAGTTTCAGTGGTTACGGCTTAGGTCTCTTGTTTTCAGTTCTGTTGCATCTGTGTTTTGGGTAAATGGCTACACCCCTCACTCGTCTCACTGGCATAAATGAAGCCCTGATCCCTGTAAACTTCTTGTTCTCTTCTGCCCGCACATTTCTTTTCTTCTTTGTCCGGCTCCTCTCTAACTCTCTACACTGGGATCAGGGACGATTTAAGCAGTCCATTTACAGTACATTTCCACATCCAGGGTTCTGTATTCCACAGATGAGTGACATCATCCTGTTTTTGTTTCTTTTTCTGGCTAACTTCACTCAACACGGTATCTTCTAATTCCGACCGTGTTGCTGCATAAAAGCAGTAATTCTAAAACCTAAAAAAAAATATTTTTTTGCTTTTTGGGTTACATCCAGCGATGCTCAGTGGTTACTCCTAGCTCTCCGCTCAGGAATTATTCCTAGTGATGCTTTGAGGACCATATGAGATGCCTGGGATTGAAGCTTGGCCGGCTGTGTGCAAGGCAAATGCCTATCCCTGTACTATGGTACCAATGCCCCAAAAATCTTTTTATTAGAGGGGAAATACTGTGACTTTACATTTGATAGACAACAAGGACAAGTGGTGATTGTTGAAAAGAGCTCGATGGTTCAGCACTAGTGGTTTTGCATTAGGAATGGCACTTGCTTGGCACCGGGGAGAAAACCTAGGTTCCATCCCAACACCCCATATTGCCCACAGTGCCCCAGCAGCAGAAATACCCAAGCAATGGTTGGTGTGACCCTCTCATCACCTAATGAAATAGAACAAGATAACAAAACACTCATTGATCCTGGACAGGAATCTGCTTCAGATGAGATGTTCTCAAAAGTTTGTCTCGGCTGTGTGGGGATGCATCATTGCATTCGCACATGTATCCCGGGCTCCAAACTGAGCTAGAACCAAAACCAATCTCAGGCCCCTTTTAATTTTACTCTGAACTGGTACTTCAATTATCTGCAGAGGGAGTTATTTCCACTTACTGTGTCTGTCCTTTGAGTTGGAAAAAAAATTACACAACTATGTGACTGCTGTCGGTCAATTTTGCGTGTCCATCTTGCTGAAACATTAGGATGTTGCCTGGAAAAATCCATCCACGTGTCGGAATTGCAATAGAGTCGGGTAAATGTTAGAACCCAACCTGCAGATCTAGAATTTTCGGGACAAGGAGATTCTCAGGCACAGCACAGTCATCAGAATCCTTTTAAGCTGTTCTTCAGGATAGCAGCCAGCCTAGGTGGAATTTTTCTGATCATGCGCACTGTGACAAAATCTTGAGTGAAGAATTATGCCTTCAGCCCCATGAGGATGCCAAGACAGATGGGATGTCTTCTGTGGGTGACCAGAAGGAAGTGAGCGCCCACACTGCAAAGAAGTGGTCCCCTGGGAAAAGCTGTTTGGAGACTGTTCTGCTCAGTTCATGGACACAAACTGCCCCAGGGGAGAAGCCCCTGGATGGTGAGAGAGGAGCACTGTTTATAGTGAGTCCAGTTATGGACCCCCACAAGATCTGAAGGCTGGAATCAAACCCATGTTGCCCAAGTGAAAGAAAGCACTCGCATTCTTTGGCTCTCCATACAGCCCCACCATCATGCTGGAAAGCTTCCTGAATGCAGAGCCAGGAGAACCTCTGAGCATTGCTGGATCTGTGGCCCTCAAATCATGAACAAACCAAATACAACCAAATCAGCCTCCTCAGTCCCTTATTGGAGGATTCCCTCACCATAACGTGGGGGTTTCTGAGCTGTATCTTGCTGTATCCATGCTGCGTCTTCCTTGTAGTAGAGGGTTCGGTACTCTCAGAACGTGGGGTGATGCAGTGTGGGTTGCCCATAGCAGGAAATATTTCTAAATGGTTTGGTCACAGACATAACAAAGTGGCTTCAGATGTTTTTTTTTTTTTTTTTTAGCTCAGAGTGTCACTGTCACTCTCCTCCCATTGTTTATAGATTTGTTCAGGTGGGCCCAGTAACATTATGATGTGTTACTGTGTTTGGCATATCGAATATGTCACGGGTACCTTGCCAGGCTTTGCCGTGCAGGCAAAATACTCTCAGTAGCTTTCTGAGAGGGGTCTAGGAATCGAACTCGGGGTGGCCATGTCGGACCGATGCAAGACAAATGCCCTACCCGCTGTGCTGTCGCTCCAGCCTTACAGTTTTGCCTTGCTCTGTCCATGTCAGGTTCAATCCTCAGCACCCCTTGTGGTTCAGAGGCAAAGATGGAGCAGCTCACTCGACCCCCGAGGTGATTTCGCTATGTGCCCCACGAGATCTGAGGGTGGGAGTCGAATGCTGGTCACCCGTGTGAAAAACTAGCACCCTCGAGGCTCTCTTACCACTGCCCCTTGAAGCTCCGTTCTTGATCTTTAATTACACCATGCTTAACACAGAAGCAAACCTAAGGGTGGAAAATTTTTAGAGAAAGGAGCCTGGAGAGGGACGGAAAAGTCCACAGCTCCATCTGGTGGCGTTTCAGCAGAACTTCCACGGTCCACATTTTCCCGCGTATAAGATTTTCAGCCCTTCTCTTTGCTAAAATGTTAAGTATGAGGTCATTAAGGATCTAAGTATGAGGTCATTAAGGATTCAGCACGCATCTTGGGCCGCTGCAACAGGAGAAGAGCAGATAGGGCTTTTGCCTTGCATCCACTGGACCCAGGTATATTCATAGGCTTCCCATATGGTTCTTCAGTCATGTCCATAGTGATTACTGAGTGCAAGAGGCAGGAGAAGGCCCTGAGCATATTTGACTGTGACCACAACCATAAAGAAACAAACAGGAAAGAAAAGTACAACACAGAGCTTCAGTTCCTTGACGGTGAATTCCCTCCCCCCCAACTTGTGGGTGTCATAACTGTATATTCTTCCATTCCCCACGATGGTGTAGAAGATGGTTAGAGTACCCTGATAATGTGGGGTGATGGGGTGTGGGTTTCCCATAACAGGAAACATTCAAAGGGCTCAGTCACAGGCATCACAAGATGCGTTCAGAACTTTTCTTGTACAGAGAGAAAAGAAAAAAAAAATATAAGAAAATAAGCTTGCCTTGCTCATTAACGCTCAGCTCAATCCTCTGCACCCCTCGAGGTTCAGAAACAAAGCTAGGGCAACCCACTCGATCACCGAGGAGATTCAGCTATCCACCCCACAAAGACCTGAAGGCTGGAATCGAACCCAGATTACTCAAGTGAAAGACAAGCAACCGCAGGCTTTCCTACCGCTGCACCTGTGGAAGCATCTTGCTTAATCCTTAATTACCCCATACAAGGGTGGAAAATTCTTAGAGGAAGGAGTCCGGAGAGAGACAGAAAGGCGCACAGCGCCATCTCGTGGCGTTTTGGCGGAACTCCCGCGGCCCGACTTTTCCCACACTTAAGATTTCCAAGCCATTTCTTTGCTTCAATGTTAGGTATAGGGTCATTAAAGATCAAGCAAGCCGCTTGAGTTACTGCAGTGGTAGCAGAGCGATTAGTGCTCTTGGCTTGCAGTCACAGGGTCCTGGTTCTTTCTCTGGCCCTCCATACAGCCCCACCATCATGCCGGAGAAATTCTTAAATGCAGCGTCAGGAGAATATGTGTGTTGCTGGATTCGTGGCCCTCAAATCATGAACAAACCAAATACAACCAAACCAGCCCCAGTCCTTTATTGGGGGATTCCCTCACCCCATCATGGGGGTTTCTGAGCTGTATCTTGCTGTATCCATGCTGCCTCTTCCTTGTAGTAGAAGGTTGGGCTCCCTCAGAATGTGGGGCGATGGGGTGTGGGTTGCTCATAGCAGGAAATATTTCTCAATGGGTTGATCACAGACGCAGTAAAGCGGCTTCAGAAGGTTTCTAGCTTAGAGTGAAGAGAACAAAAAATAAAACTAAATGACTGCCTTGCGCTTTCCACGTCAGGTTCAATCCTCTGCAGCCCTCATGGTCCAGAGAGAGAACAGGAGCAACCCATTCTACTCCGGAGAAGATTAGCTATGTACCCCACAAGTTCTGAAGGCTGGGATCGAACCCAGGTTACCCTATTGAAAGAAAGCACTCGAACGGTTCTCCTACTGCAGCACCTGTGGAAGCGGCTTGCTTGATCCTTAATTATTCCATACTTATCACTGAAGCAAACCCAAGGGTGGAAAATTCTTAAGAGAAACGGGCCTGAGGAGGGACAGAAATGCCCAAAGCGCCGTCTCGTGGCGTTTCTTGGAACTTCCGCGGCCCGACTTTCCCATGCTTAAGATTTCAGCCCTTTTCTTTGCTTCAGTGTTAGGTATGGGGTCATTAATCAGGTAAGCCGCTTGGGTTGCTGCAGCGGGAGCAGAGCGGTTAGTGCTCTTGGCTTGCAGTTGCAGGTCCCTGGTTCTCTCTTTGGCTCTCCATACAGCCCCACCATCATGCCGGAGTAATTCCTGAGTGCAGAGCCAGGAGAACCCCTGAGCATTGCCGGTGTTGGGCCCACAAACCATGAACAAACCAAACAAAACCAAAACAGCTTCAGTTCCTTGATGGCGGATTCCCTCACCCCAACTTGGTGGGTTCAGAGCTGTATCTTGCTGTAACACTGACCCCTTTTCTGTGTAGAAGAGGATTGGGGCATCCTTAGAACGTGGGGTGATTGCACATGGGGTTGATTATAACTGGAAACCTTTCCAAAGAGTTGGGGTCACAGACAGAGCAAAGAGGGATCATAACTTTTCTTTTTCAAAGTGAACAGAACAATGACAAAAAAATCTCACCCTGCTTGTAACTGACCAGGTTCAATCCCAGGTACTCAATGGTCCCCAGAACCCTGTAGGTACACATCAAAGCACCCCCCCAAAAAAAATCCCTCGGAGCCAAAGCTATAGTATAGCTGGTAGGATGTTTGCCTTGCATACAGCCAACCCAGGTCCAATCCTGGGCATCCCATACGTCCCCCAATTACTACCAGGAGTAATTTCTGAGTGCAGAGCCTGGAGTAACCCACGATCATTGCTGGATGTTACCCAAAAAAGTAAAAAAAAATTCCTTGACAGAAGTGATGTATTTAGAATTTCCAGGGAAGGAGATCGACCAGTCTTAGGCTCATTATTTCTGTGTTAATTAAAATTCTTCTTAACACACCTTAGTTCCTCTGATGACTGTTACCTTCACCCCAGACATCTGGAGATGCCAGAGTTGAAATCTGGCCTCTGCCACCCTCCTCCACGGAGAACTTCTCAGGTGTATAGGAACCCCAAAACTCAGGACGGAAGATGGCACTCTCAGCAGTGTGGGGTGCTGTCATGTGGGGGCGTGGGGTTGGAGACCTTTCAACTGAGTTGGTTGGAGGCATCGTACTGCGGGAAGGCACAGGCTCTCCTGTGTCACCCCGTTTGCTCTCGGGCAGCTGGCTCTGGAGCACTGCCCACTGGGTGTCTCTCCACGCAGAGGGTGAGTGGGGCGAGCCCCAGGCAGCACGGACACCCGGACACAGTTCACCAGTTTATTCTCTGACCCGAGGTCCAGCAGGGCAGTGCAGAGCCAGAAGTTGCTAGACTCTCATCTCCTCCAGACCTCGAGGGTGTAAGTGAATCGAATCACTTGGCACATGGATCCCTCGAGAAGGAAGGCAGCACCATTGGGGTCTGCATTCATCCCCCAACCCCCACTCCATCCCACCTGGTCCACACCTCCTGATCTGGCTATATGATTCTGGGGTCAGGAGGTGTGGGGCAGTGTCTGGAGTTGGGCTGAGGTGGTGGGGGAACACACACGCTCCGCCAGGAGGACCCACATCCTTTTGGAGTCCGACTTTGGTTCCCACACTCAGGGAACCTCCCCCCGCCCTGCTCCCACAAATGTCTGGGGAAGCCGACGAGCAGTCTACCTTGAACAGGAGGGAATCCAGTGGTCAACAAGGAGGTCCAGAAGCACCAGATATTTGGGGGAACAGGGAGGGAGGCAGGTTTAGGAGGGCTGTATGAGCTCCAAGCTGGAATTCCTTTGTATGTGGTGCAGGGGTGCTAAACTTCCAGCTAAACTTCCGCTGTGCCCCCAAGAGAGGAGGGGAGAGGCTTGGGGGTCCCCCCAGAGGCTGAAGAAGGAAGGAGATTCCTCCTGTCTGACCGGGAGGCAGTTGAAGAAGAAGATAAATAATGTTACTCGAGGCTTCGGCACCTTTGGTGCCCCTATGTGGGCGTCCCATCTGTCCCCCATTCTCCTCCACGACCCCCTAGACACTCAGCTACTGAAGCACACAGGCCCCCTGCTGGAAGCTGAATTTCTGGTCGGGCTGTCGGAAGCTGGCAGCCGCCACATCCAGCAGCGGCAGGACCCGTCCCAGGGGTGCTGAATCCCAGCAGGGTCTTGGTCTGGCCCCTCCGCGGGCACGGGGACACCCCTGCACGCTCCCGCCACCTGCTCCGCTGACCAGGCAGCCGTCCTGGTGGGCCAGAGGGCGGCCGCCACTGTATGGTTGAGTCACAGCTCCTGGCCCTCGGCCCACCGTGAGCACAGCGTGAGGCCCTGGCTCCCCGCCGCCACGTCCAGCCTGGTGGTCGAGGTTTGGCACAGGCTGGTGAAGGTCTGCCAGGGGCCAGCGCTCAGCAGTGACAGGAAGGTGAGCGGCACGCCGCCCACCAGGACACCTTCGGCATCCACATAGAACTGCAGGTGCTCGGCAGGAGTCTGGGGGCCAGCTGGCCGCCAGGGGAAGGACGGCCAGCCCTGGCTCTTCCTCCTGTTTGCACTTGGTTTTATTTTTGCACACCCGGAGGTGCTCAGTGATAACTCCAGTCGCGACTCAGGGAGCACAACGGGGTGCCCAGGATCGAACCCCGGTCGACACAGCAAGGCCAGCATGTTCCCGCTGGACACGCTGCATTCCGACTAAGCTTCTTTCCCTCTGGAGACACCTGTGCTCTCTCCCCAGCGTGTGCTTCTCTCTAAACCTTTCTAAGTAAGTTTCTATAAAAACTTTCTTGTTGGGGCCCGAGTGATGGTACAGTGGGAAGGGCACACAGCCTTGCACACAGCAGACCGGGATTAAATTCCTGGCATCACATCCAAGAGTAATTCCGGACACAGAGCCAGCTGTCAGCCCTGAGTATCGCTTAGTGGAGCCCAAAAAGGAAAAGAAAAAAGAAAACTATCTTGCTTCACACACACACACAAACACACGCACACACACACACACCACGATCACAATCACGACCATCCTGTGTTTGTCGATTGCCTCGATCAGGCCCCAGTAACGTCTCCTTCGTCCTAGCCCTGAGATTTTTAGAAAATGCCATATTCAAGGCTCTTTCAGAGTTAGGAGAATGAGACCCATCATTGTTACTAGTATTTGGCATATTGGATACGCCACGGGGAGTTTGCCAGACTCTGCCGTGTGGGCAGGTTACATTCGGTAGCCTGCCAGTTTGTCCAAAGTAGGAATGAGATAATAAGAAGTTGTGCGGCCACAAATGCGCCTGCGCAATTCCGGGAGCTGGGTTTTATAGTCTCTGAGTCTTGGCCATTGATGGGATTACACGGCGCCAGGGGGCCAGTTGGTGGGTGTGACCCCTGCCTACTGGAATTTGGAGGATCTGGTTGGAGGATGCTCAGCCCCGATCAGAGCAGGTTTGGAGATCTCAGCCCCGGGACCCACATGCCTTTGTTCCTCTGCCGGTACCTTCATGCATGTGGAGAGTGGTCTCAGCATGGTGGTGGCTGGTTCTGGAGGTCTTCACACACTACAATTTTTAAAAATCCAGCCGAGCCTCTCGACTCTGTACTTCTGCAGAGTCTCTTCCTGCGGCTGGCACACTTGTCCCTGTTCTGCCAGTCAATGACCCCAGTCATTGCTCAGGCCTCAATCAGGCTGAATCTTGTACCGGGGAGGCCAGTGGGTCCTTCGGGAACACATGGTCCCCAAACACCCACCATGTCTGTGGGTCCTGCGCCCTCTCCCGTGAGCTAACCTCTCTCCTCCAGGCCCATCTGCAGCCCAACACCATGACTGACCTTCCCTCGTTGAATGGAGCTGTACTAGCAAGGCAAGCGCCTCCCTACTGGATAATCTCTCCGGCATCACATATATTTGTTCTTTTAAAATAAAAACAGGTTTTATCTGTTTGGATGCTCTGAGGAAGGGGGGAGAGAGAGAGAGAGAGGTAGAGAGAGAGAGAGAACACGTTCGTCCCAAGTAGAGCAGGCCCAGGACCCAAATGTGGCAATTCGGGAAGAAGGGCTTGTCTCAGGAGACCGGGGCCAGTGTGATGGACACGATCCCCAGCATCCCATAGGCTCCCCCAAGCACTGCCAGGAGTGGCCTTGATGCAGTGCCAATGTGCTTGTAACTATATCTCACAGTGATTCAATTAAACACACACACACACACAAAACAACCTTGTTGAATGTGTGAGTCTCTCTCCTTTCTTCCCGTTAAATACACCCGGAGGACTGTAATGTTCCCTTTGATCCCAAGCCATTTTCCAGTTGATTCTCAGTCACTGGTCATCCACCTACAACCTCTATCATTGTAAAGTTCTTTGAACCCAAATCACTGTCATCCCTCCACAGATTCTAATCTCTGTGGCACTGCCTAACACAACCCCTGCTCCATTTTGGTGGTGTGATGCTCAGGAAAACCATCCCCCTCACCCTCTGACACTTGTTTATCCTCACTTCTCACTCTGGTTGTGGCCTTACTCACACATTCTGACTCTGCTCACAATATAGAAAGTTGGCATCCGGGTTGAAGCCATAATGCAGCGCTAGATATTTGCTTTGCATGAAGCCAGCTCCCCTTGGGCAGAATGAACGGTTTTAGAGGCCAGGACCCAACTGACACAATTTCCCAGGGTTTTTCAGTGACTTGCTTTCTTTTTCTTCTCCAAGGACAGGTAAGCATCCGGCTCTTTCAAAATTGGTTCCCTGATCTGTAGACCGGATGTTGATGACTGAGGCTCTGCTGGGGTCAAGGAAGATGCTGGGACAGAAACGGCCTGTCTGGAGTCAGTATATCAAATTGAGATGGTGGGATCTGATAAGGGCAGTGAACTGGGAGGGCAACAAGTGATGAAATCACTGCAAGTTCTCAAAATATTTCAGAAGAATTCAAAGCATGTTAATGTTGTTTCCTATTATAATAATTATGTAAATACTTGAAACATATTTGGGCCACAACAAGCGATGCTCTGGAATCAAACCCGGGTTGGCCACGGACAGGGTAAGTGCCCTCCTCGTTGGACTATCGTTCTGGCCCACTGATATTTTTTTCACATGGGCTACACTCCATTAGAATTTGGGGGCTGCTAGGGCTATAACTAATGGTGCTTTGGGGCACATGCAAGCGTGAGAGATGGAACTCAGGGCTTCAGATGAGTGAGGCATGTATTCTACCACTTGGGCATTTTTCTCTAACCCAGATAAACTGTGTATTTTGAGGAAAAACTTGAAAATTACCTGAGCCAGTCGTGACTTGCACCATCTTTTCACCGATAGCCCAGTGAAAAATAAGAAAAACATTTCATACACCACAAAGGCAGAGCTCAAAAGCATGATTTTAATGCAAATATTTCTATATATCACTAGTTATAATAATGTTACCACCATGTGCTGCTGAAGTGCCAGATGTTAAGCGTCATGGAGTTCTTTTTGCAGATCAGCAGGTAATTATAGTGGAGTGTCAGTCCACAAAAATATCACTGAGAGAATAGAATGTTTCCCCCATTCTAATTGCAAAAGGAAGAAAATTAAGATAACTAGAAAAAGGATAAGAAATGTACATATTGGGGGTTGGAGCGATAGTACAGTGGGTAGGGCATTTGCTTTGCACGTGGCTGACATGAGTTCAACCCCTGCCATTTCCTACTATACCTCAAGCACTGCCAGGTGTGAATCCTGAGTGCAGAGCAGGGAGTAACACCTGAGCATTGCTGGGTGTGACCTCCCAAAAAGAAAACAAAGAAAGAGAAAGAAATAAATATTGTTATCATGCTAAGTTCTGAAATGAGTCAGAAAGAGCGGGACAGACATAGAATGACTGCACTCATTTGTGGAATATAAACATGAGACTGACACCCAAGTGCAGTACACACAAGGCCCAGGAATATTACTCCATGGTTGGTAGCCTGCCTCATGAGCTGGAGAGAAGGCAGGTGGAATAGTGAAGAGATTGCTAATTCATGATGGTTGGAAGGATCACTCGGAATGGGAGATGTGTGTCAAAAATAGATAAAGGACCAAAGGTGATAGCACCTAATTATCTGTATTGCAAACCATAATGCCCAAAAGTAGAGAGTATTGGGGAGATTGTCTGTCATAAAGGTAGGGGGGAGACATTGGTGGTGGAAAATGGAGGGATGGGTATTTGATCATTGTATGACTGAAACTCAAACTCAAGCTTTCTGGCTATATCTCACAGTGATTCAATAAAAAAGAAAAGAAATGTTAATATTGTATCTGCCTAAGACCATTGTGTGCCTTGCTTTTTCCCTTTTCTCACGTGTACATATTTCTACTTAAGTAATTAATTTGATGGTGCAAGGCTTGCAACTCACTACTGAGCCACATCCCTGACCAATATATTTAAATTTGAAATTTGTGAGCCTGATTTGATAATAATCATCATTACTCTGTGTCTTTTCAGTAGACTTAAGTCACAGTCATAGATTTTTTTAAAAATTTTTATTAGTGAAACACCATGAGGTACAGATGTAGACTTACAAATTTTTGTGCTTGGATTTCAATTATACAATGATCAAATATCCATCCCTCCACCAGTGCCCATTTTCCACCACCATGGGTCCCAGTATCCCTCCCAACCCCAAACTCCGCTTCCCACCCTGCCTCTGTGGCAGGGAATTCTCTTTTGTTCTCTCTCTCCTTTTGGGTGTTGTGGTTTGCAAAAAAGGCATTGAGTGGCAATCATGCTTGGTCTATAGTCTACTTTCAAACTGTAATTTGGTCTATAGTCTAGCTGGGAGGATCCTTCCAACATTTGGTGCTCCGTTCTCTATCTGAGCTCCCTTTCCCCCTAGCATGCGTGGCTGGCCTGCAAGCCATGGAGCAAACCCCCTGGTACTAATCTCGGCCACTCTTGGGTGTTAGTATCCTATTTTGTTACTTTATGTTACCCGGATGAAAGCAATCTTTCTATGTCTATCCCTCTCTTTCTGACTCATTTCACATACCATGATACTTTCCATGTAGGACCACTTGTATGTAAATTTCATGATTTCATCTTTTCTAACAGCTACATACTACTCCATTGTGTAGACGTACCAAAGTTTCTTTAACCAGTCATATATTCTTGGGCACTCAGGTTTTTTCCAGATTCTAGCTATTGTAAAGAGTGCTGCAATGAACAAACAATTGCAGATGTCACTTCGACTATACTTTTTTTGCCTCTCTGGGATATATTCCCAGGAGTGGTATTGCTGGGTCAAATGGGAGCTCAATTTCTAATTTTTTGAGAATCGTCCATACTGTTTTCCAAAAGGGCAGAACCAGTTGGCATTCCCACCAGCTGTGAAGGAGGGTCCCTTTCTCGCCACATCCATGCCAACACAGGTTGCTTAAGTTCTTTTGGATGTGGACCAGTCTCTGTGTTGTGAAATGATATCTCATTGTTGTTTTGATCTGTATCTTCCTGATGATTAATGATGTAGAGAATTTTCTTATGTGCCTTTTAGCCATTCGTATTTCTTTTTTGAGAAAGTTTCTGTTCATTTTGTTGCCCGATTTTTGATGGGGTTGGATGTTTTCTTCTTGTGGAGTTCAACCAGTACTTTGTATATCCTTGATAACAACCGCTTGTTGATGTGTATTCGCCGAATATCCTTTCCCATTCTGTGGACTGTCTTTGTATTTTGGTCACTGTTCTTTTGAGGTACAGAAACTTCTTAGTTTAAGATAGTCCCATTTATCTATCTCTGTTTTCACCTGCTTGGCCATTGGAGTGACATCTTTGAAGATACCATTAGCTTCAATATCATGGAGGGTTTTGTCAACTTTGTCTTCAATGTACCTTATGGATTCCGGTCTGATATTGAGGTCTTTAATCCATTTTGATCTTATTATTGTACATGGCGTTAAGCAGAGATCTGAGCCTACGTTTTTGCATGCAGCCATCCAGTTTTGCCATCACAATTTGTTAAAGAGGCTTTCCTTGCTCCAGTTCACTTTTCTTGCCCCCTTATCGAAGATTAGATATTCATATGCTTGGGGAGAGATGTCAGTATATTCAAACCTGTTGCATTGGTCTACAGCTCTGCCTTTGTTCCAATACCATGCTGTTTTAATTATAACTGCTTTTTAGTAGAGTTTGAAGTTAGGGAGGTTGATTCCTCCCATTTTTCCCCCAAGAATTGCTTTATCTATTCTTGGGGGCTTATTGTTTCATATAAATTTCAGGAGTGTTTGCTCCATTTCTTTGAATAATGTCATAGGTATCGTAATAGGGATTGCATCGAATTTGTACAGTGATTTGGGAAGTATTGCCATTTTGACAAAGTTAATTCTCCCAATCCATGAACAGGGGATATTTTTCCATTTCCTTGCGTCCTGTTTTATTTCCTGAAGTAGCGTTTTGTGATTTTCTTTGTACAGGTCCTTTACTTCCTTAGTTAAGCTGATTCCTACGTACTTGATTTTCTGAGGCACAACTGTGAATGGGATTGTTTTCTTCATGTCACTTTCTTCTCTTTCACTATTTGCATATAGGAAAGCCATGGACTTTTGGGTGTTGATTTTATAGCCTACAACGTTACTATACTAGTCTATTGTTTCTAGGAGTTTCTTGATAGAGGTTTTAGGGTTCTCTAAGTATAGTATCATATCATCTGCAAATAGTGAGAGCTTGATTTCTTCCTTTCCTACTTGGATGTCCTTAATATCTTTTTCTTGCCTAATCGCTATTGCAAGTACTTCCAGTACTATATTGAACAGTAGTGGAGAGAGTGATCATCCTTGTCTCATCACTGATCTTAGGGGGAAGGCTCTCAGTTTTTCCTCATTGAGGATGATGCTTGCTGTAGGCTTCTGGTAGATGGCTTTAACTATATTGAGGAAAGTCCCCTCTATCCCCATTTTGGCGAGGGTTTTCATCATAAACGGGTGAACAGTCATAGATTGTTGAAAAATGAATTTTATCAGACTTAAAAATAGATCTTCACAGATAATCAATGAAGATCAAGGCCTGTACTTGTCTTCCCCAGGCCTACTTATCCGTTGGCTGAAAGGAGGAACGATCATTTAGAAGGCATTTTGTAAACATCAAGAAACTCCCAGTTTGAAGTAACAGTTCTCCACCTCGCTTTCCTGAGTATAATATCACATTTTTCCACCCCCCAGATAGAACTATTTGAGAAAAAGCAGAGATGCAAGAACCTGGATCCAATGATGGTGTGGTCAAATCCTGTTACTGGACTTCCTCTTGCAAAGGAGATAAGTGGGAAGAATAGATTCCATCTGAGGTCATCTTGTCCTCCTGGCATCGATTTTATCCTGCCTGGTGTGTGTTCACCAGAGCGCTTCCTGCTGGAGGACAGTTTCTGCAGCCATAGAGAAGGTGGGAAGAGGGACCAAGGGGCCGGTTTTAGCATCATTCAAAAACACATGTCAGGTATAATAAAGAAGTGGACTTATCAGTGGGAGGTTTCTCTGTCTCTGTCTCTCTCTCTCTTTAGCTTTTTCTTTGGTTACACCCTGTGATGGCTCAGGGGTTACTCCTGGCTCTGTGTTCAACAATCACTCCTAGCAGTGCTTAGGGGCCCCCGTGGGATGTTGGGAATCGAACCTGGGTTGGCTGCATGCATGGCAAGCACCTTACCAGCAGTACTATTGCTCCAGCCCCCATCTATTGAGTGTTCTTGGTGTTAGGCTTCTAAAGTACAACATAATGTTTATTTGAGTTAGTAAAGCATGGTAGAGTGAACACCATTCCTTTGAAACCAGACAGGTAGAAGAGAAGCGGGATTATTTGATGGTTCTAATTCTTAGGCGCATCCTAACCAACCGTGACAGAAAAGCACATTCTTCCTTTGGTTTTCCTTTCCTTTAGCTTCTAGGAGCTGTTGACTCAGCTGCCAACACGAGGTCCAACATCAGGATTCAGTCCCAAACTCTAAACTCTTCTGCTAGGTTGAGCACTGCAATTGGTGAGGACAGGAAAGACTTGCAGATAGACACGGTCACAGGTCACCTTCTCCTTGATATATTGTTGGGGAACAGAATGTAGGTATTGGGTTTTTGAGACATAGCTGACTGTGCTCAGGGACCTCCCATGGTAGTGTGGGGGAGGATATGCCAACCCGAGTTGGTTGGGTGCAAGGCCTAACCCATGATCAAATCCTTGACTTTTATCTTTGGGATAAAATAAATGAAAAAGAAAATATCTCTGGGTGGGTGAAAATTGTGTTTAAAGCAGCTTTTGGCTTAACAGGTGACAGCATTAGGCATTTTGGCTGCTGATGATACTAATATTTTCCTATTAGGCAACACAAATAAGGAAATTAAACTAAATTAAAAATATCAGCAGCATTAGTTATTGCATTTGATTCTTTTATTTCATTTAGAGCATTACAGTGCTATGCTTTTTTTTGAGGTAGGCGTCAGATTTTGACACCAAAGTGTGTTCAGGGCTTACTCTTGGTCCAGTGCTTGGGATTCAAACTCAGTGTACTTTCTGGGGACCTTGTGGTGCCAGAGATGGAATCTGGCTCTCCTCAGTGAGATACAACCCACATTGAGCTCTTTCTCCAACCTTCTGTGTTGGCTTCTCATCTGAGAAAGGATAGCAGAGTCGGGCTGTAGACAAATTGCCCTGCAGCATAAAGACTGAGTTTGGAGGAGCGAATCTGGATGCAGAATCATCCAGGGATGGTTTAGGCTACATGCAAGGCCAATGTCCAACTCACTGTACTATCACTCCAGCCCAATTTCTGTAACTTTAATTCTCACTTCTCCTCTTCATCCTCAACTCAAAGCACTTTATACCTTTACACCTGATACCTGCTGCATCCTGAATTTTCTTTTGAACTCAGTGAATATTCCTAAATTTCTCATTGAACACTTCCATTTGCACTATCCTCAGCGGTACCATCCAACACAATAGCCTTTCATCCCATGCTATATTATTACGATCACGACCATCCTGTTGTTCGTCGATTTTTTCGAGCAGGCACCAGTAATGTCTCCTTCTTCCTAGCCCTGAGATTTTAAAAGAGGCATTTCAGTGCTTTTTCAGTATTAGGAGAATGAGACCCATCATTGTTACTGGTATTGGCATACTGAATATGACACGGGAAGTTTGCCAGACTCTTCCGTGAGGGCAGGATACTTTTGGTAGCCTGCCAGGTTCTCCAAAAGAAAGATAATAAGATGTTGGGTGGTCGCAAATGCGGCCACGTGCTTCTGGGAGCTGGGTTTTATACTCTCTGAATCTTGGTCATTGATGGGACCAACCTGGTGCTGGTGGCAGCTGGTGGGTGTGACGGCTATCTACTGGAAGATGGGGCTAAAGTCTCTAAGCCATGCTATATTATATATATTTTTCTTTATTTGCAGGAGATTTTTCTTTTTCTTTTTTCTTGTTTTGGATCACGGTGAGATACAGTTACAAAGCTTTCATGATTGAGTTTCAGTCATACAATGATCAAACACCCATCTTTCCACCAGTGCGAAATTTCCACCAATGTCCCCAGTATCCCTCCCGCCACCTTCAACGCATTCCGTGCCCTGCCTCTGTGGCAGGCACCTTCCTTCTTACTATCTATACTTTGAGGCATTATGGTTTGTAATACAGATACTGAGGCCATTACGTTTGGTCTTTAGTCTAATTTCAGCACACACCTCCAATCCTGAGTGATCCCTCCAACCATCATTGACTTAGTGATCCCTTCTCTATCCCAGCTGCTTTTTCCCACCATTGTGGGAATCTGGCCCTTTAACTGACCAAGGGCCTACGTGCCTGTGGTAGGTATGGCTATCTTGACCTATATGACCCTCAGCAGGTAAAGCCTGTGCTAGGTAGAGCTATCCTGACCTACGTGACCCTCGGCAGGTAAAGCCTGTGCTTTGTATGGTTATCCTGAGAAAACATCTGTCATGGCTGTAACTGACAATGATTAACTTGGTATAAACTTTGTAATGCATGGTATGTCAAACTTATAGACTCTGTAACTTTCCTAGCCACATATGGGCACGTCCCTTTTTGTGTAACTGCATTGTGCTTTTCCTGTACTGCTAGGTATTTAAGCCCCTGCTGCCCTGAATAAAGTTCTGTTATGTCCTATCCTATCCTGTCTGCTGTCCTGTCTGCTCTGTCCTGTTTTCTCTGCATTATGTCTCTTGTGTCTTGTGTTCATTCGGTCAGTCCTTCCCTGCACCTACGGATCCTAGGGCCATCTCCGCGGGAGAGAGTGGGCTGGCGGGGCCCCCCGCAGTATCTCACTTCACTCAAGTGAGAAAAGGAAACTGGAGTACTGACCTCTGTCGATTATCAAGACTCAGGGATGCTGTCTCATTTGCCAGGGCACCGAAAATCAGATGAGCTGGACACGTAATGCCATTTGGAGACGAACGCTGGACTAGAGCCGTTACTGACTGAATTCCACAGGACATCAAAAGATCACGTGGCTGCCCACCTATGAGATGGTCAGACTTCTTCATCAAGACCCTGAATGAACGGTTTTAGGTTCTTCGTGTTCCTGGAGCGAGCAGATGCCATTGGGCTACACTAGCACGCGACAGGGACAAGTGGAGATGTTACCGCTGCCCGCTTGAGCAAATCAATGAGTAACGGGATGTCAAGTGATTTTAAGTGTAGAGTTCATGCCCAATTCAATCAGTTTAGTCAATGGCCAAATAAATATCAGTACTCCTACATTAAAAAAAAAAAGACATTACTGAGTGGCTCGATTTCCTTTATGACAGTGAAAGTGGTATCAATTATTCTGAAAATTAGATGGTTTTGTGAAGTAACACGAGTAAACATCAAGAAAAGAGTCATCTATTCTAGAAAATCTACTGTCATTGGGAAAGGGTACCAGTGTTGTCAGTAGGTGTGGCAGAGAGCAGGATGAGTGATTGTGGGTGATTGTGGGTGACAGTTGATTCAAGATTAGCCCATCATTGGGCTCAGAGCGTTAGTCCCATGGAAGGACGTGTGTCCTGCCCGCAACTGACCCACTTTTGATCCGAGGCATCCCACAGGGTCCCCTATGATACATTAGGAGTAATTCTTGAGTATTAATTCTTGAGTGGAGAACCTAGCTTGCCAGGCTCTCCAAATAGCATTACGTGTCCAGCTCATCTGATTTTCGGTGATGAGCATCACTGGGTATGTCCCCCAAACAAACAAATGCAAATAAAATATTTTTGACATCCTGAAGTATTTCTTTACTACTCACTTCAAACTCCAAAGATTGGTATTATGTTCAACTCTATGGGGGCCTTATGAGGATAAGATAACTAGGAAAGTTGATGTTCAGTGGGTTCTTGGGAAACCCATAAAAAACTAACACCTCTGGGGTCAAATGATAATACAGCAGGAACAGCTTGTCTTGCATGCTGTCAAACAGAGGTCAATCCCCAGGATCCCATAGGGTACCAAGAGCACTGCCATGAGAAATTATTGAATACAAAGCCACAAATAAACTTTCAGCATCACCAAACTTGGTCCCATAACAGAAGCAAAGCAAGAGAGAACGTTTTGGTGGTGGCGGTGGTGACTGTGGATGTGTATGGCAAGCTATTGAATACAATATGCCAGACACAGTAACAACAAAGTCTCCAATGGAGACGTTACTGGGCCCGCTCGAGCAAATCGACGATCAATGGGAGGACCTTTACCTTTACCTTTTACCAGCAAGTTATTCCACATCGAAAAATGCTAAAGAGCAGACAGACAAATTGTCTAATAAAAATGAACTCCAAGATGGGCCAAGCAATAGTGTAAATGGGTAGGGGCTTGCCTTGGACAAGGCAGACCCAGGTTCAACTGTCCAACATTCCATATGTCCTCTGAGCACCACCAGGGATGATTTCTGGGTGCAGAATTAGGAGTAACTCCTGAACATTGCCAGATGTTGCTCTGTCATTGTCACTGTCACTGTCCTCCCGTTGTTCATCGATTTTGCTGGAGCGGGACCAGTAACATCTCCATTTATTTGAGACTTGTTGTTACTGTGTTTGGCATATTGAATAGGTCACGGGAGCTTGCCAGGCTTTGCTGTGTGGGTCAGAGACTCTCGGTAGCTTGTTAGCTTGTCGAGCTCTTCGATAGGGGCAGAGGAATCGAACCCGGCTTGGCCGGGCTGGCTGCGCGCAAGGCAAACGCCCTACTGCTGTGCTATGTCCCAGCCAAATGTTGTTCTAAAAAAACATTTTTAATTAACTTCAAGGCAATCATATCCCAAAGTAGTTTAAAGTCGTGGTAATTTTCCTGTGTCACCTTTGAAATAGCCAGAGGATGAACCACTTGTCAGGAAAATGAGGAAAGGATGATGAGAGGCAAACAATGGGAAAAAGCATAGCATGGTTTTTTGGGGTTTTTTTTTGCCTTTTGGGATCACACCCACTGTACCATCATCACTCATCTTTTGATAGGTTTCAGGGAAAAGTAATGAATAGTGATGTCATTTTGTGCTGTGAATCCTAAGTATACCGATTCTCCAAGTAAACAAGAAATGATATTATGTAGGAGAGTTATTAGATTTTGTACACTTTATCAATAATACTCAAGTACAACACATTATAATTTGGTATTTACTAGAACTGGATTACACAATAAAAAGAACATTAAAAAAAACATAAGCCTTGGGGCTAAAGCAATCCCCAACCTGCGGTGTCCCTGTGCCCTGGTGCATTTGGGACTGACAGGCGTTCCCAGGTGATGAACAGAAGAACAGGTTGCAGACTGTTCACCAGAAAACAAACTTTCTTGAAAAATAAACACGGCTAATGTGGGGAAAGAGGACCTGCTAAAAAGTGGGGGAGAGAGATAGAATGGGAAACAATGCAGGGTAATCACAAAGGAGGAGTTGAATGCAAGACTGACTTTAACACACATGGAAAATTGTGCAAGTCCCTGGGAATGATGAGCCATGAATGCACTGAAATGGGTGGCAGTAATTCAAATAACATAATCTCCAGCAAGGAAGTAAATTGGACCCATAGACAAGCTGAACTGCTCATAATGATTACACACAGCAATTTCAAATTATGGGGGGAGGGTGCCCCTTCTGGGAATGCCCTATGCCATCTCTGGAGCAGTGTCTCTGAAACCCTCCCACCTGCAGGAGAAGCCGGGGATCTGTATTCAACAGGGTGGCACCGTCCTGATGACTCAAAAACAGTGCCTGCGGGAACCCAACACACAAGGATACACTTGCCTTGCACAGGCTGACCAGAGTTTAATTCCCAGCACCATATATGGGTCCTCAGTCTCATCAAAGATTTATAAATGTACACTATAATTTATGACATATATAAATAAGTGAGCAGGGCTGAAAAGATAATACAGCAGGTTCAATACCCATATCCCATATACTACTCCAGACCAAAGGTATAATTCTTTGAGTGCAGTGTTAGGTGTAAACACTAAGCATCACTGTGACTAAAAAAAAGTATATATATATATATATATATATATATATATATATATATACACAAATATATGTATATAAGCACAGCAGTAGGGCATTTGTCTTGCGTGCAGCTGGCCTGGCCAAGCTGGGTTCAATTCCTCTGCCCCTCTCGGAGAGCCTTGCAAGCTAACGAGAGTATCTTACCCACATGGCAGAGCATGGCAAGCTACCCATGACATATTCGATAAGCCAAACACAGATATATATATATATATATATATATATATATATATATATATGATTTAGAGATTCCATTAGTATTCAGGCTAATTTTTTTAATTCTCAAGAATTATAATTTACACCATGAGTGATCCTTGAGTGAAGAGCCAGGAGTAAGCCCTGAGTACTGCTGAGTGTGGTCAAGAATAAAAATAAATGAAAGAAAATTAGAACTATCTTATCTGGTTAAGCTCAGTTAAATGATTTTTGGGTTGTTTGGGTATGTGTTTTATGAATTTTAGAGTTTTGATTTTGGTGAGAATTTTCTATTATAATACCAGATGTTCTGATTCATGAAGATGTTATGTATTCATGTGTCTTTTTCTATCATCCAAAAACATCTTTCTATGAGTTTAAAAAGTTTTGACCAAGAATTTCTTAGACCAATTGGAATTATTTTATAGGAGTAATAGCATTGAAAATACTTTAACTTTTCAACGACTTTGTGGATTGTGTTATCATGATAGTTTTCTTTTAGAGGTTCCAATTAGTAACTAATGTGAATCATTCATTAATAGTTAATCTCTAACAATTTATAATTTTCAACATTTATCTTCTTTATTGCTTTATTATACTATTGAGGATAACAAACACTGTCCTCCCGTTGTTCATCGATTGGCTCGAGCGGGCCCAGTAACGTCTCCATTGTGAGACTTCTTGTTACTGTGTTTGGTACATTGAATACGTCACAGGCAGATTGCCAGGCTTTGCTGTGCGGGCAAGATGCTCTCGGTAGCTTGCCAGGCTCTCCAAAAGGGGCGGAAGAATCGAACTCGGCTCGGCCGGACTGGCTCTGTGCAAGGAAAATGCCCTACAGCTGTGCTGTCACTCCAGTCCTACTGTTGAGGATACAATTGAACAAATTGAGCTATCAAAGACAGTATAATGCATGACCAAGAACAGATTTGTACACTGTTCACTATAACCAGAAGCTAGAAACAACTCAAGTGGCCAAAACAAACAACTGGTTAAAGAAACTTTGGTACATTTACACAATGGAATACTACATAGCAGGTAGGAAAAATTAAATCATGACATTTCCTTATAAGTGGATGGTCATGGGGAGTATCACACTAAGTGAAAGGATTCAGAAAGTGTGGAACAGACATAGAATGACTGCATTCATTTGTGGAATATAAAAAAAAAATGTGTTGAGACTGATAACCAAGGACAGTAGAGATAAGGTCCAGGAGTACTACCCAATGTTGGAAGTCAGCCTCATGAGCTGGAGGAGAAGGCAGCTGGTATAGAGTGGGGATCCCTGAGTTAATGATGGTTGGAAGGATCGCTCAGGATGGGACATGTGTGCTGAAAGTAAATTAAGGACCAAACGTGATAGCCCCTCTGTATCTATATTGCAAAATCATAATGCCCTAAAGTAGAGAAAGAGTATTGGGAAAATTGCCACAGAATCAGTGGGAGGGCTGGGTGGGATACTGGGGGCATTGGTGGTGGAAAATGTGCACTGGTGGAAGGATGGGAGTTCTATCATTGTAGGACTGCAATTCAAACATGATAGTTTTGTGACTGTATCTCATGGTGACTCAATAAAAAAGAATTATCATTTATAATCCTTCTTTTCTTAACTCAGTGAAGAATTGGTTGTTCCCACAATAAATCCTGAGAGAAAAGTGATTACTCTCCAAAAGTGATCAAAGCTATTTGATCAGAGCAATGAGAGCCTGAGTCTAAGTCAGCACCACCATAGACCATATGTTTCCCGTGGAACCACAGACAGCCCAACCGGATTCTGTAGCCTTTTCGGGACCCTTAAGGGTGCCCAGTCATGGAACCACAGACTTGAATCAGAGGCGAGGATGCCTCTGACCGCTCATTCATTCACACACACATTCCACAAAGGACATGACAAAGGGGCTCGGGTGGTGGGGGGCTTATCCAACCCAGTGACCGACTCTCATACCTATTATGAGACTGAATACATAATTCTCCCCTGATGCCGCCCCATCGACCTCTATAATGAGGCAGGGGCTTGTACCCACTCGGCCTCGAACGAGACGGGGATTTTTGATTAGGCATGCACTTACCTTTCTGTGTGTCCCGGTGGCCACCGCTTCCTGAAGGGGAGTTTGGCAGTCGTCTCCCAGACACCGCCCCGCGTGGGCGCCGGTTACGGGGGAACCGCCAGACCACTCTCTGGCCTGTGGAGATGGCCTTAGGATCCGTAGGTGCAGGGAAGAACTGACCGAATGAACACAAAGCACAAGAGACATAATGCAGAGAAAACAGGACAGAGAAGACAGGACAGCAGACAGGATATGATAGGACAGAACAGAACTTTATTCAGCTTCTCACAAGATACTCCAGGCATAGCTCTTTTGATTCCTCTTTGGAAAACCCAAATAGCATTCTCATCCTGTTTTCATAGGGCCCAGATCTCTGAGGCATATGTTAATGCAGGAATCCGGTGGAGTGGGAGACATGTGCCTGGAGATAGAGGTTCTCCGTCCTTTTAGCTAATTGAGAGAGAATGGAAAATCAGGAACGAGTTCGTTTCTCATGAACATTGTCTTTGTGAGATTTTGCTGTAGTCCAACCTTTCCACATTCACGGTCGAAGTTGGCCAGCATTCGTGCCGCTTAGCTTATGTTTGGTGTTATTAGAAAGAGGTGGTGTAGATTCTGACCGTCTATCTTCACTCCCATTCCTTCCAATTCCAGTACTGCATGATGTTCTCGAGGGTGGCATTGAAGACTTTCAGTCAAATGGCATCGCCCTGCCAAACACCTCTCTTTATGTTGATGATCACTTCCTTGTATTCTACACGGTGAATTCCACATGACTTATTTTTTTTTAATTAGATATCCATGAGATAGACCATTCCAAGGCTGTTCATAACTAGGTTTCAGTCTTACAATGATTCAGCACCCATTCCTCCACCATTGTACATTTCCCACCACCAGGGTCTTCTGTTTCCCTACCAGCATCCCCAATCCCCACCCCAAACCCCAGGGACTTTCCTTCTTGTCTCCCTTTCCTTTTTCTTTTGTGCATTATATACTCAAATGTCTTGAGTGAGACATTTATATACTGCTGACAAATTGGTTCTTATCTTCATTTGAGCTCTTTTATACATTTTCTTAAACTCCCATTTTATGCGTTCAGTAAAATTATTTGGAACTCACTGAATAATTTTTCCATTGCTTTGTTTCCACTAACTCAATTTTGTTTTAAACATTTTATTTATTTATTGGATTTTTGAGGTCACACCTGGCAGTTCTCATTGGTTCCTCCTGGCTCTGCACTCAGAAGTTGTTCCTGGTATTGCTTGGGAGACCCCATGGGATGCCGGAGTTGAACCAGGGTCAGCGTGTGCAAGGAAAATACCTTACCAGCTGTGCTATTACTGAAGCCCAAACCCTACTGCACTATTATTCTTTTGGAGGACTTTTCCAGGGTTGGAGAGATAAACAGTGGGATAGAACACTTGTCTTGCATATGGGTAACCAGGTTTGATCTCCAGCAACCCATTACCTGAGGAATGGGTCACAGTACGTTCATTGTTTCCATAGAGCCACTTCAGTACTCTCAAAGGTGAATATTTGAAATCATATTATAAATGAAATAAAGGAGGCATAGAGCAATAGTTCATTTCATTTTCATTTCATCATCCTGTTATTCGTCGATTGCCTCGAGCAGGCCCCAGTAACGTCTCTTTCATCCTAGCCCTGAAATTATATTCAAGGCTCTTTATGAGAATGAGACCCATCATTGCTACTGGTATTTGGCATATTTGGTACGCCACGGGGAGTTTGCCAGACTCTGAGCAATAGTATCGGGGGTAATGTGCTTGTCTTGAGAGCAGCCAATCCCGGTTGGAGATCCAATCATAGCCAGATGAGCTTCCCATTCTCGTTTCCCAAGAAATAATGGAAATAACATTTCACTTACAGGTGCAACTTTCTCCAATGTGTTTTATTTAACTCACAGTTCATTTATCTCAGTCTGTACAGTAAGCTGTGGACTTGGATATGTTGTCAGAATAAAATATTATTTTCTTTTATTCTACAACAAAATATCTTTACACACCCACCATTTTTCTCCTGGTCACACATGCTGATGCTCAGGACCCATTTCTGGCTCAGAAGTCAGAAATAACTCCTGGCTCTGCATATGTTCAGATCATGTGCAAGGCAAGTGCACTACACACGGCGCTATATCTCCAGCCTCACAAAATGGAAACTTTGCAGTGGGATTTTTCTACCCTGAGCACTTTGTGTCAAAAAAGCTGTGAGAGTTATTCAGCTCAGATGGCAGTGGTTTGTGGAGATTTCCTCATCTTTACAAAGGTGCAGATCAGAAAGGGTCATCTATGATTTTTAACCAGCAAAAAAGGACAGACCATTGGATAGCAGGAAGAGACTAAAACAGCGATGTTTTCTAACCCTTGTACCTCATGATTGAATGATACATAAACAGTAATACAGCAGTAAAAAAAGACAAAACAGCTGACTTGGATCAGGATGGTGTGGGTGGCCTTGATCTCCAGAGAAGATTGTGAGCAGAGACTGTACCTATGGATGTGCTGGACATTCTTGCGATGGTTCAAGAGGAACTTTACCATGGGCACGCTCGTCCAGATCATGAGGAGCACACACAGGAAATCACTAAAAATCATTCCTCCGTGAAATAGAGACGCTTCCAGAGCCTCTGAGACATGGACCTTCAGTGCCATACAGTATTTTAGACTAATAACTCCTTCAATTCCAGTAATGTTGAAAGGGGCCTTCACTCCAGTGATGACCCGGTTATAGATCAGCATGTTGACTACCCAGAAAGAGAGGAAGGCAGAAGAAATGCACGTGTAGATGTTTGATTTGAGCCACGCCCACTGAGCATGGTTGTTGGTTACCACAATGGCTTGGAACACACTGAGGAAAGATGTGGTACAGTGGGAAAGACCCCGGCCCACTCTGTGCAGGAACAAAACTGCCTGACAACCAGTGTCATTTAAAAAATTTCTTATTCTAAAGAAAAATATTAATTCTGGAACCCCTGAGAATAAAACTGTCATTATGTTGGCGAGTGTTAAGTGGGTAAATATCCAATCTATTGGCTTCTTTCTTTGCAGAAGTCTGTTGACATACAGCATGAGCAGCAGTGAATTTCCAATAAAACCAATCATGAATTGGAAAAAAAATAATACTCCCCAAACCTTTTCTTGTAGAACTATTGTGTCCATCAATTCCTTGTTCGTTCGGTAAAGACCTGCAGAAAGTATAAACAACAGATTTGTTGGTGAACTTGAGGGAAATGTCATGACACGCAGCATCAATATGTCTAAGATATTCTTGCTCAGTAAAACGTGAAAAATGCTGTCATTTTTCAAAATATGAAGCATTATTCCAAAAAGAATTTTAAGAGGGTTATTGACATCACTGAGGAATAGTTATTGCTTCCATGTATTTCGGATTTGATTTTTGGGTCTAGCCAGCAACGGCTGTCAGTTACTCCTAGATTGGAATTTAGGAATCATTCCTGGCATGCTTGGAGGAAAGTATGGGATGCCTGGGATCCAATGGAAAGCCCTCTCCACACTGTACTATGTCTCTTGCCCTGTTTTTTCCATTTTTGTAAAATTATTCCAGTTGACTATTTTCAGTGAAGTAAATTTGGTATTTTTTTGAAAAATTTTTAAATCAGTTGTATATTTCATGTCATAGAGATATATTTAAGTCTTATACAACTTAAATGGATTCTATTTAACTTGACACCATTAATACATTTACATAATATGTATATGAAATTGAAAACCATTCAAGTTTTTTTTTCTTCTTTGGGTTTTCGGGTCTCATTGGGCGATCCTTAAGATTACTTCTGGCTCTGCACTGAGGAATGACCTCTGGAGGTGCTCAGGGAACCGTATGGGGTAATGGGGATCAAATTCTTTCCCATCACAAGCACGGCAAATGCCCTAACCAATGTACCTTCTCTCTGGCCCCTTTCAAGTTGTTTTAATCACAGAATTGGATGCCCATTTTACATGAAATCATTCTGGCCTCTCCCCAGATCCTGTCTTAGAGTATCACAGAGTATCTGATTCTGTTGATTTCTTTTCTGAGTCTTTTCTATCATTCCCTCCAGTGCTCCAAAATAGTTTGATTTGAGAGCCCTGACCAGTGAGACTGGTCACATCGAATGCGACAAATACATCAGGAGTGCCCAAGCTTTAGAGTCACCAAAACCGGTAGTGTAAAGGGCGTCCTTTTGTCATCCAAATCGCTCCAGGGTTCCCGTCATGTGAGCCGCATTGAAGCTGACAAACACATTAAGCACTATGAGTAGACACGGCACAATTAAGGGGTGCATGAAGACAGAGACCTGATATTTCACATAGACTATCAGTGACAGCCTTGAAGGATAGATTCTGTGAAAATTTGCTATTCTATTCTGGCCAGGAATGGCTGTCTGCTTCCCTCTGGTCTAAACTTGTTTTTCTTAGGGGACTACCCTGACATTGAGGTTTCTGTTAGGGGGTAAATTTCCCAAAACTTAGTATTCATTACCTGTGTAAATTCAAAAAAGACAGCAGCAGTGGCGACTCTATCTCACCTGCCACCGGGTTGGGTGGTCTCACACCTCTTCCCCCATCCCAGGAGGTCGATGGCGATGGGCAGGTAAAGGAAGGAACGAGGGCCAGGCTGGTTGGTCTTAGTTGCAGTTTATTCCTATCCTCTCTCCATTCATTCCTGTCTCTCTCCTCTGCCTCCCTTTGCCCATTCTTTATATAGTTTCATTATATCTCCCAGCATGAGGAATTGGGGTAACAATTACACATAGGTGTGGTCACAATCAAAAGGGGTAGAATTCTTTCCCTTGGGGAAAGCCGCTTCTCAGATAGATTCTGATTATCAGATCAACCCACCCTAGAGAGGAATCCCCTTGTTTTGTTTCTGCTCTCCTTGTCCAACAAACATATAAATATATATAATATATATATAATATAAATTGTTTTGTATAGATACAGTAAGAAATACCTTAAACTTAAGGAATTGCCTCCAAGTCCATCTCAATCTCAGACTACAGTGCTCAGGCCAGATAGTCTTTCCTATCCGTAGCAGGGTCATATTCTCGTTGTTACTTTTGGATCATGAGAACATTTGTCTATGATCAAGCTGCTAACTTATAGTTAAGAATTGTGGCACTTTGGCCTGGTCCATTTCGATGCCTGTGTAGTTCACTGCTTGCCCTGGTTCCATTGAGTCCGTCGACGGGACCCTGCTTCTGGGGTGTTAGGAACTAAGGGTAACTGAGGCTTAAGTCGAGAAAGCAGATGCCTGGGAGTGAATAATATTCAAAGCCAATTAAATCCTAAATTACAAAGCATACTGTTAACGTTCTTCCAGTATCTATAGAAAAAGGGCATTGCTCTAAAGTAAACTATTCAAAAGACATAGGAGAGGAGAAGGATAATATTAATTTACAATATAATTTCAGTGTCCTAGAAGGATCTGACCTTACAAACAATTAATAGATTCTGATTAGGGGAAAAGCTGATTATCTGGTTGGGGAGGAGAGCATAGGGAAGAATTTACAGATAAACAAAATGGAAAGGAAGTGCCTCAGGAGCACTGTAATAAACCTGAGTTTCTCATGGCAAGGGGGAAAGGGCAAACCAATATTAAACCTAAAATATTTGGAACTATATCCAACAATTACCAAAGTCTTCTGCCATGTCCATGAATTCATAGGGAATTTGGTTAAGTTCTCAGTATCTTTCCTGAACATTATCTTCATGTAGTTCTCTATGATGTATCACAACATCTCGAGCAACTTTCATGGGGTAGAGCATTTCCTTGTATGCAGCCAACGTGGGTTCGATCCCCCACATCCCAATTGGTGCCTCACACACAACCAGGAGTGATTCCTGTGTGCAGAGCCAGGAGTAAGACTAGAGAATTTTCTGGGGTGGCCCCAAAAACAAACGTGAGTGAGACAATTCTGGGAAAAACACTGAGGAAAAACACAAAGCAAACAACTTTGTGTTGCGGCTGGACTTCTGCTGAAGGAGGCAGAGGATCCTTCTTTGGTCCACATACCATACAACTGTTAGAAAAATGAAGTTCTGAAATTGCTTCTAAATACGTGGATATGGAGAGCATCATGCTGAGAGAAATATTCAAAAGGACAGGGAGAGAATAACTGCACTCTTGTGGGATATAACAATGTGGTATAAGTCTAGCAGCCAAGGACAGTAGATCGAAGGGCCAGGAGGATGGTTGCGTATTGGAAGCCTGTCTCAGGGCTGGGGAGACTGTAGTTGGTTAGAGAAGGGACCAGTATGACAATGATGGTTGAAAGGGATCACTGTGGTTGGGAGATGTGTGCTGAGAGTGGGTAAAGGGACACACACAATGGCTTCTCAGTTAGCTCCAGGCACTGGAGCAGATGGCTTGTTGCAGAAGGCCCAATAAAAGACAGAGGGGGGGGGAAATCCAACTAGAGGGGCCGGAGAGAGAGCACTGCGTGTAGGGCACTTGCCTTGTATGTGGTCAGTACCTATCTTCTTGGTACTGGGATAAATTTCTTAGCTCCGTGGGGTTCGGGGTGGTCTCCTCCAGATAGAAAGTCGGAGTCCAGGGAAATAAATCCTTTTTGAATCAGCAACGGGCTGGAGTGATAGCACAGAGGGTAGGGCGTTTGCCTTGCATGCAGGCCGACCTGGGTTCGATTCCTCCATCCCTCTTGGATAGCCCGGCAAGCTACCACGAGTATCCTGCCCTCACGGCAGAGCCTGACAAGCTCCCCAGGTGTTTTTGATATGCCAAAAACAGTAAGAAGTTTCAGAATAGAAATATTACTGGTGCCCGCTCAAACAAATCGATGGACAACGGGAGGACAGTGCTACAGCGGTAAGTATTAATATAAACAATCACAGCTCACACTATTCCATGATATCTTCAATAATATGACAAAGACATAAAAAAGATTAATATTGATAATGGTAAATTGTTAAATTTCTTCATTCAATATTAATGATCTGCATTGGTTAGTATCGAAACCTTCAAACAAAAATATCATTACGACAGCATAATTAATACAATAGGTAAAAGTTAAAGGATCAGCAGCATAAAAACTACTATAAAACAATAGCAATTGGTGCAAGAAATTGTTGGTCAAAACTTTTTAAACTCTTAGAAACATTTTGTTGGATGACAGAAAAAGACATCTGAATGCATAAAATATTTATGAACAGAGCCTCTGGTATTGTAATAGAAACTTCTTACCAAAATGAAAAACTCTAAAATGTATAAAACAAATCCCCAAACAACCCTAAAATCATTTAATTAAGCTGAAGTAGATAGGATATTTCTAACTTTCTTTTGTTTGTTTTTTGGACCACACTCAGCAGTACTCAGGGATTACTCCTGGCTCTGTGCTCAGTGGGCTGGTGGGATCAGGGACCCTATGAGCTGTCAGAGATTGAATCTGTGTCAGCTGCATGCATGGCAAGAACCCTCCCTGCTGCACTGTGGCTGACGACCCCAATATTCCTAATTACTTGTTTATTAGATCATAGAATCTAAGAAAAATACATAACTTTGGTTGTTTTTGGGCCACACACATGAGAGAATAGTTAAATGTTAATGAGAAATACATGAAAAGGTGGGTAGAATAGAAAGAACGGAAGAGTGAACTCAGAAAACAATGTTTAATCAGAGTGGAAAGGTGAACAGAATTGCTGTAAAAGTGATGACTGAGGATGCAAATATTCTTAGTAAATTGGTATATGTTTTACTAATAGGACTAGTTTTGGCCACCATAAAGTTTTCAAAAATACTTTTAAATGAAAACACAGATTAAGAGCAACAAAAGGGGTCAGAGAGATAGCCCCGTGCATAGGGCACTTGCCTTGCTCGTGGTGGGTTTGGAATTAATTCACGGCATCGTAAAGGGTCCCCAGAACCCACCCAGAGTGATCCCTGAGTACAGAGCCAGAAGTAAGTCCTCAGCACCGCTGGTGTGGCCCCCAAACAACCGAAGTTAAATAAAAGGGAAAGTACAGTAGAATATAACATAACAATGTATATGGTTGAAACTGCAGAAAAGAAAATTGTAATTTGATGGGGCTAGAGTGATAGTGCAGTTGGTAGGGTGCTTGTGTTTCACGTAGCCAAACAACCAGGATTCCATCCCCAGTATTCCCTGAGCACGACCACAGTAATTCTTCTTTGTTTTGCATGCAGCTGACCAGTTACCATCTCATAGGATCCCCCAAGCACCGCCAGGAGTAATTCCTGCATGCAGAGGAAGGAGTAACCCCTCAGTATTGCTTGGTGTGACTCAAAAGCAAAAAACAAAATAAAGAAGAAAAAACCCAGAATATCATAGTATAAAGGAATGTGAGTATAGGAACTCAGGTGAGGTTAGCATTACAATGTATTTTCCAGAGAAGGGAGCACAAAATAAAGGGTGTTGGGAGGTTCCTCCCAGGATGGGAGATGCATGATGAGAGTAGACTATAGACCGAACATAATTGCCACTCAATGCATATTTTGCAAACCACATCACTCAAAAGGAGAGAGGTAATGGAGGGGAATGCCCCGCCACAGTGGTAGGGTGGGATGGGGTTATGGGGGGTGGGAGGGATATTGGGACTGGTGGTGGTGGAGGATGGGTGCTGGTGGAAGGATGGGTACTTGATCATTGTATAACTGAAACCCAAGCAGAAAAATTTGTAAGTCTACAACTGTACCTCATGGTTCTTCAGTAATAAAAATTTAAAACAAAAGGAAAAAAAAGAAAGCGTTTCCCACAAAATCAGCATCAGGAATAACAAATTCTCCATTTATTTTTTCTTTAACTTTTTGGGACACACTTGCTGGATATCAACCGTTAGTGTCTTAGGCTTCACTGGGGAACTGACCCTTTCTCTGCAGTCTTTGAGGGTGGCCAGGGAAGGCCCCGGCGGCTCTCCCTCTTGCTGCCGAGTTCCTGGGGGTCTTAGTCCGCTCCCCCAGCTGGATGGCCCATGACATGGGGCAGACGGAGGAGGAAACAAGGGCCATGCCGGTTGATTCCTGATTGCCCATCAGGCTCAAGGGCTGAAACACCACGTAGGGCTATTCCTCTTCTTAATTAACCTCTTAATGAACATCTTAATATTAGGTATTTTTGTATGGACACAGTAAGAGATGCATTGAGGCTTGTAGGGCAGCTCTCCTGGGAACATCTTGCCACAGACTCAGACTACAGTGCTCAGGCCAGATTAATCATTCCTAACCCTAGCAGGGTCTGAATCTAGTTATTGCTTTTTGGATCATGACAGCATTTGTCCATGTCTGAGCTCTTAACTTATAGCTAAGTATTGTGGCACTTTGGCCAGGCCCATTTTGGTGCCAAGGTAGCACATAGATCACCGCTTGCTCTGGGTCCATCCAGTCTCTCGTGGGGACCCTGCTTTTGGGGGTGCTAGGTCGAAAGTGCAACTGAGGCTTAGGTTGAGGGAACACATGCCCAGGTGGTAAATATCATTTATAGTCAATTAATTCCACATTACAAATATAGCATTTACTGTCTTCTTGTGCCCATAGAAAAAGGACATTGCTCTGAATTAAAACTGCAAAGGACTTAAGGAGAAGAGAGAAACAATATTTACAAGCTAACAGAGCACAAAGAAAGAAGTTATAAATAAACACAAAGGAATGGGAGCACTGTGATGGGAGCAACCCAATAACCCTAGCTCCCTGAGGCAAGCAAAAAGGACAAACCTAAACCATTGCTATCCTATACCATTCCTCCTTCTAGAGAAGCTTCCCATGCCCTTGCTAACATCCCTAAATTGGTTAAAGTCTATCTTCAGCCTTTGCTTTGTCTTGGATATTAACCCTAAGTGCTTTAGGCTTTATCAGTGAATTGCCCCCTTTTCTGGGAGGAAGATACTGCCAGAGAAGCTTAACATGCCCTTGCTGGCAACTCTAATTTGGTTAAAGATTATCCTTAACTTTTCCCTTATGATTTACCTCTCCTTGTCACCAGGCCCCAAGTCAGTCTTGATTACATATAAGTCAAAACTTTCTGGTAAATCTAAACTTTGTATTTGTACTGCTTTGTATCTGAAGTGCTGTAGATTTCTACCTGCTTTTCTATCTCCCCTAAGGAGGAAAGTTCTTTGGTTAAACACAGAAAGACCGTTAATGCTATGCTTCTAATATTTGGGAGTTAATTGACTGTGAAATATATCTACTCCAGGCCATAATTACTTGGTCCTCATTACTTGACTCAGGCTTCATTTTGCTATAGTTCCTAACACCCCAAAAGGGAGGTCCCACCTTGGGACTGGGATGGAACCGGGGTGAATGGCAAAGCCACCCGGTATCGAACTGGGCCATCTAAAAGGCATAAATGCATGGTCCTGATGCAAGTTGTCATAGACTAAGAGACAGGACCCTCATGGGGAAGGACATGCTGAACTGGCCTGAGGACTTAGTCTGGGATTTATGGTAAAAAAAAGACTTGCTTGCTCTCAGAGCCCAGAGAACTAAGTGTTGGGATCTTTTTCTCCTGCTGTGTTCATCCAAACAATTGCAAGAATTGATAACTTATACAACTAGAGGGAAAGATAAGAGCAAAGTAGATGTCCCTGAGAGACAGTGTCTTTTTGAGTTGATCTACCAAGAGAATTTCCTCTGCCAAATATTTTTTATGTAAATGAGCAATCACACCTATGTCCTTACCTCAATCCCCCTTCAGATGTTCTATAAGAATGCTAGCAACTCTGCATTAAAAGGGCCATTCTCATCATCATACTGTGGTCCTCCATCTCCCCATCTCTCTGCTCTATGCTGGGGAGCCCTGGGGAGGCAGGGAGGCAGCTCCGATCCACGGAACACAAACACATCACAGTAGCATTTTTGAACTCACACACATGGTGATGCTCAGGTTTCTACCTGCTCTGCATTCAGGAAATATTCCTGGCGGTGCTCAGGGGACCCTATGGAATGCCAGGGATGTTGGAACGAGGGTCAGCTGTGAGCAAGGGAACCTTCCTAACCCCTGCTCCAGCCCCAGGGAAAGAAAATTTTTCTAAGGAAAAATCCCTGTCTCTTCCCTCAAGTAGGAGCAGAGACAGGAGGTACTTACTGAGTCTGACGCTGGCAAAGTTGACGGGACCCTCTACCCGGCTGCAGGTGAATGCCTGTGTATTAATCCAGGGCTACAAAAACACACCAGTGACTTGTCCCCAGACACTCTGTCACTTTGAGCAAAGAAACTTTCTGATGTGCCCATGGACTCACAAATTACTGTCTGAGTTGCAAATGGATCAATTTAGAAAAGTTTTTAATTAAATTCCCCTCAGGTGTTCACTTCAGAAACTTTCCCATGACATCATCCTGAGTACACAGAGGTCTGCAGGAGCGTAGCAGGAAACAAACTTGGGGATAATTGACTACTCGCAGAGGTATCGAAAGTTCTCATTTTCTGATCATATAGATCTGACAGCCTTTTGGAGAGTAATCACTTTTCTCTCAGGATTTATTGTGGGAACAACCAAATATCCACCGAGTTAAGAAAAGAAGGATTATAAATAATAATTCCTTTTTCATTGAATAACCACGAGATACAGTCACAAAACTTTCTTGTTTGAATTTCACTCCTACAATTCCAACAGTGAACATTTTCCACCACCAGTGTCCCAGTATCAGCAGCCACCCCCCTCCTACTGCTTCTTTGGCAATTTTCCGTATAATCTTTCTCTACTTTTGCGAATTATGATTTTTCAATATACATACAGATGGGATATCACGTTTGGCTCTTGATTGACTTTCAGCACACATGTCTCATCCTGAGTGATCCATCCAACCATCATTAACTCAGGGATCCCCAGTCCATCCCAGCTGGGACCCACATAGCAAAAAAAGCCATAAACTTGATCAAAGTGAAGATTAGAGTCATACAAAGACAGTAATTTGTGAGTCCTTGGGCACATCAGAAAGTTTCCTGAGTTCAAAGTGACAGAGTCTGCAGGGACCAAGTGACTGGTGTGTTTTCATGGCCCTGGATTAATACACAGGCTTTCACCCGCAGCTGGCAGATGGTCCCATCAACTTTGCCAGCGTCAGACTCATTCTATAACCCCTGTCTCTGCTACTGATGGAAGGAAGAGACAAGGAGTTTTCTTTGGAAAAATTTTCTTCCCATGGGGCTGAAGAGATAGAGCAGGGGGTAGGGAGTTTGCCTTGGACGTGGCTGACCAGGATTCAAGATCCCTGACATTCCATAGGTTCCCCCGAGCACTGCCAGGAGTATTTTCTGAATGCAGAGCCAGGAATAACCCGAGCATCATTAGGTATGACCCAAAATGACAAAAAAAGAAAAGAAAAAGAATTTAATTTTCCTGATCCCATATTTGTGGGACACACTTTCTAATACTAAGTAATACTAAGCTCACCTGAGTTCCTTATACTCACATTTTTTATAGTCATAATAATCAGTGTTTTTTAATTCGGTTTTTTATTTTATTTTATTTTTTTTGCTTCCACAGGTGAAAGCAAGCACTCTCACAGCTTTCCTACCGCTGCACCTGTGGAAGCGGCCAGCTTGATCCTTAATGACCCGATCCATACTTAACATTGAAGTAAACCCAAGCGTGGAAAATTCTTAGAGGGAAAAGGGCCTGGGGAGGGACGGAAACGCCCAGAGCGCCATCTCGTGGCGTTTTGGCGGAACTATCGCGGCCCGACTTTCCCATGCTTAAGACTTCAAGCCCTTTTCTTGGCTTCAGTGTTAGATATAGGGTCATTAATGATCGAGCAAGCCGCTTGGGTCGCTGCAGCGGGAGCAGAGCGGTTAGTGCTCTGGGCTTGCGGCCACAGGCCCCTGGTTCTTTCTCTGACTCTCCATACATTCCCACCATCATGCCAGAGTCATTCCTGAATGCAGAGCCAGGAGAACCTCTGCGCATTGCTGGTTTGGTGGCCCCCAAACCATGAACAAACCAAATAAAACCAAAACAGCCTCAGTCCCTTATTGGAGGATTCCCTCACTCCAACACGTGGGACATTGGTGTATCCCTATGTCTTTTTGGTAGAAGAGGTTTGGGGCACCTCAGAATGTGAGGTGATGGCACGTGGGGTTGACTATAACTGGAAACCTTTCCAAAGAGCCGGGTCAAAGACAGAGAAAGTGGACTCAGAACTTTTTTTGTTCAAAGTGAACAGAAAACGACAAAATAATCTCACCCTGCTCGTAGCTGACTAGGTTCAATCCCAGGTACTCAATGTTCCCCAGAACCTTGCGGACCTACACCAAGCAGCCCCCCCCCACCAAAATTCTCGGATCCAGAGCAGTTAGGGTGTTTGTCTTGCACTCAGCTGACCTGGGTCCAATCCCGGACATCCCAGACGGTCTCCCAAGGACTGCCAGGAGTAATTCCTGAGTGCAGAGCCTGAAGTATTCCCTGAGCATCGCTGGGTGTGACCTGAAAAGCTTAACATAAATAAATTAAATAAATAAATTCCTTGGCAGAAGTGATGTGTTTAGAATTTCCAGGGAGGGAGATTTCCCAGTCTTAGGCCTATTATTCCTGTGTGAATTAAAATTCTTCTTAACTAACCCCCAGTTCCTCTGATGGCTGTTACCTTCACCACAGACATCGGGAGATGCTGGAATTGAATTCTGGCATCTGCCACCCTCCTCCATGCAGAACAGAAGACTTGGGACTTCTCATGTGTCTAGGAACCCCAAAACTCTCAGGATGGAAGATGGCACCCTCAGCAATTTTGGGTGCTATGCTGTGGGGACTTCGGACATGGAGACCTTTAGAACCGCATTGGTGGGAGACGTCGTAGTGCGGGAAGGCAAGCCTCTCCTGTGTCACCCTGTTCGTTCTTGGGCATCTGGCTCTGGAGCACTGCACACTGGGTGTTCCTCCATGCAGAGAGTGAGTGGGGCGAGCCCGAGGCAGCACGGATATCCGGACACAGTTCATTGCCTGACCCGAGGCCCAGCAGAGCGCTGCAGGGACGGAAGTTGCTGGACTCTCTCATCCCCTCCAGCCCTTGGCAGGTGTAAGCGAGTCGAATGAACCAGAGGCGGCCTCCTCTTGGCACATGGATTTCGGGAGAATGAAGGTAGCACCATCCGGGTTCGGGTCACCCACCAACTCAACTCCACCCCACCCAGTCCACACCTCCTGATCTGGCCTGATGATTCGGGGGAGGGCGTCGGAGGCAGGAGTGGGCAGCGACAGGAGTTGGGCTGAAGGGGACGCACAGAGCTCCGCCACGGGGGCAGTTCCTTCTGGATTCAGACTTCGGTTTCTACACTCGGGGACTCCACATACGCCAGCTCCCCCAAATGTCAGGGGAAGCCAATGAGCAGTCTCTGTCGGATAGGAGGGAATCCATTGGTCAACAAGCAGGTACGGAAGCAGCAGAGTTTTGGGGAGATAGGGCAGGAGGCAGGTTTGGGGGAGCTTTAACAGATCTGAGCTGTAGGTCCTTCATATGGGGTACAGGGGTGCTAAACTTCCAGCTAAACTTCAGCTCTGCCCCCCAAGAGCAGAGGGGAGACGTTTGGGTTCCTCCTGGGAGCCGAAGAAGGAAGGAGCTTCCTCTTGCCAGTCCATGAGGCAGTTGCAGGAGAAGATAAATAGGGAGGCTCGAGGCCTCAGCGCCATTAGTGTCCCCATGGGGTTTTCCCATCTGTCCCGTCTCCCCGACCCCCGAGACTCAACTGCTGAAGCAGATGGGTCCCAGATGGGAGGAGAACTTCTGGCAGGGCTGTCTGAAGCCAGCGGCCGCAGTTTCACCTGGGGGACACAGGGAGACAGTGAAACACAGCCTCTGGGTGCCTCCCACCAGCATCTCTTTTGGGGCGTCAGCACCCTAAGCAATGCTCAGGAGTTTGGAGGGCCGCTAGGGCCATACCTGTGTGTGGGAAACATGTGGTGCCATGGATCAAAACTCGGTCTTTGCACGTGCAAGGCATGCGCCCCGCCTCCTGAGCTGCCTCCCCAGTCCCTGCCCTGGCCCTTGTGGCTTTGTCATCCCAGGCTGAAAACTGGAGGCGTCTGGGTATCTCAGAATGCTTGTGGGCTTCAGGAAAGGTTCGATCCAGCACACACTCTTCAATCAAGTAATGATGAACAGATGGAGCTGGTGGGTAAATGTCCCTGGTTCTCGGCTCCCTCTCAGCCTGTGTGGGGCAATTCCCAAGTGCTGCTGCCTCACATTCTCCCAGATGTCCCCAGTGAAACCAAGCACACACAAGGATGATAATATAAGCAATCTCCCTTGGGGCCACTGCTCCCAGCTTGTCACCACCCACCATCCCCCCTCTTGCCCTCGGGGTGGCTAGATAATACTGGAAACTCCTGCCTCACACAGTCAACATGGGTTCCATCCCTGGTATCTCAGAGGGTTCCCAGAGCCCTGCCAGGGGTGATCCCTGAGCATTGCTACGTGTGACCCCGAAGACAAACAATTATTATTAATTTTGTTTGCAAACTATACCTGGCAGTGCTCAGGGCTGACTCCTGGTGGGTTGGTGGGAGCCTACAGGCTACCGGGGATCAATCCTGGACCAGCTGCTTGCAAGACAAGTGCCTCCCCACTGAACCATCTCTCCGGGCCTCCGGCATCACATAGCTTCGTTCTTTTAAAGTTAGAACAGGTTTTTTTTTGATGCTCTGAGGAAGGAGAGAGAGAGACAGAGAGAGAGAGACAGAGACAGAGAAACAGACAGAGAAACAATTACACAGAGAGAGAACATGTTGGTCCCAAGTAGAGTAGGTCCCAGAGTCAAATGCGGCTATTCGGGTAGAAGGGCTTGTCTTAGCAGCCCTGGGCCAGTTTGATGGCACAGAGGGGAGGCCGCTGGCCATATATGCCATTGACCTGGGTTCTATCCCCAGCATCCCACAGGGTCCCTGCAGGGTCCCCCAAGCACTGCCAGTATTGAGCCTTGATGCAGTGCCAAGGTGCTTGTAATTGTGATTCAATTAAAACACACAGACACACACACACAAACACTTGTTGAATGTGTGAGTCTCTCTCCTTCCTGCCCCTTAAATATACCTCCAAGGATTGGAATGTTCCCTTTGACTCAAGCCTACTTCCAGTTGATTCTCAGTCACTCATTTTGAAACACTAGTCATCCACCTACAACCTCTGTCGCTTTCCCTGCACAAAATTTCTTTGAGCCCAAACCACTGTCCTCTGTCCATAGCTTCTGATCTCTGTGGCACTGCCTAACCCAACCGCTGCTCTATTTTGGTGATGTGATGCTCATGTAAGTCATTTTCAGAGTACCCATCCTCTTCACCCTATGACATTCATTTTTCATCAAATCTCACTCTGGTTTTGGCCTTCCTCACATATTCTGACTCTGCTCAAAATAGAGAAATTTGACGTCCAGGTTGAAGCCATAGTACAGCAGCTAGACATTTGCTTTGCACGAGGCCAGCTTGGGTACAATCTCCAGCATCCCATTTGGTTCCCTGGCACTGCATGGAGTAATTCCTGCGTTCAGCACCAGGAGAGGTCCCTGAATATCACCACATGTGGCAATGAAAGAAAAAAATTGTCATTAGGAACAGGAATAAGCTCAATTTTTGCCTTTGGGTCAATGTAATGTTTCAGCTAGATAGAACCCAAGCTTGTGCAACATTTCCAAAGTAGGGACAGTCGTGAGTGAAATGAGCACAGAATTATTTAAAGAAGAATTTGATTCACTCACTTATCAAATAAAGTAGAAAATATGCATGTAAGTAATTAACAATGTATTCAAAATAGCATAGGAAAAGGCCTGCAGCAATAACACAGTGGGAGGATACTTGCGTTGCATACAGTATCCCCTGAGCCCCAGCAAAAGTAATCCCTGAGTATGAAGATAAGTATGAACATATCAACTATAATACGCTCATTTTATTCCATTGTATCTTCAATAGTATGATAAGCAAGAAAGAAGATAAATGTTGAAAATTATAAACAGAAGTCTTGATTCACTGTTAGTGAATGACCTACATTGGTTAATAACTAAAACCTCCAAAGAAAACTAGGATAACACAAGTGATAAAAGAGTTGCAAAGCTAAAGGATTTTCAACCGTCTTCCTCAGATTAAAAAAAAAAATTCCAGTTGGGCCAAGAAATTCTTGGTAAAAACCTTTAAAATGGTAGAAAGATATTTTTGTAGGTTTTTTTTTTTGCTTTTTGAGATCACACCCAGCAATGAAGAGGGGTTACTCCTTCCTCTGCACTCAGGAATTACTCCTGGTGGTGCTCAGGGCACCATATGGTATGCTGGAAATGGAACCCAGGTTGTCTGCCATACCTGCTGTGCTATTGCTCCAGCCCCATTTTTGGATGACAGAAAAAGACATTTGAAGACATTAATCATTTGTGATTCAGAAAATCTGGTATTGTGGTAGAAAATTCTTACCAACATTAAAAACTCTAAAATTTATAAAACAAATCTCCAAACAACCCTAAAATATTTTAATTAAGCTGAACTAGATAAGATAGTTCTAATTTTCCTTTGTTTATTTTTTGGACCACACTCAGAAGAGCTCAGGGCTTCCTCCTGGCTCTGCACTCAGGGATCACTCCTGCTGGGCTCAGGGACCCTATGGGCTGTCGGGGATCGAATCTGCATCAGCTGCATGCACTCAAGATCCCTCCCCGCTGCACTGTGGCTGCCGGTCCCAACAGTTCTAATATTTGGTCATTAGATCATAGGCTCTATGATCTAATTTTTTATTTATGATCAAAAATACAGGAAAAAGACCTTTTGGTGGTTCCAGAAGGGGCACTGTCCCCCCATAATTTGTCAATGCTTTGAGTAATCATTGCCCCTCTACTTTGAGCAGTTTGGCTTGGCTATGGGTCTATGTATTTGGAGAGATACAAAGTGGGTTAGAACACTTGCCCTGCACACGTGCGACCCAGCTTTGGTCTCTTTATTAAATGAGGAATGTGTCACATTACATAAATCAGTTTCACAGAGCCACTTCAATATTCTCAGGGATGAATATTTAAGATTATTATATAAATGAAATAAAGGGGAGCATAGAACGATAGTAATAGAGGGTGATGTGCTTGACTGGTACGCAGATAACCTGATTGGGAGGCACAACCAGATGTGCACGCCTATAGGTGAGTCTTCCCATGATTTTTTTTTATTCCATCTCACTGTTCATTTATCTAGTATGTACAGTAAGCTGTGTAGGTGAAGACATGTCCATTTAAGAGGCCATTTTCTTTCATTTTACATCACTTAGTCTCAGCTTTCCTCTCTCCTTTTCCATCCTGGTCACACCTGGTGACACTCAGTGCTCACTCCTGGCTCTGTACTCAGAAATCACTGCTAGCAAGTCTCCTAAACAAGTGCGCTAGCCTATCTCTCCAGCCCCACATCACTTAACGTTTCCTGTCCTGAGTACTTTGTGTCAGAGAGGCTGTGAGAGTATTAAAGTCTCTGAAGGCAGTGGTTTGTGGAGATATCCTCCTCTTTAAGAAGGTGCAGTTCGCAAAGGGGACTCTGGTTTCTTATCAGCAAGAAAGGACAGATCACTGAATAGCAGGAAGAGACAAAAACAGTGATTTTTTCTAACCCTTGTACCTCAAGTTTGTTTATTATATAAATGTTAAGGCAGCAGCTGAACCAGGAAAAAAAGCCAAAACAGCTGACTTGGACCAAGATGGTGTGGGTGGCCTTGATCTCTGGAGAGGATGGTGGGCAGAGACTGTGCCTAAGGATGTGCTGGACTTTCTTGTGATGGTTGAACAGGAACTTTACCATGTGTACGCTGGTCCAGATCATGAGGGACACACACAGGAAATCTCTTAAAACCATTACTCCCAGAATTCCAGACACCACCAGAGTCTCTGTGTCATGTGCCATACAGTATTTTTGGTTATAAACTAGTCTAATTCCAGTAGTGTTGAATGGGGCTTTCACTGCAATGATGACCTGGCTATAGATGAGCATGTTGAGTATCCAGAAGAAGAGGAAGGCAGAAGAAATGCATGTGTGGATGTTTGATTTGAACCACGCCCACTGAGCATGGTTGTTGGTGATCACAATGGCTTGGAACACACTGAGGAAAGATGTGGTACAGAGGGAAAGACCCCGACCCAATCTGGACAAGAACAAAACAGCCTTACAACCAGTGTCGTTCAGAAAATTTCTTATTCCAAAGAAAAATATTAATTCTTGAATCCCTGAGAATAAAACTGTCATCAGGTTGGCGAGTATTAAGTGGGCAAATATCCAATCTATTGGCTTTGCTTTTTGCAGAAATATCTTCATGTATATCATGAGCAACAGCGAATTTCCAGTAAAACCAAATATGAATTGGAAGAAAAATAATACTCCCAAAATCATATCTCTTAGAACTATTGTGTCCATCACTTCCTGTTGAATTGAATAAAGACCTGCACATTGAATAAAGACCTGCACAAAGTACAGATAACAGATTTGTTGGTGAACCTGAGAGAAATGTCATGACATGCTGGTGTGAATGTGACTTACACATGACGCCAACAGCCAATAGACTCTGCAAAAGCACTGTCATTTTTTCAGAAAATGAAGAATTAGTCCAAAAAGAATTTTTTGAGGGTTGTCAATATCAACTAGCAGGATTTATTGACACCATATTTTTGGTTTTTGATTTTTGGGTCACACCAAGCGATGGTTTTACTCCTTGGGGATTACTCCTGGCTCTGCACTCAGGAATTATTCTAGGTGGTGTTTGAGGGGGACCTTATTGGGATGCCCTGAATCAGCCATGTGTAAAACAAGTGCCATCCCTGTTCTCCTGTCTCTACACACCTATTTCTTTCATTTTTATTGGATGATTTTAGTTGACTATTTTCAGAGAAGTTAATTTTGTATCTTGTTGAACATTTTGAATCGATTGAGCACAGCGGTAGGGCATTTGCCTTGCAAGCGGCCAACATGGGCGACCTGAGTTAGATTCCTCCGCCCCTCTCAGAAAACCCAGCAAGCTACCGAGAGTATCTTGCCCGCACAACAAAGCCTGGCAAGCTACCCGTGATGTATTTGATATGCCAAAAACAGTAACAACAAGTCTCACAATTTATTGTGAAATGTTACTGGTGCCCGCTCGAGCAAATTGATGAACAACAAAAGGACAGTGCTACAGTGCTACATATATTTTATATTTTAGTTATTCGAGACTTAAATTGATTATTTTTAACTTGACAAATTTAATGCATTTCTATAATTTGGAATATGTTACAGAAACTTTAAAATCATTTAAGTCATTTGTTTTACCTTTGAGTTTTTTAGTCATGGTGATGGTCAGGAGTGACTTCTGGCTCTGCACTCAGGAATTACTCCAGGAGGTTCTCTGGGGACTCTATGTGGTGATGGAGATCGAATCCTGGTGTGCCATGAGCAAGGAAAATGCCCTCCCATATATACTCCAGCCCCCATTCAATCTTTTCAATCCTATTATTGGATCACCATTTTACATCTCATCATTCTGGTCTCTCTCCTGATCCTGACTTAGAGTATCCCAGGACTATCCGATTCTTTAGATTTCTCTTCTGAAAATGACTTCTGCAAATCTGGTCACAGATAATGTGCCAAATATCTCAGGACTATCCAAGTTTTAGGGTCACTCAAACAGGGATCACACAGACAGGCCATTTTCCACCCATATTGCTCCAGCCTCCTGGTTCCCCTCAAGTGAGCCACCATTGAATTTGACAGACATGTTCATCACTGTGAGTAGATACGGCACAATAAGGGGTGCATGAAGACAGAGACCCAGATATTGCAAATGGCCAATCAGCAGCATCCTTACAGGATAGATTCAGTGACAATTTTCTTCTCTATTATGTCCTGGACATGCCTGTCTGCTTCCCTCTGGTCTAAACTATTTTTTCTTAATATCCCAATCATGGGGTTCCTTTAGAAGGTGAATTTCCCACATCCCACCATTCCGACGCGGGTCTCTTGGAGTTTCCATGAATTCATAGGTAGATTCCTTCAGTGAAAGTCTCAGTATGTTTCCTGGATATTATCTTAATCTCCTTCTCTACCATGAGTCACACTTTCCCAAGAACCCTTTCTTGGAGTAGAGCATTTGCCTTGGATGTGGGCAACGTGGGTTCCTTCCCCGCATCCCATATGGTGCCCCATGCACTGCTGGGAATGATTTCTGAGTGCAGAAAAAGAGTAAGCCCTGAGCTTTGCCTGGTGTGGTGCCTCAAAAAAAAAACCCAAGGGAGGAAATCTCAGGCCAATTCTATGAGTCCAATTTTCCCTTTGTGAGATGGCCGGAATTCAGACTGGAGAAGGGTCATGAGCCTGAAGTTGTCTACGTACTATATAGCTTTTAGAAAAAAGGATGCTATGAAATTTGCTTATAAATGGATGGACATGGAGAGTATCAAACAGAGTGAAAAAACTCAGAGGGAAAGGGACACACTCATTTGTGTCAGAGGGAAAGGGACTGCACTCATTTGTGAGATTTAAAAAAACACACAGTGTAAGTTTAACAACCAAGGACAGTAGAAACAAGGGCCAGGACGATTGGTCCATGGTTACAAGCATGTCTCAGGGCTGGAGGAGAAGGCAATTGGGATAGGGAAGGAAGAATTTTGACAATGATGTTTCGAACAGATTGCTCTGGGTAGGAGATGTGTGCTGAAAGTGGGTAAAGGGCCAAAGATGATGAACTCTCAGTATGTGTATTGCAAATCTTAATGCTCAAAAGGAGAGAGACAGAGAGAGTGAGAGGGAGACATAGAGAGAGACAGAGGCAGAGACAGAGACAGAGGAGTAAAACTAGGGATATTAGTGGTGGGAAATGCACACTGTTTGAGGAATGGGTGTATTGAATGACTGTAATTCCATCAAAAAATTGTCACTTTATCTCACAGTGGTTCAATTAAAAACACACAGGCACACACATACACACAAACTTGTTGTATGTGTGCGACTCTCTCCTTCCTGCTTCTCAAATACACCCCTGAGGATTGAAATGTTTTCTTTGATCTCAAGCCTATTTCCAGTTGAATCTCAGTCACTCATTTTGAAATACTACTCAGCCACCCACAAACTCTGTCGCTTTCCCTGCAGAGAAGTTAATTTAACCTGAATCACTGTCTTCCCTCCATAGATCCTGACTCGCTGTGTCACTGCCTAACCCAACCCCTGCTCCATTTTTGTGGTGTGATTCTCAGGAAAGCCATTTTCAGTACCCATCCCCCTCACCCTCTGACATTCATTTATTGTCACTTCTCATTCTGGTTCTGTCTTACCTCACCACATTCTTATTCTTCTCACAACATAGATATTTGTTATCCGGATTGAAGCCATAGTACAGCTGTTAGGCATTTGCTTTGCACGAGGCCAGCTTGGATACAATCTCCGGCATCCCATATGGTTCCCTGGGCACTACAAGGAGTAATTCCTGAGTGCAGCGTCAGGAGGAGCCCCTGAGAATCACCAGGTGTGGCAAAGAAAGAAAAAAATATGTCATTAGGAACAGGAATAAGCTCAATTTTTCCCTTTGGGTCAATGTAATGTTTCAGCTAGATAGAAGCAAATGTTGCACAACATTTCCAAAGTAGGGGCAGTCCTGAGTGAAATGAGCACAGGATTATTTAAAGAAGGATTTGTTTCAGGAAATTATTAAATGAAGTACAAAAATATGCATTCAAGTAATTAACAATGTTTTCAAAATCACATCGGAAAAGACCTGTAGCAATAGCACAGCAGGGAGGACACTTGCCTTGCGCACAGCTATCTTGGGGTCTATCCCTGGTACTGCATATCCCCTGAACCCCAGCAGGAGTGATTTCTGGGCAGAGTCAGCACAGAGTGAGCACAGCAGGGTGGCCTAAAAGCAAAACGGAGCATAAGGCAAACAGTGTAAGCCTTTAGGGGATTCACAAACATGCTAAAATATCACCACTTTATGAATCATATGAACATGTTGACTTAAGATTTGGCAAAGTAAGTCAGATTACCAAAAGCCAAATAAGACAGGCAGCTCTCTCCTTGAAACATCTCATACATGTGCCTGGAGTGAGTGTGGAGTGGGGAGTCCGTTTACCTTGCACGTGGTCGACACTTTTGATCCCGGCATTTCATATAGTCCCCACAGCACACCCAGGAGTAATTTCTGAGTGGAGAGCAAGTCCCTTAACATTGCCAGGTGTGATCCAGAAAGTAAATCCAGCCAACCAATCATACAACCCATACAAGGCTAGAGTGATAACACAGAGGGAGGGCGCTTGCCTGGCAACAGCTGATAGGGTTTGGCTCTTGGCATCCCTTATGGTCCCGGACCCCACCCTGAATAATTCCTGAGCTCAAAGCTGGAGTAAACCCTGAGCACCACCGGGTTTGGCCGCAAGAGGAACAAAAAATATCTTGTAGTACAAAAGTATTGTAAGACTAAGGGAGAAATAATTGATTCAAGATATTATAACAAAATCTACAAGATGCCAAACTCACTACGTTAAGTCATAAGTATGAACATATCAACTATCATAAGCCCACATTATTCCATTATATCTTCAATAGTATGATAAAGCAATAAAGAAGATAAATGTTGAAAATTATAAATTGTTTGATGTCTTGGTTCAATGTTAATGAATGACCTACATTGGTTAAGAATTGAAACCTCCAAAGCAAACTATCATTCTGAGGACACAAGTCAAAAAAAGTTGCAAAGTTAAAGGATTTTCAACAGTCTTACTCATATAAAATAATTCTAATGGGTTCAAGAAATTCTCAGTCCAAACGTTTTAAATGGTAGAAAGATATTTTGTGATGACAGAAAAAGACATTTGAAGACATAAAATATTCATGAATCAGATCATCTGGTATTGTGATAGAAAATTCTTACCAAAATTAAAAGCTCTAAAATGTATAAAACAAATCCCCAAACAATCCTAAAATTATTTAAATAAGCTGAACTAGAAAAGGTAGTTATAATTTTCTTTTTTTATTTTTTGGACCAAACTCAGCAGAACTTCTGTTTCTGCAATTAGGAATCACTCCTAGTTTCCTCAGAGACCCTATGAGCTGTCTGGGATTAAACCTGAATCAGCTGAATTCGTGGCAAGAGCTCTCCCTGCTGCACTGTCACCCCCAATAATTCTAATACTTTAGTTATTGAATGGAACTGTGAGTTACCATGAATGGTTTTGGTCGACATGATGAACTCAGACAGTCTCTCACCCTGTTCGTTCCATTCTAGGCCATGGGTCCCGATGTGAAGTTCTTCAGCTGATCTTCTCGGTCCTATCTTGGCATTAAAATCACCCACAATGATCTTGTAGAAGGTGTGGTCTTCTTTATAGAACTTCTCTAGCTCCATGTAGAACTTCTCGATTTCTCTTTCATCATAATGAGATGTTGGTGCGTAGACAACGAAGATAGAAACTGCAGGCAGTGAGCCACATCTATTCAAATGTAAACGTCCGATTCGGGTTGTTAGGCATTTGAATGAATCAATGCTCTTGGCCAAGTTTGTGTTGACAAGGACACCAACACCTCCAACACCTCTTTTATCGCATGTTCCGAGGAACAATTCTTCTCCAGTGTCGAAAACGGCATGGTGAGATTCGTGCCTTCTTGTCTTGGTCAGACCAATGATGTCGTACTTGATCATTCGCGCTTGTACCATCAGGTCCTTGATGGATACATCTGATGCTAGCGTACGTGCATTGAAAGTACAGACGATCATTTTTGTCTTCCTTCGTTGTGGCAGCCTATGTCGGCCTTGAGATTTTGTCGGCCTCTCCTTTCTCATCCTTCTCAGTGCTGCTATGTCGGTGAAGCCTTCAGGGTCAGGTGAATGAGACCAGTTGTAGTTACTGGTTTTGGCATATCAAAAACACAGCGGATAGCTTGCCAGGCTCTTCCGTGCGGGCGGAATACTCTCGGTAGCTTGCCAGTCTTTCCGAGAGGGATAGAGGCTTTTGGGGTGACCTCTAATCACCCTTTTAGGTGTTACCATATTTGAACCCTATCAAATATGGTACAACAATTCCAGAAGATGGGTATTTAGTGTCTTATGATGTGTCGCGCGGCCGCTTGCGACCACGTGGGTCCGGAAAGCATCCTGGAGTGTGGCGACGGCTGGGTAGTGGAAGTAGTGTAAGTAGTGTAAGACATCAAGTAGTGGAAGACATCTTCATTATCAGAATTTTCACATCCAACAAGGTTGAGAAGAATATCATCATCTTTATCATCAACTTCACATCCCAAGAGCATCCAACTTTCCACATTATCACTTTCTGAAATGGTACTCTCTTCTTCACTTGAACTGACCTCTATGACCATGACCTCTCAGAGGTCGAAGAAATAGCTAAGAGGACAAGAACCTCCGGCTCCGGGCACATCTCTTTGATTCCACTGTTCTTCCTGCATTAACATATGCCTCAGAGACCTGGGCCCTACGCAAACAAGATGAGAATGCTATTCAGGTCTCCCAAAGAAGAATAGAAAGAGCTATGCTTGGAATATCACGTTTCACTCAAATGAGAGAACAAATCCGGAGTTCTGACATCCGTCTACGATCAAGGATCAGGGACACTGTCTCATCTGCCAAGGTGTCGAAAATCAGATGGGCTGGTCACGTAATGAGATTTAAAGACGACCGTTGGACTAGAGCTGTTACTGATTGGATTCCACGGGATGTCAAGAGACCGCGTGGCCGCCCACCTACCAGATGGTCAGACTTCTTCGTCAAGATCATGAACGATCGGTTTGAGGCCCTTCATGTTCCCGGAGCGAACAGATGCCATTGGGCTACACTAGCACGCGACAGGGACAAATGGAGACGTTACTGGTGCCCGCTCGAGCAAATCAACGTCTAACGGGAAGTTAAGTGATAAGTGATTTAAGTGAAGTTATTAGATCATAGGCTCTAAGTAAAATACATGAAAAGGGGCGTTTGGGAGAAAAGTTAAAAATCAATGAGGGGGCTGGAGCTATAGCACAGTGGGTAGCGCATTTCGATGCATGAGGCTAACCCACGTTTGATTCCCAGCATCCCATATGGGACTCAAGCACCGCCAGGAGTGATTCCTGAGTGCATGAGTCAGAGTATCATCTCTGCATCATCATTGTGACCCAAAGAGGAAAAAAATCTATGAGAAATGCATAGATGGGGGGAAGAGAAACAAAAGAAAAGTGAACTCAGAAAACAAAGCTTAATCAGAGTGGAAAGGTGAACACAGTTGCTGTGTCAGGGAATGAGTGAGGATGTAAACATTCTAAGTAAATTGTTGTATGTGTTTCTAAAAGAACGAGTTATGTCACCAAAAGTTTTAAAAAATACCTTTAAATGAAACTGCAGATTAAGAGCCAAAAAAGGGGCCAGAGTGATAGTCTAGTGCAGAGGATACTTTCCTTGCTCATGGTGGATTTGGGATTAATCCCTGGCATTTTGTAAGGTCCCTGGAACCCACCAGAAGTGTTCCCTGAGCACAGAACCAGGAGTAAGTCCTGAGCAACGTTAGTGTGACCCCCAAACAACCAAAGTGAAATAAAAGAGAAAGTACAGTAGAATGAAAATTATAACAAAGTATATGGTTAAAACTGCAAAGAAGAAAATCATAAATTGTTGGGGCTAGAGTACAGTGGGTAGGGTCTTGCCTTTCACACAGCCAACCAGGATTCCATTCCCAGTATCCGCTGAACACGACCACAGTAATTCCTGCTTGTCTTGCACACAGCTGACGAGTTACCATTCAAGAGGGTCCCCTATGCACCACCAGGAGTAATTCCTGTTAGCAGAGGCAGGAGTTAGCCCTCAGTATCACTTGGAGTGACTCAAGGCATAAAACAAAACAAAGAAGAAATCAACTCCTGAATATCATGAGTATAGGAACTCGTGTGAGCTTAGCATTAGAATCGCTTAATCACTTAATCACTTAACTTCCCATTAGTCGTCGATTTGCTCGAGCGGGCGCCAGTAACGTCTCCATTTGTCCCTGTCGCGTGCTAGTGTAGCCCAATGGCATCTGTTCGCTTCGGGAACATGAAGGGCCTCAAACCGATCGTTCATGATCTTGACGAAGAAGTCTGACCATCTGGTAGGTGGGCGGCCACGCGGTCTTTTGACATCCTGTGGAATCCAGTCGGTAACAGCTCTAGTCCAGCGGTCGTCTTTAAATCTCATTACGTGACCAGCCCATCTGATTTTAGACACCTTGGCAAATGAGACAGTTTCCCTGATTCTTGATCGTCGATGGATGTCAGAACTCCGGATTCTTTCTCTCATTTGAGTGAAACGTGATATTCCAAGCATAGCTCTTTCTATTCTTCTTTGGGAGACCTGAATGGCGTTCTCATCTTGTTTGCGTAGGGCCCAGGTCTCTGAGGCATATGTTAATGCAGGAAGAACAGTGGAATCAAAGAGATGTGCCTGGAGCCGGAGGTTAGAAAGTGTGTCCAAAATAAACAGAATCAGAAAAATAAATCCTTCTCCTTTTTTTTGGTCATTGTGGGTCACACCTAGTGATGCTCAGGTTACTCCTGGCTCTGCATTCAGGAAATAGTCCTGGAAGTGCTAGAGAAACCCTATGGAAAGATAGGAATGTTGGAACACGGTTCAGTAACGTGCAAGGCAAAACTCTCTACCCCCTGCTCTAATGCTCCAGCCCCAGGGAAAGGAAATTTTCTAATGAAAAATTCCTGTATCTTCCTTCAAGCAGGAACAGAGACAGGAAGTACTTACTGAGTCTGAATATGGCAAAGTTGACAGAACCCTCTGTCATGCTGCTGGTGAATGCCTGTTTGTTCATCAGGGCTATAAAAGCACACCAGTGACTTCTCCCCAAACACCCTGTCACTTTGAGCTCAGGAAACTTTGTGATGTGCCCACGGACTCACAAATTACTGTCTCAGTTGCAAAAGGATCAATTTAGAAAAGTTTTAATGAAACTCCCCCGCAGGTGTTCACTTCAGAAACTTTCCCATTGCATCATCCTGAGTCCTCAGAGTTCTGCAGAGCAGAAAACAAACTTGGGGATAATTGGCTACTCTCAGAGAAATCAAAAGTTCTCATTTCTCTGACAACCTTTTGGAGAGTAAGCGTTTTTCTCTAAGGATTTATTGTGAGAACAACCAAATCTCCACTGAGTTGAGAAAAGAAGGATTATAAATTATAATTTTTTATTGAATCACCATGAGACATAGTCACAAAACTTTCATGTTTAAGTTTCAATGAACTCCCATCTCTCCACAAGTGCATTTTTTCCACCATCAAAGTCCCCAGTATCCCCGCCGACCTGCCCCTCCCACTGCTTCTATGGCAATTTTCCCCATAATCTTTCTCTACTATGGGGCTTTATGATTTTGCAATACAGATACTGAGGGGCTATCACGTTTGGTCATTTATCGAATTTCAGCACACATATCTCATCTGAGTGATCCCTCCAATTATTATGAAATCAGGAATCCCCACTCTAACCCATCAAATTCTCCTCCAGTTCATAAGAAAGGTTTCCAACTGGAGCAATATTCCTGGCCCTTGCCTCTACTGTCCTTGGGTATCAATATCATAATATGTTATTTTGTATTCCAGAAATGAATGTGGTCATTCTTCATCTGTCCCTGTCTGTCTGACTCATTTCACTTAGCATGCTACTCTCGATGACTATCCACTTATAAGGAAATGTCATGACTTCATCTTTCCTAATAGCTGCGTAGTATTCCATTGTGTAAATGCACCAAACTTTCTTTAACCAAGTTGTTTCTTTTTGGACACTCAGGTTGTTTCCAGTTTTGGGCTATTGTTCCTGGTCATGCATTATGCTTGTATTTTAAAGCTCACCTTTTTCCTAAGGTCTACCTTTTCTCCAGCCCATATAGATGACTTAGTCTATCACACTACCTCCAAAATCTGTTGCAAGTTCTTGGTACACTCTAAGGTTTCATGTTTATTTCTCTGCTGGAGAAGTGTGCAAAGTCACCAGACACACAGTGGAGAAGCTGAGTGCAGGAATGTCAGCACGGTGCTGTTCTACTTCCTCGATCAACCGAGGCCAAGGGTTTTCTCACCATGGCTAAATTAAGAGCGACCGTTGAAATGCTTTGTCTTCACTTGACATAAAATCCTTTGGGTCCATCACATTGCTGAAAATGGCATGAGAGTATCATTACTTGCTGTTGAAGACAAAGTTGAATTTGCTTTCTACATGAACTTCTCTGTGGATCCTTTTGGGTTCTGTGCCCTGAGCTCTTATCTGGCATTTCTTGCGGCCTGATGGCATCATTTTCCTAGTAAATGAAAATTCTTAAGGATCAAAAAAGTCAAACTGAAAATTAGTGGAATCTATAAACCATATCACTGTATCACTGTCCTCTCATTGTTCATCAATTTTCTCGAGCGGGCCCAGTAACCTCCCCATCATTAAACTTTGTTGTTACTGTGTTTGGCATATTGAATCCGTGATGGGTAGCTTGCCAGGCTTTGGCGTCCAGGCAAGGTACTCTGGGTAGCTTGCGAGGCTCTCCAAGAGGGTTGGAGGAATCAAAACTGGCTCGGCCATGTTGGCTGCGTACAAAGCAAACGCCCTACCTGTTGTGCTATCACTCCAGCTCATAAACCATATATATACACATATATATGTATATTTACTTTTTTAGCCACAATTAGTGATGCTTAGTGGTTCCACTTAACCCTGCACTCAGGAATTACTACATTTGAGTTGGGGTACGATATGGTATGTAGGGTATTGAACATACTGTACTATCTTTTCAGGCCTGCTCACTTATTTCTTTATGTCATAAATTATTGTGAACATTTATAATTATTTGATAAGCATGAAACGTGAAACTCACATTCCACATCTATAAGAGCCTATAAATGACTCTATTTTGTACAGGTTTATGGTTTTTGTTGCTACTTGGGTCACATCCAATGATGGTCAGGGCTGTCTTCTGACTCTTTACTCAGGAATTACTCCTGCCCGTGCCTGCTGATCCATGTGTATTGTTGGGGATTAAACTCCAGTCACCGGTGCAAGGCAAGTTTATCCTTGTGTTGGGTTCCCGCAGGCACTTTTTCCGGGTCATGTGGAGGGTGCCACCCTGTTGAATAAGGATCCGGGGGTTATCTTGAAGGTAGGCGGGCCTCAGAGACAGTGCTCCATAGATGGCATAGGGCATTCCCAGAAGGGGCGCTCTTCCCCCATAATTTGTAATTGCTGCACGTAATTATTGCCCCCCTATTACGAGTAGTTTGGCTTGACTATGACTCTGCTTTTGTGCCTTCTGGACGTTATGTTATTTGAGTTACTTGCCACCCATTGCAGTGCATCCTGGCCCATCGTTCTCCAGGGACACTTACAATTTTCCATGTGTGTTAAACTCCGGCTTGTGTTCTACTCCTCCTCTGTACTTCCCTCCTATTGTTTCCATTTCTATCCCCATCCCCCAGTCACTAGTAGTTCCTCTTTCCCCACATTAGCCCTGCTTATTTTTCAATAAAATTTGTTATCTGGCGATCAGTCTGCAACCTGTCCTTCTGTCCAGCACCTGTGAATGCCTGTCAGTGCCAAATGCACCAGCGCACACAGACACCGCAAGTTGGAAATTGTCGAGGATTTCTTTGGCCCTGAGGCTTATGTTCTTTGAAATGTTCTTTTCATGGTGCAATCCAACTGTAGAAAATAATACTAAATTATAATGTTTTTTAATTAAGTATCATTGATAAAGCAAAAAAATAATGTACAGAAGGGATGGGGTGTGAGGATGACCATGATGGGACACCTTTTTTTTTTAAAAAAAAGAAAAGCTCCCTACACACAACCCCAAATGTATGAACATCTAGTCTTTGATAAAAGAGCAAGAAAAGTAAAGTGGAGCAAGGAAAGCCTCGTCAACAAATGGTGCTGGCATAACTGGACCACCACATGCAAAAAAATGGGTTTAGACCTCGATCTAACACCATGCACAAAAGTCAGTTCAAAATGAATTAAAGATCTCAACATCAGACCAAAATCCATAAGATACATCGAAGACAAGGTCAGCAAAACCCTCCAGGATATTGAGGCTAATGGTATATTCAAAGACGACACTCCATTGTCCAACCAAGTGGAAACAGGGATAAACAAATGGGAATATCTTAAATTAAGAAGCTTCTGCACCTCCAAAGATATAGTAACCAGAATACAAAGACAATCTACAGAATGGGAGAGAATATTCACCCAATACCCATTGGATAAGGGGTTGATATCAAGGATATAAAAGGCCCTGGTTGAACTCCATAAAAAGAAAACATCCAACCCCATCAACAAATGGGGTAATGAAATGAATAGAAACTTTCTCAAAGAAGAAATCCGAATGGCTAAAAGGCACATGAGAAAATGCTCTACATCACTAATCATCAGGGAGATGCAGATCAAAACAACAATGAGATATCACCTCACACCACAGAGACTGGCCGACATCCAAAAGAACAGGGGCAACCAATGTTGGCACGGATGTGGCGAGAAAGGGACTCTTCTTCACTGCTGGTGGGAATGTCGACTGGTCCAGCCCTTTTGGAAAACAGTATGGATGATTCTCAAAAAATTAGAAATTGAGCTACCATTTGATCCAGCAATACCACTCCTGGGAATATATCCTGGAGAGGCAAAAGAATATAGCTGAACTGACATCTGCACTTATATGTTCATTGCTGCACAGCTCACAATAGCCAAAATTTGGAAAAAATACGAGTGCTCGAAAACAGATGACTGGTTAAAGAAACTTTGGTACATCTATACAATGGAGTACTATGCAGCTGTTAGAAAAGATTATGGCATGGAATTTACATACAAATTGTACTACATGGAAAGTATCATACTGAGTGAAATGACTCATAAAGAGAGGGGCAGACATAGAAAGATTGCGTTCATCTAGAGAATATAAAATAAAAAAATAGAAGATCAACATCCTAGAACAGTCGAGATAAGTTACAGGAGGTTGAGTCCATGTTTTGAAGGCCAACCGCACATGCTATGGGAAAGGGCAGCTCAAATGGAGAAGGGAAGACCAAACAAAGGGTGTTGGGAGGATTCTCCCAGGATGGGAGATACATGCTGAAAGTAGACTATAGACCAAACATGTTTGCCACTCAATGCCTCTTTTGCAAACCTTAGCATCCAAAATGAGAGAAAGAACAAATGGAAATGCCCTGCCACAGAGGCGGGATTGGATGGGGGTATAGGAGGGGTGGGAGGGTTACTGGGACCAATGGTGGTGAAACAATGGGCACTGCTGGAGGGATGGGTACTCGATCACTGTATGAACAAAACCCAAGTACAAAATTTATAAGGTCAACAACTGTAACACATGGTTTTTCGCTAATAGAAAAAAAAATAAAATTAAAGAAAATTTTAAAAAGTGGTCCGGAAAAGGAGAGGGAACTGTTGGAAGGCTCTTGCCTTGCCTTGGCCAACCTGGGTTCATCCCCCGCACTATAGAAAACCTTGCACCCCCCACCTTTAGTTCGGCTGTGGCCACCCCAAAATCAAGCCAGAGCACTGGTGTGCAGTGTGCGGGCTGCAGAGGTGAGCGAGGATAGGGGTCCCTGTTCAGAGAGTTCGGAGGGTACGGGGAGCTTCAGCAGGTTCTGGAAGTAGGTTAGTACCAGGGGTGGACATTCCTGAGAAATAACCCTGGGAAGGGACGGACACGCTCCACAGCGCCGACTTGTGGTGACCGCGATGAAGTGGCGTGTCCCGGGTTTATAGAGTAGATTTCCAGTGCTGGGTTTTGCTTCAATGATTAAGGATCAAGCCTCAGGCAATAGAGCAGGGAAAAAGTGGGTAGAAAAGCGCTTCCCTTGCAGCAGTTAAACCGGGTGCGAACCCAGGCACCCTATACCTTTCCCGAGCACCTACAGGAATTATTAAGGAACGAATAGCCAGAAATTACCCCGGAACATTGCTGAGTGGGGCCCCCAATTAGAAATTAGCAAACAAAAAGCATTACCTCAGTTTCTTTGTCAGCTGATTCCTTCAGCTCAGGCCCGAGGTACCAAGCTAAATCATGCTTCGACCTCAGCGCCTACATATGTAATAGAGAATGGGCATTTATTGAAATGTGGGGTGATGAGGTATGGGATGACCAAGACAGGAAACTTTTCAGACGGGGTTCTTTGAGATAGAATACGGGGAAGACAAAACTTTGTGCTCAACACAGCATTTCAATTCCAGGCATTATGTAGGGTCCCTGAGGGCCTGCATATGTTCGGCTGTGGCCACAGACCACCCCCCCCCATAAAGAACCTGGTGTCACTTGCCCAGTGAGTCAGTATGGTGAGTGGAGAGTGGACGGGGATCACGTTTCTTTAAGTTCCCGAAGCCCAGCTAGAACAGCAAATCCTGAACACCCAAATAAGAAGCCAGAGATAATTGTGGGAACCAGTGAGGGTGGGGGGCTGTGGAGGGCGGCAAGCCTCTGGCTGGGGGAGCCACACAGAGCAATGCCAATCGTTAAATATTCCTGTCAGTGTGTAGGGGACTATATGGGTGCAAGAGTTCCAAGCTGATGCAAGGCCATGCCCACTGTTATCCTAATATGGTCCCATGCTGCGTGCTTGATTCTTAATCACTCCCAACACTGAAGCAAACCGGGACTGGAAATCTTAAGGGTTGGAAACTCGAGCAACGGCAGTTCCGCGATTCCGCCACAAGATGTCGCTGCGGGGCGTTTCCGTTCCTCCCTAGGACCTTTTCTCAGAAATTCCACCCTTGGGTTTGCTTCAATGTTAGGTGTGGGGTAACTAAGGATCAAGCATGCAGCCCGGGACGTGCAGCAGTAGCAGAGCCCTTAGGGCTCTTGCCTTGCGTTCTGCAGACAATTATGCAAGATTGATTCCTGAGTACAGAGCCAGTAGTCACCCCTGAGCATCGTCAATTGTGACCCCCCAAAAACATAAAAACATGAAAAGAAATCATAGCAGCCTCAATCCGATGCCGGCATATTCCTTCGGATGCAACCTTAGTGGGGTACAGAGATGAATCTTGCTTCCACACCCCTCATTCTCACAGAACGGGAGAACACCCTCAGAAATATGGGATGTCATGTTGTGGGGTGCACAATAACATGAAACTTTTAAGAAGCAGTTAACCCAGAGAATTAGTAGGGCAGGATTAGAACTTGCCTTGCTCAGAGAGAAAGAATGAAGCATTTTTATTGAAATTAGTTTTTAAATGAAAACTTGCCTTCCTTGTGGCAGATGAGGTTCAATCCCAGGCATTTCTAATGGTCCCCAAAACCGCCTGGGCCCACACCAAACCCTCATATAAAATTAAAAATCCTCAGCAGTGGGGTTGGAGTGATAGCACAGTGGGTAGGGCGTTTGCCTCACAGGCAGATGACCCGGGTTCGATTCTCAGCATCCCATATGGTTCCCCGAGCACTGCCAGAAGGAATTTCTGAGTACAGAGCCAGAAGTAAACCCTGTGCTCCCCTCCTGGGAGGATCCTCCAAACACCCTCCACTTGGTGTTCCCCTTTCTATCTGAATTGTCCTTTCCCCTAGAATACCCGGCTGGCCTCCAAGTTATGGAGTAATTCTCCTGGTGTTGCTCTCAGCTATTCTTGGGTATTAATCTCATATTTTATTATTTTATATCCCCCACATGAATGCAATCTTTCTATGTCTATCCCTCTCTTTCTGACTCATTTCGCTTAGCATGATACTTTCCATATTGTACCACTTGTATGTAAAGTTCATGACTTCATCTTTTCTAAGAGCCACATAGTACTCCATTGTGTAGATGTACCAAAGTTTCTTTAACCAGTCATCTGTTCTTGGGCACTCAGGTCTCTTCCAGTTTCTGGCTACTGTAAAGAGTGCTGCAATGAACAAACAAGTGCAGATGTCCCTTCGGCTACACATTTTTGCCTCTCTGGGATATATTCCCAGGAGTGGTATCGCTGGGTCAAATGGGAGCTCAATTTCTAATTTTTTGAGGAACGTCCATACTGTTTTCCAAAAGGGCTGAACCGGTCGGCATTCCCACCAACAGTGAAGGAGTGTCCCTTTCTCGCCACATCCGCGCCAGCAACGGTTGCTTTTGTTCTTTTGAATGTGGGCCAGTCTCTGAGGTGTGAGATGGTATCTCATTGTGGTTTTGATCTGCATCTCCCTGATGATTAATGATGTAGAGCATTTTCTCATGTGCTTTTTTGCCATTCGGATTTCTTCTTTGAGAAAGTTTCTGTTCATTTCATTGCCCCATTTTTTGATGGGGTTGGATGTTTTCTTCTTGTGGAGTTCAACCAGTATTTTGTATATCCTTGATATGAACCCCTTGTCAGATGTCTATTCGGCGAATATTCTTTCCCATTCTGTAGACTGTCTTTGTATTTTGGTCACTGTTTCTTTGGAGGTACAGAAGCTTCTTAGTTTAAGATAGTCCCATTTATCTATCTCTGTTTTCACTTGCTCAGCCAGTGGCGTGTCATCTTTGAACATACCATTAGACTCAATGTCATGGAGGGTTTTGCCAACTTTGTCTTCAATGTATCTTATGGTTTCTGGTCTGATGTTGAGGTCTTTAATCCATTTTGATCTTACCTTTGTACATGGTGTTAGGCAGAGTTCTGAGCCTATTTTTTTGCATGTAGCCGAGGGGTGACATTTCTTAAGAGAAACATTCCAGGGGAGGGACGGAGTCGCCCCTCAGCGCCCTCTGGCGGTGCATAGGCGGAAGAGCCCGACTTTCCTGCCTAAATATTTGCAGCCCTTGGGTTCGCTTCCAAGTTAACCTGCGGGTCCTTAGGATCCAGCAGGCCGCCTACGGCAGTGCAGCTGTACTGAGCATCAAGGGTGCTTGCCTCGTATGGGGCAATCCGGGTGTCGGGATTGAACCCAGCAGAGTGGCACGTGCTTTGCCTGCAGCAGAATCTCTCCTAGACCTAAGCTCGATTTCGCAAACGCTTCCTGTCCCGGACAACCCCACACCTTTGCGGTCTTCTGTGGAGAAAGGTGGTGGAAGCAAGACTCAGCTCGGCATCCCCACGTTTGTTGTGAAGAAATCCTCCCTGAAAGGCTTTTGTTTGTTTGTGTTTTGGGGACCACACCCGGCGATATTCAGAGGTCACCCCTGCCCCTGCAGTCAGGATTCACTCCTGACAGTCCCCGGGGGAACGTATGGGGTTCAGGGATAGAGCCAGGATCGCCCCATATAGGCAAGTTCCCTCCAGACTCAGTTTTCAACCCACGGCACTAGGCTGCGTGATTGATCCTTAATGACCCCTACTCAACATTGAAGCAAATAAAAGAGTTGGAAATCTTAAGTGTAGGAAAGTCGGGTCGCAGCAGTTCCGCCAAAGGTCACGAGATGGCGATGTGGAGAGTTTCTGCCCGTTTTTCTAAGAATTTTCCACTCTTAGAAAATTTGGATTCCCCATAACAACCCAAATTTCGGTTTGGGTTGTTTGGGTTGCCCATAACAGAAAACAATCAAAGCCTTCGAACACAGACAAGCAAGGTGGGTTCAGAACTTTTCTTGCTCAGAGCGAAGAGAACAAAAAATGTAAGAAAATAACCTTGCCTTGCTCATTCCAGAGGCCCGGTTCAATCTTCTGCACCCCTCAAGGTCCAGAGACAAAGCTAGGGCAACCCACTCGACCCCTCGAGGAGATTCAGCTAAGCACCCAAAAAAGATCTAAAGTCATGAATCGAACTCAGGTTACACAAGTGAAAGACAAGCACCCACAGACTCTCGTACAGCTGCACCTGCGGAAGTGGTTTGCTTGATCCTTAGTGACCCCATCATTAACACTGAAGCAAACCCAAGTGTGGAAAAATTCTTAGAGAAACCGTCCTGGCGAGGGACGGAAACGCCCCACAGTGCCATCTCGTGGCGTTTCGACGGAACTAGCGCGGCCCGACTTTCCCATGCTTAAGACTTCCAGCCCTCTTCTTGGCTTCAATGTTAGGTATAGGGTCATTAAGGATCAAGCAAGCTGCTTAAGTACGTAAGTTGCTGCAGTGGGAGCAGAGTGGTTAATACTTTTGGGTAGCAGTCACAGGCCCTGGTTCTTTCTTTGTCTTTTCATACAGTCTCATCATCATGCTGGAGAGATTCCTGAGTGCAGAGTCAGGAGAACCTCTGAGCATTGCTTGGTTTGTGGCCCTCAAACCATGAACAAACTAAATAAAACCAAAACAGCCTCAGTCCCTTGATGGAGGATTCCCTCACCCTATCTTGGTGGGTTCTGAGCTGTATCTTGCTATATCCCTGTGTCTTCTTAGTAGAAGTGGGTTGGGGCACCCTCAAACCATTTGGTGATGGCACAAGGGGTTATTTATAACTGTAAACCTTTCCAAAGAGTTGGGTCACAGACAGAGAAAAGCTGGCTCAGATCTTTTTTTGTTCAAAGTGAACAGAACAACGACAAAATAATCTCACCCTGCTCGTAGCTGACTAGGTTCAATTCCAGGTACTCAACGGTCCCCAGAACCCTGTGGGCCCACACCAAAGGAGCCCCCCCACCAATCCTCAAATCCACAGCTATAGGACAGTGGGTAGGGAATTTGCCTGGCACACAAGAGACCCTGTAACTTTCAGCTCAGGAAACTTTCTGGTGTGCCCGTGGACTCAAAAATTACTGTCTGAGTTGCAAAAGGATCAATTTCGAAAAGTGTTTACTAAAAGTCCCCCTCAGGTGTTCTCTTTAGAAACCTTCCCATTACATCAGCCTGAGTCCATAGAGTTCTGCAATAGCAGAGCAGAAAATAAAATTGGGGATAATCGGCTACTTGCAGAGATATCAAAAGTTCTCATTGCTCTGATCAAATAGCTCTGACAGACTTTTGGAGCATAATAGCTTTTCTCTCAGGATTTATTGTGGGAACAAGCAATTCTCCACTGAGTTAAGAAAAGAAGAATTATAAATGATAATTCTTTTTTATTGAATCACCATGGTAGGGCGTCTGCCATGCACGCAGCCAACATGGCCTACCTGAGTTCGATTCCTCCGCCCCTCTCGGAGAGCCCGGCAAGCTACCGAGAGTATCTCACCCTCATGGCAGAGCCCGGCAAGCTCCCCGTGATGTATTCGATATGCCAAACACAGTAACAACAAAGTCTCCAATGGAGACGTTACTGGGCCCGCTGGAGCAAATCTATGATCAACGGGAGGACCTTTACTTTTACTTACTTTACTTGAATCACCATGAGATACACTCACAAAACTTTCATGTTGAATTTCAGTCCTACAGTGATAGAACTCCCGTCCCTCCACCAGTGCACATTTTCCACCACCAATGTCCCCAGTATCCCACCCAGCCCTCCCACTGATTCTGTGGCAATTTTCCCAATCCTCTTTCTCTAATTTAGGGCATTATGATTTTGCAATAGATACTGAGGGGCTATGACGTTTGGTCCTTGATTGACTTTCAGCACACATGTCCCATCCTGAGCGATCTTTCCAACCATCATTAACTCAGGGAACTCCACTCTATCCCAGCTTCCTTCTCCTCCAGCTCCTGAGGCAGACCTCTAACGTTGGAGCAATATTCCTGGCCCTTATCTCTACTGTCCTTGGGTATCAGTCTCCTAACGTGTTATTTTGTATTCCACAAATGGATGCAGACATTCTACGTCTGTCCCTTGCTTTCTGAATCATTTCACTTACCATGATACTCACCATGACCATCCACTTACAAATAAATGTCATGATTTCATCTTTCCTAACAGCTGCGTAGTGTTCCATTGTGTAAATGTACCAGAGTGTCTTTAACCAGATGTTTGTTTTGGCCACTCGGGTTGTTTTCAGCTTCTGGTTATTGTGAACAGTGTACAGATCTGTTCTTGACCATGGATTCTACTTGTTTTTGAAAGCTCACTGTATTCAATTGTACCCCCAATGGTATGATAAAGGAATAAAGCAGATAAATGTTGAAAAGTATAAATTGTTAGAGATTCACTATGAATGAATGATTTACATTAGTTAGTAATTGGAACCTCCAAAAGAAAATTATCATGATAAAACAATCCACAAAATAGATGCAAAGTTTAAGGATTGTCAATAGTATTACTCCTATAAAATAATTCCAATTTGTCTAAAAAATACTTGGTCAAAACTTTTTCTTTTGCTTTTCTTTTTTGCTTTTTTTGCGTCACACCCGACAATGTACAGGGGTCACTCCTGGCTCTGCACTCAGGACCCACTCCTGGCGGTGCTCAGGGGACCATACGGGACATTGGGAATCGAACCCGGGCTGACTACACGAAAGGCAAGTGCCCTACCCTCAGTGGTATTGCTCCATCCCTGGTCAAAACTTTTTAAACACATAGAAAGATGTTTTTGGATGATAGAAACAGACATATGAATACATAAAATCTTCATGAAACAAAACATGTGGTATTATAATAGAATATTATCACCAAAATTAAAAACTCTAAAATTATAAAGTAAATCCCCCCAAAAAACCTTAAAATCATTTAACTAAGCTTAACCAGATAAGATAGTTCTAATTTCTTTCGTTTATTTTTATTTCTGGACCACACTCAGCAGTACTCATGGTTTATTCCTGGCTCTGCACTCAAGGGTCACTCCTGGCATGAGTGAAAATTCTTGAGGATTAAAAAAATCAGCCTGAATACTAATGGAATCTCTAGGCCATATATATATATATATATATACATATATATGTACATATATGTGTATATATATATGTATATCACTGCACTGTCCTCCCATTGTTCATTGATTTGTTTGAGCGTGCTGAGTAACATCTCCATTGTGAGACTTGTTGTTAGTGTGTTTGGCATAACGAATGTGTCACGGGTAGATTGCCATGCTCTGACATGTGGGCAAGATACTCTTGTTAGCTTGCCAGGCTTCTCGAGAGAAGCGGAGGAATTAAACACGGCTCGGCCGGGCTGGTTGTGTGCAAGGCAAACGCCCTACCACTGTGCTATCATATATATATATATATATATGTATATATATATATATATATATACTTTTTTCAGTCACAGTGATGCTTATTGGTTACACCCAACACTGCACTCAAGGAGTTATACCTTTGGGCTGGAGTACTACTTGGGATGTGGGTATTGAACCTGCTGTGCTATCTTTTCAGTCCTGCTTACTTATTTCTATATGTCATAGATTATTGTGTACATTTATAACTATTTGATAAGTCTGAGGATCATATATGGTGCTGGGGATTAAACTCTGGTCAGCCGGTGCAAGGCATGTTTAGCCTTGTGTGTTGGGTTCCTGCAGGCACTGTTTCCGAGTCATCTGAGGGTGCCACCCTGTTGAAAAAGATCCAGGACTTCTCCTGGAGGTGGAAGGGCTTCAGAGGCACTGCTTCAGAGATGGCATAGGGCATTCCAGAAGGGGCTCTCTCTCCCAGTGATCTATAATTGCTGTGTGTAATCATTACCCTTCTATTACGAGCAGTTCGACTTGTCTATGGATCCACTTTACTTCCTTGCTGGAGATTGTTATTTGAGTTACTTGCCACCCATTGCAGTGCATCTGTGGCTCATCACTCCCCATGGACATACACACTTCTCCATGTGTGGTAAACTCGGCTTGTGTTCATCTCCTCCTTTGTGTTTCCCCTGATTGTTTCCCATTCTATTCTGTCACACTTTTTAGCAGGTCCTCCTTCCCCACATTAGCGTTGTCTATTTTTCAAGAAAGTTTGTTTACTGGTGAACAGTCTGCAACCTGTTCTTCTGTCCATCACCTGGGAACGCCTGTCAATGCACCAGAGCACAGGGAACCAAAGACTGGGGATTGTTAGAGATTGCTCCAGGCTCGAGGCTTATGTTTTTTTTAATGTTCTTTTTATTGTGTAATCCTGCATGCCTTTTTTCCTCTGCTGGTACCTTCATGTGTGTGGAGAGTGGTCTCTGCACGGTGGTGGTCTCCTGCCCCCACGCCTGGCTGTCCTTGCCGCCCCCCCCCCTGTTTTATGCGTTCAGCGAAATTATTTGGAACTCAGTGAATAATGTCTCCATTGCTTTGTTGCCCCGACTTCACTTTTGTTTTAAACATTTTATTTATTTATTGCCTTTTGAGGTCACACCCGGCGGTGCTCAGGGGTTCCTCCTGGCTCTGCTCTCAGGAGTTGTTCCTGGTATTGCTTGGGAGACCCTATGGGATGCTGGGACTGAACCAGGGTCAGCTTGTGCAAGGCAAACACTTTACCCGCTGTACTATCGCTGAAGCCCAAACGCCACTGCAGTATTATTCCATTGGAGGACTTTTTCAGGGTTGGAGAGATAAATAGTGGAATAGAACACTTTCCTTGCATGTGGATGACATGGTTTGATCTCCCATTACCTGAGGAATGGGTCACAGTACACTCATTGTTTCTACAGAGCCACTTCAGTACTCTCAAAGGTGAATATTTGAAATCATATTATAAATGAAATAAAGGGGGCATAGAGCAATAGTGTCAAAGATAATGTGCTTGCCTTGAGAACAGACAAACCCGGTTGGAGTCCCAAGCATAGCCAGATGTGCTTTCCATTCTCCTTTCCCAAGAAAGAATGGAAATTAAATTTCACTTACAGGTGCAGCTTTCCACAATGTGTTTTATTTAACTCAGAGTTCATTTACCTCCCTCTGTACAATAAGTAAGCTGTGGACTTGGATATGTTGTCCGGATAAGAAATTATTTTCTTTTATTTTACAACAGAAAACTTTCACTCACCCTCCTTTCTCTCCTGGTCACACGTGCTGATGCTCAGGACCCACTTCTAGCTCCGAACTCAGAAATCACTCCTGGTCATGTGCAGATCATGTGCAAGGCAACGGCCCTACCCACTGCGCTATCTCTCCAGCCTCACATCACTGAACCTTTGCAGTGGGATTTTTCTGTCCTGAGCACTTTTTGTCGAAGATGCTGTGAGAGTTATTCAAGTTGGATGGTAGTGGTTTGTGAAGATTTTCTCATATTTCCAAAGGTGCAGTTCAGAATGGGGCCTCTGTGATTTTTAACCAGCAAAAAAGGACAGACAATGGGATAGCAGGAAGAGACAAAAATAGTGATGTTTTCTAACCACTGTAGCTCATGACTGAATGATAAATAAATGGTAAGAGAGCAGTTGATCCAGTAAAGGACAAAACAGCTGACTTGGACCAGGATGGCGTGGGTGGCTTTGATCTCCAGAGAGGACTGTGGGCAAAGACTGTGCCTATGGATGTGCTGGACATTCTTGCGATGGTTGAAGAGGAACTTTACCATGTGCACGCTGGTTCAGATTATGAGGACCACACACAGGAAATCCCATAAAATCATTCCTCCATGAAACAGAGATGCTTCTGAGGCATGTGCCTTAATTGCCATACAGTATTTTAGGCTAATAACTCCTTCAATTCCAGTAGTGTTGAATGGGGCCTTCACTCCAGTTATAACCCGGCTATAGATCAGCATTTTGAGTACCCAGAAACAGAGGAAGGCAGAAGAAATGCACGTGTAGATGTTTGATTTGAGCCATGCCACTGAATGTGGTTGTTGGTGATCACGATGGCTTGGAACGCACTGAGGAAAGATGTGGTAGAGAGAGAAAGACCCTGGCCCACTCTGTACAGGAACAAAACTGCCCGACAACCAGTGTCATTCAGAAAATTTCTTATTCTAAAGAAAAATATTAATCCTGGAATCCCTGAGAATAAAACTGTCATCATGTTCGCAAGTGTTAAGTGGGTAAATATCCAATCCATTGGCTTCTTTCTTTGCAGAAAGTTGTTGACATATAGCATGAGCAACAGTGAATTTCCAATAATACCAATCATGAATTGGAAAAAAAATACTTCCCAAACTGTTTCTTGTAGAAATATTGTGTTCATCCCTTCCTTGTTTGTTTGGTAAAGACCTGCAGAAAGTATAAACAACAGATTTGTTGGTGAACTTGAGGGAAATGTCATGACACGCTGGCATCAATATGTCTAAGATATTCTTCTTCAGTAGAACATGAAAAATGCTGTCATTTTTCAAAATATGAAGCATTATTCCAAAAAGAATTCTAAGAGGGTTATCGACATCACTGAGGAATAGACATTGCTTCCATTTATTTTGGTTTTGATTTTCGGGTCTAGCCAGCAACGGCTGTCAGTTACTCCTAGCTTGGAATTTAGGAATGATTCCTGGCATGCTTGGAGGACAGTATGGGATGCCTGGGATCAAATGGCAAGCCCTCTCCACACTGCACTATGTCTCTTGCCCTGTTTTTTCCATATTTGTAAAATTATTCCAGTTGACTATTTCCAGTGAAATAAATTTGGTATTTTTTTTGAAAAAAATTTAAATAAGTTATATATTTCATGTCATAGAGATATATTTAAGTCTTATACAACTTAAATGGATTGTATTTAACTTGACACCTTTAATACATTTACATAATACGTCTATGAAATTGAAAACCATTCAAGTTTTTTTTTTCTTTGTTTTTTTGGGTCTCATCCGGTGATCCTTAAGATTACTTCTGGCTCTGCACTGAGGAATGACCTCTGGAGGTGCTCAGGGAACCGTATGGGGTAATGGGGATCAAACCCTTTCCCATCACAAGCACGGCAAATGCCCTAACCAATGTACTTTCACTCTGGCCCCTTTCAAGTTATTTGAATCACAGTATTGGATGCCCATTTTACATGAAATCATTCTGGCCTCTCCCCAGATCCTGTCTTAGAGTATAACAGAGTGTCTGATCCTGTTGATTTCTTTTCTGATTCTTTTCTATCATTCCCTCCAGTGCTCCAAAATAGTTTGATTTGAGAGCCCTGACCAGTGAGACTGGTCACATCAAATGCGACAAATACATCAGGACTGCCCAAGCTTTAGGGTCACCCTAACTGGTAGTGTAAAGGGTGTCTTTTGTTCATCCAAATCGCTCCAGCATCCTGGTTCCAATCATGTGAGCCGCGTTGAAGCTGACAAACACGTTCAGCACTATGAGTAGACACGGCACAATTAAGGGGTGCATGAAGACAGAGACCTGATATTTCACAAAGACAATCAGTGACAGCCTTAAAGGATAGATTCTGTGACAATTTGCCATTCTGGCCAGGAATGGCTGTCTGCTTCCCACTGGTCTAAACTTGTTTTTCTTAGGGGACTACCCCGACATTGAGGTTTCTGTTAGGGGGTCAATTTCCCACAACTTAGTATTCATTACCTGTGTAAATTCAAAAAAGACAGCAGCAGCGGCAGCTCTATCTCACCTGGCACCCGGGTTGGGTGGTCTCACTCCTCTACCCCACCCCAGGAGGTCGATGGCGATGGGCAGGTAAAGGAAGGAATGAGGGCCAGGCTGGTTGGTCTTAGTTGCAGTTTATTCCAATCCTCTCTCCATTCATTCCTGCCTCTCTCCTCTGCCTCCCCTTGCCCATTCTTTATATAGTTTCATTATATCTCCCAGCATGAGGAATTGGGGTAACAATTACACATAGGTGTGGTCACAATCAAAAGGGGTAGAATTCTTTCCTTGGGGAAAGACGCTTCTCGGACAGATTCTCATTATCAGATCAACCCACCCTAGAGCGGAATCCTCTTGTTTTGTTTCTGCTCTCTTTGTCCAACAAACATATAAGTATATATATAGTATAAATTGTTTTGTACAAATACAGTAAGAAATACCTTAAACTTAAGGAATTGCCTCCTAGGGCCATCTCAATCTCAGACTACAGTGCTCAGGCCAGATAGTCTTTCCTATCCGTAGCAGGGTCATATTCTCGTTGTTACTTTTGGATCATGAGAGCATTTGTCTATGATCAAGCTGCTAACTTACAGTTAAGAATTGTGGCACTTTGGCCTGGTCCATTTCGATGCCTGTGTAGCTCACTGCTTGCCCTGGGTCCATTCAGTCCGTCGACGGGACCCTGCTTCTGGGGTGTTAGGAACTAAGGGTAACTGAGGCTTAAGTCGAGAAAGCAGATGCCTGGGAGTGAATAATATTCAGAGCCATTTAAATTCTAAGTTACAAAGCATAATGTTAACGTTCTTCCAGTATCTATAGAAAAAGGGAATTGCTCTAAAGTAAACTATTCAAAAGACATAGGAGAGGAGAAAGATAATATTAACTTACAATATAATTTCAGTGTCCTAGAAGGATCTGACCTTACAAACAATTAACAGATTCTGATTAGGGGAAAAGCTGATTAACTGGTTGGGGAGGAGAGCATAGGGAAGAATTTACAGATAAACAAAATGGAAAGGAAGTGCCTCAGGAGCACTGTAATAAACCTGAGTTTCTCATGGCAAGGGAGAAAGGGAAAACCAATATTAAGCCTAAAATATTTGGAACTATATTCCAACAATTACCAAAGTCTCCTGCCATGTCCATGAATTCATAGGGATTTTGGTTAAGTTCTCAGTATCTTTCCTGGACATTATCTTCATGTAGTTCTCTATGATGAGTCACAACTTCTCGAGCAACTTTCATGGGGTAGAGCATTTCCTTGTATGCAGCCAACGTGGGTTCGATCCCCCACATCCCAATTGGTGCCTCACGCACTGCCAGGAGTGATTCCTGTGTGCAGAGCCAGGAGTAAGACTAGAGAATTTTCTGGGGTGGCCCCAAAAACAAACGTGAGGGAGACAATTCTGGGAAAAACACTGAGGAAAAACACAAAGCAAACAACTTTGTGTTGTGGCCAGACTTCTGCTGAAGGAGGCAGAGGATCCTTCTTTGGTCCACATACCATACAACTGTTAGAAAAATGAAGTTATGAAATTGCTTCTAAATACGTGGATATGGAGAGCATCATGCTGAGAGAAATATTCAAAAGGACAGGGAGAGAATAACTGCACTCTTGTGGGATATAACAACATGGTATAAGTCTAACAGCCAAGGACAGTAGATCCAAGGGCCAGGAGGATGGTTACTGATTGGAAGCCTGTCTCAGGGCTTGGAGACGGTAGTTTGTTAGAGAAGGGACCAGTATGACAATGATGACTGGAAGGGATCACTGTGAGTGGGAGATGTGTGCTGAGAGTGGGTAAAGGGACACGCACTTTGGCTTCTCAGTTAGTTCCAGGCGCCAGAGCAGATGGCTTGTTGCAGAAGGCCCAATAAAAGAGAAAGGGGGGGGGAATCCAAATAGAGGGGCCAGAGAGAGAGCACTGCGTGTAGGGCACTTGCCTTGCATGTGGCCAGTTCTTCTTGGTACTGGGATAAATTTCTTAGCTCCGCGGGGTGTGGTGGTGGTCTCCTCTAGATAGAAAGTCGGAGTCCAGGGAAATAAATCCTTTTTAAATCAGCAACGGGCTGGAGTGATAGCACAGAGGGTAGGGCCTTTGCCTTGCATGCAGGCCGACCTTCGATTCCTCCATTCCTCTTGGAGAGCCCGGCAAGCTACCAAGAGTATCCTGCCCTCACGACAGAGCCTGACAAGCTCCCCAGGTGCTTTTGATATGCCAAAAACAGTAACAAGTTTCAGAATGGAAATGTTACTGGTGCCCGCTCAAGCAAATCGATGGACAACGGGAGGACAGTGCTACAGCGCTAAGTATTAATATCAACAATCACAGCTCACTTTATTCCATGATATCTTCAATAATATTACAAAGAAATAAGAAAAAGCTTAATATTGATAATGATAAATTGTTAGATTTCTTCATTCAATATTAATGATGTGCATTGGTTAGTATCGAAACCTTCAAACAAAAATATCATTACGACAGCACAATTAATACAATAGGTAAAAGTTAAAGGATCAGCAGCATAAAAACTACTATAAAACAATAGCAATTGGTGCAAGAAATTGTTGGTCAAAACTTTTTAAACTTGTAGAAACATTTTGTTGGATGACAGAAAAAGACATCTAAATGCATAAAATATTTATGAACAGAGCCTGTGGTATTGTGATAGAAACTTCTTACCAAAATAAAAAACTCTAAAATTTATAAAACAAATCCCTAAACAATCCTAAAATCATTTAATTAAGCTGAAGTAAATAGGATATTTCTAATTTTTTTTGTTCGGTTTTTGGACAACGCTCAGCAGTACTCAGGGCTTACTCCTGGCTCTATGCTGTGTGGGTTGGTGGGATCAGGGACCTTATGGGCTGTCGGGGATTGGACCTGCATCAACTGCATGCACGGCAAGAGCCCTCCCTGCTGCATTGTGGCTGACGACCCCAATAATCCTAACTATTTGTTTATTAGATCATAGGGTCTAAGAAAAATACATGAATAAAAAGGCATTTGAGAGAATAATGAAATGTCAATGAGAAATACATGAAGAGGTGGGTAGAAGAGAAATAACAGAAAAAGTGGACTCAGAAAACAAAGTTCAATCATAGTGGAAAGGTGAACAGAGTTTCTGTAAAAGTGATGAATGAGGATGTAAATATTCTTAATAAATTGGCATATTTGTTACTATTAGGACTAATTTTTGCCATCATAAAGTTTTTAAAAATGCTTTTAAATGAAAATGCAGATTAAGAACAATAAAAGGGGTCAGAGTGATAGTCCAGTGCATAAGGCACTTGCCTTGCTCGTGGTTGGTTTGGGATTAATTCCCTGCATCGTAAAGGGTCCCCAGAACCCACCCAGAGTTATCCCTCAGTAAAGAGCCAGGAGTAAGTCCTGAGCACCGCTGGTGTGTCCCCCAAACAACCAAAGTTAAATAAAAGGGAAAGTACAGAAGAATACAAGCATAACAATATGTATGGTTGAAACTGCAGGAAAAAAATCATAATTTGATGGTGCTTGTGTTTCACGCAGCCAACCAGGATTCCATCCCCAGTATCCTCTGAGCACGACCACAGTAATTCTTCCTTCTTTGCGTGCAGCTGACCAGTTACCATCCCATAGGTTACCGCAAGCGCCACCAGGAGTAATTCCTGCATGCAGAGGAAGGAGTAACCCCTCAGCATTGCTTGGTCTGACTCAAAAGCAAAAAACAAAACAAAGAAGGAAAAAAAAACAGAATATCATGAGTATATAGGAATGTGAGTATTGGAACTCCGGTGAGCTTAGCGTTAGAAAGTGTTTCCCACAAAATCAGCATCAGGAAAAATAAATTCTCCATTTTTTTCTTTAACTTTTTGGGTTACACTGGTTGCATATCAACGGGTAGTGTCTTAGGCTTCACCAGGCAATTGACTCTTTCTGTATAAACTTTGTTGGTGGCCAGCGAAGGCCCCAGCGGCTGTCCCCCTCGCCGCCTAGTTCCTGGGGGTCTCAGTCCACTCCCCAAGCCGGGTGGCCATGAGATGAAGGAGGAAACAAGGGTCATGCCGGTTGATTCCTGACTGCCCCTCAGGCTCAAGGGCTGAAACACCACCTAGGGCTATTCCTCTTCCCCTTAATTAACATCTTAATGAACATCTTCATATTAGTTATTTTTGTATGGATACAGTAAGAGATGCACTGAGGCTTGGAGGGCAGCTCTCCTGGGAACATCTTGCCACAGACTCAGACTACAGTGCTCAGGCCAGATTAATCATTCCTAACCCTAGCAGGGTCTGAATCTAGTTATTGCTTTTTGGATCATGACAGCATTTGTCCATGTCCGAGCTCTTATCTTATAGCTAAGTATTGTGGCACTTTGGCCAGGCCCGTATGATGCCAAGGTAGCACATAGCTCACTCCTTGCCCTGGGTCCATCTAGTCTCTCATGGGGACCCTGTTTTGGGGGGTGCTAGGTCGAAAGTGCAACTGAAGCTTAGGTTGAGAGAACATATGCCCAGGTGGTAAATATCATTTATAGTCAATTAATTCCACATTACAAATATAGCATTTACTGTCTTCTTGTGCCCATATAAAAAGGACATTGCTCTGAATTAACACTGCAAAGGACTTAAGGAGAAGAGAAAAACTATATTTACAAGCTAACAGAGCGCAAAGAAAGAAGTTATAAATAAACACAAAGGAATGGGAGCACTGTGATGGGAGCAACCCAATAACCCTAGCTCCCTGAGGCAAGGCAAAAAGGACAAACCAGTGCTATCCTACACATTTCCTCCTTCTAGAGAAGCTTCCCATGCCCTTGCTAACATCCCTAATTTGGTTAAAGTCTATCTTCAGCCTTTGCTTTGTCTTGGATATTAACCCTAAGTGCTTTAGGCTTCATCAGTGAATTGCCCCCTTTTCTGGGAGGAAGAAACTGCCAGAGAAGCTTAACATGCTCTTTTTGACAACTCTAATTTGGTTAAAGATTATCCTTAACTTTTCCCTTATGATTTACCTCTCCACAAGGCCCCAAGTCAGTCTTGATTACATATAAGTCAAAACTTTCTGGTAATTCTGAACTTTGTATTTGTACTGCTTTGTATCTGAAGTGCTGTAGATTTCTACCTGCTTTTCTATCTCCCCTAAGGAGCAAAGTTCTTTGGTTAAACACAGAAAGACCGTTAATGCTATGCTTCCAATATTTGGGAGTTGATTGACTGAGATATATCTGCTCCAGGGTATAATTCCTTGGTCCTAATTACCTGACTAAGGCTTCATTTGCTGTAGTTCCTAACACCCCATAAGGGAGGTACCACTGTGGGACTGGGATGAACCCGTGGTGAATGGCAAAGCCACCCGGTATCGAACTGGGTCATCTAAAAGGCATAAATGCATGGTCCTGAAGCAAGCTGTTACAAACTAAGAGACAGGACCCCCTTGGGGAAGGACAAGCTGAAGTGTCCTGAGGACTTAGTCTGGGATATATGGTAAAAGCCTTGCTTGCTCTCAGAGCCCAGATAACTAAGTGTTGGGATCTTTGTCTCCTGCTGTGTTCATCCAAACAATTGCAAGAATTGATAACTTATACAACTAGAGGGAAAGATAAGAGCAAAGTAGATGTCCCTGGGAGACAGAGTGTCTTTTTGAGTTGATCTACCAAGAGAATTTCCTCTGCCAATATTTATGTAAATGAGCAATCACACCTATGTCCTTACCTCAATCCCCCATCAGATGTTCTATAAGAATGCTAGCAACTCTGCATTAAAAGGGCCATTTTCACCCTCAGACTGTCGTGCTCCATCTCCCCATATCTCTGCTCTATGCTGGGGAGACCTGGGGAGGCAGGGAGGCAGCTCTGGTCCATGGAACGCAAACACATCACAGTAGCAGTTTGTGAACTCACATACATGGTGATGCTCAGGTTTCTACCTGCTCTGCATTCAGGAAATATTCCTGGCGGTGCTCAGGGGACCCTATGGAATGTCGGGGATGTTGCAACGAGGGTCAGCTGTGAGCAAGGGAACCTTCATAACCCCTGCTCCAGCCACATCGAAAGATAATTTTTCTAAAGAAAAATCCCTGTCTCTTCCTTCAAGCAGGAGAAGAGACAGGAGGTACTTACTGAGTCTGAGTTTGGCGAAGTTGACGGGACCCTCTGCCAGGGTGCAGGTGAATGCCTGTGTATTAATCCAGGGCTAGAAATACATACCAGTGACTTGTCCCCAGATACTCTGTCACTTTGAGCTCAGGAAAATTTCTGATGTGCCTATGGACTCACAAATTAAAGTCTGAGTTGCAAATGGATCAATTTAGAAAAGTTTTTAATGAAATTCCCCTCAGGTGTTCACTTCAGAAACTTTCCCATTACATCATCCTGAGTACACGGAGGTCTGCAGGAGCATAACAGGAAACAAACTTGGGGAAAATTGACTACTCACAGAGGTATCAAAAGTTCTCATTTCTCTGATCAAATAACTCTGACAGCCTTTTGGAGAGTAATCGCTTTTCTCTCAGGGTTTATTGTGGGAACAACCAAATATCACCGAGTTAAGAAAAGAAGGATTATAAATAAGAATTCCTTTTTTATTGGATCATCTTGAGATACAGTCACAAAAGTTTCATGTTTGAATTTCAGTCCTACAATGACAGAATTCCCATCCCTCCAACAGTGAACATTTTCCACCATCAGTGTCCCCATATCAGCACCTACCCACCCCTCCCACTGCTTCTTTGGCAATTTTTCCCATAATCTTTCTCTACTTTTGGGCATTATGATTTTGCAATATACATACTGATGGGATATCACATTTGGCTCTTGATTGACTTTCAGCAAACATGTCTCATCCTGAGTGATTCACCCAACCATCATTAACTCAGGAATCCCCACTTCATCCCAGCTGGGACCCACATAGCAAAAATGCCATAAACTTGATCAAAATGAGGATTAGAGTCATACAAAGACAGTAATTTGTGAGTCCTTGCGCGCATCAGAAAGTTTCCTGATCTCAAAGTGACAGAGTCTGCAGGGACCAAGTCACTGGTGTGTTTCCATGGCCCAGTAAATCACACAGGCATTCTCCCGCAGCTGGCAGAGGGTTCCATCAACTTTGCCAGCGTCAGACTCAGTCTATACCCCCTGTCTCTGCTACTGCTTGAAGGAAGAGGCAGGGTGTTTTCTTTGGAAAAATTTTCTTCCCCTGGGGCTGAAGAGATAGATCAGGGGGTAGGAGTTTGCCTTGGACGTGGCTGACCAGGATCCAAGATCCCTGACATTCCATAGGTTCCCCTGGGCACTGCCAGGAGTATTTTCTGAATGCAGAAGCAGGAATAACCCGAGCATCACTAGGTATGACCTAAAATGACAAACAAAAAAAAGAAAAAGAATTTAATTTCCTGATTCCATATTTGTGGGACACACTTTCTAATACTAAGCTCACCTGTGTTCCTTATACTCACATTCCTTTATAGTCATAATAATCAGTTTTTTTCTTCTTTTTTTGTTTTTTTTTTTTTTTTGCTTTTGAATCGAACCCACCTTACACAGGTGAAAGTAAGCACTCTCACAACTCTCCTAACTGCGCGTTGCTGGTCTGGTGGCCCCCAAACCATGAACAAACCAAATAAAACCAAAACAGCCTCAGTCCCTTATTGGAGGATTCCCTCACCCCAACACGGGTGTTTCTGAGTTGTATCTTGGTGTATCCCTAAGTATTTTTGGTAGAATGAGGGTTGGGGCACCTAAAAACGTGAGGTGATGGCACATGGGGTTGACTATAACTGGAAACCTTTCCAAAGAGCCGGGTCTCAGACAGAGGAAAGTGGACTCAGAGCTTTTCTTGTTCAAAGTGAACAGAAAATGACAAAATAAACTCACCCTGCTCATAGCTTACTAGGTTCAATCCCAGGTACTCAATGGTCCCCAGAACCTTGCGGACCCACACCAAGCAGCCCCTCCCCCACAAAATCCTCGGATCCAGAGCAATTCGGGTGTTTATCTTGCACTCAGCTGAACTGGGTCCAATCCTGGACATCCCAGATGGTCTCCCAAGCACCGCCAGGAGTAATTCCTGAGTGCAGAGCCTGAAGTAACCCCTGAGCATCGCTGGGTGTCACCTAAGAAGCTAAACATAAATAAATTAAATAAATAAATTCCTTGGCAGAAGTGATGTGTTTAGAATTTCCAGGGAAGGAGATTCCCTGGTCTTAGGCCTATTATTCCTTTGTGAATTAAAATTCTTCTTAACCCACCCCCAGTTCCTCTGACGGCTGTTACCTTCACCCCAGACATCGGGAGATGCTGGAATTGAATCTGGTGTCTGCGACCCTCCTCCATGCAGAACAGAAGACTTGGGACTTCTCATGTGTCTAGGAACCCCAAAACTTTCAGGATGGAAGAAGGCATCCTCAGAAATTTTGGTTGCTATGCTGTGGGGACGTCGAACATGGAGACCTTCAGAACCGCGTTGGTGGGAGACGTCGTAGTGCGGAAAGGCAAGCCTCTCCTGTGTCACCCTGTTCGCTCTCAGGCAGCTGGCTCTCAAGCACTGTGCACTGGGTGTACCTACATGCATAGAAAGAGTGGAGCGAGCCCCAGTCAGCACGGACACCCGAACACTGTTCATGGACCCGAGGCCCATCAGGGCGCTGCAGGGACGGAAGATGCTGGACTCTCTCATCCCCTTCAGCCCTTGGCGGGTGTGAGAGAGTTGAATGCACCAGAGGCAGCTTCCTCTTGTCACATGAAGTTCTGGAGAATGAAGGACCATTGGGGTCCGGGTCACCCCCCAACCCCGACTCCACCCCACCCAGTTCACACCTACTGATCTGGCCCGATGATTCAGGGGAGGGTGTCGGAGGTATGGGTGGGGCAGCGACAGGAGTTGGGCTGAGGGGGGCACACAGAGCTCGGCCAGAGGGGCAGTTCCATCTGGATTCAGACATTGGTTCCTGCACTCGGGGACCCCACACCTGCCCTGCTCCCCCAAATGTCAGGGGAATCCAATGAGCAGTCTCTGTCGGACAGGAGGGAATCCAGTGGTCAACAAGGAGGTCCGGAAGCAGCAGAGTTTTGGGGGGAAAGGGTGGGAGGCAGGTTTTGGGGGGTTTTATTAGCTCTGAACTGTAAGTCCTTCATATGGGATGCAGGGGTGCTAAATTTCCAGCGAAACTTCTGCTCTGCCCCCCAAAGCAGAGTGGAGTCATTTGGATTCCTCCTGGGAGCCGAAGAAGGAAGGAGATTCCTCTTGCCTCTCCGTGAAGCAGTTGCAGGAAAAGATAAATAGGGAGGGTCGAGGCCTCAGCACCATGAGTGTCCCCATGGGTGTTTCCCATCTGCCCCCCCCTCCCCGACCCCCGAGAGTCAATTGCTGAAGCAGATGTGGTAGCAAATAGTGATCCTTAATTGCATGATTAGAGGGTTTAGGGCCACTCTGGAAGTGCCCAAGCTACTTCCTGCTAAGATGGCATATTTGGTTGCAAGACCCACTGTAGCAACACCCTGATGCACCCCTCCAGACCGCAACCTGAGTTGGCTTAAAGCTCCACACCTTGGGGCCTGAGTGACAGAATAGAAAAATGGGCATTTCTTTTGAAGGTGGCCAACCTGGGTTTAATTCTGGGCATTTCTCATGGTTCCTGGCACCACTAGGAGTGCTTGCTGGATTTAGAGCCAGGAGTAACCATAATGCCGCGCTGGGTTTGACCCCAAATGCAAAATAAATCAATCAAAAGGAAAGAGAAGCTCCCCACCTCCGTGAACTCCCAGAACCCACTGAATGCACAAGAACCAGTGAAAACCAAAGGCTCAGCCAAATGCTTCTGACCCCCAAGCGCATGAAGAATATTCCCAGTCCCTCCCCCCATTCAGCCCCGCCACCCCCCAAGAACGACAGGACAGAGGGGAGGGTGTTTTTTCCTTCATGCTGCTGACCCAGATATGTGGTACCCTGAGCAACTCCAGGAGTGACCCCTGAACACAGCCAGGTGGGGCTCAACACCCCCCACGAGGAAAAAGAATGCGTCCCCCAGGTCCCTTTGATGAGGGAATCCCACGCTTTAGCCCTACCCCACAATCCGCCTAAGGAACGACGGGGGGCCAGTAACGGGATGTCCTGGGGACACTGCTGGGATGACCCACCCACCCCTGTGACTGACCAGTTGCTGGAGTCACCCCGAAACTAAGATAACGCTGAGATGCCCTCACCCGCCCCATCAGATCTGGGGGAGACTGAGGTTCCCTCTAGCTCTGGCGCTTTCTGCTTTGGGAGGGGCCCGAGCGATGGGTCAGCAGGGAGGGCGCTGGCCTCGCATCCCGACACCCCGAAGAGTCCTCCGATCCCCAGGGAGGGAGTCTTAGGCACCACCGGGTAAGGGTCTAAAACACATAAAAAAATTAAAATGTTTTTTCCACTTTTGTTTGTTCGGTTATTGTCCTTGTTTCTGGAACTTTCAGAACAACCTCCACGCTTCCAATTCGTTTTTCTCCTAGACCACGTGCTTCCTCTGCCCACCCATCTTTTATTTTGGGGGGCCTGGGGGTCTTTGCCCAGGGGTTACTCCGGGCCCTGGGCTCACACCAGGCTGGTCCCGGGACGCTGTGGGGTGCCGGGATCAAACCCGGCCGGCTGCGTTCCCCTCTTACGCATCTTTCTAAATAAGTTCTACTCATTAAAAACGACCATTTTTTCTCTCAAAATCAATTTATAAACAAGATAAACCTCTCGGCAGGAGCGCTCAGCGTGTCCCTGGTGACGGACCGCCACCCCGGGCCGCCGCCACGGAGCAACCCCGCCGCCCACAAGGTGGAGACCCAGAGGTTCAGGCGCTCAGAGCGACCACTGGCTGGCGAGGAAACCGACCTTCCGGGACCCCCCTGCCCCCCTGGGTGCCCCCTCACCCGCTCCTCACCTTCCGCAACCACGAGACCCGCCTGCACTTCCGCACAGAATGCCAAGGCTGGTAGATAAAGGTTGCGCATTTTGTGACATCACCTGCACATTCGCCCAGAGCCTTAAAGGGCCAGGCTTCAAATATTCCTGGCCAGGTACTTGTCTGGTAAAGAAGGTTCATTTTTCCTCCTTTCTGGGATAGGATCAGGTGATCCAGACATCAGGGCGTCACCAGGTTTGGGATAGATGGGAGAGAGATGAGCTGAACAGATAACATGTTGAGTCTTTGTATTTACAAGGGAAATAAAATTCACAAAAATACTTTGCAAACAGCCGCGAAGACCATCTCTCTGAGTCCCAACGTTCATTTATTTATTCATTTACAACCCTCAGCTACATGCTAGGATCACGCCCCCAGGATTCCTCCTGGCAGGTGCCAATGAAAAAGACTGGCTTCAACAGGGTCCCTCACTATTGGGGGCTGTGGAGTGGCGGCTCAAAGTGATCTGGCAGTTTTACATATACATGTCTACACAGAAAGCTGCAGGACAGGGCCCGGCACAACCCCTAGTTGAGAAGTTTGGGATGTTCAAAACTTCTGCCATCAGCAGGTGCGGCATCCTCAACACCCACAGCCCCCCATGTTGATCTCCACCCCAGGCCATGTTGCCCCATCGCAGAGCTGGAGGTGAAGATGCCTCAAGGATAATGTACTCACACTCGAGACCCCTGTGCCATGCTAAATCCCCCCAGTGCAACCAGCAAAGCTGCACATCCTCCTAAAACCTCTGGAGCAAAGCAGATCCCAGGAAACCACTTGATATGGATGGGAGGAGTAAAAAAACAACCACAAAAGTGCCCCAAGAGCTGGCACAATCTCGTTGGTCACATTATAGGCACTGGAGGTGAGAGGTACTCATGTTCTGCCACTAATTGGCCTTCAGTGTCCCCCTTCGACTGAAGTATCACTTTGTCCTTTAAACGTGTGCCCGGAGGAGGCCTGATCCACTGGACATCATTATTAGGAATAAAGGTGCACATGGAAGACTCCCATCTGTGACATCATCCATTTCACCAAGGAGACTTAACGTGCCAGATTCCAAGTGCACACAGACCATTATGGCAGCCCCGGTGAATCAGTGCAAAGGGGATGAGCTTTAATCAAAAAGAGGATAGGCAAGTGCTGGAGGGGCTGGTCACAGAGTTCAGGGCAGCGAGTTAAGGTGGAGTCTCTTAACTGGTCAAACATAGAACCAATGCTCCCACATACATCCATCATAAAAAACAAAGCAGGTTGATTCAAAGTGAGACAGGCAAGTAGGTTGTGAATTGGTACTGGGACAATGAGTTTCTCTGGGAAGTCATTAATCAAGATGGGTGCAATGTCTCTGAAGCCATTCCTGAAGATGCAGAGGAACTGGCCTAGCAGCAACCCAGAGAGCTGGAGAGACACTGGACAGAAGCAAAGGCTGGGAAGAACATCAGAGAGCACTGTACAGTGAACACTCTATCCCTTGAAAACACGCTATATAAGAACCTACAAGGAAACCCCAGGACGCAGCTTTAGAAACACGTTTTCATCCAAGAGTATGGGGAAAGAGGTTAGTACTGTGGCTTAATGCTTGTGTTAAGCATGGTTTTCCTGAGTTCCATTCCTGGCATCCAAAACAACACAGACTCCGAAGAACTGCCAAGTATGGCATGAATTACATAAAACATATTTCAATAAATAAATCCATGTATGGACCTACCCTAAGAACAGAGGCACATAGGAGCTAATGGGCACCAACGTGTACTAGATCATTTTGTAGACTTGGTCTTTTGGACAGACTCAAAACAGTTTTAACCATTCTGGTGGCTAGTAGGGTTGAGATTTTACCACTTACAAACACAACGTGTTGTCATCTTTTCTCCTAATATAATTGAAATGAGAAGAGCAAAATCCAGGAATGTGACCACCCTTTATAGTTAGTCATCACAGCTGATGTTATTGCCTGCTGAGATGGGAGTTTGGGCATTCTGCCAGGTTCCCACCATTTGTAAAATATTTTGATCAAGGGGCCTGTCCCATCCTTTCATAGAACCATCAGAAATCTTTCTGTGCACAGTCAAAACCATTTCAACTATCTCTAATCCACCCCATTAAAGAATAATGACATGGCCATTATCCTAAACTTTTCAGAAATATTTATCCTCAATGCTTAGGAAAATCTAATAAAAATCTGAATACAAGGAGTGCAGAGCTGATACAGCGGGAAGGTGCTTGATTGCACAAGACTGATCGGGATTCAAAGTCCAGATCCCCATGAGGATACCTATGTTCTCTCTCGCAGGTATGGATGAGCTCAGAGCCAAGTGTATGGCCTGAGCAAAGCAGGTCCGACTCCTCAAAACATAACAGAAGAAGGTTTGAAGTGTGGAGGTTTGCCTCTTTCTCCATTCCAAAGGATTCACTGCAACATCCTGGTTGATCTCTATCATAAACCCCGCCAACCGAGGTCTCTGCCTCAAGTCCAAGCAAAAATGAGACACTGGGCTGGAGTGATAGCACAGCGGGTAGGGCGTTCGCATTGCATTCAGTCAACACGGGTTCAATTTCCAGCATTCCATCGGGTCCCCCAAGAATAGCCAGGAGTAATCCCTGAGTGCAGAGCCAGGAGTAACCCCTGTGCATCTCTGGTTTTGACCAAAAAAAAAAAAAGAAAACAAAAAGAGTGACACTGACAGCTGTGATCGAGGGGTGGTTTTTGTACCCATTTACTTAGTTCCTATTTAATCAGTTTTCACCTGGATTCCATCATCAAGACCCGTTATTTACAGGGGCTAGAGCAACAGCACAGCGGGTAGGGCGTTTTCCTTGCATGCGGCCGACCCAGGTTCGATACCCAGCATCCCATATGGTCCCCCGAGCACAGCCAGGAGTGATTCCTGAGTTAAAAGCCAGGAATGACCCCTGAGCATCTCCAGGTGTGACCCAAGAAGAAAAAAAAAGAAAAACGTACCCATTATTTAAAGGTTAATATACACATCAAGTCCAAGTGTGTGACACAGGCATAGAAAATAGTAATCATTACTGTTACTATTATGGTTTGCTATATAAGGTAACTCAGGAGTTTAATTCAGCATCACCAGGAACTCAGGCATTAGTAGGCATATGAAAATACACAGAGGCAAGAACTCTTAAGAGTGTACAGAATGAGAAGATCTTTGTGTTTCCCTGAATTGCAAACATCAGCAATTCCCTTTCCCTCATAGTACTGAATTTACCATTTTAATTTGAACGTGAGAACTGTAACATAAAGAATGAACTAGGAGTGTATATTTAAGACATCAAAAGGTTCAAGCCGAGTGTTTACTATAGGATCCCCCAAGCACCACACTTCCAGAGTAATTCCTGAGTGCATATTCAGGAGAAACCCCTGAACATCATCCAGGTGGGACACAAAAATGAAAAAAAAAATGGTCAAATGGCAAGTCGTGAGGAACCCAGAGATAATGGAGGCATTGTGTATCCCACCGAAGTCCTGGGGGAGATTGAATGATGCATTCAAGGTAAATTGAAATTCAGATTTTAGGGACTGCTGGGCGTTTGTCTTGCAGGGGATGATGGGATATTATCCCTTTCTCTCCCAGGCCCACCTGGCGTGATCCTGACTGTGGAGCCAGAATAAGTCCTGGGCATTTCTGTTTGTGCCTTACCCCTGCCTCTACAAAAAGGTATGTGTTTTGTGTATTGAACAGAAAGCGCTATGTCAGGGGGATCAGGTTTATAAATGACAGTTGTGAGCAATTTTAGTGATCCCTGTGATCAAGGCTTTCTCTGCCTGTAGATGGTTTTTCTGGGCTCACCTCCAGTATCACATGGCCCCCTGGTACCACAGGGAGTAATCAGCTACCTGGGCAGCACTGGGAGCCTTAGGATTTGCATCTTTGGGGAGGGAAACACAGTCAGCAGTGCTCAGGGCTTATTTATTCCAGCCTTTGCACTGAGAAGTCACTCCTCTGGGGCCAGGGTTGAGGGCTCCTAACATCCTAACGTCCAGCACATCCTACTGGTTTGGAGGGAATTGATGTAGGTATGCAGGCAGATATGGAAGGTTCCCCCTCCCAAGGCAAAGGCAGTAAATTTCCTGGGAATAGCTCTGAAGTTGTGAAGGCCAACCTTGCAGAAAACAGGAACTAAGGCCTGATCACACCCTCACCTATGGCCAGCAACAGACCCACAGAAGCTCCTGCTGAAACAAAAGACCAGAAAAGGAATTTCAAAGAAGAGCATCACCCCTCCCAACCAGCCTAGGCAACATCCTTAGTAATGGGACTTTGACCTAGGTAAAAGCCTAGATTGGATTCCCTTCTCTTCCAGGGAGACCGCTCATTGGCTTTCCTAGACATTTGCGGGAGCAGGGCAAGTGGGGGGTCCGCAGCGTTGGAACCAAAGTCGGACTCCAGAAGGATGTGGGCCCCCCACAGCTTCAGACCCCCTCCCCCAAATCATATAGTCAGATCAGGAGGTGTGGACCAGGTGGGGTGGGGTGGGGGTTGGGGGATGACCCCAGACCTCAATGGTGCTGCTTCATTCTCGAGGGGTCCGTGTGCCAAGAGGAGCCTCCTCTGGTGGATTCAACTCTCTTACACCAGCAAAGGGCTGGAGGGGATGAGAGAGTCCAGCATCTTCCGGCCCTGCCTGCCTCCGACTGGGCCTTGGGTCAGAGAATAAACTGGGGATCTGTGTCCGGGTATACCTGCTGCCTAGGGCTCTCCCCACTCACTCTATGTGTGGAGGCACACCCAGTGGGCCGTGCTCCAGAGCCAGCTACCTGAGAGCAAACAGGGTGACACAGGATAGGCTTGCCTTCCCGCAGTACGATGTGTCCAAACAACTCAGTTCTAAAGGTCTCCAGACCCCACGTCCACATATCACAGCACCCCGTATTGCTGAGGGTGCCATCTTCAGTCCTGAGTTTTGAGGTTCCTATACACATGAGAATTCCCATGTCTTCAGTTCTCCGTGGAGGAGAGTGGCAGAGGCCAGATTCAACTCCAGCATCTCCAGATGTCTGGGGTGATGGTAACAGCCATCTGAGGAACTAGGGTGTGTTAAGAAGAATTTTAATTAACACAGAAATATTGAGCCTAAGACTGGGCAATCTCCTTCCCTGGAAAATCTAAATACATCACTTCTTCCAAGGATTTTTTTTTTGCTTTTTGGGTAACATCTAGCAATGCTCATGGGTTACTCCAGGCTCTGCACTCAGAAATTACTTCTGGTGGTACTTGGGGGACCGTATGGGATGCCCAGGATTGGACCTGGGTTGGCTGTATGCAAGGCAAACATCCAACCAACAATACTATACTTCTGGCTCTGAGGGTTTTTTGGCGGGCCTGATTTTCTGTGTGCCCACAGGGTTCTGGGGACCATTGAGTACCTGGGATTGAACCGATTGGTAGGTTACAAGCAGGGTGAGATTATTTTGTCGTTGTTCACTTCATTTTGAACAAGAAAAGTTATGAGCCCTCTTTGCTCTGTCTGTGGCCCAGCTCTTTGGAAAGATCTCCAGTTATAGTCAACCCCATGTGCCATCACCCCACATTCTGAGGATGCCCCGACCGTCTTCTACAAAGAAAAGGGGTCAGAGATACAGCAAGATACAGCTCAGAACCCACCAAGTTAGGGTGGGGGAATCTGCCATCATGGGACTGACGCTGTTTTGGTTTGATTTGGTTTGTACATGGTTTGGGGCCCCAACACCAGCCATGCTCAGAGGTTCTCCTGGCTCTCCACTAAGGAATCACTCCGGCATGATGGTGGGGTTGTATGGAGAGCCAAAAAGAGAACCAGGGACCTCTGACTGCAAGCCAAGAGCAATAATGGCTCTGCTCCCGCTGCAGCGACCCAAGCGGCTTACCTGATTAATGACCCTAGACCTAACACTGAAGCAAAGAAAATGGCTGGAATTCTTAAGCTTGGGAAAGGTTGGCCCGCGGGAGTTCCGCGAAGCGCCACGAAGTGTCGCTGTGGGCATTTCCGTCCTTCCCCAGGTCTGCTTCTCAAGAATTTTCCACCCTTTGGTTTGCTTCATTGATAAGTATGGGACAAATAAAGATCAAGCAAGTCGCTTCCACAGGTGCTCCTGTACGATAACCGCGTGAGTGCTTTCTTTCACTAGAGTAACCTGGGTTTGATTCCAGCCTTCAGATCTTGTGGGGTACATATCTGAATCTTCTTGGGGGTCGAGTGGGCTTCTCACGCTTTGTCTCTGGACCAGGAGGGGTGCAGAGGATTGAACCTGATGTGGAAAGAGCAAGGCAAAGTCATTTATTTTTATTTTTTATTCTCTTCACTGAGCTAGAAACCTTCTGAAGTCACTTTGCTATGTCTGTGTCCAAACCATTGAGAAATATTTCCTGTTATGGGCAACCCACACGCCATCACCCCACATTCTGAGAGAGCCGAAACCTCTACTACAAGGAAGAGGCAGCATGGATACACCAAAATGCAGCTCAGAAACCCCCACGTTTTGGTGAGGGAATCCCCCAATAAGCGACCGGTTCTGTTTTGGTTTTATTTGGGTTGTTCATAGTTTGGGGGACACAAATCCAGCAACGGCAGAGGTTCTCCTGAAGTTGCATTCAGGAATCAGGCATGATGGTGGGGCTGTATGGAGAGCCAGAGAAAGAACCGGGGCCTGTGAGTGCAAGCCAAGAGCACTAACCGCTCTGCTCCCACTGCAGCGACCCAAGTGGCTTCCTTGATCCTTAATGACCCTATACCTAACATTGAAGCAAAGAAATGGGCTGGAAATCTAAAGCGTGGAAAAGGTGGACCGCGGCAGTTCTGGCGATACACCACGAGATGGTGCTGTGGGCATTTCTGTCCCTCTCCAGGATCGTTTCTTTGTTTTTGTTTTTGTTTTTTTTTTTTAATAATTTATTTCTTTATTGAATCACTGTGGGAAAAGTTACAGAGCTTTCGGGTTTAGGTCTCAGTCATGTAAGTATCAAACACATTTCCCTTTACCAATACTTATTTTTAAACGCGAACCCCAATAGAACCCCACCTCCCACCCCTCCCAATTCCTGTGAGCCAGATGAGTTCTAGTTAATACTCTATCTACTTTGACTAGATACATTGTTTCGATAGAAGATGCACAATTATTGTTTAGAGTTTACGACCCCCCCCATCAGATATGCTGAAACAGCGTTGTGAAATAATTTGCTTTCTACAGCTGGGTTTAAGAATAAAATGATGTCGCGCGGCCGCAATAGCGGCTGCGCGTGTTTTTATTTATTTATTTGTTTGTTTCTCTGTTTTTATTTATTTATTTATTTTTGAATTAGTGAATTACCATGAGGTACACTTGTAGACTTACAAATTTTTGTGCTTGGGTTTCAGTTATACAATTATCGAGTACCCGTCCTCCACCACCGATCCCAGTTAATCCCTCCCCTTCCCATCCCCCATCCCACCCTGCCTCTGTGGCAGGGCATTCCCTTTTGTTCTCTCTCGCCTTTTGGGGGCTGTGGTTTGCAAATGAGGCATTCAGTGGCAATCATTTTCAGTCTATAGTAAACTTTCAGCATGCATCTCCCATCCTGGGAGGATCCGCCCAGCACCCTTTATTTGGTGCTCCCTTCTATATCTGAGCTGCCTTTTTCCGTAGCATGTGGGGCTAGCCTCCATGCGATGGAGTAAACCTCCTGGCACTTGTTTCGGCTAATATTGGGTGTTAGTCTGAAAGAAAGGGACAGACATAGAAAGATTGCTTTCATCTGGAGAACATAAAGTAACAAAAGGTGCTCATTTCTCTAAGAATTTTCCACCCTTGGGTTTGCTTCAGTGTTCAGTATGGGGTAATAAAGGATCAAGCAAACCTCTTCCACAGGTGCAGCAGTAGGAAGGAAAGCCTGTGGATGCTTGTCTTTCACTTGAGTAATCTGGGTTCGATTCCAGCCTTCAGATCTTTGTGGGGTGGATAGCTGAATCACCTTGGGGGTCGAATGGGTTGCCCTAGCTTTGTCTCTAAACCTGGAGGGGTGCAGAGGATTGAACTGAACCTTTAATGAGCAAGGCAAGTTTATTTTCTCACACTGTTCTTTTCTCTCTGTGCAAGAAAGGTTCTGAATGCACCTTGTGATGCCTGTGACTGAGACCTTTGAAAGTTTCCTGTTATGGGCAACCTACATCCCATCACCCAACATTAGGAGGGTACTCTGTCTTCTACACGGTTGTGAGGAATGGAAGAATATACAGTTCTGACACCCTCAAGTCAGGGTGAGAGAATTCACCATCAAGAAACTGAAGCTCTGTGTTTTACTTTTCTTTCTTGTTTGTTCCTTTATGGTTGTGGCCACACCCGGATATGCTCAGGGCCTTCTCCTGTCTCTGCACTCAGGAATCACTATGGACAAGACTGAAGAATCGTAGGGGAAATCTATGACTATACCCGGGTCCTATGGATGCAAGGCAAAAGCCCTATCCGCTCTGCTCCTGTTGCAGCGGCCCAAGCTGTGTGCTGGATCCGTAATGACCCCATACTTAACATTTAAGCAAAGAGAAGGGCTGAAAATCTTAAACGTGGGAAAATTTGGACCAGAGAAGTTATGCTGAAACGCCATGAGATGGAGCTGTGAGCGATCCCGTCCCTCTCCAGGCCCATTTCTCTAAGAATTTTCCACCCTTAGTTTTGGTTCTGTGTTAAATATGGGGTAATTAAAGATCAAGCATGGAGCTTCAAAGTGGCAGTGGTCAGAGAGCCTTGAGGTTGCGAGTCTCTCACATGGGTGACCAGCATTCGATTTCCGCCTTCAGATCTTGTGGGATACATGGTTGAACCACGTTGGGAGTTGAGTGGGCTGCTCCGTCTTTGCCTCTAGACCAAGAGGGGTGCAGGGGATTGAACCTGACGTGAACAGAGCAAGGCAAAGCTGCAAGGCTGGAGCAATAGCATAGCGGGTAGGGCAATTGTCTTGCATTGGTCCGACATGGCCACCTGGGTTCGATTCCTCCACCCTCTCAGCAAGCTAACAAGAGTATCTTGCCTACATGGCAAAGCCTGGCAAACTACCCGTGATGTATTTGATATGCCAAACACAGTAACAAGTCTCAAAATGTTACCCGGCCCCCCTTGAGCAAATCAATGAACAATGGGAGGACAGTGACTGTGACACTCTGAGCTAAAAAACATCTGAAGCCACTTTGTTATGACTGTGACCAAACCATGTAGAAATATTTCCTGCTATGGGCAACCCACACCTCATCACCCTACGTTCTGAGGGTACCCGACCCGCTTCTACGAGGAAGAGGCAGCATGGATACAGCAAGATGCAGCTCAGAAACACCCATGTTGAGGTGAGCTAATCCTTCAATAAGGGATTGAGGGTGTTTTGGTTTTATTTGGTTTGTTCATAGTTTGGGGGCCACAAATCCAGCAATGCACACAGGTTCTCCTGGCTCTGCACTCAGGAAGCACTCAGGCATGATCGTGGGGCTGTATGGAGAGCCAAAGAGTGTGAGAGCTTTCTTCCACTTGTGTAACCTGGGACCAATTCCAGTCTTCATATATTGTGGGGTACATAACTAGTACATAACTGGACACACTATAAACAGTGCTCCTCTCCCACAGTCCAGGGACTTTTATCCTGGGGTGGTTTGTGTCCATGGACTGAGCAGAACAGTCTCTGAATAGCTTGTCCCGGGGGGAGCGCTTGTTTGCAGCGTGGGTGCTTACTTCCTACTGGTAACCCACAGAAGACCTCCCACCTGTCTTGGCGTCCTCATGGCGCTGAAGGCATAACTGCTTACTCGAGATTTTGTCACAGTGTCATGACCAGAAGAATTCCACCTGGGCTGCTGCTACCCGAACAACAGCAGAGAAGGATTCCAATTACTGTGCTGTGCCTGATAGTCTCCTCGTCAAAAAAATTCTAGACCTGCGGGTTGGTTTCTAACATTTACCCAACTCGGTTGCAATTCTGACACGTGGATGGATTTTCCAGGCAACGACCTAACGTTTCAGCAAGATGGACAAGCAAAATAGACCAACGGCAGGTCACAGAGCTGTGTAATTTTTTTCCAACTCAAAGAACAGACACAGTAAGTGGAAATAACTCCCTCTGAAGAAAATTGAAGCACCAGTTTAGAGTGAAAATAAAAGGGGCCGAGACTGGGTTTGGTACTAGCTTATTGTGGAGTTTAGTGGGATAGCTTAGTGGGATATACGTGCGAAGGCAATGATGCATCCCCACATAGCCAAGACAGACCTTTGAAAATATCTCACCTGGAGCAGATTCCTCTTGAGGATCAATGAGTTTTCTGTTATCTTGTATTATTTACTTAGGTGGGGAGAGGCTCACCCCAGCATTGCTCAGGGACTCCTGCTGCTGGGACTCTCGGGGCCGAGAGAGATAACCACGAAAAAACCACATTTCTTTGAACACTCTTGAACTTATTCGCCAAAGTGGCTTGGCACATGCCTCAGGAAACAGCAAGCGAACGTCCAAGTTCGCAAAACAATGCAGAGAAGCCATCAAGGATGACCTCAAAGACAGGAGAACAGCGATGATGTTAGATGATGCAGAAGCCGTGAAAAGCCTTCGTAATTCTTCCAGAAGGGCAATGGAGAAGATTATTCATGACTTCTACTCAGATATCTTTAATAGCCACATCCACTTGCCCACATACCACATTCTGCACGATTGACATAATGTTCCCAATGTTCTCCCTTCCAGAATTCAACACGCCATCTCTTCGGTAAAGAAACAAAGAGCAGCTGGTCCAGACAAGATCAGACCTGAACACCTGAAGAACTTACCATCAGTACTCATCAATACACTGGCTCGGCTCTTCACACGCTACCTGTCTGAATGCAAGGTTCCATCCCAATGGAAAACCAGCAAGACTGCACTACTATACAAGAAGGGAGACATCTATGACATTGGCAACTATCGCCCAAACTGCCTATTGGCTGTCATCTGCAAACTGTTCACTCGAGTCATATTGAATAGGATTAGCAGAACACTAGATGAAGAACAACCATGTGAACAAGCTGGGTTCCGAAAAGGATTCAGTGCCATCTACAATATCCACACGATTACTAAGCTCATTGAGGTTTCTCAGGAGTTCAAGATGCCGCTCTGTCTAATGTTCATTGATTTAAAGAAGGCCTTTTTTTCTGTTGTGATGGAAGGGGTCATCGAAGCACTACCCAATCAGGGCGTACAAACTCAATACTACAAAGAAGTAATTATCCATGTCAAGAGTGGGGTTGGGCAGGGTGAAACCATTTCACCAAAACTCTTCAGTACCACCATCGAGAACATCATGCAATGACAGGAATGGGAAGGAATGGGAGTGAAGATAGATGGTCGGCAACTATACCACCTCCGCTTTGCTGATGACATTGTTCTAATAACACCAAACATCAGCCAAGCAGCACAAATGCTGACCTACTTCGACCGTGAGTATGGAAAGGTCGAACTACAGCTGAATCTTACGAAGGCAATGGTTATGAGAAACAGCCTCGTTCCTGATGCTCCATTCGCTCTCAATGCACCACCATCTCCGAATGCAACAGTTATATGTACCTAGTTCTATAAAGAAACATGATGAATAACCTGTCACCTGAGTTATGCAGTAAGAAGAGAGCGGCTTGGAATGCCTTCAAGAGCGTTGAAGAAATAAGTAAGAGGACAAATAACCTCCAGCTATGAGCACTTCTCTTCGATTCCACTGTTCTTCCCGCATTAACATATGCCTTAGAGTCCTGGGCCCTACGAAAACAGGATGAGAATTCTACTCAGGTCTCTCAAAGAGAAATTTAAAGAGCTATGCTTGGAATATCACACATAACTCAAATGAGAGATAGAATCCGGAGTTCTGATCTCTGTCAATGGTCAAGAATCAGGGACGCTGTCTCATCTGCCAAGGCATCAAAAATCAGATGGGCTGAACACGTACTGAAGTTTACAGACAACCACTGGCCTAGAGCCATTACTGACTGGATTCCACGGGACGTCAAAAGATCGCGTGGACGCCCACCTACAAGATGGTCAGACATCTTTGTCAAGACCCTGAATGATTGGTTTGAGGCTCTGCATGTTCCTAGAATGAACAGATGCCATTGGGCTACACTAGCACGCAACAGGCATGCATGGAGACGTTACTGGCACCCACTCGAATAAATCGATGAATAAAGGGAGATCAAGTGATCAAGTGATATATTTTTTAGGTTTTAGAATTACTGGTTTTATGCAGCTACACGGTTGGAACTGGAAGATACCGTCTTGAGTGAAGTTAGCCTGAAAAAGAAACAAAAACACGATAATGTTCACTCATCTGTGGAATACCAAACACCAGATGTGGAAATGTACTGTAAAGTGGCTGCTTAAATCATCCCTGATTCCCGTGTTTAGAGAGAAACCAGACAAAGAAGGAAAGAAATTTGGGGCGGAAGAGAACCAGAAGTTTACAGGGATCAGGGATTCATTTATGCCTGTGACATGAGTTAGGGGTGTAGCCATTTACCCAAAACACAGATGCAACAGAACTGAAAACAAGAGATCTAAGCTGTAACCACTGAAACCTAGTCATGTGCTTGTCCAGATGACAGGTGGGGGTAGAGTGGTGACTGGGGTGGGGAGTGAATATAGGAACACGGGTGGAGGGAATCTGATATAGGAATTGGTGTTCAATTATTGTACGCCTAAATGCAATTATCAATAACTTTGAAAATACTGGCACTTTAATGAAAACTTTAAAAAACAATACAATAGAATAAATTTCCAGATTTCAGAACCCACTGAGGTTAAGGACCCTCTAGTCCCAGCATTAGGCTCCGATATTTTTCCTGTGATGCTGAGACCATAGATGTGGTTGTGGGGATGGAGCCGGTACCCACCTTTCAAGTCGCATGCTCGGTCCACTGAGCACTCCAATTGCATAATAGTTTCAACAAGAGAATCTTAAAGCACACTTGTATGCAATAGCCCTGTTCCCTAAAGAAATTGCTGTAATGCCACATCCTAAAACTGTGATTTGATTTCTGAAATCAAACAAAATCAACAATGAGAATTAGTCCAATGTTGAATGGAATGCAGTTGAATGACCAAGCAGGTGGAGCACAACTCCACATTTCTCACAGCCTAAGCAAGTCTACAGAAAGGGAAAATCTGTGGGAAGTGTCGCGAAGGGGAGCTCGGCAATTCACAAAAAGGCCTTTTGTGTTTTGTTTTTAATCAGACCCAGTGATGCTTGGGATAACATAGGGGATGCTGGACATCGAAGGTAGGCAGCATCTGTAAGGTGAGCACCCACCGTGATGCACTGCTGTTCTCGTCCTAATTAACTTCACTATGGGCTCAGAGTCACAATTTAACATACGCACAATAAAACAATTTTTGGTGCCTACAAGCGAATAGCAGGTAGGCATTTGCCTTGCATGAGGCTGACAGGGGTTGATCCTTGAACACTGTCAAAAGCAACTTACGAGAACCACCAGGAATAACTGCTGAGCATCCCCAGGCCCCAAAACAAAAGAAAACTAAACTTCTTCCTATATTCAAAAAACATGGCAATGATCCAAAGGCAAAGAAAAGCATCGTGTCAGATTAACTGAGCGGGGTCCAGAAAGGGTACCCGACCCTTTAGGAGTACAGTCAGGCTAGTTATATAGCCGGGGAAACAAGGACCTTGAAACACATGGACTATTAGACATACCTGACAGATGAGGAAGAATGACAACAAAGTCAAGAATGCAAAGCACAGGATCTATCCGTAATGAAGAGCTCCGGTGAGAAGACACCCCTACCCCATGCCACACCTCCACATAACATGGTCTAGCGATGAGAAGGGGACACTCAATGTCCAATGAGCAACTCAAAGATGTTTTGGACTGGAGGACTCCTGGGCTGGCCACACGCAAGGCAAGCATTCTACTTGCCCGACTATTGCTCTGGCCATTTCTAAATAAATTGGAGAAAACAGGAAAAAAAATGGGAGAGCAATTACAAAGCTTTCAGATTTAAGTCTCGGTCATACAATGAAACACCCGTCCTTTCACCGTGCCCATTCCCACCACTAAAAACCCAAGTATACCGCCATTCCACAGCCTCCCATTATGGGGCAGATAATTTCCACATTCTTCTCTCTACTTTTATTACATTCAATATGTTGACTCGAGACCACCATTATTATTTGGGATTTTACCCCAGCACTCAGATCTGGCTAAAACGCAACATCGACAATTCTTTTTCGATTGCTGGTTAAAAATAACTTATGATTCTGGAATTCTGAAATTTTAACAACTAAATCTGGCAGGATTGCTGTCAAAACCTGCTGGGTTCCGAGATTTGTTTCAGAGTCTCTGGGGTTATGGCCATTAAACAGCTTTACAAAGAGCCACAGAGGCGGTTTATGAGAATGACATAGGCTCTTGTTGGGGAGGGGAGGAATTGGCCGGCTCCACCCCATCCTGAGAGGCCCCACGTATCTTCCTGAGTGAGGGCCCAAACCTGACTTTACAAAGGCCTTTGGAGGATGGAGGCCACCGAGCCGCCAAGTGGGAGCAGTTGGGGGGACAGCACCAATTTCCCCTGGGGTGGACAGGGAACAGTAACCTACTGCAGGGTCCAGATGCATTTCTGCTAAAAAGCACTGGGTTTCAAGATTTGTCTCTGAATCTCTGGGATCATGGCCATTACGCACCTTGATCACGAACCACAGAGGTCAATCATAGGTGCCAGACAACTCGGGGTTTTGTTGGGGTGGGGAGAAAAGGGCCGGCTCCACCACCATCCAGTTAGGCCCTGCACATCTCACAGCAGTCCCAAACTGAACCGTCCAGAAGCCATTAGAGATGGCGGCCACTGAGCCGCCAGGCATGAAACCTATTGCCACCTGAAATACCCAGCTTTGGTAACCTACTGTGGGGACCAGACATATTTCTGCTGAAAGCCGCTGGGTTCCAAAGATTTGTTACTGAGACTCTGGGATCATGGCCTAGTGATCAAGAGCCAGACAGTCTGTACATGGGTAGCAACTCGGGGTCTCATTGAGGTGGGGAGGAAAGGGCAGAGTCCGCCCCAATCTCATGAGGCCCCACATGTGTTGTCACTGCAGGCCCAAACCTGTCTGTCCAATGGCCTCTGGAAGATGGTGGCCACTGAGCCACCAAGTGGGATCAGGAGGAGATACACACCCTTTTCCCCTTGTGGTGGTCTGTCACTGGTAGCTCATTGCGGGAACCAGGCGCATCTCTGCAAAAAGCCGCTGGGTTCCGAGATTTGTCTCTGAGTCTCTGGGATCATAGCCTTTAAGCAGTTTGATCAGGAACCAGAGAGACCTTGCCTCCAATTATATAGCTGAGCCGGAAATGGTTTGTTGGTGTGTCTTGCACATACCTAACTTTTGGCCATTTACTTTCTTGGAAGACTTTGCCCAACGTTTTTGTTGTCTGGCCAATGGCACAGCATCTATTTCGGAGTATCTAGAAGTCTGATAGTGCCATCATTCTGCTGATGCACTCGCCTAACAGGCACAGATTGACCTGCTGGTGGTACCATACACCTGGGAAGTAGAAATTCTATATATAGAAAAAACAACCAATATTGGGGTTGGACTCACTATAAAGCGAGTAGGATGCTTGCCTTGCTGATCCAGGTCAAACCTCCCCATCCCATAGGAACCCAGCAGCACTGCTGAATAATTTCTGAGCTGCAGAACCAGAAGTAAACCTTGAGCATCAAAGAATCCCTTCCAACTCCCCTGAATTAAAAAAAAGCTAGTAAAATTAATCCAAAGTGGGGCTGAAGTGATAGCAGAGCAGGTAGGATGTTTGACTTGCACATGACCAACCCGTTTTCGAATCCCAGCAACAATATGGTCCCCTGAGCTTTACCAAGAGTAATTCCTGAGTACATAAGCCAGGAGAAGCCCATGTGAAAAGCTGGGTATGATACAAAAAGCAAAAAAAAAACCAATAATAATAAATAATAATAATAATCCAAAGAGTAAATTTTCAGAGGCAAATATCTCTCACCTGTCCAAACACGCCCCAAAGTCCCAAACCCAGCACGGAAGCCAGTGAAAATGACCAATCACAAAAGTGTCCTTTTCCTCTGGGGGCTGGCCGTGAACATATGTGGAGGTTCGATAAGTGTTATGTACAGTCCAAAGGCTCCAAACTTGGTCCTGTGCAGTCTCGAGTAGGGAGGAATGAGATGGCCAAGACCCCCACTCTCTGCAGGCTCCTCACACCAAGGCCTGAAGTCCATGTGCCCACCCTCCAGTGCCATCTTGGACATAATTGCGATCGTGGCTGCAGAGGCCCTCAGGATAACGCACCCTCACCCATGACACTTGAGCCACAGAACAGCCCCCAATGCACCCCTCAAAATCTCCACATCCACTAAAGCCTGGATATCCAGAACAAGTAAATAAAAGCATGAAAGTGCCCTACAAGCTGGCGTTACCTGCCGCTCAAGTTCCCAAACCGGGATTTTCAGGGTGCTGAAGCATTCCAAATTCTAACACAGGAAAGACTGAAGAATGAAGGTTTACCTGTTTTTCCATTTTCAAAGAATTCAGTGCTGCATCTTGGTTTATTTCTGCCATAATTCCCACCAAACAGCCCCTCTGGGCCAAGCCAGAAGCATAGCAAACAATAAGAGAGTAGTGAGCTGTGACAGCTCTGAGCAGGGGGGTGTTTCTATACCTGTTCATTCAGTCACCTTCCTCCTTATTTTCATCACCAGGTCCCATTATTTACAAGTTAACACATAAGCAATTCTAAGCACTAGAATACTGGCATAGGTGCAGCCCGGGTGAAAATCAGCAGGTAACTTTCAGTGACATGAGAAGCCTGTTCCGAGCAGGCAGGCTTACTTCCCTCTTAACTGCACTTTTTTAACACCCTCGACAATTGTGTCCAAAGGAAACTTGCTTGACTGACTTGTCCTGTTCTGTCCTTAGAGACTGTTATTAAGGGATCAAATCATCCGGTGTGGATTTTTATATGTTTATTATGGTGTGAGGGGTACATGAAGCCCTTCCCACATTACTGACATATATGCAGTTTGTCTTCAGTATGAATTCTCACATACTGAGTAAGAGAATAGCACCAAATGAAGGCCTTCCCACAAGTCGAACACTAATAAGGTTTTCCTCCACTATGAATTTTCCCGTGCTTAGCAAGGATTTAAAATGGCAGAAGGCCTTGCCACATTTCTCGCATATATAAGGTTTTTCTCTGGTGTGAATGCTACTTTGTACACTAAATCTGAGACTTCTCAAAAGGCCTTTCCACATTTCTTACATGTATATGGTTTCTCTCCTGTGGTATTCTCCTATGTACATTAAGTATTGAGGACATACAGAGGCCTTCCCACATTCCTTACATATGAAGTTTCTCTCCAGTGTGAATTTTCCTATGTACACTAATATTTGAGGCTGTAGCAAATGCCTTCCCACATTCCTTACATATATACGGCTTCTCTCCAGTGTGAATTCTCCTATGTACAGTCAATTGTGAGGAAGAAGTAAAGGCCTTTTCACACTCCATACATATGTAAGCCTTCTCTCCAGTATGAATTCTCATGTGCAGAGTAAGGGAAGAGAACAGTGTGAATGTCTTTCCACATTCCTCACACATATATGGTTTCTCTCCAGTGTGAATTTTCCTATGGTCACGAAGTGTTGAGGCTACAGCAAAGGCCTGCCCACATTCCTTATATATATGCGGTTTCTCTCCAGTGTGAATTCTCCTATGTTCTCTAAATGTTGAGGCCCAAACAAAGCCTTTCCACATTCCTTACATATATATGGTTTCTCCCCAGTGTGAATTTTCCTATGTTCACTAAGACTTGAGGCTACAGCAAAGGCCATCCCACATTCCTTACATATATACGGTTTCTCTCCAGTGTGAATTCTCCTATGTACACTAAGATTTGAGGCTACAGCAAAGGTCTTCCCACATTCCCTACATATATACGGTTTCTCTCCAGTGTGAATTCTCCTATGTAAACCAAGTCTTCCGGCCCAAACAAAGGCCTTTTCACATTCTTTACATCTATACGGTTTCTCTCCAGTGTGAATAAATGCATGTCTACTGAGGCTTGACGACTGAGTAAAGGCCTTGCCACACTCCTGACATATATAAGGCTTCTCTCTACTATGAGTTTTCATGTGTCTATTAAGATGTGAGGTCCGAATAAAGGCCTTCCCACAAGTCTGACATTTATATGGTTTCTCTCCTGTATGAATTCTCCTATGCAAAATAAGATGTGCTGATCTATTGAAGATCTTTCCACATTCTTCACATGTATAAGGTTTCACTCTTGCATTTATATCCATATGGTCATGATGGGTAACACTTGACTCACACTTTGTTCTCGGGGCTGACTTTTCTGGGGATTCTGTCCACTGTGGTTTTCTAAGGGAACAACACAGTGCTGAGAACATGGGGAGGCTCCGCCACATTCCTTACACGTAGATGGGTTCTGCTCACGGTGATTGTGGTTGAGGGTGTGTTGCTGTGAGGGACTCACTATAAACAGTGCTCCTCTCCCTAGCAGGTGCCCCATTGGAGAATTTTTTTCCCTGTGAACTGAGAATAACACACTCCAAGGAACTTTTTCCAGGAGAGGGCTTCTTCAGAGTGAGGTAGCTCTCACCATTCTGATCACCCTCAGAAGACATCCCGCCTGTCTCGGCGTCCTCATGGGGCTGAGGGTAGGATTTCTCACTAGAGACATTGTCACACAGTGTAGGATCAGAGCATTCCACTCGGGGTGGCAGCTTTCCTGTAGAACAACAGAGGATTCTAATTATTGACTTATTCACTGAGTCTTCCTGACAAAAAACTGAGCTCTTCAGCTGTGGATTCACACATATGCACCACACAAATGCAATTTCCGACATATGAATTGTCTTACGATAGAATAATTTCATGTTACTGTAAGTTGGACACACGAAATTGATGGATGCAGAGTCAGTAAATTCTGTGGCTTTCTCCCCTTTAATTTAATGAAGGAATACAACTGGAAATAATTCCTTTTATAGAAAATGGAAGCATCTATTTCAAGAGAAAATGAAATAGATCCACATGTGGATTTGGTTAAAGTTCTGTGTGGAACCTGTGATGCAGGGGTGAAGACAACCCTGCATCGACACGCAGCTGAGACAGAGCACGTGGTCATTGCAAAGCTCTCACCACAAGTGATGGCTTTCAGGATCAATGAAGATTTTTGTTCTTTCTGTTTTGTAGTGTCTATTTATTGGGGGTTAGGTGGGTGGAGGGGCACACCATGTAGTGTCTAGGATCATTTCTGTGGGTCTATGCTGTCTATAAGGTGTTCTGGGTAAGGACCATCCATCCTTGTGCAAAGAAAGTATATTTCTCACTGCACCCTCTCTAGGGCGCACCAATTAGCTATCAAAACGACTATCACTGTTAAGCAAATCAAATTTCACAGTATTTTTATATGTGGTTTATTTCAGGACGTAGTGAAGCTAAGGGTCCTATACTCCAAGCATCAGACTTTGGAATTCCTCCCTGCCATTCCCAGCCTTCCACCTTAACAATCACATACTTGGTGCACTCCTGCTGGCATAATAATATTTATTCTGAATTAGCGAATCTTACCAACTCACTCGTACTTGCTGATCCCATTCCCAAATCGAAGTGCTGCAATGCCAAATCCTGAAGTCGCGGTTTCAGTTCTGAAACTGAACAAAACATGCAATTCAACCACATGTCATAAAATGTAGCAAAATGATGCCATGTAGTTAAGAGTACATTTCTGTGGTTCTCTGAGTCCAAAGAGTCCAACACTAAAGAAAAGATTTGGATAGTGGAAAACTGTGAGGATCTTGGCAATTCTACACTAGGTTTTGTTTTTGTTTTTGAGTAGAGCTGGTAATGTTCGGGGAACCAGGTTACTGAACAAATTATTGAACAGGTCACCTTCAGGCACTGCAAGGAACTCCCTGCTGTACTATCGTTTAGATCCAAACTAGCTCTGTTATGGTCTTACTTATTCGAAAGCCATGGAAACAAATTACAGGATCATTCTGTGACTGACATTCCAGGGAAATGAAGAGCAGCATGAGTGCAGCACAGACCCAAGGATCCAGGAGACCAAGGCCCCGTGGTCCCGTTCTCAGCAGCGTGTTTCCTACATGCTCAGCGCACCCATTCACTGCACAGGGCCTGAGTCAGGAAGGGTCCTCAGACACTCACCCGCACACACGCCTCTCCTCCCTGACCTCAGGGCTCCTGCTTCCAGCCAGGAGATCACTGCAGACTTCATCCTGGAGTGTCCTGCCCCAACAGAGACAGAGGCATGGATAAGTGACAGGGAAAAGGTGACCAGTAAATGCCCATGTTTTCCTGATATAAGTGGGCATATATCTGAAAAACATGAACAGAATGTCCATTTCCAAAATGCCACATATTACTAGTTATTCGAGAGGTAAGACCCAAGAAAATACGACAAATACTCTAGACCTGACCTTGTGTATGGCTGAGAGGGGGTTGATCAGCACAGTATGTTGTTGGTTTTTGTCTTCTTTGGGGTCTCACCTGGCAATGCTCAGGGGTGACTCCTGACTCTGTATTCAGAAATCACTGCTGCTGGTGCTCAGGGATGACATGGGATACTGGGGATTTAACCCACGTTTGCCGCTTGCAAGAAAATCACTTTCCTCCATGTACTGTCTCTCTAGGCCCAGAACCACATGGAGATTCCTGAGCCCCTCATGAACTCATCACGGATTTCAGTAAAAATAAGTGCATAATAAATCTGGAAGTGGCCAAGCGTGGCAAGAGATCCTTATTTTTTTAAGCTAAAAAATGTATCCAGAAAGATAGCAGCACAGGAGTTTCTCACGGACAATCCAGTTGCGAAACCTGGTATCACCGAGGGTTCCTCATACCAGCCAGGAGTGATCCCTAAGTGCAGAGTCCAGGAGCAAACCCTAAGTCCTGCTGAAGTCTCACAAGAACCATTAGAAGTAAATCCAAGCACTGAAATAGGCAGCGTCTAACGAGTTGAGAGACGAGATATCAAATCCCCTGTGATGGGAGAGAGGTAGTACAGCACATAGGAAAAAGCACTGGACACACATGTGGGTTTGATCCCAGGCAGTCCATATGGTCTTGGAGCAAGGCCAGGTGTGGATCCTGAATACACAGGCAGGAATAATCCCTAATCCCTAAGGAAAAAAGAAAATGCAAAAACCGTCTGACTTGAGTGACTGGTGCAAAAGTACTGGGGGTGAGGCACCAACATTTTAAGTTGCCAAGAGGTTTAAATATACGGTTCCATATGGCCCCTGAACACTTGTAGGCGTCATCCTTTAGCACAGAGCCAGAAGAACTGTGGACTGTGCCCCTCCAAACATAGGCAACAGAAAAACCAATTAAACACACAAAAGTTCGTGTAGTACACAAAGTAAATTGATGCCCCAATGGATAGAACTTTTTAAAGGGAACTGAGAGATAACTGGACAGATAGAGATCTTCCCATGGACACAGTCCAAACGGGTTGATATGAATCACACAATAGGATCCGGCTACCCCGAACGAGAAATTACAGAGGATAAAGCTGAGAGTAAGGGCTGAGTATCCACAGGCGAACACTAAAAAAAAAAAAAAAACTACTGGCCACAGAGATCCTTGGCTTTCTCATTTGATTGGCGCATGCCCAGAAATCCACACACAAGATTATGTGAACGTAAGACTATATGACTGAGCAGGTAGTCTCTCCAACGCAGGAAGGACAAAACAGGAGAAAAGCAAGTCTCGGGCCCAAGTCACAGTAGTTGCCAGGGAGAAAACGGGCCCAGCACACCCCAGGGTGCTCTGAGGCCAGTAAGTTTTCAATCTAGAGCCCAGAGTCAAGAGGACAGCTCATGACAAAAACAATGCAAAAGAAACCGAAGCTGCAGGTTGGCCTAACAGGACAGCTGTTCCCGGGACAGCATGTAGGACTGGCGATCCCCAACATCCCATATGGTCCCTCAAGCACTGCCAATGGCAATGCCAGAGTGCAGGCCAAGGAGTGATAGCGAGAATCCTTGCTCTGCCACCCCAAATAAAACAGAAAACCCAAGATGAAACCTTTGGACCTCCAGCATCCCATTGGTCACCTAGACCTGTCAGGAATCAGCATTGAGCACTGAGCTTTGAGTACTCCTCATGCACCACTGGGTCGGCCCCAAAGCCAAATAAAACAAAACAAACATACACAAAAGCAGCTTCAAACAGCAGAATGGGACAGTCCGATCGGAAGTCTCATCTTGGAATCCGTCCAAAAGAAACTCAAAACAGGTGGACCAGGAAGCCTGGGCACTCCGGGTACTACCTCATGTCATACTATCCGTCTACTCCTACCTGGGGACATTTTATCGGAAGCCGCGTCACCATCTTCTCCTGTCACTGTTGTTCTGAGGATCAGCAGGAGGCTCCGTGCAAAGACCTGGAAAGTCAGAACAGTGAGCACCAGAGAGGAGCACCTCCTCCCAATCCTGAGCTCAGACCAGCCACACCCTCCTGCACAGCCTCACAATTCCACCTCTGGGAGACAATGGCAGAAGCTCCTGTCTCCACTGGGGATGCAAATTTTGTTGGCATCTGTGCTGCACTTCACGAGAGGAACCTGGGCCCAGGCTACAGGGAAGGAAAAAACAGCCTTCTCCGATCCCTGGATTTCTCTCTGGCTCCCACAGGAAAGTCCCTATAGGCCCTGCCAGGGGCCGACTCTCAGCCCAGGAGCTCCCATATAGGCTGGCAGCAGCGCTGCCCCCTGGGAACCGGAGCCTGGAATGTGGCTCCACCACGTGCCTTAGAGTGAACAAACCTTCGACACTCTCTTGCAGGGTGGACAAGGATATGCACCTGGGCACTCTGTCCTGGGGAACTCAGTATTATCCACAAATGAAGGTGTCGTCTGCTCAGGGAGAGATGAAGAGTCAGGGGTGCTTTGCAGCTTGATGTGAGGGAGCTGAAATTCATGAATCAGAAAAAGATACACCAGTATTGTAGTTAGAAGGCAATAATGTGAGTTGAGTTCTTGACTAGATGAACCCATCAATCCTCTGCATCCCATATGGACCCCAGCAGAGCCAGGGATAATACCTGAGCTTAGAGACTCGAGTAAGTCATGAGCATCTCTGAGTATGTGCCCTCTCCCCACCCCAAATCTAAAGAACCAAAAATATCCCCCCAAATACATTTTCATTGGCAAATATCAGCCACAATGCAAGTCCCCTTCCCCCGCCCCCGCCTGACCCGGGCTCTCACGGCAGACAATGAAAATGACCAGCAACAGGTATCCTGCCATTAGGTGGAGGGGCTGAAGCTCTGCCCCTCAAATCTGGAGATTCTACAGAAGCGAGCTTAGGGTTGATGGTTCAAACATGGGACTGCTGGGAAGGTTGGTACGGCCAAGCCCCTGGCTGAGTCCCACTTTCACCCACTGTTGCCCCATCCGGAGCTGGAGACGATCGTGGCCAAAGAGGCACGCCAGAATCACGAACTCACAACTGTCACTCCTGAACCCTGAGACAGCCCCCACTGCACCCCCAAAGCTCTGCATCCCCCTAAAACCTCCACCACACCTCACGATCCACCTGGATGTTGGCGAACAAGTGAAAAACCAGTGCAAAAGTATCCCCCAAGTTGGCTCGGTCCCTAGGCTCAGAGTGTGGAAACGGGAAGGCGCGGGGTGCTCACAGGAGGTTGCTTGAGTCCTGAAACTAAATACTTCTTCAGAATCCCCCTTCCAGTATGGGGCGCAAATTTACTTGTCCCTTGCCAAGTGAGCGACAGGCCCAGTGTCTGATTCAGGGATGGAAAATGAACCATGACATTTATGACATCACTTATGACATCACTACTGTTTCCATTAGGTACCTTAAAGAGCAAGAGTCTAGGCCCTGAGAACCTTTTTGCCACCCAGGTGAATCTGTGCTGCAAGGGGGATGGACTCAAATAAAAGAGTGGAGAGGCAAATGCTGAACTGGTCGGTCACAAAATGGGGGCCTGGGGGTAAGGAGAAGTCCCCTGATCCTGCAGTTGTCAACTAACATCGAATCAATGATATCTAAACACAGAATGTTACCCTGACTCTTGTGAAATGATCCCTGAGCTCAGAGACAAGAGTAAACACTGAGCACTGTAGACTGTGGTGAAAAATATAACAAGAAAAAAGGCAAATTCTACTGAAGGGGGGAAAATGATGTACAAAGACAAATTTGAGAGTGAAACATTAAAAGAGTCAAATTTCTGGTCCTTAAAAATCCCCTATTCTTGGGGCTGGAGAGATAGCACAGTGGGTAGGGTGTTTGCCTTGCACGCAGCCAAACCGGGTTCGATTCCCAGCATTCCATATGGTCCCCTGAGCATTGCCAGGAGTAACTCCTGAGTGCAAAGTCAGGAGGAAACCCTGTGCATCGCCAAGTGTGACCCAAAAAAGAAAAAATAATCCCCTATTTTTGATCTATCCGTGCTACAGAAACTTACAGTTTCTCCTGAATCCCTGTTGTTCTTTCACCATTGTGCATATATATGTGTATATATAAGTGTGACTTTGTGTGATTTTTGTTTCGAGTCCACAACTGGCATATTCAGGGCTTACTTCTAGCTCTACACGCAGGAATCACTCTGGTACAGACCATATGGGATGCAGGGCATAGAACCTGGGTCGATTGCTCGGATGGTTCCTTACCCACTGTACTATGGCTCCGGGTCTAAGTAAACGTGCTCCTAGCACACCCAGTGGGATTCCTGAGCAAATGTTCTGACTCCTGGAACACCGAAACTTTCTTGCTTAAAAAAAAACAAAATCCTTTACCCTTGTTGGATTCTAGTTCTAAACAATTAAGGTTTAACATTGGTTCATCATTTCTCCTCTGCTACAAGGAGCTGAGACTTACTGAGTAACACCCATCCCAATCACACCCATTTCCTTAATATTCGTCTTTAATTCCCTGTGCTCTGCTTCCCCTATACATTATTCACCCATTTTCCCTCATTACAACCTGTGAATTGTAAAGTCAGATTCTCCAGAGATCTCTGGATTTTGTATTTGTAAATAAAATGTTGACTTTCTCTTTCTTTTATATCCTCTACAGTTTACTTTAGAAAAAATATCCTTTTTTTCTCCTGAACAAGGACCAGTGCAGTCCCAAGTTGGGAAGATTATGCTGGGAGGATTGAGATGGCCATGCCCCGAGCCCTCAGCTTTGTCTAGACAAAGGAAGTCAATATTATGCTTTTGTAACTTCAGAGTTAATTAACTGCAGATACTATATACTCCTGGGCATTGTCTTGTTTATGAGACTTAAGCATCATCTGCCCTTTGTTCTTAGCACCCCAAAAGCAAGAGACTGAATGGACCCAGGAGAGCTGTGAGCTACCTTGGCATCGAAAAGGGACAGGTAAGAGGGGTGACTAATCATTTACGCAGATAAACATTTGGCAGAGTAAATTCTCATGGGGAGATTTACCCAAGGAGACACTCTGTCTCCCAGGGACATCTACGTTATTTTTATCTTTTCCTCTAGTTGTATAAGTTATCAACACTTGTAGTTGTTTGGATAAACACAGTAAGAGACAAATATCCCAACACTTAGTTCTCTGGGCTTTGACAGCAAATAAGGCTTTTTTTCCTTTTGATTTTTTGGGTCATACCCAGTGATACAAGGGGATACCCCTGGCTCTGCGCTCAGGAGTTACTCCTGGCATTGCAGAAGGGACCATATGGAATGCTGGGAATCGAACCCAGGTTGGCCATGTGCAAGCCAAACACCCTACCCGCTGTGCTATCTCTCCAGCCCCCAGAGCAAATAAGGCTTTTAACACTTACTTCTCTGGGCTCTGAGACCAAGCAAGGCTTTCACTGTAAATCCCAGACTAAGTCTTCAGGCCAGTTCACCTTCTCCTTCCCCATGGGGATCCTGTCTCTAATGCTGTAACTGTTTGCATCAAGATCATGCACACATGTTTTCTAGAATGTTCCATTTCGAAGCTGGGGTAGTTTTCCCACTTGCCCCTGGTCCATACAAGTTCCACGGCAGAACCTCCCTTTTGGGGTGTTAGGAACTACTTTAACTGAAGCCCGAGTCAAGTAATTATGACCAAGCAATTATGCCCAGGAGTAGATATACTTGAGTCCATCTACTCCGAAATACTAGGAGTATAAGCATTGATGGTCTTTCTGTGTTTAACCAAAGTACAGTGCTGTAGAGTGAAAACATAAAAATGCTATAGGGGAAACAGGGAAGCAGGTACAAATACACAGCCACTTCAACTACAAAGCAGTACAAATACAAAGTTGAGAATAATCAGAAAGTTATGGTATATAAGTAATCAAGACTGGCCTGGGGAATTGAGACAACGCGAAGAAAAATACAAAGGAAATGTTAAAGATAAACTTTAACTAAATTAGGGATGTTAGCAAGGACATGATAAGCTTTTCTGGGAGAAGCAAAAGGGGCAATTCACAGATGAAGCCTAAGACACTTTGGGTTAATATCCAGCAGATCACCAACAGCCTGGCCCCTGTTTCCTTCTTTGATCCTCTGTTACCCTTCACTGGCCAGGGTGGGGAGACCAATCACAGCCACCAAAGGCATGCAGCGCATGTCCCGACATTATTTGAACACAAATCTCAGTGTAATAGCCGGGTTTTGCCTAATCAGGGAGAGATGAAGATTCGGGGTGCAATTTTCAAATTGATTTTAGGATACAGAAATTCTACGTTAGAAAAAACAACAATGTGGATTCAGAGATATTAAGCTGGGAGGGGCGCTTCCCATGCTGACCCTGATTGATATTCAGCATCTCACATGACACCTAAAGAACTTAAAAAAAGTAAAGGCCCTCCCGTTGATCGTCGATTTGCTCGAGCGGGCCCAGTAACGTCTCCATTGGAGACTTTGTTGTTACTGTGTCTGGCATATCGAATACTCTCGGTAGCTTGCCGGGCTCTCCGAGAGGGGCGGAGGAATCGAACTCAGGTCGGCCATGTTGGCCGCGTGTAAGGCGAACGCCCTACCCGCTGTGCTATCGCTCCAGCCCCTTAAAAAAAAAAAGAATTCCAGAGTGCTGCTCCTTAAAGAAGGCCCGAGATTACATATTTGTGCCCAAAATACAACCAAAAATAGCCCTAAAGTAAATTATCAGTTGCAAACCGCAACCACCCCTAGAACCCCACCCATGGCTGGTCTGGAAATCAAGGCTACTAATGAGTAGTGACTGAGGGCTACAGTGTCACTGAACAGTCCTTTTATACTTTTGGAGGCACCACCGGGGATATGGACGAGAAACGTCTAACTGCGCTCAGGCACCCGTCCTGGTCGAGCTTGGAGATCGACCTTGGGTGGGCCAGATGCAAAGCAAATGCGCTAACCGCTGTGCTATCTCTCAGGTCCTCTAAGTGAACCTGCAGCTTCTACAGCAGTGAGGTTGGGGTCAAAGCTCCCAAAACAGGGCCCAGCGCAGTCCCGAGCTGGGAGGGTAGGAACGGCACAGTGCCCCCCCCCCACCCACTCGGCCCCGCGCCCACCTGCCGCCGTCACACGGCGGAACTGCAGGGGATCCCCAGAACCACGCACTCACACCCGCAACCCCTGCGCCCCAGCAAAGCTCCCACTGCACTCACCAAAGCTCCGAGTCCCCCACAAAACTCCGCCAGGCCGGGCCACAGGAACCGCCTGGATATCAGTTGAAAAAGCTTAAAAGTGTCCTTAGAGCTGGCTTGGCTCAGCCCCTCAGTGCAGAAACTGGGAGGCGCGGTGCGGGGTGCTCAAGGGAGGCCGCTAGTGTCCTGCCACAAAATCGGCCTTCACAGACCCCTACCACGACAGACAGACAGCCTCTTCTCCCTTCACCTGCTTAACAAATGGAGGCCTGATCCAGCATCTTGCACGCAAACATGGAAATGCCCTGCTGTGACGTCACTTCCGCTTCTGCAAGCAGCCTTAAAGGGCCAGACACCAGCTGCGCAGAGAACAACTAGGAAAATGCAGGTAAATGTGTAAGACTGGTTGGCTGGAGCGAAAGCACAGTGGATAGGGTGTTTGCCTTGTACGCAGCTGACTCAGGTTCAATCATCTGGATTCTATATGGTCCCGTTTTGGTGTATAAGAGATTGTTAGGATTTTCCTGCTTCCAAAGTGTAAGTCTCAAAACGTTTACCCTCAATGTTTGTGTAAATCAAAGGGAAAACTGAATACAATGAGTACAGATATGCTACAGCGATTGAAGTGCTTCCTTGCATGTGGCTCTACCTGGACACAAATTATGGACAGCACTGCGGGATGTGACTCCCAGGACATAACACAGAAGGGCCTGAAGAATAGAGGTTTGCCCTCTATACAATGTCAAAAAAGGCTAACCACAGCATCCTGGTTGATCTATGCCATGATCTATGCAAAGCAGGGCCTCTGAGCCAAGTCAGAGTCACAGCAAAGAATGAAATCATGGTGAGTCGTGACAGTACCCAGCAAAATGCAATGTTTGTACCTATTTACTTCTTATTTAATTCCTTCCACATTGCCTTATCACTAAGAACCATTATTTACCAGTTAAGATACTGGGAAGTCCACATGCCAGGACATTGTCATAACCATGGTGCAGGGGATAATCAGCAAGTACCTTTCACTTACGGTACTAGTATCACAGGAAGCTTTCACATATAACAGGATTATTTCCTTCTTTACTGTACTTTTGTATCTATCCCCCACCTACTTGTTGAAACTAAAATTGTTTTACCTATGGGCCCTGTTCTGACGCCGGCCATTGTTATCATGGAAGTGATTGATCCTACATAACTTTTATATTTACTAAAGCTTGAGGGAACATGAAAGCTTTCCTATATTCCTTACCTACAGGATTTCCTCCAGGATTGTCTTTAAAGTTGCAGGTGAGAATAATTCACTTTCCACGTTCTTACATAAATATATATATTCTTACATATATAAATATGTATATTTATATATAGCTTCTCTCCAGTGTGAATTCTCCTATGCATAAGGCCCAAGGATCCAGGAAAATTCCTTCCCACACTTCTGACAGATGTAATTTTTCACTACAAAATGACTTTTCACATGCGCAGTAAGGGCTGGAGACAAACTGAACACCTTTCCACATTCCTTACACTTATGAGATTTCTCTCCACTGTGAATTTTCCTGTTCAGAAAGCTATGCCAATTGCATCAAAATCTTCCTGCAGTCATTTCCTATATAAGGCCTCAATCCAGGATAAATTTTTCTCACACTGAAAAGCTTGAGGATTGAGTAAAAATCTTCCCACACCCCAACATATGTCTTCTTCGAGAATGAATTTTCCTATGTTTAATAAGGAGTTAGGGGAATGTGAAGGCTTTGCAAAAGTCATAACAAACATAAGATTTGTCTCCTATATGAAAATTTCAGTGTCACAAAAGGATTGTGAAATAAGCAAAGGCCTTGCCACACTCCTTACATATATACATGGATTCTCTGCAATGTGCGTTTCCTTATAGACAAAAATTTTTGAAAAGTAAGTGAAGACCCTCCCACAGCAGTGACACGAATAATGTTTCATTCACCTGTATGAACATTCCTATGCTCAGAAAGACCTGAGATGAAAGGCCTTTCCACCAACCTCACATATATAAGGGTTTTCTACAAAACAGAATTTATGAAAACTAAGACTTCAGGAAGAAGCAAAGGCCTTCCTACATTGCTCCTAAATATAAGTTATCTCTCCAGTGTTCCAGTGTGAGTTTTTCTGTGTACTAAGTCTTGTGGAATAAGCAGACTTTCACTCTGTATATGCATATGGTTTCTTTCCAGTGTGACTTTTTCTGTGCATACTAAGATGTATTAGTCAGAGAAAGGCCACAGCACATTCCTTACATGCATACGGACTCTCCAGTATGAAATCTCCTATGTATAAGGTATGAGGATCCATCAAAGGCCTTCCCACATTCCTTAAACAGTTTCTCTCCTGTGTGGATGTTCACATAGTCCCACCGGGGTCATGCTGGACTCAAAAGTTTGTCCTCAGTGCTTACATTTCTGGGAATTCTGTCCAATATGGGCTTCTATGGGAAAGTGATGGTGCTAAGGACATGGAAAGAGTGATCTTCTGATCACCCTCAGAACACATCCCACCTGTCTTGGCATCCCTGTGGGGATGAGGGCCAAATTGCTCACTTTATCACAGTGTGCAGGAAGAGACATTCCACCAGGGCTGGCTACTGCCATGTAGAAGAACAGAGGATTTCACTCATTAGTCTATGCCATGAGAGTTTTCATGTCAAATTAAATTAAGCTCTCTAGGTAGGTAGCTAGTAGGGTACGGGACAATGAGTTTCTTGGGGAAATAATAAAACCAGATGGGGATGAAAGCAGTGACTCCGAAGCCAACCCTGGGGATTCAGAGAGGAACTGGCTTAGTAGAAACCCAGAGAGCTGGAGACATGGAAGAGGAACAAAGGCTGGTAAGATCATCAGAGAGCAAGGTCTGGCCAACGCTCTACCACTTGACAACACGCGAGCAGTGAACTCTCAGCTTCAAAGAAAACCCCAGGAGGCAGTTTCAGAAACATGATTTCAAACTGAGAGTATCACACTAGTACAGTGTGCTGCATGTAGTCAATCTAGGTACAATGTCCAGAATTCCAAAGGGTCCCCTGAGCACCATCTGACTAATAGATGGAATGAATTTTCCTTTATCCAATCGTAAATGTTTCCTTTTTTTACCTCTATTATTAGTAAAGTAACATGGGTGGGATCCAGTAATGTGACCATCCTTGTGAGAAATCACAGGTAAACGGAATGGTCTCATGGGATGTGGAGAGCTTGGGACCTGACCCATATTCCCACTTATAAAAGATTTCATCAAGGCGCCCCTTCTATGTTTTATGTTTATGTTTCTTGATTGCCCATAACCTTTCAATTACCTTTGTCAACTGATCAGACTTTGACTTGTAAATATTGTCTTTCTCTTCTCCTTAATGTCTTTTGCATGGTTAGCTATTTCAGAGCAATTGCTTTTTGTTTGGATACAGGAAGACAGTTACAAAGAAAAGCCTGAGCTTGAGAGTTCATCTCCAGATAATATTACCTCCTGGACATCTGCTCTCTTGACTGAAGCCTCAGCTGCCCTTACTTCCTCAATCTCATAAAGAAGGGTTCGATGAGGGACTAGATGGACCCAGGGCAAGTGGTGAGCTAGCTACGCTGGCATCGAAATGGGCCTGGCCAAAGTACCATAATGCTTATCTAGAAGAGCCTGGTCATGGACAAATTTTTTCACGAATCAAAAAGTAATAACTAGACTTGGACGCTGCTGGGATTGGGAATGATTGATCCAGCCTGAGTCTGAATCTGTGGTGAGAAGTCCCCAGGAGAGTCACCAACAAGTCTAAAAGTGTCTATTACTATGTCCATACAGAATGGTAATCATTAGGAAGTAAAACTAAATATGTCAATTAAGTTGCTGGTCGAAGGAGAGGAGTAACACACCTTTAGAGCTGCTTTTTCTTCATGGGCTGCAGGTAATTGGGAAGTCTAGAAAATCATTTTTCATTGCGCTTCCCGTGGGGAGGCTGGATTGTGGTCGTGGTGAGAAAAGAAAAAGAGCAGATTCAGGGAGACAGGGGAATGAAGGAGACTGAGAAAAGAGATGGTCTTCCTCCACCCAGATCCCCTATCTTCCAGTATATAGGCGTTACACCCACCAACTGCCCCCGGTGCTGTGTAATCCCATCAATGGCCAAGACCCAGAGACTATAAAACCCTGCTCCTGAAAGAAAACACGTAGTCTCCTGCCTCTGTGTCTGGCTTTCTCACTGGTGCCTTTTGGAGGAGGGTGTGTAGAGTTTCCCTCCCAACCCCGAGCAGAGCCCCGGCAGCTCAAGACCTCTGGTTCGAGCCACAGCCATGTTTAAGACCACTCTCCGCAAGTTCGTATGAGCCTCACGCATGAAGGTACCGGCAGAGGAACCCAAGTGTGCAGGACCGGGGGCTGAGATCTCCAAGCTGCTCGTATTGGGACTGGGCCTCCTCCACCCAGATCTCCCATCTTCCAGTATGTAGGCGTTACACCCACCAACTGTTCCCGGTGCCGTGTAATCCCATCAATGGCCAAGACCCAAAGACTATAAAACCGTGCTCTGGGAAGTGCATGGCCACACAAAATTTTATTATCTAGTCTTAATCTGGAAAAACTGGCAGGCTACCAGAAGTATCCTGCCCACACCGCAGAGTCTGGCAAACTCCCCATGGTGTATTCAATATGCCAAAAACCAGTAACAATCATGGTTCTCTTTCTCCTGACCCTGAAAGAGCCTCAAATGTGGTACTTCTTAAAATCTCAGGGATAGGAAGAAGGAGACATTACTGGGGCCTGCTTGAGTCAATCGATGAACAACAGGATGACAACGAGACAGTGAGAGAAGAAGAGACACAGAGTTAGAGGACACGGCTGCGACTTAAAGAGAAGGCTGAGAGCTGAGAGTAAGAGTGGCTGGGGAGATTGGAGAGGAGTCACAGACAGCATTGGGGAGCGAGTTAGAGAGAGGGTTGGATAGAGCTGGGAGACAAGAGACTGAATAAACTGCAAGTAATCAGCAACCAGCCTGGTCCTCATTCTACTTTCATCGGTCCAAAGCAACAACTGTCCAGGGTGGAGAAGTGGCCCAAGAGCACCAAATGTGGACAGAGAGGGAGAGCTACCAGGACAGACCGGGAACATCTATTAATGGGTAAATCCTGTTCAAAATCCCACTTCTCATAAGTTCCCCCAGGCCCCCCTGGAGTGACTCCTGAGTGCAGAGTCAGTAGTAGTCCAGAGCACTTCTAGCTGTGATCCGAAAACAAAAACACAAAAAA